>NC_071318.1:57500-2457500 GCF_027563975.2 Plodia interpunctella
AAAGTATATATATATATATTTTATCTACAATCATGTGTAATGAATTTACTAATAATATTTAAATTTCTTGTATTCACAATGCTAAGCTACGACTATCTACAACTGACTAGAATGCAACTTACATTCGAGTAATAACATATTAGTAATAACAATTGTAAAAATTTTGCAAAACCTAACTAAACCTGTAAAATGCGTAATAGAACTACACTATCTATATCCCCACTGCTGCAGTCTCAGTGCCATTCACTATGCAACGCTAAAGTTTAGTTTATCTTCATTTTATATCCATGTCGTCTTAACCGCATATATAAGTAGACGTCTTTCTCATGTCAGCCATAATTTGTATAGTATAATGATCTGGCTTTTCATCGAAGGTCAGTAGTACCGTTGCCGGGACTACCGTCAATCAATGAAGTGGAGTGTCGTCAGTCAGCCAGCCCCAGCAGCAGCGCGCGCCGGCGCAGCGCGTCCTGCAGCCGCCGGTGCAGCGGCCGCGGCCGCGTCAGCCGCGCCGCCGCCCGCTCGAACTTGTGCTGGTTCCTGCGGATGTAGGCCTCCGTGTCCGCCCTCAGCGCCGCCAGCTTGCGGTCGTCGACCTCGTCCATCGCGCACGGCGCCATCAGCGGCGGGTTGAAGCGGAAGTAGCTCTCGGCCGGCAGCAGGTCGTTCAGCATTTGGTGGACGCCCTCCGTGTCGGTGGCGGAGTCCAGGATCTTGTTGAACTTCTCCCGCCAGGAGGTGGAGGCGGCCTCGGACGGCGCGAGCATGGTGTAGTCCTTCTGGTTCTGCAGCGGCTTGCCCGTGCCCACGGAGACGACGGTGGCTTGCGCGATGGAGTCGGCGCCGAACAGCAGCCGCGCCTCGTGCAGCCCGACGCCGGCGGGGTTGTTGCACACGACGCCGCCGTCCTGCAGCAGCAGCCCGCGCAGCCGGAACTCGTTGAAGTACGCGGGCGCGGCGGCGGACGCGCGCACGGCGTGCCACACGCGCGCGCGCGCCGTGCCCGGGAACGCGGGCCGCGTACGGAACCCGCACTCGTACGTGCGGAACAGGAACGGCGACACCCGCGCGCCGGAGTTCATCACGCACGACACTAGCGCCATCTGGGGATTTACGTTGCCGTTACTAACTGTATAGAGCATACAGTTCGCGGGTAATTAACTATATCTATTTCAAATGTTATTTATTTTAGAAACCAATATATTAGACAGCAGTCAGGTTTGTATATCTCCGACCGAATCCATATGTATAATATCTATATTTGTACTTTCCACATATTGTACTTTAATTAGCTTTGTTTATCTATAATTATACCATAACATTGGCAACTGTTATTATTATTGTCTGTCTGAGTTGTTTCACAATGACGCTAGCAACATTGCCAAAGCAATGTACAATGTCGCGAATATATGAAATGTTTATTACTCAATCGAGCAATCTATGTATCTCTTCTATTTAGATACATTTAATCTAAACTATTATTATAAAGAGGTAAGCGTTTGTGAGTTTGTATGTTCGAGGCGGGTAATCTCCTAAACCACCGAACCGATTTTCGACATTGTCCAAGATTGCTATAGGCTATATTTTTTCTCAAAATTCCCACGGGAGCTGAGCCCCGCGTGTACCTTGGGCGCGTGGTGCCGGTTGCACTGGCTGAGCTCACAGTCGCGGAGGTGCGCGCGCAGCAGCGCCTCCCACGCGGCCGTGTCGTAGTACGACTGCGACCACACGAGCCGCGACGCGCCTGGCAACAACATGGATGTGTATCGACGGACGTCATACGACTGAGCAACGGGACGTGGCTCAATTTGAGCATTATACATTATTATTATTATATTTACATCATCGTCATCCTAATTTTTAATATATGTTAAGACCTATATTTATTAATTGACGTCCTTGGAGAAAAGACTGCGGTGAAGTTTGTTGCGCCGCTTCTTCTTCACCTGCGCTTTGGAAGTCGGCAGTAGACTTAATTTAAGTAATTTTAGACGTTAATAAGTGATGTATATCATCCTAAATTGAATAAAGAATTTTGAATATGTATGCCTACCTATGCAATATTATTGCAATATTATTTAAAAACTACATTAGATTACATCGCATCGACATTTTCAAAGAAACCCTCAAAAGGAATAAACCATACCCGATTAGAATTAAGTCTTTTATTAAGTTATTTAGCTGTATGTGTCGGTTACTCTTATATGTACTTGCTACGACAAACTAATAAAACGCTATTCATTTAACAATAAACTATTAACCTGACCGACAGATCTAACAACGCACAGCCCAAGACTATTATAGGCAATTTAGTCGTCCAGTATGAGAGGTAAGGTAAGGAGGTGAGGGGAGGGGAGGGGGTTGAGGTAGTGACAGCCTAGAAGGCGCGGAAGCCTACCTCCGATGAGCGAGGTGTTGCCGAACATCTGCTTGGCCAGCGTGGTGTACATCTCCTGCGCTGTGTCCAGCGTGCCGATGCCGCTGCCTGCCACAACACGACAACTACTTATTTATACTTCAAACATTTTTGTTCTCTTCTTAAATCAGCGATCAGTTTCTCGACTTTAAGCAAATGCGGTAGGTAAGTGAATAACGAATTCCAAATGACAGAAAACGTGTCAAATTATACCAGCTGATAGCCAAGGTTTCATTCAAAATAAAACGTTTCCTTGTATGTTATTCATACAAGCAATTCGGAAATAGATTTTTCAAGAGTGGGTCATGTTTTCCTTTGCATTTGTAACTATATTCATGCCAAATTTCAACAAAATCGGTTCAGCATTCAAAGGGTGATAGACAAACAGACTACCACATTTATAATACTTCTATACTAATGGAATATAAATGCAGACACTCGAGTAAATCTTTAACACCCTGCTTTTAAGAAGGAAAATAATATAAAATGGTCACCGATAACAGAAGCGATGATGGCGCCCGTGCTGACGCCGATGATGTAGTCAAACATCTCCGACACCTTGCGGCCCGTGAGGCGCTCCAGCTGCTTCAGCACGTCGATGGCGATGAGGCCCCGGATCCCGCCGCCGTCCAGCGACAGGATGGCGGGCCCGGGGCCCCGGGTCGGCCCGCAGTGGCCCACTAATGCCAGGGCCTGGATGTTAAACATCACTTTTAGTTCGAGCTAGGCTTGAGAGACAGACACCTTATATTACTTTCAAATAAATTACGTTATAAACAAACTGACAACTTCAAATTTAATTAGGTATTACGGATAGTTGTCGAGCCTTCGGGTGTTAAGTCGAAGTTGACAAATGCCAGGACTCGTACTCGATGATGAAACAAAATTATGAAAATGTATGATTCGCCATTCAACTAGCAGCAGTGCCCACGACAATTTTGATAAACTGATTGAGAATGGACGCATTCCCTAATAGCAAAGAAGACGGCCATGGCTAGCCATGAAAAAAAAAAATTGTTGTGTGACACAATTTTATATATGTATAGAAACTTTATTACACAACAATAATAGTAACAAACAGCTATAAGCATTACATAACACACTGACCTCGCTGACGGCGCCGCGCAACTCGCAGCCGTCGCCGGCGCTCAGCCTGTGCTGCACCCGCAGCAGCGCGCGCACCGCGCCCTCCTGCCGCAAACGTTATCGTATTCGTTTCAAATCACAGCGACTGCGACTTACCCCAAGGAGGCATCTGTTCCAGTCAGCCGGCTGGATCATTATCCGGGGGCTGACTGGAAGAGATCCCTACAGTATTTACAAATACAGAGAGCAATAGAAGAAATACAACAAATACATTTACATAGCTACTAGCGGCCCGTCCCGGCTTCGCTCGAGTAAAAACATAATGAATTATCTCCTAAACCTTTCTCGGGAATCACACTATCTATTGGTGAAAACCGCATGAAAATCCATGCAGTAGTTTTTCAGTTTATCGCGAACAGATAGACACGGTAGAGGGACTTTGTTTTATAATAAGTAAGGATTACAAAAACTTTGGTAAATTAAAATAGGGACCATTTTTAATTTAATAATAGACTAGAGACTTCAATTTCGATTAAATATGGACATCTAGTTGCATTATCAATCTAGTTGCATTATCAATCTAGTTGCATTATCAATCTATCGTCATCATCAATTGTGCGTTTCAACAGCTGCGGCTGTCATTACAATTTTTAAAATTTTAACAAAGACAAGAATTAGTCTTACTATCTGTCTTTGGTAATGTCAATTTTATGCATGTTTGTTTTTGGAAATTATTGATTCCTCAATAAAATTGACGGATCGTAATGGCAGCGCGGCCGTAGCGGTCGAAACGCTCTGAGAACCACCTAATAATATATTAAACTCTTCCTTGCGAGCTGGCTGACAGACAACCTACTAGGCGTACAAAGCTGACATGTACATTTCCTTGAGAAGTGTTGGGAAACACTAAAAAATAATTACCCGAAATTCCCACGGGAACGGTAAAACAGGATTTTTAATACGTCCGTAGAATTGTCGGCATTCGATAAGGCACAACAAAAGGCGGTTGGAAACCAATAGAAGAGGCTTTTGGCTGAGCTGATAACTATTAACAAGCTACCTTGATGGCATAGTCGCGGGCCTCGGGGTACTGCTTGAGGTGGTCGATGAAGCTGTCGGTCCGCCTCAGCGCACTCTCGGCGCTGTCCGCCGCCACCAGCGCGGAGATCACGTAGGCCGTGCGCGAGTGGATTGACGTCTGGGTGTCAGTCAACACAATACTACATTACACTGCTTTTATTAAAATATGTCATACCTCTCATCTCATCTCTTTTGACTATAAAAATAGCAAATTTCTTATTTCCCTAAAATTATAATTCTACTAGCTGTTGCCTGCAGCTCCACTTCTGATAGCCTATTGTTGGACGTCGGATCATTCACTTATTCCAAATTTCATCACAATTGACCCGTCAGTATATACATCAAAACGTGACAGACAGACAGACAGGCTTACTCATTTACCTATAGTATTAGTAAGGCTTCAGTATTAGGAAACTTTCAACAATTTGCAAGAATTCAAAAAAATTCTATACATTTTTTCAAAAATTCGTACAAAACATAATATATGAATACTACTTAAAATGTAAACAAGGTCAAGGTAATTAAAGAACTTGCAAATCAGAAGGTCAAGTGATTTCAAAAGAGATAAGTCTAAACATGCAGAAACATTAAATGTCAAAAATGATAGCAGTGTAGGTAGCTGTATGGACTAGCAACACTTCGATAACTGATATAGCATGCTCCCATGTTGCATGTGAGAGTAGCTCCCATGTCTCACATGCATCTCCATTGACTAACCATATAACTAGCTGCCCATTACGGCTTCTGATTACTGTTTGACCCCGGGAGTATTAACTACTTATTTCTATTTCAAATTTCATCAAAATCGGCTCAGCGGTATAACCATGAAAGCGTGACAGACAGATTTTCGTATTTGTAATATTCTAATAGATTAGATATCTGACTTTTGATTGACAAATGATAATTATAATATTACTTAAGTAGGCACTGACTCAATATGTTTAATAATGCATTGTTTTACTGTACTGTATAATAATATAAGCAGTACAGATAATGTCAACTACGATTTATTTGGATGTCGCAAGTGAAGTTTGCATAACATCTAGCTGTACACTCGGTCAACACTCACCTTTCACACTCTATACACTATCAGCAAAGATATTAAGTATGTACAAAAACAATTTTATCTATTCAAATGAATGAGAGTTCAGTCTGTGTCTATTCCATTCGAAACAAACAAGATAATTCATAATTATATTTGGTTTTTTGGTTTTTATACTTTTTTTTTTGGGCCTGAAAAATTTGTAATTGGCATGATCAAAGCATGATAAGGGAATGAACTGTAAGGTTCATTTCAACATGATTGATTGTTATTGAGTTACAGCTTATAGGTAATGACTTATAGATGGAATATCATAACCTGTTGATAATTGATAACTTTTTAAACTCTTAAATAACCAGGCTCCCTAGAATTATTTATTGCAAAGTGTAGTGCAAAGAAAGAATAAACTCACTTTAGTGACCACAGGTTTGCTGGACTTCCAGCTGGGCTGAGATATGTTTCCGAAATGCAAATCTTTCTTCAACTTGAGTCCCTGCCACAGGGACTCCAGCGTGATGTCCTTGGCCTCGGAGCCCACCACCAACCCATCGCTGCTCAGTTTCTCCTCTTTCTTCAACTGCGGCTTTGGTTCTTTTACAATTGCTTTCTCTGCAGTTTCCTCTATAGTTGATGTATTCACAATGTTTTGCTGATTTTCTGTTTGTGGCTTCTCAATTGCTGTAGTGCTAGACATGTGAACTGAGATTGCTTTTTCTAACCTTTTTAATAAATCTGTAAATTAAACAGAATTTACTGGGAGTAGGTATAATTAAAATTGTATTCTTAATCTTATCACAATAAATTAAATTATGAGATTTAAACTAAAATATTTATAAGTGGGATATTGTAAGATAAAAGTGATGTTATCACTCAAGAATTGATTTTAACAAAAGTATTTTACTTTTGTGAGACTTCACATAAAGGGAAATATTGTATAACAGCATCCCAAGAAGTTGCAGTTATATTTCCTTAAGTATGACTAGACCACTCCAGTCTATCTCATTGATCTTAATGAATTCATGGACAGTAGGGCTAGGTTATGGGATATTATTCATTCATAAAGCATTGTGTTACCTCCATAGCAGTGCTGTGTATATAAGTCGTCGACATCACATGAATAAGTGGACCAATTAGATTTAATTGTTTAATGGTCGGTGGTATGTATTGGGTGGGATTATATTTAACTTTATTGACTCAAAGCTTCAACAAAACATGTGTACTTACTTTCCCATTGTTCTGGGGTGGCGGGCTTCACTTTCTGGATCAGTTTCTCCACCTCAGAGTTGAGGTTCGTGAGCGAGAGGTAGTGCCTAATGACGCGCCATTGGCTGCCCAGCGACGACATCCTGACTGAGGAATATACCCGGTTCCGATTCACAGTAACTTCAGTTCTTATTTTCGTCTTCTATTATACAACCATACGACGAAGCACTAAACAATAAAGATAAAGTAAACGCACGGCACGTATGTCACGTCTCTTTCGAGAAAACTCTGGCACTGATTACGGCGCACCGATAGCGACTCCTAGCAGTCTCTTCACAATAGCACTGAGCTATAAATTACACAAAATTTACGTTTCCTTCGCGTTGTTTTGGCATATTGTACCAAGTAATTCGATCGATGACAGTTACCATCTGTGCTGTGACGTCAAATCGCACGATCGGCGTTAGCGCTACCAACCGCGGGGAAATAGTGGGGTGAAAACCTCACCAAAGAGATAGATACCTACCTAAGTACCTAACAAATTACTTTTTGGGTCTTCGATAATGCACTTTTTATTTTTACCCGACTTAGAACGGTAGGTGTACTGTATTACGTACAATAAAAGTTCAATAACTCGACTAGATTACGCTAGTATTCTTTATTATACTATGATTACGGTATTGCTTCTTCAACTGTTTGCATACTAACTAAACTGCGAGATCACGTCGTTTCCTAGTTTTATACAACAAGCAAAACATGTTTGCGAATTATTTTTGCGCATTAGAGATAGGAACAAAATAATTCGCAAGCCGAGGCCAGCCGAGGTGACGCGAGGCGCCACACCTCCCGTGCCGCTCAATGGGAACGCGCTGTATTTATAAACAAACATCGTATGATCGAGTTTTGAAAAGCTGCCAATTCCTCGTCTCAATATGATGGCGCGATGGTGACTGACCTCTCAGACACAGCACAGCTGATTACTCATATTTGGGGTGACAAATTTAACGTTCAGTCATGAAAATATGTACCTATTTTGGGAAACAAGATTTTACACATACTCACACATATTCATTACAATAAACATAACATATAGCTTATGTGCCTTGCTTGGACCATAATCAAAGCGTGTTTAATTTTATAACTACTTATAGAGGTAGGGTACCAAGGCTGGGGCCACGAGCGGTGATTAATTTCATGATTATTTTGGGATACCTAATAGTACCAAACCGCCCTTATTACGTTATGTGTTACTTAAGTATTCCAGGTTTCATTACCTACATACTAACCAATGTTTCGAATTCCTTCAAGTGCAAGTTTTTTTTTGTGTGAAAGAACAACAAACATTGGCGAAAATACAGGAACAGTACCGTACTGTCATATATGTTGTTAGTAGAACTACCTATCTCCTAGGATAGTAGGAAGTGAGATAGGGACAGGCATACCTAATCCGCAGTTACGTGAGCATGTTCCTCGATGCCGGAGGAGATATTACTCATTTTATTGAATAGCATACAATAAAGGTCTGTGAAGGTACAGTACGGTCTGCAGAGATAAAGTTCTTTTACAAGAGACGAACTTTCATATAGGTACTAGGTAAGTACATAACTAGTCTAGAATATGTATAGATATACATATTAATCAAAGGTCAGAGGAAAAAGTGAAAACCATTGCGTCAGTGATATCACTATATCGCTTCCTACTTATGTACTGCCCACTTCTGATTTATCAGAAAGAAGATAGGTATAAAAATTGAATTCGTAGATAAACGAAAATAGTGGCGTGACTTTCTTATCTAGTACAATATTGACCTATAAAAATTGCGTTTCAAGCGTTTACCTAGCGACGCACTTAGTGCGATTGTTGATAAAACAGCAGGTACCTACCTACTTTGTGAGTTTACTCATTCGGTTGTTTGTTGAATGCAGTAGGTCCTAAAGCACAATGTTTTTTTCTTTCGTTAGCGATTATCAGTTGTTTTGCTACGTTTTGGCGCCTCAGTAGAACGTGAATCTCAAATGGTAGTCCACTGAGATTCACGTTTCTGTTTCCGTGACGATTCGTCATACTTGTTGTTGTTGTGACACTACAACTTGACCAAAACGATAACAGGTGCTGTAGTAAACATCACGCAATTAGGCATCAGCCGTTCTACATTTTTAAAAAGGAATAAAACAAAGTTAATAATAAATAATAATTTATTATTAATTATTATTATTATCCTTAAAAAATATTGTGATTGTGGGGTATCCTATTATAATACTCACATAACATACTCATTACTCATTCATATGAGCCAAGAAATAATAGAAAAACAATTTTATAAGAACTTAGCGCACTGTCTCGTTTCTTTTCCCGTGTGAGACGTAGCCTACACGTTCGCGGCAGCCAGCATGAGCGCGCAGTAGTCGGGCAGCGGCCGCAGCCCGCGCACGCCCGCCACGCGCGCCGCGGCCGCGCGCGCTGTGCAGCTCCGCCACCTGCGTGCTGCACGCCGCCGCCGGGTCGCCCGACGTCGCCAGCTTGCCCAGCCTGGGACCGAGTACAACATACATATGGCCCGCTTCGGTGAAACCATCATAAATTATACACCTAAACCTTCCGCAGAAATAGAACTATCTATTGGTGAAAACCGCATAAAAAATAGTTTTTGAATTTATCTCGAACAGACACACAGATCGCCGCGACAGAAAAGTTTATTTTATATAAACAAGGATGCAAAAAGGCTAGGAATAGAAAGTATTAGCAACCGTGAAACCGAAAATATAGGTAGGTATTTCATCAGGAGATTTAACTGTTTATCTCATACAAAACTGTATAGTGCCATGGCAAACGGAAATATAAAGTGGCCATGGTCCACCGGCTGAAGTTCCGTTTCCGGCGCGCTCACCAGAACTCGTTCCCGGGGTGCGCGTTGCTGTCCCACGCGTACGTCAGCACCAGCAGCTCGCGCTCGTGCTCCGCCGGCAACTTGGCGGAGGGCTCCCGTTGCCAGATCCAGACGGCGACTCCTCCTGTGATCACATTCATAATTTATTTATTTTCTTCAAATTCAAATTCAAATCATTTATTCAGAAATTAGACCTTCACAGGCACTTTTTCTCGTCAATCTTTATATTTATAGTTATTTCTCACAAGCTACAAACTACTGGCATTTCGGAACGACCACTGCTGAGAAGAAATGCCGAAAGAAACTCATTTGAACAGTGTTGGTCCCTATCATGCCAGATCGGCTTACCATTATTGTTTCTTACAATGTTTTTTTTTTTCTTTCTAATAATATATAAAAAAATTATTATTCTTCTTCATTCATAGACATAACCCTCATGGCTGAGGGTCGTGGTCATTATCATTACGTGGAATAAAATACACACAAAGACTCGCAGAAATAACATAGGTATATTCAATAAGATACATACGATATGAAGCGTGTGATTCCCGCCCTAGATTAGGACCACTCCATAATCATCATACCTACCTATTTCATCATACCTATTTTTTACAAGAATTAATGCTAATATAATTGTAAAAGGGGCAAACCTCTAGGATGCGAGTCGTGTTTGAAAAACAATTTGTATTTTGTTTCCTTGTCATCACCGGAGTTTTTACATTTCTTGAATAGTTCTGAAAGATATATTAGCTTGGAATTATGAAGAAAATTAATAAAGTCACAAACATTTTTTTCTAGTTAATAAAATAAAGCCTATATCCACCCAAATTCAGATTTATTTATTACAGTCAGACGTTTGAAGTTGTTACATAAATGGACAAGTGACGCCCTTGCAAGCTCCGAGTAGTTTAATCATTACAAACAAAAAAATAAAGAAACGAAAAAAAATCTTTACAATCGTATCGTACTAATCATCTAATATTATAAATGCGAAAGTTTGTGATGAGGTATGTGTACATGTCTTTCACGCAAAATCTACTGTACGAATAGTTATGAAAGTTAGTACGTGGGTAGAATATAACCTGGAATAACACAAAAGGTTCTTTTTATCCCGAAATTCCCACAGGAGCGAAGCCTCGGAACGCAGCTAATATTATATAGTATAGTTAGAATATTTAAAAAACTCCTGCATCATTTTTCTTAGCAATAGCGCTAAATGAAGTATCCAGTATTTTTATTTATTTATTTTCTAAATAACTCACGCAAAACGCTCTCGGCCGGCTTGATATACGAGAAGTTTACATCCGCTACGTCATTGAGTAGATCAGTTTACAGCAGCTCGCGTATCCTCAACAGGAACGACAGCACGAACAGCTCCACTTGGTGCGGGGAGATCTTCCACACGCCTAGACCTGACGAAAATATTTATCACTTGCGTCAGAGTAAGGTCGACCTATGATAAAGTATATAGATGATATAAACGGTAATTGAGTACCAGCCCCGACAACGTTGAGGAAGGCGAGCGCCGCGACGGCGCGCGCGCGCGCGGCCGCCTCCAGCAGCGCGACGTCCGCCAGCACGCCGAGGCGGCGCTGCAGCGCGCGCGCGTCCAGCACGCAGGGCTCGCGCGCGCGCGCGCGTCGGCTGTAGCGGCTCGAGAACACGCGCGCGTCGCGCGGAGACACGGGCAGCTTGCTCTGCGCCACTGACGAGTACAGCACGCTCGGGATCTGCGGCCACACTCGTACATCAGTGGATCAGTGGATCAGTGGATCAGTGGACAGGAGCCAAGACCATTTTGGTGCGAAAAAAAGTAAAATAAACAACGAAAAAGTAAAAAAGTAGTGTTTTAAAATTAAAATGTATTAGCTTTTGCCCGCGACTTCACACGCGTGAATTTCAGTTCTTAAAAGGAATCGAAGTCAAATTTCAATTCTTTTATCGCGTATTCTAAAACTGGTAAAAATTATTTATTACTATGATTCAAATACGTATTTTTTGGCATCTTTAATTCAATTCCCCGTTTCCCGCTACGATTTCCGCAACGTGTCCCATCCCATTTCCCGTAACGCGTGCCGAACATTTCATGGACCTCTCTTCATAAATAACAAAATTTCACATAAATTTCCACCTCAACCAAAAATGACGATGTTTCATACATTCCCCTTTTTCAAACGTATAAGAATGTAATTTTCAAAATCTAATTAATGCATTATTATTTTTACAAACTACAAATTTAAATTAAAATTTCATTTTCTAACTTCAAAAATGACTGAAATGAAAAATTTCATACAAACTGGCAACCCCCTGTTTCACCCCCCCTTTAGGAATAGAATTTTAAAATACTTATCCTTTCTTAACAGAGGTCTTCTAGTCACAATCTACCTTCCTGCCAAATTTAATCTTCATAGAATTAGTAGTTTTCGAGATTTCGATACTTATATATTACGAAAATACAATTCGATTCAATTTTAATTACATAGTTAGATTTGTGTACCTGATAAAACCCCTCCCACAGCTTACGGCGAACCCTCGCGTCGTTGTCAGTATTCTGGTCGTATCCATTAGCCGCGGTGTTCTGTTCCTCCGTAATGAGTATATCCTCGCAATCCATGCGGCCGGGCCTTTGGAACCGTGGGCCTATGATACCTGTGCGGTTCATAAATTGATGATATGGAGTTCAAATTCTTATGACATTGAAATATAAATTTCATATTTAATAACTGTTTGAGGGATACTTATGCCCAAAAAAAAGAAGAAATCTTACAAGTTGATAAATAAATTCTCGGATAACCATAGGAAATTATGACCACGTAAATAATGACCGCATCGGTGACTCGGATATCGGATAGCTGGTCTCTCATGGGCTGCAAAGTTTGCTTACCTTCAGGCGCCACTATAAGAAAAAATAAAGTCACCTATAATGATAGCCTCCTCCTCGATCCCCTCGCTCATAACCCTGCCCTTGTTGTTCCTAGCGCCGTCGTTGAGGCAGAACGTGCGGCCGCTGACGGAGACCAGCGCCGACAGCTTGAGCTCGTCGTAGCTCAAGCAGTTCTCGAGGACTAATGGCGGCTTCTCGCGGTCCGTGCCGATGTCTTCCCAGCCGTCCTGGCTGGAAATATGTATTTCTAGATGTCAGTTGAATTCGATTTTCTTTATTCAACTGAGAATAATATACAGTTTTAGACAATGGACACACCACCTACTACTGGACTGCCTGATATTAACTGATAAACGTGACACGTTAGTGCACGATTTTTACAGTTGGTGGTGAACGTTTTGCTAGACGTCTTAAATAGTCTTAATTAGTGATGTCGCAATGTAAACGTAGCCAACCAGTCAGCCTTAAAAATGAACTTCCTTCAATGAAATGATATTACTATTTAATCATGTAACATCACTATACATCTGTATTGTATTATTTAATACTTCTATAGTTTATAGGATACTCACATCGAGTTGTATGGAGTACATTGGATAGGAGCATGTTGTATATTGGCTGTCAAGTGTCAATGTCAAAGCGGAATAAACAGTGTGCTAATGGCGGTTGCTTGTTTCATTGGTCTCCTTCCCGAAACTTAACAGAGCACTTTGTATAAACTCTATGTATACAGCATTTATTAACGTCAAAAATGAACTTCTAAGTCTACTGCCGACGTGCCGACTTCCAAATTCCAATACATAGGTGAAGAATGAGCGGCCGAACAACCGCGGTATTTTCTTCAAACACGTCAATCACTTGTAAATATATTGCAACTAAGTGGACGAATGTACATATTTTTATTAAAATTTATCAAAAATTGTTAAACAAGATATGTTGCATGGTCCAGCAGAAGAGGCAAACTCAAGTGCTGGCTCGATGTTGTCTAGGATGATATGCATGCCAGTGGTCTGAATACATGATGCCGAAGACCGTGCAAAATGAAGGAGGAAATATAAGAAACCCGTACCCTGAGATTGGACGCTGAAGGAACGTAGATGAGAAGGTCTTGGCAGTTTTCTTGTCGACCTGTGATGAAGTTGTGGTAGGGCATATAGATATAAAATAAAGTGACCTCACCCCTTCTCCCCGCTGACGAGCTTCCAAACGTCCTGCTTCTTCATGAAGACGAGCGCGCGCTTCATCAGAATGCGGTCGATGAGGTCTAGTATGGACATATCTTTGTAAAGCTGCTTTTCTATACTTGACCCGTGTTTTCTGGAAAAATTACAATATATCTTCGTGAGATTGTGAAAATGGTGATTAAAGTAATTCTAGAGAATCATTTTTACTTCTTTACCGGATATCAAAAATAGGTACATACTTTTATATGAGGCTTTGGCTTATTGAAAATCGAACACCTGGCCGATAGATATAAGAAAAATTATTGTTGGTAAATCTTATCACGGAAAAATAAGTTCAAAGACTCCGAAAATCGAAAAAAGTCCAAACCTTTTATGCAGCAGGAATTCAGCCATCAACACCAGCACTCGCTCGTGCAGCACCGGGTAGGTCGACCTGATGTTCTCATTCAGTTTCTCTATCGGTTTGCTTCGCTTCAGCTGTTCACACCTGAAATAGATGACATGGATTTTTTGTCCGAAAGATGTTGACGAGTTTTACCTATCCTTCGTTATTAAGTACAAGTCAATTTGATTATTAATTTTAAATGACAGTTCATGTACTTACATAACTCTGATAGTTATTGGTCATAGCGTTACTTAGGTAATGGTAGATACTACCTAGCAATTTTATTTTTAATTTGTATAGTACCTAAAAAGGAAAGAATAGAGACAGAGTTCGTCATTCAGAACTTCTTGATTTAAAAAAAAACAATTTAGAGTACTAGCTTTTGCCCATGTGATTTCTCAAGGGAACTTTTTTCCGGGACGAAATTTGATAGGGTAGATAAGGCGTGAGGGGGCAGCCAATAAACGGAGTTAGTTTTACATCACAACTGCTTAGAGGCAGTCATTTCATTCGGTCCCATTATTCTTGTAAAATAATGATCACCTGACAGTGTCGATCGGAAACGCGACTGGGAATTCTCTGCTCTTGGCGATGATCTCATTCACGTCCTCATGGTTTTCCCGCGGAGCGACCGCTGCGCATGCGCGTAGCAATTCTTTCACTTCATCATTGTTGATCGAGGGTTGCTCCCAACGCAAGCCCTTATTCCTAAATTGAATAATCTAATAAGTTTATTTAGTATTAGCTCATACCCGCGACTTCGTTCGCGAGGCCGATCAATTTTTGGTAGGTTGTTTCCATACGAAAAGTTGTTCAGTACTATCGACTGAGTCGGTATGCAGATAAAATAATGCTAATGTAGAAGAAATTACCCTGTATTAATTTCTTTACTTTGCCTACAACATTTTTTTAGTGAATATTTCACCTTTCACTACATTTATCAAATCTCCTAATCATTTCCAAAAAGATATGGAGAATAATATTTGCCGCAATTTTTCAGCAGGCGCAAATATTTCTTTATTAATCGAATCACTTTATTTACTTAGTGGTCCTAGTAGACAAAAGAATATGGTTGTTGCTGTACCCGCAGGCAAAACCAAGGCGGTTTATTTATTACTAGCTTTTGCCTGCGGTTTCGCCCGCGTAAATTTCTCAGGGGCAGTTATTTCCGGGATTAAAGGTACTCTGTCTATCTCCATACTTCAAACCACTTCAAACTATACATGTATGCAAAATTTTTAGAAAATTGGTTAAGTAGATATAGTGTGAAGAGATAACAAACTGACCAACTTACGTTGGCATGTATCAGTCAGGATTAGGATATTATATTACAAGCATTTGCCCGCGGCTTCGCCGCGTATTTTCCCATGGTAACAGTTAAAAGGAACAGATAAAAGGAAACCTATATCCTTCTCCATACTTCAAACTACAAATTTAAAGAAGATAAAGTTAAGATAATAAAAAAAACTAAAAGTTCAAAGTGCTCACCAAGCAATATCTTCTAGCTTGCGAATGACATCCATGACTTCTGTTGTTTTGTTTTCTAGCACCAGTATGTACCTATGTTAAAATTGTAGGTAAGTAATATCTACAGGTAAAGTCCCAATTTCTTGAACTTTAGTTTTATATTTAGATGTATTGATAATGAATGATTCACGATCACAACACAATAGGTTCACACCCATGCACTAGGTATTTATCTTTTTTATCTGCGCGCACGATTGCCGGCGAATTTTATATTAGCCGTTATTTATTTGTTTGTACAACGACCGCTCGACTGTTACTGTGAAACCACACTGACTGATTCATTCATTCTGGAAACCTAACAGAGATAATAGGTACAGTCAAGTTACCCAGCATAAACCTCTATGGTGCGGTAATAGTGACGAGTTGGCAATGAATTTGACTAGGTTGATGTGCTGTTGACTGTACAATACAAAAGATACTATAGGCGATTAATATATGTACCTATAGTTAGTGCCGGTAATTTCCCTCAATCTTGTTTCGACAAGTCTGTTGACGAGAGATGAGTGCAACGACATAAGCAAAATACCTATTGTTGCGAAATCGATATTTATACTATAGGAGTTCCACTTAGGCAGTGACTCTAGCTTAAAACAATAAGATCTGCATTATTTCCAATAAAAAAAACCAGTTACCCAGGTCGGTAAACATAGGGACTAATAGGGAAGAAGATACTTTTTGCCGGGGGCAACACTGGGGGAACAGCTAGTGTAGTACATATTGTCAATATAGAGATATTTCTATATCCCACTCGTACTCATATCATAATTATCTCCCCCATATACCTGATAAAGTATATGCGATATTCCAATGAGCCAGTTAATGACTTTCTCTGTGAACTTTCCCCGACATTACATTTTGCGTGACAGCGTTTCTCCTATCTCCATCTTCAGAAATCAATTTCAGTACGACCGATCTTCTTTCCCTAATGCCGGCTCCACGCTATCGTCGCACGCCGACGCGAATGATTGATTGAACATTTCATAGGTACTTACCTAGTTTGTATTTAAGTACCGCAATGAAAAATCAGCAAATTCGAAAAATTTGTGAAAAATGAAAAGTGTAGATACGGCATAATTCAAATTCAAAATTCTTTATTTAATTTGGGATGATATACCTACATCACTTATTGACGTCAAAAAACTAGCCGTTAGCCGACTTTCAAAGCGCAGGTGCTATGAGCCTTCTCAACCGGTTTTCTAAACACACTTTACGTCTAAAATTTGAGGAAATCTGGATTCTTTTTGGGAATCCTTTCGACATCATTACCAAATGCCACCGACAGAGGAGCACATTAACGAGCTGACGTAACAACAGGTAGCGGTCTCCCCACTAGTGAGGTAACTGTCAGCCAGCTTTCACCTCGCAGTCTAGTCACCGCGCGCAAAGACACAGCCTCGTCGTTCGTTTCAACATTAATATCGACATGAAGGCCCTCACGTATCTGCTTTTCGTGGTTAGTATCAGATCTGTACTTTGATGATCATAGTTTTGTTAATAATCTAAGTAAGTAGAATGTTAAGATTGTGTTTAGAAGTCAAATCTCGTAGGTAGTTCGATGATTCTGACACGGTTATGTACGAAGTGTGTTGTGTGACCTTTATTTGGAGAGCTATAAAAATATGGTCGAAAACCAAAAACCTATTAAGTATGTTATAGGTACTTAGTTAGTTACATATTGTTCATTATAACTTATGATATAAATATATCATGTAACTGCATGTTTTTGTTCGCTGCAGTTCATATGTTAATGTTACATGTACAGAATAATTAGGTAATTTGTAATAATTGAATAGAAGCCATCCATGTGATCACGCAAACCATCTTTCAATGTTAAAATGTCGTGTACCTATTTATTGGGGTCACTTTGCTTGAACTTAAGAAACATGAATAGTGACTGTGTCGTCCTCGTGTTGATCGAATAGGTATTAATAACTACGATCTTCATCCATATTCATTATGCTCTACAAGCTAGCTCCACACTGTCGCCGAATTCAGACACATGCCGACGCGAATGCGTGAAAATGGCGTAGTTAGTTGAGTGCTTTTATTTACCGATATGAGAAAGCAGCAATGTATACCGTATTCGTCAAACTTTGGAAAATTATTTAGTTTACGTGTAGATCGACCGGTAATAGAAGCCACTCGACACTAGATGGCGGTTCAAAATTGATCTTTTCGCGGGATCATTTTTCTAATTTGCTATGTATTATTATCTCTATAGAACGTTGTATCTCTTTCATCTGAGTGTATTCCCGGTTTCTTCACAGCCGTGGTGCCTCGGAGCCCACGGTCCGCTTTCCTACTTTTTCGTCTCCATTTCGCACGGTCGACGCATCCTTAATAGTCAATGTAAATTATTGCAGCATTAACATCTCAACATTTTTATACATCGAGTCCCTTAGAACTAGCTCACATTAATATATCACAGAGGAGAACAGTCCTTCCACTTGATAATTTTGAAGCCTACAAATTTTGAAGTTTCCTATAGTTATAATTTGTTCTAGGTGGTGTTGAGCCTGACGCTCCACGAGACGCACAGCACGGTCGCACAGCCGAGAGCACCGAACTTCCAGTATTTTGAGAGGCGAGTAGTATTATGTAATATTTTTATTCGAACTAAACAAATTCAAATCGTTGAAAATTATATCGATTACGCACTTCTTCTTTGCGTGTCGACACTCTCCAATGATATCAGAAGTTTATCCAATATTAATGTCAGCTTTCAAGCTAGATACAAGCCTAATGATAATGATAAGCCTAATGACTGCTAATCGGGACCAATACTGTCAATAACTTCGTGACTCATCCATTCCGAGTTTGTATGTCTCATTTTGGACAGCTTATAATGTAGTAGGAAACGTATTTTTTTTTCAGATTAAATTAAGCTTCATGATGTAAATTAATAGAAGTTCTTCTTCTTCAGATATTGAGAACCAGAATTGTACGATGTCATTACTAGACACGATAGCGCTCGTAATCTGCCTTACTACTACTGAATCTACTGAACGAAGCTAGTTCGAGAAGATAATGAGCGGCATTTTTATAATGTTAATTTCCACTTGCAGACCGAACTACCGCTACCCGTACTACGACGAGAACGGGCGCGGCAAGCTGCTGTACGGCTACGGAGGCGCCGACCTCTACCAGTACAAGTCCTACTCGCCGCTAGAGGGCATCCACTGACTGCGAGACACAGCATGCGGGGACAGAGGGCGCCACTAATGGAAGATGGCGAGAATACTAAAACAACATGATAGCGGAAACACAAAACATCACATAATTAGCGCCTCTCTCAATTATTAATGATAATAAAATAGTTTCAAGGACAGAAAATGGCAAGAACAAAGTTAAGTTCTTATAATTATGTACCTATTGTAGGTAAGTTTTTTTGTGATTATTGTGATTAGGTATCAAAAATGTTTAAGTCACCAAATAGTTATATTTTTTTGTAAATAGGTCTAAGGTATTGTGATAATCTAACAACTACTTTTTATTTTAATAAAAATGATAAAAAATACAATAGATATTTTCCTATTTATTGTATCGTCTCACAGTACAAACACAACACAACAGAGTGATCACAAACACAACACTAACACACCCAGAACCAGGAAAAAAACAATTCAAGTTATAGGTAAGTATTCTGAAAAACTGTCCTATAACCGGAAATATTTATGAGAAATCAATAGAATCGTATTACTGCACAGGACAGCGACTCGAGACCTTGAGGACGTTTATTTGTTTATTTTACAGTAAGTATATATGTCTTCATATTAGAATTACGCCATTCGTGCAGTTCACTCAGTTCCGCTCGGAATCTCACCACCAACATATCTACAGGAATGTGCGATTCCGTGTTTTTCTTATACTAAAAGTTTTATAAAAGCGTGGAGAAATGCTATTATGGCGTATATTGGTGTTATTAATTTTAGGGTTGGTACAAACATCGCATTCGTTCCGGGTGTACTCTAGTTTCTGGGCGCCGCTGTTCGACCCTAGGATCGTGAATTATCGCGTGGATGCGCAGTTTTTCCCGGATTCCGGCCGGAACGCTCGGGCGGATTATGAACGAATGTATGGCCCCAGCGGAGCAAACTTGATTGCCGACTTGGGGAATGGAAAAGGCCTAAGGCAATATAGCAAAGATAAGGTAAGCTAATTGTGTAGGTTTATCCGTTAATTAGTCGGTAAAAAAAGGAGAAGCAGTAAAAAAAAGATAGCAACCATAAAGAAATTTAGTATTATAAATTGATGGTAGCAATGACAAATTATGTATTAACATGTTATGGAGTGATGATCTGAAATGAAAGCATTAGAGAGCTGGCCGGAGACAGCCCTTGATATAGAAGTTCAGTTGATGGGGATCTTTGTCCAGCTTTGGGACAATAAAATATAAATATGTTAGGATGAATCACACAGATTGAGTTAGATATATAGAGAGTTAGCCCCAAAGTAAGGTCGACACTTGTGTTATGGGATACTACCTCAACGATACTATATTTTATAACAAATACATATATATATAAACATCCAAGACCCGGGTCAATTAGAAAAAGATCATTTTCCATCATGACCCCACTGGGGATTGACCCGGGACCTGCCACTGCACCACCGAGGTCGTCAAAATGTTTTAACAAAATAGGTCTTTCTGAAACTGGATATCAGTTTCTGTAAAGATTAAATAATTTAAGTACACACTCTTGTCATAAGAAAATATTTTGCTGATAGTTCTACAACTTCTTAGTTGGCTCAGTTGTATACTAATTTTATGTTTTCCTGTTTATAGAAACTGGGAGATGTTATATTTTATTACACCTATCCTGGAGCCCCAACATAGAGAATCAGAAAATCTTAGTTCCTAAGTAAGTATACTAGTAGTGAAATAATCCCAGAATGGGATCACTCTCCCCTCTGGTGCTTGTGCTGGCGTCCCCTAACAGGACATAATAAATACAATAAGTAATAATCAAGAAAGATATTACAGTATTTTATTAGTTTAAAAGGGCCAAAGGGTTGGATGAAGATTTAGAAAAAAAAAATCATATTACATAGAAATTTTGGAAATTGTTAAATCATTTACGAGAAATAACATCATTAGATTACATTATTCAATTAATTTTGGTTGGTCAATTATTTATTCAGATTTTTGTTAAGGAATTAAATTAAAGTTTTAATAAAAGAAATTGTAAGAAATTAGAATTTATTTACCCTTACCACCTAAGTTTATAAATAAAGGAATGGAGTCATCATATCCTGCGCTTCTGAGTGCTGATATAGAGTACATTGTTTCCTCGAATGAATGCATCTCCGTATTTATTCTTGAGTTGGCCGTTCACATATTCCTCAGTTTGTTCCAGGGCTATGTTCATGTAGCCATCTAGACAGGCTAGCACACCTGAAATTTTGCATGCATATGTAAGTTACAGTAGTGAGTCAGTACAGTTCCCACTACTGTTTTCTATACATTTGGTTTCAAGCAGTATATAGCACTAGAGTTACTTGCATTTACATGGATTATACATAAATACACACATTGAATGAACACGTTGGCCCCAATCAAAAGTTGGTGTGAGAGGTTCGAGTATTAAAACGAAACTGTTACCTATTAAATATAGATTGTTGATGACTGCTTAGTAATGATATTTTAGAGTCATAAAAGTTTGTTCACAAAGTATTCAAGTATTTACTACAATAGTAAACGAAGATCATAAGGAAACAAGGTAACGCGTGGCTAGGTAAACGGTCACTTTACGACAAATACGACCAATACAAATAAGAAGACTGCGTCCGCGTCAAGGTTATACTACCGTTCATACGTTTAGCAAAGCTCCAGCTTATACACTTTGCCTAATTAGAATTCAAGGTTTGGGTAAATAGTAAACAAATATTATAATATTATGATCACGATACATACCTCTGTAATCAACGCCACTGTTCAGTTTAACTACAACGGGGCGGCCGTGGATTTGCTGGATAAAAGATGATAAGGCTTCTTTACGACTCATTGTAATTTATGTGTCAAATAGTCATAAAAATTCACAAAATAATATTAAACAACCACCTTCCGTAGGTCCCGTCTTCTTTACAGGTTAGGTTAGTTAAACGTCAATGTCATTTTTCAACATAATTTTGATTTTTGCTCAGGATTGTAACATGTATTCCGTGTCAATCTCAACCCTTAACGTTGGCAATTTCATCGTTTTGGCGAACGATGGAGCTATGAAATTAAAAAAAAACCTTAGGTAATAGATCTTTGTAACTCATAGACTATCGGTGGCATATAAACTATAAACATACAGCCAAATGAATGTACAAGTAGATTTTCACTTCTATACATAGAAGAGGTACTTTTGTCAGGTGTGCAGGATGAAAAGTGATATGCAGATATTTTCAATCCATAGTTCCATACTAATATTACAAAGAGAAAAGATTTGTATTTTTTTTAAATAAAAAAAACCAATGGGCTGAATGGTGAAGTTGGGGGGACCACTAATCTGTTATATTGTATGTCACACACAAGGGAGGGATTAAATAAAATTGTACTACAATGTCATATGTACCAAATAAAAAGCATATTTGTAGCAAAACATTTTATTCCTTAAATATAGATAATAAAATAATTGTATATGCTAAACGTCGTCAAGTGTCGTCCAGATAAACCCACTGTAGTTGTTAACCTCTGTGTCCACAAGCGGGTACGGGCTGTTGCTCGCCTTGTAGTAGTCAGAGGGAGCGTGCATCACAAACTCCATTACTTCTAGTTTGCGTGCCAACTCCTCTTCTGGGCCTGAAATGGATTTTAACCTATAGCTCATTATAGATTTTTGTAGAGAACAATATTCAGTTTTACTTCTTTTCCAGATTCAACAGGAATTATACAGGTTATTGTTACACTGAAAAACTCATAGGCATAAATTCCCATGAGCACATCCTTATTTCACTATAGGGTAGAAAATGTCATATCCGGTCTAGATGTAACTAGTAAAATGTAATAAGATGCTAACCTATAATGTAAGTAGCAGGATCAAATCCCTTGCTGGGCGGGGGGCTAGCCTTGGTGGGAAGGAGCCAGGTGACCACTGCACTCTTCTCACAGTATTGATCTGTCATGAACCCCCGGATCTGAGCATAGTACAGCCCTCCATCCACATCCACCATGGATACTATGTCACCTACCTGTAGATAAAAACCCTGAAAAAAGAATAGATTTTTCATGACTTGCTTGCTGGACATATACTTCTCTATCTATAATATCTAAACTCTATAAGATGCACTAAACTACAAGAGCCTATAAGTAAGCCACCACACCAAGAGTGTAATTAATTCAACTATTGTTGTCTTGGAGATAGATATAAGTTACAGGTTTCTAGTACCTTATAAAACACGGAATCACTAGTAACAACAGTAGGCGTGGCGGCAGGCGCTTTCACAGGTGGCCGCTTAAAGAGACTGCGGCGACCGCGGCCACGCAACGCCGGCGGCTTGGCGGGGGCCGGTGCCGGCGTCTTCGCCTTGTACCGCGTCGAACGAGTGCTCTTCCGTGTCCCTTTACCTGTCGCCTTGGCAGGCGTATCTTCTTTCCCGTTCTTAGAATCAGTTTCCTTGTCATCACTTTCCACTTTAACTGAAACTTCGAACTTGTCTTTAGCTGCATTGGAAAGGTGGCAATCGTTACATATTTGGCCGTTTTCAGCACTCCGCCAGAGAAGCGAATCGTTGGTGCTGCATTGGACACAAACTGGCTTCGGCATTATATTTAGATCTGTTAAATAAACCAGATCAAAATACCAACTACATAGATCTTGCGAATATCTTGATCTTTGCGAATATTAAATTAAAATTTTGTTTTGAACACAAACAAACAAGCAAGAAAGAAACCATCACAAATAACAATATTCACAATACCTATCAAGGTACCTATTGCATTAATTTGTCACTATGTCACTGTCAAATTGACAATGACAATAACAAAGACAGTTTATTTTGTTAGTGCGGCCTCACACTAGGTTAGCGAAATAGGGGATATTACGAAAAGTTCGGTGCAGATGGCGCTACTGGTACAACTTCGGTAAACAAACATTGCTAAAGGCGGCGAAGAGCACACATTTTCAATAATGTTCAAGATTTATGACCAAAAATACCTTCTTCGCAATCGAAGTGCCAGTGTAAAAGAAAAAAAGAAGGATTTAGTGGATTATGGAATAGGCTTCTGAACACACAGTATTAAATACTACTTGAGACGAATTTGATCTTGAAATGATTCAAGTCCATTGTAAAACACAATACTTACTAGTGATATCATATTGCACTATTTGTGGGATTGGGATATGTATATTATTTATATAGATATGTTTATTATTTTCGATCACCACTTCTTCAACACAATCAACTAACCACTTCCACCCAAAAACTGTTCAAATAAAAAATATAAACACAAAAAACCCTCTACAGGGTTAACATTTACCCGTGAAACAACACATAAGTATTTGATTTTTATTTTCACGTTTAGCATCTCTTTACCGCATTTGAGTACACTTTTCAGACTTCATCTTTAGACCATGAGAAAAGAAAACTGAAGTGCTACACTCTGGCAGAATGAAATCGCAGTAATACTCCCTATTCATACAAAAACCAACCGCCGCGCCGCACACGTTCTTTATTTTTTCCGAACGGAAAAAACCTAACGAAGGTAAAAATATAAAGACGTCATCGAAGACGCAGTTCTTGACTCGGCCGCCGACACGTCATCAGGAAACCCACATGCAACCATTCGGATGCTTGCTCCACACTGTCGTTGAACAGTTTGCCAAATATTCGGCATATATTCGGTATACATTGCTGGTTATTCGTAAATAAAAGAACTTATACTGTGACATGTTCACGCAGTCGCGTCGACATGTGGCGAGTTCGGCTAAAATGCGGAGCTGGCTGTATGTATGATGTGTCCGCGCTTACTGAAGATGGCAATATAGCATTACATATAAGAACGAGTAGTTTAATTTAATTGCTATTCGACCACAGATGGCTTTACTGGTAAGTAAATAACAAGAAAAGTCCGGCGTGGAAGTATTACTGTGTCTCCGTCGTCGTACGTAACACCTAATCCTATATATTTATGTATACTAGCTTTTTGCCCGCAGCTTCGCCTGCCTAAATTTCCCATGGGAATATATATTTTTAAAATTTTAAAAGATTGGTTGAGCAGATAGGGCGTGAAGAGGTGACAAACAAACATACTTTCGCATTTATAATATTAGTTAAGATGTTTACTTTAACATAGTTTTACCTACCATATACCTACTTACTTGTAAGCATGTTATGTGTTTAAGTTACTCAAATAAAGCAATATCCTATTTTATTCTAATAAATATGTAACCGTAAGGAAAGAATGATGGATGGATGGCAATGCATCCTTGGGAGAAAGTCGTGAAGATAGTAAAATAAGAAACATTTTTGTAAAAACAAAGTTCATTTTATTCGCAAGTTACAATAAGTTAAGTTTATCTTACGGAATGTTGTTAATACAAGCTAGTCACAAACTCTGTACAGTCCTCAGCGCTTGCAATCACACCGTCAATGCATTTTACTCAAGTTGATATTTTGTACAATTATCTAAAGAAGTATTCTATTCATTCATTGTTATGATGCCACGAGACTACCTTATTAATGAATATTAATAGAATAAGAATCTCGGCTAAAATGATGTCTGAATCATAAATTGTATTAGCAGTAGGTAAGTGAAATAAAATGCGATTACCTCAACACAAGTCAATACATTGTGTACTAAAATAAAATATTTCTAGCACTTGGTGTGCATTCCCACTATTCACGAAATTAAGTACTTTTTACAGAGGTTTTGGCGTTCATGTCTAAATAAATAAACTGCGAACCTACACCTATAACCTACCAATGAAAATTCACTCGAGAGGTTTCTAAAAAAAAAAAACAATTGAAAGCGCTGTGCTTCCGCCCTGCCTCGAGGTAATCCCTAGAACTTATAAAGTGTTATTAAAGCTAATGTTATTCTAAACGTACTTGTGAAGTATTTTGTCCGAGGTACTTGAGTATTGATGACACACAAAATGCGTCGTTATTTATGTGTAAATTTATTTGGAAGCATTATTTACAGCACGGCTTTAAGCTGCTTTTCCACCAGAGTGGGGTCTTTATTTTTTAGTTGTTATTTCATTACGAGTATCTAGAAAATATAATTTTGACGGTTTTACACCTACACGCCTACACCTCTGATGGACAAGAAGTCATACAATGAGTGAAACAGTTCAGTAGGATCGGGATAAATATTATTAGAAAAAATGTTAGGATAAAAATAATGAAATATGGCAATATATAATGTTGGCACGGTAGCGCTACTACAACGCGTACACGGATACCTACTCGTGTAACATATTTATTTGTTCATGGTATCACAATGCTAATCCGTGTCCTTACATACTATACAAGGTACAATATAAATAATAAATTAAGTACATAAAGGTAGAGATGAGAATGTCTGAGGACCTCAACATACCTACGAGGCGGCACAGCGTGCAATGTCGAACAATAACGGCCGAGTATCTCATATATGCTCAATGTTTTGATGAATTGAATTAAATACCTAATAAAATCTGCTCAGTCGGTTAAAAAATATGTGCATTTTTTCTATGTGTGCCTTTCAGGATAGGGGAAGCAACCGCGCCCCCTTGCACTATCGACTGATTTGTTGCTAGATCACTTGAACAGTAGGTGCTGTATAAGATGTAATAGAGTCACTTTCAGATTGCGATATGCGCGCCAGTCCCTATTCATCACAATATTCTTATCTAATTATGTGTATGTAATATTATTGTTGAGTTGAAAAGAACGGGAGAACTGGTCACCCATCTGGTATTACCCAACCCTAACGAAGAAATACCACAAGCCCAAATGTCGCATTTACTTAGGGTCCAACTCGATATGTGTGATTTGTCCATATATTATAGATTGAGTGATGTCAGTTGCAGACGTGCGTGTCGGTGCGCACGGTGCACGTGTCGCAGCGCACGCGGCAGCACCAGTGGAAGCGACAGCGGCACTGTGTCTGCGACAGCGCGCGCACCGTGCTGTGCCCGCGCCCGCAGCACAGCGACGAGCAGCCGTCCTCTCCTGCACCATAATGCTTATATTTCAGTCATATCGACGAATTGAAAAGGCTCAACAATTTAAGTTCTTTGTTTCATTTGAGCCAGAAAGCCCTGCGTTTTTTTATCTAACCTGTGGATGTTGAGAAAAAGGGAAAGTTATATCAGTAGCACTGCTGGGCCTCTTCTTTCTTCCACTCTTCTCGTTCTCGACATGCAGTGGTAACACTTCATTTTTAATAAAATAAGAAGTGTTGAAAAATATAGTATTATGTCAATCATTTTAGATAAAAAAAATGTGTAAAGATGGCATAATTAATAAGGCAGTCATTTGGGTACTTTTATAATAAATCAGTTACTATCCATCCAGACACAGTCTTATTCATTACGTTACATGGTGACAGCGGTGGGATAGTAACTGATTTATTATAAAAGTACCCACATGACATTAAGTTAGACGAAAGACAAAATTTTCGTCTAGACCTCAAGCCTCAATTTCCCCTTACCTTTGGAAGTGTTATTGCAATGTCTGCCGTGGGTCCCCGGGTGGCCGCTGGCCGGGTCGGGCTCGCAGTAGCTCGGGGACGACTCCAGGTAGACCAGCTCCGAGCGCCGCGGCTGGCGCTCGGCTTTGTCCGGGTGACGTCTGGTGGAAGCAGTCAATTGAATGTGAACACATACTGGATAACGAAGCGATATTATGATGCTAACGGAGATTCCGGTTCCTTACATATTATAAAAAACAAATTGTCCTTTGCTGCATTTCTACCTCTACCTGCCGTTCTGTCCGCCGGGTCTGTCTGTCTGTATGTTCGTGATAAACTCAACTCTCGCAGTAGTTCTGCGCGATTTTTTTTTATTGTTTGGTTTGTCTACAACTGTTACAATACATTTATATAATTACATTCTAATAAGTTTAAACTAATTGTACAGTCTATTACAGACAAACACAGCATGAATTAATATAAAATAATCGAAACAGTGACTCCGACAAATACTTATATGAACAACAAGAAGACAAACAATTTAAATAAAAAATTTTGATAAAAAAAGATTTTATATAATCAAGCGGATTTTTTTATTAATTTGGAATTCCTGCTAAGGTATACGGGATCTTTTTGTGTAGATGGATTGTTTATTGCTTTTAAATTATTTACTATGTTGTTTACATGAATTATAAATTTTTCTTTGGTGATATCGTTTTTGACGGTCTCGATCAGATTAAATGGTAGTATGTTTATGACTTTACAATGATTTATGTAGGACTTCCTGGAAATATATAATTTTTTTGTGGTGAATGGAGTTTACTATACTGTTGGTTAATCATGCGGTTTTCACCAATAGATAGTGTGATCCCTGAAGAAGATTTAGGTTCTATATAATTTATTGTTTTTACCCGAGCGAAGCCGGGACAGGCCGCTAGATATAAATTAGACTAGATACTATGATCACAGATTAAATAATACCCCAGTACTATGATTGACTATAATTCTGAAATTCTGAAAAAAATTGAACAGTCTTGGTCCCTATCGTGCCAGAAGGACTTACCATTATATGATATTTCTAGTAGGTAGTATGGAAGACAAAAGGTACCTCTTGACAAAGAATTGCGTGGTGCGTATCGCGAGCAGGTCGCGGCGCGGCGCCACCAGCTTGGCGCGGCGGTACTTGTCGCGCAGCGCGGCCGCCACCGCGCGGAACGGCGGCAGCGCCTGCCAACACGTCTGCACCGTGCACGACCCCGACACGCCGTGGCACTTGCACTCCTGCCGGATTAGGTCTTTGACCATCTGCAGACGGGAAACCAAAAGCTTTTATATGAACAGACGATGCCTGCAGTTGTGATAAGTATATCCCAGATATCAGAGTATTTAATTTGTTCCCACTCCACTAGTTTCATGGTTTTTTTCTCATGAGAATCAATGGATAAAAAGTATTCTGATCGCAATATTTAATTAATTACGTAATAAAGTAATATTTAGAATAAAAATGTACCAAAATAATTACCTAAGAGGAGGCGTGGAATAAGTCGCTATTTTTGCCACGACTCGGAATGCCAAGATAATTATGGCGGTGCAAAATAAAGTTAATAAAAATGGGCTACTTAACGCCCTGGAGCACGACAGCGTAGTTACAATAACAATCATCATAAAATGCAGGCGTCTGCGGACACGGTGATGTAAAGTTATGACAGTGCGCAGGAAAATATAGGATTGTATAAGTTGTACATGCGATCCGAGGGACGAGATGAGGGTCCTACCGCGATAATTTGGTTGATGAAAATGTATACCATTATTACGAGTAGGTAGTAGTAGGTAAGTCGCTGTTCCTTCATACGTTACATTGAGACGAAACCATTGCAAAGATACATTTGCATGAAGCAAGTCCATAATTAGATAGTCCGATAATCATCTAGCCATACACTAGTCGTTGTATAGCTACGCCCCTCGCCCGGGGCTACGATGCCATCCTTGCTCGCGGGCCGGTGGCGGATACACATGCTCCTCCGACTATATTATTGTGGCTGCCCCGGGCTGCGATGGAAGCGGTCGTGACAAATAAATATTGATGGTATTGTTTTTGAAATGCGGTTAGACCACCCGTCTTCGTTATAAAACAAAGTAGTAGACAATACGGACCTCCGGCGTCTTGCTTATTATGAGGTCTTCATTTGTAGTGATTATCTCGTGTGCACTATTGCACTGTTATTGAATTACCTAATATAGAAGCAAAAGTTTGTGGTCGAGATTGTATATGTATACTTGTTGTATTTTATACAGGAACTGCTGTAATTGCGGAAACACAAGCCACAAAGTAACTTGCTCTATAGCACTGCTAGGTTTTCCTTTCGAAAACTTTTTAATTATTCAGTAGCACAAGAAAAAGTTTACATTTAGAGCGAGAAATAATTTCAATTTACAAGTTTGTGGTTCTAACAGGGCAACGACTAAGCTTTGTCAGAGTTATAATATAAGGTTCTGATATATTGGTACATCCAGTAGTTTCTACGGCATTCAACTTTCAAGTCTCGATCAGACAAATTGAGGCAATTTCTAAGAGTTCTGCTAATTCACGTGTAAGTGGTGGGAATCAGTGGCATTGCTTGATTGTGGGGCAGCGAGTCGTAATGATACGAACCGAGCAATAAGGAGGAATGGAACCAATGCCGCGGGTGTCTGATTGCGGGCAAATGCTGCCGTTTCATGCTAATGGGTGTTCCTTTGTAGAATGTCTGTGATGTGTTGGATGTAATGTGAAGTTGTGTGACGTGTAATGCCGTGGATGCCATTACTAGTCAGTCGAGGTTGAATTAAATTACTTCAATGAAAAATCTTTGTTGCGAATCGGTTAACAGTTGGTAGTCTATTAGTCTCATTTGGGTCGCCAAGGCCTCAAATTACTTTGTATATTTATGTATTTTGTAAAGTACGTATTTCTTTCATAGCTGGTTGACTGGAAGTCAATGAGATAATAAGTCCATCGTTGCAATCAGTTTTCCTGTATATGATCTTAAGTGTTTTCTTATACATTGGATATACCTGTATCGAATAAACATTTATACTTTTCAAGAAAATAATCTACAATTTGTTGCGACCTAGAAACCACTAAGCTGAGTACATACAGAGCCAACAAACTCCAACGAAACATGAGCTAATTATACTAGACTACTTGTAGAGCACAGTATGTTAGAAGCAGGAATCCATTCGATGGATTCAGATGAGGCAGAAAGCAAGTGTTACGCAGCAGTGTATGGTGCGTTAGTACCTCGCTCACCTTCCGTCCGACGCGGTTGTTGTGCAGGTTCATGAGGCTGCGCGCGTCGGCCTCCAGCTCGCGCGCGTCCAGGAACTTGCGGGCGAAGCGTGCGCCGGCCGCCGCCTCGCCGCAGCCGCCCCACTGGAACTGCGAGCCTGCGCCGGCGCCCGCACGCGATAGAGCTGACGTCAGCGACGCCGCGCCGCGACGACGGCTCGGGGATAGCCTGCAGGGGGGATTAATGATCATCTAGTGGCCATTGTTATCACTTTGTCGTTAATCTTATTGGCATTTATGCCATAAATGGCATTATCTTCCATGGCACGGTAAAATAATTAAGTAAGGCCTTATAGTCAACCATTAAGGCCTATTTCCAGCAGTAGGTTATAACTGATCAGTATACCTATTGTTGTTGCAGCCACATGCGGGCAGGTCGCCGCGCGCGCACGCCGCGCTCAGCGCGTGCGTCGCGCCCGCCGCCGTGATCGCGTATGTGAACGCTGCCTCGCGCGTGCCTGGGGAATATATTATGTATTTGTTATGGCAATATGTTTTAAGAGTAGTTTTGGAAATGACACTAAAACTGAATGAACATTCATAAACATCATATTTCTACACGAATCAAAGGAGTCTAAAATTTTAATATTATCAGATATCAGACCATGATCACACAATTAAATTAGATTATAATCCTGAACTATGTTTACTAAATTTAGTAGTTAAATACACTTAATGATCTGGTTTCTGGAGTAATTAAATCTACTATTCATAAAATTATTGATGCAGATTTACTTAAAAGTGTAAAGCTAGTCAGAGTGCAAGCATCACCTTGTAAATGCCTTGTAAAACTTGTTCCCTAATGTGTATTAAATTCCTTTTGTTATCTTCAATGTATCCGATATGAAACTGGTAAAGATGTTAACTCAACGCGAGGTATCGATACTCCTGTTGAGTCAATTAGGGAGTCGCCGCAAGCGAGCATCGATTCGTTATCGATGCTAATTTCGATGCAGTAGCCAGACGATTTCTTATGATGATATGGTATATTTTTATCGAAGTAGCTATAGGTCTTGGGTGCTTGCTTCAGGCAACATAATCAATGTATGTTGATGACTTGGTACCTAAACGCAGTATTTTTAACTAATTGCACCGGGGATTTCCTTCCATGGGATTCATATCATAATCATTATCCAGGTTTTAACTATTACTAAAAGGGGCTTTTACTAATAGTTAAAACCTGGATAATGATGAACGTTTCCGATGCGAAATCTACAGTCTACACTGATACCAGCGCCCAAGAGTCAGGCCCGATTCAGTATTAACCTATAGGTCAGTTGTCAAATACAAAATGGTAATGTTTTTGTCTGGAGGTCCAGACAGCCCACCAGCGCACCTGATTGTAAAAAAACACAAATTCCTAATTATAGTTACCTATGCCAGTTTGAGCTACGAGCAGGGGAATGAACCTTTAAGTTTATATGAAATTAAAGCGTATCTAAACGAAACAAAAATAGAAATGGTATCGCAAACACAACGTAATGAGAAACAAAATAATATGATTAAAATCAAACTCATAAAGCTCAGTGAAAATGACAATAAACACAAAGCCTATAGTAAACGACCAGTTTTCACGTGGAACCACTAACTATAAATACAAACAAACAAAGTCTCACGTAACTTTCTCGATTGATTTCTCGCATTGAGAGTTTACAGCCGTCGAATTTGTTTACGATCCGCGGTAGCACAAACAAACAAACAGCTGTCACTCCATTAGCGTCCGAGGGCGAATGAAAAGGTGATTGTAAGACTGCGGCCGGCATGAGAGGTTAACACATAACTTTATATGATTCGATGAAAACAGTTTGATCGTACAGTGCAAAATATATATTGAATTATTGGATCTACTATTAACAACGAACTATAATAAAACGATTATGCGTCAGTTTATTGGTTGCTAGATTGCCTAGAATTTATTATACACTTCATTTGAGTGGTAGTTGTAAGTAGTATTTTTTTGTCTACCAATAGAAGACGACTAGGATTGAAACTTCTGACCTTTCGATACAGTTTTACACTGGACTTCTGTCAACACGAAAACTTAATTGTATAGAAATATTCATGAAATAGGAATAAGTCGACAGTCGAATCGTGCAATGTGAAGCGGGCTCGCGACTCAATTAGCCTCCGCGTATAAATCACGACCAGTAGGCGTCCGTCCACACTTGACCATGGAATGTATGGGACTGGAGCTGAATGCCGATACAGGCAATTTTACATAAACGAAAAGGTATATAAGTATATGATGCAGAGATGATTGGAAAAGTTGGTTAAATTGCAGACCTTGTTAAAACGACAAAGTACTCCCCGAAATGAATGTACAGAACGCGAAGATTCGTAAAAAACCTAATGAATAATCTGGTGTTTTTAATTAGTCAAAAGTAGGAAAAATATATGGAATTGGATAGAAAGCTAGGTGCAGCAGCAGGCGAAAGCCATTTTGTCTGTCGATGGTGGGTCGCGCGGCGTCTAGCCGGGCACGGGCGGGAGGCGCCGGCCACGATCGCTTTGGATTATTGATAGTGGTTGCAGTGAGTATATGGACTGAGCGACCCGCGGGACCTCGGAGAAAGTACTTATTCAATTATTGTTTCGTGTCTCTCATAGATTTATGGGTTTCGCGGCAAATGTGATAGCGAAAAATGAAAGGCTGTGCACCAAACATGGCGGTCAATTTAGCGCACGTTACTTATTTAAAAGTGAAACTCAGATTTTCTAACTCTATTTTCAAAGATCTTTAAAAGATAATAAGACAAATTTTCGCACAGATTTTAGTACATTGATTATTATTCACAACTTTACACGTTTAATAGTCTTGTAGCCTATATTACCTTTTAGGTAAACCTAGTTTTCTACATTTCCCTCGCTAGATTGCTCGCAGTTTCTAGATACGTCTTTGAGTGCATCCTTATATTATGTATTTAATTACTTTTACATATGAACATTTGACAGACACAAAACGAGACACAATTAAAGTTTAATTGTTAATTACATATATATGTTCGGGAACATATTACCGTCCTCTTCAACGTGGTTTCACAATAAAACTACGAAAGGGTATCCTACATCCAACCACAACAGACGCTAACAATAAAATAGTATAACTTGTAAGTTCACCTCTGGGCATGACGTGACCGTAGGTGGAGTCGCCGACGCCGGAGCAGTTCCAGCGGCGGCCGCTCAGCTGCGACCGGCACTCTGCGTACGCCATACTGCGGACAACAACGACATATATTCATAACCATAATATCTAATTATATTATTTGAGTAAATGACATCTAGCTGCAAACGATCCAAGACTACGTTTTCTATTCTTCTTCGTCGAATGGAATTAAAAATCAACAGCCTTGCTATCTGTCATAGATAAACGTCTTTACCAGTTGGTTTTTAACGGTTGATATTTAAGAACTTCTCCATTTTGATGACTTTCTCTGTGCTTAGTGGTCACCACTGATATACATCCGAATCGAAGTCTGTACATTCAGATTTGGAAGCGCGACGGCGGCATTAGAATTTACTATTGGCTATTGGCCGTATAACTAGGGATGCCGACGACGTGCGTAGTGGAGACAAAAAAGTAGGAAAGTGGACTCTGGGTTGGAGCCCAAGTCGTTCAAAAGCTGAGGAAGAAACCGGGTATAGGTTCGGATACATTTTAAATACCTGAGGCCGATGCCGAGCTGCGCGACGTGCGCGGGCGCGCTGCGGCAGAGCGCGGCCTGGCGCGCCGTGAGCCCGCGCGCGCACACCAGCCGCGCGCCGAACCCGCCCGCGGACACCACGCGCCCGCTCCCGGACACACTTCTGGAAACAATACATTCTATTATATTATTTTCGTAATAATCAATCTCGATCGTCTCAACATGAAACAAATAAGTTATTTTTTTACAAAAATATATCACAAGTTTATAATGTTGTCGGCATGTCGTCAGAGCACACTCGTACCTTATTTCTGAAATAGTTAAATCTCATTACTTTGAATATGTTCAAAAAATCAAGTCCATGCAGTATTTTTGGTATTGCCGTTGAGAGGCGATGCTGGGTGCACCATCGGTTCGTTTTATAATAATGCATTGTCATCCAAACTCTCTCTTATCTCTGAATGTTCCTGGTCGCGCTCGGGGACCAACTAAAATACTCGTAAAGCTGTTTATGAATGAGTCTGTCATGACAATGTACAGAGCAGTGATTGCATCTGGTTCCGCTCGGTAAAGAGAGAACAATCATGATCTGATGTCTGCGAACCTTGACTCGCGCGAATGACGATCTATCGTGTCATGTCACAGTCGGTATAGCAAGCGTAGCTCTGCGTCCTACGCTTCTAACGCGACTCCCATGGCCGTATCTGATGCAAGTGGTCTTCCTCGTGAGCGTGGCTAACATATACACAGAAGAGTTTCCAAAGTATAACTGCTGGTAGCTTCAGCATATTTATATTAATTATATGACCAAATCACGCCAATTACTATTGATTGAGCTAGTCCAACAATAATATTACATTAATATACCCGCATTTTTTTCCACAGGCAAAGTTTTTTAAAATGTTCTATGTTTTGTCTATCTTGTGTCTGAAAAGTGCTTTATTCCTGTACAATTACAATAATGATGTTAAACAAACTTGTGTCCTCTCATGAATGTGGCTTGTGTTAAATGTACAATAACAAAATTATATGTAGCCTTAGTACTTAGTATAATCACTAGCGCCATCTACACTGTATACAAGGTAATGGTTGTATAACATTTATTATCTGTGCCTGTACTTCTAAATAAAAAAAGACTTTCCAGTGTATTTCACTGTATTTTTATTATTATGGGCCCAGAGCCTTAAAATAATTAGTATTAATGAGAAATAAGTTCAGTGTGTATAATGTCTACAAACTATTTAGTTAATGTTCCGAAATTGAAGGGACGTGAAAACTATGACGACTGGTGTTTCACCGCAGAAAACGTACTCGTTTTGGAGGGAATGGCGGATAGCATAAAAACCCCTTTGTTATTAACTGCTATAGCGGATGAAAAAAAGAATGATTTAAAGGCAAAAGCAAAACTTATATTGACAATTGACGCGTCTCTTTATGTGCATATTAAACAAGCAGCTACAACTTTCGACTTGTAGAAGACCCTAAAGAACATGTTCGATGATTCGGGATATTCTCGAAAAATTAGTTTGCTGAGGAACCTTATAAGTATACGCCTTGACGAGTTACGTTAGTCAAATCATCGAAACTGCTCAAAAATTGAACGGGGCAGGCTTTGAAATAAATGACCAATGGATTGGATCACTTGTGTTGGCTGGTTTACCAGAAAAATTCGGACCTATGCTTATGGCAATCGAACATTCGGGTATTAACATAACTGTGATCTGTTGATGAAATGTAGTTTGCCGAAACAGAACGACAAACATCGAAACTAAAATACTATCGCGTTTATAATATTAGTAACGAAATTATCAGCCTAATTTTCTGTACAGTTAGTACCTATTGTACACCTGCATCCACATGCATGGCTGCCCAATACGCGTCGCTGGTCACAAATTGCGATCAATAACACTAACAGTTCCCTTTGGGATTGCGCGTTTGTCATCATTGCATTGTTTGATGAATGTTTACTCTTACCGTGAAGAGCATATCGACCGGTCCATTCATTGCAAATTCACTGCTATTGTCAATAGTAGATCCAGCCCAATAGATATAGTAGGCAAGCCAACTTGCCATTTAGGTGAGTGTACACGGTGTGTCGGGACTGTTGGGTTGCTGTGGCTTGAATGTTGTGCTGCTGTTTATTATGACAATTGTTACAAATATTACTCTTTATACTAACTACATATACAGTTAAGTTGTCAAGTATTCCATTGTTCCATTCCAGCATGTTTATTTTTTTTTTAAACCTGCTATCTACCTAGATAGCTTAGACCAGGTGGGTCCGAAGCCGAGGCGGTGTGAATCGCTCGCCGGCCCCTGCTAACAGATGCACTCATTACTGTTGTACTGTTAATGAGTACAATTCACACTGCATGACATCTTACATCTTGTACAATCTTTGGGTTTGCTCGGCCAGGGCTTGCAGGGGCGTGATTAATTCATTTACCAAGAGAGATGCTGGGTCACTTCTATTAAAATATTTTGGCGACCTTTGATCGTCAAAGGTCGTCAAAGTTTAACGTAAATATTTATTTATTGGTAACATAAGTAGGTCTTGTTCCGGCATTGTTAATTTTATCGAATTTGTACTATTAGAATGTTTTCTCTAAAAAGTTCTTCTTGACCAGGATGACGTAGTTGATCGTGATGAATAAATACATTCAAACTGAATTTAGCAAGAAATCATCATGACTTCCAAACTAGATTTATCACAGTTACAGAAAACTTCTGCTAATTTGTTCTAAATTGTCTAAACAGACACCAGACTAGCATTGTTTGCTGGAGAACCTGATAATTTTGGTGTGGGCGTCGGACAAACTACACGGAATTATTACACTGTATGTAAAAAGTGTAAATGCAATAGAGAGAAAGGTACAGTTAGATATTTGGTAAAGTCTAGATGTTAGAAATCATCCACCATTCATAAAATAGTTGTCAGTATTGAGACACCATTATTATAAAGATTGGATTCGCATTTTGATCTTTCCAAAATGTCCATTTATTTGTTGGTGATCGCAAAGGTCCTAATAAACTGTCCACTTGCTGTACCACAAAATTAAGTACCTATAAACAAATGACGATACTATTAATGTTAAACTATACTATTAATGGTAAAATTAATTACACTACCTCGACTTTCTTCAGCACAGCAGGGGGTCAGCAATAGTCAGCATCTCAGGTCATTGACATTACATCCTTGACCTAGTGAAAGCTGCGTGCATCGAGCACATTACGTTACTCAATTAATTCCTAGTCAGGAATCCATTCGTCATCAATGAGAGGATAATCGTTATTATCAGGACCGGTCAACTGCGCGCTGCCTCGTGAAGAATGTTGACATTTGCTGTGAATTATGTTGTTCTTTCAAAGCGTACGTAGTACTATTTTGTCAACGTCTATAATGCTTCTTAATTACCATTGAAAGTTTTAGGTATTAATTATGCATGAGTATGTAGTATTCTACTATATTAATGTATTTATTTTATTTTATCCAATGAAATATTAATTATAATGAAAATTTCAATATCCATTTTAAAGTTCGTAGTTCTGATTGTCTTTCTTGTTATGTTCGTTCAAGCCGCGTCACCCAAGAAATATAATGAGGAATTATAGAGTCTGTCACATAATTATGAAAATCGTCAGCGTTCGTTTGACTTAAAGCAACACATTAAAAATAAAAGGACATTCTACTTGATAATCTATCACTATATACCCCACGCCACGTGGGAGAATCTTCAATATAACAACATTCAATTACAATAAACATCGCCTTGCAGGTGATACACTGCAGTGTTATCAAAGCCGGTAAATTCAAAGATATGCGCGGAGTGAGCGATGGGCTACATACTACACGTCGTTGTCTCGTGTACATTTATTGAGTTGTCACTTTGCATTAGGGTTTACAGTTAAACAGCTTCATATCACCGATTGAATTAAGATTTAACAGTGGTTTATCTTCTGTTTGCTTGTAATGTTTTCCGTCGCGAAGTATTAACGCAGTAGGTAGTAGATCCAAAGATATAATAATCCATGTGTTATTCTAATCTAGCTTTTTTGAACACAACTCGCGCTACTAGATCGCCAGGCCAAAATTGTGTCCACGAAATCAAAAGATATATAACATTTCAAAATAAAATAATGCTTTTACATGTTAGCATGGAAACGCCGGACGCTTTCCATCAAGTAATAAAATATTTTAGACCAATAGCATGTATGCAATAAAAATAATTATGAATTCTCTGGTGCAAATAAACTTACAGCAATTAAAATTCCTAATGTGAAACAGCCAAACAAACTAGGAAAGGATCCCGTCCACGTGTCAATAAATCACTGTAATTGGCGCCGGGCCCACTGCCTCCCCCGCGCATTCTGCGGCGCTAATTATTCTGCTAGTTTCGAACTCCAACTGTCCGTTGTTCGATGGTCGCTTCGATATTTCCCGGTTGCGAGGGATGGGTGGAGGACATGATACAATGCAGCACAAAGGTAATTCTAAACTGCTTTATCCGGTGTTTGTATTTTTCTTGAATAAAATTCTGTCAGATCTACATTTCGTTACCAAAACTAAAATTCATGCTAGAGGAATCTTGAGAATCACATTAACTTAACTGAATAAATTTAATACATCCAATAAAAGTGACAAGTCCATAACGAAAAGAAAAATAATTTATCATATTCTGTACGAAGTCTGCAAATGCCAGGCTATAATCAACATCACTGTCAATCAACAGTATGCGTTCTGTGGGATTTAAACAGGCGATAAGACAAACTGCTAGACCAGGATATTACAATCAATATTTCATTACGAAAACAGTATCAATCTACGTTATGATGTGATCTTTATCTCCCAGCTGGTGCAGCTGACTATCTGTGATCCCAAAATGATATCATTTATCAAGAATTTGCGTCAATATCATCAATACATATAATAAAATTGAAGAAAGGCCAAATTTGTACATTGGATATATTTTTTAATTCTTCATGGAATATACTTAGTTACTGATATAGATGACGAAAATATAGTTTTGGAAATTTTTGTCTGTCTGTCTGAACGCGCATCACTCGAAATCTACTGGACCGATTTGCTTGAAATTTGGTATGTAGGTACCTTATATACCGGGTTAACATCTTAGATACATTTCATCCCGGTAAATGGTCAGGTTCCCGTAGGATAATTGAAAAACTATTTATGAATAAAAAATGTCTCAGAATCCCGGGTTAACATCTTATAGACATTTCATCCTGGAAAATGAGGGGGGTCCTCCCGGGGATTTACTGATTTAAAATTTTGTAGAAAGGTAAACAGAATATAAACAAATAGTTTTTACCGATTAAATGTGATATAGATATAATGGGCGCAGTATGTATCAATATGTCAATATAAAACTCTTCCGTTACTGAGTGACTGACTGACTGACAGACAACATACACCCGAAACTGCTGGGCGGGAAGCTGAAATTTGGCATGTAGGTGAGTGTAGGTGAGCACTAAGAGAGGATTTTTGGGAATTCTACTCCGAAGGGGGTGAAAGGGGTGAAATCTGTAAATATGAAAGTTCTACGCCGTTGAAGTTAGTGACTTGAAAATTTGGATGTTGATTGTTTACAACAAAGTAATGAATACGTGTTTCAGATCAATCCCTTCATAAGGGGGGTGAAAGATTGTATGGGACTTAATACAATTTTCAAGATAAAAAGCTAAAAATTAGCACACTTACTTTTTGTAGTAAATAACAGTAATATGAAATACAAAAAATGTTTAATTTACGTTTGTGGTTAATAAAAAACCGGGACGTAAAACGTCATGGAAAATGGGACGGCACGCGTTGCAGAAAGTGGGAGTGGAAGTAGGAGCGGAGACACGTAGTGGGAAACAGGACGGGACACATTGCAAAAAACATGATGGCATAATATGTAGGAAACGGTACGAGATATCTACTTTACATTAGATAGCAGGAAGCGGGATTGGACAAGTTTGCGGGACGAGACACGCAGCGGGAAACAGAAAATTGAACTAAAGATGAGAAAAAATGCGAATTGTTTACCAGTCTTACAGAGTATGCGAAAAAAAATTACTGATATTTAGATTTGCTATGAAATTCACGCGGGCGAAGCCGCGGGCAAAAGCTAGTAATCAATAAAAGTTTGCACCAAAAATAAGGTGAATAAAATTTGTCTCAATCGCTGTACTAAAAGAATGGAATCGTTTATTCGCATAAAACGAGCATATCAATACTTATTACAATATAGACACATTGATATTAGATCGCTAACTCCAACAGTAAACAGTAAAACAGTATGACGAAAATGAATGCAGCGTCAGATGTTGTAGTACTATCCGAGTAGTATTACATCCAAGGCAGTGGCAGGATTTCAATCAATGTGCGCGAAGGCTGGAGTTTGTCGTAACCTGGATATTAATTACAGGCAGATCGTAAATCTTTGCAGTATTAAATAAGTTTCCATGTGCTCGGTGTAAGAGAATAAATACATGTGTATTTTTTAATTATTAGAAATAAATTTCGATATTAAAAATCAATATTATTATAATATAGTTCTGTATTATTATCGATTAGCTCAAATATTTAATAACATTTTAGGGAACTCGCGACGATCTTGCAGTCAACTGTCTGATCAAGAGTTCGGACCGCGCCCGAGACTAATTATGAAGAAGGGATTCCCAAAATTTTATGTTCGCAGATCAGTTAACCATTTAGTTACATTTTGTTTCAGTATTTTGTGTAGTTGTTTCTGTCTAATTGGTAGTTATAGTTATATTTAGGGCACGTAGGTACAACGATGCTAGATCATAGTGCATACGATTTCAGCGCCCCCTGATCCTGGCGCCCTCGGCTGCAGCCTAATTAGCGTTCGTAAGGGTTAATCAGGCTCGGATGTCTAGGCATTGACGACGAATGCTTAAGAGAACTTTCTATCCTTTTATAATTCTTTATTACGAATGATCTCAAAAGTTTCATTTGTGAATTCAATTTCATTTTCCATTTTCATTTTTGTGAATTTGATATAATTTTTCATTTTCCTCTGCAACACTTACCTACGTTCTGTTCTAAGCCTAGCTACAGGGCAGGTCCGCTATCATCCATCACATAATTACGGTCGTGGGAGACGCGATATTGAAAGATCTGATTGCGCTGAGTAATGTATCCGCGTTATCAATGTAATGATAAGCGCCTCTGAAGCTGATACTGCACCGGTCTGGTATGAAACTCATAATTCACGAGATACCTACCTATATTAACTGTGTCGAAATTATTTGATTCAGGTTATAGAGCATACACTGCTTCCGTGTGTCACTTACTCTAGAGATGAGGATAGGTGGGTGGATAATAGCAATGTTCTTTGCCTTCCCTACCTTGAGACGAAATAAACATGATACATGGTGTATGTATCAACTATAGGTTGAGGACGTTTAAATATCAGAAAATAATAATATTTCACATTACTATTCGCCGCTAAACACTGTCGCCTTCTTTCACTTTTTTATTTAATTATTTCTATTTCGATTTTGGAAATCTCATTACGCTTTAAATAAGCCTTCTTTAAACAGCTACCAGAATAGTAAAATAAGCAATTTAGTGTTGACCATTTCCATGTAGTGTCATGAAGAAGACGTACCACTCCACGGCGACCCATCACATCACGTTCAATATGTAAACCTGAAGGTACAGTGGTAATTATATTGATATTGATGTATATCAATTCACGGCTTGGCGACAAATTGTCGTTGTTGTTATAAACATAAATTATTATAACATTATACGATAGCATTTGTTTTAATCTAAAATAAATTATTCTATTAAAGTTTATAGCTACTATAAAATGTATATAAGTATGCATTTAATTCTGTGTCATGTATTATATTTACTAAACTACTCGCTGCGCACCGTGTTTCCACCTGAATGGGAATCGATCATTCATGTTAGGTCTAATTGTACACAACGGAATGTTTTATCAATATAGGTTCGGTGGGTTCTGAGTTCGCCAGGAAGGTTTTCTATAATGAGAAGAACTTATGTCATTTGTGGCAGAGTGACATAAACATATGTAGCTCTTCTAAGTTAGCTATCTTTGTATTCGATTTGTTTTTCTCTACTTGCCGATTCATTTCTCATATATATTTTTGAGTCACCATCATCTAAACCACGTCCAATTTAAATTAAAAGCATAATATGAATAGCGGGGTATTGGTCTATCGACTGATGAATATTTAGAAAGTGTAATCAGCGGGTAATTAAAAGCGGGCGGAGTCGCGGGGCGGACTAGGCAATGAATAATGCAGGTCGGTAATTTGAACAAATATTGTGTCAGGTTGTGCCTCCCACGCGATCAATATAAAATAATTTATTTGTACCAATAAATAGACTGATTTAATTGGTTAGCGCTTTATTTGTTGCGGCTCATACATTTTAATTGGGGAACTACTGGAGCCTGCAGCTGCGAGTGTATAGGGTTGTGTGCATGGTCGTGCAACATTAGCTTGCAATGTCCAGCCAGACCCTTGAGCTAGACCGACGTCTACAATCTGAATCAAGGTCAACCGTCAACCTCTGGTTTATATTTGGTTATCTTCTCAGTTCGCAGGGCTCTTTATTCTTAAACGGTGCAAATTATACACTTCATTATATATTACAATGCGTGCTGTGCAAGCGTTGTGTGCCGTTTAATATATTTTCAGTTTAGTTTTAGTATAATAATACTGTTCATAATTCCAACATTTTTAGAATTTTTATATGGGTTTTGGTGGTAGAACTATCGACAGAAAGCAATCGTTTGGTTTATCTTCAATATCCTTTTTGTAAATAGAAAATTAACATTAATTACGATATTTAGTTAGTGTGGTCTGGAAAGGAAACTTAAAAACCAAGTATTTATGTCATTAACTGGTCGTAATCCTGATAATAATTCTGATAATAACACTCCACAAAGGATACCGAGCGATTTTTATTATGATTCGAGGCGTGAGACTGGGGTCCTTTTAATTGAAGATAGCGGGTGTGAACTGTGGACCTCGGGTGTACCAATTTTATGACGACCGACCTGCTTGTTTATAGTTCAGGATACATTGTTAGTTTAGAAGTGTGACTTTAAGTTTATGATAAAAGGTCCTTAAGGACGACTCTGAAAATAATGACAAAAATGAAAAATATACCTGTATAGATATATTTTCCATGTTTTCTGTAATTTGCGTAGTTGATTAACTTTTATTTTGCTTTCGTACCACTATTATATCTTTCCCGAAAATAACGAATGTGTTACACTTTAGAACCTTAATACATTAAGTTCTTTTTTGCACACATCTATACCATACACAACAAGAAACATCATATATTATTGAAGCTATCCAAATCCATTATAAATTTATCGTTATATTTATTGAAACAGGATAATTGGAAATGCTATGGTCGCATTAAAATAAAACTTTTCAGTTTTACTATATTGGAGATTTCCAAGAACTGTACAAGATGTGATCTAAGACAATATCTCAGTCTGGAATTTATTAATAAGAACAAAAGCTATTCCAATGGCAACGCATTCCTGAGCCGTGTTTACTGCTGTTGACTGTATAGAATGCTAGTTATGGTGTCAATCGGTGGTTTATGGCTTTGGAAGATTGATGAAGATCGCTTCGTAAGTTTGTGTTTAGTTGTTGGAATTTATTATTTATGCTAAATTAAAGCCGCTACCTTTCAGACAACAAGGATTTTTAAGTACCTATGTAAGTACGTTAAAAATACACCTAGGTGTGGATACATCGAACTTTAAGTACTTATTTTGGCTTATATTGAACTTTAAGTACGACTTTGGAACTTTGAAGTGGACTTTATAGTTGAACAAATGTGAAACGCAATTAACTATTGTGTTCATCACAGAAAGAAAGTTAAGCTAACTTTCTTTCTGTGATGAACAAGAAAACTGTAGATAATATTTTATCAACAGCACCTTAAGTATCAAAGTATGCTGTAGCGGTATGCCATTTTTTATAATTTTAGTAATTCTTATTGTGAAATGAAATATTTTTGATGCGACACTAGACGTTATGTGCTAGAGGAAATAAAATAATCGATGTCAGTCCTATTTTTCTCAGGGGGGGGGGGGGGGGGTCGATGCAACAGTTTTGATACCTACAACCTACTTATTTTTTTTTAATCGCCAAAATTAAAAAACAAAGGCCTCGTGGCCAGGTGGTCCTAGTCTGGGATCTCACATTCCTATTAAAACATTACGCAATCGGCGCGCGAGACATCGCGCCGAGGCGATATATTACGGGGACGATATATTCCGAATAATCGGATCTTATTAACATACCGACAGATTTATAGACCACGGGGAGGGCTGCGAGCTTAGAACTGACTTAAGTTTCATGATGATGCCGTTAACTAACCGTAGTACCAACATGTGGTAAATTTAAAAAAAAGCAGAAAAAGGAAAAAAGCAGTGTTTGGCTTTTTATTCTGAAGATTAGTTTTGACGAACAAAATTAAGGATGAATCTTGTTATTGTTATAATAGAGTCTTAAATCATTTTAAAAATAAAAACAATTGAAAAGTGGAACAGTGTTCATAATACTTAACACTAGATAAATATTATACAATTATAAATAATTAACATTTCAAATTAGCATATGGAATAAAATCTCTATATGATTCTTAGCTTCTTGTTAGAAGGTCGAGTCTCCTAGACTTGGGAGCTAATTGGAATGGTTTCAACTGGTGGTTCTAATTTTGATTTATGACTACGTTTTTACAAACTAAATCTCCGAAATCCTATTGTGTCGAAAAATATCGGAAAATTTACATATGCTATACAAAATGTTGATAAATATAAAGATTAAGCTTAACAAAGCACTTCTGTCTAGATTTTTTTACTTTTGCATAACTTTTGTCTTCCTTAATATTAAATTTTCAAAGTTATACCTAGCTTCGTTTCAGAAATTGTCATAAAACGTTAAATTAATAGAAACGAACTCTTCGACTAACTCTCCGATAATATAATACGATCGTGTACAGAGTCCCGGACGTTACCGGAACGACGTGATAATTTAGAAACGTCAGTAATACATTGTATAATCTGTGTAATACACGTAATACTCTGTAATAGCCGACATCGTCGAGGTTATTAGGTAAATTCAATGTAATTTATAGGCGATAAGCTCGTCGACTATATTTCTTTTTAGTAGACTTTAATATTGTGGCTTGCCGTGAATGATTTGCTGTAACTATATTCTTCTACAAAAAGAGTTTGATCAAGTGATGAACATGAAATTAACTTAATTTCTGTTTCCATTGCCTGGAAAACATCATCATTTTGTCGTATGCCAAATGTGACAAATAACCTAATTATTGTGACATCACTGCCGCATCCTCCAGATACAATAACCCATTTGTAAAACCAACTCGCGGTCTGCAGACCGTGTCGCTCTGTCCGACGGTCCGTGGTGTCCGGTGCGCGGCAATGTAATATAATTAACGGTCATATTACCAGTTTTGTTAGAAACCTTTGTAAAAAAAAACTTAAACTTGGTGAGAGATAGCAACAAGTAGCATTTTTGATTTTTCTTGTTCTCATGCAATTACCCTAAAATGTGTTGTAAGTAGCAGTTGCATCGAGTTCGACTGGTTTCATATCTGCGTCTACATTCTTCAATATCGCCGTATTGGTCGCTGTTATTAAATAATTGTAAGGTTTTATCCAAGGTTTTTTTTGTGAAAAATACTAATTTTTATTTATCCGGTTTATCTGCCTTTGCCATTCTGTCCTGTCTCATGTTACTCACAGGAAGGATCATTTGGTATAGTAGAAAATTTCTTGAACTATTTTAGAATTAGTATATATGTTGTGATATTGCTTTTCTAAAATTTAAAGTGTCGCACACTTCAATGTTTTTCAATGTATTATTTCTCGGTTTTGAGAAAATGTTTCTTATTCTCTCTTTTTTTGATCCAGTCATTGATATTTCATTAGATTAGCTATAACTTTTACTTTATGTGAATCGATAAGAATTAGTTATTTTTTATTATCTTAAATTAACCTCGTATAATATTCAGCTCTAAAACATAGTAGTTAAGTGCAGCTAGAGCCTGGACGAGCAGCCGTAACGTGATCGTAACAGCTTCTTGAGTGACTCGGGTCGTAACGCTCAAGGCAGCTTGCATTGCATTACTAATAATTACGCCTTTATTTTACACATAACGATTTGTAGGATTCACTAGCTCCGTATTTCAATAGCCATTGTTATATGTGTTTGTGTGTCTGGGAAATATTATGGTAACATAGTCGAAGGAAATTTTGTCGAAATTGATATTATTTGATTCATTGCACTAAAGTTCTGGTGAAAATGGACAGACACATAAATTCTGTTATAAAAAAAAATAATAAAATATTTAAATACCTAGTTTAGAATTTCATGAATTTATGTAATTGGCGAGTGTGCAAGCTGCCGCTAGCGGCGCGCGTCTCTGCTCGTACTTTATGCGAATGAATGCGCTTCGTAATGCTAAGTGATATCGCTGCATGGCGGGCCCAGACTACTCACTTCCTAGACTATACACACAGTGATTCCTGAATTATTTAAATTTTTACTTTTACATTCAAATGCTGAGCACTATTTCTTACTCTTGTGACTTTACGAAATATCTGTGGAGATAAATTTTACGAAAATAGTCTATGAATGATGCTTAAGATAAAATAAAAAAAATTACACGGAGTACTAATTTTGAAAATTTTGAGTAGTACTCAAAATTTTCAAAATTACAAGGAAAGGACAACGTCAGTGTTGACGCACGGTTGACGCATTTTTGGAATTTCATTACTTAACCGTGATAATTAAGCGGGTCCAAAAAAAATCATTATTGTTAAATAAGCCCACCAATAATACTTCAAGAGAAATACCCGTCTTTGCCGGCAATATATTCCATAGAGTATTAACAGCGTGTAATTTTCCGGCTGTATTCACTGAACATTCGCCGTCTCTCATTCAAGATGCGATTATAGTTGAGTATTGGGTACACCACATTTCGTTATTTTCATTGTCCTATGTTTTGTTTCAGCGATGGTTTGACAATGCTACGTTGTGTTTGTTTCATAAATGGTGGTACTACGATGGGAGTACTATAGTATATTTCTGACTATCTCACTTGATGATTAAATACTTTTCTTTTTATGAATTTATGTTCCTTTTTCGTATTTTTTTGTCATCTGTCCATCTCAGCTTTACCCTTCGTATTTGTCTAAAAGCATCACGTAGGTTTCACCATCTATGAGACTAATCGTTCCATGGGCATCGTACATTAGTGTTGTTGTGCTGTGTGTTTGGCTATCTGTCCGATAGGATCAGCGGATAGATAGTGATCTATGAAGCGGCGCTTCTGTTGCCAGTAACTCGCCTTCACATTCAGCGAGCAGACGATGCAAGTTACTATACGATATTTTATAAAAGTTTCATATTTTCCCCAGAAAGTATCAAGTTGAATATATTAGATACATGTACAATACGTCAATGTCAGACATAGACAACTTAATTTTCATGATTTTAGATCTACAAGATCAAAAATCATTAAATGTAATCGGTATCTAAAATCATAATATGTAATTTTGACTCCTTTGAAATATGAAACAAACAGTTACGTAAATATTATGCCACTTGCCTACTGTGAACCTCCCTCATGACTCCCACTTAATGTAAATAACGGCTAGGGTTGTGATGGCCAGCAATTAATAGGTTGGCTTTGCGGGATTAGTGTACTGATTTATGTGAAGTCACGGGGATGCGCGTCTCACATGATTTGCAGAGGGCGTTTTGGAATATACGATGGCGTGAGATTAGAAACGTATAGAAATAAATACTTCAGAAACCGTGCATGACCGGTTGACATTTATCTTTGCGAGATGGAGTCCTGTGGAACCATTATTTAATGTATATTTACACGTGTTTAGGATCATCATCATCAGCCTGTAGCGGTCCACTGCTGGACACAGGCCTCTGCCAAGGTGCGCCACTGCTGTCGGTTTTGGGCTTTGTATTTTGGATATCCCTAACATATACTTATTCATAACTAGTTTAATAATTTAGAAGCTATGGATTGTTCAGATAAATGGAATTTTATTTAATAGAAAGAATCCTCTGTTATATGATGTTATGTAAAATTGTCTCAACTAATTACATGAGGGAAAGTGAGGGGAAGAAAAAGTAAAGGAGAGGTGCTTGTCCAGCCAGCCAGTAGTGGAATGTAACGTCCGCAGGCTGGCAAGAAAAATGTTACTTTGTTGTTTTTGACGTTGGTACCTATGTCTATTTACACACAAAAATACTTTTTTGGACTTTTTGATCAAATCATCGTTAGTTCAGAGCTTGTCAGTGATTTGAAAACAGACATGTAATCCCACACGGGTTCTCCTATATTTCGAGTTACAGTACCCTAAAAATCACAAGCACCACAATGTATTATTATTCGGCAGCTCCCGGACTACGACCACGCTGAATGTCTCTATCCGGTACGTGTTAGATGATATCGTTGAAATTATACCCGCGGAGCTGGTCTGTGGAGCTATTATGATTATAGTTTGGATTCTGTTTTTTTATATGCAGGTAGGTAGGAGATTACTTATTCCAATAGCGGAGCCCGGAGCTCGGCGCGGGTCTATTAGCATCTATCTAAGCCTGCTCCTTGGTTAGCCGTTGAGAGGAGGATACTAAGGTCTGCTTGGCTACTTTTTCAATATTGTTTAACATGTGTTTTTATTATTCTTAGCTCAGGATAAAAAAAAACTTAAATTGAAATTTAAAACCACACTAAAGTCCTGACAACACACTTCTAAAAACTTACCAAATAATAACGAGAAATTCAAATAACTATTTCAATATCCTTGGTTTCCTTTCTTGCTTGTCTAAATCACACACATCTTTAAAAATCGCAATTTAAACTCATGGATATAACAAACAGGAAAGTATTTCAAATCCCGCTCAGTCCGACTAAATTCTAAGAACAAATGCCGATTTTAAGAGTATGCATGGGAATCGAGATAGATCGACGATTAATAATCGAATTTCGATTATTAATTTTGCATCAATTTAGCGGTTTCCGTTCGAAAATTAATAACATTTCGGTATTTTGATATATAGATTCCATTTGATAGTAATTTTATTTTGTTCACAATTTATATGTATATTCGACACACTTCTTTGAATATCTAAAACGAGATCTGTTTTGTTTCTGAATTTTTAACATTTAAATGTGAATTGAATAATTTGCTAGATTTAATAATTTTATTTGCTAGATTTCGTGGGAAATTTAGATAGATCGTATCGACTACTTATTTTTCTTATCAATGTGTTTACAGGTAACTTAAGTTTAAGAAAATAAAGATTTCAAGTCGTGATCATACTTTATATAGCTTCATATTTACATACATACGATTAATGAAATTACTCAAATCGATTGACGGACAGCTAGCACAACACTTGCTTATTGGAACGCAAAACCTTCTTCAATGCGTTTGCGTTATTTTTCAAGGCAAATTTCGTTCACACCCAAACGTTAACTTGGGAGTTAACAAACCCGCGTTTATGGTATCGTGGGCGAGTAGGCGGGGCAGTAAAGTTCGAAATTCAAAATGATCAGCTGTCATAACCATCCTACTTTACAAGCGATTTTGAATTCTACATCTGAAGTTTTAGAGAAAGTTTTAGCTTACTATGAGACGTATAAAGGTGATTACATACTGGATGGCTGAAAGGATTGACAGTAATGATGGGTTAGGTCGGTCGGCATCAGATTGCGTGTAGAAATCGTGTGAAAACGTCCTAGCCGATATCGGTTACAAATAAGGCTAGTGATTTGCAATATTTAGTACAATAGTTGAATAATTCACATTGGATTTTGATGGAAAATTATAGTTTTGGCGTTCATGGGGATTGTTAGTACAAATCAGAAAATAGAAATATCTAATATTTTTTAAAACACGAAACTGTCATCTAATTTATGTTTGTGAAGACGTGGAATAATAAATAGCGTTCTGGTCCGGGCAATCAATTCGCAATTCATTTCTAAAATATTTTTAAGCTAATTAGATCCCTTCCAAGATAATACGGAACATTATTTATTTTTTTGTTTATTTTACTTATTGAAAATTGGTTTGTCCGGTTTCGCGATTTATTGTGCGTAATGACGGGGTCTCAGCACAGCCATTGTGATTTTGCAGCGTTTTTGTAGCGGTAATAAGATGTTGATGTATGGGATCAATTACGTTTTTGTTGGGCTGGTAGCGGCCAATTTAGAGATTGCCCTTATTACGAGGAGATACGAGTAGGATAGGAATATATGGAGGCGTCGTAAATGTGCGTTAAGTTAAGCTTATCGCAGTTGAGTCTTACTCAATTCAAAGGAAGACAGTGATTGTTAACTAATGAATGTGCAACTTAGACGCACTGAAGTACCATAAAGACAAATATTAAATGGTAAATCTAAAGCATAGCTTATTTGAAATAGTATTGTCTTACTAAAAAGTATTTGTAGAAAGACACTTAATTGACTTTTGCTCAAAAGTTCTGTATCCTCACACAGTGGGCTACTCTTTCCCTCCCTTACTCCGCGCCGCTGCGGTCGCAAGTGGGATCAATTCATTTTTAGAGATTTTTGGAACCGTGTTAGTAAAATGAGATTTTTTAGGTTGCCATGTTTTATTTCGCAGGTTTTAGCTCGCAGGCTTTCATTATTTGCACATAATGAAAGCCTGCGAGTTGCCTGCAAGTTTCATTAAGTATTATATAGAGTGAAGTTGATTTAAATCTTTCATTCTTATGAGTACCTAGTTTAGTCAGGCATGACATGTTTAATCTAGGGTTCTTTTAAATTATTTTAGGTACAGAAATTAATATTTAAACAACACACGCTGACCTTTTCAAATGGTAAACAAACTATGAGATAGATGAAATCAATTAAAAGCCTCGTAATTACAAAACGTTATCTACAGATCGTACTCAATGATTAATAAGTTTGACTTTACGAAACGTAATCGGATATATTCGTAGTGTCGCAAATGTATCTAATTACCTAGTGCGTCTACGCAATCAAATGTCTCCCGTGACCACACTCATATGCGCTCTGTGGGCGAAGTGCGGGTTTGCATTTCACTTCTCACCATCGAATCGATTCGAAGTAAGACACAGCGAACTAATCACATTGCTCCATTGTGACGCAACGACAACCACACTGCAATGTGATTGGTTCGCTGCGTGTCACTTACACGAGCTGTACGTGGAATGCCAGAGGTGTAGGTTGAACAGTGTTACTGTTATCTTTGTTCAGGAACTGAGTTGTACCGTCTGACCCAGGATTGATACACTATCAGAGAAGATTGTACTATTAGATCGATTTCTAAAAAAGAATACTGCTAATAGATGAAATAAGCCTATGATAATATAGATTTAAGTATAAAACTTTACATCAGGCAAAAGTATGAGATTCAGTGAGAGATGCCAAAGATAGAACCCAAAAAGGACTTCTTGTGGTTTAAGATAATGATGATGTTGAAGAAGAATATGATACCGACCTGAGACAGAGCAGCAGCAGCACAACAGTTGTCGCGGGCACTGATCGCACGCGACACACACATACCGACATGTTTCACATCCTATCGCTTGTTGTCACATGTCCACTCTCACTTGGCACTGTATTCTGATTTAGTTTCATGGGTTGTGCTTGTGATGGATTGCTTAGGAGTTTGTGGGGTCTGAAACAAGAGATTTGAAATTAGTTGCTTGTTTCATTTCAAGATTTAATGGCATTATACTCAGTCCCTCTCTATCCGAGTATCTTCGTCATTATCTGTTTGCATATATTTTTAATTCCACTGCTATTTATAATGGTTAAGAAAATCAAATATATATAGTACAACATTAACATGACTCTTCGCAAATAAAATAGTATTTGAACTTTTGGTGTTAGCAATCCAGAAGAAGTAATAACACGGTCTATTATGTGACAAGGTTAATTTAATAAATGCATATCTTGAAACAATTGACAAATAAATTGATTTATCTAGGCATAATCTTTATTGAAATGTCGGCAATCATTAAGAATGTTGCAATCTGACGTCTAGTCTACGCGTGAAGACCAACAGCTGCGTACGCGCAATGCGCAATATGGCAATTATTATATTCTATTGAAATCGTAAGAACGACACGACTAGGTACTTCATCTTAATATCGTTGAACTTAAGCACCGTTTATATTAAGACTAGTGTCTATTACTGTGTAAGATATAAGTGCTACGCTATGTGTAATATTTGCATATTATATTCAGTGGAGTGTTGACTTGCGACTTTTTATAGTGATTGAGGGTAAATAAATTATTAGTGCAGTATTTTGTTTCCACTGTGTTGAAAAATCTTTTCCTGTACTCTTTGTCGAATCGACATAAAGTGTACAATGAGTTTCGATGGTTATTACATAAGTACATAGCCATTTAATGTCAACTGAAACATTGTTTTGAGTTAGCAGTGCCACTAACCAGAATAAAATTATTAACGGCATTACTGACACTACAACGCAATGGTGTAGGCCATTTTATCTAAATTTCAGCGGCGAACAGGTTAAAGACAGTTAAAGTAGACAAGACAATTAAAGTGCAAGTCACACTAACTAAATATTATTGCATTACATATTATGCAATGCCATATGTATAACAAAGGGGACATATTTTCATTCATGTCCAGTTACAGCTAAAGTATCATATTATTCTATTAATGTCTGTCCGTCACGATCCTAGATTTAGAGTAACTAATGAAGCGACTAAAATAGTTTGACATGCACTGGTTTCCTAGGTAGTCATGGATACTGTATTTGCTGCAAAACTTTTCCCGTCCTTACGCTTTTTCCTTAAGTAATGTAAAAGAATTTTCTTTGCTTACCTACTCATTTTGGCAACACCATAAACCACAAAAACAAAAATGTGATGCGAAAAGTTTACCTAAAACTCGACAATGTGGAGTTATACAATTCCTAGATTCAGATTCACAATCACTATGTTTTTTTTTTCGTCTGAAAGTATATTTAGTAGAAATCTACTCCAATTTGATTATAAACGTTGAGATCGTATATTTAGTTATAAAGTTTGATCATACTTAAAATTGGAGTGGTGACACGACTCTCGCACACAAACAAATAGCGTGGAACAATGCGAATGAGAGCGGAAGCGCAGATATTAGTGACGGGTGTAACTGTTCTCGTAAACTGTGGAAATAGCTGGCCGAGACTGGGTTACATGTTGATGTGTGTAGAACTTGGACACATCACATGTACCTAGTCCAGTCTACGATTTCTTATTTCGATTATTATTCCGCGATTCGCAGTTAAAAATATCCTTTGTGTTTTTAAAACAAAAACTCGATCCTAATTTAATCCCTTGGGGTGTTGGCTTGTGATAAAAAAGGAATTTTTGTTTGACCATGTTTATGTTGCTGATTTTATCAAACCCGTTGTTCACGGAGCACCACACACATAGCTTTTATCAAAAGCGATATGTCAATTTTTATTGGTTCCAATTCTTCCAACTATCACACACACCATTAACCCATAACATACACCATGCACTAAACTGATCAACTCTCTCGCGTCTTCAATTTGGCTTGCAATCTAACTGACCCTGTCCTACGTAATTTGTTGACCGCCATCCGAGATTGTTTCCAACTCAATAAAATGAAATTGAATAGAAAGTCTCCGCACGTGGCCGGGAGACATTAACACAAGATCACAGCTTATATAGTCGCAGAAGTTGGTATGCAATAATAGGTGCGCTCCGAAGCCGCGCTATTGTTAACAATTTTATTACAAAAAGGTAATTTTCATGTTATTTTTGTTACAAGCTCTTATAGTCGTTAGAGAGGTCTTGTTGTTCAAGACGTGACAAAAAGAAATCGTCCGTGCTGTAAACTGTTGAGAAGTTCCCTTGTTGTCAGCTTGTCCTGGGTGGACCGCCTGGTCATGCTCATTATAATAATGCATTGTCATGGAAACTAAAACAATATGAGGAATTTCAACTCTGCAGGACAAGTAGGAGATAACTTGCATGATTTGATTACACATCTTGTAAAAACTAAACTATTCCATACGTAAAACCAGTCACACACTAAAAATCACTCTTGTCACAGAGTTAAAATCAACTAACATTTTCAGATGGAGTTTACAATAATCAAAAATGTTACGGGTACAATTCTTGCCAAACTCCAAAACTACGTCGTTACTGTACAATAAATAATTAATAAAATAAAAAAAATCTCTTGCATCAAGTACTGGTCAAGCTCGCCCTTAGCCGTCAAAGCGATAAAGTTAACCTTGCAAATGCATTACAAGACTCCACTAGTTCATTAACTGCATTAAGATTATCAGCCGATAGTGAGTCCGTTCGATACCGAGGCTAACAAAATGCAGATACAGTGCTATCGCGAGGACTGACCCGTGTAGTACAAATTATGTTGAGATAAGAAAGGCTTTAGTTGAGCCACAACACAGGGCCGGAGACAGAAAGTCGCATTTGTACATTCTGTGTTTGTAAATAGACTTACATACAGATAAAAAGGTTAATTTATTGAAATTTAATTCCCCATTTATATTATCATAAATTAAATTACAACTAATTTAAAAAAATAATAGGTTTACAAAAATGCCAGTCCCTGCAGTTCGTTGCCTTACCACAGCTTTACCACGTTGAATGGCAATGCTGATTCTCTGGGCGCGAAATATGCCAGCCTTTTGGCTTACGGTTACCTCAATGATATTTGTAGAGATGGATTTATATAATTTATGGGCCATAGGCCCCCACTGACACACACTACAAGCTGGTTTGGGAGTGAAAGAAAAATATAAAATGATCCAGCTGCCCTTGTTCCGCATTGATTGAAAAAGCCAATCAAGGGAAAGTTAAAAACTTAAAATTATTTTCAAAGGCGTTAGATGTGTCACTATTTAATAACAATTCCACCAATAAGACCATCAGGCTAAACGTGGCTTTTGAGTTTCACATCTCTCAGTTCTATTTACCCCGTAAGTGACAAATGACATGATACAATAGGTTATTATAAAAATCAACTTTTAGATCGATAAAGATATTAGACACTATCGAACAATAAGTTGACTTTCATAATAATCTATTTTCGCCTTGGTTGCTTAACTTCCAAACGTGGATATATTATGTGTTGCATAATTATTGATATGTATAATTATTTTCCAGTGCAATAGTGAGTTTAGAAAGCAAAAAATATAGGTACGTGTACTTCTGCGCTTATTATCTATACAATGAAAATTAGTGCGATAGAAAATCTATTTCTGTCACCGTGTTATCTTTAACTACATTTCTTCAATAAACAGCTTTACAAAAGGCCAAGGTTCTTTATAAGGTAAACTAAATATTATTTCTATCGGCACAATAGCATACCTAAAGTTGGTCGTTGCACTCATTCAAATTCAAATTCAAATCATTTATTCAGAAATTAGACCTTCACAGGCACATTTTTCTCGTCATATATATATATATATATATATATATATATATTCTAATTTCTGAATAAATGATTTGAATTTGAATTTGAATGAGTATATATATATATATATATATATATATATATATATATATATATATATATATATATATATATATATATATATATATATATATATATATATATATATATATATATATATATATATATATATATATATATATATATATATATATATATATATATATATATATATATATATATATATAGGTGTGAAACGAGATGACCAGTTCCCTCTGGCAGCACCCGTTCACGAGTTGACTAGAATTGCATTTACTTTGAATTTATAAAAATCACAAAGATTAAGATACGTTTACTTATGTTTATTTGTATAAACATGAGTTTCATTAACATCAACCATTTAAACGTCCCTACTGCTGTGTAGTTTTAGAGATCTAAGTATACCTACATAGGGACAAACAGACAGCGGGAAACGACATTACTTTATAAAGTAGTGATAATGTAGATATAATTTGAAAAGTTTCTTCTTTGATTACGTCATATAAAAGTAAATTAACCAAGGACTTTAAAGACCATAAGTTAACAGATTGTTTTTAATGAGAAGAACCTGACACTGGCCAAATATATCCACAGTAAATAAAAACGAAAAAGTCTGTAAAAGGTCAAGAGAAAGGACACGGGAATGCTATTAGTCTGATGCTGTGTGGTGGTTTGTGTGTCGTTAACGTCTGACTGCACGTTGATCACAATTTATTGTATTGCATGTTACGCGCATTCCTTAATAGGAATAGCAGTAGGTGATCCTACTGCTGTAGTGACTTTTGAGAAATTCTCATCAATCGATTAAAATGACGTCATATTTATCTTTTGTATATTCCCGCGCAACACGCTTTAAAAGAAGACTGATGATTTAACGTCAGTTTTAGCTCGAATGAACACAAGATTATCAAAATTAGTAACTAGAAGACAATATCATCAGGGCTACTGTTGCGACGCCGTCAAGCTGACACATCAAAGTATTTTGTCATAAATTGTCATATAATATATATGTCATAAACAAAAAATATGTACATATAAAAATTATATATAGTGCACTTAGACATTATTCTTTGATGTGGGATTGTATTTATAATGTAAAATTTCCACTTCTACATCGTGGTGGCGACCTCTATTTGCCGTCCGTCATGATAGACGATCCTGAGGTCCCGGGTTCGATTCCCGGTTAGGTCAAGATGTTAGATCAGATTTTTTTTAAAGGCGAAGTCCATTATATAGGCTTGTTTCTGTTTTATTCTTATTCTTACGTATTATAAAAAGAAGTCCCACTGTCATGTCTGTATATTTGAACCACAGACCATATAGATTTGAACGACGTATAAACTACCTTCCAGAATTTTGTATCGTTTTCACAAATACATAGCATAGTGTGATTCCTTTTAGTGACTTAGGTGTATAATTTATTATGGATCTACCAAGCGAAGCCGCACTCGCCGCTAGTACTGCATAAATAGGATTTATTGCTGCCTATGGGTGTTTGTGCTGAAACAAATAAACTGTTTATCTCTTGTCAGAAATTACAATAAACCTCGTCAGCGCCCGCGCCGATTGAGACGTCACCAGCAGGGCTTCCTCATTGTCGAGTTTATTCTAGTATTTACTGGTTTATAGCGACTGGCGGGGTGCAGCTGTAAATTTTAATGGGTAACAGTATAGAAATAATAAGCTCTCTCTCTCTCTCATATTCACATGTTCTCTATTATATACGCCGCTGTGACGCCCGAAACCGTTAAAAATAAACCTTTAAATTTGAAGATTTGTTTAGATCGGCGGCCAGCCTGACGTCAATTTTATTATTTTGGTTGTTCCTATTAGCTAGCAAGCCTTGTCTCTTAGTCGCTACGTACGACGACCAGGGAGGATTCAGCATTCTGGGGCGGAACCACACGCCACAAGAAATTTAGGAAGCTAACTACGAAGTAAATTTCGACGGCGCCAGGGAATTTAGTTGTTAGCTTTGTAATTTCGTACGGACGCCACTGATCAGTGGCCTCTTCCAAACGTTATTTATTACGGCTGACACAATTACATCAAGCAATTCACATTACATCCATATAAATAATGCATTTTACATAGTAAGCGTCCGGCTCCATTGCTCCGTTGCGTCGACATAGCGTTGTGCTCCGTTGTTTTTAATAAAGGAGAATAGAGCCAGTATTGGCTGGCTGTATTCTCCTTGTTTTCAATAGGTTTTTACATTGATGTACGCCGAAACACATTCTGCGTTGATCCAGCGAAGTCAAAACAACGGAGGACGACAACGAACGCAGCAATCTGGCCGCGCTCTTAGGCGTATTTTATGGATACCGTAAGGATACTTGGATATCAAGTCCATGATGAATGAATGTATCATTCTGTAGTGTTGTAACTTTACTGTAAAACTTGTTCTTACAACCGTCTAGTCTATGCCCAAGGGCTGATTGCAGCCGTCGTTATGGTTTGCTGTTTACAGTGTGATGGCGTTATAATAAGGGTAGTTGATCTATGGAAGCGCTTTTAACAATAATTGCTACTGCTAATGACTGGGATTTAATCGCAATTTCATGTTATATAAGTATATAATAATAAGAAGAATTGTCAGATTATTTCAATTATGTACATTTAGTGTTGTTTATGATTCTAATTAAAAAATCATTATGAATTAGCAAAATACCGCTACTCAGGAGCAAAGTTGATTTACTTAAAATTAATTTATTTATTGTTATTACAGTTATTACATATTATGTATTTAATTAAAATAAAAAAGAATATATTTAAAATATATTATTTTTCGTTGTATTTTTAAAAATCTTAAATATTTTCAAAATTGACATCAACCTAGTGTGTGTTGATGCTGATTCGCATCGCGTTGTAAGTGCCGCAGTGTTCACAGCCTGATAGTGTGACGTACACGAGGATTAGGACTACATTTGAGAAAATCTCTGCCTTTGCGACTAGAGATTAGCTGTGTTTTATGTCTTTATTGTTCTAAATCGACTTGTAGGGCATAATGAGCTTGATGTAAATAATATACCTCCTTCATTCCTTGGGGCAGACACAGTTGCCGGTGGGTGCTAAATGAAGGTCAGTAATACTTTATTGAATTCTTTATAGGCCTCTTTGAAATTTAGTTAAGTGTTCACATTTTATTTTGAATTTATCTCTTATGTTATTTGTATCAAGTATGAAGTTGAGGTAACCAGCCTGAATATCATTGTTCAATTTTGTATTTTAATTTGAATTTCGCGCGCCCTAACGATGCATCGCTTCTTTCTATTCGCGCAAAGACAAAGAAAACTATATTCAATCTGGCCAATAGGAGCGCGCAGATCGGCGCCACGCATGCGCCGTTTTGCCGTGCCGTGCCGGCGCCGTCAGTTCCATTTTTTTGTAGTAGCGAAGTGAAAATAGAACCTCTCTTCATTTCTGATTTACGCGAGCGCATTGTAATTCGATTTTACCGTTTGATGCCTCTGTATACCAACTTTACTCGTATGTGGACTGTGGACTATTATTATTTGTGAGTGTGTGCAGTGCAGTGTTCGGACGATGTGTCAGGCCGGCCGGCATATGTCTAGGGGAATAAACCCGGCACCCGTTAAGGATTCTTGTATTGCTACCGATTTTGTGTTAAGTTGTATGTTATTTCTTTGATTTCTTTGTCTGTAGTTTGTTTATTTTTATTCGCTCTGTCTACTCCGTTAGTGATAAAAACCGTATCTACATCAGTTCATTGATATCTTCTTTACATATCTAGTATAAAACAAAGTCGCTTCCCGCTGTTTGTCCCGGGGTTTTTTAATAATAAGTGTACGTAAGTAACATGTATAATATTGTACCCATGCGAAGCCGGGGCAGGTCGCTAGTTATTAATAAATTAACTTGTTGTCAGCCAGCGCCAGCCACCACCTTCTTATTTGCATACACAACTGAAACAGGAGCAAATCCTGCGTGTTGATATTAAGTCCAATGAGCTAACGGCAACAGATTGCGACCGAGCCGTCAGAAGGTGGAGTTCATGATGAGTGAACACCTCAGGTAGCAAGGTAATGAGGTAAACATGCTCACTCTCTCATTCTCGCTTTTATAATTTACATTCGTGGCTGTAACGCCACGTCGCCCGGCGTCAGCGTAAAAATAATGTTCTGTTGAGGTTTTACTACAGCCTGCCTAATTTCTACCCTCCTTGAGAATGCTATTGTTGCTCATCAGCTGCCCAGGCTATGTCCTTTGGTCGCCTCCTACGATGTCCACGGGAGGATATTGAGTGGTCCTATTCTAGGGCGGAACCATTCGCCTCAATCAAGGGGGAGGGTAAAATTTATTTTAAAAGCTCTCTCTGTTTTAATCACACACAATCATTAGCACAGACATTGATCACTCATGTGAGTAGGCGTGTAATCGTTGTGTGTTTCACTCCACATAGTACATATAAGACACCCAAAAGAGCATACTTATCTCCAGTAGGAACTGTGCAGGAATAGCAGAAGTATCTTCTTCCGTACTGTCGTTATTTGATAATGTATTTGGCCGGCGAGTCCAAACATTAATTAGCCGATGGATTGAAATCGCTGTTTGCTCGAACCATGAATTATGAGATCGTTAAGTATTACCATAAATTACCGCGTGATTACATATTTTGATTTTAATTGAGGACCGAGATTAAAGTCGCGCATAGACTAAATTGTAAATAGATAACCGATTATTACAAGTAATACAAATATACCATAGCCGCGAAACTTGATTTGTATTTGTGGGATTTATAAGTCACTGGAATATAATATTAGTACGTTTAGAAAAGTTACCTAAATCAATCAAATGATGTAATAATATTGTACAGCGTTTAATTTGATATAGTCATTAATCTTACTTCAAACGGGTTTGGCTACGGACTTCACAAATTCGCTATAAAAATACTTTACGGTAATATTGGAGCACCTAATGCGGCACATAAATCAGTGACTGACAGAGCCTTCCTGGATCGACAGTATAGTGGACACATGATAAATATAACGAGTAGCATGTTAATTTAATATATGTAGTGATAGGCGTGAATGATGGCCCTGGCCGAAGGGAAACCAAGAGGCGCGGGCTTGACGCCGTCAAGGATGATATAATGCGCTAAAATAAGGTTCGACATTTGTTTACGAATATGTTTTTAATGGAACAATCCAGTTTAAAAATAAATAAATATGCGTGACAAATAAATAAATAAATATGTCAAGTAAGTATGCGTGTCGCCTAGGGACGGCTGTGAAAGAAACCGGGAAAACACTCAGATAAGAGAGAGAGTTAGATATATTGTGTGAATTAGATATGGAATACATTGCAAATACAGTTTTCTATGCAATGATCAGTCATTATTCCATGAAAGTTGTGTGTGAATTACAGCAAGAGGGTTTGAGGCTTGCATTGCGTCAGTCAACTTTGACGTTAACTTTAACAAGCGCGCCACCGCCGCCGCCATCTTCGCCGTCTAGATGTAATGGCGTACTTTGTATTTTTCTGGTTAAAGTTAACGTCAAGGTGGTGCGTGCGTCATACTATCTAGTAGAACGATAAATAAGTAAAAGTTCGGATCAACAATGGATGTCAAAGATCTTTAATTCTAAGCAAGCACTAGCGTAAAATTGCATAATAGCGGGGTAACTTGATCCATTTTTAGTATTGTTTTACGTCTAACGGTATGCTGTGTTGAATTCCCAAAATTTATTACCCGTTTTTAAAAAAAGCCTTTATATTCAAACTACCGAAACCTGAGACATCTTTGCACGGGTCACAAACAGTTGATCTGTTGATTTTGATATTAACGTCTGATAGGTACATTTAAGACGTCCAATTTATGCATGGCGCTCGTTAGTCGCAGCAAGATGTTATCCAGAATCCGCATTTGTTTTGGCCCTTCTCTCTGACTCTGAGTTGGAGTTGAATAGTTTGTAGTTTTACTAACTTTCGTTCTCGAGTTTAAAAAAATTGAATTTTACTTGTTAATTATTAACGACTTTCATTTGTTCTTTTATTCTAGTAACTATCGATGTAGTAGCTTATAAGGTATTTAATTTAGACATATTTCTATCTTTTGATCAAATTGTACTCCAGATGCCCCATTACTTAGCAGATGGTTCTCTGGGAAAGTGGATATACGAATAATCTAAGTATTCGTATCGAATAACATTTTGATAATAATACATATATAATAATATTGATAACATATACATATATACATTTACAGTAACATTCTTATCAGTTTTCTTTTTATGGTAACCAAATAAATTGGAAAATGTTTTATTAGCAAGTTCTTCGAAATCAAATCAAGTCTCCAGACTGCACGCCGGAGGAGTCTACTGTTAGTGTCTACTGTAGTCCTACACCATAATCTATTCCCAGCCCACTCTGATTGCGAATCAGGTGATGGGTAGCAGCTTAATTACTGCTTAGTGTTTACAACGCGGCTGATATCTCTATTATTGAATTGTAGGTGATGCTCGTGTCCTGCCTACAGATCCGAGCTTCTAATGTACTTGATGAATTTTTTTAACAGTTTACTGCATATCAAGTTGCCTTTTGCTGCCTTAATAGTGGCAAATCTGTGATGACTTTTGGTAGTTTGATAATCTATTGCCTGTACAACACTATGTGATGAGTACTAGGGTGTGATCAATATTTTAGATTATTTGTATATTTTTATCATGCTAGTTGGACAAAATGCTAGAATGCTGTACTAGCATTCTAGCATTTTGCTGAAATGTCAATTGCAAATTACATACATGAGAATATGTAAATAAATAAATATAAATAAATATATTAGGACAAATCACACAGATTGAGCTAGCCCCAAAGTAAGTTCAAGACTTGTGTTATGGGATACTAACTCAACGATACTATATTTTATAACAAATACATATATAGATAAACATCCAAGACCCGGGCCAATCAGAAAAAGATCATTTTCCATCATGACCCGACTGGGGATCGAACCCGGGACCTCTCGGTTCAGTCGCTAGAACCTTACCACTGCGCCACCGAGGTCGTCAAATATGTCTTATTATATTCTGAAAATCATCCCGGTTCCTACTGGAAAGTAATTGTCATGTAGCCGAACCTACCGACAGAAAGCTAGTATTCAACACACCTTTGTCGTCTCAAAGTCGATCGGGTCACTTGCTGTCCGAATGAAGTCGTGTAGGCAGAAATCTTGCTCGATATCATTTACGGCGTGACATGATAGACACAGTATTTGTTTATTTGTCCACTTGTGTTGATTGAATATTGTAAATTATTTATCTAACGTTCTATTGCCAAACTACGCCCCGAGGTTTCGCATGTGAATTTAGGGGGTAAAATCTAATAGTCGTATGCGTCATAGTCGTGTTCATTATGTTCAATGAAATACACAAAAGAACTTCCTTGGCAAAATTTAAGGTATGGTTGGTTATGACCAACCATGCCTTCTCCATAAAAATACTCTACGCTACGTTATCATCTTCTTCTATTCAAATTAGTATATTCGTTTCTCATTTTTTTCTAGACTCCAGTATAATCTAGTAGATATCTATTATTTACGTCAAATTAAGGAAGTATAAAAGCTGCAATTTATCGCGAAGGTCGTCTATATCTGGTTTAAAGTAAATGAAATAGCGTTGTTATCCAATTTACTTGTTTCAATTGTTTTAATAGCATCGGGATGGTGATTCAGTGATTCAGTGGTCTGGGAACTGGGAAGCTAGCTAGCTGAACCATTTATAACTAACGTATATACAGACATACTTTCTTGACTTTCTTATTCCTTTATTTTTTCACTACCGGCTCGACCCAGCTTCGCTCAGGTAAAACATATTAAATTATACACCAAAATCTTCCTCAGTAATCAAACTATCTATTGTTGAAAACCGCATGAAAATCAGTGCAGTAGTTTTTGAGTTTATCACGAATAGACAGACTGACGCGGCAGAGGACTTTGTTTTATAATATGTAACGATTAATATGCATATCTACTCCGCAAAATAAATTACTGAGATTGATTTTTGTTTCCAATCGAAAAATTCTACAAATACATCTAGAAATTAATTTTTTAACAAGAAAATGTGGTTAAAACACTTAAATACATATATAAAAATGTAGATTTTGACAAGATATCATCTTTATGTTTTTCACATACACATGACATGTGAAGATGATATCTTGTCAGTGGCCTGACAAATAAAGATATGTACAAAGCGGGGAGACAAGGTAGGAAAGGGGACCCTGGACTCGACGCTTTTTGTTTGAGGAAAATTCTCGAGAATATTCAAATAACGATATTATTTGTCAATCGGATCCATTGAATAGACATAGACGTAGATCTGTCCGATGTACCAGGCCTGGTTCCAGCACCTGGCCTGATTTATGGAGACAGAGCGCGCGGCGAGCTCTGTGCAAGGTCTACATAGATTTATCTGCGTGCTGTCTTTGGAGCAACAAAGGTAAGGAGTAGCCATGCTACTATCGAATTATAATAATGCATGCTACTGACGAAATTCGTATATGAATCGTTTGGTCTATGTAACAAATTTATTTTTAGACAAATTAAAAAACCCCCGACTTTCAATATTTCGATTTTGATCAAACATACCTAAGAACCATAGCATAAAAATTGGCTAACAAATAAAAAAAAACCCATCCAAATGGATTCACCCGTTGATGAGCTACGGTGCCACGTACACAGACAGACGGACACACTTAGCGGTCAAACTTGTAACACCCCTCTTTTTGTGTCGGGGGTATGTACATACGACTTGTATCATGTATACGAATTGGTGCACAAGCCAAATTAGATACGTGTGTTATAGAACTGTGCCAGTGATGACTGGTGACGTCACGAACCCACTGCAACCCTATTATACTTTAACCGTGGAATTAGTTAAATTAAAAAAAAAACAATTAAAGAGATAGACTAACGCTCAGATTAGATTCTAAGCGTGTTCCGGGTTTCTTCTCAGCCATATTTTCTCCTCCATTTCGTAAGGAAAATTGAATGATATTACAATAACATATTTGTTTATTTAAATACCTTTTCGCATTCTATTTTTTGTAAAATAGCCAATAACACACATCATCGGAGCGAGGGCCTATCATTGTCGTCGTTCATTCTTTATGTATTACGTACTAAAAAAATATTCACTTATTTTCTGTGCGAGTGCATATGTATAATAATTGAGTTTTTTGTGCCTGTCAAAGGCAAATTACATCTAGCGATAGCATTTCTACACTGTCACTGCCATTTACACAACATCGGACGAAATACGAACTCCACATAATTCGTAACCTTGTTTGTATCCTCTGGGTTGTACTTGATTCAAGACTTGAATCAACCTTGTAATGTCTACTGCAGGTTACAAGGTATCATGTACCTATACCGTATCGTACCAGGCTGTAGATTAGCTAGTTGAGGTTACAAATCATTTCAGTCTTCGATAAATGATATAAATGAAACCAGGAAACATTCTGAACCACAGACACCAACTACGCGCCCGCGCAGCACGGACCTTTCCCGGGCTCGTGAACTGAAAGGTCCTAGTTACGAATCTTACTCATGCCACATGAGTTTGTCTGACTCATGTACATGTAGGTAATTTTAATAGTTCACTGTTTGCTTCCGCTGAAGGACACAAACATCGTAAAGAACCTATACCCTAATTCATAATCAGCTTGTATGTGAAATGGAGAATCCTCCATTTCACACTATTCCACTCTATTGATATTACAGTGTGTGACATATGTGTAATATTATATAATGGCCACAACATTCACCCATGTGAAAAATGTTATTTGTATTAGTGGAACCTATAAACTTTTGTCAAGTCGCGGCATCTACCCAAATGTGAGTCTAAGATAGTTATTCTGCGCGCGCAGTTTGTCTCGCAAGGTTTACGATGCGCGTGCGTCTGTTGCTGGATCTTATCCTCTAGTGTTCGCTTGTTCAATTTGGAGTTACATGAAAGAAAGAACTTGTACTAAAAGTATATGGGTAAATAAAAAGGTTTTATTTCTATATGATTCAGTTTTCGTAATGTATTTTGACAAATTTTAATTACTAATTATGGATCTGATTGGGTTATGTAGCCCAGCGCCTCACTCGATCTGTGATAACTTCAGCTGGATCACAGTTGAACCTCGATCGCTACAATATTTTTTTACCCTTTTAGTATCGCAAAATTAGTTTGACGGACTTTTGGTTCAAAACTAAACCGCAAACAAATGTTATCATCGGCAACAACAAGTTAAGATGGGTGCAGAAGATAGCCAATGTTTCAATTAAGTAATTTTAAAATGACTCAAACGATCTTATGAAATTGTGGATCTGTACAATATGGATCTGTAGAGATTATAGAACAGATTTTATTAAGAAATTATTACGCGAACGAAAAACCGGGCGGGGCTTATGTTTGCTGTAAGATTAGTTCAAACAAAAACTAAATTGTCTGTCGAAAATTATAAGATATCGAATTAAAAAGATAAAAATTATAATTTGACATATCAATAGTTAACTTATTATTTAAATGCGTATTGATCTACTTACATTATCAAACAATGATGCTTGCCATTCTGTAACGGATCAAGCTGCCATTTAAGGACACGGGATCGGTGTCAGTCTGTCAACATCGAAGTGACAGGTGTCTGATATTTGGATTAAAACCCTGTCAAGTTTTTGCGATAGTTTACCAATTTTGGGAATGTAATCGTTTAGTAAGTTTGGTCCAAGCTGTAATCGATTGGAATAAAAGTTACGTAAGGGTATAGTTTAGGGTAATAGTTTAAAAGCATGTGTGTCATGTTGATAATCGAACACATAACTATGGACTGATTAGCGTGTTCCTTCACTACGTTGCTATAAAGCGCATGCAAAAAGCGAATTATACAGCGAAGTATACTAACATTCCTCTTTAAAATACCTCATACTCGCGTGGTGTTCTTGGTTGCCATCTCAGCTGTGTCGCCCAGAAATTTAAATCCGCATAAAATTTAGAAGAATCGGTTGTGATGTTACGACTAGCTGCTAGCTAGCTGTTGCTGCGTATTGTTCGTGAATGCTCACGTGATATGGACCAACACTGTTTAAAGGTTTTTGTTTCGGTGTTTCTTTTTAACAGTGCTCATTTAGAAATGCCAGTAGCAAGTAGTTTTTTTGAGAAATACTAATAATATTTAAAATTTCACGATAAAATGTGAAGGTTAAATTTCTCTTTAAATTCTTTGACATTGATACCCACAGAAATAAAACATCTGGCAAATGCAAAGTAAATAACGGTGAACACAACAGTGTAACCTATCTCGGTGATGTCCAACCTGTTAGCCTGGTTATACACGCCGGCGCTATCGCGGTGAAATATGGCCGCGATACAGTCAGGAACAAATTACTATATCAGACCAGGCTTTACTTCAATTGTACAGCCGGCTTGTCAAGTTTGCATAGACCTCTAAGTAGAGGTGATAAACGAGAATTAATTTGATGTATAATGACGTTTTTAAATTTTTATTCGCTATCGATTGTGCTGCACATTGGTTAAAGTTTTGGAGATAGTGTGATTTACTTTGATGTATTTTTTACAGTTTTACTTGTGGGATTTTGCACAGTATATTTTTAGGATTTCAGAATAATTTAAAATTTTAACGGAATAATTTTAGTTTTGATTTAGGATTCTGCAATATCAAACATTATATATCTATGCGGCGAGGTCAACAATTAGATGCCTTCGACTTCTGTCATCTAGTTTACTATCTTGATGACATTAAGGCAATTGAACTCACCTTTAGAGTTTTTGTATTAACGGCTCAGCAGTTTTTGTGGTTGTTTTTATGGAAACATCACGGCACGGTGGTTCATAGGTTTGGTTCCGAATTCTCACGGTCCTTACGGTACTGGAAGTTGAGTCACGGTTTTTCACGACAAGTGAAAAAAATAAGTACCTCATGAGTCGTAGAATTAACCCGAATATGACTCTAAAATGATTCATAAGATTTGAAAATACTTTGAGGAAACTTATTAAAATGTACAGAAGTAATGTAAATAATGGATTACTTTTACAGATATCAGAGTCACTGAGGTGCATTTTATGAAATAATCTCAGCAATCAATTTATAGATTACTGAAAAATGCCTCTGTAATCTAACACGCGACTTCATTCGTGTTTAAAATTTTTATACAAAAATTTTCATTTTTGAGTAAATTTTGCCAATAAAATCTACTTGCTCTTACACGAGAAAAATCTAAAATTTAACAAAATTCTATTCATAAAAAATATCAATAACAGATACACACGTGGGCTCGGGGCTGTAATAACGCAACACGAATCGGTTGTAAATCAACAATCAATAAGCGATCAGCATTTTATTGGGAATATAAAACTAATTAAAATGTTACAAGAAGCGCGGGGGCGGGTTGTTTTAGGAGTGAGCAGAATTAGAAATTCTAGAAGATCATACGATATATGCTATATATATCTATGATTTTCCCAGTGTATTCCCAAAAAGTCCGGTGCAATTAAAATTTAGATGACGTGTCCCACTGCTGGGCAAATGTCTCCTCCTTATTTTTCCACCCCTTTTGGTCGGCCCAAGGCGAAGTCTGGCCATTCTTTCAAAAACTGAATATAGTGGTAATATTATAATGGGTTTGCGCTCGTTTAAAGATAACTGAAAAAAAAAGTGAAACGTTTTCTATTTATTGTGAACTAAAGCAATGAACGACGATCGCCAAAACGAATGATACTGAATTATCGAAAGTGCCACTATCTATAGTCTATTGACCTTGAAATTCAGGATATCGATGGAACATCATCGATAGTATGAATACCATCGTTAGTCTGCCGGCAGTGTTGGCTACTAGCCCAAACTATGGATCACTAGTCCAAACGTAACTAACATGACGTTAAATTGAATATGATCGAGGCGAGATTCGCCTTGTTCTCTTCCATTCAAATGACATCCGTGTAGTCGCCAAATTTGAAGAATGATTACATTTACGACCAATTAGACTTATACGGAGACGCTACTATATTTACTATCGCTACTGATAAAGCATATTATTCTAATGTTAGGAACGGTCAACAGCACAACAACCTACCCATATTCATTGTAAACTCGCCGCTGTTACCGCGCCATAGAGTTTCATGCAGGATAACTTGATGTGCTGTTGACTGTACATTGCTTTTAATAATATTAATACCAAATTTAATCAAATCGTCAAGTCTGACACACAATGGACACAAATGAATGTCTAAGTTGGGACGTCTGTAACGCAATCATGTCATCATCACACGTCAATCGTATAGGTAGGTACAATATTTGTGAGAATTGCTTTAGCATATCATTTAAAACCAAATTATTACATAAATAAAAAAATAAAAAAAGGACTCCGCTTAACGGCCCACACTAAGCACTAAGCTTGTAATTGAAATGGGCACGGCACAACCACAGCCACAGAAAAATATTTGCGATCACAGGTGCAAATATTTTCCCGCGCGGGGAATCGAACCCGGGATCTCTAGATAGCGGACTAGACTACGCCAAAGAGGACGTCTTTAAAAATAATTGCCCGATTCAGGAACACTACAGTTCACAGAATATATAATATTAGCTGCGTCCCGGGGCTTCGCTTCCGTAAGAATTTAGGGATAAAAACTATCCTATATGTTATTCCAGGTTATATTCTATCCGTGTATTAAATTTCATAACAATCCGTCCAATTTCTGGATCTACTGTAGATTTTGCGTAACAAACATTCATTCATACACACAAACATCCTCACAAACTGGCGCATTTACATTATTAGTAGAACTTTCAGGTAGGCATCTCACACGCTTCATATTTTTGTTTTTGAATGACGGTAGCTGTAGCGAAGTTCACTGAAGTGCATAGTTCGATAGCGGCCATGACTCTCATTCGCGTTTTGTGTGTCGGGTCGACAAGGTGCGCGGTAGTCCTACCGCTATTTTCTCGTAATTTGTGATTTGTTTATTAAAGTGTAAGTTTCATTTCTTGCTAATAAAGTATCTACGTAGCACGTAACACATCGAATTGTGTTTCACAAGTGTGGGATAAAACTAAGTTAATCTATTCGATTATAATATTTAGAAAGTGGTGCAACAGGCCCTAAGTTATAGTAATTTATTGCAGAAAACATGAACATTAGATGAGGTGGTGCTGTCTCGTCATATATGCCGATTTCCTGTGATACTAATCGGTGAGTTTCTTTGATATTACACTAATTGTTAAATAATTACGTAATATTTGACCACTGTTGTCGGTGGCCAAACCGCTTATGTCTGTACAATTGCCATTACAGAACACAACTCTCCGTGTTCGCCGTCGGGCAATACCTAACGAACCCACATTCACGTTCCGTGAGTAATAAAATATAATGAGTGTCAGTCCGTCTCTGCGTCTCAGAACCACACATATACAAACATATTACATGTAACTCGCTTTCAATAATACCAGCATTTTTGTATAATACAGCGGTATCTACAATACCGCTGTATTATACAAAATACAGCGGTATTATCTTAGATAATGTACGAACATGATCCTCGTTAGAATCTAACCGTGATGATTCTGGGAGTCATCACGTCAACACTACTGCGATTCCTACTCATCATGCCACATGACTTTGTATACCAATCTGATTCATGTTTAGCAGTTTTCATAGAAAACCTTACCGCTTGTTTCCGGCGAAGGAAAACGTCGTGAGGAAACCTGCAAACTGGTTGACTATTTAGTCCAATGGTGTGTATGCACTAGATGATCGTAGCTAGTCGTAAAAGCCATGTCAAATTACTGTAGGCGATTTGAATACCATCGTCAGTGTTTCTAACACCACTGTAAATAAACATCTCAGGGTTTCCGTTCCTGTTTATTGGACAACTAATTTGTTATTTCTATATTTTTCTTAACACATAAAACTTGTAATAGGTAATAAAAATAGCTAATTACATTAAATACCAAACCGAGTGTAATAAAACGTGTGAACATCAAATTAAATGGACTAATTTTAATTTATGGCTGCTCTTAAGATGTGGCGATCAATAAAAATAAAATCTAAAACATTTTATGTTTTATGAGCACTAAATGGCGAATCTATTTAATCTGGCTTTATTGGCAAAAAAGTAAAACGACTCCCGTGCGTCGTAATCGTAACAGGCGATTATAGAAATTGGCATAATATGTGTAGTTTATTAGACCTAGTCCAAGTCGTAATTCATTAAATCTTTTCGTAAGCGAAGCTTTTGGTGCAATAAGAACAATTTTTGAATCGAATATTACTATGCAATACTAAGGATAGTTTGCGCCAGTCAACTTTGACGTTAACTTTAACCTGCGCAGACCAATGCAGAGTACGTCATTTTATCTAAACGATAGCGGCAGCAGGTTAAAGTTAACGTCAATGTTGACCGTTGCAACCCATTCTAAATGTTAAACTTTAAATGTCACGCCATGAAACTATGAAATACTACACTACACACTTCAATATAAATATGTAATGAAATATTATATTAACACGAACTAAACGCTAGTAAATAGAATAGAACTCAATTGTGTTCTAAACTTTTGTTAGAATAGTTTACATAAATATCAAACTGTTATGCAATGAATTATATCCCAGAATACAAAATGGGGTTCACATAGATAGTGAAAGTTTTAAGTGTTTATGATATAAAAAAATGTTTGGTAAAATGTTCGCTAAACTTGAGATTTCACATAAGCGACCTGGATTGGATCTATTACTTGGGGTAGATTTTATCTATTGGTCAACACCTTATCAAAATCCGTTAAATGATGAAGGGGATGCCATTTTGACAAAACATCACCACAAATTACCGAAATAAGTTCCACAACTCATAACGCCGATGCGCGCGGCTACTTATGGCCGCAGTCGGTTAAAAAAGGTATAATTATGTTGTCACAAAAAGCAAATTATGTCTGCCGGCGCTACCCACGGCAAATGTAGGAGGAACGACAAACTAAACTTGAAGGGTTATTGTTGACTGGCTATCGCATGCCACTTCGACTGTGTGAAATTTACCATTCGTTATTTAAAGCAGCGAATGGCCGAATGTGTTGTATACTTACTTTTACTTATCTAGTTAGTTCGTTTTTGATATATTTTGATGTATTTTATGTGAAAACAACATTTCGAAGGTTAGATATTAGTTATCGATAACGAAAGTTTTCGATTAAAAGGGTTGTCCAGCAATGTGATGTGAAGACTAGTAGTTCCAGCAATGTGATGTGAAGACTAGTAGTTCCAGCAATGTGATGTGAAGACTAGTAGTTCCAGCAATGTGATGTGAAGACTAGTAGTTCCAGCAACGTGATGTGAAGACTAGTAGTTCCAGCAACGTGATGTGAAGACTAGTAGTTCCAGCAATGTGATGTGAAGACTAGTAGTTCCAGCAATGTGATGTGAAGACTAGTAGTTCCAGCAATGTGATGTGAAGACTAGTAGTTCCAGCAATGTGATGTGAAGACTAGTAGTTCCAGCAACGTGATGTGAAGACTAGTAGTTCCAGCAACGTGATGTGAAGACTAGTAGTTCCAGCAACGTGATGTGAAGACTAGTAGTTCCAGCAATGTGATGTGAAGACTAGTAGTTCCAGCAATGTGATGTGAAGACTAGTAGTTCCAGCAATGTGATGTGAAGACTAGTAGTTCCAGCAATGTGATGTGAAGACTAGTAGTTCCAGCAATGTGATGTGAAGACTAGTAGTTCCAGCAACGTGATGTGAAGACTAGTAGTTCCAGCAACGTGATGTGAAGACTAGTAGTTCCAGCAATGTGATGTGAAGACTAGTAGTTCCAGCAACGTGATGTGAAGACTAGTAGTTCCAGCAACGTGATGTGAAGACTAGTAGTTCCAGCAATGTGATGTGAAGACTAGTAGTTCCAGCAATGTGATGTGAAGACTAGTAGTTCCAGCAATGTGATGTGAAGACTAGTAGTTCCAGCAACGTGATGTGAAGACTAGTAGTTCCAGCAACGTGATGTGAAGACTAGTAGTTCCAGCAATGTGATGTGAAGACTAGTAGTTCCAGCAATGTGATGTGAAGACTAGTAGTTCCAGCAATGTGATGTGAAGACTAGTAGTTCCAGCAATGTGATGTGAAGACTAGTAGTTCCAGCAACGTGATGTGAAGACTAGTAGTTCCAGCAACGTGATGTGAAGACTAGTAGTTCCAGCAACGTGATGTGAAGACTAGTAGTTCCAGCAATGTGATGTGAAGACTAGTAGTTCCAGCAATGTGATGTGAAGACTAGTAGTTCCAGCAATGTGATGTGAAGACTAGTAGTTCCAGCAATGTGATGTGAAGACTAGTAGTTCCAGCAATGTGATGTGAAGACTAGTAGTTCCAGCAACGTGATGTGAAGACTAGTAGTTCCAGCAACGTGATGTGAAGACTAGTAGTTCCAGCAATGTGATGTGAAGACTAGTAGTTCCAGTAATGTGATGTGAAGACTAGTAGTTCCAGCAATGTGATGTGAAGACTAGTAGTTCCAGCAACGTGATGTGAAGACTAGTAGTTCCAGCAACGTGATGTGAAGACTAGTAGTTCCAGCAATGTGATGTGAAGACTAGTAGTTCCAGCAATGTGATGTGAAGACTAGTAGTTCCAGCAATGTGATGTGAAGACTAGTAGTTCCAGCAATGTGATGTGAAGACTAGTAGTTCCAGCAACGTGATGTGAAGACTAGTAGTTCCAGCAACGTGATGTGAAGACTAGTAGTTCCAGCAACGTGATGTGAAGACTAGTAGTTCCAGCAATGTGATGTGAAGACTAGTAGTTCCAGCAATGTGATGTGAAGACTAGTAGTTCCAGCAATGTGATGTGAAGACTAGTAGTTCCAGCAATGTGATGTGAAGACTAGTAGTTCCAGCAACGTGATGTGAAGACTAGTAGTTCCAGCAATGTGATGTGAAGACTAGTAGTTCCAGCAATGTGATGTGAAGACTAGTAGTTCCAGCAATGTGATGTGAAGACTAGTAGTTCCAGCAATGTGATGTGAAGACTAGTAGTTCCAGCAACGTGATGTGAAGACTAGTAGTTCCAGCAACGTGATGTGAAGACTAGTAGTTCCAGCAACGTGATGTGAAGACTAGTAGTTCCAGCAATGTGATGTGAAGACTAGTAGTTCCAGCAATGTGATGTGAAGACTAGTAGTTCCAGCAATGTGATGTGAAGACTAGTAGTTCCAGCAATGTGATGTGAAGACTAGTAGTTCCAGCAACGTGATGTGAAGACTAGTAGTTCCAGCAATGTGATGTGAAGACTAGTAGTTCCAGCAACATGATGTGAAGACTAGTAGTTCCAGCAACGTGATGTGAAGACTAGTAGTTCCAGCAACGTGATGTGAAGACTAGTAGTTCCAGCAACGTGATGTGAAGACTAGTAGTTCCAGCAACGTGATGTGAAGACTAGTAGTTCCAGCAACGTGATGTGAAGACTAGTAGTTAATTAAAATGCTGTTTAACTTATCTGATATATGTTATTCATAGTGTTGCTGTAATGTGAATTGCAATTACAAGAATATTTATTTTATCCCTACGTAAAATGTATAAAACTATGAGATAACTTTAACAAACATCACGATACGCTTGTGTTTACTGATATTCTTTACTACAATTTATTTTTATTATCTTGAACTGGCGCTAGACTTACATAATCCGTGGCTAGATCAGTGGTTCTAAAACTTTTTGATAGTTTAAAAACAAACAAAAAATCACCATCGTAAGATAACAGCAACTTTTACTTGCCTTTTTACCATCAATTTCTGCGTTTGCACACGTTGTACAAATGTACATAAACTCCGAAATAAATAAATGATAAAGACCGTACAACACCTTGACCAAATATTATAAATACCCAGTTGTATCCCATAACACAAGTCTCGAACGTACTTAGTGTACAATGTTGAGAGCCACAGGGCTGGCAGGGCTGGACTGTTTATATGGCAATGAAATAAACTGCTTCGCGAATGTGCGTGCACTTGCATTAATGTTTAATTTCAATAAACAACATAACAAATATTAAGTATGGTATTATGTGTGCTGAACATAGATAAAGACATTTTATAAATAAATAAACTTAATAGGTACTGGAATACGTAAAACAATGCATTTGGAGATTGGTGAAAAATAATGCTATTTCTGGACCAGTTTACCACGTGACGGGCTTAGAGAAATAGATTATAATTTAAAATACAAATGACCATGTCTTAATATTGGAATTTACAATTCATATATTAAACATATAGGAACGACGATATTAAATGTCTTAAGAAAGGTTACATTTTAAAAATATTTTACATCCATGTTATTGATTTCAAATTGTTTTAACGGAAACTGTTGCTTATTTTAATTTAAAACAACTGTTCAGTACGAAGAAAATGATTGTAAGTGATTTTTTTCTAATATTAGATTTCAGTTTGTAATGAAACGTTTTACTCTAACGTTTACTTAAACTCGTGCTTATAAGCTCGATGAAGCTTTCAATGCTGGCGCGTGTAGGCTCAGGCGGAAACTCTAACGAGCAGGCGGATTTACGACGTGCTTATATATAATTATATGATTATAGAAATTAGCATCCAATAACATTACTGTCAAGTTAGTAGACACGATTGGAAAATTTAAGATTATTATTTGACATGACTAAGTTTTAATCGCTCAAATAGTTATAATCTATCCCAATGCTGAACAATAATTACATTCTTTCCCACATCCGAGCGTTTTCCCTGTGCCCTGGAGCCCTGTGACCCCCTTTTTACTAATTTTTCTCCACTTCGCACGATCGTACTCCGATCGTGAGTTATTCCCGTTCGCCACCCCCAGTATTGCCCCCTCCGGTGGCGACTGGGAATTATTCTAAAAAAATATCCCAGTCGCCACCTCCGGGGGCAAGCGGGATTGTTGGTAGTAAAAATCCCAGTGGCCACCCCTAAATATAGTTAACATAAAAACTAGGTATGCTACCTATTATCTTTATTTTTTTTTTTGAAATGACAAAGAATGTTAATTTTATTAAATTTCTGATTAAAAAATAGAAGTACGTAGGGTTAATCAAACGAGAGAGTTACAATATTTATAAATTGGTAGAAAATTAAACAAACATTATTTTTTAGTATTTTTATTTTCAAAATCAACTATTTTAAACACAAATCCAAAATCACAGATAATTAGGTACTTTCAATAGAATATAAAATATTTCTTAAAATATACTTGAAAAAACAATTCGGCTTTTCGGCGCTCGTGTCATCGGCGGGTCGCCGCTGCGCATGGCGCTCGCGCCGCTTCCTATTTTATGGTTTTAAAGACGTGAAATATTAACAAAGGACATCGGCATGAAGATAAAGCACAATAGATTATTAGTACATATTTTGTTACGTTATCCCAAAAAATAAAATGACGACCAGCCTGAGTAATTAGTATGCCAATTGATTTCATACAAAATTATATTTTACGGCTATTTCAGGAAAAATATTATAGTGAACCGTACCTATTGCCTAAATTTCAATGCATATATATCTAGATACATAAAGGTACCTAACTAAACAATTCATTTACTTTAAACATTCTGTGACGTCGGTAATTATTTTAAAATCATTCCAAAAAATATAAAGATATAGCATTTATTTTAACTATTATTAAATTATTAAATTATATTATTAATAATTAACTAATTAATTTATTATGCATAATAGAGGGTATTAGGGGTGGCCACTGGGATTTTTACTGACCAACATTCCCGTTTGCCACCCGGAGGTGGCGACTGGGATATTTTTTTAGAATAATTCCCAGTCGCCACCGGAGGGGGCAATACTGGGGGTGGCGAACGGGAATAACTCACGATCACGATCGGAGTTCGGCATCTTTAGTAGTCAGAGACCATTGACACGCATATCATCCTTGACGACATCAAGCCTGCACTTTTTGGGTTTGACTCTCCGTGAAGGTCTAATTTATGAATAAATTTGACTTACTCGCTGAGCAAGGAGGCTGCCAGCTTCCGAGGCACCTGTTGCTTCGATTAATCGCGCCAACAAATTTTTTAGAAACAATTTAGCTTCGGGGCTCCACAGACCTGAGGTCTCGGTCGCTACTGGCACGAAAATGAAATTATTGGGAGAGTTTGTGAGAAACTAAAATAACAATGTCAAAATTTTCGTTTAAAATAAATTTTGAAGGTGATAAAATGCAGATAAAGTAGTGATCAATTTTAAAATGATAAACCGATTAATTAATTCACATGCACAGTTATCTAGATCTTTCACGCCCGGTGTCAGGTGACCAATAAAATTCGCGTTTTAATCGGAGACGTGGGAAATGTCAACAAACGATTTTTATTAAACTAGTATTGGGAGACGGCCATTAATTAACATGAAACGAGGTGCACGGCCGTGCGACGGCTAAGATACATGAGAAAATCACACTTTAAAACTTTGAGTTTCGATAGATATATATTAGATACCTATATATTAAAGAAATAATGACTAAAATAACGTTAAGTGTCGAAGAACGGTCTGAATCCTGGTATTTCATTCTTTAATTGAAAATTGTCAAGGCAAGGCATTTTCGTTTAAAATAATTCGAAATTCTCATGCTAATGTTACGTAATGCTTTTCATTAATTAACATGACACACACACACACAGTCATTAATGACACTCACAATCAATTATGAAATGAAAATAAATTTATTGCATACCAATGGAATAAATTTCTTTTCATTTTATATTTTTTTTCTGACGTGGAATAGACAATATGGTATTGATTATTAAGATTAAGATTATAAAATCAAAATTGTATTTACCATAAATTATCTTAGACATTTTCTCAAATATTCTTTAGACATGTATATTTTTTATTTCTCACGGTAAATTATTGAAAATTCGTATAGTAACTGGTATAACAGAACTGAACAAACATATTTTCATCGAAGGTACTAACAATCTTTTAGGATTTCTTATAGTGATTAATTACAATACACCTTATTATATTCACGGTAGAGACTAATATTAATGTAATGAGGTATTTTGTATCTATAATGAGGTAGATCGTAAGTACTATTAAAACAAGTAAATAGTATCACTATGCTCATGAGATTTGTACGAGTGCTATTGTGCACTAATAAATTAAGGCTTCAAAATTGTCAAAATTAATGATTTACAAATAAAATTGGAATTTATTCTTAAAAATATAAATAGAAATTATCATGATTAAAAAAATTTGAAATATTTAAAATCATAGATGAGAAAAATGCATCAGAACTTGGCTCTATTCACACCAATAATTCAATGGGATTTATTTCACTCAATGAATATTTATGAAACAGCAGGCGCCGGCGGTGTGCGGGGGTGAGGTGGAGGGCGGGAAGGGGGGTTTGCAGTACTACACTACTTCTGGTATTTCTAGATTAATATGCAGAAATGTACGCCAAAGTGATTTACTAAATAGACCGTAGTTTACACATTTTTGTCACATCTAGTTAAAACATCTAGTTAGAAAACGGGGTGGCTTAATGAATGAGTACTCCACTCTCAGAATATTTGCATGAACGGTGTGTAATATGTAGATACTTATATGTTTTGCATTTAGGAAGGTTTTGTTCTGGCTTTAATATTCTGTTTATTTTCTAATTTTTCTCTCTTAGAATAGACCCACAAACTTCGGCCCGCGCGTGAGTTTCCCACGGAAACATTACTTTTTTCGGGATGAAAAGTTTTTCAAGAAGGTTGATTGATTAGATAAATCGTGACGAGGAAGCAAACAAAGATATAAACTTAATTTAGCATTTATAACAATATATTAGTTAAGATAGAATTTGTATGAGTTGTGTGTTGTTTGGTCTTCTGGTTTATCTAAATTGAAAAAGAGACCTTAAATACTTAATTTAAAATTACTAGGGAATAATTTCATAAACATTTGAGTTATTGAATCGTGTAAACTTGTATGTATTATTGTTATTCATATGTGTATTGTTATTTATATGTGGCTTTTGTATATTTCTCAAATAAAATTTTAATATAATACCTTTGAGGACTTAAATTTAAACGATAAAATTGCTGATATTTTTTTGAGAAAACACACATCACCGTGGTACGTACAATAAAATAAGAAAGATATATATGAAAAAACATTATTTTTCCAAAAAAATTAAAATAAAATATTTACCAAAAATTTATTTATTTCAAAGTAAATATAGTTAGGTAAATAAATAGTTAAAATTGATATAATTTTGTGATTTTACTCTTAATTCTATTTTGTTGTGCATTTGAGAGTATAGGCGGTTTATTTGACATTTAAAAATAAAAAAGTTCATTTACCTGCAATCACAATAACTAAAAACCACTGAACACAAACAAACACGATCACTTCGGTCTCGCTCGCGAGTGGCCCGCGCGTCCGCTCACTTCGCACAGTATCCACTGACTGAATCAGAACTGAGTTGAGATGAGGCTGGACGAGGCTTCGGCATGCCTCGATTACATTGCCTTGTTTCACACGAGTTCCACATCTTTACACTTTTTTGAAGAAAAACCGACCTGCGCTTCGACTGACAAAGCAGTCGAAGCGCTTTTAAGTGAACATTAATTTGGAGATCATTAAAAATATTTGAGTTTGGAAACAGATTGATATTCTAAATTACTATTATTATTACTATATAATATTTTTGTTCTAATTGACAATAGACAAACGATTGCTATGGGGTATAATGTAATATGTATATGTAATTACTTATAAGTATGTTTCACTATGTTTTTTAAAAACGTATGCAACAAATATGTGACTCCGTCGCGCCCGCGGCCGCGGCAGAAGGGGCAGTACCACGTGCTGGCTTGATGTCGTCGAGGATGATATGCGCGCCAACGGTCTGACAACTAGAGATGCCGAAGACCACGCGAAGTGGAGGAGAAGAAGTAGGAAAGCGGGCCCTAGGCTATGAGAGAGTCACTCTCTATGTCGGTAGAAGTAACGGGGAATACGGGGGAGGAGTACTACATATTACAAGGAGTGAATAGTAACTAGCCAGCAATGTAACGCAACTGAAGGGAAATCGTCGACAATTTTTCTTGATAATTTTAATAGCGCGTTATCGCCGTGGATTGCGCGATAACATTTTTTCGCTGCCATTTTTGGCTTGAAAGCACTCGCGCGTCCGGCCGCGCTTTTTGTGAAAAGCTTACCAATTAAATGGGTCTGGCGACCACCGCGACACAAACTGACGAGAACGAAAGAAAGAACCACAGTTTATTGACGAAGTGAAGTCCAACATAAGTACTTGGGGAAAAATACATTTTTTGTATGTATGTTTGTAACGCGATAACTTTCGAACCATTGGTTCGATTTTATTGAAATTTAAAAAGTATGTAGGATATGTATAGTATTTTTAAGTTTGTGGGGCATCAAAATCTGTTAATTCATTTTTGAAATATTCACAATTTTGTAAACATTTATTGTGTTCGCGAGGTGTAAGTTCGCGGCGAACAACTAGTTTTTAATGAAGAGAGAATTATTATTATTATTATTATTTGTATCTCCTTTTGGGATTCACGGCACTAAGTCCGGTCCTTTGAGAGGCTTGCGTGGGGGTATGGATCCAACACGTAGAGGCCCTTTGGAGAATTTTGATTATTTATTATTTATTATTATTATTATTTTTCAGTTCGTGACAAAGTGATCAAAATCCTTGTTGATCAAAAAAGTTTATTTGTACCAAAAGCATTCCCTAAGAGAGTATATGACGCAGGCGACCAGTCATAAAATCATAGCCAAATCTTATAAAAATAAATGTTTATATTTTACGCGCAGGGCTTCGGGGCGTCACAGCTGTGACGTGAATACAACCAGAACCATGCGAGGATGTGAGAGAGTAGGAAAATTCCCAGGGTTGCCAGCGTAATGTTTTTACATTCGATATTTTATACTCTTAAGGCTATATCTCAGTAATGATACTCGAATGCAGTTTAAAATGCAGTTGACAGTCATTGAATTGTCGATTGAGTTTACGTTGAACTATTTTTTATGAACTCAAATCTATACCTACTCATAAAGCTGAAGAGGTTTTTAATGTTTGGAATTTTCGATTTTATCAGGTATATTCCATGAGAGCAAAGCCAAGAGCTAATTATTTTTGTAATAATTTTGTTTTTGTATAATGACATAATATAATAGTGGTATCCAATCGTCATCATCATATCGAGTGTGCTACTGCTAATACCTAAAGACATCTGACATGACATAGTATCCAATAAGAACAGTGTACACGAGCTCAGAACTTACTGACTTACAGGACAAGTGTTGGAGCGTTGATGTCTTTTGTATGCAAGTTACAAGATACGCGATCGTAAAGCTCAAAAAGCCTCATCTCAAAAAGAAATAAGTTTTTTTTGGATGTGCATTCGGGCGAAACAAACTATGTTTGTTCGTCAACTAAATTAAATATATATTTCTTGATAAACTTGTTACAAAATTTTAGTTTTCTTTTATGATGGTTGAGTTTGTTTTTATAATTTCGTACTGGACTACGATACAATTATAAACTGCCCTAGAAAATAGGTCATTTTGGAAGGTATATTTCTATCCCCGAGCACTGAACCCAAGCCCTGTTCACAAACAATTATATCCCGCCGACACGACCGCAGACCGCGGACCGCAGAACATACACCGCTTTCCCTAAAATGCGGTAGCGACAGCAAAATACTTATTACTCATTACTCAAACGACCTCTTTAGCCGTTGGGTCATCATGCCGGACTGCTGCACTGGAGGTCCTGGAATTCAGATGAAAAATGATCTTGATTTTGCACATATGTCACAAAATATAGTATCGTTGAGTTAGTATCCCGGAACAACGTACTTTAGGGCTAACTAAACCTGTGTCCATTTATTTTTTTATGTGTACTTTGCACTTATATTAATTTATGCTCTAATATCTATCACCATAATGATCACTCTGCGATCATCACGGCATAGTGCCTAGTTTGCACGGGCGTGTAAAAACTTCCAGACGAGTGATATTGGCGTCTTTTTGTCGCTTCGACAAAGTGACATACGACTGAATTCATCTCCGAAGAGCGCTCATAATGAGGTAAATATTATAATATTCACAACAATAAAATGATTTCAACACATTTTTATCTTGAATATCCATAAGAGGTGAACTTGTTATACTATTGAATGTGCTAGAAGGTCATTCACAATCTCGAGTAAGTTTAGCGATGAATGTAGACTATAGTGAGCGAAAATGTTTTAAAAAAAAATGGAAATGGGAAGTAAAGTCATTTTTTTATTATTTTACCCGAGCGAAGTATTTCATAATAACTTTTTTGCTGACGTTACGTAACAATAGCCCAAGCGCCGACTGCCCGCCGCCTCTCAAGTCGCAACGGGAAGCTAAGGCAGTTAGATTATAACGTCATGTTATCGAGTCATTATAACGAACAACAATATGTGTATAATATAAAAATTGTGATTTAAAAAAAATAATTTTATTTAAATTATTTTTATCTATGATTTCATGTCATATCAGTGTCGTCGAGCACGCACGCAGCCGAGTCGGCACCGACTGAAGAAGAAGACTGCATGAGCCATGAAAACATTATAACCCTTTTTTTAGGACAGTCGCGTAATAAGGAAATACTTGTCATCGGAAAATTTATCATCAGGAAAACGTAGTCACTTCTTGAAATAACGCGATTGATGATAATGACAGAGCAGCGTCAACAATCAGCGTGGTAAAGTGATTTGTCCGAGTACTAAAGGTGCGCGGAATATTGTGTAATTACATAGGAGGTAAAATCACAGATATAAGAACCTTACCTGTCTGTGGGTAAAGTGAACCTAGCAATGCGAGTAATAGCAAATATATTATTGTAACTAAGTAATATGCCTTCTGCTGCAATATTATTACTTTTGTATAATAAAGTTTTGTTTCACTAATTCAAATAACTAATATTTCTTTAAATTCATAAATTTTTTTGGCCGGTCTACACGTGAGGTTAATTGATATTTGAACAAAGTGTTTTTTGTAAATATTTTGTTTTAAATAGTAAAGCTGGTAGAAGCTTTGGCGGTCCAGTAGTTAAAACGTCTACTTGTGAACGGAAAGCTCCCAGGTTCGAATCCTACTTGTTTCACACAGTTTGCATACCAATCAGACTTATTTAAGTAGACCATAGAAATTGCTTCTGGTGAAAACATCGCGAGGAAACCTGTATTCAATTTGACGATTTTTCAGTTAATGTGAGACATGGAGAAGGCACCACTCATGCAAACCACTCATTTAATATTGTGGAGCCTCAGCCATGAGAAATGAATATAAGAAGAAAATAATATGGAAATGAATGTGTTTTGTTACTATAATAGTTATTTGATTTATAACCGTAGACAATGACAGGTAACAAGACTTAAAGGCCCGATAATGAGTACACAATGAGAGAGCCCCGAGCGATGATATTCTAGTGACAGTAATGACAATAACGAGGGTAGCTCGATGCTGCAGACCCAACTGTATCTGTTTCAAAATGTCTCTCGTGCGGTGGCCCCACTATCGCGTCTCAAAACGCAATCTCGAACTTACTACTTTCGCACTTACTCAGCTCAATCTGTGTAATTTGTTCATATTTTATTACTTATATTTATTAATAGTATATATTAAACTAGTGGCCCGTCACTACACACAATACACTTAAACCTCCCTCAGAAATCACACTATCTATTGGTGAAAATCGTACAAAATTCGTTTGTCGCGTTCATACAGACAGACATTACACAAGGGCATTTTTTTTATAAGGATGATCAGGTAACAAAATATTTAAATATTATGGCAAAGTTCACTTTAGTAAATAAGTGAAACAAACAAATGTTTGACCTCATCAAGCAACCCCAATTAATTGGTAATTCGTAGCTGGCGTGCGCTTGACGGTACCATCATTTTAGCCCATCGTTAGTAGCGAATTGTTAACCGACAAAGTGAATAGGGCGGCAGATCATATCACCTACATCGATTGTATCTCGCCATCCATCAATAGCGATGTTGACTTGTTATAATATTGTTGGTACACTCTGGCAATACGACAATTTGTAATTTTTTAAGGTAAAGCCAGTGTCTGTAAATGTTGATGATTTGATGTTTGATTTCAACCAAGGCGCATTCATGTAGTAATCATGAAGATCTTGAAAGTAATAATACTCAGTTTGTGTGTGGTCTAAATTAGATTAAGATGCAGTATAATTTACTTTTCGAATAGTAAATATTACATTCGAGTCTTAGAAACTGTTTGTCAAATTCTTAGAAGACTGTTGCATGATGTACTATTGGAGGTCTATCATTAAAATGTTCTGCGAGTGATTAAGTTATTTATGATGGTATAGTAGTAGTTATATTAGTCACGGTCGTAATGTAACTATAAACAGTAATTATGGGATGTGATTGTTAAATTACTACGTTGGGATTCCTCTTGGCGATTATCAAAAGGCAATTCCTTAAAAAATATTTTGAAGCATTCTGTGGCTCAGAATGTGTAGAATGGCATAGACTGCCGCGGACAAGAGCTAGTAATTCAGAAGTATACCCCTATTATAGTTCTCCATAGAACACAGCTACTTCTATAACAAACGATAGATGAAAATGAGAAAGTGGTATAACACGAATGCAAGTCAACTGACAGTTGGTATGAATCAGTCTGATCGGAAATGCATTGCGTTGAAACCTCTTTATAGATCACTCAGTGGAACTGCAAACGGGTCTCGATGTGATAAATCTATTCGGCACTTGTTCGGGCAAGTCTGTGGTACTATTCTGGTGTAGTGGAGAACACATGTGACAATGATATTGATTATTTATTTCATTTTCCGTATGTTGCCGAGTCTCACTCGCCTATGAAAATGATATAAAAATATCGAAACTCGATAACATGTGCTCACTTTTAACAGTGTAAAGAGTCAATTTTGTTAAAATGTTGTGTAGAAAAGCAGAATCAGAAGTAGCCACAGAATTGAGTTGAGAGAGATATCAGGATATATTAGAACGGAATTTTGCACGGATGTTTTGCATGTATTGTCTGTAAATCAGTGTAACTATGCGATGATAATAGACGCGGATCGTAACTTGGTGCGGCTTAAGACAAATATTTGAAGAATAATTCATTGTGAGATAAACTCACTAATATTTGTTCTTAAAATATTTAACTCATAAAGTGGACGAATAACATTAACAATATTATAGAATAACCTGCTAGTTGCAATACGTCCGTGTTTTATTGTTCTGTCAGCTTTTAACTCTCGCAGTCGCACAATATTGGCTCGGACTGAAATATGTGAACGACTCGTGTATTTTAGTCGGATTATCATTTTCATAGCGCCGCGCCGCCGTGTAGGCCAAGTAAAGGTCATTACACACGGTCTGTTCTGGGAACTTGGTTTTTATCAGAATGGTCAGAGTCATCGACAGAGACGAGTTAAGGAAAAATGGCGAGGCGTTTTCCCTGTACTGAGGGCGAAGTGCGGGTTTGCATTTCACTTCTCACTATCGAATTGATTCGAAGTGACACGCAGCGAACCAATTACATTGTGGTGTGGTTGTCGTTGCGTCACAATGGCGCACTGTGATTGGTTAGCTGCGTCTCACTGTAAGTCGACTCGATGGTGAGATGTAAATAGCAAAGTCGCACTACGCACACTGGTACAACATTCCCACAGACAAGATTAAAAAAATAATAATAACATAGAATTAAAAGTATTCAAGTAGCTGTAACGTTATATTCGGATCTTTTGAATTATTTTAAGCTTAATTTATTAAAATATCGCATTATTCAAATCTTTACTTTATTATGAATTTTTAATTATTATTTTAACACATTCCCTTTACCAGTCCGCGTTCGTTTCCGCGTTCGCCGTCACCAGTCCGACGGAAAAAAACTTAATGTATTTTTCAGATTTGTTAGTCTATCTACTTAATTTGCGTGCTAAATTTGTAAGTAAGTCTAGTTGTTTTATAGTAGAAATATATCTATTTCTTCCTTATTTCACCTCGTAGGTGATTCTACTATGTCAATTCTTGATAGGTTTTTTTAATAGAAGAAGAATAGAAGTCTTTGTCGTGAAACACCCACGAACATACACAAAAAAAAAAAGTTACTAGGTAAATGCAACTCAATGCGTATCATATCAGGCAACGGCTCAATGTTATAGGCTCTGCAAAAATAGCCAGCACTGATTTTCTTCCTATATCTCTATTCTTCCTTTTTTATATTCACCGACAAACATTTCCCCGCAGAGTGAGCGCTCACGGCCGTGTGCAAACGGCTTTATATTCCAATCCGCAGTTCTGCAATCGGCTCAAGTTAACGACACTCTGAGCAGAACTAATAATTTCGCATTAGAATTAATTAAATTGTAAGTTGTGGCGGTTGTAATACGGACACGGCGGTGCATGTGAAAGTTACCTCTTCAAGCTTTATCATTTCAACTTTTTTTCTTAAAATTCTAAATAAGAGGCCAGACCTAGGTGTAGTCTGCTTATGATAGGTAGGTGAAACCATCTGAGAGCGGCTATATCTAGAGGTGGCTCTAGCAGGCGGAAACGGCTAAACCTACGACCTATTTTAGGCTAGGTGTAACCAACTGCGACCTAGAGACCGGCGGCCACTAGCTCTAGCCGCGCTTCGGGGTTTAGCCGTGACATATGTATCTACGAGTAGTTAGGATTACGGAAAAGTTTATAAGGCACTTTTACTGTTCTGCAGTTTGAGAAAACACAAGCGAATCTGCGAGTAAAATACTTATATAGTTTTATAATATTTTTTCTACAAATATAGTAAAGGCCTACTCTGTGCATTAATATAAAAATATAAAATCACGTGACCTGAAATTATATTTTGACTCCCAATGCTTATCCCAACAAATGTTTGTACGCATATTACTCTCATACACATATAGTACTACATAATATTGATATAGTGCAACCATTAGCAGCAGTACATCACAGTAACGACCTACGCTGATGAATGATGGTGCATTCGGAACATAGCATGAGTTATATTATTGCTCTGTTGCATCGACTGAGCTATCAGTTTCAAGTTATATAGAATATACTAGCTGCATCCTGCGGTATTACCCGCTGTTTAATATTCGTTTCAATTTATTTGTAATTTGTAATTATTGAAAACAAATACTTGCGTTTTTTAATTTTATTCACAGTAGTACTATCTACTTTATGAAGCGCTTGACTGTCATTTTTGTGTTTATTAAAAATTAGGAATGCATGCAGTTAGTTTTTGTACCTCGTACCAATAATTAAAGGAAGAGGGTCCCCAGGAATCAGATTAAAAATTAATATTACATTTTCTTATCCACCAGTTTAATATTTTGCTACTGTAAGTAAACAAATACAGAGTTTGAAATGAAAATATAATCGACTCGACTTCATTTCGAATCGTGTTCACTAATTCTCTTATTGCTTCGCCATTGGTATTGTTGTCCAGCTGGTACAATTGACATTTAAAAATAGTCAAGATTGTTAAATATTCGTTTAATTTATGTAACGCTTGAGCCCAAAATGCATTATATATTTTCCTTCACCATTATTATCACAAATGCATGTATAGCCCTGGACTTATAAGCTATATATATCCTGGGCTGAGAACATACTGCCATAACTCACGGTGGTTTGCGATCATCAGTAGTCGTTACGATGTTACAGCTAGAGTATAACATGGTGCGCGATGCTTGTGGTTCTGAACGAAATTTACGATCTCATACTACTTCAGATTGGTTTTAACGCTCTTACTAGTTAGCTCTTGTTAGCTTGTAATCTTTTCAAAAAATAAGGTTTTAAAAATGTGATTTTTTGTAAAATCCCGTTTATCGTTTTCTAATCTTGTAAATTCAATCACGTGCCTAACCATAACCTAACCAACCATTCAGTAATTCCTTCATTAATTGGAATAAAGTTTTTTTCTATTGTACAATAAAGCTAAAATGTTATGTTCATCCATTACATCGGAACCCTAAGAAGAACAAAAGATGATAACAATTAAGGCACCTGGTGGGCAAAAAGTATTAAAATGGAACATAACAGACCTATGAATGGGCGGCGAATTGCTGCCGTGACACAGCTCGTTATCTCTAGTCTTTCAATTCACCAGTTCTGAGTGCACTGCATTATATTTTCAATATTTTGCATTACGATACACTGCGAGTGGCGTGCGCTGTGGCGAATCCTACACCAACAAGAGCATAGCTCTTAAATTTGAGATCACGACGCACTGCGTATGGACGATCAGAGTTTAGACTTTTGATAAATACTTTTAATCTAAAGTGTGTTATCCCGAAGACGTCAAGGATTTTTATTTAAGTTACAAATAATGGCAGAACTGTGTCCAATTTCCTGCATCTTGGTTACGATCGCCAGTATGATTGTGCTGTTCCGCAGCATTACAACGCAATCTGAGATCGATCTGGTCGCTGACCGCTACGTCGCTGGTTACGAGGTGGGACACCCAGAACTATGTCCAACGTTCGGCTCCGAACTGCAGTTATTCATATTTATAACCTCAGCACCTTCCCACTTCATACAAAGACAAGCCATCAGAATGACCTGGGGCGATACGAGAAAGTTTCCAAACGTGTCTTTAGCCTTTTTTATTGGTATCCCATCAAACGAGTCCAGATCTTTAATCCTAGAGGAAGAGTCAATATACCGTGATATGATAATCGCTCGATTTATCGACACATATGATAATCTTACGCTCAAAAGTCTCTCTACGCTCGAGTGGCTGAATACGTATTGCCCTCTAGTTCCCAGAATGCTAAAAACTTACGATAATGTATATATAAGCATACCTCTTTTATTAATATTTGTAGAACAAACTTTACGAGATAATGAGACGAAAACAATGTGGGGAAAACTGGAATTAGATCATTTACCAGAGCGCGATAATACATCGAAGTACTTCGTAACGGAGGAGGAGTTTCCTGGAAGCAAATACCCACCTTTTGTGAGCGGTCCAGCGTATTTGATGTCGACTGATGTCACGAGAGATTTGTTTGCTGCCGCTGCTGAGGAGCCTTACCTTAAAATTGAAGACGTATTCATAACTGGCATTTTAGCAAAAATTCTAAATATAAAACAAATTCATGTCAAAGCATTCTATAAATTATTTGATGGCTCATGGTGGGACGTGGTGAATTATATAGCAACGCATAATTTAACAAGCGCTGAGCTGCTTTCAACGTGGTCACATCTAGACCGTATGGAACGTATAAATCCTCGATAAACTCTGCTAATGCGACATATTCAGATTCAGTGGAAGAGAGTGCCACACGTTACATTACGTGAACTAATACTACTTCCGATTGGTATTAACACACTATTTAGCTCTTATTAGTTTGTAATTATAATATTTAATAATACTATTAGCGGATAGACATGACTCCCTTTCAAACGCACCCCAACTTGATATACCTTCAACAGTTAATGGTAAAAGTACTCGTAGTAGAATGGGTACATAGTGCTAAATTCCTGGGCATTACTGTGGACAGTAAGTTTAAGTGGAATAAACATAGATAGATAAACTCTTTATTGCACCATTCACAAAGGAGTTATAAGTTACAACAAGATATTCAAACATAATGAGTGCAAAGGCGGACTTATCGCTAATGCAATTTCTTCCAGCCAACCTTTGGATGGAAAGAGAAACAAGCAAACTAAGGGGTGCAGTAAACTTAACAGTATTAAATAAATAGACAAAAAAATAATATATTCAAATAAAAAGGAGAAATATATAAACATACAGACAAGCGTAAATGTTGTTGTTATAGAACAATGAATAAATATATAATAGATTAAAGAAGACTAATATAATGAGACTTTACTTGCTTCCTAAAAGATGACAAGGTTTGGGCGTTGCGAATTTCAGCCGGCAATGCATTCCACAAACGAGCAGCCTGGACAGTAAAGCAGTGGGAATAGAACTGGGACACGTGAATAGGAATAACTAGGCGAAAGGAGTTAACGCTATGTCGTACCTCGCGATTATTGACCTCGCTGAGAAAATTGAAACGTTCTTTGAGGTAAAGAGGAGTATAAAGGGTTATATAGAGTTGTAAAGAACCGAGTACAGAAGTGAAAGTATATGTAGATTACGACTGTATCTAATAGGGAGCCACTTGAGTTGAGTGCGATCATATTTACGTAAACCAAATATGAATCTAATGCTGAAGTTCAAAAGACGCTCAAGTTTATTTAGTTTAGGATGTCATCTGAAATGTTGACAAGAGCTGTTTGAGTACTGTGGCCTGAGCGCAAACCCGATTGAAAGGGACTTAGAATGTTGAGCCACTCTTTCGAGAATTTTTGAGAGGAAAGGATCGATAGTCAGAAAAACATGAAGGTTTGTCTTTTTGGACAAAGTGATAATATAAGCTTTTTCCCAGTTTTAAAAAATTGTTTAGGATTAAAGTCAAACAGGATAGTATAATATCTAGGATAGGAACAAGCATTTTACGACTTATATCATCAGAGCCAACAGCATTAGATAACACAGAAAGTACTCTTTAGAACTTCACATTCAGCAATTGGGCTAAAGGACAAACTGGGATAGTTGGGTGCAGGGAGAGATGATAAGTGGTTGAGAGTTTGAGTTTTAATATTCCCACAAAAAGAAATAGAAGTAGAGAAGTACCTATTAAGGGAATAGAAATTATTGGGAACGCTGCGACTACTTCTTCCAACACCCATAGACTTAAGAAACTTCCAGGCCTTAGCTGGATCACCGTTTTCAACAGATTTGTGAAAGTGACGACGTTGAGCATCTCTACACAACTTATTACAAATATTCCGTGCTTTAATGTACTTATCACGATAGCGATCCGGATCCGTTTTGTATGTTGATTTGACTTGATGTTTCCTGGCAATAGCAGTCTTAATCTCATCAGTTAACCAAGGAGCAGGCAGGTATTTGACACGCACACGACGAACAGGAGCATGCTTGTCATACAGTTCAATTCGCAAGCTGTTAAAACCAGCCACCTGTTCATCCACTGTTGGAAGGTCACTTAAGGCCAGCCAATCACGACTGCGAGCATCATCTCTAAGTCTATCGACATTCATTGAGTTAAAATCACGTTGCATAAGGATTTTAGGTTTGGATTTAGTAGGGTGAAGTTTGTAAGAAAGATAAGAGATCATAGAAAAATATTTCTGCACTGCTTTGACCATGATTTGCAACTAAATTTGCAGAGGAAACAATGATAAGGTCTAAAAGAGAAGGAGTGCGGTTGGGGAAGAAATGAGTTGATTGGTTGTTATGGATAAGTGACAAATTATAAGAATCAACTAAGTATTAAAAGAAGTATTAGATCTTCCAGAATATTTTCAAGTGTCGAAAAATAATGAATAGAAGAAGAGCGACTATAGAAAATACCTAAAAGGACACTTGAGTATGACAGTGTAACTTCAACAAACAAATAATCGGCTTCATGAGAAGAATTAGAAACTTTGGACAAACGAATAAATTTATAATGAATATGAGCACGCAAATAGATGGCAACACCACCAGCATTACTCAAGCGGTAATTTCGTATGAGCTGGAAGCCTGGCAGAGAGTACGAAGTAGAAGGATGGCAAGACAAAATGTAAAGTCAGATATGTAAAGTCTCGCACAAAGGAATTGGAAGTGAAAAAAAACTGTCTTCAGATGACAGGGATTCAAAACTATCCTCCTGATAATTTACAACACTCATTTTACTAAATAAAAATAATAACGATAATAATAAATATATATGTCAAATATGAACTATTGAATACAATATACAGCAACTATACTAACTAAAAATTAATAAAGCTTACTGCTTTATCACTCAATCCACCCTCAAGCAGAACCGAAAAATGTGAATTTAGAAGAATTTTTAACAGTAAAATGTAAGATACAAAATAAATAAAAACAGAAAAACATAACACTGTAACAAAAAATAATTAAACATTAATAAACGGTTAAAGTTGAAAAAGATAAAACTTATGGCAATACAGGTCGAATGTTATTGACATGAAGCAACAGAAAAAATAAAATGTCAAAACAGCACAAAACTCCACTCTAGTGTCATATTGACACATGACAGTTACAATTACTAACAAGGAAAGGAAGAAAGTTAGCATATTAACTCACGGCCAAAAAAACTTAGTTCGGCAGCTTTTCAGACAGTGTACGAACATCGAAACAGCTAGACTCGTGTATTTCAGCTACTTTTATTGCATAATGTCTTACGGATTATTGATGTGGGGGAATGAGATAGGAAAAAAAAATTGTATGGCTTAGCCACGGGATTCCTTACAAGAATCATTTACATCGATAAAAAATCTTTCGTGGGTCGAAGTATAAAAATGTTTAATAAACTTCCTCTAGAGGCCAATGTCAAAATTTAAATCTTATGTTAAGAATGATTTTATGGATAATGCTTATTACACAATTTGCGACTATTTAAATGATAAAAAAACTTGGACCCTACGTAAGTTTTCCCCTTTCTTATACTCGAAACCCTTTTATAATTATTTATATTTTGAGATGTATTTTATTTTCTTCACATTAAATTGTAAAACATTTACGTGAGGAGTGATCTTCCAGTGACTGAAAGTAATGTAATATTTATAAAGTCATGGGGATCGAATTATGCACACTCAATCCGGTGGCGGCTCGGTGAGCCAGGTCGTGGGGTTCTCCTATGCGTCAACTCGTGATCGGGTGCTGCCGGGTGAAACTGATTAGCTCGATCTCTTATTAGAAATATTTCGTTTGGTCAAGTATTTATTTATTAATTTTCATCAGCACTCGATCACAATCATATTATGTTTCCACCTTTCGACCATGTACTTTGTGCACTTACATTGATAACCCTTAGACAGGTGAACATAATTTTTGCGCTCACCGTCAGCAGTCCGATGGCTCCTGGAAATTTTCCGTGATATTCCGCGAGGCAGAAATCATCGGATAACTCAAAACTTTTGTATGAACACTAGTGTCATAAGTTATATTAGTGAATCCTTATGAAATAAGCCATCAGATTACTGACAAAAAATTATATATTTATATTAAAAATGGTAAGCCCTTTTGGCATGATAGGGACCAACACTGTTTAAATGAGTTTCTTTCGGCATTTCTTCTCAGCAGTGGTCGTTACGAAATGCTAGTAGTTTGTAGCTTTGGTAAATATTATTTAATTTAGAATTTAGAGATTATTTAATTTGGTTTGATAATCTGGCAAAATAGTATAGAATGCATTTAAGTAATGCTTGAGCCCAGAGTGTAAAATATATATAAAAAATAAAGATTATCAGTTGTTATGATATTATATATAGTAATGCTGGAATGGACAGGGAAATGATAAGCCTAGCTAGGTTTACCGCTGTCCCTGCCCATTCTGCCAAAACAAATGTGAAATATGTCTTCAAGCATGAACGGGTAATGAAGCTAAGTAGGGGCGGATTCCTAGTTAGACTGAGTCGAGTATATGAGTAGCAGCAGTCATATCGCGTAATTTAGATTTCTGCTCCAAAAAGGATTCGGGAACATCACATATTTTCACATTTGAGTGATTTCTTAAATTATGTTGATGTAAAAAAATAATATATAATATTTAAAAAAGGCCCCCTAGGCAAGGTGCCCATCACACAGACAGCGTGCCAGCATTGCAATGGAAATTTGCTATGCGAGTAAGCTACCCGCGCGAGGGTCATGTGTTGCCTTCCTCGACCGATTGCTGGGCTATAACTCCGTGCTCAAGAACCTAAAATCAAATACGTATCGGGCGCCGAGACAACTATATTTTTGGGTATTTAGGCGTTCCCGGGTATCTGCCGCCATTCCCGCCTGTCTGCTCGCTGTAGGGAGGTAGGACGCCGCCAAAGGCAACCGATATCAGTCATTTTCCTGCGAGTCTTTCTTACACTTCTACAAAATAAATGTAGTATCACGAATGTTTTAGTACGTTGTAGTATTCAGTATTATGTTCAATGCATAATATAACCATAAACAGAACACTGAATACTAACACTATGCACTGATATTGTTTGTTATTATAATAGTGACGTCACAATTCATTCCGACTAATGGCGTTTAACAAAATTTGATTTTCCTCTTGTGTACTTTTCATTAATTATTTTCTTATTCAAAATGAAGCATATCAAAAAATATTAACATGTGCGCAAATGTAAAGGAAAAGACTTAGGTATATATAAAAAAATACAGTTATTAGAATCATACGCATATTGCCTTTCCATTATTAATTTATTATTAATAATACATTATATTAACAATGGTTCAATCAAAAATATTGATTAGTAATATTCATTCATCCATTACAACGAAACCCTAAAAAGAACAATAGCTGATAACAATTACATACCGCCGTATAAAAAGTACTACACTTCAATCAAAACAGCCGTATGAATGGTCTGCATGCGGCTGTGCCACAGCTTGTTATCTTCAGTCTTTCAATTCACCAGTTCTGAGTGCACTGCATTATTACCATACCTATATTTTCAATATTTTTCATCACGTGCGGCGTACGGAGTGCAAATACTCCACCAACAATAAGAAGAAATAGAGATACCACGGCGTACACGGACATCATACATACTTTTAACCCAAATGTGTATTTTCCCTAAGCCGTAATGGAATTTTACAAAGAATGGCAGAACTGTGTCCAATTCCCTGCATCTTGGTGACGTTCACCAGTATGATTGTGCTGCTCGGCAGCATCACAACGCAACCGGAGCTGGTCGTTGACCGCTACGTCGCTGGTTACGAGGTGGGACACCCAGAACTATGTCCTGCGTTCGGCTCCGAACTGAAGATAATCATATTTGTAACTTCAGCACCTTCCCATTTCAAACAAAGAGAAGCGATACGAATGACCTGGGGCGATATGAGTAAGTTTCCTAAAGTGTCTTTAGCCTTTTTTATTGGTATCCCATCAAACGAGTCCAGATCTTTAATCCTAGAGGAAGAGTCAATATACCGTGATATGATAATAGCGCGATTTATCGACACATATGATAATCTTACGCTCAAAAGTCTCTCTATGTTCGAATGGCTGAATACGTATTGTCCTCTAGTTCCCAGAATGCTAAAAACTGACGATGATATGTTTATAAACGTACCTCTGTTAGTAAAATTTGTAAAAAAAACTTTACGGAATAATGGGACGAAAACTATATGGGGAAATTTGAGCGCAGATCATTTACGAGTACCAGTGCGTGATAATACATCGAAGTACTTCGTGACGGAGGAGGAGTTCCCTGGAAACAAATACCCAGCTTTTGTGACGGGTCCAGCGTATTTGATATCGACCGATGTTACGACAGACATGTTTGAAGCCGCTGCTGACGAGCCTTACCTTAAAATAGAAGATGTATTTATAACTGGCATTTTAGCAAAAAAACTAAAAATAAAACGGATTGATGTCAAAATATTCTACAATTTGAGGATCTATGGTGATCCATGGTGGCATATGTTGGATTTTTTGTCAGTACATAACTTAACAAGCGATGAGGTGCTCGAATCATGGCAAGAACTGCAAATTAGACTCAGTTCGTGGCCGCGCAGCTAGCTTGTTAAAACCACCTGTACTTATGTATATAATATGTACTCATATATCGGTTACATCTAAGAATCAAAGTAATAAGGATTACATTGCAATCGGACTGAGAGTATATTATAACTATGAAAGAAGTCCTCGATTTTACAGTTAAAGCTTATAGAAAGCCTATATAATGGTTTTATTCGACCGTTTATTCAACCTTAGCTAGTACTTTCAGCGGTATAATTGTGTTTCTAGTATCGTTGGTTAACACTGTAGGTTAAATAAGATCGCCGGCTAAGAATGGCATAATAGTTATAACTTTATTAGCCCTATTATAAATGGTTGTTTGATACTTTGACATGTATTAGTTCTTTATAAAGGTCTCAAGTGAGCATTTTACCTTTTCCTGAGAAACTTTTTTACCCTGTTGTCCTTAATTTAGCTCCAATCGCTCTAAAAGTAGATGTGATATATAAATAAGTGCACGCGGAAACCATTTTAATGAATGAAATGTGTATGTAATATCAAGGTTTGTATGCTTTGTGAAGTGGAAACAGTATGCCGTTCTGATTTCTATGTAAAGTATACTATGTTTCCCATTTCAATTTTAACGCGCTCAGTATTTATTTAAGTTTTAAGCTTAAAATTACGAAAATGATACTTGACGACACAAATTAATAATTTTCTCTATTTTAATTTTATGACCTTTGAATGAATGGTGGTTGGTGTATCAGTTGAGCCCAGGGAATTGTAAAAATAACAAAGTAGGTATTTTATTGTAGAATATTGACTTAAGTTCACCTACAAAAATGGCGAAAACATAATTTAACAAGCAAACTGTATATTTCATTCACGTTTTTACCCGCGGTTTCGCCCGCGTCTATTTTCCACGGGATTACTATTTCTTCAAAGATGAAGGAACTATACATAATTTCTTGTAATATTTCATGAATATCGGTTGAATAGAAGCTTGAAGAAGAGGAACATACAAATCTTGCTTTAACATTTATTAAAAGACTTTAATTGAAATAAAAATAAAATGGAATTTGATTGAAGAAATCTGAGATTTATTTTAAGTCCCAAATGGTGCAGAAACAAACAAATTCTGAGCACTGGACACACGCGATCATCCTACATATAGTTGCCCATTAAGCATGGCTGTTTCAGATGCACTTCTGCAATCTTCAGCGTTTTTCAATGGAAAATTAGTGTGGATTATCGGGATTCGAGTTATCATAACAACACCTGTTATTATAGTGGCGCCAATTATATTTAGCTCTAATTAGGCTACCCTAAGCCTCGTCCCACTGCACAATCAGGCTGCATCCCCGTCAGCATTATAGCTACATCTCATTATTAGCTGTAGTAGCTCAGTAGTGACTACCCTAGAAGGTGTAAAACAGTTTTAAATAAAAATATCTATATTGCAGTTTAAACCCATTTGTATGGGGTTTTAAACACTTCAGTATCTTGTGTTACAACACCTTACGAGTACACAAACTCTCTTTAACAACCACTCTCTTTGTAATCAACCAAACCTGAAGTCATCAAAATATCTATATGCCTCTTATAACAACAAAACAATTATAGAACAATAAGTATTAAAAAGCATCAGCAAGCACTTTCTTGTAGATTTAGGTGCCAGAAACAGGTCAAACCTATAACAAGCTATTGGATGAGCGGATGTGTAGAAAAAATTACAAAAATATTACTATAAGCCGGCTGGTACTCTTGTCGGCCCGCTGGCCGGTTCGACAATTTAAAAAATATTCTTGTATTTTCAAAAATAGGAAAAAATATGACATTGTTTTGAGCACGCTTTTATTAGTTTATTTAATTATAAGATAAGATGACTAGATACGCCCCGGGGCTTCGCTCCCATAGGAATTTCGGGATAAAAATTATCCTATGTGTTATTCCAGGTTATATTCTAATCGTGTACCAAATTTCTTAATAATCTGTCCAGTAGGTTTTGTGTCAACGAGTAATAAACATATATATATATATATATATATATATATATATATATATATATATATATATATATATATATATATATATATATATATACATATACATTAGTAGGGTAATAGGATTTTTTACAGGTGCAACATTTTAAATATCACAATCGAGTTCTTATTTCACAAAAGCATGACTTTAAACTTAACTGAAAATTAAATATTACTTTCACATGGACCTGCACTTAGGCACCAACATGCAGGGGATGCGATAAGAAAGAGAAGAGTGTGAGGGTAAAATATGTATAATAAGGCATTAAGAAAGATTTCAAGCAATAATCATACAAAAGTGGCACTTTTTTAAAATTTAAAAAACAAGTATAGATCTATACATAGGGACATATAATAAAATGGATTATGTCTGTAGATAGGAGAAAATAATTATGGGGCTTAATAGCTTTAAGGGACTATAGAAGTCAAAACAATGTTTTTTGGAATTTTTGTCTATTTGTTCACATCACGCAAAATCTACTGCATAAAATTTGATGCGGTTTTCACAGTTGCATAGCAGATGGTATAACTTAAAATCTAGTATATGTTCTGGTGTATCGCGATACGTTGCTAAGAACTTGAGATATTGACTAAAATGCAAAAGCTGGTATGGAATAAAAGTTTAGACCGTACAAATTATTGTTGTTTTTATTTTACATCAATCGGTGCAATATTACTAGTGGTTTATTAGAGGTTGAGCTTTGCGATGGCTGACTTATGCGTCAACTCGAGAACAGGTGCTGCCGGGGGCACTGATACAAAGTTTGGTAAAGTATATATCTTTTTTTTTTCACCAGCACTCGATCACAATCATGTTTTCATATACCTTTCGACCTTATACATTGTGTACTTTTACATTGTTATAGTACTGACAAAAAGTTATATAGGTATTTATATTAAAAAATGGTAAGCCCTTCTGTCATGACAGGGACAGTTCTTTCGGCATTTCTTTTCAGCATTCAACAGTCATTACGAACTGCTAGTAGTTTGTATGTTTCTACTTGCAGTTGGTCGACCTTTACTGCTTAACCGGAGGAAATATGGTGACAGTCGCAAGGACCGTACAGCCGAAACAGTAACAGCTCAAAGGGCGCCCAGGTGGGAACGAACCTCGGCTTTGGGCGTTACTCGAAATATGGCCAGAGCGGTATATTGCTCAAGGTGCCTGAAGGGCCTATTGAGAGAGATGTCCTGTTACCTCGCACTCGATTCCGGCGAGTGCGGTTTCTGCTATTCGAAATACCCTGGGCCCTGCGATTACCTCGTGAGTTTCCGGAAGGGGGATTAGCAACCGTAATGGGGTCGTCTAGATCTGTAAGAGATAAAAAGTACCCTATGTGTTATTCCATGTTATTTTCTATCCGTGTACCAAAATTCATAACAATCAGTCCAGTAGATAATGCGTAAAGAGGTAACAAACTAACTTTCGCATTAATAATATTAGTTGGGATTATAGTCTATCGCCTAATCTTTGTTGGTTATTCACACAATGTGAATCACGTGGATAGCTCTCCACATATGTACAGATCCCTTCAATTTTTGTAAAGTCTTGTTGTATTATTTTCTTATTTAGTTTATTTATAATTAAAATCTTGTTAAGTCAATTTCATAATCACTTAATAATTCAAATTCAGTCTTCCAGTAATTCCATTGCATTTTAGTTGTATGTACAACAAAGGTTAAATGTAATATTTATATCTAATTCACCCATTACATCGGAACCCTAAGAAGAACAATAGCTGGTAACAATGAATCCACCTAGCGGGCAAAAAGTATTAAAAATGGACCAAAACAGCGGTATGAATGGTCTACGGAGTCGCTACTGTGGCACAACTTGCTGTCTTTCCAATTCACCAGTTTTAAGAGCATTGCAATATATATATATATTTTCACTACGACTCGAATGTGTGTGTTTTGGTGAATACTCCACTGATAAGAGCAAGAAATAGACGATACCGGCGTACGGGCGAAGCATCAAAAAGTTTTGCTAAAATACTTCTTATCTAAATCTGTGTTTTCCCGAAAACGTCAAGGATTTTTTTATAATTTAAAATGAAGACATAATGGCAGTAATCTGGACAATTCCCTGTACAGTGGTGACAATCCCCATGTTTGTCCTGTTCAGCAGCATCGCAACGCAATCGGAGCTGGTCGGTGAGCGCTACGTCGGTGGTTACGAGGTGGGACATCCAGAATTATGTCCAGCATTCGGCTCCGAACTGATGTTAATCATATTTGTAACTTCAGCACCTTCCCATTTCAAACAAAGAGAAGCGATACGAATGACCTGGGGCGATATGAGTAAGTTTTCAAACGTGTCTTTAGCCTTTTTTATTGGTATCCCATCAAACGAGTCCAGATCTTTAATCCTAGAGGAAGAGTCAATATACCGTGATATGATAATCGCTCGATTTATCGACACATATGATAATCTTACGCTCAAAAGTATCTCTATGCTCGAATGGCTAAATACGTATTGTCCTGTAGTTCCCAGAATGCTAAAAACTGACGACGATATGTTTATAAACGTACCTCTGTTATTAACATTTGTAGAAAAAACTATCCAAATGAATAGAACGAAAACTATTTGGGGGAAATTGAGCACAGATTTTTTACGAGTACCAGTGCGCAATATCACATCGAAGTACTCGAAGTACTTCGTGACGAAAGAGGAGTTCCCTGGAAATGAATACCCAGCTTTCGTGACCGGTTCAGCGTACATGATGTCGACCGATGTCACGAGAGACTTGTTTGCAGCCGCAATTAAGGAGCCATACTTTAAAATAGAAGATGTATTCATAACTGGTATTGTAGCAAAAAAACTTAATATAAAACGGTTTAATGTCGGATTGTTCTATAATTCGAGGATATATGGTGAGCCGTGGTGTATATTGCTGAATTATATATCAGTGCACGATATTAATAGCGATGAGCTGCTAGAAACCTGGAGGGAACTGCAACTTGGGACTAGCTTCTGCACATCGTGACTACACCGGTGTGCTATTCTGTGGCTGCTTTTTTACCAATAAATATTATTATGACTAAACCCCGAAGTGCGGGTTCTACTAGGTTTAGCCGGCTATACTTAGTTATAGCCAGTCTCTCTTGGTTACACCTAGGTGTAACCAAGTGCTGTACCACTAGGTGTGCCTGTTAATGTTCGGCTAGACCTGGTTTAGTTTCATCATACCGGCTAGAGCATTCAGTCGCAGATGATTAATGTAGATTTAGAATGAGGTTAATTCATGTAAGTAAATACGTTTTTTGAACTTTCCTAAATGCTGGTTCCTAAATATGAGTCCATACGACCTTATTGGTTTCATGTATATGTTTTCTTAGTGGTTCCTAGTGGTTACCTCGGTTGAGCCCGACGAACCATACATGGTGTTAGAGATATAAAAATTTCTAGCCTCGTTATTAAAATGATTAAAAAACACATTGCAACTATTATTATAACACTTTAAAAAATCCTTATCTCATTTCATCTCGGCGGTTTATTCAATTTTGTGCACCTGGGTGATATCACCAAAGTGAAAAAAGTTAAATTTTGAATGTCCTCATTTCATCTTGGACTCATATCTCTCAGGTGTAAGAATTATGTTCGTTCTTTTGTCTCCTTTGTTCATTTTGGCATCCATTCACCCATGTGATCATTGGCGAGTTTAAATAATTTATGTACATTACATATCAGATCTCCAGACTCTGTCCCAACCATAGAGTGTTCGACTATTTGGTTTTGAGATTCGTAACAATTATCTGTATTTCCAAACAATTCCCGCCATAATCGAAAGCGAAATACATTTGATTGCGCACATTATACAATTGAAAACGATAAGCGCTGAGTGATGATGACTGTAACAGCTGGGTAATGCTCGTGCTATGACTGAGTTGCGAAGGTTGCACGAGATCTATTGATGACAGAGAAACGTGGACAATAGATATGGCTTAAATTATGCCATCGAAATCATCTGTTACGCCCTACACAGAGAAAGTGATGACTCATCATATAAAAGTTTAAACCTATAATATATATATAGTTTATCGAAATAATGTTTTGTCTTTATCTCACTTTACTGTGAGATTTTACTAAATTTACGAAGACGAAAACTTACGAGAAGTTACTAAACTTTTTTATGAAAAAGAGGGAACATATATTCCTTCAGTTGTTTTATGCAATTTATTGTGTAATTTTAACCATATTTTGAGTTTTCCTCTGGAATTTAACACTTTAGCTATCTTTCACTTTATCTTTATAGTTATATAAGAAGCTTTAAGTAAGTACCTACTTATAACGATCAGTGAACAAATATTAGACTAAGCATTCATAAGTCGGTAGGAAAATTAGTTTTACATAAAATTTTGACGTCATAAGAGATGTACTCCGTCCTTTAATGAAATTAGAGATTTTGATTTACGACATCTAGCTCTTCGACTTCTGAGATGCAAGTGAGACTATTATATTTCCACTGAGCAGGTAGTTTACAACCACCTGAACATTTTGTCAGACTTACCAACAGGCCAACATACTGTGGGTTTGCCAACAGCCCTATTTAATTGAAACTAAGTAGGGTATCTAGCGCGAAGCGATCGGAAGATTTCACGACCACGACTCAATGTTATGGTCACAATATTTTTGTAATCAAGTTTCATCACGAGTGGTAGACAATAATAGTACTCTACTTGCTACTCCAGGTTATACCACACACATCCTTTATAACATTGGTAGGTCTGTTAGGTCAAGTTCTTGAGAAAAAAAGATTCATGATTCTGGTAGAGTATTTCTTTCTAAATTTCTGATATTAGTATCAGCTATTTAGAAAGAAATACTCTACCATTTACTTCAGCTGAAAGCCAACGATGCTGAAAAGATAAGAAAAGCCATCAAGCTAATATCTAAGCTATAGAAATATGTTTATTATCGTGGCAAGTACAATGTTGTAATCCGGAAAGGGATTACGCTATTTTGAATAGAAATCGACACAAATTGTGTTCAGGATTATGAATATATTACTTAAAAGCATTGTAGTCTATTGTAACAGACTCGCTGGTTTGCTAATGTTTGTGGCAATCTGAGTAAAACCTTCAGTTTATATGTAGTTGCGTAATAATCGGCTGAAGAATGTTTAACGAGCACAAGATTGTTAGTTAGATAATTCTGTAGTCTCGTTGAGATTATCAAAGTTTATTTTGCTAAAGTCATGACAAGACGATTTCAATGAATTATTGGATGTAAAAGAACATTTTGGCAACAATTTCATTTTCAGTTTTGGTACCCCACCTACCGGAGTCTGCATATTTTCGGATCTGTGATCCTTTTAATGCCGGCTCCACACTGTCGTCCAACAGATTGCCAAACTTTGGCGGCTTCGGTATACATTGCTAGGTTTCATTGCGGCAAATACAAGCACTCATACTAACTACGCAATGTTCACGCATTATCGTCGGCATGTGTCGAGTTCGGCAACAGTGTGGAGCTGGCATAAAATATTTTTCAATCAATGTATAATTTTAGAAAATAATTTCCGGGAAGTTGCCGGGAAAAAATAATTTTTAGCGTAAGTAGGTAATAAGGAAGCGCCAAATATTGTGGTGAGCGTGAATCACGTGAACTAGAGAACCATTGTCACCTGTAGCGGTGGCCGTCAACGTAATGCTTCAAAATTTTAATGACAAAGAAAAAAGTGCCTTACCTCATTTATTGACAGTTATGCTTGTAATAATGTCTGTTCGCTTGTTAGCACCTTGATGAGAGCTTGTCGAGAGGCTCGTATGGAGTTTATAGAAAAATAAAACAAGAAATGTGAATAATGTTATGCTAGAAGTAATTATAAGAATTTAGTATTGTGAAGTCGATAAATGTAACGTCAAAATAAAAATAGAGCATACAATTTTTTTTTGATCAAATATGTCTCACTTTCATCTAAGCGTTTGCGTTTTCCCGATTTCTTCCCCACCCATTGAGCGTGTTTTGTTTACTGATGCTTTTTGAAATCTATATAATTCTAAGCTCCTGGGCGCAGTGAGGCGGGTTTTGTAACGACGCGGGTGTGCAGATGAGGTGGTAACTGAAGGAATTAGCGAGACCTGCGGCGCGCGGCGCGCGGCGGGCACGCGACGTTTCGCAAACGTAACAGGAAAAATGCATCACGGAACCTTAAAAATGTAAAAGAACTACATTATCGCGGTACACCTTTGGCAGATTCGGTATACATTGCTGGTTTTTCATTGCGGTAAATAGAAGCTCTCACACAAACTACGCACCGTTTATTCATTCGCGTCGGCATCTGTCTGAGTTCGGCGATAGTGTGTAGCTGCCATAAAGAAGTATAAACTGGCAAAAGGTTTTTCTAGAAAGTAAGTTAAAAGTAATTTTGGTTCCTTTCTTTACAAAGGAAGAAAGCCTCCTTTCTTTAGAAAATTATAATTAATCATTTTATTTATATGTACCTAACGTATATCAGAAAAAATGATTAAGATTTAATAAAGTAATTTACTTTGCATATTTTAATTTACTTAAGTTTTATTATATTAAAAGCCTATGTAGTTTGGTAGCTACTATAATATCAACTGCAATATATCCGTCAGCGTTTTTATAGCAAGAAAACATATAAGACAAAAAAATCGAACGAACGGATAAAAACCATAGAGGGTTAATGGCAAATTAGCGAACAGGCAGACAGATAAACCCGTCAGCACACTATCTCTTGCCATAAAAACGCTGACGGATCGCTACTGCCCGTGTCGGACACTGACAATGGAGTCACACCTTTTTTGTTTTCTTTTTAGGGTTCAGTGTTGACTTTATTCGAAATTGATGTTCGTATATTTTTATTATGTGACTTCGCCTAAATAAGGATTATAAATTATTTTCTTGTAAAGTTTTCAAAAGACTTTGGAAGAAAATGATCCTAGCTATAATTGCTCTAAATTTTGTATGCCCGTAAAATTTCCGTTTTTAACCGGATCTCGTAGACATTTCGGGAAAGCCTTTAAAACAGGATTTGTATATAAACGAAATTTCATCATTGTACGCCTAGTATCTTCGGTCGAGCGTAGTCTGGCAGTCAGCAGCTATGGCAAATTTTATACCTTAAGCAATTTGGTTTAAATTTATCTCTTCTTTCAATTATAATGTCTACCTTCATCTTCATAATGTCGATCTTCTACATTTCGCGTCGAAATTTACTCGTCTAGAAGAAGGAAATCATTGTTGACGAATGCTTATTTTCGCAACAAACAATATTTTTTATGAAATGCTCTTATACAATCTATTTTCATCTATTTGATTTGTGTCATAAATAACAAAATATTTTTGTTAACGTATAATCACATTTTAATTTAAAAGAAAATTACTATTATATTTAAAATACGTGACGGAACCCAGCCAAGAGAAATCATTCTCTCAAGTTTTGTGTCTCCCATTCATTGTAAAACTATTTGTTTACGAATTAATTGGAGCGAGATGGTTTTTTGTCCGTCTGTTCTTTTGTTTCTTCGAAACGACCGGCGTTACTAAAATAAAAAGTCTATTGCCACTAATTAGAAGGGCGATAAGATAGGCCTTCTCACATTGTCAGGATTTTTACTTGGAGCATAGATTTATTTGAATGAGAATCTCTTCTGTCCAAGGTGTTTTTAACAACATCAGTTGTAATCTATGGTTTTAACATTGCGGGTTTTTAGATGTATAAAATACTTAGGATCCCGTAGTATCAGTAGTACTATCAATGGTACTACGGACCCTTATTATCTACCGGTCAGTAGTACAGTAGTACTACTGACCGGTAGATAATAAGGGTCACACTGTACAAGTGGCCCCTACTAATCACTTTGATAGTAATCAAAGTGATTAGTAGGGGCCACTTGTAAATTCGATTTTTCAAAAAATGACATTTTGAAAAAAACTTATTTATATTTGTTAGTCGGACGTAGAATTAAATTATTATTTTGACACGTACAAAAGAAAGAAATTCCTTCAAGTCAATCAATTCCAATTAATGATCTAAACACTAAAGGTTTTATTGCAAAACAAATCGATTCGTAGAAACTCGTGAGCATTATCAATTCAATTTCCCGTAATAAAATGTACAATTAAATCTGTCAACCTACATGTTCTTGCCAGTGCCATTTATTTTCTTCGTTCATTTCATTGATGACCTAAACGTTACACCGGTCGTGGATTCGATTCCCGATCAGGTAAATATGAACCATGTTATACAATGTTAATATTTACCTGATTTAGTCAAATAATTTGAGTTTATAAATTAATATATTTATCATCCGGGTATAGTTATAAAAGAGTAACTTTAAAAATATCAGTATCTATAGGCAGCGAGTGGAGTTGCGGGGCGAAGCTTATTAAAATTATTTTTTTATTTAGGAGACCTACAACTTTTTGAGAAAAATTACATATATTTATGGTCACAAAAGACAAAAAATAAAAAGAGATACTTTTTCGAAAAATACCCTACAGAATTAATACGACAACGTCTAGAATAAATCCATTTTTGTTTAAATAAACAGTATTTACGCACGCCTCGTACGATAAATCAAAATAAACGATATAAAAGTCAGCCTAGGATGCGGTCCTTTACATCGCCGATATTATCTACCTCGATGACATGTTTATGACCTCCACGGCACGTAATGGAATGGGAAAAAAAATGTCTATCCGTGACTCAAAAACTATGTTAAGTCGGACAATAATGTGGTTTGAGTGGATGATACATATTTGTATTAAAATTGTTGATCGTTAAATGGGATCACGACGTAATTTTGTGGAATGAAATTTTGGTGCTTGGAATGTTAACTAATAAGGTTAATCGTATGCAATAAAACATTTTAATTTAAACTTTTAATGCAATCTCAAGTATTCAAGGCTTTTTGGTCAAGATAAGTACAACAAAAAGTTTCGATGCTTCAAAAAGTGATCACGAAAAGGGCAGAGCAGACTTAGTTCAAGATACTTTAGGATGGCTGTGGCATTGGTTGATTGAGACATCGGTCAAGGATTATACTTCTATTAGTACAGATACTTATTATACTTAAACTTTCATAGATATATAAATCACCACTAAGAACATTATTATATAATTTCACATGCAAATTAAATACGTATTCAATCAATAAATCAAAATTCGAAAAGATTCCTATTTTTCCGATCCATATGTTATCGAAATATTTGGAGGATGAGTAATGGCGTCACAATAATCTAAAAGGATCCTAATGTTATTATAATTTGTGACATGATTATTAGAAAAAGAGGCTCGCCCAAGTGGCCCATTTATATGAGCCATTGTTGGTGGTGCGTGTTTGCATTGCACCTGTGACGTCTGAATGAGGTCCAACATTGTTTTATCTATTTGAATCCGATATTGGTACCGAAGTAATTAGGCATTAGCTGTAAAATATGTCTTATTTTACGTGTGTGCAAGTAAGCTTAGCAGATACTAATCCAATATTCAGATTTTCGTTTTAACTTTTAACAAATTTAATATGAAATCGTTAGCACTGTTTTACTTATCTTCCATATTCCAATTGCAATATATACACATATATTTTTTTTACACTGCACAAATTGTGTGAGCTAATGCGGATGATGAAACTGATTCAGTACTGATTGTCTCCGTCAGTTTTGACATTTTTCATTCTTATTTCACTGTTTATTTCAATTAATAAAAAAAATACCCTGATACACTTTACAATTTAATGAGATAAAAAAATTCTGGACTCGAGCGGGAATTCAACCCACGACCCTGAGCTCGCTCGCTAGCTATTTACCAATCAGCTAGCCTAGCGCACCCACCGATTTTACTTGACGTTGTCATGTGGTCAGTGGAGCTGCGCAGTCTCCCGCGCAGTAACTAATACGTTTGACACTTAATACTTCCTTCGAGGACCTGCATATAATGCCATAATACCCTTCTGACGCGGTTCACAGTGCTCGAGTGCAGTTTTTTAAAATGTTTTTTTTTGACATAAGCTATAGACAAAGGCATGTCCAGTCCATTGTACAAATGATACTCAATAGACTGAAGATTCTGCTTCAAAATTGATTTCCAATCGAGTTCCACCCAAACAAACATATTTACCCTCGTACATATATACACTCAATAGCGTCGCGGGTCCGATGGGGCATATGCATAGACACGAGCACAATACACCCAGAACCACAGACAAATATTTATGATCACCACGCCCATCCGCTATCTGGAGGTATTCCCAGCACGAGCAAATAATTGTAGATACAATATTGAATCGAACCTAGGACCTCCAAATAGTCGACGAGCGTGCTACGCTACGCCACATACATAGCCAGTCAAATAAAGCAAGTAAACTACGCCTATTTTACTCGCCTTGTGTTAACTGGCAGTTCTCAGTGGTAGGGTGCTGTATAATATAATATCTCGCATTGTGTGGTGATGGACGATGTCGTAATTATACCGCACAAAGCCTTATCGAACTTTTAATGGGGGCCTTATTGAAATTATACGGAAAATTAAAAACCAATTCATAAAAATCGTTGTTTGGTATGAATTAAAATGGTATAAATTGGAAAATAAAATTAAATGTTGTGTTTAAAAAATGAGACGAATTCCTTTCCAAACTAAGGGTAGTTTAGGGCGTTATAAATCTGACGTACATTTTTGTGGTTCTTAAATAGATGAACCTATTTTTAGTTTTGTCTAGTTAGTCGTTTGAAAATGAATTAGTGATAAATGTAAAATTTAACTTGACCAATATCGGTTTAGCCGTTTGGTTGCTACGATGCCACGACAGACATACAGATACACGTTAAACTTAAAATACCCTCCTGACGTTGGGGGATAAAAATAAATGATTATGATTAAGACATTGTCTAGGATCCTACACTAAAACAAATTGATACACAAAAATTATTCCACCTCTATGCTCCCTGATTGAGGCATTTCTCTCTTAAAAGCATCATCTTAACATAATATTCCCATTTCAGTAAACGGTCACGTATGTATGATGACACGCGTCTGTCTCTCCCAACTCCATATAAGACCGCCCTAACAAGATTCCACCTTGAGCGATGGCTTGCGGTTAACATATTAAAATTGTTTAATGTCAGGTTTTGGTATTTCTTTTGGTAATACTAACAGTGTTTGGGTTATTGCTTTTATGATAAAAAGTGCCCTTTATTCTACTCACACCCTACTCGAATTCGAATGATGCGAACTCGTATTATATGTTACGATGAAGATCTCGCCTCGGTTATATTGATGCCACATGAACTGGTTAACACAGAAATATGATTTCTCAAAATATCGTCACTACGATTAGATAAAATTCCTTTTTTTAATTTTGTGAAATATAATTATGTTATATTGCTATACTATTTGTAAAATTATAATGCTAAAAGCATTATATCAACCGTGTCGATGATTAAGGAAAGGTTTCTTTTACTGGATAGGGATTGCGGTTCCTTCTAACTGACCACTGACCATATACGAAATTTTATTATTTATCAAAACTATACATACTCTTAAAAATTCGATATAGGTACTAGATTTATGAAGGGGTCGTAACGGAGATATAATTTTCTTGAAATATGTGTTCCCTTAAAGCAATGTAGGAACAAATATTTCTGATGCTATCGGACCATCCGTCGCAGACGATGTAAATAACGTGATTGTAGAATTATTACTCTTTTCACTAAATTATGAACAACTTAAATTAGAGATTCAGGATTTCCGATTTTACTCTTTTAAAACTAGTTTAAAATCAAAAGTTATTATATTATAAATAGTTTGTGTATTTTTTAAATCCTTACTGTGTATTGAAAACAGGTATAGTTGAGTAATTAGTAATACTATTTAAACATGTAATTTATATGAATTTTTAATTAGGTTTATTAAGGTTACTGTTAATTAGGTTTAAATGTAAGTTTGCAGGATATTTTTATTGTGTATACCTATGTGTTACAATGTGTTCACAAAATGAATTTAACGTTGACAGTCAGATGACTGTTAAAGTTAAATTCATTTTTTGATATAAAGTAAACACGAAGCAGAGGAATAGAGATTTATTCCTCTGCATCGCGTTTATTTTAGAGTAGATATATCGTTTTATGTTCAGGCATCGTGACCCTAGATCTAGATCTCCTAATAGCGCATTGTTGATGTCTAGAACGGTCGCCATTCCCGTAATGCAGCCGTAGTCATGGTTTTATATGTATATTCATTTAAACTATATTGTACTTAAAAAGTTAACAATAGGTAGACTTATGAGGTATTTTGCCAGTCAAACCTTGTAAACACATTGTAGCTATACAATTATATAGGATCTTGTCTGAGTATATATTATAAATAATTACTGTGTAAATACTAAACACTAGTGATAAACACGAGTTGTATAGGTGCGCTGGGAAGTTATCGAATAGGAAATGGTAGTTTTAACAAAATTTTTTAATGTATTTATGAAATAGAAGAGTAAGAGAGGTCAGAGTCAACTTCGATGCACCCAGGTATTTGAATTGAACATGCATTTTTTACTCTGCCTTTAGCCCACAATGTTCACATGATTATGTAAACTGCTCGTCCGTTGTTACAAGTCATTTTAGCGTACATTTCTATAACAGCTCGCCGACACCCATTAAATTAGCACATACATTAATATTCATATGAAGATGGCAGCGACATCATATTTTGCATTTTAGGGTCGCTTCAGATTGTGTGCTCACTGCAACCTGTGAATCTATTAAAGACAAATGAAGACAACTTATATGTGAATTAATATTATTGGTAATTTTAAATAGAGTCTTAACATATAACAAAACCATAACAACATGTACTGACAGGATGAAGAAAGACATTAGAAACTTTTAGATTTTTCGTAATAATAATATCTGTGTAGTAAATTTTCACCGAAAACCATAATGAAGGAGAAATACATATACTCATACACCTTTATCATTTGAAATATCAATTTCAGTAGAATTTTTAAACTTTCTATTTTTCGTCTGAACGTTGTCCCGGTGGCCTTTGCAGCCTTTGAACGTTGGAATTAATTGGGACCCTATGAGCTACTTTTTCTTCTCTACTTCGCACGGTCGGTATAAGAATACCGTCAACTAAGGAGTTGTCAGACTATTAGCACCAGTACCTCCTTCAGGACATCAAGTCGGCAGATTTTGAGTTAGTCGCTTCTGCCAGTAGCAGGCAGATTCGGAACAGCCAGGCATGTTCCCAGCCAGCGCAGGCGACACTCTGCAAGTTACGGCTGCCTAAGATTCGTTCGATCTTTTTGCTCTAAGTACATAACTTTGGATGAAAATCGGATTGGAAAACAGATTCTTCTGCGTCTGTAAAATAGTGTGTTATTTCTATCACCACCTATGATACCAATCTGACACCAGATTAAAAAATACTTGAATAAGCAATGGCCAAGATGAATGACTGGCTGACCCGCTAGAGCCTTCATCATTTTTCCTCAGTTCCTATCTATTATATTTACTCAAAATATATTTAATTCTTTAAAAATGAGTATCTGAATATACCTTTAGGACTTCACGCCGATATCAATATTTTCTGTCGACACTTACATCGAAACTTCTTTTATTCTTATATCAGTGTATCGACGTGTCTTAATATGATTAACACCTTGCGGACAAGCTGTTGCAGCCGTTTGCATTTGCATTTTAAAATACTTGGTTCACGGCGATCACAGCGATGGATTCGATGTTTATTTAAGTAGTTAAGTAAAAAACAACACCTTATTGCTCTAAAAACGAAAAGTGTACAATAGGCGGCCTTATCGCTAGTGCAAACTCTTTCAGCCCAGGTCACCTTGAGGAAAGCAAATGAACGAAATTGTTTATTATTCATCTACGTCAGTTTTTTTCTTATCGATTTCCATTGAATGAGGATCGTGGCCATTATGTGGAATGTAACACACATAATGACGTTCTTGGTGATATTAAAAGAAGTTTATCATTACTTTCTGCATTTTTCAACTTGCTAATTAATCGTCAACTGGAGTGCAGGTTTCACGATGTTTTTCTTCGTCAGAAGCAAGTTATGAGTCAGATCGGTATATACACTCATGAGGTGCGATAGGATTCGAATCTATGATAACAATGTTCTTCTAAATCAGAAATATGTTTTCTTGTATTTATTGCTATTTGGTTTTGAAAGTATATTTCCATTGTATAGAAATCTATTTTTGCCGTAGGTGGCAATCAATTAAGAGTTATAGCTTCAATCCAATCATTTGCAGTTTTACGAGCGATAATATTTTTTCCTTATTTGTACTTTCATCAGACAAAGGAAAAATACCCACAGAAACACCTAATCATGTTCAAGAACTTTCTATCAACGATAGCACTAGTCATAATAAGTTGTGAAGTGTCGTCAGTATCGTGTAACGAATGCAACCTTGCCAATCCCAAACTCCAGGAAGGTATCCTGGGGGAAGTGCCTCATTTTCCCTGGTTAGGAATACTTCGGATAGCTGTACGTAAGTGACGTTATGGTTTCGCCACGTCATCTATAACGATCTGTGACCATATGGTAATGGTATTCAGGCAAGGCTGCTACACCGACCCCACCGACGGGTTCCCATCTTGTCGCGATGGTGGGGCTTAGTAACCGGGGGGGGCTGGTCTGACACAACCAGCCACCCCGGTGAACCAAGAGGAACCCAAGGCCAGAGACTTTGGTGGGTGCTTTGGGCCTGGTGGACGGTCCCCTCGGTAGTACTGCCATTGGCTGGTGACCCGCCACCAGCCTTTGGATGTGGAAACTAGAGGGGACCAGAGGTGGGGTCGCGGGGTTTTGTCCTCCGCGACCACAGCGCGGCCGTGGCGCTGAACACGGTGCGGTGGGGCCGCAGGGGAAGAGGAGAGTCGGTATGTCTCTCGACGATCCCCCTGTCCTCTGCGGCCGAAGGGTGGCTGCCTCTGTATCGGGTGCAATGTGTGGGTGTCACCTGCCTATCACCTCTTGCGCCCGTACAGAGGCAGACATGGGTGCCCTGTGGCACCCAGGATTTTGTTGTGTGTGTCCTATGTGTGTTGTGACCGCTGGTCCCTTCAGGACCAGTGTTCGGTGATGCCCGCTCCCCCCGTCAGCTTTCTGACTGGTGTGCGGAGTGGGGTTGATGGTCCGCGCCACGCTCGCGTGGCGTAAGGAGCCGGTGGTTATGGTGGTGCTACCCGCCCAGGTCGGGGCCGAAAGGCCGGCCGGGGGGCGTCGCGGTGAAATGCCTAGCGACCCCGTGACGTCCCCCATAACGGCAGCGTGAAAACGCCCCAGGGGTTTAGTGGGTAGGCTGGGCCGACTAGCGGCCCAGGAGTCCCACACTCAGTGCGTAACAAGCATTCCCCTGGGTAAACAAAAAAAAAAAAAAGGCTGCTACACCGAAGGTCCCGGATTTGAATATAATATCATTAATCCATAATCCCCCTGTGGTCGTATTCGTCATGGCTGAGCGTCGTCATTAAATAGAATGAAGCACATAATGACTTTCTTGGTAATGAAGTGTTTTGCCGTCTCTATTTCACACTAGATAGGTCATAAATTATTGACTAGAGTAAAGGCAGGTTTTCTCATCATGTTTTCCTTCACCGGAAGCATATGGTGGTCTATGAAAACTTCTACACATGTCATATTGGTATACAAACTCACGTGGCATGAGTAGGATTCGAACCAGTCACTTCTCCTATCCCATAATACGAGGCTCAAATCTTGGGACGAATTCAAACTATGAGATATATCAACACAATATACAAATCTCAAATATCTTCTAAAATGGTTCTTGCTTTTGAATTGATTTCTCTATTCTGAAAGTCACAAAACATTTCAGCACAAGAAGATAAGACTGTGATCGCGGCGACCGGCGTGGTCCTGATCACACCCAGTTACGTGTTGGTCAATGCAGACGACGTCGCCAAGATACCTATGTGGAAGTTGAAGTTAGTATCTCAAAGGGAACTATTATGAAACACCTCTGGATTGTCACTCCCGCATTCTCAACGAAGTAGCTATTAGTTCTCACTTACTAATCCTCACATGCTAGCTATTATTCACGGCTGTATCGCCCAGCGACCGTGTAAAAAATAAACTCAAATTTTGAAAATTTGGTTTTAGCTTACGACCGGCCAATGAAATTATTAGTTTGAGCGGGAATCGAGCCCACGCCCCTGCCTCAGTACAGTGCTTTTGACTACTTAGCTATCAAGACCAAGTCGGTACGGCCGAATTATTGAACGGCCGTTCGAGCCAAGAATTTCTATGATTTCATCTATTTTCAAAAATACAATTATTTGTCTCACAGAAAGGACGCCAAGGTCTACTTCATTCCAGAATACAAAAAGCCATGGATTTATAAAGCGCAAGATGTCATTTTGCATCCAGAATACGAGTTCGCCACGTACAACACGCTGGCGTTGTTGGAACTTGTCGTTAACTCGGAATGGGATGAAGAAGAACATGGTATATCACAGATTAATATTATCCTACCTCATGTTATAAATGCTAAAGTAAGTTTGTTTGTTTGTTTGTTTCCTCTTCACACTATTCCACCAATCTTCTTGAAGTTGCATACAAAAAATAAAAAATTGAATAAAAAGGTACTGGCCAGGGTGGTATTTTAGCCGAAATTATTATTTTTATTTCATATAAGTACATTGTCTTAAATAAATAGTTTATTTTTCGTTTAAAATTAGTTAATATTTTCAGATGCTTTAGATCCCATTTGTTGGCCAGGGAAATCTTTCAATACCTCCAACGAGCTATACACAGTCGGTTATACTGATGGTAAGTGTCTTTGCATCTTTATTACTAGCTTCGGCTTTGCTTGCTCATGACCTTGTGTCTCTTTCTAACCTGAGAATTTTCTGCTTTGTCGCCAAGAAAAAAGCCAGCCATCCTCTTTAAAATATAACTTAAACATTTAAAGATTCGACTGTGATTTTTGGACCGAGACCGCTAGCCTCACATCGGCCATCTTTGAGAATGCTGTTGAATTTAGGGCGAATTCGGCATAAATTTCTTGTCTTTCATGGCGGTAAATAAAAGTTCTCATAAAAACTACACAAGGTATTTGTGTCGGTATCTGTCAGAGTTCGGCGATAGTATGTGTACGGCATTACATTTGTGTAAAACAATCGTTGTTGCTAGATGTAGTATTGCTTTTATATTCAAAATAAAACCAAATTACTATGTACCAAATTATTCGGTTTCAGAAAGATTGCTGCTAGAGAAAGTGTTGTACAAAGGGCAGTACATAGCGAAAGATATGTGCAGCGAGTACTACAAGAGAATTTCGGTAAGAAATTTATTTTTTATTCAAGAAATCAAAATACAAATCCTAAAACGTATTCCTATTCTGTAACAAAAAAAACCTTATACCAGGAAGAGATCGCACCAGCGACGAGACCGCCTGTTGTACATTTTTCTACTTGTGTCTTGTTTTTGGTGCAATAAAGTCTTTTTTACTGAAACTATATTTGAAATAATATACGCTTCAGTTCCAACGAGACAAGATGCAGGAGCCCGTGCAGTACGTGTGCACGGCGACGAGCAGCAAGCAGGACTGTCGCTGGGACAACGGGATGCTGCTGATATCCAACGCGACCGGACGGTGGACTCTGGTGAGGAAAGTATTGGTAATTCAAGCCACAAGTACACCAGGGAATATTAGACGCGCGTTCTTTCCTTTTCATTACATTGTACATGATAATTACATGCTGTGCCGACCCCACATAGTGGGATAAGGTCAAGAAGAAGAAGTACGCATGGATGATGTCGAAGATCTGCCATTTCAAGGTGAGAAATGTGATAAGTGAGAAAGAGTGATATTTTGCGCAACATATTCCCTAGTGTATTTGCGACTTTAAACTGGCCAAGTTCGAGTCGGACCCGAGGATAAATGGTCCCTTACCATTATCTATAAAAACGGAAGAAAAAACCATGTCTGCGTTATGGCATTTCCCTTTATACTGTAACAGTTCACGGTTCGTGATATACACTGTACATCCTGTTGACAGACGACAAGACAAACGGACGGACAGCGGCGTTAGTAATAGGGTCTCGTTTCACCATTATGGTACGGAAACCCTAAAAACTTATCTTAAATTTTATCTTGATTATTTTATATTTTTACAATTCTCCACTGACCACGTCAGAGACTGTGACCAATAGGGACGATCCATTATGCCAGCTTCATACCCGGCATTCGATTGCTGTTTCCGTTCAGGTGGGCTTCGGGTCCGCCGGCCCGGGGTGCTCGGCCCCGGCGCGCTTCCTCGACATCTCGCGCTACATCGACTGGGTCCAGTCCGCCACCACTCAGCCCGAGGCTTACGGCGACTACGGGGGGCATAACGATGATGTTGCTGATCAGAACTAAAATAAATGATCTTGTTTTCACCGAGTTTTTATTCAGTAGGGACGTAGGTATTATTTTTCTTCGTAGATATATTTGGCCGCATGCATTTCAATTTTCAAATCGATGGCGAATGGAACAGAGGAAGGTCAAGGACGAGATGGTCACGTGATTGGTATTTGAGGAGGAGGAAAAAGATTAAAGACAGGGATGCGTGGGAGGATACTCCTGTATGCACCCTGATTTTATTGACAAAATTACAATACAAGCCATCCTGTATTTTAACGCCAGTCATATAATTTGGTGAAAAAGAATTGCTTTCCCTTACAAACCCACCAGCAGTCTAATAGAAAAGTTCTTTAAATTTCCGTTATTCTTTTATTTTTACTGTCTTGACATGAACGAACCACCACACTACTTGTTGATTGTAAACTTAACAACAACAAACATTACTTAAAATACAAATGTTCAAAAATGAATAACCATTTAGTGGTAGCAGACGAACACACAGACCCACACAGCATACATATGCACGCGCCCTGATTTACGCGCAATTGTCTCGTGAACGACTTTTTGCTAATTAACTACTTGAGGAACGTGTTTCTTGCCACCTTTTTAGGGCAAACTGGTATTTTAGAGTACATTGATTTAATGAAATACAGATGGTGTCTCATCCAGATATGTATGAATTTAATTATAATTTTTATAAATAGCATAGACGATAATAAACGAGCATAGTTTAGTGCAGCGCAGGTTGTTTCAAAAAACGGATGGATTATAGTTAAACGCCAACCGTCAAGACAGAATATAAGTACAATTTAAAACGGTTCTTACCAGAATGCTTTCAATTTGCTCTAGTCAACCTTTAGAAGTTTAGTTTTATAGAATTATTACTGGATTTTGGACAAGGCCTTAGTGGTACTTATAGTGGTAGCTTGTTTAAAAATATAAAATACCTACTTAGTCCAGGATACTCTTTCTGGGTGTTGTTGTTACTCTAAGGGAAATCTCATTGGTATGTCATCATTTTTATTATAACTTTTGGAAAGCAATTTGGTCCATATTGCCGACTTTAATGTTGCATACACTTCTGAGGAATTTAAAGTATGAACAAAATAAAGATCGATTGATTTAAAAAAGTTTATTTTGTTCATACTTTAAGTTACTGTAATTATTTTGTTTACATTTTTTCTTATTACGCCTTAGAAAATTTTGTTAGCAAAATCATTGTAACATTGGCTCTTCGTACAAAATTACAAAACAGTACCTATTCTAATACCAGTACTGTGTATTGGGATTTGTTTTTATTCCTACTTAAAAATAATACTACTTACGTTTATCTTTGTTGAAAATATTTTTTGGTTGCATTGTAGATTATAATTGTTTGGTTGGACTTCCAATTTTTCACTGGAGGATTTTTTCTCAATAAATCTATTCCAAGGATAAAATTTTACCATCATAATTTGTAGAATTTATATTTATTATATATGTAAAAGTAAATTATTTATCAGGTAGGTTATTCAAAACACCAACAAAGGAAATTAAACCTTACTGCCTTGATAATGTGTAACAATAAACTTTAATATAAAAACAATGATGAAATGAGAAACCCTTATCTGCACTCGAAAAGATCGATCATCTCAAACGTTATCAACATTGAGATAATCCGACCATTTTCACAAACACGTTGCATCTACAATTTTTGTTTTAAATTCTTGCGTTTTTAGTTTTTTCGGGTAATTCGTATGGAAATATTTCTAGGTTAGTTTTTTCACGAATTTTCGAACGAAACGATGTTTTTAAATGAGAAAGAGATACTGTTCCTGTTTGCCTTTGTGTTTATTCTACTGTTGGTGCTGACTTATTTGACCGTTTGTGATATGTTCATGGCGCGATACGTCTTCAAAGTTTTCCGTAAGTATCTGTATTAATTATGTAGATATATCGAAATTATCAATGTATGGATGTGTACAGTGTCCTAATACTATATATTTTATACAGAAAACAGATATAGTCCGTGTAGGCAGGTGCCGCATAAAGCACTATGTATACCTAGTGATACGAGGACGAATCTTACTTCTTTCGAGTGTGAAAGAAAGTTATATTCACAACTTGGGTGTTCGCAGCCCTCGACTCGGATCTCGGGCCTCAACTTCACAATGTACGTACGTGTAATTAAGAAGTATCTCTGTAAGATTATATTACGTACTTATCGTGAATAATATCAATTAAGTGGCGAAATATCTAATGAGCCATAACATTACCGGAAATATCCCTTATTTCGCAGTGAACTAAAATTAATCTTGTTTACATTATTATAGAATTGATATTACATTACGATCCAATACCCACTTAACGATGTAATTCGAAGTCTACGGCTTTGGTATTAGAGTTGATTTAACATTGCCTGAGAACCTAGTCGTTCGGAGTTACAGAAGCAACTATGGCAGAAATGATAAAATCCCGCATCGAGATATAAAACGATTTCAATTGACTCTTGACAATAAGTAATATTTGCTCCTATTAACTATCGACATGCTCATAATTAAGTAAGATATAATAAATTAAATCGTGAATCAGTTATATTATAACTATGATATAAAAATATGTTTAGTAGAAAAATACATGAAAAGTGTAAATTTATACTTACATATGTTACAATAATGGAGGTTGAAGTTAATTTGATTTTAGTACTCCTTTTTTTATTGTGTTTCACTGCTTTTGGTGTGAAGTGCTGCGAAATGTGTTCGGGTAAGATTCTAAATTCTAAAACCTTTTTTTTTTACTAAATTACCTTCAATTCACTACAAAGTTTATTACTGCTGACAGTATATCCTCTAAAACTACGTAACGATTATGATACGATATAGATAGAGTGCTTCAAGAGGAAGGTTTGGGTGTATAATTTGGGTTAGAAGCTTTACGACTATCTCTAAATACAGGGAGTATTAGAGAGGGCCACATTCATCCTCTGAGCACATCCCACTCAGAGGGTAGGTAGTTATTTCCTCAGTCATTGTCAGAGAGTCGTCAGAGCTCTCAGTCTGCTTTTCTGTGTTTCCTCTCCACTTCTCACGGTGTTCGGCATCCTTACCGGACCTTTGAACCTCCTTGACGTCTTCAAACCAGCACTTCTCGAGTCTCTTCTGCCAGAACCTAATGTTCTATTACATTCAACATATTAGCAGAGTATCGCATATAGAATAAAATCTTCAACAGACGCCTCAAACTCGTTAAAAGCAATCATTTGCACTATTATTTATCGGTGTTTTATCTTTTTGGTCTTGATAATATGTCTGCTGCTGTTTTCTGTCAAAATGGACGACGTGCTGGCCGTGGCCGTAGTCTCTCTGTGCTTCACGTACATCGTCACCTGCGTCGGGTTCAGGATCATTAAAACGTGCTGTAAGTTTAAAGTTAATTATGAACACTAACACTCACTTTCGTAAATCAAAGTCAAAGCATTTATTCCGAAATTAAACATTCACAGGCATTTGTTGATATCATATTATGAACTAACTGCACTAGCTTCTAACATTAGACTTTCCTTGACGATTATCAAACTCAAATTGTACAAAATCAAGTAATTAGTATATTACATTGTAATTATAATATATACTTATAGACAGCACGATTGTATTGTAAGATCTAAATTCGGGTATATATATTTTTAAATAATCTATCAAAGAAATAGATTTAAAATTACAACGATTGACATAAAATATCGAAAGTTCCCAGCATCTTTCGAAGACAAAAATAAATTTAGTTTTTGTTATAAAAAATAGATGGCGTTGAATATTCTATCCGTTGTTAGAAAGCTAATAGATAATCAGTTATTTGATTACAAACAATTCTGTATTGACAGTATAGGATTAATACTAAAATATCCAGGGAATAGAATAATATTGATAAAGTGTTTATTATAATATTTATAACCTTTAGCATAATTCTTAGCGAATCAAAAAACCGTAGTGCGAATCCTCATTAGTCCATATCATAGCCGATATACGAGTACTATCGTATCTTTCTGATTGTCACGATACAATGATGCCTACGTCAGTAGGTGATCTGACTTGGCACGGTAATAATATAGTGTTCTAATAACTAACCTGTTCAATCTTTTACGGTTTCTAATTTGAACAAAGCATTGACGTTTACAGAACAAAGTATTGTTGTAGTGATAAGAATCAATGTTTGAATGTGAGTGTTACCTATGTTTGTTTGGTTGCTACTTCTTATCTGTTGATCAACAATGTCATAGGTATTAAAGAAATCAGTGGTTATCAATATATACATATCACAGGCAGTTTGTATGATTTGTCCGTTTACAAACGGCTTCGGCATTTTATTAACACGAAGCGTCATACAAATTGTCTGTGACATACATATATTTAATGATTTCATTCGTGAATAAATGATTTCTCTAATTGTGTTTAATCGTCTCATATAAAAGGGTGTGATTTTTCGTGTTTTTGGTAGATAGATAACATGAGAGCGGTGAAGTATGTGACGCTGCTTCTTCTTCAGCGCTTTGGAAGTCAGCAGTAGAATTTTGAGATTAATAGACTTAACATCAACGTTCTATCATTATGTATTAAGTAAGTTAAAGAACTTTGAATTAAAATAGATTTAAACAATGTCAACAGTTAGACATAAAATTGATCTCAAATGGATTAGTTTTTAATACAATTATTGGTCATTCTGCAAGACCTTGTGTACCTTTGAGAAAACAGCGCCATCTATAATTATGACTGAATCCATGCTTTTTCACTCTTATTTGTTTCATTTTGATATCTTATAGAGAACATAGATGTCGCCACTTGTGTCTTATAGGGAAAAATACTTCTCTTTTTGGTTTCTTATTTCTTATCTTTGTCTTCTGGTAGGTATAAATAATAAGGTCAAATCTTAACTGGTAAGGTTTCCTTTGTCATTTGATATTAAATATTTTTTTTTGAAACGGAATACCGTAAAAGATTGGAATGTAGAAATTAAAAAAAAATTTTGGCCAGTTTTGCACTTGTGTGCAACTTTTAAGCCTAATTTTCATTATGAAACTAGTGGCACAGGTGGATGGGATCGGAACAAAGGCTAAGCTTCCGCAAGAGTGTCCGCAAAGTGTTATTTTAGAAGGGTTGACAAAGGAGATTTATATAAAAAAAATAAAAAAAATATTATATTGAAACCTCCGAATCTATTTATAATTTTTTGATTACTTATTTACACTTTATTCCACTAAAAACTATTATAAATTCTTAAATTTTTATTGAGCAGGAGTGCGAATTATTGTGATAGCGTATCTACGAAAACGTAATTGTATGAGGCTTAGCCTCTGTTTCGATTCCCTACTCCTGGTCTAGTGTCATAATAATTATCTTCTGATAGGATTTGCCAAGCCAGTTTGACGTTACTGCAGTGAAAGTACCAGTGAAGCATGGATTATCTGTTGTTATTTGTTCCGTTCTTCGTGCTATGTGCTAGCTACCTAGTGGCGTGCATCTGTCTGCACTGCTGCGCGATGTTTTGTGGTGAGTCATTTTTATTCATCACTATCTGGCATGACATAGCTCCCATGCGAATTTCGGGATCCTTACATGGTATTTTTCTACCTTTTAGTATTTAGTCTACCTGTGTTCTGAATGTTAACGATAGTGTAAACCATCCGCTCAAACATCGTCGTGAACTTTCATCTATACACATAGTATCAAGCGAAAAGATTTGTATTTTTGTTTGTAATTAATAAACTCAAAAACGACTGGGCCGATTTTGATTAAATTTGGCACAGAGGGAGGCCTTAAAAACGACAGGAGTGACATAGACTACTTTTTATTATCAGTTACCCGAGCAAAGCCGGGGTGAGCTGCTAGTGAAATATATAAAGGACAAAGGTCCTACTTATATATTTCACTAGCTAGAGGTAAAGACCTCAACCACTTCCCAAGCTTCATATTCCGTGGAAGGTAGTCCCTTATTTCGTATTAAGCCTCGGTATTATTTTGCTTTGAATAATAAAAATGACTCATGATAACATGAGTCGTTGTTATGATTCAAAACAAAATAAAAAAGATTAAATACCTACTAATTATTCCGTCCGTAATGCTTTATCATATCGTTTCGATAGTCATGGCGGGGTACGGCAGTAGGTGATCTAACGTAGTCTGCTGATCTAGGTGCTAACCAATTCAATATTTTACGGTTTCTATTGGGTATTCGGTTTGTATTTGTTAATATCGTGGGAATTCTAAAAGGTTTGTTAAGTTTTCATTACACAGGGCACATAGACACAGTAATGATAATTATTGTATAAAAAAAATCAAGAGCCAGTCAAAAATGCAACCCCGAATGGCATCAACGGAGCACCTTTGATGCAATTCGGGGTAAGGCTTTCTGCAAAGCTTGGTAATTTGTTTTTCTCTCGCCAGATTGATAAAGTTGTATATCTATTTTAGACTCATATTAAATTTTTAAAAGGTCTTTGGTTCGCATAAATAAAACATTAAATAACAAATTCAATAAGACATTGGGAGTTTTCAGTATTATAAGCGCCATCTATATTCAGTATAATTTGTCCTTATTATTCATACATATTTATAACTTCTTGTGGTATAGATAGATGTCGCCACTTAAATCTGTCCAAAAATACAACATCGAAGTCGTAAATCCTTTTTATAATGTCCTTGCTAACCAAGATCGGTAACTATTGCGATGGTTATTGTATAACACCGTAAAAGATTGAAATGAAATAGGTATTTCATTTCAATCTTTTTATGACGAAGGTTCGTCAAACAGGCTTGTCAAAAAGCTCACAAAATTAACACACACATAAACATAACAAGACATAAACTAGACAATTGACAGAGACGTGTAATGCCGGCTACACACTATCGTTGAACTTATACAAATACCGGCGCGAATGCACGATCATTTGCGTTATTTGTATGAGAGCTAAATTTGGCGCACTGTTTGCCAGTAGTGTGGAGCCGGCATTTCACGAATAATAATTGAGCATGCTTTTTAAAATACACAAAATTATCAACAAGTCTGATTGACCCCTCTCGACTGCTGAGGTGGAATGAAATTCATTGAGTTTTTGTAGCTATTCGTGTTGATCTTCTTCTTATGCCTGATGGGATGCGTCTACATCGTATCTTGCGGTGAGTTTTATTTATATTATGTACCTGCGAGCTATATATCTCAGCGTCGTGTGTTTGCGTTTACATTTGCAGATGATAGGCCAGGAAAAATATATATTTTTTAGTTAGGCGTGTCTCTGTCAAATTTTACTACAACTAAAAACTAATTTTCATACAAGCTACTGACATTTTACCCTATTTGCTACACCATTTTCGCTTGTTACAACATCCACGATCATTCATTGCCATCATTCGATCATTGAATACACGTCGTTTCGTGCAATTTCGGGAAACCCTGATACTATCGCCGAACTCGGACATCTGCCAATACGAAAGCAATTGCGTTGTTTGTACGAGTGCTTTTATTTACCGCAATGAAAAATCGTCAATGTAGGTATACCGAATCCGCCGGAGTTGGGCGGTCTACTCGAAGATACTCATAACGGAACAGTCGCGGATTCTACTTCAGGAACCCTGATCTATTTCAGTGACGTCACGTATCGCACAACTTGTGTATAGATTAAAAAACCTTATAAGATTACAGACCAATATAACCAATTAGTATCTTTATAAAATTAATAAAAACTAGTAGTCGATAAGAATTTGACTCGGTGCTACGTAATCGATTTACGTTGTGTTACAAATTCGATGCTGAGCAGTAAACTATGCATAACTATGAAATATTTCTCGCATTCATCGTTATGTGCGGTATTTACGCGTTCGTTTGGTTGTTCTTCCATTTCTTCGTCTTGATATTCAGTAAGTAAATGGTTTGAATTACTCTCTTTCATCCTCCTGGTTGCATTCACGCCTATGGACCCGAAAGCCCAAAGACTGCGTAAATAATTTTTATATTTTTAAGGTACCGCTCTGATGTTACAGCGGCCGCCTGCCTGACGTCAACCCCTTTGGGAATGTTTTTGTTCACTTATTAGCTGTCAATATTGTCACGGGACAAGAACAACCTTGCGGATTTTGTACGAGGCGACTACGGAGTCACCTCGTACAAAATCCACAAATATAATAGCCGTATGAATAAATAATTCATTCATTTAAATTGAACGTACATTGTCGATAGAGGGTTATTCCATCTCTTTCTATATTTATTTTGACCTTCATGTACGACGCCACTCTTGCCTTTTCCGTATTTGGTCTCTGTATACTGATACGCAGTTTCCATCCGCATAATTCAAGATAACCCACAATTTTTCCACATCTTGATCAATTTGAACATGTTTTTCCATCAATAAGGCCTGCCTAGTACCCCTGAATATTTTTTCCAAACGCACTAATAACTTCATAGTTTGAATTCGAGGATCAAAACTGATCCGTAAAGCAATATAAAATCGGCCAAGAGCAAGTCGTACTTGCTCGAGGAATCGTTCCGTAACATATATTAAGTTATATGCTAATGCCAAACTGCTAAACTGCCGTAACGTATATGCTACGGAACCTTTCCGTGAAAAAGCAACAATGAGCAAGTAAACATGTTCAAATTATCAAGATGTGGACCCTTTTATCTTTCTTTATGTGTAGCAGTCAGTCTCCTCTCGCTGACTGATACTAACCGATCAGTTACTTATTTTTTGCCATATCTTTCAGATCGCACTTCATCCATCTCTCCTTCGGCCTTCTCTACTTCATTAATAGTGTCTAAACAACAGTGTACCTAAACTGCATCAAAATCCGTTGCTTAGAAACGGACAGACGCGGAGGGCGCCTCTATGTAATTGTGTGGTAGTGATGTAAGCGAATGTAATAATACAAATGATGAAATCAATGAAATACAGGTACCGACTGATTACTTATAGACGGACTATCGACTATCCTACAAACAATACTGATAACAGTATCCTTCAATCTAATCTGAATGAATTATGGAGTTAAGTAGATGTAGACATGTAATCCATAAAACGTGTAATTGTACCTGCACTTATACAAATTTCATCATAAATAATATCTATAAAAATTAAATGCTTAGGCTAGCAGCTAGTTGCCTTGTATAAAATAAAAAATATATAAACGCATTCGGTGAAACATGATAATTAAACGTCACTTTAATTGATTTCCGAAGAAGAATTGCATGTGCTTCAGTTTGCAGTCTCATATTATGTGCTCTGTTAATACACAGGTGTGTTTTTGTAACACGTAACATTCCAATCAGTTCTATCAATTCTTACTTATATATATCTACTTTAGATACGCATTTATTGCTGTGGTCAACATCAATAATGCCGGCTCCACTCTGTCATCGAACAGTTTGCCAAACTTTGGCGAATTCGGCATACATTGTTGGTTTTTCATTGCGATAAATAAAAATACTCATACAAACTACGTAATGTTCATGCATAGTGTGGAGACGGCCGATGTATCTTGTAGTATTGCCATCTAGCGGCGAATAGCGGAGTTTGACAACAGTTAAAATTGCTATTACCTACTAGATGGCTTTAAAAATAAATTTAATATCGACATTTATACATGCTAAGAATACATTTATTTCTATTTCAAAATCATAATGGTAATGCCGACTCCACACTTCCGGTCCTACACTTGGCGGATTCACTTAAACTTAAAAATAAACTTTTATTTTACATGTACATAAAGGAAGGTGTTATATATATAACATAATACATTATTACATAATTAAAAGTCCCAATAAAATAACTGACAAATCCCAATTTATCTTTCACATCTGGATCATTTCATAATATAGGGTAACATAAAAAAAAAATTCTGTAACTAATTGTTGCCCAAAAAATTTCCTACAATATGAACTTACTGACCCTGGACCACTCTATGTGCCTAAGTAGTTATATATTATTCTTACGACGAAATATCAGATCATTGCTAAGTATGTACTTAAATAAATAGGTACCTACGTACATGTGTACCCTTTCGCGATCGTTTTGACAAAAGCAAAGATTCGCCCCTTATCACCAAAACAATCACAGTAGCACACATAATAATGTGTTACGCGATAACGTATCTTATGCCTTCGTAAAAGGGTTTATATTTTATCGTCCGAGCGCTCCGTTGGTCGCCGACTTACGTACATAAAGACTAGCACTACTGATATAACCCCAGTTTGGTAAAGCTTATAGGTATAGCGTGTAACGTGTAACGGAACGTTGTGTACTTTTTGAAACAAAAAGTATTGTGTTAAATTTAGACTTCAAAGAATAATGTTAAATAAGTTAAAACGTAATGTGTTGGCGAATTTTTACAAAACAATATGTATCTATATTATTTTAATATTCTGTTAATTTGAAAGTGACATTAAACATTCAATAAATTATAATTAAAAACTGATTAATTTCGATTACCAAGTGTAACAAGATATTAATTACGTTTTTGTAACATATTTCGAAGTCAAGTGATTTATCTTCAATTATGAAATCTTCAGCTGTAAGGTTTCTAAGCTCATAGACGATTACATCGAACAATCTCCCAAAAGGACATTGTGTTACTAAAAGTGTTCCAGGGGTTTTGTCAACCTCGTAATATTATAAAGACGTGATTGGACTTTAAATAGTACAATGGAGAATACTCAGTGGAAAACGGAAACGGACGTCAGCCTGTTAGACAAGGAAGAAGCACACGTAGAAAAAACTTACCAAAGTAGTATATATGGACTTTTGCCAATGTTTATTCTGATTGCCATAGTTTTTTTGAGGATATCCTGGGTCTTGTACCGAAGCTCTGTCGGTGAGTTTGATATATAATATAATATATTAGTATTATTCTTGTTTTACACATTTTATCAGTACATAGTACAAAACAAAGTCGCCCGGCTCATCTGTCTGTTTTGAAGCTTTGAAATCACGCAACGGATTTTGATGCCGTGATTTAGAAGAAGAAAGCTCTCTGTATATTCTTTAACTATTTATCAATGAAGATTTATGCATACAAAACAGCCTAATACTCGTGCAAAGACGGTTCAGTTGCTAGACTGATTCATAAAGAAGTCGTTTAGATATAATATATACAAGAAAAATTATAATTTGTAATATTATCCTACAGTTACGTAAAGTCCACTGTATCAAAATCAGTTCCAATGACGAACTCATTTATATTATAAGCCTATTAGAAAAAGGTAGGTAAATTAAAAATGTTTACGAAGAAGAACTTGTATTTTATTCAAATAACACTGTTCTATTTTATATTCCAAAAATATTCCTTTCTGTTTTAAACTAAATTGTTATATTTTATTTGAATGTAGTATTGTCGGTGAAGTATTTGCCACATGCTTATTCTCAGCAGGTACGGTTACGAGACTCCCACCTTCTCTTCCAGTTTTCTTGCTTATCTCTTCCTCGGTTTCCAGGACCTCTACTTCCTTTCCTTCGAGAATACTTATAAATAACGATGCCCTATTTCTCTAGTGGCAAATAATTCTTCCCCACCTAATTTATATTTCCGCCAACAGTCTTAATTTTTCATCCAGTGTCTTCCTTTCTATTCTAATTATTTGCCTATCCTTGTCCAGCTCCACATTTCAAAAGCTGCTAATTTATCTTTATCCTTTTTAATGACTGTCCTTATAATGCTAGCGCAGATGCGTTTGCTTCTTTTTAATCAAGTAATATAATTGTTTGCATTATTAACTATTTTCGGTAATATTTGTATGTGTAATTGGTGTAACAATGGTGTTAAATTAGGCTGTTTGATAAGATCTTTCTAATATATACATAATATATGTAATAGGAGTGTATGAAACATCGTTATTTTTGAAGTGAGTGAGTGAGTGATAAAATTGTGATTGAAATTTGTAGTTAGTAATATATATATAGTTAGTAAAATATAATAATGCAATAACTAGATTTTGAAAATTGCATCTCTAGGAGAATGATGTAGGGGTGGAAATTTATGCGAAACTTTATTATTTATGAAGAGAGGTCCATGAAATGTTCGGCACGCGTTACGGGAAGCGGGAGTAGGACACGTTATAGCGGGAAATAGGATGGGGCACGTTGCGGGAAACGACATGGGACAATTTGCAGGAAACGGGACAGGACAAGTTTCGGAACGAAGCACGTAGCTTTGAATCGTAGCGGGAAACGGGGAATTGAACTAAAGATGAGAAAAATACGAATTTGAATTATAGTAATAAATAAATTTTACCAATCTTAGAATACGTGATAAAAGAATAACTGAAATTTTACTTTTAAGAACTTCTAAAATTCACGCGGGCGAAGCCGTGGGCAAAAGCTAGTACATAATATATGAAATAGGAGTTGAGAAAGGAGTGGTTGGTACTACACGGCTCGGGGCGGCCGAGGCTGCAGCCGCCACTACCAGTGTCAATGAAGTGATAAAATTAGCGATAATATTTTAAGTAATGTAATATCGGTTTTGTTATTATTCGTATGCCATCCTTATCATCGCATTACATAACTCTGTCTAGAATTTAATGACAGTCGCGACGCTGCCATTGGGTATATTTTTATTTTTCTAGTGTTTTTCCCATATTTTAAAATTCCGGTTCATATTTATGAAAGACTCGCTCTAGCTTCACTCGGGTAAAATCATAATAAAAAGTAGCCTACTCCTGAAGGTTTCGCCTATGTCTGTACCAAATTTCATCAAAATTGGCCCAGTCGTTTTTGAGTTTATTCATTACAAACAAAAACAAAAATACAAATCTTTCCTTTTTATAATATTTGTATGGATAGTATGGACTAGCAACCCGTTCTGGCTTCGCTCAGGTAGAAACATAGTAAATAGATAGGTGCATACACCTTCCTCACATGCACTATCTATGTGGCGAAAATAGCATGAAAATCCGTACAGTAGTAGTTGAATTATTCGAAAAGGAAAGGATAATATTTATATGTATCAAAATATATCGCATCAAATTGTTTGACAATCCTAACTGAAGTATAAATCATTTTGTATCACGACAGTTTAGAGTAAGTTGGTAGAAGGAGATATGGTTACCGATCAAAACGTTCCCGTATAAAAATTGCGCTGGCGTATTGTGTACCTATCCGCGATAACGTGCACCTATCAGCCATATATTCCAACAATAATATTTTCCCTTATGTAATCCCTTCGGTTAAAGTTATGACAGGTTCCTCCGGACACCTAGTTCAGGCGCCAGTTTTCCACAACAGTTTTATACTCGTAAAATAGTAATAAATTAGCATAGTATAGTTTTGTTAAGAAATTAATTGTTTTGTTGTGAAGAAGAAAGTTTTTTTTAAATTTATTTATCAACCATTTAGCAGGCAGGTTTCACACAAAAATGATATGCAAACATGTGCAATAGTCATGTGATTCTTAACGACTCGTCGTGTGGCCATGACCTTCTTAAATATGTATCTAAGTACATAAAAACACGTTTACAGTTTTATAGCATGAATGTAGGTAGAATGCATTAATCTATTCGTATAATTAAGTAGTAGATAACACTGCAAAACTTATTTGCGTTTAGCGAATAGGTCGGTGGCAAAATATTTTGACTTTGAAAAGTTATTCAAATTTTAATAAACGTGTTGAAATTGAAGGTTAAACTTTAAAACAATATTAAAAGAAGAAACACATAGTTTTAGTACGCATTCATCGTAAAAATGACAAACATTTTTGAAAAAACAACATTCCAATATAACCTGTCAAAGAGTCAATAAAACCTACGTACCTACTTACCTGTACATTGTTGACATAGTTAATATGTCTTCATTAACCTTGTTGTTATTTATAACCATAACCACACACCATGTATTTAGTTTCTGTATGTGACGACTTACAAAATCTAAAAAGTCATGGTAAATAATTTCGATTACTATTAACAAAACAAAAAAACGAAACGACCAGAAATTAAACAGAAACATTAGCTTGTTAAAACGAAACGTACCTTACCACACACATACAACGTACTTAACCAAATAAACGTATTTTACATGTCATTTATTTATTTGTAAATATCTTAAACTAGTTATTGCACGCAGCTCCGTTCGCGGTTGTCTATATTTGACCTAGGTCATTAACTATATCTATTCCAAATGTAATCAAAATCGGCCCCTGCGGATTGGCCGTGAAATCGTGCAGATATAGGTACTTTTGCATTAATAATATTATGGATTTGTGGAAGCACTGCAATTAGCTATTACCTAAGCATTGAGTGGTATAAAATAATGACTAATTAGCCAAGTAGCCATGAACTAGCTAGCTAAGTTATTAAACTTGTCAAATTAACATTTAATTAGGTATATACAATTTGAACCTTAGTAACAATTGAAGTAGGTCAAGTGATATGATCAAAAGTAAGTAATATAACAAATTCATAATATAATGGGAAAAGATTTGTATTTTTGTCTTTTTTTTTGTTTGAAATGAATAACAATCTATATTTATATTCGAGTGCCCGCCTACTCTTTTCTAGGAATTTCAAAGAAATTGAGAAATAGCCATCATGTGATTATTATCAAGTAGATTGTATTTGATCTGTTTTGACTCATCCTAAATCTCTATGAGGCAGATAAATTGCCTTTGTGAACACCGACCGATGAACGAATGATAGTATGTTTATGAGAGCAAGATCTGAGTTCATTAGTTCCATACAAAAAAAAATTATAAGTAGTAATATAATAATAATAAATAAATATGAATAGAATTAGACATTCTAATATACATTTTATATGTTATGAAAATATTCTAAATTGAATTATTAAAGACACAGAATATAGAAAAAAAATATGCGAAGTCTCATTTGTATCTAATAGTGTTCAAAGTGCGAAAGTTAAAAATACTAATGCATATTTAGAATTTAGGAATCAGATGACAAACAGGAAAATGTTCAATATGTTTTTCTTTTCCGTTCCATAGATGTATCGGAATGTAATATTTACATGTTAGCATCAGATAGTAGATAAGTATTATTGGAAGATTTTCTGTCGCGGAAAACTTTAAAAGGCTTAATCTGAACTATTATTTATTTTCCATGAAATGATAATCTAACTAATGGCTAATTGACATATTAACGCATTTTGCTTGCTATAATCCACTCTTCTTCCACAATGGACCACTTCATCATCATCATCATCATCATCTGCAGCCTCTCTTGACCCACTGCTGGGTATAGGCCTCTTTCCGTCGCCGCCAACTGATCTGACAACAACTGGGTAAGCCCTCTGTCCTGGGCTGTCCTTAACCAGTTCTTGCAAGCAATATCCATTTCCATAACGTCGTCGGCCCATCGTGGACTACTTACCATAAGTCAATTATAATGTAGGTACTAGCTTTTTTTCGCGGCTTCGTCCGCGAGTCCGCTTTGCTGGTTTAGCCGATAGACCCCTCATTATGGTTATTTCGGGGTTAATTGTTGAAAAACATAGTCTATGTTTTGAACGGGGATCTTTAACTATGTGCACCGATTAGAGTTTGGTATAAATTAAATTAAGATTATGAAAAGATTAGTATCAAATTTAATTGTTATTTAAAACAAATTGAAAACAACAAAATCCGAGCACCTACTTAGATAAGGAAATTATGTTTGATTTCCCCACTTTATCTTTGTTAGTAAGATAATGCTGGAATTAAAAAACAATTTACATAGATCGTCATCTGTTTATAATAAGAGAATACTGGAAGTTTCTATAATACCTAATTATATAACTTTTTTCAACATAATTATTCGTACATCACTACATGTATAAAAGATCTAATAAATTAACAGAAGCACATGGGAACCAAGGATAGTAAATATTATAATATTATATTATAAAAAATATCTTTGGTTGGTATGATTGTGCGACGGTTGCTCAATCGCAGGCTACGCGCAAGCCCGCTCTCTTCCACGAGGATTTACGTCCTCATTGAATTTTATAAATAATAGCAGAATATGATTTGCCTGCTATTTTGCGAAAAGTATGGGTTAACAAAAAAAAAGGTCTGCGATATGTATAAACTTCGCAGAGTACCGGTTAACGATTGCTAATTATTTTTTTTTTTACTTACTCTATAAAACGTTTTTTTTCTAGTGTGTGGTTGTCCCTTCCTTCTATTAAACATATTTTATAGAATAATTAAAAATTTGTTTAATCACAGAAAATCCTTTCTTATTAACTTTTCATTTATTGTAATGTATAGAATGGTACTTATATATGTACAACTGTATAAAACTACAGACAAGATATAGGTACATAATAACGAGTTAAAGAAATCTGGAATCGAACAGGAGTTTAAGCATGATTGTGTGACATGTATAGATAAAAAAATAAGTACAGTATTATTTTTTGAAATCAAATATTTATGTAAACTTAAATACTATAAATAGTATACACTCTAACACGTCACAGATAAAATAATACTATTTTAAAGGTTCTCGTAAAGGATAAAGATCTAATCACTACCTGGAGAGCAGCTGATTATGTCAAGAGAATTAGATTATGTCAAGAGGCAGCATATGAAAATTGCAAATCACACGTCACATGCTTTGGATCGAAAAAGGCTTTTCGAAGTATTTAGGAACAGATAATGCAGATAGTTGTAGATTTATATATATCCATATCTATATTTTGGCCAAAAATATGACAAATGTGGACGTGTGCGCATTTTACGTTTCATTACCTATAGGTTGAATGAATGCGATAGACTAAGTAGGCTCGGAATATTATTTTGAAATAATGATTTTGAAAATTATTGGCTTCTCAACCGACTAATGTGCTCAAAGCTTTGATCTCGAACAATTCTCCAACGCACGTGTGAACATGACTGCTAAATCATATCGATTTAGATTAAAGAATAGCAATCAGGAACAGCTTTCACGATATAACGCGATAACAGATACCAATGTTAGAAAGATTTTGATGGTCACTCGACGCCTGCACGCACTGTTATTATTCCATATTTGGTGGCTCTAGCTAATTAAAGATTAATTTTAAAGCAAATTGTGAGTATAAATTCATTTTTATTTATTTAGTTCCATCCATTAAGTTCATTAGTTTTATTAATAATTTGGATCCGCATACATATAACCACCTATGTAATTAATATATTTTATTATGTGTCATCATATAGTGGGAAACTTAAAACAACATCGTAAAATATTATGTTAAAATATTTCATACTGCCACGATAATATGTGACCGAATCGTTTTTGAGTAAAACTACACATTTAAGTACATTAAAAACAATTAATTCCTTTTTTTTTCTCATTAGCGGCAACCAAAATGGGTGAACACGATGGTGTAAATAAAGATGAAGATAAACACGCAAGATTAATCTCATTATATTGGAAGCTGGCCATATTTCCTGTGGTTCTATGTGCCGTCGTTATCATATGTTTAACCTGGTCTTGTTGCAGACAAAAGCGAATAGTGTAAGTAGTGACACACACCTCAGTGTAAGCAGGAATACGAGTACACACCTCGTTGTAGCATTTTTTAGAAAGGTTCATTATTAGCGTCTAGTTCAGTGTCAACCTTTTAGGTCTGCAGAGGTATCTTACCTTTACAGAAGACACATTTAACTTCATTAATAGATAACTTAATTTTCATAACCTCCAGTGTATTAGTTTCAAAGTTGTGATCAAACATATTAAGAAGAGATTGTGATCAGTTTTATTTAAGACTAGCTACATGACCCGACTTCGCATGGGGTCTTCTTTTATGTAGGTATGTATATAAACCCTTGGGAATAAATTGTCTAAATAACAGTGAAAACTACATCAAATTCTGTTGTATAGTTTAAAAGAAGAAAGTTTAAAAACAGACACGGAGGGTAACTTTGTTTACACTATGGTGTTGGTGCGCAGTGCTACAGTTCTTTATTCTTCATTTTTTAAGTGTTTACTTTCTCCAGCAAATAAAATTTTTCCATATAGCTATTTTGCTATTACCGCAGCTTTATCGGTGGCTATCAAATCAAATATCATTAGAGGGGGCAAGACAGGTGATGATGGAATACACTTGATCTCTGCCAGAGCTCGGTGTTTCAGTTTATGCTATGACTAAGCAGACAAATAAGTTCGCTACATGGTATCGATTTAGATAAAATGACATATAATCAGGAACGGCTATTAAGATAAAATGTGTGATGGTGTATCACAATATAGAAAGGATTGTACCGGTTAACCGACGCTTAGTTTAACACTTTCCTTTGAAACTAATTAAATAGGTTTAAATACCGCGAGTTACAAAAAATATTTATTATCTCTTTTCAGTAATTAATTCGGAATAAAATTATTTAATTACAATAATGAATAAATGACTAACCGTTCGGAAGTTTAGAATTTCATTTAATTTTTATCAATTTGTAGATTATTTTTATTAATTAGTATTTTAATTTTTATTTAATTAATATTAAAATGGATTTACTCGAAAATAATTTGGACACACATAAAAAAGAACAGATCGTGATTAATGTATATTTAAGAATGGTTATAATTCCTGTGACAGTGTGTCTATTGTTGCTAATATGTTTGCTGTATTCGTGCTACAAGGAAAACAAAATCATGTAAGTATTGCTTATGACTTTGAAACTCCACGCCTATCCAATTTTAGTATTTTGTTTATACACGACTTTTTTAGCTAACGACATATTCATCATCTATATAAAACTAAAGAGACAAACCAAAACACAGCACGTTACCCGTTACAAATTATAGGACAGTCAGGTGAAATATTTTGATTCTCTAGAAAATGATTAGGCTGAAGTATAATTGTAATACTTCCTTTGTCATAATTAGGATAGCACGTTTTTCCCACCTCACTGAAAACATTACCTAACAGACGATGTTCAGTTATTTACTCCCATTATCATTATGTCAACACACTCTTTCTCTTGGGGATGACATTGAAAAATGTCGTAATCTTAGTAATATAAATTAAGATAAAGATCGAGCCCAGCTGACCGTTCCATCATAATATAATAGAAGACGGAAGTCACTCCCGCCATGCGGCTACACGTGCCCTCCACCTTTTGCAACTCTTGACACTATCTATCCCGTAAGGAATTACTTTATCTAAATCGTAAGTTACCCAGTGTGTTATCCGATTCAGTTAAATAATAATTTGTGATACTATAGAGTAGTCGCATAATTTGATGAATAATTATAATCAATTGTATTGCGTTTAGCTCCCACCTATTACCACGATTGCAGATGGATTAGGAGAAAAAGTTGGCTTTCATAAAAAATGAAACAATTATTTTAAATTTAGCATGATGCATGCACACTGCCGCCTATATATTATTGATAAAACATTAAATATCTCGAAATAATAATTAGCTTCAAAGGGCCGACTCGTCGCCGTCACCCAAACCGCTTCCTTAAATACACATTCCATCGTCACCCTGTGATAACGCTCACAATCGGTCGCAACAATTAGACAATACCTGTCGTGCATCACGCTAGTGTTAGTTTTAATCGCAGATACTATAACTACAACTTGTATATTTTTAAAAACAAATGGCAATCGAGGAGTTTGAGTTGATTTGCGTGATTCTGGTGCCGTTTTTAACTTACGTGTTGTATTTGCTGATATTCTTTACGATCTACTGGTCGAAACAGTACCGAGCCAGTAAGTCCTTTTGATTCCATATTTGTATACGCGAAAGTAAAGCGATCAGTGTATTTTCATGTTAAATCATTCACTCATTAACTGTAACTCATTTAAGTAGTAAACTCGGATGAGTTTACTATTACAGTGTGTATTTGTGTGGATACACGAAACGGATTACTTTAAAAGTTCAATTTTAAATGTGCACTCTCATATGCATGAATGCTGAGCCAAGCCACACACTTGCGCCACCATCTCATTTTTATTTACTTCTTTTATTTATTAGCGAAAACTAAACTCAATGGGATCTACTACAAGTTATGCTACACTGGTTAATTGATTTTACTAGAAAGGATTACTAGAGAGGATTTCTTTTTGACACCGTTGTGACAATTAACTAAATAGAACACAATGGCTACCGCATCCTTGTCGTATATTGTGACTATATTTTTTACAATAGCAAATTGTAATATTACGTAATAAAATATTTGTGTAGTGTAGTGTTCTTAGTTTCGTTATAAATTGAGTGAGCCGGAAGCACCATCATCACGAGAAGATAACATCATACCCATTCATACATATAAGTGAAGGGTTTCTATTTAAAAAGAAAAACGTAATAGTTATCTTGTGCTTTCATTTGTAATTAACCTGTTAAATAAAATCTTTATGTATCTTTATCTGTGGCGTTATCTAAATCCACAACGTAATACGGAAAGGAAAATGAAATGTCAATTATGAATAATACAACTATTACTATTATATTACTAGCTGACAGGCTAAATAACAGACTTTTGACAAATTTTAAATGTCAACATTATATTAATTTTTGATAAACTTTATTGTATAAATTATGTAGGTGAATACAAATACTATATTAACTTTCTTTACAGCTTTGTTTCACAACTACTTAGTTTTAAACTATACTTTTTAAAACTCAAACATTGAATTACAATTACACATTATAATTAGGTAATAAATTTTATTTGAATTTTATACAACTATTCCAAATTCGTTACTAATACTGTAGGTTGGCATGTAGTTGTAACAAAATACGCTCATCACCACATCAAGCTAATATTGCATATTCGCCGCTCTGTCAGAGTTCACAGTTACTTGACTTGCGATTATTTCCCTCTTTTATTGCCAGAAATGAAACGCTAACACATTTTTTTTATCAATTTATGGCCAAGTTAAAACGATGTAGCAATTCCAGAATTACAAGTAAGTAAGTAATTCTTTTATAAAATTAAATTGTGTCGACATTTTAACCAACTTTGAAAAGCTTAATAATTTATTACTTATAATAGCTAAAACCAATCATTGGTTTTAAATCAAGTGGCTGCACACTTGAAGTATATTACTTAGTTTTAATTCGTGTCAACGTATAGTTTAGGTAAATTAAAAGGCGATATATAAATGCACGTCCAATGTTAACAATATGTGATTTACGAAATAATAAGATAAATTATAATTAAATGTCCTGGAAAAAGTTTATTGTAAAGAGATTATCTCCTGATACGTAATTTGTACGATTAAGAAAGTTGAGTATATTAATTGTCCATTACTATCTCTCTCTATATATATCTCTATATATAAACTTTTCAAACAAAAATAAACTTTTCTTATATATATATAAACTTACTTAGCTTTAAAAAAATAATTAAAATCGATTAAACTAATTAAATTCGATTAAAACTTTTAAACTAACTAAAATCTGTATTGAGGTTTGTTATAATGCTATTTGACTAGCATTGGTTTTTGTTAAAATCGATAAAGGTGCGTCGATGAGTCCACGGTATCTTATCTGTAAATTAATTAGTATTTCAATCACAGGTCCACCAGAGTTGATCGCGCTCGCCTATTTTATAACTAAATAATAATATGAAAAAAAACATTTTTGTACCATTACGAATTACTTTTTCCCTCTCATGAATGTGAACAATGTTTGTGTATATTATACTGAGTGTGATAGTTGTCGGAGTGCTGCTCTATTCAGTGGAATACTGCTATTTGTGCAGTAAGTTATTGTATATTCATCATTTATTCATTGTCAGACAGTTTATCACTGCTTACGGGGCTTTCTTTCACGCCATTTCCTGTGGAATTGCAGTAAAATACTACCCTTGTATTGTTATTATGCATATTAATGTTAAAGGCACCTTACATTGTATCCTCGATGTAGTACAAGTCAATTCAGGGACACATAAAACGAAACTGTTGGGCTGTCGGTACGGAGCTGAAATGTTAATAACACAAAATTAGTAACATTATCAGTTTTAATTACATAAAAAAATTCAGGACATAATACCTAATCGTTTCAGGACATAGTTTTTGAGTTTATCGCGACACGACGGGGGAACTTTTTTATAATATTTAAGGATATATCCGTTTGCCGTAATTATATCATCACATTTATCTTCAAGATGTCTTCCGAGATAAGATAAAACTGTATCTAAATAGGTCGAAATTAAGTATACTTTTTAAGTGAAATAAGTACACCGTACGACATGCGTTAATTATTTTTACAAAATAACGTTAAAAATAACCAATTACTTGTAATAGCGTAATGGATCTCAAATTCTCAATGTCGCCATATTCGTGTCGCCAAAGTAACTTAAATAATCATAAAAATACTATTAGGCGGACGTAAATTTTCCTTCGCGTTTGAACAGTTTTGTTTCCATATTTATAAATGTCGAAATTGTAGAGTTGCAACTTAATAGGTAATTTTGAATTTCCCTCGAGAATTGTTCTTTAACCCAAGATGAATGCCTTATGAATCTGTATATAGGATTTCATGATTGACTGAGTGGTTTTGTCTTAATTGAAGAAATAGCTTGAAAGTTTTTTAACCATTTTTTTATTTTAATGCCGGCTCCACATTGTCCGGATTCAGTATACATAGCTGGTTTTTCATTGCGGTAAATAAAAACACTCATACTAACTACACAGTTCACGAGTTCGCGTCGGCAGTTTGTCGATAGTTCGGAGCAGGCATGACAAATTTACTGCGCCATCTATCAGCGAATAGCGGCATTTATTTTAAGGGATCTGTTTATGAATGTATTCATAGATGGCGCTGAGTACGGTAGATATACTTCAAATATAACACGCTAGGGGGCGCATTATACTAATGCCAGCTCCACACTTTGAACATCTGGGGGCTACCATCATCTCTTAACGCGATCCGCTTTACGACCTAAACTGAACTGCATCGTAAATTCGTACCATCGACTTAATTTCAAGTATGAATGCGATTCATTTTAAGTTCCTAAATTGAACTGAGTTGCATTGGAATCGTTCTGTAAAAGTTGATGGTAGGCCTTCTGGGCGTTACACGCAAAACTGAAACCGGAAACACGCGACCAAGTGAGAAAGGTACCTACCAATAAGTAAACCTTAAAAAGGGAAATAGCGTACTGTACTAAAATAAATGGTTTGCTCTGTCCATCCAAGATCTACCTAATTCTATAAGATAACTAGGTAGTCCTCGTGTCACAAAGGGCGACAGGATGCAATTAGCCACTTGACTCTGCGACTGATGTCGGCCGGGGTCAATGCACGAACAATGAAAAAGTTATGTTCCCAATAATGCTAGCCATGCCAGCTCCACGCTATCGCCGGGCTTTGACGGATTCTGCATAATAATATTATACATTTTTAATATAATACTTTTTAAAATACAAATTGCCATTGTTTTAAGAAGTATTATATTATTGTACATCCATATTATTTGTACTTATACAGAGTCCAGTGGGAAATATAAAAAAAAACTTTATTTAAAATTATTATATCTTATTATTCGAACTCTTTTATTTAAAGTATATTTTTTATCCGTCCATTATCCGTATAAGGACATTTGCACGAAAACGTTTTGGCGAAAGACACATGCACGAAAGTCTCTTACTCAGACGAATACGACACTAACGCGAAAGCCAGAAAGGCCACATAAAAGGGTTTTAATAGTGGCTAGTATTGTTATCTTTTCAGAAAGACTAAAATGGTATAGTGATTTGTCAGGTTACTGTACGCAGCTGTGTAAATCCCCATTATGAGGATACCTAATTATGAGTTTATTTTTGTGTCACTTTGTCATTTGACAACGCGCTTATCAGCAGAGCGACCGTGCACTAGCCAATTGTTGGTGTCCATTGTATCACGGGAACGGTAACAAAACAACGCACTCAATGAAAATCCTGATGAAACTGATGACAATAAAAATCTATGTATAATATATAACCATTATGGTTTCTTATATCCCGAGGTTTGTCTGTCTGTCTGTCAATCAAATCTTGCGAGTTAAATTTTACTTCTGTTTGTCCCGCAGAGCAGTTTCCACGTTACTTCAGTTTTCATGACACTTCATTATTATGATGAGCATGACTTGATAGTTTAATCAAAATCGGCTCCCAACGAGGGAACTTTTCAAGGGTTAACTACACGAGCATGATTTTTTGTTATACGCAGCAAGGTCTCTTGATGACAATAAAAGTTTGTGGCGAAAATAGCATTTTTGTAAATAACCTAACACTTTAATACGTAGGCTAGAAGTTCTCGTTTGTTTTAATTCACTATTATTTTGCTTATTAATTTATATAAAAAAGTTCTCAATCTATTTCCGTCTGTGTATATGCAATACTAGTAAATAATAGATTTACCTTTCTATTTATCTTTACATGGAATTTTTAATTGAACAAAAGAATACACGTGTGGCCAAATCTGACTAAAGAATATTCTTACAGACATCCGTATTGAAGTAGGTATCATTACTAGGTATTGATTATTTCAGATATAAAGCGATTAAAATTATCTAAACATCCATGCTTTTATCTTTATCTGTAATCTGAATTATAGTAAATGTCATTATTACCAAGCAGTGATTAGGTTCAAATGTGTTTTCGCTAATTTGTAATTCAAACCATTTGAAGTGTAAAACAAAATGGATGTGTTTGTGATCGTGTTGCTGACCACTGTCCCGTCGGTTTTGTTGTTTTTCTTCTTAATGTTAGTGTCTTGGTTGGTTTCGTTCATTTGTGAATGCCGTAAGTATCTAAAAATAAATAAAACTAACCAAAACAAGATACATACATATAGAAACACTAACCTAACCTTTTTACTACTCTTTTCGGTTTTATAACTCTTTTGGTGGAGATATCTATAATCTATACTATATTATTATTAAGAGGTAAGCGTTTGTGAATTTGTGATTTTGTGAGTTTGTGAGTTTGTATGTTTGAGGCGGGTAATCTTTCAACATTAGAAAGCTACATTATTTAAGATTGCTACAGGCTATATTTTATCTCAATATTCCCACGGGAGCGAAGCCCCGGGCAATATCTAGTCTAAGTATAATTCCGGTTACACACTATCGCCGTAATAAATAAATAAATAAAATAAAAATCATTTATTTTCAGACCATAGATCCATAGTTTGTTAGTAACAATAAGACTTATAGACTATGTTAGTAGGTATAATAAACACAAGAGGTTTATCCTGGACAGACAGGCTCACTGATACCTTGTCACGTGCAGCTTAATGAACCTGCCAACCAGGGCTGAATCGAGACGATCACCCACCATCCTCAGGCAGATGCCGACGCGAATGCACGACATTGCGTAGTTTGTATAACAACTTTTATTTACCACAAAGAAAAACTACGTAGAAACTGCAAAATTTGGCGAACTGTTTTCCGATAGTGTGAAGCTGGCATAATGCAATCTTGCTTTGATGTATGTTTAGTTACGATCATAAGATTGAATGCTGTTGTACACATCAGCTGTACACAGCTACCTATTCTAGGGCGGAACCACACGCCGCAATCTGTTATGTTGCTTCATCACGCGAGTAACCAATATACATAAATATATATATATATATATATATATATATATATATATATATATATATATATATATATATATATATATATATATATATATAATACCGTATATATATACCGTATATATATACAGTATATATATATATATATATATATATATACAGTATTATCCTTATATGAAACTATACGGGATAATATAATTAATATTATTTAATACTTCGTTAAACATTTTAAAAGCTGTATGTAAAAGAAATAGTGTGGTACGTAGTATTAAGTATTATTATGTTGGTTAGTTATGGAAATAGAAGCAATAGCTATGTCTTATAAGCTATTGTTTTCATTTCTTTTTGTATCTATGGGCGTTGGTTGCATATCTTGTTTCTCTAAAACCGCGTAAGTACCTCGTAGCATAATACCTGATTCAGTCTGACCTAGGAATTTACGACACTGGTTGTATTCGATCCTAGGATATTAGTCCGATTGTCAAACTAAAAAAGTTCTCATTCGAATCTTTAAATAAAACCTATTTTTTCGACTAAAAATAAGAAACTAATTGAACAAAAAAGGAGTTTCGAAGCAAATATGTCTTTTAATCGTACCTTCTTCTTGATATTTAAATTTAAATTATTAGTTCAGAAATTAAACCTTCACAGGCTCTTATTCCCGTCAATTTAATTTCCTGTGGTAATTTCTCGTAAATCTGGATTCTACTGGCATTTCGAAACGACAACTGTTGAGAAAAAATGCCGAAAGAAACACATTTAAACAGTGGACCCATAGATATCAACAACAAAATAAAAAGAAAAACAATTGGTTGTCCCTTCATCTCTTTTATCTATGGTCCCTTCCCTATTATGCCAGAAGGGTTACCATTATTGTTATTTACTTAGTATAACAAAGTACCATAAAGTACAAAAAGTATACAAAAACAGACATGGTTTGGTATAATGGAAACAGACTGAACAGAAATCGTTAAGAGGATGATAAGCCGTAGTCATGTCATGAACGGAACCTTACATGTTAGCTTGTGGTCTCACTATAGACCCGCTGCGTGACGCGTGTTATTATCGATTTTATTTGTAAATTTGTGCTTTGAAGATATATTTCATATGTTAATTCGCGAAACAAGTAACTGACCCTCGTAAATTTTATATCTTTTTTTTCATCATAAATAAATGTGCAATTTTGTGCATTCATTCAATAACAATCATGGATAGTTTTAAGAACATGTGTACATGCATTGGCCGTTTCATGAAGATTATAATCGATAAGATTAAATATTATTTTGCTTACGAGTTGGTGGGACATTGACGTGTTGTTCAAAAATGGAGTATTTCCCATTTTTTCTCAGTGTTCTATTTGTTTGTATGTGTCTCTTTCTGTTTTGGATGTGGTTTTGCTTCGGGACTTGTGTTAAACGTAAGTTTATTTTTTGTTTCATTTTTAACACTATTTGGTTAGATCTGTGGCACAAATGGAGAGACAGAGCTCCAAAGCTTTCTCATTACGATACAACTTAGCTTCGAAATTCCTTTATTACTGTACGGTAGATTTGTACTTCTATGCGTGTTAATTGCGATGATATTTTGTTATGAATCATCTCGATATCAATTTAATGTAATCTCATTTCCGTTGGTTGGTAATCATATGATTTTTAGGGTTCCAAAGGGTAATACTTCGCTGTCCGTCTGTCATCAGCTCATGAAGCGTTGTCTCACGATTTGCTGTCCATCTGTTATCTTCGAAATTCAGTGATACACTCGATTATAAACACTCACTCACACACGTATCACGAAATCTCGAAAACTACTGAGCCTATGAAGATGAAATTTGGCAAGAAGGTTGAGAAAAGAAAGTTCCGCTAAGAAAGGATATTTCGAAATTCCATCCCTAAGGGGGTGAAAGACACATGAATTTTTTAAATTAAATTTGTCTATGAAATGTTCGGCAGGCGTTACAGGAAGTGGGAGTGGGACACGTAGCGGGACATGGGATGGGATACGTTGCGGGAAAGTCATTGCAGGACAAGTTTCGGAATGAGACACGTAGCGGGAAACGGGGAATGACAAAAATACGAATTTGAATCATAGTAACAAATTTTACCAGCCTTAGAATACGCGATAAAAGAATAACTGAAATTTTACTTCGATTATTTTAAGAACTGGAATTCACGCGTGCGAAGCCGCGGGCAAAAGCTAGTACTATATAGTTTTAACTGAGCAAAGCCCGAACGGGTCGCTATCTACTCATACATATATTACTAACAGTATTGATTTTTGTAATACTTAATAAAATAATTAAATCTCTTTTAAAATATTATTTGTAAATTCAGACAAAAATAATTAAAATCAATCAAAAATGTAATGCATGTTTGATTTAATGCTGGCAGGCAGAAATTAAAATGCTGGCCAATATTTTGAGTTACGATAAAATGCATAATTTCCCACGTGTCGTTGAATCGGGCTTTCTACAACTCGATTAAGGCCAGTGACGAAGCTCGCTCCTGCGAAATATCGATACATTTATCAGCACTGATAAAATCTTATTAGTGAGCGCAAAATTTTCCATTGTATTAGTTTATTAATAGACGGATTAATGCTTTGATTTATGACTAAAATTCGCGCTTGGAACTTGAGGCTATAGAAGCTGGAAAATACTTCGGACCGCACTGCTAAGAACTTTTCGATGCAAGCTAGAAATGTGTCCCTATTCTTACATCCTTCCATAAGTAAGAAAAAACAAAGTCCTCTACCTTGTCTGTATGTCTGTCTGTCCGCGATAAACTCAATATATTGCTCTCTTATTCGATGCCCGACCTCTCTTTCTTGCGGGATGTAAAGTATAGATAACTGACATAGAAAAATGGATGACACACATTATGTCGTCATTTGAATCTGACAGGTAAACTTTACGGCTTCGGTAAACATTAGTGGTTTTGGCAATGTTTATGCAATCGCGTCGGCGGCATCTGTATGATACTGTGCACTGGCGTCATGGATTTAGTAAGTACTTCGTAGTGTACCTACCAATTCCATGACTGGAATTGTAGGACTACCTAATATTGGTTTAATCCGCGCAGAATCGAGACAATAGATAAACATTTGTTTGACCGGCGATTTGCACCGGTTCGTAAGGTAGACGAAAGAAGGTAGATTAATTTAATAAAACGTTTCTCTAGAAACAGGGTTGTTCCCCTTCAAATTTATATCATCGTCCTTAGTTAGATATAAAAACAAAAAAAACAGTTTTACTTCCACCCGGAATACAAAATCAGCTTCGAAAATCATTAATTAGAAGGCAACAGATATACCTACTTATAATTATTTGGCTGTTATCAATTGATAGCTTATCAAAGCTAAATTCGTCGATTAAAGCATTCTTCATACATACTTTGTTATAAAAAGTCGACAAAATGGCGGACAGTGTCGCTGGAGCCTTGATTTTTCTAACCATTAACGTTTTGGTGTTTTGGCTCATTTACTTCTTAATGGTCAGATATTTCGGTAAGTGTTCTTGTGACTGTTCAGGCGGAATATTCAAGACACTGTTTTGTGAATATTAACGTTACTTCGAGGCTCTATATCTAGCTCGATACACGGAAGTGGTGGTCCAGTGATCGAGGTTCCAGGTGCCACATGAGTTTCTTTACTAATTCGACTCGTGTTTAGTAATTTTCATAGATCACCACTTGCTTCCGGTGAAGGAAAAGGAAAGGGGTAGTGTGGTCATAACGTGGAATTAAATACACACAATAATTATATTATATGAAACATTGAATATTTAAAAAAAAGTATACTTATTTTTTTTGTAGTACCTAGTTTGTAGCTTTGGTCAATATTATTTAAATTAGAATATGACATGAAGTACCTAATTTCTGAATAAATTTTGTTTTGATAGATTTTATTTACAGCAATGAAAAACCAGTAATGGATGCCGAATCCGCCAGTTTGGCGAAGTGAAAGCACTATGAGCCGGCACGGCGGCGTAACACAATGACTTATTCGATTCGATGTCATAACAATTTTGTCGTTGACAATTGATAAGTCAACGTCAAAACAATTTGTTATCTGTTGAAAATGAATTGGAGACCGTCATATCTGTCGTGCTAATGCGAGAAAGGGATACACGCATTCGCAATACACGAGAATAAACGAGACAGAGCGCTAATGTATTTTCTCCCGCGTCGTGTGCTCGGTTTTACAACACTTGTCTCACCATTTTGTATGATATAGACCGGGAATTTGTATGAATATATCTTATTGCGTTCGCTTACGCTAGCTCGTCGTCTTTGTCTAAACGTCGAACAAACACAAAACAGTGATAATTACACAAAAATCGTAATCACTTTGTAAATGGTAATTAGTTTTCTTAATATTTTCGAAATCTGTTCCAATATTTTTAATGTGTTTGTATGTAGGTTTAGATCGTTCTGAAATACTAGTAGTTTCTCGCATTAAGAGAATACGAACATAATTTAAATTTTACGTGAAAAAGGTGAAAACCTATTTTCCGAATAAATGCTTCAATATTGAGAGACTTCTGCTAATAATTAAATACCTTTTATACATAAAAAATGGCCCTCTTATTCATAAAAAAGTTAAAACATACTCTAAGCTGAAATATGTTTTGTTTCTTTCTGTCAAGGCTATGTTTAGCTGTTAAAGCTATGTGTCTCGTCGATATCCACGAGTGGTCCTATTCTAGGGCGGAACCAAACACCACATTTTGAAATTGTTTATCTCCCGATAAATAAATTTATAATATATTTGAACAAGAAATTGATAATGATGACAGATCTCATTTTTAGGGTTCCGTACCTCAAAAGGTAAAAACTGAACCCTTATAAGATCACTTCGTTGTCCGTCTATCTTTCTGTCCGACTATCCGTCTGTCCGTCTGTCAAAACCTTTTTCTCAGGAACGCGTAAAGGTATCAAGTTGAAATTTATACCAATTACCCAGGTGTACGGTCTCTTTCAGCTGGGAAAAAATCAAACCTTCTTACGTTAACGCGATCAAAAGATATGACCGTATATTTCGCATATTTTGTAACATTTTGCGATTTCACAAGGGAATCAAAACCTATAGGGTACTTCCCGTAGACCAAGAATCATGAAATTTGTCAAAAATTGGGAAAAAATCTAAATTAGTAATTTATAGTTACATCACAGAAAAAGTTAATAATTTATTTCACAAAGGAATCAAAATCTACAGAGTACTTCCCGATGACCTAGAATCATGAAATTTGGGATAAGGGCATACTTTGCTGATATGGGAAATAATCCAAAAATTTGTAAATTTTACATAATAGAAAAAAGTTATATTTTCACCATTCCCACAAGATGGCACTGTGCCTTTGTAGATCGCACTATGGAGATTTTTTAACAACTTTATAAGATACCAAAGTATTTTGACGGTTTTCACACGGACATAATTTTTTCATTTTGCTCCTGTGTTTTCCGAGAAACTATCGAAGTTTTTTTTTCATGTCGACGACGTATTCGTTTCGACCACAGTAGTTCACAGTATTCACTTATAATTAAATAAAATCTCTTCTTTCTGCTTAATCAAATTTACAAAATAATGTGTACAGCTCATTTAACCGTCTACAACAACACCATGTCATACCGTGTAATACGCATGCCCGGTGATGGCAGTTGCTTGTTTCATACCATAGCTTTTTCAATTTACAATGTAACCAATTTTGAATAGCAAGGTAGCGGTCGCTGGGAGGCCAGCTAGGGAACGTCCTCTGATACCTCGTTTTGACAGCAAAAGAAAGCGAGCTCGACGCTGTTTTGGTGGCAAGGTGAAGCATGTAGACGAAGGACGTATATTCCAGCAAACGTGACTTTGATGGATGGAAGCAGCGTCGCATAGGTACGGCCAACGGCCTGTTCGTCCGTTTCAGCCTCCGAGCTGGCTGGGTGTGGTGCATATGTTCATGTTCATGTTGACACAGCTTTTGAGAGCTACATTAATATATTTCATTGATAATTGGAATGAGTTTTAGCTTGAGAATTAATAGATAAATGGAATGAGTTGCATATTCACTAGTAATGCCTGGGAAGATACTTTCTGTTCACGCCAAGAGTACAAGATATGTTGCTCCAATCGTCATTGTTATACACGTAACATATGCTTTTTAAGTAAATTGAGAGAAAAGAGATAAAAAATGGCTTTCTCGTCCGAAATTATCTTTTTTTGATAAAGAAACAAAGTTTTGTATACACGAGACACGTGAACGCTATAGACGGAGTGTGTTAAAAATATTTTCCCAAAGAAGGTTGATTATAATAAACCGCAGCAGAATCTTCAAAATTTAGTACGGAGTCAAACTCCAATTTGACCGGTTTTTTTTTTCTAAATATTTGCTGATCTATGATCTCAATAAATATGCAAAAATATAAATTTTAGATTATTATTTTTACCTATAATATAATATTTTGGAGAAAAATAAAGTTCATAAAATAAAAACAAACATGTAATATAAAATAAATAATAGACTAAGTCATGACTACACTACGACGCCTGGCGTAACGTTCACCACCAACTGTCAAAATTCGTGCATAACGTGGCGCGCTTTTCAGTCAATATCAGCGGTCTAGTAGTAATAGTTAGATGTTTGAGAGCTTAGTGCAGGTTTGCATTTCACTTCTCACCATCGAATCGATTCGATGTGAGACGCAACGAACCAATCACATTGCGCCATGGTGACGCAACTACAACCACACTGAAAGGTGATTGGTTCGCTGCGTCTCAATTCGAATAGATTCGATGGTGAGAAGTGTAATGCAAACTTCGCCCTCTGCATGCCATACATTTTGCTGGTAAACTCAAGTTCATTTCATAAATATTCGTATTGAATTAAAAAAGTTAGAAATTAAATGTAAAAATATTTTTATAGTTCGCAAGTAACATATAATTATGCGCTTAATTCATTTTTAATTTCGACATGGAATTCTAGTAAAATTACTGGAATATGGAATTTTTTTTCTGGAATTCTATTCTCAAAAACTATCAAAAATATTTAGTTCAAATACAAAGGAATCACTATGGACTTACTGGTTGGCGGCTTAACTGTGGCGTAGATTCCAAATTTATTTTATCAGATTAAAGATTAACAAATTGTCTTTATCATCCATAAAAGTTACTATAAATGTAGATCAGTTTTCAATTTCGACCAAACAGCGAATAGAAAAGAAGTGAAAAATATCAGCAAAAAATGTATATATTCGACCCTGTGATCATATTTTTTTCTATTGTGATTTTCTTTTTGAGTTCGACAATTTTTATTATCTTCAAAACCCTTTGTAAGTATTTTATTATTGAAGCTATTTTGTTACTACCCGCGTTCGCGTGGGTTTTGTACATTTATACATTTATTTAATGTTTTGGTTACAACGTCGTCTATTTTTTGAGTATCTATTCATACAACTTAAGTTTACAAAGTATTTTACGAAATATTTTGTAAACTACGTCTAAATTAACCCAAATTTGTTTATGATATGCAGAAAAAAGCCATTTTCTTTTTGGATGTTACAAATAAATAATTCACGTGGCAAATTAAATTATACAAATTTCATTAAAAATTTCATGAAAATTGACAGTTTAATGGGAAAACATGTAACACATCTCATTGAAATTCATAAATTAACACAATTTTTAAATCTTCTTAAATCGGGATATGAAAAATTTAAGACCAACAAAAATATTTTTTATAGTAATTTATCCCGCGTAATTAAAATTCCCAAAATTCAAATTTGTTATTATTCAGTAATTTTCAATCTAGCGAATGTGTAAGTAAAATCAGAAATTTATAATTATTAATAATTATCCATACTACAAATTCCCAAAATTCCCAAGGCTCTGAGCAAAAAACAATAGATTAGAATGTTGCACCACATTATGCAAGCTGTGGCAACTATTATAATCTATGGGTTGTATCCAAAGATTAGACCCTTGTCATCATTTTTAATATGATAAACATCCTATCATTATTGAGGATACGTGTAGTCAAGGGTACCGTGAATTAATTGAGCCATGAGAGCCGGCTCTTAGGAGCCATCTCATAAGAACTTTGCGGTAATTCGAGTGAAGTGAGTAAAGCATGACACCTACTTGTTCTACTCATTAAAAATCTGGTCAAGTGCGAGTTAAATTCGCGCACCGAAGGTTCCGTAAAAAAATTTGAAGATTCGGCAAATCTCCATAGCGCGATCTAAAAAGACACAGTGCCATCTAGTGGGAATGGTAAAAAGCAAGCGTATGCACTCATTTTGTGCGAGACTGATTACAAATATAACTTTTTTCTGTGATGTAAGTATAAATTATCAACTTTTGGATTTTTTCGTTTATCAGCATAGTATGCCCTTACTTTATCCCAAATTTCATGATTCTAGGTCATCGGGCAGTACCCTGTAGGTTTTGATTCCTTTGTGAAATCGCAAAATGCACTCCTTTTGTATGGAATAAAATACAAATATAACTTTTTTTCTATGATGTAACTATAAACTACCAATTTTCAGATTTTTTCCTGTACGGTATGCCCCAACTTTTTGCCAAATTTCATGATTCTTAGTCTACGGGAAGTATCCTATAGGTTTTGATCCCCTTGTGAAATCGCAAAATATGCAACATAAACGGTAATTTTTTTATTGCGTTAACATATTAGTTTGATTTGTTATTTCAAATTGATACCTTTACGCGTTCCTGAGAAAAAAGGTCTTGAGAAACGGACAGACAGACGGACAACGAAGTGATCGTATAAGGGTTTCGTTTTTACCTTTTGAGGCACGGAATCCTAAAATAATTTAAAATCGTCTCTTGATGGATAGCAACACTGGGTGTTTATCGATAATCTTTTGGTATTTGGTATTGCTGGCAGCTTTGAGATCTGTATGTGAGTACAAGTGTAGCATTATAGTGCGGAATATTATCTAAAGTCATTGTAATATAGTCTAGATCTAGTTGAGGAGAAAAATCTTATATAATTAGCAGGATAAGAAAACCCTATTTATAGTTATTGTTACGTTTGAAAATTATATATTGTGAAATCAAAAAAAATGTTATCTATAAATGTTATTTTTTTAAATAATCTTGGATATTCCTTATTTGTTACAATTATTCGATTATCAAAAAATATTGACCGATCTATTTGGTATTGCAATGGCAAATAAGTTTTGTTCCTTAAAAATTCGTATTCTTCTCTTTCTTGACAGACTGTACGTACGCGTAAATATGCATCTGTCTATTCGACTCCTGCACCGACAGGGCCAGAAGGCCTGATTTTATTATAAATTTATTAAAATTTATGTTTAAACACCTAATTAATACCTAATGATTCTTCTGTCAATAATATAGAGTAATAAAGAGAGTAGTAGAGCAATAAAGAGTTCATCGATCTCTCTCATTTCTTACTACACTAATGCTATACTGAAGAGAGATCATCTCATATATTTATCACAATAGAGGGCACCAAAAGGAGCCTGAGCTGGCCGCTGACACGCTTAGAGAATGTCCCACTCGGACAATGGCCGCGTCCACTACCTATACAGGTAATTGTCTATTCTTGTTTTACTTTACAGACCAAAAATAAAAGCGTGTTTTCCCTTTTTTGTTTATCTAATCATAATCATGATATATAAATATCTACTTATCTGTCGATTTGTAGTTCATATTAATCAGTATTGATTTGTTGAAAGCTAACGACGTATATTTGTATAGAGAGTGTTTTTACAGATCACAATGAATTACGTTCACTATCCGGGTCCTATGTCATTTTTCTTAGTATTTTTTCTTGTTGCTTTGGTATTGCTGGCGGCTTTGAGATCTGTATGTGAGTATACTGCCGTCATACGGAGAAATGATGTTTCTGCACTAACTTGAAAACGGAGAAAAAAAATAGTTTGTGATTTTCGATTTAAAAAGTTTGCTGCGCGAAAGAGGTTAAGATATTATATACTTTTATGGTTGTAAAATGTGTAAATAAGTGAGATCTATGGGTATACGTATTTATTATATTTATTTTTTATTTAATATCGTTAATAATTAAAATTTTATTTTTCTTCTTAGTAAAAAAAATATAGAAAAATCTTGAATACTGTATTGAAAAGACGTATATGGCTATATGTGTCTTCTCAACTTAGAAACTTTAAGTGCAGTCTTTACTACTTAGTAAGAATGTAAAAAATTGTTGTAATTTACTACGAGTATTTGACAAACACATTTTTAGCCATTAGCTGTTGTTCAAGTTATAATTACTACTATTAAAAAATTGTATTATATTATATAATAAAATTTTTCGTTTTTCATCTATGAATTGGAGTTTAAAACAAAATGAAAAAAAACACGTTACGAAATAATTTCTTTTATTTTGACATAATAATTAAACATCACAAAAGTCTAATAAGAAATTATACTTATACTGAAAGTTTGCAAATTTTAAAAATTTGCAGTACTAAAACGACAATCACAGCTTTGGTAGCTCAATAAATTCAGAGTATTAGTATACATATGTTCCTGAGGGCCCACTTCTTGAAATTCTATGAAATTATGCTTGGGATTTAGTGAACATTCCAAAAGAATTGTTTGAGATCACTCCAATTGAAATCAAATCAACTACATAAAAAACTTATTCTATTACTTCTTCTTTCTAATTAAATAAATGTTTTCATGGCTGCTTAATCCCTATTAATTTTGACTTAGTAATCATATTACATCCAGGTTTTAACTGATACTTATTTTCCATATTTGCAATTTTTTTCATTTGTTTCCTCTGTGCTGGTGTCTTGTCATACTTTTTACGTTTCCTAACTTGCCCTTTCTTCGTTAGATTTTCCGAACAATCTTGATGAGACTCTTCGGGTGACTCCGGAATGATAATATTGATCGGCTGAGAGTTAGGAATGATGTCCATTGAGCAGTCTGAATCTTCGGAACTTTGTTGCAGTTCTAAACTTGAAGGTATAAAATCTTTATCAAAAATTGAATCGTCTGAATCAAAATCCAATTAAATCAATTTTTATTTTAAAATCTCGTCATTCAAAATCTCGTTATTCAAAATGTGGCTATTCAAAATCTGGCTATTCAAAATCTCAAAAGTATCATGATTCAACATTTGGTTATCCATAGCATCGTTATTCAAAATTTCGTTATTCAAGTAATTAGTTTCACTGGAACTTGTTGGTTGTACTAACGAAATTATTTTTGAGCACCTCGAAGATCTCGCTTGATTAGACTGTAACAATTATAACCAAAACCTAAATTTTTAACTGGGAACCAGGCCAAAGCCAGGATGCGTATACTTATGTATAATAATAAAATAAATATAAAGTAAAATTTTCTACATGTACCAAATTTCATCAAAATCCGTCCAGTAGGTAAATACGTAATTGAGTATCCTGACACACTCAAATCCAAACTTTCATATTTATGAATAAATATAACCTATAGTGGGATTACTTATGCGTAAATATTCATACATATTACCATCACCACCACCACATTCAGACTTACCACCCATCTAAACCCGTGGCGTGCCGAGGCGATTTGTTTTATAGCAATTATTACATTTTTAGGTTAATGTTGGATAGGCAGTAACGTTTGCAATGTCATAAATTTTATAAATTGAATATTACACATGAAAATATCGTGCTTATACTTACCATATTTCCGTAAAAAACATGGAGACGAGCGTCGCATAGACGTCGGCTTTCGCCTCAGCTGCCTGGGCGCAACTGATTGTGCGGACAACGTGCCACGAACTCCTCCTTTACCCCGCAGTCCCCGCACATCAAATGATACTACGAAAAAAGGACGCTAGTGCCACTTGCGTCTAGGTAGTTTTACGCCTGATATACATAAGTGAACAATGCTAACATAAAGAGGCACATCTTCGCCAATCCGACTTTTCTTTTTATTACAATATAGAAATGCCTTTTCATTATATGACACATTACAAAAACTGTGTTAAAAAAGAACATTTCTATTGAAATATGTCTTTTCAATTTATTATAGAACAGAAAGGTCCATCCAAATTAGTATTATTAGTGAAATATTGCAGATACGTCCTATTTTGCAGTTAGATTTTATAGGTTGCGTTTGTTTTAGCAAACTTTAAAAATACTAGCAGATGCGTCTTATTCTCCTGATTCCGAATCAGTATGAAACTCATTTTCGATAAAAACGTCAGATGCGTCCCTTTTCCGTATGACGGCAGTATAAATATAGCATTATAATGCAAAATATTATTTAATATCATAGTAATAGTCTAGATGTAGAGGAGAAAAATATAAATATATCTCATATAATTAACGGAATAAGAAAACCCCTATATATAGTCATGACGTTTGAATATTATATATTGTGCAATAAAAATAATGTTAACTACAATTTTTGAAATAATATTGGATCTTTCTTTTATTGTTACAAGTATTCGATATGATATTCGAATTCACTCTTTTCGGCCGCCATGGGCAACTGAGTTTCACAATTCGTTTTGAAAAAGGATTTTAAATTTTTTCATGGTTTATAAAAATGTTATACAGAATGGTGTATGTTAATAATGGTTGATTTTCATCATTAAGTATACATATCTGACATGCCGTGGTCCCAGTACCAGTCGGTCGGACCACGTGTCTACAACATGGTCGTATCTTATGTACTTATGCGATATGCTCTTTTTTCAATCACTTTAAAACAAATAGGCACCTACTTTATTAGAAACATGAAAATATTGAATTGAATTGTGATTGCTAAATGAATTCGAAGGATATCCTTCGATATGTTTGCGATTATCATAGCAATATTTTTTGCGATTATCTTATCTATAATTATTTTTTAAATACCTCTCTATCAACGTATCGGCTTTATCAACAAAATTATTCAGTATCATTTAATCTTAGCAAAGTTAATGACATTTATGTCAAAACCATTTTGAAATCGTGCAAAATGTATTTAAATTTGTACCCGACGCCTGCTTTCTACTTCTGGGTTTTATTCCTCATTGTGTTGATAATTTTGATAATCGTCAGAAATATGCGTGAGTACATTTCAAATTTGTTATGATGCTCTAGATGGCAAATTGCATTAAGCCTTTAGGCGACTTCAATAACTGGAAATTTCCAATAATTTCACTTAGGTAAAAAATGTGCTTGAAGGCATCTGACGTAACTTTGATGACTACTGCCATCTTGTATCAGCTGTCGTATACTTTAGTAAACTAAAATTATTTAGTTACTTACGCTAGCGAGTAAAACAGTATTCTTATCAAAATGTTGAAATGAAAAATCCAAAAATCAAAATGTGTTCAAAAATAAATTTGAGACCTGTGGCGCCCTCATGCGGTTACATGTCAAAGATATTGAGATAGTTGTGCGTTTTTCCCGTCAGATGGCGCTAATTGAAAATAAACACAGGCATTTATTTGACAGCTGAAAATTAAGTATAATTTTCGTTTTATTGATATCGTTATCCTTACGTATTATGCAGGTAAAGAACAATAACAATTATTTCCAGCCCACGATGGTACTACGCACATATCTTTACGTCGCTAGCACTATTTAACCAGGGTTTAGCTACAAGTTGACGGGACCCTATAAACGAGGATTATTTTCATTAATATTAAAATAAATAAACACACTAAAGCTATTTAAGAATACCACGTCACAGATAAAGTAACTAATTACAGAATTTATAATATTACGCAAAAATTATCTTTGTTAAATAATAATTACGGAGATACGGAAGGATTATTAGTCACACCTTGGTTAGTTTTCAGGGTTATTTGGTATAATATTTTTAAATTCAAACAAAAAACGTGCAAGATGATTAGGTATTCTGTATATTTTTTAACAACTCAACTATGCTAAAGCAATGAATCCTAAGGCTTTCACTATAATTGATTTAATAATGACTAAGTTTCATATTTATAATACTGTGTAATATTTTGCAAAACTAAGATAGATTTCATTCAGGTCTACTTATTTAATTTATACCTTTTTTCTTGATGATCTGATGATTTCGGTTCGTATGTCGTGCGTTCGTAATCGACAAAATATGTTTTACCAATTTTTTTAAATTTGAAACTGTAATGCAGTACTTACTAAACTAAGTTTAAAATTAGGTGTTATATAACTTTATCTCAAAATAAGGTTGCATATTAAATATGTATATATAAATACGTGCATATATAAATTTTTCTGCGTCGATTTGTCATCGCAAATCCAAGATAACGTATATCAGATAAAAATTGTCAGATGTTTTGAGATGAATTTATACATTATAACACGTAAGTCCAGGAAATAGTGGCTATATTTGCACAGTATCATAATATCTCTCAAAGAAGTCAGGGCGAGGATAAACTACAGTCATTAGTGAAATCAGAACGATAGAAGAAGAACTGAGTGAAGTTTTGAAACGCTGAAGTAGTTCAAGAAGTTCGTTTTGGAATTAAAAAGTGACTAAAATATTGGCGTTTTCCTCCTGACTATTTATCAATAAATAGTCTAGTGCAGTGAAAGAAATAAGTTTCCAACTAAAGTTACTAATCACACTTAGCAACTTATAGTAATAATAAGAATCATATTTTGTGTAAACACAAAATATTTTCGTTTCTATTCGGATTTTGTGACATTGTTTTGCTTTAAAACATTAGCAATATCATTGAACACAAAACTTTAGATTTTACAGCTACTTAAATAATTCAGCACATCAAGAGTAAGATTTTCGCTTCAGCGTTCCGTTTTGAATACATCTTCTATAATATTTTCCGCTATGGCTCCATGGGACGATGCGAGCGCCTCGTTCGCTTCGGTGTCGGCCATGACTATAGCTGTCATAGCTGCATTCAGTACGTTACTGCTTATGAGCTTCGTGGTCATGTGCGTTAAGGTTCATCATTATGGTAATTATTTGTTTTATTTTGGAATTTTGACTTTATATTTTGTGAATCTTGGCACTGTTTACCTCTTGACGAAAATGATATGAATCTAGGTTGTGCTTTAAATCCATTCACTTTTGTTTGAAATCTATGTTTTAGTTACAACTTTTATTTACTTTTCCCAGCAGTGAAACGATAAAAATTAAAAAAATGTTTACTTCTGAACCTTCTGAAGCTCCACATTACTATAATAATTTAGGTTTCCTATACTATCATAATAAATTTTCTTGCTAGTTGTTTTTTGTTTCGTAAATGTTGCTAATGCTATTTTTTATTATTTAATTATCATAATATATATCGTATCATAATAGAATATAGTCCAAGAAACAGTCCTGAAAATATTAAACAGTTTTACAAACATAATTTATGAAGCAGCTAAACGAAAAAAGTACAAAGAAATTGGAAACATGTAAATACATTTATGTCCTTGTTCCGATTTACTCGTCTCGTCTCGTCTCGTCTCGTCTCGTCGACTCTGTTTTACATTTTGGGTTGCAATGTACAAGATGATTCTAAGAGAAATACTCAACAATCATATAATCTCAATAAGATATGTCACTGTATCATTGATAAGATAAATAATTTCGATTCTGGGACAAAAGTCCTCTCAGAAGATAGTGCTATTGTGCAGTGAAACGAATACGTTAGTGTTGAAGCTAATATTATTATACAAAATGATTCACAAGATAGTGATAAAACTTTGAATAAAGAAGAGAAAATATTATGTCAAAACGGCATTCTGGTAATTTGCAGAAGTAAATTATTGAGAGTGGTTTAATAATGATTCACTCAAACTATTTGTAAAAGCAAATTTCTTGTGAGTGTTATCGAGACAAAAAGTGCGATAAAATTGTCGAACGTTTAAAACTTCTGGAGATTATATTTCATAAACCAAAAGATAGCAACTGTGTGCTACATTATTTCAAAATATATTGAATTGACAGGATTGAAAATAGAAAGAAAGGAATATCATATTTACCCGAATTGAAGAAGCTAACTGGAAACTTAATGGTTCTAGCATAAATAACAAAATTGCCTATTCGAAAACAAAAGAAAATTTTCAAATCAACATGGCTCCAATATTTGGTGAACCGAACTACAACTTCATCGATTCCGATGAAGATTACGGTGAATATAAATATGATGATGAGGAGTCCGACGTCGCATTGACTCACATGGCGTTCTGGTACATGATGGTACTGGTCGTGATGCTCCTGAGTTGGCTCGTGATATTCTTCTGCCTGAGGATTATAACTCTAGGTAACACAGAATAGTCTCCATATGAAATCAACTGATATGATCTTATCGGTGGCATTACGTGCAAAGAAACACGTGGATTAATATGTAGTAATCCAAATAAGGATGTTCAATCTAATGCTTAATTTAGATCTAGCCAGGGGGCCTTTTCCGTTTCCATCTACATTCTGATATTGATTTTTCTTTTTTATCGACAACGTCAATTATTTCATCACTTGTTTGTACAGAATCTTTCCATTTCATTTTGTCTTTATTATCTTTGCGTGTATCATCTGCAGTTGAAGCGATGGGCGTTGTTAACCTAAAAAATAAACCTTAAAATTGTCCCCCGGTCCCAGCTTGACAATTTACTACTTTGCAATGATGTTGTTGTCAAGACTATATGGCCCTTAGTCGTCAGCACAACATTCTTGGAAATATGCTGAATTGTTGCCTTTTCTCTCTCTCATCGTTAATTCATGTGAAACCATCCGTAATTGGCTTTCTTTCTTTTCCTTTTTCGAGCCTCGACTCTTTTTTCAATCCGGTATTTCAAAAAGTAAAATCTTTTAATGTGTCCTAATATCCGCCTTGTCTTTACTGTTTATTGTCCTCCAAGTGAATCTATGCTTCCGTAACTAAAAAGATTCTTACTTCAATTTAATCATCATCGTCACCTTTTTTCTTCTTCTTTACATTGCTCATTAATTTTAATTTCACTTCTTCCGTTCCATTTTTACCTTCCACTATGGAACTCTAAAAAATACTTGAATCTAAAACAAGCTGTATATATTCCCATTGGAAAAGACGTCAGCAAGCGCTGTAATCAGTAGATATCTCGTTAAAATGTCTTTATTTTATCAAACGCAAATCCTTCGCGAGATTAGCCCCCTACAAGAATCGTGTAAACATCATAATTTTATCATTAGCACTTAGCATATTTTATTGCTTGTAATTTGTAACAAATAATCGTTGATAAAATTGCTAACTTCAATATCACTAGTGCAGTAAATGTTACCAAAACCAGTCGTTTGTACAAAGAATTAAGTGTATCTTAGATGAAAATAATAGTAATTGAAACTAGTGAGATCGTGTACATTTGATTGATAAATAAGAGTGTAATAGTGTTAAAAATACAATGATAACGAGAACTTAACACAAAATATATAGTTTACAAGTAAAACCTATTTTTTTTTTCTTTTTAAAAGTGATTTGTTTTCTGATTAGTTGGGACTTATGAGCAGTTGTACTCTTGATAAAAATGTGCACCGTCATCTTCGGATCTGATGGTCAAGACTCAGGAAATGAAAGAAGTGATCTTGATGACAAAATGGTGGCCGAGGATGAAGGTGTTACTTCTCATGCTGTGTTTTTTTTAATGACGTTGTTGACTTCAACGTGTGTAGTGGTCTTGTTCATTCTCATATGCTTGCGAGTTTTGATAGGTATTTACATAATAATATTACATATTTCTATGCTATCTTTCTCTTGTCAGCGTATTCCAGGCTGCTTCCACAGCCATAAGGCGTCAGAGCCTGGGGTCCACTTCCCTAATTGTTTTTTACATACCACCAATGACATTGCATGCGATTTAAGCGTGTCTAAAAAATTTGTTTTTATTTTGTTGATGTTGTTTGCTGCAAGTAAATTCTTATTATGATTAACTGCAGCTCCGTTTGCTGCAAAAATCAGCCTATCACTCTCCAGCTCTCAACTTATTTCCACACCAAAACTCACCACAATCTAATACCCCGTTTTGACGTGAAAGAAGGACAAATAAACACACCTTCACAATCCACTTGATACAGATTTTATAAATGCGATAGATTAAGTGGATGTCTGTTATTGTGACAGATTTTGATTGAAATTGGTGCACAGGTAGAATGTAACTGGAATAGCTCGTAGGGTGATTTTATATCGAGACGCTAGTTTATAATATTTGTATTGAAGTATGTTTTTTTTATTTACAATATTTTAATTACTATTAGATGTACAAAACAAAGCAATATAAACATAAAACTTATAAATAGGAAACGAAGTACAAAGGTACTATTTATTTCTATAGAAATTTCTCCCTTCCCTTCGTATAGACCCGCGATAAAAAATAAGGAATTGATGTACTACAATTAGTTAATTAAAAATATTATTTTTATTTTTCCAGGGCAAAAAACGCGGACTCAGCAGCAGAGTCGTGTGTGCGTGGGCTCGCGGACAAGGCCGTCCCTGCAGGCCGAGCCGACTATTTATGTCAGCCCGGCCAACTTACCGCCACCACCGAAATATGGTATGTGGCTTTATATTAACACCACAATACACAGGGCGAACAGAGTGTTTGCATTTCACTTTTCTCTGTCGAGTCGATTTGCAGTGCGATCTAGCGAACCAATCAGGTTGCGTTGTGGTTGTCGCTGCGTCATACTCGTAATGTAATTGGTTAGCTGCGACTTGATGGTGAGATTTAATTCTATTTGTATTTAACTTTTTTCGATCTCTTTAGAACGTCAATTGGGAAGATTTTCACGTATTCAAAATGTATATATTAGTAGGATGGTCTATCCCTTCAAAATTAAAAAAAAAAAGAAATGAAAATTAATAATGTTCCTCAAACTGAACGGCTAGTGTCACTTTGTATAGTGTTTTTGTTTAAACGAGGTACAGTCATAAGTTTTTGCGATATTTTTCAGAATTAGTGTCTGGGTGACTGGAACCGCAGTCTCAATTATTCACAATTCCAGTCGCCCAACCCATCCAACTCGCACTTGGTTACTTCTACATTATTTTTATTATTATATGAAACTACTTATTGGTATTTCCATTATGTACTCGTAACTTGTAACACAACGGTAATAATAAATTATCATTTTACGACAAAACGCCTCGTTATAATAAACAGTTACTGAGGTTATCTTAGATATGAAGCTAATAGCTTCCTTTTCGAAATTCCAGAAGCGCTTGCGCCGCCCAGCTATGAAGAGGTCATGTCAGTCGCCTACCCAGTACAAGGAATACAGCAGCAACCTGGGCAGCAACCAATAGTCTATCCAATCACGCACGCCGTCGCTCAACCATCGACCAATAGGAGCGAAGACAGTCAGAACACTTCGCCGTCAACAGTGGTCACAGTCACCTCTGATGTCAGAAGAACTTCAGTAACCGTCGCCACCACATGATAACGTAACGTTATTTATTAAACTAGTCGTTAAATAACTAGTTAATTAAACTGTTGTAATGTGGGAAGTCACCGATGCCACGTCTTATTATGTTAATTTTTAGTGATTGATCGTATCAGATATATTATTCTTTTTATTTGATTTTCAATTTTTCACATTCAATTGCTGTTTTAAATACTATTTTGCACAGTGCTCACTTCCCATCTAAACTCTTTGAAACTGGTCTTTGATATTATTGAATTAAGCATTTGGTTTTTAAATCAAACCTAATAATCTTTTTTTTTGTTATTTTTAAGTAGAGTGGATTTGTTGAGCGAAATAAGTCAAAACGAACAATTCATCATTAAAAATGGTATAATAATAAAATTTAGATAACGAGAGATTGATGTTGTTTCTACTAGTCTTTTTGATTCTTTACAAATTAAATAAATATAGGTAAATAACACAGAAAGATTATTAACATTATTAAAAATAACTTGAGTATAGTTTTTGCATCAAATGCAAAATCAGTGGTCTTTTTCAACATTTGATATACTTTTTTTTATGTGCTATGTAGTTAAACTAAACTTCTTTAAAAAGTAAGTTCCTGTTGATGCCCGTGATTTTAGTACATTTTTATTGCATTTAAAACCAAACTAGTAGATATAATAGTATGGTACAATACAAGTAAGTATTATCAACATTCATTTTAAGTTTAGATTTTGTACCAAAATAGTATTTATTTTGAATATATTAAAATGCATTTCAGTATTGTAATTGGTTATAGAAGTTTTTAAAACATTTATGATCAAATCAGTTAATGTAATTACTAGTGTCTTTTTTAAAAGAAATTCTTTTTTAACGACTTTAGCCGTTAAAAAATAACGCTATTTCATTAAAATGTTGAAGCATACTCTAAGCTAAAGTATGTTTTGTTCTTTTCTGTCAAATTCAAATAAGTAATATGGTGAAGTATATTGTGATAAAATATACGATATGTTTAAACTATTCTTTAATAGCTTATGAATAACGGAATAAGATTTTTGAATAACGCATCTACCTCATAGATGAGAAGTTATTGCCTAAAATATAATAAAAAATAAAACGCTCCTACGCAAAGAAATATTTCACAACCACGTAAGCAAATGATAAATGTGAAAATGTGCTTATTTGTCCTTCTTTCACATCTAAGCGGAGCATTGGATTGAGCTGATTTTTGGTGCTGAAATAGTATGGAGAGCTGTAAAGAGAGGAAATTTTTTGCCCCGCGGTCAAAAGCCAATATTGTGTTAAAAACGGCTTATTTTAACAATTTTCCTGTAAAATCTGTCTTCGTAGAGGACGCAAGACTGATTAAATGTTTCGGAGAAATGTTGTTTATTTTTCCGAAAAATACATAAAGATGGGCACGGTGCTTAAAACATGGACATCTACTGACGGACGATTGTGAAAACATAAAATATATTTTGTAGGTTTAAGTGACTTTGTATATAAATAATTGTATATTTTATTATAATATTAAGGACTTATGGTGTACTTTTATTTAGAAATACATTCCTTTTGTAGTTGTTACTACGCAGTTGTTACTACGCAGTAAGTAACCACTACGCAGTTAGTTACCATACCTATACAAAACTCCGTTATCATAACATAGCGAGTGGCTTTATGAGACATACGCTATATATAATTTAAAATTTGTTGTGAAAAAAGAGCTTAGTGTGAAGGTCCCGGTTTTTCTATCTGTATGCAACGCTAATATAACTCAAAAACCACCCGATGCATTTTTGTACGGTTTTCATAAATACTTAGATAGTGTCCCTGAGAAAGGTGTATAGGTGTATAGTTTATAAAGGTTTTACACCAGTTGAGCCGAGAGGATCAATAGTTTCTGAAGCAATGCACTGCACTTGAGCACATTGTATTAACACTATAAGCAAATGTTATAGTTTTTGCTATTCAATTTTTGCGGGAGTTAATCTAAGGATCTGACGTGTGGTGTAACGTCGTACTAGGTAACTAAACGACACAAAATATATACAACTGAATGACAATCGAGTAGGTCGCCGATAGATAAATCATACCTGAATTTTTAAAATGTTAAAAGTTTATTTTTAAGCTGATTCCTATATTATATACCTTATAGCTTCGAATGACTCCGGGAACAAGCGAAGGTGAGGGAGTCCATACAATACGAGATAGATGGGTGAAATAAAGGGCATAGAACATGAAATAAACTCCATCATGCATGATTCTATACATCGATAAAAGACGTCGCGACTCCTTGAGTTTTTTGCAGGCAAAACAATCTGTCAGCGTGGACATAACAACAAATCGCTAGGCGCTTAGCGACTAAGTACTTGGGATCATTAGAACCGCAATGGACTTTTTATAATGGCACTCGCGGTAATCTATATTTTTCATTAACTACGTCTATTCCAAATTTCATCAAAATCGGCCCAACGGTTTCAAAGTGAAAGCGTGACAGACAGACTTACATATACTATAATATTAGTACCTATGGACTGAATTATTTAGATGAGGCCTCCTAATATCACCTCGATTGTCAGTTATGCTTAATGCAACCACACTTTACCGACATATTGCCTGTCAGTATTAGGCTTGTCATGCCGTGGTGTCATGTGATAGCGTTCAATGATTATCATGTGCTCTGATTTGCATATCAACGTTACTTGTTTTAATAATAGATATTTTAAATTAACATCATGATGTATAAGGTTTGTCTAGGATTAGTGTTCTTGTTTTTGTAACTCAAAAATTTGATCGATTTTGAAGAAATTTGACACAAAGATCTTGATGTAAAAAGTGAAAAATACGGAAAAATCGAGCGGCATTTAGAATCTTCATATTTTATGACGGCTACAGACTATCACCGAAAAAAGACAGAAGCCGACGCGAATGCACAAACATTGCGTAAATTGTATGACAGCTTTTATTTACCGCAATGAAAAACCAGCAAGCGAACTGTTTTGTGACAATACATAGCCGGTATTAAAAACAAAAGTTATTATGTGTGTGATAAATAGACCATATAGAACAATAAATGACCTCCAAATTGTTCACTGGCAGAATTATTTGCAACCAAATGGAATAGTTCCTTTTGTCGTGACAAAGAAGATCATCAGTTTTTGTCTCTTTCACGGTTGTCGCGCAAATAGTTGACAGATCATCTCGTGACCGCTTTACCTAGATTCCCATGGTACAGTTACTGGAAGTATTATGTAATCTGTGGTACAGTTCATTGGCTACTTGAATGACATTAAAAAGTATATTAAAATGATAGCTTTATGGTAAAATAATAACTTTAAATTGACAAGTTATGAATAGGTATTTATGAAAAGTAAATTATTTGCATGTGTTACAACACGAGTTTCAGCGCGAAATTTTTCATTATCAGAAAAATGTTTAATTTGTTAAACTATGATTTTTTTAATGAAAATCATTTTTGGTGGTAAATAACAACAGCTTTTCCTAATCTATAGCGTATAACCAAACATTTGTATTCGGGCTTGTAGGTTACGTTATTTTATATATCATTAGTTTATTTAAAATACAAGATTTATTTGTAACAAATACTTACTATCTTATATTTTAAAAAATATATACAACGGCGGGTTAATAACATCAGTGCATTTTCCATTACATTTTTGTTCCAGGCTGGACCGTGGGAACACGCCATTAGCGCTTAATTTTCCACACGATCACTTGTCCCCTGATTACGCGTGAAGACGCGTAGATTTTTCATCTCACATGAACTATAGACAAGATGGACGTTAGACGATTGGGACCGGTAAATATTCGTAAAGAGGCAAAAGGACCTAGGTTTGAATCCTGCTCATGCGGTATGACATTGTATACCAATCCCAAGTAGCGCTCGCTGGGAGGCCAGCTAGGGAACGTCCTCTGATACCTCGCTTCCCTCGAATACTACTCGCGCCACATAAGTTTGTATATCTGGTCTGTTGATTGGTACCAATCTGACTCATGTATACTAGTTTTCATCGACCACCACTTGCTTACGGTGAAGGAAAACATCTTGAGGAAACCTGCACACTGGTTGATTCTTCTTAACTTGTGTGTGGAATGGAGAAGGCAATATTGTTGCATGTGTTTCATTCCACGTAATTACCACGACCCTCAGCCATGAGGAATACGACTATGAAGAAGAAGAAGTGCAAAATGTCGCAGAATTATGACCATTTTCTCTGCACACGACCAAATAGGTATTACCTATACTTACTTATACTGTTTTAATTTTAAAGTTTTGTTTTTTTTTCTTATTGCTAGGCTATGTGGGGAAATCTGCACTCTCATATTTTTTCAGCTAGTGTGTGAATGGATAAATTTCCATTACATCGTCAAGCCAACTAACTGCCGGGTCTTGGTACCTACCTTGAATTGAATTATTACCTATAAGTAACAAATTCAATTGAACTGTATCATTCGTCTCGGTTCTCGGCGCGGTAAACTTCACTACAAGCGGAAAACATTGCAAGCTTTCACTTCGATCACGACTTGCGTTGTCGGTGGTAGGTACTAATGTATCATTGGTTTGGATTTGTAGTCGATCGTGTATTTCCATTGTACATAGTAAATGTACAGTTGATGGCATATAAATCCGGTTGACATGTGTTAGTCCCGCTTGCTTTAATTTTATAATTAAACGTATTCGTTTGTCTATGACAAACAGTATGATGTTTTTTTGTCAGTAATCTGCGGGTTACAATTTATAATACTTGACCCGTTTATCAAAATAAGGCATAATCTAAATTCAATCGACGTTCAATAGTTAATTAGAAAGTTCATTCTATTCAACACTTGTACACAGAAATGTGCACAGACGTCGTTCCATTCGGCTCCCTCAGCCTCGCGTATCGCCACACAACCTTTGTTAGAAAAATGACAATAGGTATATATATACCTATATATATATATATATATATATATATATATATATCGGCCCGTCCCGGCTTCGCTCGGATAAAAATATAATAAATTATACACCTTCCTCAGGAACCACACCATCTATTGGTGAAAAATGCATAAAAATCCTCAAAATCAAGCAAAAAACTTTTTTTAGTTTATCGCGACCAGACAGACAGACAGACGCGGCAGAGGACTTTGGTTTTAGTATGTAAGGACAAACAAAAATACGGGTTTCATTATTTTTATAGCAAAGCATTTATGCCAAGTTTCAAGTAGCTCAGTAAAGATTTTGTTGATTTTCGTTATTTCTCATACAAAGCTTTTTCTGAGCACTACGTAATAACCTAAAACTACTGCCCAAACCCCATTAAGCCTTTGGGAGTTAATTCTTGAAAAAAGTAGCCAGTTTGAACGGGGGTCTTTAACAACTTATAAGCATAACAAAATGTATACTTAGCAAACATACTATTTTCAAGCAATGTATTCCTAAATAGCTTTCCTCTCATTAAAAACATATCATTTAACATTGTATAAATATGTTCCTATAGACCACACAAGAATAGCGCTCATGATAGAAAATAACCTATTGTCCATTGCAATCTAGCTCTTATTACCACGACATAGAGATCAGGCAACATCTGTATTACACGGAGTAGATGCCATTAAAGTCAATAGATCATTGTGTCAATAAGAAATTGGAATACGTCACATTCTTTACAGTATCCAGTTAACTGATGCCAAGTTGAGAAGATCATTGTTGTTTAAAACTTGTCAGCACACCTTACACACCTTGGTGTTTTGGTCTAGTACACTTTGGATCTTCAAGTTGATTCCTAAAAGTACCTAAATGCCCGTGCAATTGGATCTCATAAATGACTATACGACTGCCCTAAAATATACCTACATATACTTACTAAGGAACTAAGACAATCTCCCTAAAATACTATTTAATGAATCCATTAAACTTCATTTTAGTGATTTGTCTGGAAACTGATAAATTATATGTCATAAAGAAGATAGGTATACAAACACTTAAATACAAATTTATACGAGTAGATACAGAACAGCTCACATATTGTGGGTCGCTTCTAAGTGCACGATAATACCAAAAAAATAAATGTACAACATTTTTTGACAAGATTCGAATATATCTACTGTGTTGTGTCTATAATCCATGCTTAATATTGTAAATATGAGTGTGTTTGTTTGTCCGTCTTTGACATCAAAACGGAGTAACGAGTTGAGGTGATTTTTGGTGTGGGGATAGTTGGAGAGCTGAAATTTGTCATAGGCAAATCATTATGGTAAAAAGTATTTTACCCAATAGCCCAATTGTTATTAGAAATTAACAAGAGAAATTGTCTACTGTCTTGTTGAAATAAGCTATTGTAATAAGTACATCAACCTACCTTGGCGTTACGGTGAATAGATAGGGTATTCACCATAAAACCAAGGTCTGTTGATTGAAGTGAAACAGCTCTCTAGCCGCAAGTGACAAGACACCGGGGCGTCGCGCCGTGCAGTCAGAGACTACCTATAGAAATAAAGGTTGGGTTTTTAGCTTGCATTTAAACAATATTTTAAGTTGATGAATTCGTAGATATGATATGTAAAATTGAATAAAATTATGGCTTGATTGTTATAATTATCCTTGTGAAAGTTTCACAGTTAGTGACTAGCTGAAAGATAAATAAATAAATATAGGACATTAGGAATATTAGGACAAATCACACAGATTGAGCCAGCCCCAAAGTAAGTTCGAGACTTGTGTTATAGGATACTAACTCAACGATACTATATTTTATAACAAATACATATATAGATAAACATCCAAAACCCGGGCCAATCAGAAAAAGATCATTTTCCATCATGACCCGACCGGGGATCGAACCTGGGACCTCTCGGTCCAGTGGCAAGAACTTTACCACTGCGCCACCGAAGATGCATGCATTTATTTTTTTTACGCTAACTAAGCCAGCCAATTTCCATGGATTTTCATCGCAGATCCTAAGATAAGTCAAATACCGTTAAATTAAAATTAATTACAATAGATACAATTTGTAATTAATTTCAATGTATGTCTTTTTTATATAATTTACATATAAAAATCGTGCTATTATTCTTTGTATCATGTGCACATTAGCAGTACAAAATTACCTTAACAATCAATACGAGCGAGATATTACGAGATAGATATTCATACTATGTAACAGTGTGAATTGTCTATATTCATTGACCACCAAGGATAACCAATCACATTGCAATACAGCACAGCGTCACGTGTCTTCGTTAATGATCGTCACGCGATGTCGTTAATGTTTCAGTAACGTTCATTACTTGAGACATTCATAAAAGAGTTAGCTGTTGCCCGCTCCGCGAAGCAATACCTTGGGATTTCTAGGATAAACTGTACCCTATGTGCTATTCCAGAAATATATTCTACTCGTGTACCAAATTTCATTCAAATCCGTTTTGTGTTATCGTACCTAATCCACAAATCTATGTACCTACATTTGTTAATTGACGTGCTTGGAGAAAAGGTTACGGTGAAGTTTGTTGCGCCGTTTCTTCTTTAGAAGTCGGCGGTAGACTTCGTTTTATGTACATTTTCGACGTCAATAAGTGATGAATATCATCCAAAGTTGAATTTGCGCGAGGCAACGCTTGTGCATATCGTATTGTTATGAAATTTGGTACGCGGGTAGAATATAACCAGGGATAAAATCATTCTAGTTCTTTACATTAATTAAAAAATACAATTTTGTATTTTGAATAAAAGTCATTTATGACATGTCACAAACGTGTAAAGGTTATTCTAGAATCGACTTATAGGCGGCTCAATTATCTATAATGCTTGATATCCAATTAAGTCGCAAGTACAAGTGATGTCAAAACTGTTTTCCGATTTTTACTATAAAATAATATGTAGCTCTTTTTTACTTGTAATCAAATGCAAGTTGAATTAATGACGCGATCATGGGGTCATATCTTACGGGTTAGACAGGGCCAAGAGCTGCGAAACTCGAAAGATGACTTGCTTCATTAATATAGGTACGTATGTGTGTGTAGTATACTCTATACATATAAAATATATTTAAGATCATTGTGATAATTCATAGATTGTAAAAATGCAACTGCGTCATCATACTAAGATTTAAAGTTGGTTGGAATTTCCATAAAAAAATAAATTCAACTATCGTAAAATACTAGCACTTTGTGACATTTTTTTTTTATTAAGAAATCATCATAAACGCAAGCTTTAGTATTAAAAAATTGGACGAGTCCAAAAAAGTGTGATTTTATTATTATTATATCTTTAAAAGCATTGTAATTATCAAAATCAAATCATTTATTCAGAAATTAGGCCTTCACAGGCACTTTTTCACGTCATAATCTAAATTAAATGATGTTTACCAAAGCTACAAAATACTAGCATTTCGGAACGACCACTGCTGAGAAGAAATGCCGAAAGAAACTCATTCAAACAGTGTTGGTCCCTATTATGCCAGAAGGGCTTACCATTTTTTATATATAAATTTATGTATAATTTTTTATCAGTAATATAACATTAAGTACATAATAAAGTACATGGTCAAAAGGTATACTGAAACATATTATTGTCTATGATGTTTTTTGGTCTGATCACTATCCTCTAGCTATGGAGTGCAACTTAGACATTGTTTTGCCTACAAAAAATAATTATAATATCTCTTGTCATAATGAAGTTGTGTGGGGGGAAAGGACACAGGAGCAAGTAGATTTGTATAGGCAAGAATGCAATCAGAGGTTAAGGCTTATTGACTTTTCTCCTGAACTGAACAACTGTTGCGATAATATGTGTAATAATAATAGCCACAAAATTGTAATTGATAATTTTTATCGAGATGTAGTTCTGGCCCTTAAAGAATCCTCCATTATTAGTAAAAAATGTAAGAAACCAAAAAGGAAAGTGATCGCGGGCTGGAATAAACATGTGGCTGACGCTCATGGGAAAGCTAGACTTAAATATCGATTATGGGAATTACAGGGCAAGCCCGCAACGGGTAATGTCTATAATGAAATGTGTGAGGCTAGAAAAATATTTAAATCACGGCTAAAATGGTGCCAAAATCATGAGACGCAAATCAAGATGGATATTCTGGCCTCGCACCATGCTAAAAAAGATTTTTCATCTTTTTGGAAGCACACCAAACGGTTGCAGTGCAGGCCGGGCCAACCCGTGAGCGTCGGCGGAGTGAGCGAGCCCGTAGATATAGCTAATATGTTTGTAGAACGTTTCAAAGTAAATTCCCCCCTCGGGCCCTCGAAATCAACTCTGAATGCTGAGCCCGACGTGGAAAGAAAAATAACTTTCTCGATCAAAGATATAGCCCTTGCGATTAAATTGATGTCTAAAGGTAAATCACCAGGCCACGACGGGCTCAGTATCGAGCATCTCAGGTTTGCTGGCCCGCACCTTCCACGTGTGTTGTTTTTGCTATTTAACTATTGTATAGCGCACAGTTACATGCCAGACGATATGATAAGAACAATAGTTGTGCCAATAGTTAAAAACAAAACGGGAGATCTTTCAGACAAGAACAACTATAGACCTATATCGTTAGCAACGGTAATTTCAAAAGTGTTTGATAGTGTGCTAAACAAATATTTGAATAGTCATGTGAAGTTGCACGACAACCAATTTGGGTTCAGGCCTAAACTATCTACTGAAAGCGCTGTACTATGTGTTAAGCACACTATCTCATACTATGTGGAGCGAAAAACACCAGTTTTCGCCTGCTTCCTTGACCTGTCGCAGGCTTTTGACTTGGTTTCTTATGATATCTTGTGGGAAAAATTGCAAAAAGCTCACCTACCAGTAGAACTCATCAATCTCCTCAAATACTGGTATGGAAACCAGGTAAACAGCGTGCGATGGGATGGGGCTATGTCTAGATCGTACAGGTTGGAATGCGGGGTGCGGCAGGGGGGGTTGAGTTCGCCCTCGCTTTTCAACTTGTATGTAAACGACCTGATTGATGGGCTGAGCAGCACTGGAGTCGGCTGTCACATAGACGGCATCTACGTCAACAACATCAGTTACGCGGACGACATGGTGTTGCTGAGTGCATCCATCTGCGGTCTGCGTAGACTGGTGTCGGTTTGTGAAGAATATGCTACATCACATGGATTGGCCTACAATGTAAAAAAGAGCCAAATCGTTGTTTTTGGGGCCGGGAGTAGATATGACAATATACCACCTGTGCGAATAAATGGTAATATTCTACAAAGAGTTTTTATGTTTAAATATTTGGGCCATATGTTGACTCCCGACCTCAAAGACGATGAAGATATTGAGAGGGAACGGAGAGCGTTGTCAGTGAGAGCGAACATGCTGGCACGCAGGTTTGCACGGTGTTCGCGAGAGGTTAAGACCACATTGTTTAGAGCCTACTGCACATCGTTATACACCTGCAGCCTGTGGGCTAGATATACTCAGAAAGCTTACAACGCTCTCCGTGTTCAATATAATAATGCATTCAGGGTGCTACTTCAGCTGCCTCGCTTCTGTAGTGCATCAGGGATGTTCGCCGAAGCAGGTGTAGACTGCTTCTACGCAACAATGCGCAAACGGTGCGCATCCCTGGTGCGCAGGGTACGGGTAGTTGCTCTACTAACAAAATGAGTCTTTGTTACTTATATAAATAAATAAATTCATTCATTCATTCATTCATTATGATTGTGATCAAGTGCTGATGAAAGGAAAATATATATATACTTATATATATGTATAATTAACCAAACAAAAAAAAAAAACTTTTAATAAAAGATCGAGCTGACCAGTTCCCCCGGCAGCACCCGTTCACGAGTTGATGCGTGAGTCAGCCATCGCGAAGCTCAACCACAATAGAGGGAACCTCCCGACCCGATCCACGATGCCGCTACCGGTTTGACCATTTGAATGTGCATGACATACTCGATCTCCATAATCTAACATAATAGATACCTATGTTACTTTCAGACACTTGGAGATCACAAATCACGTATATGTTTTACAATAAATGTCAAAATATATGTAATAAACATGTCAAGAAAATATATAAATAATAATAATAAAAAAATTAAAATCAAGTGTGAGAGGTGGAAGTTTTAGGAAGGGTCCAAGGTTTTTTATCATTTAAATAGTCGCTAATCGTGTAATAAGCATTAGCCATTAAAGCATTTTTAATATATGATTTAAATTTTGGCATTGGCAAGTTAATAACCTCTACAGGGAGTTTATTGAACAATTTAACACTTTGACCCACGAAAGACCGCCTAACATTTTTAAGTCGGAATCTGTTCATACAAAGTTTATGCCTATTACGAGTGACTACACTGTTAACATCGCTCAATGTTTTATACAGGTGTAAGTTAGATTTAACAAAAATAAGTACGTCGAAGATGTACTGAGATGCAACAGTCATAATATTTATCGATTTGAATAATTCTCGCAAGGAATCCCGTGGCTTAAGCCCATAAATAAAACGAATTGCTCGTTTCTGTAAAACAAAAAAATTTCCTATGTCAGCTGCATTACCCTATAACAATAATCCGTAGGACATTATGCTATGAAAGTAGCTGTAATACACGAGCCTAGCTGTTTCGATGTTTGTACACTGTCTGATCCTTCTCACTGCAAAAGCTGCCGAACTAAGTTTTTTGGCCGTGATTTCAATATGTTTATCCCACTTAAACTTACTATCCACAGTAATGCCCAAGAACTTGGCACTGTGTACCCATTCTAATACTTTACCATTAACTACTAAAGGAATATCAAGTTGGGGTGCGTTTGAAAGAGAGAACTTAATACACTTGGTCTTGTCTGTGTTTAAAGCCAGGTTATTAGTTGTAAACCATTCAAGCACAAGTGACATAATGTTGCTTACATTGTTATAATTTCTACTTTTTCTATCAACTTTAAACAGTAGTGACGTGTCGTCAGCAAATAAAATTACATCACACAATTGTTGGGCAAGACAAGGAAGATCATTTATATAAACTAGAAATAGAAAAGGACCAATAATGGAGCCTTGAGGCACGCCCATGTGCACAGGAGCGCTGTTAGAGGCTGCTCTATTAATTTCTACTTTCTGAGTTCTATTGTCTAAGTAAGAAGATAGTACATCAAGGGCCGCTCCAGTGACACCATAGAATTTAAGCTTATTTTTCAGTATGTTGTGGTCGACACAGTCAAAAGCTTTTGAAAGGTCACAAAATACACCTATAACATCCTGTCCGGCTTCCCAAGCATCATTGATAATTCCAACTAGAGTGGCTGCTGCATCAGTAGTGGAACGACCTTTAGTGAAACCGAATTGACTATTGTGTAATATTTTGTTTATGTTAAAATAAGAAACTAATTGAGTTAAAATTAGCTTTTCAAAAATTTTACTTAATGCAGGTAGAATAGAAATGGGTCTGTAATTAGTGGGATCGTTTTTAGCGCCCTGTTTGAAAAGAGGTATAATTTTGCTGATTTTCATGAGGTCAGGGAAAACTCCATCTGAGATGCAATTATTGAATATAATAGTTAAGTGGGGAGCAATCAGATCAATAATAGTGCTAAGCACTGAGACAGATATACCCCACAGATCCTCTGTATTTTTCATGTTGAGTGCGATCACAGTAATCACATATCACAGTAATTTTAATTGTAACCAAAATAAAAAGTCATCTACCCTATTTTCTTCGCCACTGTACTAAGCCTATATGTTGAAGTTGTAATGATAGCTATTCCGTCTAACCTTATTCCAACGGATATAGTTCACTCGCTTGGACTATAAATCGATCTCGCGTGATTTTATAATCGCTCAGGTAGGTCTCCTCAGACGCGTAATAAGTTTGTTTAAAGAGGAGGTTACATTATTGTCATTTTACTTTTAATTATTAAACCCTTTACCGGTTCTGATAATAGTTAAAATTATAAAATCATACTAGTGGCCTGTCCTGGATTCGCTCGAGTAAAACCGCGCGCCGCTTCTTCTTCACCTGCGCTTTGGAAGCCGGCAGTAGACTCAGTTTAAGTAATTTTTCGACGTCAATAAGTGATGTATATCATTCTAAATTGAATAAAGAATTTTTAATTTGAAATGAATTTTATTTTCAAAATCAACAAATAACCATACACTTAATTTGAACTGTCATATCGACTCGAAAAAAAGAAGAAAGGGGCGTTAGTTCGGTTCCCGCTGGAGTCCTAATACTTTTTCATCTTATGTTTTATACGAATAGGAAAAATATTTTTACAGCCCCGTTTATTACCTAGACACATTATAAACCCAACTAGTGTAATCTAATCTAATAATAAAAAGCGATTATCCTTCGGTCTCGATGCATGACATCTGTCGACAATTATAGCATACACAGTTAATCACATAAGGTAATTATGATCTAAGTATATAGATGGTTGAAGGTACATAAACCGCGTCAACTTTTCTATATTATTTATTGAATATAAAACGAGCAAGTACGGGTAATTATAAACCATTTAAGTATTTCAAAATGTGTGAATGACGTCTATACGTGAATATAGTACAATGACTTGATTGCGTCCGGTTAACAATATTATAGGTAGGCTTTCATATCAAACATAATTTAAACTATAAAAATATCGATTAATATGTAAATACTATATTGCTGCGACACTGAACTTTGAGGCGAGGCCGAGTGGAGCTCGTGTTGTCCCTGACTTTGCCCGCTATTACCGAATGAAATCTTAATGCTTTTTCACTTATCTCGTAAAGATCTGTTCATAGTCCAAACTATCTTAATAATTACCTACGAATGTAAAAGTGTGTTTGTTTCTTCTGCTTTCTCGCCAAAACGAAAAACAATATTTAATGTGATTTTTTTTGTGCGGAGATGTATTTACATCTAATAAGTCCTTATAAAATTATATTAATTTGAACTAAACACTATCTATCTTAAATATAACTTATAAATATTGTTGATATAGTTATGCATTTTATCTTCAAATTTCTTTCTAGAATTGTACTTTTAGAAAATATCAAAAAATTTGAAACACGGTTTCAGTTAGATGTCGTGCCACATAACTTTTTCACGGAATGATCTAGCGAGGCTTTTAGGAGTTATGGAGCATAAAATGTACGCATGAAGACATAATTATAAGCATGACTATTGTATTGTGACATCTCGTGTAAATTTAATTGAAAAATGTGTCTACGATCTTACATTGGAAACACATCTTTACATTACCGCAAACAAAAGGTCGAATCGTTGTCATTCCGAATGTGCTGTGAAATCTCGATTACTTGACTACTCGATGTTATTCGATACCTTTATTATCGTCAGGAAATGTATAATTTTCGGCAATGATCATGAAAGTGATTCCACGTGATTATCAGTCGTTATGTAGGTTATAAATGATTTGGGAAATGACATATTTTTTATTTATCAAGTATGCTTACTTTGTCGACGGAACCTTGCGTTTCCATAAAAGTAGTTTTATTTGAAGTAATGGTTAAAACAAGTGGGTTTGGCATTGTTATTTTTACAAGCTTTTATCATTTTATTCATTTACTTTTAATGTATGTAATAACGTATGTTCGGTTGGAATCTTGTCACTCTGTCATTTTCTGTGCATAAAAAGTAAATTTATAAATTTCTCTGCCCTTTAAACCCAATCAATATTTCAATATCATTTTTTTTAATACGGTGATGGCGGCACATAAATCTTATGCAAACGGAAAATTAATTTAACAGTTCATTGATACAACCATTTTGTTAATTGACAATGGTTTAGTATTGATAGATATTTGTACATATGAATCCTATCCATGATTAATACTACACGTAGAATAGAAAGATCGTAGAAATAAATATGTTTATACAAAGCACGTAGCACGCACTCGTAGCATCGTAAATCTAATAGTATATTAGAGTGATCGATTCAATTATGAATCAATTCACGTCACCAAACCATAACTCGGCCTTGACTTGGCCGCTGGTCTACCGAGCGTGTCGGACGCAACATCTTGCACAACTTGGCGGTTGCACTACCGCATTGTCTGTTGGGAATTGAGCGAGGTCGTAGCTAAATCTGTCATCATCTTAAATACAAGGCTCCGACGCTATGCAGCCGAGGATGCAACTGGTAACGCGCTCAGATGAAAGGGAGAGAGATCCTCTTACCTAGATAGATAGATTTATTCAACTGATACAAATAAGTAAAAATACAACACTCTTTAATTCTCTTCTCTAGAGAGAATGCAACCAAAAACACACTAAGGTTTGCCCTTAGAACCCTTGCGCATTCTAGATTGCATTTTGGCTGTGACGCCCCAAAGCCGATATTCCGCGTAATAAATCTTTAAGTTTTAAAGATTCGGCTGAAATTTTGCGATTGGCAGCCTACTACGCTTTTTGAGGTTGTCCTTATCCCTTAGTCGCCTCCTATGATATCCGCCTCAAGATAAGAGTAGTCTTATTCTATTTTAAAATTTACCATCATGTGGGACTGTCACATGAGATCCGAGTCCCGAGTTCAAATCAAGATGGAATATTTTTTCAGATTGACCTGCGTTTTGGATGTTTGTCTATGTAATATATATCTTATAAAATTAGTATCGTTAAGTTATTTTCCCATAACACAAGCCTTGAACTTAATCTACGTGATTAAACTTGTCTCATATGCATAATGATTATATAACTACAGTCCGTTTTCCAAGTAACTTCTTTCTGCGCTGCTCTAACCTTTGGAATAAACTTCCCTCAGCGGTGTTCAATAATAATTTCTACATTAGGGTCTTCAAGAAAAGAGTCTATTGCTTTCTCAAGTCGGCAACGCACCCGTATTCGGTTGCCGGTGTCCGTGGGCTGTGGTGTTTGCTTACCATCAGGCGACCTGCTTGCTCGTTTGCCCACAATATTATAAAAAATAAATTAGAGGTATGTAGAGGTCCATAGCACAGAGGTATATAATTAACTTGTGCCTATTTTTTCCAGAATTTTCCCAAATATCGACATTACTACTAAAATTTAAATTAAAACGAATTCATAAGAGTTGACTTCATAAACAAATCAAAAGATCATCCAATTAAAATTCAACGTTAAGCTAATCGCAATAGAATTTATATTGCAATATTTATACAAGTTTTGCATACAAATGACTTCTTAGCGCCTTGGGCATCGATCACAGAATTTATAATAAGTAATAAAGTAAATAGAAGTGTTGATGAGTCGGTGGACTCGCCTTACACCTGACCCAGCCCTAACATTTTCATATCCTCCCGTGGATGTCGTACAGCTGACAGGTGCACAGGGACACATATCGGTAGTTGATATACAATAATAGCATTGCCAAAGGGTGCAGCGTCTCAGCCCCGAATGCAACAGAAAACACGCGAAGACGAGAGAGAGCGAGAAAATGTGAATTGGGCTTATAATTAACACTGGATCCAGAAAAATATAACTAAACACCAGTTTTAAGAGCATTGTTGGTACTATGGATACGGATTGTGTTTGAAATAAACAATTTATTGATTCTATTATGTGACTTAATTCAAATTTTACATTGGTATAAAATGCATCGTTGTCTACAAAACAAATATCACTAATGTAACGTCCGACGATCCGTAGATAAAAGAAATATATATTAATTTAATCAATGGACACTTCTATGTCTTGCTTTATATGATTATAAATTCTGTGACATCATGTCGTATTGAAGTAGGTATTCCCTTAGCTATTGCGATAATCAATTTATTCTCGTACGCTGCATGTGGACATATCTATCCTCATAGGTTCATATAACGCCATACTTATTAATATACTGCAAGGATGATAAACTGTGAAAAATAGTATTTGTTTGAATGGGAAATAAATTTTAATAAAACAAATACTAGTTGTTTCTGTAATCGATCATTTCTTACTTTTAAGGTGCTTTGTAGACGAACACTAGATCTTTTGAAGTTTATTGTGAAAAATAATAAAATATCTTGACATAATAATGACACTAGAAACTATTCCGAAATATTACAGTTTTTAAATTAGTTTTTAGACAGTGTAGTAACAGTTGACTAAATCGAAAACGGTGGCCATCAAAATCCGTTTGGTCAACTGTGGCCACATTATGCTATAGAAAATTATAAAACGTTGTACAAAAATTCTTTATCTAGTGTAGCATAATCTGTTAAGATATTTTTTTATTCTTCGCCAAGAAATTGATAAAAATATGATTGTGGCTCGTGTGCGGCCATCAGCACCTTAAACTATGTATTTTTATCGGTCGACTCATAGGAAGTTATAAAAATATAGCATATTTGTATTCACCTGTAAAAAGTAAATCAATTCCTTATAATGTTAGTTTTCATGTCTTCATGACTTCAATACACGAAAAATATACAAATGGCTTTTTATATAACGAAACGTTTAATGCATTATGCATAACGCTATTTGTTTTTTTTTCGTGTAATAATTTAATAACTACTTATAGACAGGTTCTTGAATGGTGATAACTTTTAATCCAAATAATTGCGGTCGAAAAATATTAGGCCGTGGTCCGAGGCACGCGCGATGTGCCGACAGCGCTAAATATTCAATGCGATTTTCCATGGGCATATATAATGTTGTTAGAATGAACAAAAAGTTTATGTAGATTTGAATTTAAACGTTCTCTCTGTACTACGTTGTCTAAACAGTTATAAACAAATCAATTTTGCATGTTTGACAATTTTATTATTATGAATAAATGATATATAATTTTATTTGAAAAAAAAAAAACAATTTTAATTACTTTTTCAAATTTGTAATGTTGTTAGGGCAACAGTTTGTTGAGTTTTTTCACCGTTGCTCTCTCTTGTTCGGTACCTACGCTTTTCGCGTGTCCCGCTCAATTAATATCACATGTAATATTATCAATCAAATAAATTTTATTACATTTATATCTAAATTAGTGTCATTAAAAGACACATTTCAGATTCTTATTAACATTTCTTTCTTCGCCGCCATATATTCCTCCTAGTCCCCGCTTCCGCTCGGGCTCTGCGGCCGGTATTCCCATTCAGTGAATCACAGCCACGACTCACGCACTACAGTTTCTCCCCGACCGCGCTCCGATAGTGTAGTGCAGTGATAGTGCGTGGATAAAGTGATTTTCTATTCGGTACGTAGTGTACTATTGCTATATGTTACTGTTTGTCTATTGAATGGTGGTTATTTACCTGTAAATATATTATTGTACATCGTCAATACTTTATGCGTATTTTGTTCAGTATAATATTAGAATATAACTCTGAATAATTAGAAACTAACGATAATCTATTATGAAGTATACTTATTATGGAAAAGGCAATGGCAAACCAATCCATAATAGTGCCCAGAAAGTTGTTGTGTGTGTGTTTCATTCCACGTGATGACCACGACCCTCAGCCATGAGGAAATATGTCTATGAAGCAAAAAAGAGTGAATGATAAACTATAAACAAATGTTTATTTTGTTCATTTGCATTTGACAATTTTTTTTAGAAATAGCTGCATTATATAATATTCGAAATAATTCCCTGTATGATGCTCCATATTATATGCTTTCCGTGTGCCAAATTTCATCAAAATTTGTCCAGTACATTTTGTGTGATTGACCTATTTATCTCACATCTTTTTCGTATCAGTGACCCGGCCCGCAATAGGTATAAACTTTCGGGAATAAATTGTCTAAATAACAGTGAAAACTGTATCAAAATTCTTTGCGTTGTTTAAAAGAAGTAAGCTTATAAACAGGCAGATTTGTTATATATTATGTAGTGATAGTGAATAACAATATTACAGGAACTGATGATTACTAGGAAAGGACTTTTTAAATCTAGTGTAAGTTTATTATTTAGACTATTGAGGGCAGCGTGCGTGATTAACATTAAATTAATGGTCTTCAAACTATACCACAAGTAGAAATTAATTGATTGTATTTCTTTAATTTAAACGCTCATTTCTCTGAGATACGAGACGCGATAACTAGAAAGTTTCATTCATAGTCTTCAACTCGATCGAAACACGATTTCCAATGTTTTGTGAATTAAATTGTGAAGCCGTTACATTTGCTTTGCATTACTTTAACCGGCGCGTGCACAGACCTAAACTATATTAGCCTTTGCCCGCGGCATCGCCCGCGTAAACAGCATTATTTTTCAGGATGGAATACCTTATGACCTTTTCCGTACTACAAACTAAATATATCCGAAATTTAAAGAAGATTGCTTGAGTAGATAGAGCGTGAAGAGGTAACAAATAAACTTACTCTCACATTTATAATATTAGTTAAGATTAATCGGCGCGTGCTTACAGATATAAGTCAAATCATTTATTTATATAAATTAGACCTTCACAGGCACTTTTTCGTATCAAACTTGGAATTCATTTGAATTGAAGTAAATAAAATAAATTACATAGTATTCTTTTTGAAACTGCCGAAATAATTTTTTTACACTGTGTTGGTCCCTATCGCGCGGGAAATGGTTTACCATTTTTCTTTTAAATTTTTTTTTCTAATAGTTTAAACAAATACCTACTTACATGCTCAAAAAGTATAAATAATAAACATGGTATGTTTGTGATCGAATGGTGACAAAAAAATAACAAAGTATTTAACCAAAATTAACCAAACAAAATATTATATATGAATCAAGCTAAACTGGTCACCTTTGCAATATATTCTGTATAATATTTCTGTATCTCTGCATCAGCCCTTCATGATCATAACATGTTGTTCACAAACTTGGCATTAAGATCTCATTTGCTCCTAAATTTATGAGGAATGAGGAAACTGCGTTTATGATTGGATTATCCTTATTAAAGTGTCACGCGCGGAAGAAATTAGTATTTCCCAACTAATCATAATTCTATTCGGCTGTAGCCACGTCGCACCGAAGTTGTTTATATCATTTTACCATTTTATATTCAGCTAGCGGCCCGCCCCGGCTTCGCTCGTTTAAAACCATAACAAAGTACACCTAAACTAAGAAAGTCTCACGAATCACACAATCTATTTGTGAAAACCATACAAAAATTAGTCTGGTAATTTTTGAGTTTATCGTGTTCATACAGACAGTCGCGATGGGGGGACTTCTTTTTATTATATGTAAAGATCACTACATATATTGACGACGCCTCCGTTCGCATCGAAAAGTAGCATAGGTCACTCACCACAATAAACATCAACTTTATGTGACACCTGGATTTTAGACAACCCATTTTTCGCGCCACTTCCAATTGGATACGAGTGTGTATGCCATCATCACCCATCTACCCTCATCCTACTTTATTCGAGATCGGTACAACATGTCAGCCTGCCATTTTCCTGTATACTTTATGTATAAACTCAATCGAAAATAGACAAGTAATAAGACTTTGACAGATAGATACTGGGACAGGCAAAACTAAATATGGACTAAAAAGTCGATCATGTTCTGTGAATAGTACTTAGACTAACAAGGAAACTAAGCTTAGCATGGTACCTAATATGGTGTGGTGGCAGCAGGGGGTATAGATCTAGAAAGCTACTTCTAACTTAAGGTACAGTTTCAATTGCATTAATATTATAGTACCAACTTTATGTCGTCAATGATTTATATAACCACTGTAATAAGAGGTCCCAGATTTGATCCCCGGACAGGTCATTAATGGAAAATGATCATTTTCATATTGACTTTGGTTTTTATCTATATATGTATGTGTTATAAAATACCAAAAAATACTCATTGAGTTAGCATCCCGTAACACAAGTCTCGAACACACGTGTCGAACTGCGGACAGAGTCGCGAAATACGAGTATTTTGTAGCTATAAGATAGTTATTATAAGTATAATTCAAATTTGATATGGAAAAGTGCCAATAAACGCTTTTTGAAAGCAAAAGTCTAACTTTTGCTTTGTTTTGAACACACACGCCTCAATCAGCCACATTAATCACAGTCAGGACACCACTTCCTTTGTATTTCCTTACTGATTCACGTTTACTATTCGTACACTTGTCATATCACAAGGGCAGTAGGTATGTTGTGGTAGGTACTAAGGCCCAAACTATTGCAAAAATGACCAACGTACAATAGTAATGTGCAAATTACCCTTTGTTTCCCGACGTGACTCACTGCGCCGGCGCAGGACTCGCAAATTACAATGATTATAATAATTACAATAACTGCATGACACTATAATTACTGTGCTTTCACTTGAACTTTGATATTCGTTATTGCATTACGTTTTTTGGTTCATTGCGTTATTTTTCTTGTCAATGGCTCACGTGATAGAGGATAGAGACATTGTTACAATAAAAAAAAATATCAGTAATTGAATCGGACGATTTACACAGATTGAGTTCGCTCCAAAGTTAGTTCGATACTTGTGTTATGTGATATTTAATGATACTATACTTTATAACCTACTAGCGACCCGCCGCGGCTTTGCACGGATGTAATATTATGCTAGCTATATAGATACAACCTTTCTCTTGAATCACTTATCTGTTGCGTTAAAATCCGTTGCGTAGTTTTAAAAATCTAAGCATACATAGGGACAGACAGACAGCGGGAAGCGATTTTGAGTCTGAAACGGTTCTCCGACAATTGCTTCGGCTACGTCAGAATGTCTCCTCTATTCTGTCGACGAAACGTTCGTAGTCGAAGCAATTGTCGGAGAACTGTTTCAGCCTCCTTTGTTTTATACTATGTCGTGGCACATTTATAGGCAAACGTCAAACACGCAGATCGAAAAAAGGTAATTTACAACGACAATGGCCAGGATAAAAATTAATAACTAGTTAATAATAGTGCAGTTTATTAATTGATTTTCTTTTAACTTATGTAACGTATGTAATATTACTTGATGTTTTAATTTTTTTTTATTCGACAATTAAAGCGAATGAAGGGCGATAGTAGGCATCGCGCTACTGAATCACGTCTATTCTATTATGTACTTAAAATATAACAGGATTTGTGTATTGTGGAATTATGTAAAAGAGAAAACGGGCTTCTTTTTATTGCAAACTTTTTCAAAATGTCAATTTGAAATTTACAAATATTTAAAAATTATTTTTTTTACAGAAGTATACCTACCTATATGTATTTAAATGTTAGTAACTTTTTTTACTACACATTTTTTGACTGCATGAAGTTGGTTGCAGAATTTTTCTGTTTTTTTTCTCTTTCTTTTAAGGTAAAACTATATAGTTTTATATATACATATATATGTATATAATTTTTATAAATCAAATGTTACTGTATCAACGTGACGAATAATTTTTCACAACTGTTTGTTTAACAGATTGTAGTCCAACTGAGATAATCTAGCCTCTTGTGTCGTGTCGTGTGATAAGAGCAAGGTGTTATCACTCCTCTATCATGTTATCAGACCATCATTCAGCTTCTGACTTGCAAATTTAATCATTTTGTGGTTACCTGATTCTTTTATGCAAGAGCAAAACATTGAAATTGTTTTAATCTATAAAAAAGTCTTTAAGAATTCAAATATTTATATTTTTCTAAAGAAATCATATTCATAAAAGATATTGTTACGTTATAGCAACATATTAAAACAATTTATTGTAAACAAGCAAGTGGTTTATTAAATTACTAAAAATGTATCCTCGTTCAGAAAGTCTGAGAGCAAAAACAAGTACAGTACCTAGCACTCATCTAATCTGATGTTATAGTGTGAGAAATTATTTCTCGAAATCACATAAGCTTTCAATTTTATATGCACCCAGGATCAGCTTCCAACGAGGGAACTCCTCAAGGATTTACTATACGGACTAGAAACGGTTTGACATCCAGAATTTTACCAATTTACCGTTTACAAAATTTAGTCTAGGAATTTTTAGAAGATTTTAGATCTACCTGAAATGCACCATTTTATTTTTAATCTCTATCACTTTCACTACATTGTATAAAACAAAGTCGCTTCCCGCTGTCTGTCTGTGTCTACGTTTTTTTTAAATATATGTTATTTATCTATTCTTATCAGCCGCGACCTGTTCAGTTCACCCACCAGCTTCACTAAGCAGTGGGCCACGGGTAATTTCTGTTTACCCATGCACCCACTGCAACCGTCCGAGCGAAGCCGGGAAGGCCACTAGATTTTATATAAATGCCAATACAAGTTCATTATACCTAAAATACTTAATTATCAAAGCACTTAGAGTGCCATATAAAAGATTTAAGACAATGCAAACACAACATGATAAGCTATCGAGATCGATTACTCGATTAGCTGTTATGGTATGCAGGTAATGAGGAAAATTATTATTATCTAGGTAAATGAATGCTCTATGCTAATGAACTTGATGGGAATAACGAATTTTGGATGATGCAATGATTTTGGATGTGCTGTTTGTTGTACACGAAAAATAGGACTGATGAAATTTTTTATATTTGATGACCATTCGAAGGTCTTTATATTATCCGAAACACCAGTGAAAATATACTGTGATAATGACAACGCTTTCAAAGATATGACAAAAATAAAATGACATATTTTTGGACTCGTCCAAACGCTCCACAGTAAATTATACTCTAACGTGACGTCACGGTCGAATAACATCTAAGCGAATAATGCTATGTTTGTTCGATAGCTTAAATATTGCATTTATGGTGATGGAAGTTAATTCGAAATTTTAGCTTTTTGCGACGGTTGAGTTCATTTTTTCCAACCAACTTGAAATCCAGTGGCATTGTTAATCTATGAGTTATCATAATTATCATACATATATTTATTTTATCTCGAACATACATATTTTTTACATTTTTCTGACCTAGTCAACTATCCTTTCCCTTTCCTTTTCCGCCAGAATACAGTGTGATTTCTGAGGAAGGATAGTTGTATTTTTTATGTTTGTACCCGAGCGAAGCAGGGGCGGGCGGCTAGTTGTTGCTACATAAACTAGATCACAATTAACTACTTATATAACATCAATAATAAAATTAAACGACCATCTGTCCCTTAACCTTCTAAATCTAAGAAAAAAACTGTAGGCCAGAATTTGCATACAATGCTCACAGTAGACTTGAGGTTAATCTGATTTATACTCTAATGGATACACATAAGGTCAATTATAATCTGTATGGTCCTGATCTAAATTTTATGATAATACTTTCTAAGGAAACGAGGCGTGTGGTTCCGCCCTAAAGTAAGACCACTCTAAAGGACACGTAAAATTATCAGCGGATAGGCAATAGCAGCATTCGCAAGGAGGGTAGACGTCAAGCAGGCGGCTATAAAATTAAACTCGAAGCTAAACGTGGCCTTCGAGTTTCACAATCCTTGGCTCTGTCTACCCTGTAATCAATCATTTACAAGCACATTAGTCAAAAGTTATTTATTTGCCATAAATAAGTTTAAGAGACACGTGATCTGTAACACTAATTATCTACATTTTTATAGATCTATAAAACTATATTACTATCTAATAAAATGCTTTATCAAATGTAGTATAAAATATATACTGTGGTTCGCTATAAATAAATAAAAAGTGATAAAAGTATGATGTTAGCGCTAGTGTGCAGGTTTATGTAATCTTATGCCGGCTCCACACAATCGCCGAACTCGGACAGATGCCGACGGGAATGAACATTGTGTAATCTGTATGAAGCGGTGGTGGTGTAATGGTTAAGACGCCCGCCTGTGGATCGAAAGGTCCCAGGTTCGAATCCTACTCGTGCCACATGAGTTCGTATATCAATCTGACTCATATATAGTAGTTTTCATCGACCAACACCACAAAACATAACGCAGCACAACGGAGCCCGACTGAGCAATGGGGCCTCGCTCTTAACTAGATAGTGTCGATTACGAATATAGTATGGTTGTCTGATTGCAGAACATCGTCCAACGGAAAACAATGTTATCACGTGTTGATTTGCTTCATTGAAAGTCCCCAAGGTTTATAATTAAACTCACAACATTACAGAATAGACAGTAATAAATACAATCAAATCATTTATTCAGAAATTACATCTTCATAGGCACTTTTTCACGTCATATTCTACATTAAATGATGTTTACCAAAGCTACAAACTACTAGCATTTCGGAACGACCACTGAACTTATTTTACGCTCTTGAACAAATGCTTTCACGCAAAATCTTCTGGACGGATGTTGGTACACGGGTAGAATATAACCTGGAATGACATATGGGATAGGTACTTTTTATCTCGAAATTTCTACGGGAGCGAAACAACGGGGCGCAGCTAGTAATAAATAAAACACTCGAGGAAGAGGTTAGTAAAAGTACATACTAAGAATTTTTGAAAATAAGGTTGCAATTAACAGGTTAAAGTTTCAAAAACAAAATTTCTGAAATCAGAGCGCGTAGTGCGGATTTGCATTTCACTTCTCACTATCGAATCGATTCGAAGTGACACGCAGCGAACCAATCACATTGCGGTGTGGTTGTCGTTGCGTCACAATGGCGCACTGTGATTGGTTAGCCGCGTCTCACTGCGAGTCGACTCGATGATGAGATGTAAATGGCAAAGTGCACTACGCACACCGATAAGATTTTCTCTCTTTTTCTTTTTCATTTAAGCACTTTTTCCGGTTTCTACCTCAGTCATAAAGCGTTGAAGCAGGTCAGCTGTTCTACATTTACTTTTCCACTTGGCCTTTGCCTCACAGTCTGATTGTGACGACGCAGCGTCACTACTCCGTCGTTTTAGGCTCCATATTAATGTGTGTGCGTCGACGCACTGCACAAAATTACTGATCCGATGTTGGAAGATAGCGGGACGGGAACTTTAGCCCTTTATTCCTCATTCACAATTTTTTTGAATTTTTGTATTTGCTATCAACACTCAAAGAATTCTCACTCACATTTTCTTCCTCAACCATAAAACATCGAAGTTCAGAACCCTTCCCTACTGCATTCCTCAGTCACACATCTACTATATGTATTTGTATTCCACAATCTACAACATGTGAATACAACCAGCATTCATTTAGTTATAATTTCGCGGCGTTCTATTGTTGTATTGTTGACATTTGGTATTTGGTCTACGCATCAATCATTGTTGTGACGTTTTGTTTCTAGTACTTGTCGCGTAGAAGGTTATCTAAACTGTTTACTTTTCTATAATAGAACTGTGGGCGAAGTGCGGGTTAGCATTTCACTTCTCACCATCGAAACGACTCGAAACGAGACACAGCGACAACAACCAATCACATGACGCCATTGTCAGTTTATTAATTTATAACACTTGATGTAGGCGTGCAAATTGTTATTTTACTTTTGTTTAAACTGTTTAGAATTTTCTCCCAGAATAAAAGATCTTTATAACTATGCAACGGATTTTGATACAGGATTTTTCATAGATAGTATGATTTATGAGGAAGATTTAGGTAGCCGCTAGTTATTTGTAATTTAAATAAATAAGGCAAAAAAGCGTAAAAATATTATTATTTCGGTTACTTTTTTAATAAATAAGAATTCGAAAATTATTAGTGTATGCGAATCTGTCTGTTTATTCTGCTTTCACGGCTAAACCGCTTAACCGATTTTAATGAAATTTGGTATGCATGTAGTCAAAATACCCCATTCAAATGTAGTCTACTTTTTTTAAAATCAACCTCCAAGTGACTTAATTGGGGGGTGAAAGTTTGTACGAAAATCGTGTCTGTTCCGCTTTCGCAGAGAAATTTACGCGAGCTATGCCGCGGGCAAAAGCTAGTATATGTGAAAAATATATGTGTATGTACTCATATTAATAAACTAGTAAAATGTAGAACTGTGTCAGTGTAACTTAAACTACTTTATTATATCTCCCATCAAAAAGTAATTTTATTATCAGTACCCACGTAAAGTTACCGTGTTAGGTAAAGTTTCCTCTAATATAATCATTAGCACGGTTCGTTTCGATCGAAACTTCTGTTGTTATCATAGATACCGTGTGTTATTAATGTTCGACAAAGAGTTAAAAAAAATATTAATTTGATGTTACATTTCTTTCTCATATAGACCAAATATAACTACTTATATACTACTTGCTATATAAATATTTGGCAAATATGCAATGAAATTTAATTCAAAGTTATTGTTCTGTTATTTAAAAAAAAATTGGGTATTATATTATAATTATAATTTATGTTTTTAAGAATATGTTTAAATAAAACTCATTTTTTGTTGATGTATTCAAACAATTAAATCGAAAGAATTCCAAAAAAAATAACGTTTTAATGAAACTCTAAAATTGAATCGGACCATTTTTATTACAGTTTTAATTTTACGTTTGTGGGATATGTAATTTATTATTTAAATTATGACGAGTAAAAATTTATGTAAATATTTATTTATTTCAGGTATTTCCCATACAATACGTGCGGAGTGAGGAGGCGAGCACTATGCCACGGCAATGTTGCTGAAAATATGCAAGTCGTGTCAGTAGTGAGTATTCTGGCGCGTGGTTCCGCCCTAGAGTAGGACCACTCCACATGTCTCGTGTATCTTACGAGGGACACGTGACTTTGGCGGCTGATAGGCGAAAATTGTATTCCCCAGGAGGTTTGATGTTTAAGATTTTAAGGTATTCTTACGTGGACCCTGGGCTTTGCAGCCTCACAGTCGTGAACTGAACCGGGAAGAAGCACTGACGAGATGAATTATAGATAATGTGGGGAAAAAATTATATTGAATTACACGAAATACTAGTAAAACAATGCTAAAATAATATAGTGTGAAAGTACTATTAACTGATGCGAATATAGTTGTGTCTTGTGTAGATTAGAGAAAAAAAATTGTCTGTCTTTCTGTATGTTTGTTCTTGCATCACGCAACAACTATTGGATCGATGTGGTTTTCACATTTGTATAGCAGATGTTCTAACTTAAAATCTGGTATAGGTTTCATCGCGATACGTTGCTTAGAACCCGAGATATTGACGTGATAAACGCGGGCGAAGTCGCGGGCAAAAGCTAACAAAAATATGCCATTAAACGGCTTGAATAAAATTATCGAAGACCAATGATACAGTACACACTACAACTATACAACACTGCATTTAATTTTCGCTGCTCTAACTAGTAAACACAATTATTTACAATGATAAGAGCACATCACTGTCTGTCCGTCTGTCTGCACTCGCCAAACAAACGTGGCCGTTTGTGTGACTGTTATGGTTAGACATGTTTACGATTGCTTGTGTACTGTGTCGTGCCTCAAGTTTGAAGGTTATGGCATTCATACTTCACCCAGTGATAGTAAACTTCAACGACAAGTCAAAACGAAGTCGCTTCCTGTCCGTCTTGTTCCTATGTATATCGGATCTTTAAAACTACGCAACGGATTTTAATGCTGTTGGGAGCTGTTGAATATTTATTCAAAAGCTCTCAACAACATCAAAATCCGTTTTTACGTAATAATTACGTAATTCGTATTTAAGTAATAATTGTACTTATTTAAGTACAATTTTTTTATGTACAGTGATAATAAGAACAGGTACTTTTTCCTTTCTGTGTAAGCGAGCAAAAATATTAATGTTAAATCAAAATATCGGAATAGTAAGTTCAGTGGCATAAATAAGGTAGTGTACACATAGGAAAATTGTCTTTGTGATAGTTTTGAAGTTCTAAATTATTACCGTTTTGTCCCAGAACCGCGAGGCGAATAAATTATTTATATCAACAAAGAAAACATAAAAAAAAGATGGATGTATAAAAAAAAAATTCGAGAGTGCAGAAGGACAACCTGTGTTATTAGAATATAACTGTTAGATCAATCTAGATAACTGTAGGAATCAATCTTGTTCGTTTTAATTTAGTCACTTCAGACTAGTCTACCGGTCCTATTTTTACGAAACAAGTATTTAGAAAAACTTTGTGGTTATCGGCGATTGTGCGATAGAAAACCTGAAAGTTCAAGTTTGATTCGAGTGGTCGGTAGACCTTTCTCCTCTATGTCATATTTGATTTATTACTTACAAACACTTGATATGTTACGAGTAGATAATAGGCTCCTAAAACCTCGATAAAACGGAAGATTTTCGTAAAATCCATTACGTTTGCACGAAATTCACACATTTTTGTCGCCATCTCGAGATAGTGTGCGAAAAGGTCGATAACATCTGTCACCTGTCAAGATAAATGAAAACTTACGCTTGACTCATAACAGTCTTGGGTTTCGGTGTGAAATGTGCCTTATATATTGTTAATAGTTGAGTAATATTCAGGACCTATATTATCCTTACGAATTTGTGATATTCAAGCGAAAAATTAGGTTATGTCCTAATTCATATATATTTTTTTCGTTTAAGTACATCAAAAAAGTACTTGAAATGTAGTGCGACAATGATTTAAAACTGGCCACTAAAATACGACAAAAAAGAAGGTTTTTATTTTACGAAAGTATTTGAAGAAGTTTTTCTAATTTCTTTATGGGGTTTATATAATAATGATTTTGTGATCAGTTAAATCAGTTAGTTTTTTATAATTGTCTTCAAAGTGGAAAAGAAAATATCTATGGATAATGATGTTGTGAACACTAGGAAAAAAGGGTATGTAATGTAATAACTGTGATAAGTAAAGATTTTAACACATTTTCACACGATTGCCACAAGAAGAGTGTTTTTTCAGGGTGCTATGGTACTCTGTTGGAAAACAAATAAAAACAATTTTTGTTGCATAGACATAATTGAAAGTAGATTTTTTAAACAAAACCTGTATTCAAAGATTTTAAAACATAATATCGAAGATTAATCCCACGGGATCAGGTAAACTGCGGATTGCAATCCCAAACCGTGGACACCTTGCGTTATTCCCGTAAAGTAATCACGATAAAATAAATATTATTTTTAATGAGTATGTATACATTTATTTTTTGTAAACGTGATGTGTGTGACATTTCTTCTAAATTAACATCTCAGTTGACGTTAGACTTCGTCAAAGTCGGTTAGAAACTAGGTTAAACACAGTGCGTTAAAATAAAGACGCAGAAAAAATACTAAGATTGGTATTGTATTCTGCAAGTAGTTTCAACAGGGTGTGCGTGGTCAGAATACACATACATAAATACATAATTAGTTATTTGTATGGACGACGAAAATAATTTTATTTCAATAAATGTAATAAATCAATCTTGAATCTAAAATATATTTAAAAAATGTTTGTCTTTTAAAAATCAAATGTACTTACTGCCGGCTCAGTGACCCCCGAGCGGAGCCGGGTCTCCCAAACGAGAGAGTGCCTAGTCTTCTGTTCTGCGCTCTATAGTTCGCCAGCTGACAGCTCCCAATCCACACAGATCAGTCTCCACTGCGTCGCTCCAGGAGCATCTGAAGCGTCCAAAAAATCAAATGCTTTCATAAAAAAATCCATATTAGAACAAGCGGTGGTGGTGTAATGGTTAAGACGCCCGCCTGTGAACCGAAAGGTCCCTGGTTCGAATTCTACTAAATATTCGTACCACATGAGTTTGTATACCAATCTGACTCATGTGTAGTAGTTTTCATCGACCTCCACTTGCCGGTGAAGGAAAACATCGTGAGGAAACCTGCACAGTGGTTGATTATCGACTTGTGTGTGAAATGGAGAAGGCAATGGCAAACCACTCCATTAATAGTGCCAAGAAAGTCGTTATGTGTGTTTCATTCCACGTAATGACCACAACCCTCAGCAAAGAGGAATACGACTATGAAGAAAAGATAGAATAAATATATTTTTTGGCACTATATACCCGCCCGGACCTGGCAAATGGGACACCCAAACAGTGCTGACTTGGTGTTGTCAAGAGGATGTGGGCACAAGCCAATGCTGTCATAACTAAGGGTGCCAAAGACCTTGCGAAGTGCAGAAGAAAAGCGATATATTGGCTTGATGGCTGAGAAAGCATCCAGGGATATGCTCAGGTTAGAGAGAGAGAGAGGTTGAAAGGATTTATGCCTAGCAGGAGACTAATGAGTACGCTGAAAATAACTTTTTCTCCTAACATTTAGCTGCAATAATCTAATAATACGTAGGTATAAAACATAGACATTAGTTAATTGACGTTTTTGGAGAAAAGTCTGCGGTGAAGTTTGTTGCGCCGCTTCTTCTTCGCCGCGACGGTTCTCGGCTTCCGACTTAAGCAGTAATTTTTCTAACGTCAATGATGTTTATCATTTTATGATGAATATAGAATTTTGTTGAATTGTGACCTTATTAAGAACTTTCAAAAGAAATGTCGGATTTTTTACCCGACTAATATTAGTACGTAATGATTTTGACCGTGATGTATTTTCGTTTCAGCTGTTTGGAGTCCTGGTACTGGTCTTGTTGTGAAGAAAGATTTTGTTTCGACAAGAAAATAGCTAATTACAAGTAAGTATAATTATTATTAAATAAATAAATAAATAATAAATAAATATATTAGGACAAATCACACAGATTGAGCTAGCCCCAAAGTAAGTTCGAGACTTGTGTTATGGGATACTAACTCAACGATACTATATATTTTATAACAAATACATATATAGATAAACATCCAAGACCCGGGCCAATCAGAAAAAGATCATTTTCCATTATGACCCCCGACCGGGGATCGAACCCGGGACCTCTCGGTCCAGTGGCAAGAACTTTACCACTGCGCCACCGAGGTCGTCAAATTGTTTGCTACATAAACTTATTACCAAAACTACTATTTGAACGAAACTCCGAAATGCTAGTTGTTTATAGCTTATTGAGAAATATTATATAATATATTTTAACTTTGTTTAATACTGTGTAGGATATTATACCTATCACCTCTTTATTAACGTCATTTTATGATTCATCTTTTTCAAGAAATATATTATTTTCATGCCATTTATTTGCAATTTATTGTATGTAATATTATGTGTAACATAATGAATACTGACGTCATTGAGTCCATTGTCAAGGCCATGGCCAATAGTAATGGGTAATTTGTATGTCATATTAGATACAGTATGCAATGATATAAGCTGGTCACGCAAAGTTACATAAGTGGCATGAATTGGGCGTAGGTGCATTTTAAAAATCGCGAACAAAATTTCTAGCCACAATTATTCTATCGTGCAACGATGTGTGGTCCCGCCCTAGAATAGGATTACTCCATTTCGTCTAAAGAACATGCAAGCCTTAATAATGCATTTCCGAAGAGGTTTGACCTCAAGCAGTTGGGTTGTAATATCACAGCTTAATATTCAAAATATTTAACTTTTACATTGACCCGGGGATCGCGGCGTCACAACCCCGAAAGCCACCAAAACACGCGAATGAGAGGGAATGCCCGAATTTCTATAGTCGAAGGCATATTTTAGTGGGTATAAAAAAACCTGTGGAGTTAAGTATGCAATCTATTAAGTACAGCATCCTATTAGCTTTTGTATTATACTTTACGAAATATGATACATAGGCTTCGTCTTATTCGAGTTACAAAATGCTTCAAATAGAAACTAGCTAATTTAGTAAAAATATATCTTGACCCTTTTTCTGTTTTCAACGTTTATTTGAAAAAATAAAACAAAATTAACATTAATTAACAGTAACTTACCTTTTTCCGCCTCTGCATAATGCGCTGTTGTTCAAATACATATTAACTTCGCTGGCACAAAACCGTAAAACGATAATTTATAGTCGGAATAGAAAAAAAACACAAAATGCGCCGACGCTAGACGTAATGTACGTTCAAAACGAGTTCAGAACTATTGAAAACTGGTCGTGAAAGGATTTTCTCAAATTTTTAAATTCCGAACCATTCAGCTGTCAGATACCTACATTTTTTTTTTTTCAGTCACTAGCTGTGCTACCTCTTTCTATTCTAACGTTCCAAATTCAAATGCAACGTTTCGTCGTATAGACAGAGAAAGAGATGTGCGCATTAGATATACATGAGAAGAAACGAGACGGAACGTTGACATATTTTGTTAGCCGAATTGGGCCGGGAAGTACGGAAATCTGCAATCTTATTTGGCTTTGGAAAGGAAGATATGAAAGTGTCTAGTCTATAGCTATCTCTATCTACTGTTCCGTCACCGTCAACCTGTCATAATATACTTTTAAAATTCCAACAAGTACAATATCCATTCTTTCCCGGGTGCCAGATTTTATTCAAGTCGCCTAAAGGCATCCATTTTATGCAGTATTTATTGCAAAGGGAAAAGATCTATCAAGTTTTATCTTTACTAACATATACGTTAATTGAATGCAATTTCTATGTTTTAACTGAAATTGGAATTAATAACTTAATAGTGAAGTTAACTGTCCGTTCCGACCGATGCACAAACTAATGTTTCCTGTTTTGTTGTGAAGAAAATTGTGTAATTATGTCTACATACTAATTGTGATTGACCAACAATTTTCTACTAAGTAATTAAATGGATTTCCTTTGATATATATTCATCAATTTTAGTTTAATCTAGATAAGTAATATACGTACAAAATATAATAAAGCTGCTCCGCCGGGTTTCCTCTACAAAATCGCACATAAAATCTAAGCAACGTAGGTTCACGTCGGCATCTATCTGAATTAGCGTATTATAGTGGGAACCACAAAGTTATACAAAACACTTACCCAAAGACCAAGAAAACTGTATAGTAAACGGACGAGTGTCACCAAATGAGAAGGAAGATTTTCCGGCCCGATCCAGTTAATCTCATATTGGGCCGGGCACGTGATGAGAATTAAAGTATGTCAGCGCTCTGTCTCTTCTCATGTATTTCTAATACGCACATCTCTTTCAGGTATAGGCGAAACGGAAGATATGACGGGGTCTATATATTTCTCTGTCTACTTACCTATTCTTTTTTAAACAATGTTGATAAATAAACAATTAAAATTACCTGTTTCAGACTAGAAGATGAGCCTTACGCGAACGGCCACACAAACATGGGAGCCAGCCTGGACAGCGTGGTGACCAACCAACCGATCAACAACAACCACCTCCCCCCCAGAACCCTGGGGAGGGAGGTCAATGAACTGCCGATACATGCTGACAAACTATACGAGGTAGCTAATAGTTGTTGACTCAGCGGCAATTATACTTATTTTAGATCAAAATCAAAATCAAATCATTGATTCAGAAATTAGGCCTTCACAGGCACTTGTTCACGTCATATTCTACATTAAATGATGTTTACCAAAGCTACAAACTACTAGCATTTCGGAACGACCACTGAACTTATTTTACGCTCTTAATCATTAAATTTATAGACGAAAATTAAACTTTATACTCTACAGCTTCAAATCATAAACTTTACGATCATGAAACATTTACACAAGTAAACATTTCCTTATCATTCATAATTGTATTTAACTAGCCTTTCCCGCAGCTTCGCCCGCGTCAGCTCTTTGCTAACGCGGAACAGTCATGATTTTCATTCAAAATTTCACCCCTCGTTATAATCCTTTGGGGGTGGATTCTTGACAATAAATGTAGCCTATATTTACAATATTAGTATATAGATTTCGAAACTCATTGGCGAGGCTCAGCGCTATAATAACCCTTTAAATAAATATATGTTATGTATAATAAATAAAAATAATAATATATACAAATTAGCAAACAATAATAAACATGACTATAAAAGATAATGACCAATGACAAGTTGATATATTCCCATTTATGTGAGCAAAGCCTTGATGTCGGATAACTAACTGACATCATTATAGTGACTAACTAGCTTCTGCCCGCAGCGCGGCCTGTGGATCTGGCTGTGGAAGCTTGACAGATAGACAGGCATTCGCATCTATAATCACTATCTATTTCTAACTTTATCCAAAAAAATTAAGTTCACCTAAAAAATGTAGTTTTTAACGAAAGAGACTTTTATGAGAAATTCGAAATTATCGAGTTGTGCAAATTTATTTTTGTTTTCCAGGTTTTCTCTAAATCATTAATATTTAGAGACGAGCACGAACTGAAAGCAAAGAGCAGCAACAATTCGCTCGACGACTTGGAGACGAAATCCGAACCAGATTATTTGTCAGACAGACCAAACAGAACCAAGGTGTACTTTGAAGATGAAGTCAACTCTCCTGTTACAGACTTCGAAATTATGTTCAAAGATGAACTACTGGGTCAATACGATATGTTCAACATTGAGGAAGAAGAAGAAAGTGACAAAGCAAGCCAAGACACCGAAGAAGGACTTACAATGAATATTGTCAATATTAAAAGGCAAGACGTTATTAAGCCCACAACAGTTACAATGAAAGATGACTCGAAAATAACTATACCTGCTCCTGTTTACAATTACGATCCAGTTACATCTGTTAACCTACCTTCAGTGCTATCTTTGCCTCGAGTAGAAAGTGTTAAAGGTATTTTAAGAAGCAACAGTGCAAAGACTTTAGAGAGAGTTGATAGTGGTACTAGATTAGCCAAGCCTGTGTTGAATAGGGTTGAGAGTTTGAAAAATATGGATCCCAATAAGATTAATAAGGTATTAATGAGAGTGCCACATAGAAGTGCATCGTTTTTGAATATTCCTGCGCATTTGTCACCTGAAAAACCGCCTCTAGTTAAATCTAAATCTATGGTTGGTGTTTTATCCGCCACAGAAGAACTTAAATTAAGTAGTCTTCCTGACACCCCTATTATTAAAAGTACTAATTTGCCAAGATTCTTCGCTGAAAGTCCAGCTATTCCTGAATACAAAGGAGATACAAGCTTACAAAGTATTAAACAGAAATCCACAATGATGTTCCAAGAAAATGATTTCAGTATGCCTAGGTATTATGGAGCTCTAAACAAATCAGTCGAAAGTATTCCAGTACATGAAAGTAAATCTATGCCTGATCTTAGAAATCCTGGAAGTTCCAATAAAGTGAATAAAAGATTAGTAAAAATTAGGAGTAAACTTAAACCTTTAGTTATAAGAAAGAGCTCTGAAGAGAAATTATGAAAACATGTTGAAAATACTGTTTTTGAAATAATTGTGATTTGCAAGAAGTATTATTATATAAATTATATACATTACAATTATAATTTTAAGGAAACGTAAAAAAAACATTAATATTTTTGAAAAAAATGCAAAGAATTTATGTGTTATTGAAACCATCGTAATTGAAAAATATGTAGTTAGCACAAAATATTATCAACATCTAACGTTTAACGAGATATTAAACAACCTTATCTTTACTAATCCAGATAATTGTCAATGAAGTGATGTAGACGAGCGAATAACTTCACCGCATCTCTAGTCAATGATAACTTAACCTAATTGTATATAGGTAGATTATTTGATCGGACATGATCTGTCATTTTAAAAAGCTACTTAAAAATAGATAAATACATGAAATTTAATTTAATGACACTTCTCGAAATTTACTTATTGTATGTATAAATTGTCAAGTAGGTACTTACTTTCATATTTTAATCTAATTGTAGATAAAGTAATTGTTATTGAGGTACTTACTACAATACTTGACCATTTTACTGCTTAAGTTTCTAGTGATTGTAGTTTCATGAATTTGTTGTATGATGTGAGAACAAATATAAGTGTATTAATAAATTACTGATTTTTTCTTTCATTTTGATTTATCGTTTTCAATCACTAATTTTAAATCTATTACAGATATTTTTAAAATAAAGATGTTCAGGTTTATAAATGTTAAACAATGAGTTTCAAAATGCGCACAATTTATTACAGAGAGACTAATTCACACAATATCCCAAAGCATACATATTTAAGAATATTCTTTGAAATTCAACAATAACACAAGAATATTATTAATTTATTTTACGACACTAACTTGTATAACCTAGAAATCTATAAATTGAATTATTATTATACCAGTGCTCACTATGATAGATTTCACTAAAATTTAATTTGAAACAAGGCTTAAATTGTAAAGAATTACGAACAAGTAATTTTTTTTTCATAAACTCAACATTGCAAGTTGTAATTTTGATATATGAAAGCAAATTATTTAATTAAATAATATTTCAATATTAGTGACAATGATCAATGGTTTCAGCATTCCATTCCTATTATTAAAAATCTGATGATTTTACATAAACTTTTTCTATAATTAAGGCCATACAATTTTTCTAGTTATATTACTTCTTACTGTAGTTACTGTAAGGAGAAATCTACCCACGTCTATCAAAAATAATAAAGATAGTATTCGAAACACACTTTTTACAATTTACAAAGATTTAGAATTATGCTACGCAATTCATTTTATTAAATGCATTTATAAACATAATATTGGTAACTTTATTACAGTGAGAGTGTTGCGGCTCTTTTTATAATATTTTGATAGCCAATTAATATTTTACTAATATAATTATTTCTACACATGGAAAACACGTGGAAAATCTGGTTCAGGTTCTTTTTATTTATTACCCTGCTATACTAATTGTAATTTGTTCATTTCCATTCTAGCATTCTAGCAATGTGTTACATTACATCAGTTGGAATATGAAGCGCATATATTATTTTTTATTTATTTAGAAGGCATTTTATAGAAAGACATCAATACGTATGAAGAGATTATAATAAAATATAATCTAACTAGTGACATTTAAAAATAAATCTTTACATTAATTGTAAAGTAATAAGTCAATAAAATCAAATGTAATTATAATATAATACAAATACATCTGTGGTATATTTAATAATATAATTAATTAGGTTTTTCCTAAAATAAGATTTACCTTCACATTTTAAAATTTATTTTACTTATTTGCAAGGAATGAAAATACCGAAATAAATCTATTACTACAACCAAGGGTCATTCCGGCCTATTACTAAAATAATCAACATTTAAAACAATTCAGATCTTATTCTACACAATACTGAAATTCTTACATTTAAGTTCTATTAAAAGTTGGCAATAGTTAAAGATCTAGGTAATTTAAAAATGTATAATTACTTTGGTAGGATTCATGAGGAATAATTACATTAACCTTAAGTAGATAACAAAAATTTGGTCACAGGAGAAATAGGGTATTGGATTCTCACATAAAAAAAAAACTTTGAGAATTGCTGGATTGGCTACGTAGCTGTAACATCATTTAAATAAAAATAAGCAAGTCAAGTCACTTTGACACAACAATTGGTTTCTATTGAATTTTATGACATATATATCATTGTTTTATCATAATGTCTAAAGCATATTGTGATAATTAAATATTTTTTATTTCAATAAAAAATATTAATATCCCTTGTCAATAAAAAAAAATCCCAAAATAAATTGTCACAGATGTCCTTGAGTACCAAATATGTTTTTTTAATGAACTTATAAAATAAAAAAGTATGAAAATTTGTTTCGCCAAAAACATTTTTACTTCTGAGTGAATAAAAGCCATGGCTTATTTTTAAAGATATTTAAATTTTAAATCGATCAGTATCCTAAATCAGAAGCAAATACACTTAAATTGAACACCTCAACAGAAAATTAACTGATAATTTCGCTACTCAAACATCATAGAAAAATAATTTTGGGATGCAATGTTCATATCACTTATTGTATGTATTTATTTAAAATGATTTCGACGATGTAACAAAAATAAATCAAAGCGTGGTACGTGATACCAATAAACACAAATTTAATTATTTATTGTCTGGTCACTTTTCCACGCTCCAATTTTGTTTTTTTTTTAAAGAAAATTCCAAAGAGTAATTTATAAAAAGCCTTACATATCAACGATGTTTAAAGTGGAATATATTTTTGGACCAAAATAAATTTACATAGCTCAACCAGCATCTTTTAATTCTTCCAAAATAATACCATACCATTATAGAGGGCGCCACTGTAGTAATCAACTATTGGTAGAATAATATCAAAATTATAATTTGAATATTTTAAATTATATTTTCAAATCATGTCATATTTTATGTCAAAGTCACAATTAAAAGTTTGTTACAAATGTCTTGAGTTATAAAGTTTATAAATAAGCCTTTATTTCACTTACATACTAGCGCCCTCTATAGGACAACAATCCTTATAAAATACAGTGTAGATTTTCATATATGCCATTTCAGATATGGGAGGGGCAAGAAGAAAGTGCGTTAAATTTTCGAAATAGAAAACAATCCACAATCTTTCATACCGATGGTTAAATACAGCAATAAATTGAAAGTTGTTGGAAATTAAATGTTGACACCTCATCCGGAATAAAAGTTTATGGAATTTTTATCCAAATAACGGCTGAATATTTTTTAATGATAAACAGAAGTTTGTGTTCAATATTTTCCTTAAATAGAGAAATTATAATTATATTTTTTAATTACGTAACACTTAGCTATATAAATTAACAGACAACTTTGTTGTTAAACGTATTATCGTGTTTGGGAATCTAATCGTAATGATAGAATATTTTTATATGCCACAAACTAAGCCCTCCGTCAAATTGTATAGCATGTACTAATTTAACTATGAAAGGATTTCGCTTTTATCACTTAACAATATTAACATTTCTTGAAATACTGCCATCATTAAAATAAAACACAACTTTTTAAAATTGTTTAAGCATTATCATACGTGGAACCTCTAACCCCTCGCATATCACGCGGCATAATATGGACTAACTACAGCTATTCACCGCCAGGAGCGCTGATGTCGTGATAATTCAAAATTGGCAATTAGAAAGGTACTCTTTTCTAATTTCAAAAATAATTATTATATGACAATGCTATCTTGTTACGTCTAAATTTTGGAGTCAAAAAACATTCCTTTCATCAAAGCAAAAAATGTAAATCGCGTCATTAATTAAACTGATGAAATTAAAGTGACATTTATCTGTAGTATTTCTATATTTAAATGCCTTTTTGTTATACCAAGTCAAATAGCTAATTTTGTTCGAATTTTACACAACATCTACGCCGCCAGCGGAGGATTCGCTGGCGTCAGTCATTTTGACCCTTAAACTTATAACCGGACGATCTTGTATCGCTTGAACTTGAGTTTCGTCCTCAGCCCAATCAGCTTGAGAGTCACTGCCGCGTCCAGCCACTCCGCCTTGCTGAGGTCCTTCCCGTCGCACGAGAGGAGGATGTCACCTTTCTGCAGGCGACCGTCTAGGTCTGCCGCTGATCCCGCCAACTGCAATGGAGATTTATTACTTTATGTACACAGAGATACGAGAAATATACAGCCACTAAATTGAAAAGTAAGTACCTACAAAGGTGCTGCTTCATCATCTCACACACAGTTTCTTGTATGAGGAAACCAAAACATTTGTCGACGTCTGTAGTTTTCTCTGCCTTCAGTCAGCTCCAACGAATAAAAAAGAAAATATTTAAAAAAAAAGGAAAGAAAAAAATATATACTAACGATTTCCATGATATAAACACCTCCATTGGACTCGAATGGCTTGAAGGAGATTCCCAGCGCTCGACACGGCTTCCGAGTCAGCTCCACCTCCAGGAACTCGAACACATGCGGCTCGGGGCGGAACACTGAGAACTTTATCTGGGGAGAAAACTCGTCAAGTTGGTACATACATGTGAGCAGAGATAGGCGGTGGGAAAGCCACTTTCGCAGTGGTTGGCCATCGGATGGGTCAAAGTCAAAAACTAGACCTTCACGACAACTTAATCATGTTATTTTTTAAATTTAAAATAATTCAAACTGCTGGTGGCATTTAGAAAGCATGCATGGCAGCCATTGCTGTCATTAAATGCAAATTACTACGCAGTAAAAGAAAATATTTAAGAATAATTTTATATTAACAAATTTATATCCGTAAGTATTGATATTTTATAGGCTTTTAATAAAGAGATAAAGAAAAAAGATATAACAAAATACCAAGCACTGCCAGTATAATGGACACCTTGCGCCCGGTACGAAATGAATTTTGATTAAATTCATTTCTAAATTTTAACAAAATATGTTAAAGATTTTAAAACTTTTATTTCGATGGTTGTGAGTGTTGTGAGTGTTTCGTCTCACCTTTAACTGCTTCTGCATGATGGACATGCGTATCCTCTCATTGGTCATCTGCTCGGTGATGGTGATCCCGTTGGCTTGCTGGATCTGGTCCCCGGGCTGCAGGCGCTTGTCCTTGCCGATGGCGCCCTTGTTGAATACATCCAGGACCACAGCGGCTGGACCCTTGATGAAAACGTAAATTAAAACAGGCAATTCTTAAATTTTAGCTCTTCCAAGTAGGTTACAGAAAGTCGATAAGCTGCTGCTGTGTGGCGGGCCTATTTGTGGAATTGGATTTAGATAGTAAAAGATTATAATATATTTTAGGTTACCCATCCAATTACTCATAATTTTAAGAGTGTTTTAACCGCCATTATCACAGGTCGAGCGCGCTAACTACTGCGCGATTGAGCTCTTTCAGTACCTATGGGAAATCATATAATACCCAATACATAACATATTTTTTATTGCACTATTCTTTTTGCCTTTTTATACACGGCCGCAATGTTTAACTGGCAGAAAATACCTTATGACATTAAGTGTCCACCTGTTTTAAATTGTTTAATAAAGCTTAAATAAATAAACATAAAACTTACGTTAATAAAAGTGTCACATCCACCCAACAGCACCATACCCAGTGACTCCTTGTTGGTGTTGACTTCTATCACTGTCTCTTGATTGGGCACGATCTGCACCGTGGCCAGGTCTGGAGGCGGCTCAGCTGTGGACGAGAACAGAAATTGGTATCACTATCAACTTTTGGAATATATGATTTATAATATTTCACTAGAAAAACATATATAAAAGTAAAAAATCATTTGACAACTTTACTCACTAGATTAATTAGCGAACAATCACAATATATAGTATGTATCTATAATCTTTATAAAGTATAATAGCGAGAGTAAATCTGGACGTGCGCTCCAATGTAGTTAAATTTTTGCACATATAAATGACAATATATTATATCGTTCATTTTAAACTTTTATAATTTGAGTTGAATCAAAAGAGGGTGGTAAAATAAAAGCATACCGTCAATCGGTTCTACAGGTTCACTTTCTATTTTCGCGACCTCCGTAGCTTCAGCCAGCTGTAACAAGTCAATCCTCTGTCTCCCGCGGTACACCCGTCCCCTTTCCATTCCCGAATCTGTAGTTGAGGAACTTGCCCTCGGCTCATCTACATCCAAAGACGAACCCATCGAAAGACAATCTAGCGTACTAGATCTATCAGGTCTTGCATGACCCAGCACGGAACTCCTTGTATTCGATACCATGTCTAACTCACTTAGCTGTTGAACGTCAAAATCTGTCGAAAAACTGTCTCCGACGCTCATCAAAGAGGTTCTTGTATTTATAGGCACACTATCTGAGGGAGGGTCTTGGTCTACTGATGTAGATCTTGGATTAGCTCGAGGTGTATCCATGGAAGTCCTTACTGTGCTGGTCAATCCACGACTTCTTGGAGATCTACTTTGAGAATCGCCAGTTAAAGAAGATCTATGTGTAGTCGACTGACTGGTTTCCATAGAGGATACACTTGGTAAAGAATCTTCGCGAGTCCCTGAAGAATATCTTCCTGGTTGATCTGAGCCGACATTTGAGGAGCTCCCTGTACTTTGTTCAATAGTCGACGCTGATGACAGTATTTCTTCTGTAGCTATTACATATTTGAAAGTATCTTCATCTTCAATAATTAATATTTGTGAAGGATCGATGGACGACAATGATCCGGTCAATGTCGCTTGCCTAATTATAGTCCATCTAGTTTGTCTACGTAACTCTCGACTAGGACCTGGTTGTACTTCCTCGTCTCCCATATAGGTAGATTCTCCACGTGCCTCGTCTGCAATATTCGAAGATTCACGAGTCTCCTCATTTCTAACATTGGTGGATCCATCGCGTGTTTCCTCGTCTTCCATAATGGTAGATACTGCATGTGTGTCCACGGCTCCCACATGGCTAGATCCAGCACGAGATTCCTCGTCTGCATTATCGGTCGAACCTCCACGTGTTACCTCGTCTCCCATTTTGCTAGATTTCACACGAGGATCCTCGTCTCCTGTATCGGTGCTGGTAGATTCTCGACGTGGTTCTTCGTCTCTGGTATGACTTGATTCGTCGCGTGGCTGAGACTTCGCTAACACGTGGTTGCGGCTGGAGGTAAATCGCACTAGTTCAAGTGAACGACTAGTAACGCCGATTAGACTTTATCGATATGTATCGATGGATTTGTATTTTAGACTTTTTTACGAAGCCAGATGCAGTTATGTAAACCTATGTGTTCAAATTTTATTGGAATAAAGAATAATTTTAATTTTTTAAACTTTATTTTTCAGCAGTATAAAATCCTTGCATTTTTGTTGTATTCTCAAACATTTAAAAGGTTATTTTTGTAATGATTGAAAAAAATAGAATTTATAATGTTTAAGTACAAAAAGGCATCGCAATCCGATCGGGCCGCGCAGGTAATCCGTTTGGAGAGTATGGATAATCTGTTTCTAAATTATTATAATAATTTGGTTCGATCTAAGTATTTAAATTATAATCTAATTGTAATGTACCTATTTTTTAATTAATTTAGAAATTAAGCTTAAGCACGCATTACTACGGGGACTCAATTCACCTATATATATTTTCTCATAAATCTAACATATATTTGTCAAACAAATCATTTATTTCGCTTGCAATAATTTTTCACGGTCTTCAGAATAATATGAATCGTTCAATTGAACAAAATTATAGACTTATCGACAATGACACTATCAATAACATTTTCATCACTAGCCACATTGGAGTAAAATATCTACCCTCTTTTAAAAACATTGTGAGGTTTATTCACACACTTTGCACAAATGTCAGCCATTTTGTTGAAAGGAACGGTTTGAATTAGGTAGTAAGTATATCACAATCTTTGGATAAGTTTTTTTTATTTTACATATCCATACTTATATTATAAATATACGAAAGACTGTCTGTCATACTATCACGGAGAAACCGCTGGGTCAATTTTGACAAAATTTGGAATATATATATATAGTTAATGGCGCAAGGTAAAACAAAGGCTGCCGCTAGCGGAGCATCGGGTAACACATACAATACAAACGGGTACAAACAGATCAGATGGTGGCCGGGAATGACTTGCCTTTGACAGGAGAAGGCGCCGGCGCCGGCCTGGGCTCGGGCGCGCGCGGCGCGGCCTCCGCCGGCCGCGGTGACGCGCTGCCTCCTACAATACAACATCAGTTTGTTTTCTTATGTGGCGAATGGTTCCGCCCTAGAATAGAACCACTCCACATTCTGCTGTAGCCACTAAATAAATTTTGTGGGGTGGTAACTTTTCTACATTCGAGTAGAAGACGACGCCAGAGAATGGTAAAAATTATGTATATTATTTACTTAAAAACAGATATATTTATGATCATTATTATAGACAATGTGGTTTAATCATTTTACGATTTTTCAATCATTTAAAGTTTTAAATTGTTCGAAATGTCCACTTTAAAGAAAATACAATTATCAAAACAAAACACAACAATCATAAGACAAATTTATTAAGAAATCTTCCCCTGTGGAAGTATTAGTCTACTTTCCCGTATGGTCTCCTTTCCTAAACTGTACGTTTTTGTACACTGTAACTAAGCGGCCAGTTACATATATCTATGCCTATACATATATGTCTATTAGGTGGCCTAAGTCCTAATTAGAACTATTTTACGAGTTTTAGGAGCCTGGCGTGTCGCGTCAAGTTCTTCAAGACGGGCCCATTCAAATTTAGCCGTGTAGCTGGCATTATAAGATTGTACTAACCTGAGGCGGGAGTAGTGGCTGTATCAGTATCATCCTTCAAGTTCGGCGTACACACAGTCAGGACCACCACACCTTCCGTATGTTTCAGCTTAGCTGCTGCCTGAAAAGATACGAATAAAATATTTAATTTCATCTCAATTCACTTCCAATTAAAGAGAAAGACGGAAAGCGACCTGACGGCATCACTCTAATACCGGGGCAGAGAGGGCGTTGCCTTTTATGGGACGTAACATGTGTAAGCACATACGCGGCGTCCTACCTCACTAATAGTAAGCGTTTGCCTGGGGCCGCTGCAAGGGTGGCAGCTGAACTTAAAATGGCCAAGTATTCTGTTTTATCCAACCAGTACGAATTTGTTCCAGTTGCCGTGGAAACGACTGGCCCATGGTGTTCGGAGGCGAAGCGCTTTGTTGGTGAGATAGGACGGCGTTTAAGGTGTCGTGGATACGACTACCGCTCCGGATGGTACCTGGTTCAAAGGCAATCAATTGCTATACAACGAGGAAACGCAGCTAGCGTTATGGGTACTTTTGAACCGGGTACAATTCGGGGTGGCATTTTTGATTTACATTGCAATTATTTATGTTTTATTTTGTTTTATTATTTGTATTTTTAATAAATGAATTTACAAAATTTAAAAAAAAATAAAAATTAAAGAGTAATATGAATATGTTAAATACATGAAAAATATTCGAGCCGTCGTCGGGCGTGGTCCACCGGCTAGTCCATCTGGGGCCCGTGGTCCACTCAGATGGACATAACCGGTAACACTTTTTTTGCCGGTGGCCCACTTCACACAAAAACGTCATATTCTCGATATATCTTCTTAAACTAGGGATGACGACGACCGTGCGAAGTGGAGACGAAAAAGTAAGATAGCGGACCCTGGGCTCTGACGCTCAACGGCTGAGGAAGAAACCGGGAAACTTTAAACTATAAAATATAAAAAAAGCTTCTAAAAAGTGCTTACCGCATCATAACTGCACCTGAGCAAGGAATCTCTATTGACTGCGAGGATCATGTCGCCTATTTGAAGACCGGCCTGAAATAGAAAAAAAATTAAAAGCTACATTATTTTTGCATGCGGTTTGCCTGATGGTAAGGCCCATGGGCCAGCAACCCGATACAGGTCACCGATGCGTTTTCCGACTTGAGAAAACGATCTCTCAAAGGAAATGTCGAAACCATGTTGGCGATGTAAAAATACTTTTTTCATGAAAAAAAAAATATTTTTTACATTGCGTAAGTATGTACGTCTAACAACCATTAAGTGTTTCGCTTGTTTCAGATCTTATAATACGCTTCACTGACACATATTTAAACATTTATTCATTATGTTTTAAATTGTTGATCTGTCATTGGTTACCTGTTCAGCGGCGCTGCCTTCCTGCAAGTCGGAGACGAAGATGCCTCGCCCAGCCTCAGTGTGGCGACCTTCGATGATCATGATGCCTAGACCCGACGGACCCTTGAATATAACATACGATACACAATATGCCAAATCATTCGACAAACATTGGCGATTTCGACGTGCTTTTCTGGTTTTATCTTGCGGTAAATAACTCTCATACAAACAACGCGATGTTCGTTGTTATGGAGCGTTTGGACGAATCCAAAAATGTACCTTTGAAAGCATTAACTTTATCAAAGTTATTATTTTCACATAGGTTTCCAGAAATATGATCCTTTAAGTAAATATTAGACAAATAACTTTATATCTGTTCTTAGTAAATACAAAATTAGCGGGTCTATTTGCACTTTTCAACGTGCATTAAGGCAGTTGCCTTAATTAATAATCCTGCTAATATTATAAATGCGAAAGTTTGTGAGGGTGTGTGTATGTACTTATGTATGTTACTCTTTCACGCAAAATCTACATGACCAATTGATATGAATTTTGGTACACTGATAGAATATAACCTAGAATAACACATAGGACACTTTTTATCCCGAAATTCCCACGGGAGCGAAGCCCCGGAGCGCAGCTATTCGTACATAAATGTACTATAAAAATTACCTTTTTGATGGTGATATCCCGGACGCCTTTGTAACCAGCAAACCTGTCCTCTGTCTGAAACAAAAAAATACCTCTATTCAAACTCAATATTTCTTAATAAACTTTGTACGTAGGTATTCTTTTTTACATAATTATAATAAATTCTCATTAATTTAATTAATCTGACATAATTATGACATTCATTGTAAATCTAAATCCAAATCGAGTCCAGATAACAACATTGGTATTATACGACAATAATTCAAATTACTAAATACCCGAAAGGAATACACTGCACGATCAGAATAAAGGTTATTGCACGAAAAACATTGTAAACACACAATTTTCTTCCTGAAGGCATAGATACACGGAAACTGACGTGTTGACGGAACTCCCCTGGGGAAAGTACACACTTGTTCAAACTTGTTTGGACTTTTCGAACATTCGCAAGTCAACATTACACGGGGGCCTCACTGTGAACTTGTGTTTGTTTACGGTACCCAGGGACCTACATCTGTTCCTTATGATATAGATTTTACTTTGTACAAGCTATTATTTAGTTTAGTCTATAATCAAATCTTGCCATTTAGACTTCTTCTACTTCAATTTTACCTAAAGAGTTGACCACGTCGCGTCGCTTCAGTTTCCATGACAATTAATTATAATAATAAGCATGACCAGATGGTGAAATCAGGATCGGCTCCCAACGAGGGAACTCCAGTTTACAGCACAGACATGGGTTATTTGTTAGGCGTTAAATGCCACAATATCTCTCTGACCACAGCTTGTGGAAAAACCTTATTATTTTGTTACGCATTCACGCAAGTTCATTTTGTCAATTTTTATAGAATTTAGTTAAACGTGTAAAATATGACCTGAAATGACAGAAACAGAAATTTATAGGTCCCCATGGGAATAATAGAATCCCCTCAATTATTTTTCTTTAATATCTCCTATGTACAGACATAGCACACTTACAGTATTATTATATGTATAGATCTATAGATTTCGTGGTATTTGTGCTCATAGAATGCTTAACATTGTTTTATATGAATAATAGTGCTAGCTTACACACTCGACTCAAAACATAATAAATAAATATATTAGGACAAATCACACAGACTGAGCTAGCCCCAAATCAAGTTCGACACTTGTGTTATGGGATACTAACTCAACGATACTATATTTTATAACATATACACATATAGATAAACATCCAAGTCCCGGGCCAATCAGAAAAAGATCATTTTTCATTATGACCCGACCGGGGATCGAACCCAGATTCAGATTCAGAGGCAAGTACTTGACTCGCCACCGAGGTCATCAATAATAATTAATACCTTTTCTCCTTTCTTCTTCCTGAATGATAGGGTCCTTTTCCATAATGTCCTGATAATTTTAAACTCCGAATGGACCACGCCCGGCGACCGAAGTTCTGTCATCACCGTCATCACTAACTCAACACCACATCACTATCATTATCTATCTTTTAAATTGTTTTTATCTATGGTTACGATGACCTTATGTTTCAAATGTCAGCATCTTTTATGTAGGTAACAATTAATTAATATGATAAAATATCTTTTTCTGACAAAATTGTAACAGTTTATAATTTATAAATTATACATTTGATTGATAACCTAATTCAGGGTTATAACCGAAAATTATAATATATATCTTAAGAGTGAAATTGTTACTTTTTAATAATTTGAGATTTGAAAAAAAGTAGCCTACGTTTGAGCGGTGGTCTTTTACTACATGCTTACCAAATTTCTTTAAAATCGGTCAATCGATTTAGCTTAGATTTAGAGCAGATAGACAGACAGATAGACAGACTTTCGCATTTATAATATTAGTATAGTGTGGGTGGAAGTATGAACTTGAACGCGATAAGGACTACATTCGTTCCCACGGTCACTTTGATATATGAAATGAGACACCGCCGGCTCGCGAACACGGTAATAATGCTTACTGCGGTACGTCACGTGGAGTCATAGTTCGTCTGCTCTCCGTTTTTTCCGACACCATCTCCTATATACTATATTAAATTTTGTTGATAATAAACCATAGTTCCAACCATCATAGATCAAAACCTAAACATTTATTAACCACGAAAGTCATTTCCTAAAATGTCGATTTGAAATTATTATATTGTGAAATTATAAAAAAAAACATGTTAAGATTGTATACATAATAATATTTGTAAGAAAAAACGGTGTTTAGTTTCATTTGAGGACCTTTGAACAACAAGTACACATTCAGTGCCTATAGCATATCGTCCTTGGCCGTTTCTGGCTGTGTTAACTCACTATAATTGGCTTCGAATTCGATCCTATCCATACTAATATTATCAATGCGATAGTATGTCGGTCTGTTCCGCCTTCACGGCTAAACCGCAGGAGCGATTTTGTTGAAATTAAAAACCACGTAGGCCCCCTATTCAAACATAGTCTACTTTTTTCAAAAATCAACCCTTAAATGACTACCTATATGGGGGATGAAAGTTTGTATGAACGGAACGGAACGCGGCCGTAGCAGCGAGCAAAAGCTAGTTTACTTTAAATATTTTGTTTGTGTGTCTAATCCTTTCATTGCCATTTTTATTTTTGGTTTCATTATTTTTAAAAATCTAATCTAAAACAGTAAATCTAATTAATTTAGGTCTAATCTACTCTATATGTATGTATGTATAGGGAGGTGAGAAACGACTTTCAGATAATAAAACTTAATGGGCATCAATTTAAATAACGCCATAACCTGCTGTCGTGCGCATACTTCCAATGTATTTTATCAAGTGCTAAATTATTGAACTGTACAAATAAAAGAAAACCAAGAAATGTCAATTAGGTAGATATTTCAATAAAAATTCAAACATAATATTTCGGTTATACCCTACAGCGTTGGATTATCATCTGATGCTATGTTACAGCCAGGGAATTAGTAAGTACTACTACTAATTCCATAGCTGCAGCTTGCTTATTGTATATAAAGAGCGACATCTATAGTCATATTTAGTTGTCATATCAACGCCTATTTTTATAAGCAAATATATTCATTAATACTTAGATATGCATAATTACACCAACTCTTATTCAAAATATGGTTGTTTTTCTTGAATATTTTTTCCGTCAAAACAATGTAATATACATTAATGAAAATATATATAAAAAAAAACACTAATATATCACTTCTTTATAATACACACTTTTGGAAACCAAAAATATAAACGCGACACATCAGTCCTCTGAACTACAAAAACTGTTAGCAATATGACATTAGTAAATATATGATAACATACACACTAAACATAGTACCTAGCTAAATATTCTAACATTCAACAGAACCACATTCAAACTTCAACCTTAAACTTTTTAAACTAGAATTCAAAATTGCAAAACAAAACTTAATACTTATAACGTTATGAAATAAATGCATAAGATAAACATAAAAACACGATGGATTTTATAAAAACAACTTTAACGCAAAATACATACAGTTACCTTTAGACTAACAAGTATAGTGTAGGAAAACTTGAGGGAAATCGACGAGATATGAAAAAGCCTATGGGCGAGCGAGACAGGAGATGGAAGTCAAGGTTAACGAATAATACCAATAGCAAACAAGATGCGTATCTACTACGTATCGTAAGGATAAGATTTGGTACAAAAACAGTTTTAATTTGAAAAAGTGTGTACTATAATAGGTACTTTATAACCAATTAGGTACAGTACCTTGTGTTTAGATTCTAAAATATTTTAAAATTTATTTTTGAGCACGAAAAATTTGCCTACCGAAGAAATAACAAAATTCTAACAAATTTACATGACGGTCACCCATTCAATTACTAAACACACCCGATGTTACTTCGGCGACAAGCAAGACGAGAACCAGTGTATTCAGTGTGAAAAATAAAAACTCAGGGTCTTGTACTGTTTTTCACTAGAGACATTTTCCAATTTGCTGAAGAGTTTAAAAAATTAACTCACCTCCTCTTCCAAGGCCACTGGAAACTGAGATTGCGTTAGAGGTTTCACTGCCACATCTTCCAACGCTGATTTGCGCCTGATAAAACAATAAAGCAAATTGAACATATGTGTTTTTGCTATAAATAAATGAGAAGGTAAATTTCGGTGATAAGATAACTAAATCGAATAAATATCGTATTTATTATAGGAATTTATACCTTGCTTACATACTTTCTTACATATTATAAAAATAATATCCCCCTGTCGTGATTCTGTCTGTGTCGTGAGTCTGTCTAAACGCGATAAATTAAAAAACTGCTGGATGGATTTTTGTAGTTTTCACCAATAGTATTCATAAAGATAGATATTTTTCGGATAGAAGGTTCGGTCTATAAATAATTTTATTAAGGTTTTAACCGAGCGAAGCCAGATCGGGCCAATAATGAATAAAGATGTAAATCAAACTCACCTTAGCAGAATGATCTTGAACACCGGCCCGACCAAACCCTTGATAATTGCTGACGCGTTGAGGTGACACCTCCCGTGAAGAACAACCCCATTTACCTGAAACAATAATAATAATAAATATTATTATTCATTTTGCATTAATTCATTCATTCGCAATATTTGACGTTCCTGAAGAAAAGGTACGTGTCTGGGAATGCTAACTAATGGTAAGATTATGTTTGTCTTAGCCGCCTCGTATGGTATCTATAGATTTTAGGGTGGTCCTTTTGATCATAATTTTTTTTAAAAGATAATTATGAATCGTTCTCAAGTTTTGATTCAAGGAAAACGTAGCATAACCTCATAAAATTGCTGAAAAAAGAAAACTCGATGTAAAATCTTCACAAACAATTAATTATTGACCGTAAAAAAACATCAATCTTTTCATTACATGCTGCACAAAATTTATCAGATGCCATTAAAAGTTGTCTAAACTGTGAATAAAATGCTTTTAATGTATCTGTTTATTGTAATTATTTCGGGAGTTTTATAATACAGAATTATGACTAGCTTGATTTTTATTAGCTTCTATTAAAATGAGTCTTTTATAAAATGCCATTTTCGACATAAGCTTGTGTTTTTTCACGTTTGTCTGTCTTTTTATACGGTTTTTGCACGGTTTTCACCAAGATTTAGGTGTATAATTTATCCAAGCGAAGCCGGAACGGGTATAATTAATACTTGTTATAATATTGACAAGTGTGTCAATATAATAATAAGTATTAATTATCTACAACATGTTCATCTATCTTGCAAACTTGATCGACTGTACTTTCCGCATCTCCTGACACAACTTCGTTGGTCCAAGTCCAACTCTGAACAAACGTCGCAGACTTCCGATGCTCCCATTGCTATACATTTAGACTAGCTACACCCCGCAATGTTACTCGCGTAATTATTAAAATTTATCTTACAGGTAGCGTCAACTACTTGATAATCAGATTTTTTGACCAAATTCTATGCGTATCGCGTACTATCGGGATAAAAATGTGCCATAAGTGTTAATCCAAGATATCAGTTACTTACCAAAGTACCAAATTTAACTTAATAAAAATCGGTTTAGCCGTTTGAGCGTGAGGAAATAACAAACATACTCACAAACTTTATTACACGTGTAAAATGCTTAGTAAAATACGAGTAACGATATACTTAAACGTGACAATTGTTCGAGCCTCCGGAAATTCGTACTGAAAATTAGGTGTATGAAAATTATCATCATAATTAGTGAATGTTTGGAAATGTATTGAAGCTATATAAGATTTTTAGCGCAATCACGCAAATTCTAAAATGACGGATATCGAAGGAAGGTCGACAGATCACGGATTAGTAAGTACTTCGGACACGGAGTAAGTAACTACTAATTCCATGCGTCAGATATTACACGTAATAAGTCATTCGTTCACGACAAATTTTCCCGCTCTGTCACTTGAAGGATATGTCACATAATGTTCGTTCAGTTACTAGCACTATTTTCCGAACGTAGTTAGTATGAGAACTTTTATTTACCGTAATGAAAAACCAGCAATGTGTATTGAATCCGCAAAATATTGGCAAACTGTTATACGGCAGTATGGAGCCGGCATTACAAATCTAATCAGAATTTGTCCATTGAATAGTTTATTCGCATAGAATATTGAACACACTAATTGCTCTTCAATTGATATATTTATTACTAGCTTTTGCCTGCGGCTTCGCCCGCGTTAATTTCGTGCGTCCGCTAATAACTCATTATTGTCTATATCTCGGGTACTAAGCAACGTATCGCGTTGAAACCTATACCAGATTTTAATTTTACTCTATCCCCTACACAGCTGTGAAAACTGCATCAAATTCTATGCAGTAGTTTTTGCGTGATGTGCTAACGAACAGAAATTCTTAAAAAAATGTTTTGACATCTATTAGTCCCATAAAGACCCCCATAATCATAGCCCACTTGCAGTTTTGTTATATGTATAGATTATTATATTTATAGATAAGATATTTAAATATGAACCGGATATTAAAAACCCCGCGCTATTTGCAGATCACAATGAAAAATGTGGCCCGTGTTCGTTCAGCATGGTTTTGGAGAATCGCCAATATTTCGGACGGCACAAACACACACAATGCGTATTGTTTATAGGGCGGTCATTTCTGACAGGTTTTAGTGAATTAATTGCGGAATTTTGTGTGCTATACTAACTGCTTACCGCGGCTTTATTCATATGAGAATCAGTCACGTGTAAAATTTGTACCTATAGTACTCTTGCAAATTGGTTTATTTGCAATGAAGTTTAAATAAACAAAAATTAACGCTATATACTTGTATATAAGAAAATATAAAAACATCGCAGAATAATCCAACAGAAAAATGACGTCCTCTCCGTAAAAGAATACATAAGAAAAGGAATGAAACATTTTGTGAAAATACCAGAGAATTAAAAGAATTTTAATCACCGTTCTTGATTGAAACATCAAAACAGCATCATGACTCACTCATCATCAGCAGTCAACATTCATACATCAATGCACGTATTGGTTTGGCAACCTTCATCAGCACGTCGTCTAAATATACTGACTATTGTGTTATGGAAAGTTTTAGGTTAATGTGCTACCTATGAATAATTTTATCGATATCAGGGCCGCTTTCATCTGTAATTATAGTTTTCTTTAGTTTCACCTTTGCCAGTGTCTGTCCGTCTTTTAAATATTGCATGTTGTGAGTTGGAGACAAGTGTATGACAAGGCAATATTAGTATTAATAAAAGTACAACACTAAAATTATTACTATCGCAGTTCAGCTACCTTCATTTGTCAGTTTTAACGTACTGGTCTATTTGTTTTTCTATTATGGCTCCCTTCCTATAATTTCTCACTTTAATAGGAATAAATGCTTTAGTAGCTAATCTAGATATAAATCTCACTAGAAAATGGTCTTAGTGTTATATTTATGACCACTATTCATTCTTCCTACATTCCTACTTAGCCCACGCCAATCTTTCTCAAATAGAAAGAATAGCATGATCACGATAGTAGAAAAACAAATTATATTCAGCACTACCACTCAACATTATTTGTATTCGAGGCTTTATTGGCACCAGCTCCCGCGCCAAACACAGCCATCCTGCTCCTGTCTCCGTGGCCACCAAGACTGAATTCTAGACCATCTTTGGGAATTCTTTCAGTTAGGTCACCAATAACATTACTATCGAACTATCAGTCGTTAGTCCAATCAACATCAATTTTTCCACAATGATCGTCAGTATACTTCACAGGATCACTCTTATTTTTGTTCTTCAACGAATAATATTCCTACCTCCAAGATTTCATCTCCAACTTTGACCGCCGGCGAGGCCTTGGCAGCAGCTCCCGCAGGATGCAGGCCACAGACAAACACAGCCATCCTGCTCCTGTCTCTGTGACCGGCTAGACTGAGTCCCAGGCCAGCATTGGGACTTCTCTCTAGCTTCACAGCGACCACGCTGTCTCCTAGTGAGGCGTACTTCTTGCGAATTTTATCTGAAACAATACGTTTAGTTAGTTTCTTGTTATTTGACTCGATCTCGGAATAATTTTTAACATTATAATCTGCTTGATCATGACAAGAAGTAATGTAGAATAGTGTACCTATTGATTCTATAGATATACTATTTATGAAAGGTTTCAGTTTATCGCAGACAGATAAATGGGACTAAGGCTGCTTTGTAGAGATAACTAACTAGAGCTGTCTGCGGTTTGTAGTGTGCGGTTTCCGTCCTAAAACAAAAACATTAAATATGTGGATGTCATACGAAATAATTGGATCACATAGCTATTGCAGCTGAAAGTGAACAATAAAATTTTCAAAGAGAATTAACACCAGGCAGGCAGCCGGTAGTAAAGTCATAGACGAGCCTTCAAAACTTAATGTCTATTTTCTACGCTGACCGGAGTTGCGACGCCGCGTTGCGAAGCTAGTCGCGAGCGTCGTGGCGGTGGCACAGCCCCGGATGCCACCGCGAACATTCGATCCCAACATATTGTAAAAAGAAATCCCTGTGTCGCGTCTGTCTGTTTCAACGCGACAAACTCAAAACTACTAGACGGATTTTTGTATAATTTTCACCAATAGATAGTATGATCCTAGAGGAAGTTTCAGGAGTATAATGTATATTGGTTTTACCCGAGCTTAGCAGGAACGGGTCGCTTGTCTATACGTATTAAACTACGTATAGTTTACGACAAACAATTAACTACCAGAGTGAATGAAAGACTATTCTCATTTCTCATCAGATATATAAAATCCTTATTCTGTTTAGTCCGTGACGTGGCGACCATCGACCATGGAATTATAATAAAACAGTAATTTCCTCGGAACGACCGTATTTTATTTCCAATTAACGAACAAGCCCGCAACAGATATTCAATTCCCAATTGAGGACAATATGGCACTCAGCACAACCAAAATGATCAGACTGAGTGCTTAGATAGTCAAATCTAAATTCTCATTACTCTTAGCACCACAATTTCACAATATTCACTTAAAGTATAGTTAAATATTATTCATCTAAGCCCTAGCCTTTCACTACATATTGTAAAACAAGTCTTCTGCCGCGTCTGTTTGTTAGCGATAAACTCAAAAACTGCTGGGCGGATTTTAGTACTGTTTTAACAACATATAGTGTAATTCCTAAAGAAGGTAAACCTTCTTTAATATTTGATTTAAGTTTTGACATGGAAGCCAGGATGGGTCACTAGTATTTCTATAATTTCCTTACAAACAGATCAGCTAATCGCTAGAACAAAAAAAAATAGGAACATTCAAATATTGCGAGCTACAAAACTTGGAAAATTGTTTTGGTAATGTGAGCGAGTGAAAAACGTAAAAGCTGTACAACGTAATTTTGTAAGTATCCTTTAATTTGAAGCAGTAATGTATGTAGGAACACTATATAAGTACTATGTAAAAATCGCAATGCTAAACCCTTCAAGTATCATAGGGAGTAACAGCGACCAACACGGTTTTTATTATTTTCTTTCAGCAATTCCTCGCAACAGTGATCGCTCCGAAATGCTTTTAGTCTATAGCTTTGGGAAATATTTTATAAAATAAAATTTAACGTGAAAAAAACGACTGTGATGTTCTAATTTCTGAATAAATTCTTTGACTTTCACTTTCAAATTTTGAAATAAAATGCGCGGCGTCTTTATTTCCCTCGGTCCGAGAAGAGCCACTTTATTTAGAGAGTAGTCGGACCCAATTTTCTCGGCGTTATCAACTGGCTATCATATAGTAGGTATTATATTTTGCGCGCCCGCGGCTTTGCCCGCTTGAATCCTTCGTTAGAGCCATGCCCCATTGCTACGTTGCGTCTACGTAGCACGTTGTGGCTCTATTGTGCTTCGTTGTTTTCCCATGGAATTAGTAGATAACGGAGTACCTACCAATTCCATGTGTTTTCCATAGTTTTGACATTCACGTGCGTTGACGTACGATTTCTACGTTGTCCGTCGACGGATGTCAAGACAACAGGATGAAAGACGGAGAAGAAAAGTAGATAAAATCCATTTTCCGATATCACGCCACTATATCGATTAGAGGACGCTTGTGTGTTGATCACAAACGGCTTGTAGATAATATTTATTGACTTCCATAGATAGTACCAACATTAATTATTCTTGTTATTATTTTATACTAGCGGCCTGCCCCGGCTTCGCTCAGGGAAAACCGTAATAAACTGTACACCTAAACTTTACTCAGGAATCATACAATCCGTCAGATTTTCAGTTTATCGCGTTGATACAGACAGACGCGATTTGGGAACTTTTTTATAATACGCAAGTGTTTATGCTAAAATACACAAGTATGATAATTATGAAAATTCGAATGAAATAGAATAGAATATATATTTCTCTGATTAAAAATATAAAACCCGATACATATATAGTATTATGTTTATTTTTATTTATTTATTCCATTTTACAATAAGACATTGTGTCGGAATTAACATTAGGCATACAATTAAATCATACAAAATAAATAATAATAAATAATGTCCTATCCATATAATAATTTACAATTTAACATTTACTAATACATTGTTAACATTCACTTACATAAAAACAATTAAAAATTCAAATTCGTCATTTAAGTATTTATAAGTCATATTTAACCTATTTAACATTCAATTATGAAATTTGTGTCATCAAGTTAATTCATCTACTGCATAAAAGCATTTGTCCAATAAATAAGCTCTCAGTCGCGCCTTAAATACATTTACGTTAGTTATTAATTTAAAATCGCGAGGTAGTCTGTTAAAAAGTTTAACTGCTTGGAATTGAACGCTTTGCTCAGTTATTTTTAAATGTGGTATAAGGAAATTTGGAATGTCTTTTCGTCTAGAATTCAAGCGTTCTATCCTTTCACCTTCGGTTTCATACTTATCTAAATGCTTAACTAGATTTGTAAGTAAAATGAAAATATACAAACACGGGACTGTGAGGATTTTTAAATCTACAAAATGTCTTCTGCAAGACTCCGTTTGATGTTTACAGAGCATTGTTCTTATTGCCCTTTTTTGTAATATGAACGCTTTTTTAAAATTATAATCATAGCTTTTCCCCCAAAATTGGATACTATATCTCAAGTGAGCTTCAACCAGTGCATAATATGTCATTTTTAATTGTTCCAACGTCAAATCCTCCCTAAAGCTTCTTAGAGCATAGCATGCAGAACTTATTTTGCTTTCTATATGTTTTAGTTCTTCCTTCCAGTTCAGACAAGCATCAATATGTATACCAAGGAACTTCACAGACTCTGCAAGATCTACACGCTCATTATTTAACTTAACCTCCAAGACATCCTTATTCCCAGCAGTGGTTTTAAATAGTATGGCGGTGGTTTTTTGCAGATTTAGTTTAAGGTTATTGGCATTGAACCACTCAGAAAAGGCCACAAGTGTCCTATTGACTGTTTTATTAAGTTCCTCAATAGTTTTTGCGCCTATAACTGCATTTGTATCATCTGCAAATACCACAAGTCCGATATTAGGTATGACATTATACATAAAGGGTATCAAGTCATTTGTAAACAATAGGAAAAACAATGGCCCTAAAATAGATCCTTGTGGTACGCCTCTAATTATCTTTGTCAACTTAGATTTACTTGTTTTAACAAAATTATTCTCTGTACACTTTAGTTCAACGTATTGGTATCTATTTGTTAAGTATGACTTTAACAGTTCTAGAACCTTGTGTTTAATACCATAAAATTCTAGCTTATTTAGCAATATCTCGTGATCTACAGTGTCAAATGCTGAGCTCAGGTCCAGAAAAAGTCATACATATATATAGTAAGAAGTTGGCTGTATTCGGGGCTATGATACTACGAAGCCTGAGGATAGCAATAGAGGATAAAAATAGAACGTAAACGAAGTGGTTCTTAATCTGACATGAGAACATTAATAGACAATATTGTTATATTCATCAAATACTTCGCTAATATAATGAGTCATATACAATTTAAAGTAATTATTACAAAACTTGGAAGTGGGTCCCTCCAAGGTCTGATTGTAATCAGACTATGGACAGGGGAATCAACATTGAAGCTTGAATAAACAAGCAATTAGCAGAACCAGCGTGTGTGCTGTATCTTGATCTGCAAGCTCCTTCTCGGTTCAGACAACACTTGACACAGTTTATATATAGTTATACATACCTTTATTGAAACCTACTGCCTGCCTACTGACAGACATCTGAACATTGAATGAATGAAATATAAAGAGAGAGATTGCAGATTGAATCGTCGGATAATCTTAAATTATCATTTTTCGTATGTCGCGTCTGTCTGTCTGTCTATCTGTTCGCAACGGCACGGATTATCATGCGGTTTTGACCAATAGATAGTTTGATCTCTGAGGAAGGTTTACGAGCGAAGCCTGGGTCACTAGTTAGCATTAAATTAGGTTAACATTAGGTATTGACAGATGGACTAGACAGCCGTTTAAAACCCCCACAACTGGGCTAACTTTTCTCCTCAATTTGTTTTCAATTAAAGTAAAAATTTCAATAAATAAATGATCCATCAGTCCATTCGGTGACGAAGAAAAAGCAGTCAAAATCTTAAGAACCAACTTTGTCTATTAGAAATGGAAATCCCTCCGGAATGATTCGTCTACGTGTATTTTCCCATTTTCGACATTTAACATTCTTAACGGACCGATTCTCATGCAATCAAATTTCTTTTCACCGATTCTTCAGTTCTTAACATTCGATGACAATCGATTATCAATCAATCGATCGAACCTTTTCGATTATGAACTTCGACAAAAATTGCAGAAAAGCGGTGAAACGAACTACGAATGTGTGAGATCCGGCCCCTGATATACGATATGTTAGAGAGAAATGTTGTGTCCTTTAAGTGGCCATGAAACGAGGTCTGTCCTCTAAACGGAGATTACACGCTTTTATTGTTGACAATAACTGCTGTTTTGTGAAAGAATTGACCATAAATCACATACACATAACTCGTCTATCCCTTACGGGGTAGACAGAGCCTAGAGACCCAAAACTCTAAGGCCACATTTAGTGAGCTAGCGGAAACGCTCGAGTTTTATTATTTTTTTATTCGGTGACGATATTTGAGAAATGGCAGCCCATATTTATACATAAAATCTAAATTAATCTGTACATTAAAGACAAATAATTATGAGGGAGGAACTTATAGAAGCGAAAACATTTTTTTTTTGTACGCGCATCACGAAAAATCGCGAAAAACTGATGGTCTAACTTAAAATCTGGCATAGGTATCATCGCGATACGTTGCTTAAAATCAGATATGTTGCCAATAATACTAACACATACACGAAGTGAACGCGGGCGCAGCCTCGGGCAAATGGTAGTATAACAATATTAATTCAAAACGCTTTACTGAACAATAAACAAAAGTTCCGCAGTCCAAAGAGTTCATTGAAAACAAAACAAACGGGGCTATTCTACAACGAGTACAAATATAGGGCATCTCGCTAAGCGGCAAGGGTTTGCCTCCACTTGACCTGCTGTTGTGAAACAAAGCAGAGTTTCCCACGGGCAAATGTGTGGGCTGTTTCAAAATGTCCGATTTTATTTATCCCAATCGGTACCAATTACAAATAAAGAAGTTAAAAATATTTATTTCTTAATTTATTCTTTTTATTTCTTCATTTGAAAACCACCATTGTACACTAAATAATATTTAATTTTTTTATGTCAAAAAAGTATAAGTATAGTCGCGTACCAATGTGCTACTAGAGATAAGCTATAATATTAGAGGTACGCGGGGCGTTATCCAGACTCCATTACCAGACGTAAAATGGTACATTTAAAAGCAAAAGTGCTTGTGATATCACGTATTAGAGAGTGATAAATAATGTGCAATTCACATACATTTTTTTTACAATCAGAAACAGGGAAATATGTTAAAAGACCGCGCTTATTAAAATTAAGTGAAGTATATCATAGCTAACTAATTAAAATAAACTACAATTAAAAATTGTTTCTAATTCTTTCTTTCTAGTGAATTCGGAGAGGTTTGTTTAACTTCCCATCACCCAAAATGATTATTTCTATAATCCTTACCTTTCAAACTTCATACAAACAACCCATGTAATTGGATCGTTCATTAAAAAGTTGTGATGCCACTTTGTGGAGAAACATTAAATTAAAAGTTATTTCCCTGGCGCCCCGTCATTTTGATAATTAAAGGATTGCGTTAAGTTTACAAACTTGGGTCAAAGTTGTGTATACTTTAAAAGAGAACACGTAAAAGACTTATTGAGTTTAAATTACAAATTGTTCGCGTCTTTGTCATACGCCAAAACCAACCACATCTCACGGAATAAAAACTAGCTGTGGTAAGTTTACCAATTGATACTCCACTATAAACAAATTCTGCAAAAAAAAAAAGTTACTTCAAAACGGTAGTATTCATAATTTTTCCTTAAGTTTCTACTACAAAGTTAATAAAGTAAACTTTGTAATAAGTTAGGAGGGGGGTTAGGTTTATCCGTTCCCACCAGTACGTCGAAACTCCGCGATTTTTGGCGAGTTAGTGAAGCTAATAAGTAAGATATTGAAAACCACGCAACACTTTTTCCCCACCTGTGCAATCTCGACGCACACCACTGAGCTTAATAGCAACCAATACGGAATAATAGTACTTTAATCGATACAGAATACGAACGCGGGTGAATGATCGCGGCTATTTTTGTATTCGATATTCAATTAGCATTTATGGATTGGTGCTTTGAATAAACGTTTGTTCAATTGGCTGAACGATGGAGCTAATAGAATTAAAAAGTGAAGTGACATATTTGAACTTCAATAAAATGATAGATCGTTGGCTGTATGTGGCGGGATTTTTAAAAATGTATTGAAAATACCCAAATAGATCAATATAATGTTCACCACCTGGTTGGATCCGTTGCTGCGGCTGAAAGGCTGAAAAGAAAGAGACCGCATCACGAAAGAAGTTCCAAAACAAAGTGGATCAATCGTAAATTGCTGTTAAATAAATATAATCTGGCTAGAGTACCTAGTCTAGATTGGCGTTATTGTTGTCAGCGATAGAAGCGCCGTTGTTTGTGAGCCTTCTTTCTTGATGTAGCCTCTTACGCTCATTTTACCCCAGCAGTGGGTTAACGTAAATGAAATAAATATAAGCAAAGTCAAGGCATGCACCCGGCTGGGTTATTTGTAACACAGCACTGGCGTTACCCCGGCAGTTGTGGCCCAGCAGTGGAGCAGGGGGGGGTTCAATACACATACCTAGCTCAAGCTCGGCCTCCGCGTCCTCGGATATGGTCTCCATAGCCACATGGCCCCGGGCGCCCCGGCCGGCCCCTCACTTACGCAGTCCACTTTTGTCACTTTGTCACACACACACTTCACTTTTGTTTTGGTCAACGCCCGACTATGGTGATTAAGCAGTCATTTTTATCAATTTTGTCACTCCTAATTGTTGTACGGCACAACAAACTCAGTATGTCGCTAGATGGCGCTGAATTAATAAATAAAAGAAAAAGAATAAACAAATAAAATGAGACCTAGAGCAGGCTTATTTTATTTTTTTGTACTCCTTTTTATTGCATTATTTATAACCCAAATTATAAATTGTGTGCCTTTTATGAATGGAAAAATGTCTAAAATAAATAAATGTAGTTTATTAATTACAAGACCCTGTAATTAAAAATCTTTGCTGCTTTACAAGCATCGCTTTGTACACACAAAGCGAACCACAGTCGAACCAAAATTAAAATTCTAAACTCTACTCAAATGTATGTGTAAAACTATAGTTCTGTGCGTAAATAAAGTATTATTATTAAAAATCTATGACGATATGGATAGAAATATACTTGAATGCTGAAAATTCAGTTCCAAATCCATGTTTATATCTTGATACACACACGACTTACACTCACTAAGCTAGAACGCATCGAACCAAATTATGAACGCATAAATTTTAATGTTAGAGACGTCTGTCCGCACGTCGTAAATAGTTTAGTGAATTGGCACGTTCTGCAGTGTTTTATATCTTTGACGGTAATTTCAGTCGTTTTTAGAAGCAATTAGATATTTAAATTTATAGACTTGTGTCACGATGGATGCCGCATTACGATGCGGCATTGTTAGGATAAATCACCTATGCACTAAATAAAATTAAGCATGTTACTTCTAAGTTGTATCAAACTTCTGTGTGGACGTAATTATTTATGAAACTTATAGATTTATAGATCACACGATCAAAATGAGTACACACAAGGGTGCTACTTGTTTCAAACGAAATCGAAACAAAATTGTTTAATATTATCTCGATTATCTTATATCGAATGTCACCAAACCAATCAAAAACTCGGCATATTTTAAAATATTTTCTCTTCAGGACTGTCCAGGATTTATGTTTTACTGGCCACCGATAAAAAAGAAAGACATTGTTTTATTCTTGATTTAAATATTTTCACACAATGACAGATACAAATATTACCGCCGATTGCTTGTATGTGATTTTTGTTAAATTCGTTGTTAATTTGAAAAAGTTATTATTCATTTAATTACCACTATATAGTTTTATTTATTGCTGACCAAAGATTTTGGCCAAGGACATTACAATTTTTCCTTTTTAAACACCAACTGGAAATAGAGATAAGGTTTCTGTTACTAGGCATTTGCGTAACCATAAAAATGTTTTTATCTTTGTCCAGCAGTGGGACAGGTCACCTAATAAACTATGAAAATGTTATTTTAAAAAAAAAAACACTGAGAAATTCGACATTTTGTTGACAAAAGCATCTGTACAATATTTCATTCAAGAAACTGATATCTCAAAACGATTGGACGATCAAAACATTGCATTTGCCACGTCTAAACACAACAACATTACAATTGGCACACGATCGTGGCTATTTCTGTTCGGGCTTATTGGAAACATGCAAATATTGTACAATATTTGTATTGATCAATCACGTTATTGATATACCGAAGTTTCTTGTATACTTCATATTTATTATGAAAGCAAAATTTTGTGAGGAAGTGACTTTGAATTGAACATACTCGTATATCGTCAACATATTTTAAACATTTAGGTACAGCTTCCGCTTTCAACTTGCAATGTATTTCAGTATGAGATTAATCGGGTACACCAGAGAAGGAGTACTAATAAAATATCTTATAGTTTTCTATATTACAATGTAGTCACAGTCGACTAAACGGATTTTAATGGCCACCGTTTTCGATTTAGGCCATATTGTGTTATGTGTTGCTGTATGAATTTTCGCATAATCTGTTAGAATTTCTTTTTTTATTTTTAGCTACGAATTAAATGAATTCGATAAAAACGTGAGGTTTGCGCCTTAATAACAACCGCGTAACTAAATATTTTAAGCTTCACACAGCTCAATTATTCCTGGAATCCAAACAAAGTATTATTTTCAAACGTGTAAGAAATTACTTTATTTTTAAACTGGCTAAGTCGAAACAATTGCGCACTGTGCTCCGATGTTGAACGAGTTACAATGTGATAAATATTCTGTTCGATAGTGGTAGTTAAGCAAATACTACTATGGTCGGGCGTGGGATGGGTGGCAAAATCTAGAGCTTCTTTGTGCTTTAAAACGCAAGTTTATTTTCGAATGTGTAATTGCATATAACGGGTATAATTTGAATAAACCAGTGTTAATGCAAAATGCACTCGTTTGAATTAACACTGGTGTCAGATTTTATTCAAGTCGCCTAAAGTCATCTGACATGACTTTTACGATCACTTAACGACACCTAGTATGCACATTAGTGAACCTAAAACTGTAATGTCAACCAGTGTGCAGGTTTCCTCACGATGTTTTCCTTCACAGGAAGCAAGACAATGAAAACTACTGAGTGTAAATCAGATTGATATACAAACTCATGTGGCATATAGTATATAATACAATTACTTGTATTATGTATTTTTTTTGCATTATCGATATGGCATCATTTTACGGAAAACCCGGAGCGTAAGTTACGTCTTGTACAATGCGACATATTTCAAATTATATACCTCCTTGATTAACAAGTGATTAGTCGAACAATATATTTTTGTAAATCTATATCAATAATAAAAAAAAAAACAAAAAATATCCTTACATATATTATTATAAAAATAGTCCCGTCTGTCGCCTCTGTCTGTATCATACAGATCTTAAAACCACGGAACGGATTTTTATGCAAACTTTTTATAGATAGATAGATTCGAGACGAGTCTTCTTTGAAGATTACTAAGGTTTATAATGGTTTTACCCGAGCGAAGCCGGTACGGGTTGCTAGTAAATAATAAAATATGGAGTAGCTAAATAATTATGTTGCTCCCTAGCATTTCAGAAGGGCTTCCCATTATTATTCAGGTGAAACAAACTAAACACGATAATAAGAAAAATTCATGAAATTTGTCACAAAGTAGCCGCCGAACTCAATTGGGTGTCACGTTCTGAATGAATTAATGTCACTCTGGGTACGTACATTGGTATTTCCATTTACGTGACGATTTCATTTCAAGATTGGTATTTAAACCTGAATATAAAAGGTTTGTTTTTAAAATCACAATCGAAATGACATTTCAAAATTTTAAGGTTAGGTTTTTTGCGCGTTACTGTTGCCTCAACTGCCTGGTCTATGTGATCCTTAGTCGCTTCGTACGACATCCACGGTAGAATATGGAGTGGTGTTATTCTAGGACCGATACACACGCCACAATGGGATTGTATGACTCGCGCTGTTTTTGCAGACATATGACACAGATAGGCAGAGAAGACACAACTGCAAGTTACGTAGGGAACAATCTGTCTATGCCGCTCCCGTCCGGCCCTGGCAGAAGTGGCAAACCCGAGAAGTGCTGGCTTGATGTCGTCAAGGATGATATGCGCGACATTGGTCTGACAACTGGATGCCGACGACCGTGCGAAGTGGAGACGAAAAAGTCGGAAAGCGGACCCTGGGCTCCGATGCTTAAGCGTCGGAGCCCAGGGTCCGCTTTCCTACTATTAATAGCTATATTAATACTATTAATACTACTAATAATACTATTAATAGCTGAGAAAAACGGATGAAAGGGAGAGAGAAACAGACGAGTCAAACATTATATAGCTTGATGTTCTTACAATTGTTATCTAGCTTGTTTATTTTCATACCATTGACATATTATATTTATATTCTTTTACATTGACGGCTAGCGGCTGTCAGTTTATTGATTCCTTCGCATTTGGCAGTCACGAGCAAAAAAATTTAAAAGTTAAGATGTCGGCGTCCCGCCAGCGGAAACTGATTTTGTGGAAAATGAATTTAAATGAAAATAAAATAAAAGCGAAGCGGTGGTGGTGTAATGGTTAAGACGCCCGCCTGTGAATCGAAAGGTCCCAGGTTCGAATCCTACTCGTGCCACATGAGTTCGTATATCAATCTGACTCATGTATAGTAGTTTTTATCGTACACCACTTGCTTCCGGTGAAGGAAAACATCGTGTGGAAACCTGCACTGGTTGATTCTTATTAACTTGTGTGTGAAATGGAGAAGGCACTGGCTAACCACTCCATTAATAATGCTAAGAAAGTTGTTGTGTGTATTTCATTCCACGTAACAACCAAGACCCACAGCCATGAGGAATACGACTATGAAGAAGAAGATTTAAATGAAAAGTATGTCTTATTTATTACTGGCAACATGCGAGTACATATTGATTTTGTTAATAAAAAGCTAAAATGTGTGCCAAGAGTGTTTTGGATTTTACAAATGTATATTCAACATTTTAATGAGATGTCAACACAACTTTCCCTTTCATATGATATTCTAAACTCAATTGAAATTGAAACACAATACACTTTCAGTTTTGAACAGATGTACCTAATTATACAAGTATACGCCGAGTGAGGAAATTATAATAAAATTATTCAAACGTCGCGTAGTCTATTTGCGTCATGTTGTAGTGGTAAATTGGATATGAATGTGGGTTTACCTCGTTATTATTGCATACGTTCAGTTGTCATATGGAAATGATATGTGTTCCGCCTAGAATTGGACCATTCTATTTGATATGGCGCGCTTTCATTACAGTGCACTGTCGATAGAATTTGTCGATGCAACGAACGTCGATTTTTATGAACTACCCTCCATACCCTATGGGAAACATGGCCTTGGCGATTGATAGGCAACAACAGCATTTTCAAGGAAGGTTAACGTCAGGTAGGCGACGGTTACGTAAATCACAGCCAAATATTAAAAAACAAAGCACACAGCCTTGAATGCAACCAGGAATACGCAAAGATTGGAGAGAATTATAATGTGGAAAGAACGAGAATTTCCATACATATTTGCAAAAATTGCTCGTTTTAAATTATGTACTTTTGAGATGACGATGAAGACCAGAACCAATAATTAGGTTTTTGAATTGATTTGCGAGTAACGACTTGCGGAAGTAACGAGTGATTTTCACTCGACATAACAATAAGCTTCACTGGGTTTCAGTGACTCACGTATTTCACAAATAGACACCCTGAATTCACCTGCTTATAACCGTAGATTGAGCTCGTTATATTTGCTCCAAGGCCGCGCGCTGTAAACAGAATACCGGAGGGAATTTTCACTCGGTCTCACAAGAATTTAGTATTATTTCGGGGTCTAAAAGACCTGTTTTAACCTTTTTTTTTTAAATAGCTATAACATGGTCCACTACTGGGCAAAAGCTTAGAAAATTAAAAAGTTGTAATACCTAATTATTATTATCGTAAGTATATCAGCTAAAAAATATTTTAAAATATTTATAGCATACACCTACTTAATGGACAAAACACACGGTAAATACACCAGTAAATATATTTGATGTTTCGTTCGTCTCAAGGTTACTTGTTGATAAATTATTCGGTAAGATAACTTTCCAATATTGGGTATAAGTGCAATAAAGAATTTTTGTATTGTATTATTATTATAGGGAAGAAATTATATTTTTAAAGGCTATGCCATTGTGTTCTTTCTTTCTTATTGTGTATTATATTGCTAACCACTGGTGTCAGATTTTATTCAAGTCGCCTAAAGCCATCTGACATGACTTACAACTGCCTACCGGCACTTAAATAGTGACAAATAGTCGCACTAGTGAACTAAACTGTCAACCAGTGTGCAGGTTTCCTCACGATATTTTCCTTTACCGGAAGCAAGTGGTGGTCGATGAAAACTGTGTATGTATGGTGATTTTTTTTCTCGATTTCAAGGTTGCTTCCATACGAAAAGTTGTGCAGTACCATTGACTGAACATGTATATAAAAGAATGCCAATGTATAAGAAACCAGCCTGTATAGTTTTAATAATGTATTATGACTGTAACGTCAGCGTTATTGGATAACAATTAGTTTATGGGCGCTGTAAGGAAACACCCTCGTCATTATATTTTTATTGTGAGCTATTATGTCTGTTGTCATGCATAATTAAAGTTAATAGTCTACCACTAAAATATAAACATGGAGCCATGGAATTGGGCTGGGCAGCTGGCTAGAAGAAATGATAGAAGGTGGAGTGAAGCTGTAACTGAGTGGTGCCCCAGAACTGGAAAACGGAGCGTAGGACATCCGGCACGACTATCTACGATTCGATGGAAATTGCAGGCAACAACTGGATGGGGATGGCCCAGGACAGAGATGGTTGGCGGAGACGGAAGGAGGCCTGTGCCCAGCAGTGGGTCACGGAGAGTTGCTGATGATGATGATGATTATGACGACGACGACGACGACGACGACGACGACGACGACGATGATGATGATGATAAACATTAACATAGCAACATTCATGTGACACATTTCAAATAAACTGTATAAGGCGATTGCTCCCCGCACACCTAAAATTTATACAAATCATGCCACACTACCGATTTTTAGGAGAAAGTATTAGGTATAATTTTCTATAATACAATGTGGTCACAGTAGACTAAAAGGAATTTAGTGGCCACCGTTTTCGATTTAGTCAAAACTGTAGGTAACTAGGTATTATGTAATATCGGGTTACTGGTATCTAACGCATAACCTTCCAAAGGTACATCTTTTGTTCTACGACTTTTGTCTAAACGTAATATGATACAAACATTTCCTTTTTTCTAATTTTAATGTCGTTTCTATAAAATGTTAACTCTATGTTCGATTCCGCTACATAGCGCAACTGTACTTTCTCGTATTGCTTGGCTATTACATAGAATTAAGATGTGTATAGAATCGCAAATTAGATTGTATTTTCTTTATATTAAAAAAAAACTATCAATCACGAAAAGTCGTAGAATAAAGATTGCTTGTTTTGATGTTCCCAAGTAGTCTTCAGGAGGTTTTGCGTTTGATACCATTAACCCTGCATCATGCAATGGAATATTATGTGATACTGGTAAATACGCTTGTGTAGATCAAAATGTCCTCTGACAGCCACTTAACGATGTCCACAGCCCATCTCACGTCCGGGCTGGGTTCGATTGAGGCCAATTGTCGCTTGAGCTCATCCATTTTATTCGCCACTGGACGCTCATTGATTTTATGTAGTTCGAACGCTTGACAAAATTCTGTCTAATATTGTGATAAAGATATTTTGTCACGTCGTTATCACTTGCGGGACAGAAGTAGCGGCAAAATTTGTGTTTTTTTTTTTACTCCCAGACCAACATCATAGCAAACATATTAGTAAAAACCCACTATTCGTTCCATCTCACAATATATTATGAAATAAAAAGTTTTCTCAGCGTATTATATTTCCAATGTCGCTGTAAAAAAGACATTAAAATGCAGTAAATACGTCAAGGTGCTTTAAGTTTTGTCAATAAACTATATTAGAGACAAACTCTTTCATCATCAGCCATTTAAATGTCCCCACTGATAGATAGATAGATAAAACATTTGCCCCTGCTGAGGCACAGGCCTTCCTCCCGTCCCGTTCGGATTTTTGACTCCAGAATTTACTGTCCATAGCGGGACAGCTCTGTCCCGCTGTTTTGGATTTGCCACAAAAAAGAAACACGATATCGGCATACTTTTGCACAAAAGGTAAATCTTTTTTAGATTAGTAATTTTAATTTTAAAAAATATTTGGCTTTTGTGTTTTTATTAAAAATATATGTATATTTGACGTCATAAAGCGCCTGTAAATGTGTAATTTCAGAATTATTTGCATTTGAATTTTTGTAGCGGGTTATTGTATAGATATAATAATAACAGAATTCGTCGATCGTTTCCGAACCTAGGGTGCAGAAACACTAAAGTTAAGTTCAAAGTTAAATTTAAATAAGTAAGACATATATTTCCCCTAAGTTATGAAAACTACGAGCCAAAACCAAAACGTCTCCTTTCCCGTATGGTGATCGTATGCAAATGTGACGAAATGATATCTGCACAAACGGTCCTGACCCGGTTGTGTTTCGATATTTGAATATTTGATGATCTTTTTTTGAATTCCTTCCAGAATGTAATGAAGGGAAGAGTGCTATCTACAAGAAGATAGCTCCTTTAGTTCTAGATATAGGTAACTCTTTTTCATTCTAGAGTATCGCCGGTTACATCCAGGTCAGTGACCCGCATAGCCAAGGGTCAACATAAAAATAAGATTCGGCTGAAATTTTTCATTTTTTATAATCGCCTGTTTGTAAAAAAAAATATGAAAGAGGACCCTGGACCACAGGAGTAGGGATTCTCTTCTTCTGTGTTTCTGACGCTGGCAGACGACGGGAAAACCGAGAGAGAACTAGTAAGAAAGTATTGAGATTTTATTTAGTTTAAATATCTTGTCACCAATTATACTAATACGTATTAAATGCGAAAGTTTATATGTGAATTATGTTTATAACTCAACCACATAAGCGAACTTAATTATTACTTTTGTTTAGTGATTTTCTATAAAAATATTTATTACATATTTATTAAACTCTTCATCAATTATTATAATCTCTTTATAAATTATTTTTACGTTTTCACTTATTTGAAATGAGCACAAGATTTTCCATTACGTTTCCCAAGTCACTGCACATCAATCAATAAAAAAAAATAAAAATTCCAAGTTTGAATTCGGAAAAATCGCAGAGGAAAATAAGGATTTCCCTCACGACCGCGCGCCCGCCATCTCGAAGCGCTACTGAATCGCACGTGGCTAATATATTTCACTCTCCCTATAAATACACATAACTTCTTTAATTTTGCTAATGTAATGTAGACCTTATCGAAAAATAACAAAATACAATTTGAATCACAAATATCTGAATAAGAAAACATAACAACAAGGGAAATGAATCTTTAATGCATTTCGTAATAGGTCGATAACTGCTTGAAAATAATAATTTTCAAGCATTTATTTCAAATATGGAAAAATAATCGAGAAAACTCGCCGACAGCCGACAATTCGAGCTCGTTATGAACGAAACTTAACGCAAACATACTTTTGCCATCTTTTCTTGAAAATTCAAACTTTATTCCATTTGAAATTGGATTTTAATGTTATATATGTAAAGTACAAATTGTGAGTGAATAGGTTTATTAGTCAAGTTTTCCGAGTGTCTTTTCAAATATGGTCGTTCTGAGAGCGACAGAATTATTAAGGTAATCATGATGTGTGAATACTTTTCTTGAATAGACGCTTTATATTTCCGTAAATTCATATTCTTAGACATAAAATAATCGCGAAGATAATTACAGTTTAAATTGAGTTTGTTTTACATACATACGTACGTAGAAATTTCATACAACTTTTGCCTTGTTGACGGACATACGCACGGTACGGTACTTTTTATCCCGAAATTCCCTCCCACAAGCCTTTACACACACATTTTCGCGTTAAGTTTTATAATCATTAAGTAGTAATTTTTCAGAATGCTACAAACTAAATAATTTTGCATTCATATTTTAAATGATATTCTTCTACATATAATTAACTACCTGTGTCCCGGGGCTTCGCTCCCGTGGGAATTTCGGAATAAAAAGTACTCCGTTGGACATCAGACGTCGTCGTTTTGTGTGATTAAAATGTTACATTTTAAATGCTATACTTATATGTTTATTTATTTATGAAGTTTTCAAGTTTTGGTATGTTATACAACCTAAAATCATACTTTAACACGAGACCATTCACTTCATAAGGGATAAATCAATGAAAAGAGACTTGGGATGGCCGATCCATTACTCATGACGCGAAAGAAAGTCTTCAATCAATATGGTAGTATTTATCTACACCGCTACACTCAACATCACATCAACCTTAGAAAATTCATTGCAAATTCGCTTCTATTACCACAACATAAAGATTCAAGCTAAGTAAATTGATATGATTATTGTACAAAGTTAATTATAAGTTTTATACAAATTGAAATTTTTGACACAAATATTTATTTATTCTCTTTATCCTTGTTTTCATTATTATTTATTATTTTTAGAAAGATCTCATTGCATTCAGTAAACCATTAAGGAGTTCCGGCGTCGGGAGCCGTTCCTGGGTGCAACATCAGGTCATGCTTATCGTAATAATGCATTGTCCTCCAATCTAAACCAACGTGTTTCAAAAATTTCAGCTCAATCGGTTGAAGATATATCTGCTTCAAAATTGAGTTGCAAGATTCCACCCGAATACATACATACATACATCGAAAAACTAGAGTGTTCGAGAAATCTGTGTGAATATATTGATTTTTAACCCCCGACGCAAAAAGAGGGGTGTTATAAGTTTAACCTGTTTGTCTGTATGTAGTACGTGGCACCGTAGACCATCGACGGGTGAACTGATTTGGATGCGTTTTTTTTATTATTTGATAGCTAATTTTTATGCGGTGGTGTTTAGATATGTTTGATCAAAATCGGTTCAGCCGTTCAAACGTTGTAGCGAAATGAATATTGAAAGTCGGGGGTTTTTTAATGTGTCTAACAAAAATACTTGTCTAAATAGAGAGCGTGGGGAATATTAACGGTCGAAATTCAGAATGACACTAGCTTTAACTTTGAATATGAAGTAAAACATTTCCATGCAATTTCCTGGCCTATATGTCATACAAAACTAGTAAGTAAATAAATGTTGGCCTATGACATAGGCACCTAGGCTCCTGCGAAGTTTGAGTCTCCGGGACTCTTAACAAATTGTTGTAAACTGTTGTAGTAATGTGTAACTAACTTGTGGAAATAAATATATGAAATTTGTAAGTAAATTCATATCAATATATTATCTCTTTCATACACATATAGTATGCAGAAACGGCACAAATTGTTACCGTCAATGCAGCCCACTCACGGTGTATCAAGAAATTTGCTCATACTAAGATTGGCGACACACAGGCATACAGAACCGCCAACATATTAGGTAGTATAGGAATATTTTATGTTTAGTCATCACACAGAGAGAAGTGGAGGAGATTGCCAACTTAAAGTGGTATAGGGGTAATAAAAAATAATAACTATAAAAAATTTAACCAGTAGTTACAGATCTGTGCAAAGTTTGATGTTGGAGCCTACTTTTAAGCACATGAATATCTGTGCCAGCAGACCCAGCTCTTCCATATCGCCAGGTCATATAATGTAGGTACTGAAAATATGTATATAAAATATGTATAAGTAAGTATAGTATGTTACAGTTCTTAAATTTTGTGTTAATATGATGATGATAATAAATAAATAAATATATTAGGACAAAGCACACAGATTGAGCTAGTCCCAAAGTAAGTTCGAGACTTGTGTTATGGGATACTAACTCAACGATACTATATTTTATAACAAATACAATAGATAAACATCCAAGACCCGGGCCAATCAGGAAAAGATCATTTTCCATCATGACCCGACCGGGGATCGAACCCGGGACCTCTCGGTTCAGAGGCAAGCACTTTACCACTGCGCCACCGAGGTCTTCAAGTCGATGATAATGAAGCCAGCAAATATAAAGTTAGAAATAGAACCTAAACATGTTTCGCTCTGCTTATGGCAGCCATGTGAGATCACAATGATATAAATTAACCTAATGCGGTATTTCTGCTTATTTACAAATATGCATGTTTAGTAACTACAAAATTCAGATACACATACCCCTTACGGGATAGACGGAGCCGACAGTTGTAAGCCTCGTCTGGACAGATGGCGAGACTATTGGGATTCATCAATAATAATTGGAAATAATTGGCATACTGGAGATTCATATCCAGTTAGATGACAGCCATTTTGACTTTTGCAATGAAGGAGAAGCAGCTGACATTCTATATTTTTTATAACTAACAGACCAGCTTGGAAGCAATAAGAATTCCCTGCTTAATTCTCATGACAGCAATGAATTAATTTATTTCAACAATCAAAATCATTATACGCATTCAACCTCTCAAGTTATAGTCAGTAGTATGTAACTTTCAGAGAAATTACTGTATCATATAAAATCTGCTTTTCGTTCCCAAAGTCTGTATATCACCAACCAAAATAACGGCAGTGTTTACATCTCGTTTGCTTTACAGCATAATAAAATATGTTGAATGCGCGCTGTGTGCGTGATTCGGAACGGCGGCGTCCTACTGAACGGCACAAGGGCTCATCTCAGAAACGTTCCATTTTACATAAGCCACGTTATAATCATGTATAGCCATCGAAATAGGAAATCCTTACAACAGAGTATACTTGTATAACGACCTTGTGAATAGCGTGAAGAGTTGTGGTGGTCCCGCCCTAGAATACGACTACTCCATAGCCCCCGTGGATGTCGTACCTAACTAGTAACTATTCTAACCTATAAAATTGCAATTTGGATTGGTCTTATTAAAATCAAACGTACACGCCTCGGTTGCAATAAATGGTGCAGAGGTTGTGTATTCTATTTGAATGAGTGTAAGATCTATTTCTGGCGAGGTCATACGTAAACAATACACAGGTGTTCATGTGTCCAGATTACAGAACATCCAAGTATATAACACTATAGACACACGCCATGTTTTCGTATTGTGATTATTTTATGCTATCTCATCTCTGAATGTTCCCGGTTGCGTTCGGGGTTGTGAAGCCGCGAATCCCGTGGTCAGTGTAGAAATAACTTATTAAATAATATTTTAAACACTGTAACTTTACAACTGGTGCCTATCTGACGTCAACGTGTTGACATGTTGGTCCCTATGCCAGATAGACTTAGGTACCATTATTGTTTCTAGCATATATTTTTTAAAATGGTATAATAAAGTACTTATAGTACTTACATGGTTAAAAAGGTGAAAGGTCGTATCGTATCACAGTTCGGTCGTATGTGGCAGAAAGCCCCTTTTAAAGGTAAAAGGAATAGAATTTACTTCTTTCCATCTAGGGAATTTGAAGTTAATTTATCCCACCTTCAATTATAAACGCTTCAACATGTGTTTCTAGTATCCTATTAGTCTAAGAGGCTAAAGCTTTGATAGCTAAGAGACAACACTAGCATTCTCAAAGAGGCCGGTTGCCGGCCACAGATGATAGAACAAGTGTAACGTAGTCTGTATGATGTCGGGGTTTTATTTGCGCCGTATAACTTTGAAACAATGTTAATTTAACTTGGATGTAATTTATTTCCGGTAACATTAGTATTTTTTTTATACTCTTTTTCATTTTATTTTCTTGACGAATAAATAAAAACAAAAATAAATGTAGAATTACGAAAATATATTACTACTTATGTAGGCTAAATTAACATAATTTTTTTTTCTACATTTTATATCGGGAACGTCGACATCTTGAAGAAAACGTGGTTTAAATAGACAGTTTTCATTAATTTTTTGTTGCTCTATGAATCTATGATACAAGTCAATCTTTGAGGAGCCAATAAAAAGACGAAAAACAATTAAAATTTTATATATTAAAAAAATGGTGAAAAGATACATTATAACCAAACCAACAAGAAAAATGCAATAATGATTTTGATTTCCAATGCAACGAAGTATTAATACGACAAGAATTAATATAAAATGGATAAATATACTTTTTATTCCACATCTACTCAATCTAAATGTTATTTCTAACCAAGACACAAGAAGTACCCGACTTGATGTAGTCAAGAATGATATGCGTGCTAATGGTGATGCCACAGGGCAGGACATGGACCCTGGGCTCCGACGCTCTAAGGCTGACGGACCAACAGGGATAACGCTCAGATGAGAGGTAGAATTCCTTTTATTTATAGTTTTATAAACAGACCAGCTTTTGCACACAACTTCGTATGTCAGTAAAAATTCGTTTCCCGTGGGAATTTCAGGCAATCCCTTCTTAGTGCTCCCTAGCACTGTAATAGAAACCTACACACCAAATTTCAGCTTTCTACGCCCAGTAGTTTCGGCTGTGCGTTGTCTGTCAGTCAGCGAATACCGAAACAGAATTTTCAAAAATAAATAAGTAGGTATATATTTTTTTACATCTAACCATAAAACTCAAAGTTTAAACCTAAAAAGTTCCATATTTTGCATTAAAAACAATAAAACCTTATCATAAATGGCAGAGTGAATGGTTATGTTCCTAAAAAATGATATCATACATGTTATCAATCAACCCCTAAATATGAGTATACCCTAGAAGCATTAGAAGGTCGTGCCGCCCTCGTAAACATTGACACAAATAATGATGAACAGATGTATAGTATTGATTTAATAGTGACTTTGGACAAAGGACGTAGAAGAAGTCGACTGCCGCCTGTTATCGAAAGGTTTCAAGTTCGAATCCTACTCGTGCCATAAAGTTTATATACCAATCTGACTGATGTACAGCAGTTTTCATAGACCATTTGCTTCCGGTTAAGGAAAACATCGTGAGGAAACGTGCTCACTGCAATAGGCAATTATTATTTTAAGGCTTTGACAGTTAGGCAATCTGCTTCTTAGTCAATAAATAGACAAGGTATTGTTGTAGCAGAGATGTCATGTAATTTAGATGCTTCGCGCATAGTTGTCAATAACAAAACAACAATATACTTTCTCTCGGCTATGTGTGTTGCGACTAGCAACATTAAGTTTAATATTTGCTACTAGCAACATTGTAATGTAGCCTTTCTTCTTCTTCCTGTGTGTGCCCAAATAAAAGCATCGTCCGTATCAAGCCTGCAATTTTAATTCTCCTCAGCGACGAACCTAAGCCAGAACCACAAAACACAGTCCACTAACAATCCGAACAATCTGGTAAAAACAAATGAAACTGCAACCCGCGTTTAATATCAACACGAAATAACATGACATCTGCGCCGAAGATTGCTACAACTTATTGCGAACAGAATTTGCAATAAGAGCAGCGAAATAGAAGTGACTTAGATGAGTTAGTTTGTAGCCACCTTACATGACCTGAAGCTCCATCGAATCGTATTGGTTATTTCACACCAAAAAATTAATTATCATCAACATCATCAGCCATTTAAACGACCCCACTAATGGGGACTGAATAGGTAAATAAAATAATAAGAATCCCTTTCGTTTTCTCATCTACAATAATCAATCTAGCAGGATGAGATGAAACATCTCATCGCCATTCACATGGCAAACTAAAATATAATTAGCAATAGGTATGCATACTATAAATAATGCTTTAATTATTACCAGAGCGATAAAAATCTTCATTTAATCAAAACATTTCGCACTTCTATTTGCCTTAAATTATTTTGATATCTGTGTCAAAAAACTTCGGTTTTATTTGTTGGATAAATAATCTGTTGTACCTACGTCTTACAACTTCTGATATTCGGGCATCTGATCTTAGCGAGAGCTATTTCGTAGTCGATCACAAATTTCCAGTGAAGAAAAAATTTAGAGGCTTCTTTCTGCATAATGCATTTTGTTTAGGTACAAGTCTGCTGGTGCATAGCCTTCTCTCTTCTCTCACTACACCCGCCTGAGATGGAGTAGTGTAATTCTAAAATCAAAGCATTTCATTTAGGCACTTTTTCACCTTGTCTAAAAAGGCACTTTTTTAAGTCAAATTTTATATACAAATCATACCCTCATGCCAGAGGGCTTAAGGCGGGAACCACACACCTCATCATTTTGCTATCAAATATCACATAATTATCACATCGATAAAAACACACGGTACATATTTTGAAAGCTACGTAAGATTAAATTTCGAGATCAAACCACAAGAGGAAGTCATTAATATTCGATAATTTTTATACTCCTACAGTCAACCACAAGACAAGTTACATAATATGGACTCTATACCGACGTTATAGAGATTAAATTGCAATGAATTTGTGTAAATTGATGTGCTGCCGCCTGCGCATCATTATTTCAGCTTTGGCACAACACTATTGGCGTATTTATGATATTATGACATCAGGATTGATAAATTCATAAATACTAATAATATTAGTGGGTAATGGTAAAATGTGTTTGTTTTTTTTTCACGACAAAACGGAGCATATGATTGAGGTGATTGGTGGTGTCGAGTGATGTATAAAATGTTTTAAACGGTGGTCACAAAAAAAAAATATATAAACTTGTACAACTTGTATGTTTGTATGAAAATTCGTTAAATGAAACTAATCTGAATGATGGACTGCTGTCGTATTTTTTGTAAATTAATTTAAACTTATAAAATTGGTTACCTTATATAGCAAAACGTAGTTTTTCGTTATGTTAATTATGTGGTGATTAGCCATTCACGAATCGCGAGTAGTTTATTTTTTCTGAGTCTTAGGTACCTGCCCTTAGTAAAATGGGTAATAGGGCCTACAAAGTGAAAACAAGTCTTTAAACAAAACGCTAATACTCGTATGTACCTACAATAAATAAATAAATAAATAAATAAATAAATAAATAAATAAATATATTAGGACAAATCACACAGATTGAGCTAGCCCCAAAGTAAGTTCGAGACTTGTGTTATGGGATACTAACACAACGATACTATATTTTATAACAAATACATAAATAGATAAACATCCAAGACCCGGGTCAATCAGAAAAAGATTATTTTCCATCATGACCCGACCAGGGATCGAACCCGGGACCTCTCGGTTCAGTGGCAAGAACTTTACCACTGCGCCACCGAGGTCACAATGGTTATAACCAAAACTTTTATTTAGAAAGAGAACGCCGACGCTCTATACCAAATTCTCTAACAAAAATATATAGATACGCGGGGCAGAGGCAGAAGAGCGGGGAAACAGTTCCGTCCTTTTCCGAAAGGAAAACGAAATAAGTCTAAGAATTACTAATCGCAATAATCCTTCTAATATTATAAAGGAATTGTTTGTGAATATGTTTGTTACTTCTTCGCGCCCAAACGGCAAGGCCAAATTTTTATGAAATTTGGTATTCAGGTAGCTGATGTCTTGGATTTACACTTAAGGTATTTTTTATCTCGAAGATTTGGTCAAACACTCAGTCAACGGCGCTTTATAAAGCAGAGGTCGCTACTGTGCATAGAAATGGAATTATTTTTTTGATAATTACGCGAGTTAAACCACTGTGTAGTGAGCACAGCAAGTAGAAAATTTAAAACTCGTACTCTATAACCCTGAGGAAATTATCAGTTATGCCCAATGATACAAGAATACAAATACACGTGAATGATGTAGAAAGAGAAGTTGAACATGGCGAATAATGTATCTTTCCACTCACTGGTCGTGTAGCCGAATTCGTCCTCCTCCTCTGGATCCGCCTCTTTTTCCTCCTTGCTGCGTTTCACTGCGCCCGCCGATGCACGGTCGATCTGAAACAAACAATCGAATTTTATTTCGAAGCGTTGGTGGCCACAGAAGTCAACGGTGGTCCAGTGGTTAACACCGTCCAACTCATTTAAATCCTAATCTAAGTTTTTTATATACCTAAATCTGATTCATGAAGCACTAGCTTCCATTGAAGGAAAACATCGTGAGGAATCCAGCACTCTGGTTGATTATCAAAACTTGTGTGCAAAATAAAGAAGGAAACGGCAAAGCACAATAGTGCCAAGAAAGTCGTTGTATGTGTTTCATTCCACGTAATGACTACGACCCTAAGCTATGAGGAATACGAATTCGTTTTACTATCTAGCGCACTGAAATCTGAATAATTGAAAATAATTTTAATGAAATGTAATTTCTTTGAGAAAATAAAATTCTTTCACCATAAGGTATTACATAGGTAAGGTATGTTTACCTCAACTCCCTTATCAGAATATACCCTCCCGCCGAGATCCCTCTCGTCCTCTTCATCGCTGTCATCAGAATCATCAGAGTAGACTGGCTTGGGCTCCTCCGGCGGTGGTTCCGTGGGCTCCTCTGGTTGCGATTCTGACTCCTTTTCTACCTCTGTCACTGTTATCTGTTGAGAAGAATAAAATCCAAATAGTCTTCATTCAAATTCTTCTTCTTAGCGTGTTGACCCGACATTTGTGGAAACTAACACAACGCCACCGACATCACATTATCTGTACCTACATTGTCTGTTATTTAAATTCAACATTTTGACTGACTTGATGGCAGCTTCCTATGAAGCCGTCGAAGTGGCTCGGTTCTGGCAAGAATATATTTTGGTAGCACCCAATAGAGCGTTGACTTGCCATCGACACGCAAAGAAGAAGAAGAACATTTATTCAACTTGGAATGATATGCTTACATCACTTATAGACGTCAAAAATTTACTTAAAACTAAGTCTACTATCGACTTCCAAAGCGCAGATGAAGAGGAAGCAGCACAATAAACTTCACCGCACTTTTCTTATATTTAGGTTAAATTTGGGACTGTGTGTGTGTGTGTGTGTGTGTGTGTGTGTGTGTGTGTGTGTGTGTGTGTGTGAAAAATAAGAATCTACCTTGATCTCATGCTGAGGGGTTTTCGGCATGGGTGGAGCTGGGGATTTCCTGGAATGTACCGAGTGTGCGGGTGACGTCACGGGAGACGCAGCCTCCATGTCTGATGAGTCTGTGTTCTGAACAAATTGATAGAAAACATTTAATACATAATATGGTATTTAATTTATTGGTTACTAGCTTTTGCCCGCGGCTTCGCCCGCGCGAGTTTCCTACAAAATTTCAAAAAGATCGGTTACTGAAATAGCTAAAGCTTGAAGATTTAACAAAGACGCATACTAAGATAATAACGACCTTGTTTGGCGCATTCGTAACTTGATATCTCAAGTTCATAACTTGATATCTCATGTTTGATATAAGTTATTCTGTTACATTTTCTACTTGTTCATCAAAATATTACATTGCCATCGATGCTATGAATTCGTCGGGGTTCGATCCTGGATTACCAGATCACAATACTGCATTTCATCATAACTATTTGAAGTATTGTATAATCTGTTTCAAAACTAAAGATGTTATCCAAGTTTCAGAGCAATAGGACCCTGAGAAGTGGGTCTATATTTACTTGCAAGATTACACATACTAAAAGTTTCTTACCCAAGCCAGCAGACTCTGCACAGTCAAGGTGACCACATCGCCTGCAGACTTGATCAGCTGCACCGCTCTGTCATGCTGGGCGTTCCTGACACATGAGCCGTCCACCTCCAGGATTCTGTCGCCCGTCTGGGAAGTTATGTGAGTGATTAACGGAGAGAATATTAATGACAGCTACGAATATTCTTTTTTCGAAATAAGCATTTACAAAGCAGACTGGCAGAAATATTGATTTTACTTTTAAAATAATGTAATTCTGCGAATTTAAATATACGATGGACTTAGTTAAAATTGCACTTTAGAAATTGTATTTTATTGTTTTATTATCGTCCTAGGCAGGTAATATAAAGCACTATTTATCACTCGAAAGAAGTTACGATTCAGAACTCGTGTGTTCGCGGCCCTCCACTAAAGTACGCTGGAATCTATTACTTTCTTATTTCAGTAATTATTCGATATTATTCTAATGATATATTTAAATTTACTAGGATAGATTTGTTTGATAAATAAGGGTAAATAAAAGCACTCATACTACGCATCTTTGCCCATTCGCGTCGGTATCTGTCCGAGTCCGGAGACATTGTGGAGCTGGCATTAAGCCCTGCTCAGTTACCTGTAGTTCTCCACTGTTCCCCGCAGGACTGCCCGGGACCACATTCTTAATGAAGATCCCGAATATCGCCTTCTCCTCGCCTTCCCCGTCTTCACCAGTTATGATGTCAACCTAAAACAAAATTTGCATTGTTATGCCGGCTGTATATTATCGCCGAACAGTTTGCCGAACTTTGGCGAATTCGGAATACATTGCTGGTTTTTTGTTGCGGTGGATAAAAGCTCTCATATAAACTACGCAATGTTCATTCATTCGTAGTACTCGTAATGTCGTGTAGATCATTACATAGGTATATAAAAAAAAGTTGCTTCCCGCTGTTTGTCCCTAAATATGCTTAGATCTTTAAAACTACGCAACGGATTTTGATGCGGTTTTTTAATGGATAGTGTAAATCCTGAGGAAGGAGGTTTATGTTTATAATTTATTATATTTTTATCCGAGCGAAGACGGGACAGGCCGCTAGTAAAATATAAAGACTGACAGAATATACACTATATTACCTAAGGAGCTGCACACAAAATTACTTTGCACATACCCAATGCCCAAGGCAAGTTCAACTAGATCGGACATTCTAATAGGCGTAGTTTTAGTATTAACTGCAGTCATTAGCGTAACAGTGTCACATGTTATACGGACCTTCCAAGGTCCCATCCCTTCACCGGACTTTGGAACATAATAACTTGCGTATGTTTCTATAGATTTAGTCAAAACATTTAATTTTATCACTAACTGTTGCTCGCTTTAATGTATATTTTTAACGCTAACTTTAACCCTGTACTTTGCTACGAATCCTAAAATGCTTATTTTTTTCATATATTATTATTCTACCGTAGGAATTTCGAGATAAATATGTGTTATTCCAGATTGTATTCTACCGGTATACAAAATTTCGAAACAATCGGTCCAGTAGATTTTGCGTGAAAGAGTAGCAATCATACATACATACACACATCCTCACAAACTTTCGCAATTATAATATTAGTACGATTCGCCAAACCAGTGTTACAATTTGGTTTAAAATAATTACAATAGTGCTTATTAACTTAGTCACTTCATCACGGGAACTTATGAAGATAAGAGTGAGATAATGAATGTACTGACCTTTCCACCAACGATGCTGACCCCCAGCGGGGCCCCAGATGCCCGCCTGAGGGTGACTCGTCTGGGAGGACCCCAGCGCTGGGCCACCAACGTCTCGGTGCGGCGGTCGGACACCGTTACCGTCATGGCTGGAGGGATGAAGCTGTAGGGAGAAAACGGAGTATTAGATAAGAGTTTATTACGGGCTAAAAACATGATGGCCCACAATAAACAATAAATGGTAAGCACTTCTGGCATAATAGGGACCAACACTGTTTGAATGAGTTTCTTTCGGCATTTCTTCTCAGCAGTGGTCGTTACGAAATGCTAGTAATTTGTAGCTTTGGTAAACATCATTTAATTTAGATTATGACGTGAAAAAGTGCCTGTGAAGGCCTAATTTCTGAATAAATGATTTGATTTTGATTTTGATTTTGATAAATTATGTAAATATTGTATATTTACCTTTCTTTTGTTTTTCTATATGTGTATGTTTGTGCGTGTGTGTGTGTGTGTGTTTGTTCACAATAAGGAGTATTCCTTACTGTAGCTATGTTCTGTGACTCTAGGTCATGGGCTATTTTTATTTCAAATTTCACCAAAATTGGCCCAAAGAGGTCTAGAAAGCGTGGCAGACAGACTTCAACATTTATAATATTAGTACTTAGAAATATGAATTTGGTCTTAGTTCTATGCCTAATGCCCACATCATTAAACACTGAGAGCTACTTGCCACACTTTATCAATTTTTTTAAACGAGATAGCTATAGACCATGTACTTTATGTATTCTTTATTAGAAAAAAAATCTGTACCTTATTATACAATTACAAATTTTGACGTGACTTAACTTTTGGTAAATAAATGATTTAACTTTAGGTTCTTAAAAGAATTTCAATAAAAACGGCTGAAATGTTTTAAAAACCATCAAAACATCTCGATGTAATCAGCGACATTACACCTACCTACATATAGCGACGCAGTGATCGATCACCTGACATCACAATCCATCATTTGCTGACGTGGGAGGTGCCCCGCGTTTTACTGTTCAAGTTTTATTTTGATAATGTGATATTATATTTATGTGTTACTAGATTTTATCCGGGATTCTGCTCGCGTGAATTTTCCAAGCTACCTTGTGACCTACTCCGTACTTGTTCAGTACATATGTAATGTACCATAATTTTCAATTTTAAATTCGTAATAAATAAACCAAATAAAAAAAAATAAACCAAAAAAAAAGGAATCTCGGTTTTTACCCGGTATAAGCGTGGCAAGTTGGCAACATAGGTTTTACAATAAGACCCGTAATAACTTATGTTCACAGACAAACTATGAAAAGCTATGTTTTCGAGTTTTATTTCATTCTTAATTCAAAGCCATAGCATTCATAGCCATCACACAAAAGTCAATTTAGTTCAAGCTCAGTTTTGAAGTGAAAGAAGGACAAACATACACACTTTTACACAAAGAAAAGGACTTTATTTTTAGTTAAACTTAACTGCAGTAGATGTGTACTTTCAAAAAGTACATATCTACTACAGACTTACAAAGCGAAGCCAGGTAAATAAGCCGATGAATTCTCAAGATGTATCTCATAATTTAAAAAATTAATAATTCACCGGGTAAAAATCCTAGCTTTTATATTGCATTCTCGGCGGGATGCAAGTTGCAGTTAGTGCACTCGGCCGAGCGTGTAATCGCCTCGGCTCAGTGACCACCGTCCGCATCAGAAACTGTGCAATCACATCAATAATAATATTGTAAAGAGAAAATATTTGTATCTTTGTTTTTTGTTTGTCATGAATAAATTCAAAAAAATATTGGACCGATTAATTGAAATTTGGCACAGAGATGAAATATTCAGGAGTAACATAGGCAATACAGAATAACAATTTTTTTTTTATTATGGTTTTTCTCAGAGCGAAACCGCGACGGGCCTCTTATGATTAAATAAAGTAGTGTCGAAACTTTTCATACAAAAAATTAATTATCTCTCTTAAGTCTGAGCGTTATCCGTTTAGCTTCCTCAGCCGTTGAGCGACGGGGCCCAAGTTGCGCTGTCTTGCTTCTTCGTCTGGATTTCGCACGGTCACTGGCGCCCTAGTTATTAGACTATTGGCATATCATTCTTGACGCATTCATTTTAAAATGCAATGCAAGAGACATCTTCGATTTACAATCGAAAGGACAGTTCTGAACAGAATATATATCTCATTTTGACCAAAATGAGGCTTCTATTATATTGTGTAGATACCTATCTCTGTTATCTGGTTACATTCGGGGCTGTAAACCGCGAAGCCAGATGTCAGTGTAAAAATTAAACTTCGAAATTTTATTATCAATAAAAAATACGTGTCATTCACATGTGATCACGTATCTTGTTACGTATTGTATTTTAACTTTTCAAGTTAACTTATCAATTTATTTATTTTTTATTAAACGTGACAAAAATGAATGAAATCATATGGTACAAAACTAAAATAATTTCCTACACAGTAAGGAACCCAAAAACACAATAAAATTATGATTGAGTAAATTGGCTGAAGGGTCCCGATTTCCCCAGATATCTACCTAGACGAGCATCGAACCAGTGAACCGAGTTAATGAGACTCGCCTCACTAAACATGGGAGATTATTCAGTGGTGATATCTCTAGGGTCTGGTCTGGACAACTAGGGATGCCGACGACCGTGAGACGATAAAGTAGGAAAGCGGACCCTGGGCTACGACGCTCAATAGCTGGAAAGAAACCGGGAAATCGCTCAGATGAGAGAGATATCTCTAAGACCATGGAAGGAGCAAACTCAAAAAGTGCTGGCGTGATGTCAAGTAATTTTAAATCTATTCTGTCGATATTTCTATGTGTTGTGACTAGCAACATTAAGTTAAATATTTACTACTGGCAACATTGTATGTATCGCCTTCAGTTCTTCTTATTCCTGTGTGTGCCCAAATAAAAGCATCGTCCGTATCAAGCCTGCAATTTTAATTCTCCTCAGCGGCGAACCTAAGCCAGCACCACAAAACACAGTCCACTAACAATCCGAACACTATGGAAAATCTATAAGATTTTACGATCAAACATATGTCTTTGGCGCATCAAATAGTTCAAAATTTAAAAATAACAGAGATATTAATCATACACAATACTTACAAATTCAGCCTTCGTTTCTAACGATTACATAATTTAAAAAATATTATGTTTTTATTCTTTTTTCAAAAATAGAGCCATCTAACAAACAGACAGCTAAGGTACATTTACAGGGTTCTTCTTCATTATTTCCTACAGAAGCCTAAAAAGTAATAAAATCATTAAAATAACACTCACTCTTATTACCACTTCTCAGATCACTCCAACACAACACTACTTCACACTACAGTCCATCAGTTAATTTAATTTACTCGAAATTGTATTACTTTAACAATAGGAACCAAACCACATATCGCGGCGATTTAGTGTTGTGCCACTTATAACGCGCAAACCTATCGATAGAATGATCGAATAATCCCAAAATAGACGTTGGTACCTTGGTGGCTGAATCAGTAATGGAGCGTTGTAGTCGCCTAACCATAACTCAATTACGCGTATTAGCAATTTTCTAGTAGTGTTGTGAATCCCTGTGGAGTGATTTATCGATATCGATGTCGATTTATTGTTTGACATCAATGATATGCTTGATTTAAATTTAATAGCGGCTCGCAATGTGCTTGAAAAGTAACAATTAATGTACATTAATTCTCAAATTTTCATGGCAGATATTGATGGGAGTGAGGTACACCTGCCTACTTTTGTAAAAACTCGACCTCTGCTATACTTTGGTGCACGTGGGTTTGTAGTACTTTGTATATATGTATATATAGTCGTCGAGTCGAATAGAGCAGAGGTCGAGTTTTTACAAAAGTAGGCATAAATATATATACCACAGATATGTTACAATAAATACTACAAAAGTAAATAAGAATCGGAATGAGAGAGTTTACTAAAATACTTTTCTCTATCGATATAAACTTTCACCCCATCCCTTGGTATGTTTTCTCTAATCCCACATAAGTCGCGGGAGGAGGTCAAACAAACATAGTTTTTATTCATTTTCTGTTCATTTTTCTCTAAAAGCTTAGTTCTTTAGAGTCATCAGATTTATGTTTCAGTGTACCTTCACGATTGAAATAATTGAAATATTTAGGATTTTTCACTTTGAATTGATTGTAAAGCAAACGACCCCTGCACCTTGGTGTCACAGTTACATAATAACGGGGACTTTTTCGAAATTAAATCAAGACTCGAATCAAAGCCATTCATTCTACACTCACTGGAAACCCATTAAAGAATATTTTCCCGTTGACTACGAACTCACTAGTTTCTCATTTTTCAAGCAATGAAATTAAACTGGGCTTTCTATGACTATAAAATAAATAATAAATATATTAGGACAAATCACACAGATTGAGCTAGCCCCAAAGTAAGTTCGAGACTTGTGTTATGGGATACTAACTCAACGATACTATATTTTATAACAAATACATATATAGATAAACATCCAAGACCCGGGCCAATCAGAAAAAGACCATGTTTCATCGTGAGCCGACCGGGGTTCGAACCCAGGACCTCTCGGTTCAGTGGTAAGAACTTTACCACTGCGCCACCGTGGTCGTCAAACTATGGCTGAGGAAGAAACCGAAATTGTGCTTAGATGAGACAGAAAGATAACAAATAGAATAAACATTTATTGCCGCAAGGAACAATACGTTTATAGACAATATAAAGAGCCTTAACTCGAACTTATTTAAAAATGCCGACTCGTCTAATTTGGTTAAGTGACCATTTAGCTAATGTAGCTGTCTACTACTTACAAGCTCCTTAGGGAACCCCTATGGAAGTATATTGGATTGCTTTGTTCTAAATTGTGACCTTTAAGTGGATTATCGTGTTGACTGGCTGGGGCCCGCGGTTTCGTCGTGAGAATTCCCGTACAGAGGCACACATTTTTTCAAAAATCAACTCCCAATCGTATATAATGAGGAGGGTGAAAGTTTGTATGGAAATCACGTTTATTTAAAATTCATGCAAGCGAAGCCGCGGACAAAAGCTAAAATATAGATGAGAAAAATATCATAGAAGAAAAAAAATTGCATCTATTATTATTAAAACCACGTGACAATTCCTCCCAATGAACTTCATCGCTCCAACTTGAACTTGGAGAATTGATATAAAACTACAAATTTACAAGATCAACCCCTCCGCCCATTGAAAATTCAACATTATCGTTTTCACAATGAAACTCAATTTTCTTTACTGCATGAAAAATGTTTTACAGCTCAAAACTTTCAAACCATATTTCACTTTATTACATAGCTCTTTAAGTTCAATTTTCGACGCTTTAACTTTATCAGTCACGACAACGTCCCACTACTGCAAGGAAACTTAAACTCTATGTATCATTATTAGCATTGTTTTTCCCTTGGCATGTTATTAAAGGGATCAGGGCCTGTCCTCGTTGTTAGGGCTTCATCGCGTTAACGTTCACGTGTTACAGGAAATTTTTGCTTGCATTTGTGTGAGCTTCAGTTTTATTGTGTTTTTATTTGTTATACTCGTGTGCCTTTGTAGCTACACTGTATGAAGTAGGTGTATATATTATGTTGTTAATCATCAAATAATATAAAAACAAGTTTTATACAAAAACTAAATTTGTGCCTCAAGATTTTATTTATCAGAGAGATCTTTTAGCATACAACGCGTGACAAAAACATCAAGTCCGTACAATAAACCGTTGTGGAGTTCCCTGGTTAGGAGCCGGTCCTAAATGAGGTGTTGTCTGGTCAACTGAATGAACATTGGCATGTGGTCTTACCTCAAAATAAGATCACTCCATATCCTCCTGTGGATGTCGTCGTACGCAATTAAGGGACCCATCCATGGCAGCTGATAGACAACAATATCATTCCCAAAGAGGGTCCATCTTAGGCAGAGGACCGTGTGCAAAATCATAGCCGAATATTTTCTTTTTGCTTTTTATACTGACTCGGGCGTAGGGATATGAATGAAACCGGCAATACACAAAGATGAAAGAAACCCAATCTCGCGTATGGTGTATTATGTATAATGAAAACGCATAAACAAAAGTATGGTATTTTAAAAAAAGTTTCATAATTATTATCTAAAAGTATTTGTCCGTAAAAGTAAATATCTTGTAAAACATTAAATAAAAACATATCAAGGACAAAGCCCAATACAGTATAATCTAATTACTAAAATGTGTAAATATTTTTGTCGTTAAAACAACATTAGTTGTTACAGGAACGCAACGCAAACCAAGAGGACATGGGTGTCTCCTGAAATAATCGCGCATGAACATTGTTGATAGTTCCCAAACAAACTTCACCTTGGGAAAATATTGGGCTATACTTTCTCTCTAGAAGGATAAGTAAGACAATTTATTCTTTAAATATTTCTATACGATATTAAAATAAGGTTTTTTTTGACCTAGATTAAAAAATAAATCATATTTCGTTTTTCTAGCACAACCAAAATTTTTTTCTGTAACCGGAAACCTATCTATAGTGCCTAATCTTCACTATTTACTTGTATTTAATTTCAAATAAGCCTCACTTACCTAGATCTTCTCGAAGGCACAAGGAACTTCAACGGCCCAGCTGATTTCCTCCTATCCTTCACCACCGGCGGCATCAGAAGGTCTTCATCATCAGTTTCCGAACCACCACTGTCCAAATTCACTAAAGCAGGCGCCGACATGCGCCTATCAGGGAGTGTCTTAGGCCCCTCCAACATGTCTCTAATCACTTCACAATATTTACAGGCGTTCGCTTCAGCTATATACGCTTTAGTTATCGCATAAGCATAATTCTCCAAAAAACACTTATGGCATCCCGGCACGTAACTGTTTTCCAAATCTGTTGACTCTTCACTAGGCTCTTGCTTCAAATGCAACTTCTTCTCCATAGCCACCAAATTATTCGTTCTTATTTTCTGTTCTTCTTTATATTTCTTCTCTTCCGCTTCCAATTTCTTCTGCCGTATCTCCTTCAAACACTCATCTTGATCGTTGTAATATTCAACACATTTACGCTCTTTCTTGGACGGTTTTGTGGGACTACGTTTCTTCAGTTTATTACTAGTTATGTTTACATTTATTGGTTCTATCCTCAAGGACTTCATTTGCTTTATTATATGCTCTTGTACGTATGGGTGGCCGTAAGACGACGAATGGTCCACGGCATTGGCAGTGTTCTGTGTATTCACAGTTTTGGCACTTACGTCGTTGTCTTTGTTTCTAACTATTTTATCGTGTTTACTCTTGTCTTTGATGTGATGATCGCCGTTGGTTTTACGAGCGTTTTTTACTGTACACTTTACAGACAAGGAATCCTCGTCGAGGCACGTTTCATACCCGTCTACTTCGTGATCGATGAACAAAAGAGAACTGTTTTCTTCCTGGACGGAGGTTCGCGTAGTCACGTCGTAGAAACTGGTAGTTTCGTCCGGAGAATTGAGGCATTCCTTCCAACTTTCATCGCTTTTTACTTTTTCCAGTCTAGTTTTCTCAACTTTACTTTCGTCACACTCCTTCCAATATTTATCAAAGCTAATTCTTTCCAAACCTGTGGGAGTCACAGCAAAAACCATTTCGTCAGACGTAGAGATATCTTTGCTCTGTTGTTTAGACAGACACCTCTCTTCGTCTACTTCTTTTCTGTCCATGGATTTGCTTCTTAAATTTAACTCTCTAGGCGTTGCTAATACATCGTCCTCTGTGATAGTCATATCATCATTTTGATCTTCTAACGACTCGACAGATTTTGATGATTTCATATCGGACACTCCATTAACTTTTCCACTATTCTTCGGAGTAGTTTCAACCTTCTTATACTCTTCATAACTAAGGTCACCAAAGGCAGATATTTCTTCATCTTTTATCGAAGCTTCTTCAGGCTCGAGACAAATCTGGACTACTTCTAATCCTTCACCGTATTCCTGTAGGCATTCGTGGAAGGAATCCATTCCTGTGTGATCGTCTGATGCGAGGGAGTTTATGCATTCCTGTGAATCAATTTAAATAATACAGTAACATGTCTGATGCTAATAAAAAAAATCAATAAGATGAACTGTTATTTATTCTATGCATAATATAACTAGACATAATATCAAATCAATTATAATGTCAGTAAATCATTATGAAGTGATGTTGCGTGGTGGGTCATGGACCACCACGTTCCTTATCAATTCATAAGGGAGGCTCGTGCTCCAGCAGTGGGGACGTTCATGATTTAAGATGATAATTAAGAACATGTACAACTCAACGATATACCGTAGTAACTTATTACAAAATGCTAAAAATTATTGCAAGTAGAATTTGATTAATCGTAGGTGTTTGTGGTATTTGAACAGAAAGGCAAAACGCTGATTAAGTAATTTAATCTACCTATTATATCTCAAAGCATTAATTTGTATATAATGCCATTTCTAAACTCGCTATTAACGTAAATTCGTGCCACGTTAAATGCTTTCAGCCGACTTGAATCAAATGTAATGTACAACCGATGTTAGCAAATTACATACTTGATGAATATATAAAGAAATGTTACCCAGATTGTTAGCCCCCAGGTAAGATCAAGCCTTATGTTATGGGATACCAGCTCAAAGATGATACATTTTGTAACAATGTACAGATGAGCATCCAAGATCCAGGTCAATTTTAAATATAATTTTCCAATCGAGAGTAACTGTTCGGCATGATGACTTTTAGCCTAAAATGGTTGTCGATAAGATATACTATGCTCTCGCTACCGTCTCAGCATTTTCCCTGTTTGTTCATGAGCCGTTGAGTGTCGGAGCCCAGTGACCGGTGTCCTACTTTTTCGCCTCCACTACGCACGGTCGTCGTCATCTTTAATCATTAAATCATTGGCACGCATATAATTTTTGACGACACCAAGCCACTTCTCGAGTTTGTCCCTTCTGCTAGAGTCAGGTAGCACTATAGATGAAAGACTATATATTGGAAATTAATTAGGATACGAAATTAAAACTCAAGTCGCTTTCGGCACGGTATATTCGGCAACACAACAAGCTTAGACAACATTTAACACAGATTTCTTAAAGCAATAACATCGATATTCTAGTCTAGAGTTCTAGACCCACAACACTTCGGTACGTCAATTTTACTTAAACATTATTTCATCAATAAATAATTGATTGATTTATGTTGCAAGAGATAAAAATGAGATACGATCTCTTGATGAAAGGAATGAGTTTTAAGTAATATTTTTGTTCTACATATTTGAACTTTAACATACAATGACTTATAAAATCCTATCCGGATTTGAATTTTATTATACAATAAATATATGATAAAACGATTTTTTTGCTAGGATTAAATTTATTTATTATAGTATATTTTGGGACAACTGATGCAAAAATAAAAATTTCAATCAATTTCATAAAACATGACCAGTCTATGTTTAAAATAGCCTAGTTATTTTTATATATAAATTATGAAACAAAATTAAAAATTAAAGCTTTTTTTTTTCACACATCTAGCTACGCTACATCAACTTTTTTTTATTCACAAATTCCTTCTTCAAATCAGACTATTTTATTCTGACATACAGTCTTTATATCTAAAAATAATTTATGCATAACAATATTTGAAAAAATCTATTACAATGATAATGACATAAATCAACAATATTTTTTATCATATCATTCATACTTAATTATGACCAAAACTGATAAAATTATTTTAACACGTTTGAAATGAATAAAGAAAATTTGATAAAAAAAAAACGTAAATTTTCTTTGCATTTTTTGTTATGTCATTATTTTAATAAATAGGTACATTTGATATTAGTAACAATTTTAATTATTTAATATTTAAATTTGGTACTTAAATCTATGATATGTTTTGAAACCTGTCAAGCATTTTTTACTTAATTTCATTGAAATTGTATTTATGATTTACTTACTAAAGTCTTTTTTTATTTACTTTATTATATTATATAAATTATAATGTTGAACGCTCAAATCCTATCAATTGACTGGTATATTTAATTATTCATTTGTACCTTCCACTTTCTGATATATGTCCCGATCATGAATTAATATTTTTTTTATTTAAAAAAATTTAATGAATGTATCATAAATAATTAAATATTATACAACAACTATCACATTTAAATTGACTACAATGATTCCAACGTACATAATTTTATATATAGACACTAAATTCTTATCACATTTTAAATAACATCAATGTATCAAGTTTATAGATTATTTTGAAAATTTAGTAAATGAAAAAACCTCTGTCGTGTTTTTTGTGAGAAGTTTCCGAATCACTTGTGTAGAATAAATACTTAGGTATTTAATTACAAATTATATCTATAATAACTTAAATAAATTACAAAGAACGTTGTTTAAAAAAAAAGAAAAAAGAATTGCACCTAAAAAGTACAGATTTTTTACTTGCTATTTTTTTTTCTGAGGCATAGAATATATCAAACTTTCAACTGATCACATTGAAGTGTACCGTGACCCCTACAATTTCCATTGTCAGGTATTTCAACTCGCACAGTGTAATTCAACTTTTCGTCGTGTCATTTCATAGTAATTTCTGCTTTTATTTTCGGCGGGACTCTGAAGGGGGAGGGTGCGGTCGGGGGGTGGCCGTCTTGAGAACAGTTCAATTGTAATTCCATTATATCTCTGTGAAGCGACACGATAAGTCGAAGGATTTTCGTGAAATACTCCAATTTCTGAAATAAAAACAAAATATGCTTTAAAAAAATACGATAATTCAATAATGTTAATAAAAAATGTTTTTTGTTTTTTTTTTTTTAAATATATCAAAGCATGCTTCAATATTGTACACTAAAGGGAAATCATATTTAAATAATGTAAAAGATTTTTTTTTATTCTTAGAGCGGTAATAATTCCCTTTACTGTACAATGTTTTTTTTACGAATAAAACTCGATATTGCATGCAGTTTCAGGTACATACTGCTCTAAGCATAACAAAGCTTTAATAAAGTAAATTTGGACTTACTTTAATTTTCCCATGAGTGTACAATATCAAAGTTTATAACATCACACTTTGTTTGAATTATATCAAAATTATGTCTATTGCAAATATTTTATATAACCGGCCAAAATGGTAGTAAACGAAATTTGGATGAATATTAGGTATTTTGTTAAAATATTACTATTAGTATTTTTATTATAAAATTAGAACCATTTTTAATTTATAAAAATTAGTAATTGGAACCAAAATATGCTACAAATTGTACGTTTATTTATCACTTTACTCGCATAATCAACATCAATTTTAATTTATTTAATTAATTATTACTTAATTAAGTACGTTATTCGTTTATTCAATTTCTACCAGTGCCCAATCACATTGGAATTTAAAATTTATTTAAACATCATTCAGATTAAAAATTAAGACATATCAACTTTTCTACTTTTATTATTTCAATAATTAAAAAATATAAAAAGTTATATAATAATTATAATGTGTTCACCTGGCTACTCTGCATACTGTGTCCATTCGCTTTATCGCCACCGACGACGGTGCTGCAAGGGAGAGGTTTAGCCACGCCGATTGTCACTATTCCTGTAACAATACATATATTTCTGTGGTGTCTTCTTAAATTTTTGCAATAAAATATTTCTATTATATATATTACGAAATAAAAATGAAAAATACTTCAACTCAGATATAAACAATCACACAAGCGACTAGACGAGTAAAATGCATGTTATCTCTTGTTTAATATTGTCTAGGTACATTGTTAACTCATTAATAAATATACTTTATGATTATTATTACTCGGAGCTACGAAATCTTCTGTTAATGGATTTTATTTTATGTTATTTTAACAGATCTTTTCATCACGTGAAGCGCTATAAACTCATATATTAATTTTCAATTTTGTTTACGATTTGTATTGAGAGCTGGAAATATATATATATATTATCGTCTTTAATAGTATGACGTCTGTTGTTATAAACTGTACTCGCATCATATTAACATTAGATAATATTAGAATGTAATATCACATTGATAAGGTACCTTGTGGTCGATTTTTAGTTACCTACTCTTACAAACACAAACAAACCGTCCATTGAGAATGTTTACCTGTAAAATGTCGCATATAAATGTTAATTTTAAATCAGTACATTCTTTTTACACTTTTACTAATTTCCTTATCTCTAAACATTATATGATATTTGTTAATGATTTTCAGTGTTGCTGTCAATGGCTTGTGTACATACATCTGATAAGACTCATTTTATTTATATACTTGTATCTATTGATGGGTGAATACATAGAAATAAAATGAAAATAAAAATCTTGTTTCAAATTGAGGAAAGAGATAAGATTTAAGATTTTTACAAAAATATCTTTTTGACACAAGATTTTATTGTTATCCGAGAATACTTGTTGCATTCAACACGTGACAAAAAAAATCCGTTTAGTAAACCGTTGCGAAGTTTTTTTTGTTCGGGAGTCAAAAATATATATATAATAGTCTTTCAAAATTGAGTTGAAAATCGTTTCACCCGTTCGGCTGCTACGATGACGCAGACATACAGATACGCTTCAATCTTTAAAAAGAAATATAGTGGTACGGGAAAGAAGACCTAATGAGAAAGAAGATAGATAGTGAGAAAAGGTAACCTCTGGGCGCCCCCTTGATGGCGCGCACGGCGGCGGCGAGCGGGCAGCGCGCGACGTCGCGGCCGTTGACGGCCACGAGCCGGTCCCCGGGCGCGAGCCGGCCGTCCGCCGCCGCCGCGCCGCCCGCCACCACCGACCGCACCACGATCACCGAGCTGCCCGGCTCCGACGGGTCCTGTCACAACCTTTGTTATTTCATTGGGGTTCACAATGTGTCGTTTTGTCGTTTTGTCGTATTGTCGTATTGTCGTATTGTCGTATTGTCGTATTGTCGTATTGTCGTATTGTCGTATTGTCGTATTGTCGTATTGTCGTATTGTCGTATTGTCGTATTGTCGTATTGTCGTATTGTCGTATTGTCGTATTGTCGTATTGTCGTATTGTCGTATTGTCGTATTGTCGTATTGTCGTATTGTCGTATTGTCGTATTGTCGTATTGTCGTATTGTCGTATTGTCGTATTGTCGTATTGTCGTATTGTCGTATTGTCGTATTGTCGTATTGTCGTATTGTCGTATTGTCGTATTGTCGTATTGTCGTATTGTCGTATTGTCGTATTGTCGTATTGTCGTATTGTCGTATTGTCGTATTGTCGTATTGTCGTTTTGTCGTTTTGTCCTTTTTACATTTTGTGTCATTCTTCACCTTTAGTCATTTTGTGCCGTCTTGTCGTGTTGTCTTGAAACACGCCTGTTTTAAACTCACCAGGTAATCCAATATAGAGAATCCCAAGCCCCGTTCCTCCTTGACCAGCTGTATGTACGTGATCTTGTCGCTCCACATCGCGAGTCCGCTGAGAGGTTCCAAAGATCTCGACCGTTGTCTCTCCAGGTCTTCGTGGCAGAATTCTGAGAATAAATAAAAAAATGTTGTCAGTTTGTAGTAGTTTGTAGCTTTTTCAGATATTATAATTTAAAATTGGACGTGAAAAAGTGCCTAATTGGGTTGTAAGCTTTAGAACTGCATGTCCATATGATAAGATATCGGATGTGACTAAAATGATGTAATATTGAGCCGTGGTTAACAAGGTATTGTCTACTAATTTCAAATATTTTCAATTAGCACTTTTTAGAGGACAACATTTGTAACCTGTTTTTATTGCGGCCCGGAGATGGTTGTTCTAGCCTCTGAAAATTAGATTACGTAAGTTTGTTCATTACGTGACTATTAAGTAGGTACTTAGGTAAATACGTACGACATTGTGTCCCTATAGCATGATATAAAAGTAACTTTTACACCACGTCCATTATCTGGTTATTTATGTGTTTCAGCTGGTCGCTAGTTCGGAGTAAGTTGAGAATTATGAAGACCGTACGGGTGAATTTACTGAAAATGTTTGCTTGTTTCTTGTTTATTGCCTAAAAATACACAGAAACTACAGACTTATCTCTAATGAAGGGATCCCTTCCAGTCAAATATATAATCTATCAGAATGTTTTAATTAAAAATAGGTATAAATAAATCACCAGTCCTTGTTAACGAATATACAGGTCACTCACATGTGATTTAATGTATGGAAAAGTCGATTATAGTTTCAGTCTTATAAGATCTTTTTCAAGACAAATACTACTCTTTAAGGCGCTGTATATTTCTGTGTGTATCTCTCACGTTAGATTGGTGAGTGGCTGCAGATCGAGCAGCTTGTCACAGCTGACGGCAACTTCAAGTTGCACTTGAATATCTCCATAGCATCACCATAAGATATATTCAGCTGCTGCGACTCGCACATGTATTATCTCTTTAGTTAAGACAAACGACAAATTACCAGTAATTTTAAGGAAAACATAGACAAATAAAAAAAAGACTTACCATCATGATCATGGCCCGCGGACATAACCGTGGTGGCACTGCACATCGACGCGACAGAACTCTCGGACTTAGCCTTGATCAGCCTCTGCGGAGGAGTCAGCAGATCTTGCAAGCTTCCGCCGAGTATCTGATTCTGACAATAAAAAGTGGCATTGAGATGTCATGTTATTTATCAGTTAATTATAGGGGAAGGCTGTGGATCATGTACCTACTACATTTTAATAGATTGGGATTATATAATTTATACTTTATGGCAACACATTAACACCACTGTAGATGAAGAAGCTATTAAAGAAAGCACTTAACCACATCTACGTGATGTGCTCCTAGTACCCACCGGCCATAAACCTAGAACATTCGTTACTAGTTCATGTTATACGGAACTAAAATCAAAATATACTCCATACCCTTCCAAAGCTGTTCTCCACGGCAGTCCTCGTCTGGTCCCTCTTCCTCACGCAGACCAACAGCACCGGTGACGTCACAGCTCGCAACCGAGTAACAACCTCCACGTGATGCGCTCCTAGTACCCGCCAACCGTTCACCTAGAAACTTATTAGTAAATTACACTAATCCGAAGAGTATATAAAAACAAAAGTGATCTACAATTTAAATTCCTAGCTTGGGAATTAATGTAGGTACTATAATTTTGAACGCACTATTTTTATGTTTATTTTATAAACAACATCCATGATGCTAATATTTTATTATATTTATATACCTCAAGTAATTCATCTCCTACTCTGTGCACCCCCAACTTCGCCACTGGTCCATTTGGCGCTATAGCTCTGATGTAATGCCTCGCTTGCACTTCCTTGCCCCCCACTACTCTGACGGTGCCTTCGAGCGAGATGCCCAGTCCGCCGTCCTTTTCTTTCATGATTGTGCCCACCTGGAAACAAATTGAAATACCTTATATTTTAGATGAATCTAGTGAGTACTCTTATCCTTAAATATAAAACGAAACGTGGGACATATGGTAGTTAGATGACGTTTCTGGTCATAAAATTAGGGATAGATCTTAAATGATTTTATTTTAATTTCACTCCAGGCTTCGGGACGTCACAGCTGTGAATAAAACAGTGTTAAAATTCTTACGATAATATCAAACTCGTGCTGATTCCCGGGCCAGTCCGTATCATTCAGCAACACATCCCGCCACTTGTCCTGGATCCTCCTCTCCCTCTGCGGCGTCTCCTCCTCCCTCCCGATCACGATCTCTGCCTCCTCTGACGGGGAGGATGGGGAGGGGAGGTGCGGCTGGAACTCGGAGTCCGCCTCCGCTTCTATCACCGTTGATTCATCGTACTAGAATATTAAAAGTTACTTTAACAGCAGAATTACAGTAGTGGCTTTAAGTCTAGAATAGGAGTACCACCTATACGGTAGGTTGATGGTACCCGGGCTGACTTGATAGCATCTTCTGATAAAGCTATTGAAGTGGCTCGGTTCTGGCATAAAATGCTTAAGTGGTGTAGCGTTTTCGATTTTGCCATCGACACGCAAAGAATATGGATGGATCCATGTGTGGGTAAGTATGAGAGGACCACACCAATCCTACATTCCATACCCTCGCATGAATGTCGTAGGAGGCGAGTACAGTGACACGACTGCTGGTAGGCAACAATAGCATAGAGCAAAGGAAGGTTAACGTCAAGTAGTGTGGTATCTGTAAAATCACAACTGAATCTTAATTTTTTAAAAGTTCTTACACGACTTTGTGGCGTCACAGTCCCAAATGCATGTGGTAAAATGGCGAGATAAGAGAAAGAGATAAGTAATTTAAAAAATACAAAAAATACTTCAAATAAATATGAAGGGGACCCCTTTCGCCCAGCAATGGGACACGTCGATAGGCAAATAAAATAAAAATATAATGAAATTACTCACCACACTAAAACTATACTTGGCGAGAGAAGTCACCGACGGGCTGGGCGGTGCTCTAGGTTCCCGGCGGCCATCTTGCGCCGCGAGCGCGCGCTGGAGCTTCTCAAACCCCGCCCCGCGCAGGTATCTGGGTGAAAACCGGGTGGTAGATAGACAGATTATTTATGCTACAATTTAAAATAATTTTTTAACAAAAATGACATTCTTTACACAAAATTTTATTGTTGCAAACTGTTAACGAGTAACACGTTCCTGAGTGCAGCATCAGTCATGCTTATCATAGCAATGCAAACTAAACGTGTATACAAAACTTCAGCACAATTGATTGAAGATATCTGCTTCAAAATTGAGCTGTTAGATTCCACCCGAGACATAGTTACATTGAAAGTTAAATAACAGCTTGTAAACAATGACCGAAGTATTCTTGGTAATAAGTTTGCTATCATAGTAATGCATACCTAACTATATTAGGTATTTCAAAGTTGTTGTTTGTGTTTCATCGTTTTGTGGTTCGTTTCCTCATAGCTGAGGGCCGGAGCTATGAGGAATACGACTATGAAGAAGAAGTGTCTCGTTCACTATTAGCCAATTGTAAAATTTTCATTGCTTTGTTTTAATACTTAATGGAAATAACAGATGTTGAATCTGTATTTACTAATTTGCACAACAAATAATAAAAACACAGTTAATCTCATAGCAAAAATTGAAAACAGACTTAAAATCTATCAAAAAACTAGAGAGTAACTCTTTCCAACTTCGTCCAACAACCGAATTAATACACACGATAATGAACGTAATATATCACTTACTACCATTAATTTCCAACACGTGTCTCCTCTACTCGAAGGCAATCCTTCCAATCATTAGATCATCTAGAACCACCAACACCAGTACAATTCCACCGTAATAAACGCCATGCGGGGGAATCCTACTGGTGGAGATAGCCCATTCAGACGGCTGAGGAGATATCTGTTTCGACTATTTGTTAGATTAGTCCTTACTTCTGTTGTCTTTTCTTTATTTAGTTCATTGAACAATTTCTTCTCGAATAGATCCATACTTCAATGTGATTGTACTTCTTTTGCGTTTGAACGTAGTAATTCATTATTGATTGGTGTTGAGTAATTTCTATTGCAAACGCTGCTGCGGGCAATGAATAACACAAAGAAGAGATAATTAGACAAACGAATATTCACATATTCGTGCAAAATGTTTGTCAGAAATCAAAGTATATATAATTTTATAAAAACTTTTGACCTGTCGTCAAAACTTTTTATAGTAAGTCAGGCGGCCGATCATAAAATCATAATTGCCTCAGCGTAAATCCGCGTCCGGCCCACGTGGTCTGCATAAGGAAGGCCAGTACCCCAGCAGCGGAGACATGGCTGATGTTGATGATGATGAATCACTCCCGACGATCTCCCACGTTGCAAGACCAATAAAGACAAAAGACATGCCATAGCCTCCTATTATATAAGTATAGAAACGGCTATGGCATATCTACGTGTCTGTATTGACAGAGTCTTCGGAAAGACTGGAAAATCCGTAGTGTCTTCTCAACAGGCATCCAAGCTTTTTATGGTGCTGAAAAGTACTTTATAGGAATCAAATTTTTCACTAAATTAAAATTCATTTATTTGCAATAAACATGACAGTAAAAAGTATATAATAGTTCCAACACAAGTTCTCTAAATATAATGGTCAATATTGGTTGAAAACGCAGTGTTGCCAGCCACAGGACACAGCACTTTTATTTATTTCCACTTTTATAAACAGACGACATTACAAAGGCGTGAGCCATGTGCATAATTCATTTATCCAAATTAAATGTTATTTATTTCTCCTCACAGGTTATATACACAATACATTGTTACACAAAGACATATCTTAAAGAGGGACCACAAATCGCGCTAATTATTAAAACTCGATTCGAATTCGAATCTTAGATCGCAATAAAAACTCGATCGTTCCGCAATTTTTTTACCCCTCCTGTACCTCGAAAACAGATTCTTGGATCACAATTGAGGGCGAAGTATGGGTTTGCATTTCCCTATCGAGTTGATGTGATTGGTTGCCTGCGTCTCATTGCGAATCAATTGAAATGCAAACCCACACTTATCTGTAAACCAACGTTGCCATTGTGACAAAAAAAAAACAAATTTGTATGTGCTGGAATGTACCAACCTAAGATGTTCGATTGCTATAAAGTTGAAGTTATTGATCGGTGCGATTGGAGAGCTGCATGCGTTGGGCAGCGGTTAGTGCTGTGTCCTGGCTTCGCTTAGGCTAAACTATAATAAATTATACACCTAAATATTCCTCAAGAAGTAACAGTAGGTATTAGTGATAACCGTACAAAAATCCACCTGATATTTTTGGATTTTATCGCGAGCGCAAACGCGACAGAAGATTTGCTTTATCATAAGTAGGGATAAATAAATAGAGACCAGCGGCACCAACCTTAGTGCTTTCAACCTCACCACGGGGCCCTTGGCATCTCTAAGTAATGCCACGGCTCTGTGATTGGTCACCCCATGCAGCGACACGCCATCCACCTGCAACAAAGTTATTTTCATTCTCAGATAATAAGTTCATTTACTTATGATGTGTGACTGTGGCTACCACAATATTACCACCGTCGTTAGCTCACCTCCAGAAAACCACTTCACCATATTACCAAGACCAACCAAGCCAAGGACACTTACTTCTCTGTTTGTTGTTCTGTCGACTTAGTGAATACACTAAGTCGCCAAGAAACAGAGAAGTACGCAGCTCTGAGAAGAACGCGCACATCACAGGTGTGGATCTTACATTGCAGCTCGTCAAGTAACAAGACATGCACTCAGTTCTGGAGTAGCTACAGTGCATCATCATGCAACGTCGTGATGTCCGTTTACCGCGCCGACCACCGCGCGCCGTGCTACTCGTAACGGCGAACCGGACCGCTGCGAGCCTAGATCTATTTTATCGACGCATCGAATTCGCCGCGGACTCCATCGGCCCACGCAACTGTGCGGCGGAGAGCGCATGCGTTTGAAAGAGACAAAATATTTCGTTTTTTTTGAGATTGACTATACGTTTTCCCTTTGTAATTATTTGTATATAAATACGGCCACGATTGTTCAATAAAGTCTCCACAAACAGTCCCTAAACATTTTTATGGCTGTGTCACAGCCCCGTACGCAACTGGTAACTTGCGAAAATTAGAGAGAGAGATAAGAATAAACGGAAAGAAAATCAAATTTATTAAGAAAATTAGACACTTTTTCACGACGAATTTTATATAATACATGATATTTCCTCAAAAAGCTAAAACTACTAACGACGTCTATGAGACGACAGATTTTTGAGAATCCTTGAAGCCAAGCTGCCACATACCGGTTCCGTGTCCATAATGTCCCTTTGCCAAAATGTCGCTTCCCCAAAATGTCCCTGTCTCAAACTTTACACAACCCCAGGGAAGCCAAGGTGGGACATCACGTTTTTGTGGTTATCTAGGCAGACGAAGTCGTGGCATTTTAGGCAAGGGACATTTCGGAAAAGAGACATTTTGAGAAACTCCTTTCTCAAAATGTCTCTTTTCCGAAATGTCATTTAGGTGAAGATACATGTTGAAAGCCGGGGACATTTTGAGAAAGGGACATTATGGACCTGACCGGCCGGTTCCTTACCTATACAAAATCCTGCAATTATATCCTGCAACATATCGTCTACTCAGATCTCACACGGCCCGATCGGACTGCGGTCCTATTGTTTATATAAATTGTCTTTAATCTTTATCTCCTGAGTCGAAGAGTTAAGACTTGTTCATAAATTTAATAAAGCGAACCTTCGAAGAGGCTATTAATTTTCCTGACATCGAGTTTAATGGGACTTGCATCCTTGCACACGGGAATTTATGCGAGGCCGTGCAGACGGGTGGCGCCGGCAGGGTATAAAGAATAAACTATGTATTTATGTCTCGTACGTAGGTATAGACTATAACTTGCTGTACGTGACATTGAAACAAAATTTATGAGTGAAAAAATACACACCCAGGTATCTGTGTCCACAGGCAAGGTCTCGATGACGCACACCTGTATCATTTTGGGATTTTCTTTCTTTTAATCTTTCGATCGTTGCCGTACAGATCGCATACACTAGTGATCTCAACAGTTTACCAATGCCAAAGTTACCAATATCGTCTCCTAAAAAGGGAACTCCCGGTTTACTGCACAAACGTGATTTTTTGGCAACAGTTAAAAAAAACAAGATCTCTCAGACACAATAACATGTCAGTTCTTAAGAAAAAAAACTTGTTTGCTAAACAATTTCAATCAGTTCATCGATCAGAAATCGATTTACGGAAATCCCTAGCCACTAGTTATTTCTGATCAACTGTGTAGCCAGAGGGAAATAGTCTAGTATTTTTGGACCACAAGTTAAATTGGACTGGTTCTCACAAACGTACTGTTTTATTTACTCGTGAGATCGAACTTTTCCAATTATATTATTATAGAAATGTGGCTTGTATGGTGATACGGGTGCCAGGTGATCTCTTATATAACTTGTGATCTTATTAAACATATATATCTAACGCAAAATAATACATAACTTCGCCGGAAATGCGCATATTACTTAGGACTTTATCACGTCAAATCCATTTCATACTGGAAGAATTATACAAGTATAATCAGTACGAAAGCTTATCTGTCTGTCACGCTTTCACAATGAACCAATTTTGATTAAATACGATATGCATATAGTTAAAGACCCAATTTTAAAAATAGGCTACATTTTTCTTTAAATTTCTATTATTTTTTCTTGTGATCACAGCTTCTTGTCTTCAGTTCTGTCCATGTTGTGTCCATTTCTATGTTGAGTCTTGTCCATTTATTATTTATTTCCCAAGCCAGATACGCATTATTAACCATCACGAACACGTTCGAGTAGTAGATAAATATTTGCTCCGCCAACGTGACAAATACCACGAACGAAACACGCGTGCGTGATGTGCGACACTAATGATTCATTACGCTGAATAATCAATATTTGCTATCTATCGTCTCGTCTCGCCAATAACAATGGATAATATATAATTATTGTAAGTCCACAACTATGACATTATTATAGATATATACCAAATACATAACTTGTTTATTTGCGTTGTTGCTTTAAATTATGACTAAATGAATATATAAATTTATGTATAAATAATCTGGTTTCATTACATTGAACATTACAATTTCTTCTTTGCCTGGGATATTGGACATCCAGTTTGTGTCATTTAGACATCCGAACATCATATATCAGTACCAAGACAGTAAAGAGTAACTTGAAAGGCATCGGCGTACATATCCCATGAATCCTTCTTGCAATAGTTAAACAACAAAAAATGTTAGACATTAAACAACAAAAAATCGTAAAGCAACCATATTAACACGAACAAGTAAAAAGAAAAATGAATGCTCAAGTTGGCGCAGTATACTCCAAGAGCGTGACAATACGCCGCCATTTGTCCACACTCGCCGCAGCGCGTCAACTATCACAAAGCACGTCGGGGCAAATTAATTCCGCCGTTTCCTTCTCATTTGCCCGGTTCATTCCCTGCTCACAATATCGTTGCTTCGGTTTATGCTGTTCATTTTCCACATTTTCTATTATATTTATGAATTATAGCGAGCTTGTATTAGGAAGGCAACTATTTAACATGTTTTGAAAGTTTCTAACAATAGAATAAAGGACAAAATAGAATAAAACTGTATATATAAAATGTATCATGTAGACCAATTCATATCAAAATATTTGACATAAACATTAGTACTTATGAATTGGTGTTAAAGTAACTTAAACCTACATGTTTCGCCAAATATGGGTATGTAAATATAAATAAATAAATGAGCATATCATATACTATCATCTCCTCGACCTCGACGGCCTCGGTGGCGCAGTGGTAAAGTGTTTGCCTCTGAACCGAGAGGTCCCAGGTTCGACCCCCGGTCGGACCATGATGGAAAATGATCTTTTTCCGATTGGCCCAGGTCTTGGATGTTTATCTATATATGTATATGTTATAAAATATAGTATCGTTGAGTTAGTATCCCATAACACAATTATAGAACTTATTTTGGGACTAGCTCCAATTGTAAATCTGTGTATTTTGTCCTAATATATTTATTTATTTATTTATCATTTCACATCATAATAATTCAGTAATAAAACAGCAGTGTTTCTCATTCTCTCATGTTTCCGGGCGAGATTGGGAGCAGCAAAGTCTGGGTTCATCTGTAAAATCAACCCCACAATTTTGAATATTCAACTGTTATTTTTTGGACTTAAATCCAAAATTACTAATAGCCAATTATTGGTGTATACGTACATACGTTCTTGGTGTATTCGGTACGTGGTATACGTACCGAATGACCAAGGGTCAATCAAACGCAGGAAATCCCGCAAGTCCTCAGTACCTAAGTGGCCATCAAAGACCCAAAGGGTTCCACTATCCATCATTGGCACATCACCAGACCCTTCTCACTTGTCACGGAGTGTAATTTATTAGCAAACTTGCAGCTTTTGACGAACTAGGTGGAAGTAACAACAGACTATTATTTACTGATAGTTATGACCCTAGGTTGTTCATTGGTTAAGACATGTGATCGAATGGTCCCTACTTCGATTCTTACTCATGCCATATAAAAACTTATATGACATAAGTATAACTGAAACAGACTGGTATACAAACGTATACCAGTCTGTTTCACTGTTAGTAATTTTCTTTTGCTTCCGATGAAGAAAAACTTTGTGAAAAAATCTGATGATTTACTAGCTAATGTGTGAAACTATGAAGGCACCAAACGCAAAGTAAATACAATCTATTTTTATACACAATTCACAAAACAGTGCTATTATTTTCCGTTGAGGGTTAAAAACGAGCAGTACAATCAATCACGTACTCCCGCAGACAGGAAGCCATTTGCAATCTATTAACTCTGCGAGCGTGATAATAAACACGTTGACCGAGAAATAAAAGCAGTAATGACGTAACACTCTCATGGAATTAAACTATATTTGTATACATTTTCTGTGATAAGGAATAATGAAAAAGAGAATTTACTTATTTGCACGCTGCACTTTTGTGTAATGTAGTAAATTTTATGAAATACCTCTATATAGCATAAACGTTACGCAAATGAATGAAACACGAGTATAAATAATCAATACTTGTTTATGCAAACTTCAAAAAACCTTTTTGTAGTGCAGTTAGGTTTGGCATCTGTAACGAATTCCAATCGAGCCTTTAAATATAGCTATATATATGTACCTATATATAGCTATATTTAAAGGCACGATTGGGATTCCTTCTATAGTTCAAAACTCATTATGACATATACATTACTAACTTCATTAATTACATCAGGAGTATATTATTAGTAAAAAGACAAGTATAAAAAAATACAGTAACTTGGTACTCGCATTTGCCAAAGAAACGAGAAGACAAATCATAGTTTTTTTTATTAATGGTATAGTTCGACAAACGAGCTAGCGGGATACTTGATGGTAAGTGATCACCGCTGCCCTGAAACAGGCGCAATACCAGGAGACATCACAGGAGCGAAAATGTTGACTAAATGTCTGTGCACTTTTGAAATATTTTCCTGGCTTAAAGAAGCAATTATCAAAAATACGCTCCACTTAACGGCTGCTCACGGCTGCCACGAAACGCTCGGAATTCCTACCATTAAACATACAAACTTGTAGCACGTTACTACCATCCACATGTTGTCTCTTTTTCCCATATCGTGTAAACAAAGAAAACCCGTGGAAGAATTGTATTACGTGTTTTATGTTTCATGGTAGCCCCGCCAGATTGTTTCCTCAATAATTCTCTCTGTAAACTCAATTTCAGTGCCACGCAGGTTCAATAAAAGGGGAATTACTTTGACCTAATTAATATGCAATGGCAGCACAATCTTGCTTGCAATTTACTCAACAAGCGTGTTTTACACGCTGGTAGAGTAATAAATGAAGTAAGTAATTACATAATTAACTTGCTTCTAAGCTAATGATCTGAAAACTAATGAAGTCAACTTCATTTGTCCAAATGTAAATGGGGAAATATTAGATACCTATTTTGTTAAGTAAGATATTTAGAAAAAGAAATTGGTTCTACTGATAACAATGTCGGGAAACACGCATATATTTATTCAGATAACCGATATATACATATATATATAACATAATAACTATTTACCTTTAATTTATATAATATTATATTAACTAGAAACTACCTACCCTAAAAATAACTTATAGTCTATATGAGTAATAAATTTTTTCATCTCATTATTATTGCGATGTACTTATAAGACGGGTAAGATCTTGAAAATAGGTAAATAAGTTTAAAAAAAAGTAATTTTTAACACTACCTTTTATAGTTTTTAAAGAGATCTTATTTCATCAACGCGTGACGATGTCCGTGCAGTAAAGGTCCGTTGAGGAGTCCCCTCGTTGTAAGCTGATCTTGGCCCATCATCAGGAACTAAAGCCACGTGTATAACATGACCGTGCCATTAAACATTGAGGAGTTCTTTCATCGGGAACCGACCGTGGGAGCACCATGAGATCATAATAATGTATAACGTGTATTTTATTTCAACTCAATCGGTTGCTTTTTCAATTTTGCTTCAAAATTAATTAAATCTTTCAATCCATCCGAACGGATTGGAAGATTTAATTAATTTTAGGTACACATATAAACATTACAAATTAAAACAAAGCTAGTAAAAAGCAAACCATTAATTTTTATTTAGCATCGGCCATGAAAATGGGCGGCATGTAGGGAAACTAATTGAAAACGATACATTTCTATCAAACCCGTCTAAGTAATACTATTGTCTTCCATCCATTAAATTGATTGCAACATGATGTCACTTTACAGACAGACAGAGATAACATTTTCTGTGCGATTAGTTTTATAAGAGACGAATGTGATATGATATGTGGCGACTTTTGATAGGTGATAGATTAATTATTTATTGGATCACTAGCTAATGCCTGCGACTTCGTTCGTGTGGGCGAACAATTTTTGATTAAAAACTATTAGAGAAATTTACTTATACAGACAAATGTAACGATACCTTGCTAATCAGACTGAAAAAGTATACTTTCAATAGTTTAGCTGATCAGACTGAACAACTTTTATTAGAGCGTCATTTCTATTTTTCCTATAGTTTAGCTGTACCATCATAGGTCTACATCAGGTGTTCCAGATCTTCGATTTTTATATCTCAACAGAAAATGCTCATCAGACTGAACAATTTTAGTTAAGTCGTCATTTCAATATTTCCTATAGTTTAGCTGTACCATCATTGTTCTCCATCAGGTGTGTTGGTGTTCCAGTTTTCAAAATAATTTATACCCTATCTATATGTTGCCCAGGCTTAATAGCTATATAACAAAAAAGTTTCATTCAAATCCGTCCAGTAGTTTCGAAGATTAGCGTGTACAAACAGACAGACATACAGACAGATTTTTTTTTCAAATTCTTACTCTGTTGTAGGACTTGTCTGACTGTAGGATCTTGTCTGAGTATATAACACATTCACACTCGTAGTCACAGCGCATGCCCGTAGACAGTGACTCTAGCCTAATTTTATTTTTATGTAAATTTATTCAATGTACAATGTATTATATATATGTGTTTTTCAATTTTAATCAATTTAGAATGATATACATCACTTATCGACGTCAAACATCACTTAAACTAAGTCTTCTACTGCCGGCTTCCAAAGCGCAGGTGAAGAAGAAGCGCCGCAACAAACTTCACCGCAGCCTTTTCTCCAAGGACGTCAATTAACAAATATAGGTCTTATTAAAAATTAGGAGGACGAATATACACCATTATTAAAAATGTCAAAATTTGAATGAATAAATAAAATAAAAAAAGTTGTATTTTCCATAAAATTATTGAAAGTTAAACTGTTACCGTTTTATTATATGTATTGATTTAGAGTGTCAACTACCCCTATTATAGGGGAGAAGCTACAACGCAATACAAAATGCTTTATTACACATTCATGTAAAAATACAAAAATAATGACTATTTACATACAACTTAACACTCAAATAGGTAAGGAAAGAAAATTCGCAAAAGGCTACACTCAAAAAAAGCAGACAGATATAATCAACTTAATCTCTCATTCATAGGTTTTTTAAACCTGAAATAAATGATTTTTATTTTTATTTATTTCACATCTAATGCTGGCTATACACTATCGTCAAACTTAGACTGTTTCGATATAAATTGCTGGTTTTTTTCTTGAGCTAAAAAATCTCACATAGAAATCGCAGTGTATGTTCATTCGCGTCGGCAACTGAGTTCGCCGATAGCCTACAGCCGGCATTACAAATTGCTAATTACCTGAGTCAAAGGGCCGACAAAATTTGTGAAACAAACGCGTTGTGCTGCGTATTGGCATAGTTCTTGTAAGTGAACGCGGACCACACATGCGTGTGACGCAGGGGTCGTTATAATCGCAGTGCGTTCGGAAACGCATGAGGCTTGGGCAGACTGCGGGTTGCTCTCCCTACCTCGGCCAGGCTTTAACTGAAGTCTGGTCTGAGTTAACAGCAAATGAATGTGGGCGGGGCCGATCCAGGGAACTGCCCTCTGTGCACTAGTACCTCTATTTATGCTGAGCTAGACTTGAGTACTTGTGAAATTTAATTACGTTGATAGGAGCGCGGTCTTTGAGGGTTGCGTGAAAACACAGGCTTTCAAGTTTTAGCTTGAATATGCTAATACCAATACCATTTAAGTACTTTTCACAGTCCAGAATCGGTCCTGCTGCAGCTAACAGCACAAGAGCTGATTGCTGGCAATCGGTAAGAATAAATAGTGTAGTTAGAACACCCTACTCCATATTAAATTAGGTGTTCGCCTGAAAAACTTACTTAAAACTAAGTCTTTTGCTGTATAAACCATAACCACTAGTAAAAATAACTTTATATTTACCTCAACTATTGTTCAATACTTTAGTAACGTCCATACTTTAGTAACAAAGAATAATAATACGAAGAAGAACGTACCTCAACAATCCTGTCGTTGACCTGTATCTTGCCGCAGAGGTCGGCCGAGCTTCCCGAGCTGATGCTCTTTACGAAGATGCCGCTCAGTTCCTCTGCGAACAAACATGTGCCATCAACATCTTAGCCATAAGAAACACAGTACAATGAATGCTCAACGGCCACATAAACTAAACGAGCACGACACACCCAGAGAACCTCAGAAAAATGTCTGTGATTTGTTTTCTTTCTTTCTTTCGGCAGGGCCATATTTAGACAATATTAGATTACAATATAATACTATCCAATATCAACATATTTAACCCTTTTGTGGCCTTATTATACGCAAGAGGTAAAACGAAATTAATACCAGAAAATACTACATCTAATGACAATTGCGCATCCAGATTGAGTATTTTTCGCAGTCAGTACAGAGAGCTCTCTCTCCCGGCCCCTTAATCCCTCCCAGCCAGACGATGAGTGGTTTCTATCCGCCCCCGGCGAATCACGTAACTCGATCGTTTGCACGTTGTTTAATCTAGCCGTAGCGACAGCAAATAGATTAGTATTTTCAATATAATGGCACATTTTATATATTCCTAGCTGCCAGACCCAGCTTTGCTCAGGTAAAAATGAAAAAAAAAATACACTGAAACCTTTCTTAGGAATTGTACTATTTATAAAACAACATCAAAATCCGTGTAGTAGTTTTTGAGTTTATCGCAAACAGACAGACAGATGCAGCAGAGGACTTTGTTTTGTAATAAGGTGCATTTGTTTTATAAAGTACTTAAAAATAAAAATAGATACCTATCACAAGTTATAAATTAAATTAAATTCTAATACAAATAATACATAACAGAATCAAACCAATAGCGGAACGTTACATCAGTGAAGATCAGTATGGATTTAGACAAGGAAAAGGTACTCGCGAAGCTGTCATTAAGATTAATAGGAAGCAGAAGAATTGACTTAGGTCTTAATACATTTGTAGGATTTTATCAAGACCTAAGTCTATTTCATAAACTAATGGAAGCAGAAATTGGGGGCCCAAAATTCAATCGCAGCCGTAGCTGAAGCTAAATCAGAACTACGACAAATGTTAATACATACGGATACCACTTTTCAAGAGACCACCAAAACAAAAGCTTTACAGATAACCAGAACAAAAACAAATATAAATAACAAACATATTAAAAACAAAAGAAAAGACCAAATTATGTCAAATAGAGATGCAATACAAGTAGTTGACAGATACATGTATTTAGATAGCATCATAAACAACGACTCCAGACGTAGTGCCGACATTATATCCAGAATATCAATAGCAAAAAGCGTTGATAATAAAAAACATATATTTTCGTCAAAAATAAAAAGTTTAATATATATATAATAAAAAGTTTAAAAAAAGGGTGGAGTATTGCCCTGTATGAAAGTGAGACCTGGACGGTTAAAAAGGATAGAGACCGATTGGAGGCTTTCGAAATGTGGTGTTGGAGACGAATGAAGAAAATAAACCGGACAGAAAGAAAGACAAATGCAGAAGTATTAGACCTAAGGAAAAAAAACGTTATTAAAAGTTATAGAGTTGAGGCGTGGAAAAATGTTTGGCCACCTTGTGCGACATGAAAATCTAATTAAAAACATAATAGAAGGCAAAATAGAAGCGAAAAGAGGAAAATGAAAGCCAAGAAGGGCGTTTATGGACCAAATAAACAGGAGACAGCAAGATTAATGTCGTACAAGGAGGTCAAAACAATGGCTGAGGATAGAAAGAGATGGAAGGAACTCCACCGACAAGAACCACGTTCTTAGTTAACCATTGTGTCTAGTAATTTCCTTTTTTTTTTCTACATTTATAATAAAAAAGAAGTTTTAAAAGAAAATAGTTACCAATATTATCACTATTTAAAGTTATGTTCATTGTAACAACCTTAGATTTGGAATGATAACTAATCCACTCGTGCGGCACCCGTATGGAAATAATCTTGTCAGTATCATTTTCTTTACAAGTTTATCGCTTTGCTTTATTTTTTCTAAATTTCCACTATTTATTTTTTTTCAGTTTTTTGCTGACGATACTTTGTGGCGAGCCCCTAAGCGCTGGATCTAATTTTAACTCCCGCTCAATTTTCCTCTTGTTGTGACTGCTACCAACTACCACTACGAGAGGTATATTATCATGAATATCTATGAATATCTCTTAAACTGAGCTATTTTAAAAAGAAATATCTTTTTAAAAGACTCACATTAAAGGAGCAATTTAGTTAGTACCTTAATTGAAATTTGAAAAAAAAAATACTGATCAGTATTTTTTAGGAATTGTACGATAGACAGGGATGATGAAGTTAAGGGGAGGCCTTTTCCCAGCAGTGGGACACTCGGCTATTGGCTAAAAAATGGACCGCAACATATATAATAATGGACCTGTGATTCTGTTTCAGCGGCCAGAGATAATTTTATTTGATTTTATATATTTTTATTTGACTATTTTGTATCAATCACAATCTTATATAACATTGTTCTTAGTAAGGTCGGAACTGATTGTTTATTTTTGGGAAATTTCGTTAAAACCCTATGATACGCTTAATATCGAACATATTAAGCGTATCATAGGGTTTTAACGAAATTTAGAGTTTAGCTTGTCCTTTAAACGAAGTCAGGTACTCTTTTGTGAATGGTGCAATAAACAGTTTATATAGTAGATAGATCTACCTACTCGTAGTTCCCGAGTAGCCGTAAAATTTCAATAAAAATGACGACAACCTTTTAACGCGTTTATATTAATATTAGTTCTCAATTATTAAAATAAAGAGGCAGAGACATCCAAAGTAAACAGGTACGTATTGCACAACTCGATTATTTGGTGAATAATAAAAAACTAATACACGCAAAGACCCTTGTCCGTTCCTTTGACTAGATCCTGATACAAAAACTGTTCCTCAATCCTCACACCAACACAACCAAAATAGAACCTGTCGAAAATAGCCCGTTGTTTGAGGAAAACCTTTCTTTATTTACCGAACTAATAACAAATGGTGTTTGGCTTGGAAGTCCGGATAATCTTATATTGAAAAAGTTTTTAGTTGGGTGTGTTAGTGAGGTTATAGACTGGAGATTCTTCTCATACACGATGGGATAGCAACCTGACGCTGTTTCAGAATATCAATTCTAGTAAGTATTGCGACTTGTTAATAAAATAATTGTTATGAAGCGCGTTTTTTCGATACTGACTTCAGTAACGGGCCGCGCCTTCTATCACACTTCAAGCGTACATAAAAAATTCTACTAATTTACTAAACTAAAACGTTCCTTTTGAGTATTGCGAATTTTGGCTAACTCTGCCTACACCGTAAGAGATAAGACGTGATGCTGAATGCATGTACCTATTATTTTTTTAATACGATTACATCTTATGTCAACGTATAGCAATATAATGCATGTCATGTGTATATAAACCTTCCTCTTGAATCACTCTATTGAAAACCCGCATCTAAATCCATTGCGTAGTTTAAAAGCTAATCATGCATACCTAGGGACAAACAGACAGCGGATAGCGACTTTGTTTTATACTATAATGATAACGATTCCATTCGGGATTCCATAATTAATTTGGCAAATATGGAAGCAGCTGTAGATCGCACATGCGGTGTTCCTATTGCAACGCGGATGCCTCACATATGTACGTATAGAAATAATAATTCCATTTAGTCAATACAAATAGACAGACCCCCAGTCTAGACGAGACGCGATCGATTCAATCCGGGATGCATTCGGACCCCGAGAGTGCAACATAGGTAAATGTAGACGACTGCATTTGGATGTTCTATTGAACATACGTTCCTTCAATCTATGTAATGCGTTTCAACGTGGTAAGAATTTACATCGCCATTTGCTATATTGACTTCTACTTTTGATATACCCATTGCAATCCGATTTTAATAAACTTGGTATTTAGAAAAATACATGCATTCGCCGATAGTGCAATAGAAATCATTAATAAATGGGTACTTTTGATAAAATTAGCATTTTAGTAGATTTTTAAAATTTTTGATGTCAATCGTGTCAGCATACTTCATGTCACAGGCACGTAGGATTCGCTTTAAAAAAAATACTTCCTTTTTTATACAAACGGGTAACTTCAAAGAAGTGTTAGTCACAAAATTATTTTAAGGTGCCTATAAATTTTAATTTGGATGGCGAGAACTTGCTATGGAGAGAGATGAGTGGAAAAACAAGGGGGAGGCCTTGTCCAGCAGTGGGACACCTATAGGCTAGATAAAAATAATAATAATCTACTGCATTGGGGATAGACCAGCTCACCAGCTCGCATTATGTTGATCTATACTGTTAGATAGATGTAGGTACAGGCTGTTTCTGTATTTTTTAGTCAAAGGGTTTGTCAAGGAACATTTCATGTTCATGGCGCGCAACTCTTTCGTGTTGCTCAAGCGCTGACTATACTTTGCGGTCATACAGGATAATATGTCTCCTGGCAAAATCCTAGGACACATTGATACACTACACACACACACATTACACTTTTTTTTTGCATACTTTCCATATGTTATTTGTACCCTCTACCAAATCTATCTAGCGATAGAAATACACTCCCGTTTTGTAAAGCCAGACACAAAAAGACTGGTCCCCAGTCGACGAGATCCGATCGATGTAATCCCGGGTATATTCGGACCCCGACGAGCGCAGATCAAAGAAAATATGGTAGGCAAGCTTTTGTAATTTTTTAATTATGTTACTTATGTAAAACGGTGAAAAAGCAGACCCTGAAAACTGGTGTTTGGGTTCTTCTGATGGTAATTTTTAATGATTTGATCTCTATTTATTGTTAAGTAATAAATTATAAATATTGTTGAATATAGATTAAGTATTAATTATTTTAAAAACTTTGAAAATTTCGAAGACTAGACAGACACGTGAGCATGATTTTGCTATTTTTGACGTTGAATTCGAATATATATTTTTAAAAACATAAGTTTGGATCTTTAACTCATAGTCGCAGTTTCTAAAAAACACCCTTTTTTCCCCTAAGTTTTTTATTTTAATGTTTAGGAAATCAGATCTGCCGGTCGGCATCTCAGTGAAACCAGTCACCTAAGACCAGCTTACAGACGCCAGCAAAACTAGGAGTGTCTAGTATAAAACTTCAATTTAAACATATTTTCTTTCACGTTGAACTCAATATTTCTTTACTAAAATCCATGCAATGTATGAGATAGTTTAAGTCGATTTTATGCACAATTATACCTTCTCGTATGCACGATGTACTAGATTTTTAATTTATTGTAGTTGAAGTTTCATTAGGCGTTTGATTCGTCAAGTTTTCCGAAATATGCAATATCGCTTTTTTCCTGTAATCTGCGATTTCGCCTCGCTACGGCCATGCTCGTATATCCTGCAGATCCGATCGCTGTGAAAATGGCGTTTTTGTGATGGTAATACGATTGTGAGGTACAGGAATATGTTTCTGTGAAATATGTAATATGTTTGTGATAACGGATGAATGGGATTCAAAGAGATTTTTGTTGATGTTTCTGTAAAGAGGCTTTACTCGCTTGCATTGTTTATTTTTATTATTATTTTCTTCTTTTTTTATTTATATTAATAATCTCGTACTCTATGTCTCTCTCTCTCTCTCTCTCTCAAATTCAGCTTTATGTCCTCTATTTTATACGATCTTCAGCGCCTTTAGCTGCATTAATCAAAGATGTCACAAGTTTATTTGTTAAACATTTTTTTTTAAATCCCGACTTTCTATATCCATTTCGCTACCACTTTTGAACGGCTGAACCGATTTTGATCAAACATATCTAAAAACCACCGCATAAAAATTAGCTATCGCATAAAACCGCATCCAAATCGGTTCACCCGTTGATGAGCTACGGTGCCACGTAGGTACACAGACAGACACACATAGCGGTCAAACTTAAAACACCCCTCGTTTTGCGTCGGTGGTTAAAAAGACACTGTCAAAATATTAATTACTTATCGGCATACGAGTACTGTAAAAATTACATTGAAAAACCACATGCATAATTTAATACTTTCGTAAATTTTTTAACACAGGGAAATCTCTCGTGGGTATATGAATACGACCACTATTATATGAATAAATAAATTTAATTTTACCTTGTTCACAGACGTATCCAGCGACGGTGATCCCCAGGCCTAAAGCTGAATCCTTGTTGAGCATCACCTCGTAGCTCAACGTCTCAGGTTCGCCGCTGCCCCGCACCGCCATGTCTAGTGGTAACCTGATCAAAGACACGACTATTAACATCTGCACCCCAGCAGCCTACTTGGTTCATACAGGCTCTCTCACTCTCGCATGTTCCCGGTGGCATTCGGAGCTGTTGTGACACCCCGAAGCCCGCGGTCAGAAAATAAACCTTTATATTTTGCAGAAAATAAGCAGACAGTAGTACAGAGACCTGTTAGCAAACCACCAAATTACACATCACTTATTGACGTCACGAAGTCTACTGCCGACTTCAAAAGCGCAGGTGAAGAAGGAGCCTTTTCTCTAAGGACGTCAATTAACAAATGTAGGTCATAAATTCTACCAGCTTCATCAGATGACGTTGTTTGGACAACGCTATAGAATTTCAAGAAGTGGGCCCTCAGACACACAAAGCTATAGGTGATGCGTCTGGCATAGGAACATAAGAAATGACGCGAAAAAAGGCACGCCTACATCCAGCAGTGGTTGATATAGGCTGATAATGATGATGATGAAAATATTGACCTCATCGGTGGTGGCTGGGATTCTGTCGGGGCTATGATGAGAGGCGGGGGTCGCGGCGCTGGAGCCAGCGCGCCGCGGGGCACCACAGCCACTATGGACGCTACTGGCTGCAACATTAACCAGCTTTTAGTAATGATTGTTATTGCCTTGAAAATAAAGAATTAACAATTTGGACGCTTTTTCTAGTATAACAATAATAGGAGAAATTATGTTTAAAATAAAATAACAAAAAGAAAGCGAAAGTAGTAAAAAATAATCTAATCAGACCCACTACTCCCTAAAATTCAAGTTAATTCCTACTATTACAAATCGAAATTTGTAAGTATTTGTATTTCAATCGTATTTCTTCCAGTAACATAGAGGACTGTTTGAAAATTCAAGGTAAGCTCACCCTATGATGCAGCCGTTCTTCAATGATGGTTGGTGGTGGTGACGGAGGGCTGGTGTCTTCACACAGCGCCCCGAACCCATCATGGCCGGCTTCAGCCAGACGCCGCTCCAGTTCTATGGGGTCAGCCAGGAGACGGGACGGCACCACTGGTGCTTGCGATGCCCCAAGAGACTATAGACAAAAGTTAGTGAAAAACGTATGAAAATCCGTGCTGTAGTTTTTGAGTTTATCGCGAGCAGAGGACTGTTTTCTCTACGTAATGAAACGCCGGCTGGAGTCGTAACTTTTTATTTCCGTTTCCTTATCAGTATTAATACATTACAAATTATATTTATATTTGTAGGGAAAGCATTCTTCCAGTTGTATAATATATAAGGAAAGCACAGGGATAACATCCACCGCGCTCTTCTGTACAAGCCACGATGTCCAAGCCAAGATGTGAGGTTTGATTTTTTTTATACCATAAAGTGTGGAGCAAGAAACACATATTGAAAATGATAAAGATAAAGTATAAGTTAAGGATGTTATATGAATAGCACATTTGTAAAATAGATTCACGCGTCTGAAGAAGGTGACGACAAAAACTAGTTATCATCAAAATTAATTTTGTTCTGTACAGCTATTCAAGAGTCTATACACTCTAAATGCCTGCCATTCAAAATTTGTCATTACTTGTACCTGGTCCTACGTGAAACAGCCTTGTTCCTTCCGGAACATAACATAATAATGTAAATCCTGTTACATCACAAGGGAATCTCATTTTCTTCACATTTTAGCTAAAAGCTACTCATGAGGAAAGACTCACCTCTCGTTTATTACCTTCTGAATAGATTCGACCTAAGATTTCATCAGGCAATTATGATTTCTTGTCAAAATCACACTTGACTTCATCAAAGGCACAAACACAACATGTTAAGTGTGTTTAATGAGATTAATTATCATGTTGAATTATGCCATTCAAATCAAAAAGTTTCACTTCAACGTAGGATGATTTTAGCGTACATCGCTCAATATATAGTTTACCTAAAAGTAAATCTTCTGCAAGTCACGGTCCTTAGTAAGGATGATTCGGTCTGTTCCATCTTGTTATATTGATGTAACTAGTTGGGCGTTTTTATTCCAAGTTGTTTCTGAATTCTCATCTGTATAGACTTATGATGATGAATTTTACTGGCGACTTCAAAGCGCAGCTGAATAAAGTCAGCAGTTTTTGAGATATAGCACTTTTTCGGAATCCACAAATTATTAACTTAAATATGAAAAACAAAGTTATTTTTATGTTAATCGCTTCAAAGAAAGAAACCATTTGAGGAAACCCCCAATATTCTTACAAAAAGTAGAAATATGAATTCTTTTTATTTCAGTGGGGATCGCGCAAATCGCAAGTAATTATTATCTTTCCATTGCCTCAATCATTTGACTTTCAACTTTTCCGAGTAGGTACTCAAATTATATTTTTTCTTTATTAGACATTTTTATTTATGTGCTTTGATGTTTCGTCTTGAATCAAACCACTCATACATACGAGTATATGACGACCTCGGTGGCGCAGTGGTAAAGTGCTTGCCACTGAACCGAGAGGTCCCGGGTTCGATCCCCGGTCGGGTCATGATGGAAAATGATCTTTTCTGATTGGCCCGGGTCTTGGATGTTTATCTATATATGTATTTGTTATAAAATATAGTATCGTTGAGTTATAATTATTTATTTATTATTATCTAATATATTTATTTATTTATATTTACTTGGTTAATATTTCTCATTCAATAACAGGAAGAAACAGGTCTATATATATTATCAAGTATATTACTGCTGACACTGGCGACCATAAGATTTTATTCATGTCGTCCAAAAACACCACTTTACAATATCTTTGTGAAATAAAAAACCTAATAAATAAGAAAGTTCGAATTGTGCGTGTGGTGGTGTGGTTACGCAATGACAAATCCAATTGGCTGATTTCGAAGAAGTTTGATACACGGGTAACATAAAGTACTTTTTATTCCAAAATTTCTAACAGATTCACATTTAATTTGCAAAACATGTGAAGCGAAAAAGCTTTGTTTGCGGAATTCCAAATCTCTGCTCCAATTAGTGAAGTGAAGCGAGAGTAGCGGCGAAGTGAGACGGGAATTGGGTTCAATTTCGCTATTTATAACTCGTCCGGCAAAGGCTGGCTTTACGACATAGAAAACAGATAACTATCATTTGGTGAAGGTACTAGTACTAGACGCCCGTCCCGGCTTCGCTCGAGTAAAACCATAATAAGATATGTAGCCTATGCTACTCCTGAAGGTTTCACCTTTAAAATTTCATCAAAATCGGCCCATTGGTATTTTAGTTTATTCATTACAAACAAAGAAACAAAAATACAAATCTTTTCTCTGTATAATATTTGTATGGAGTAGGGATAGTATGGTTAGACATATCACGTCTTTTTTTGTCTTCAACCCCCAGACCTGCATGGAAAATTGCATGGTTAGGTTAGGTTATTATTAATCAATAAATAAAAGTCCCGTACACATAGCAATGTTATTTACATCATCGGCCCATAGAAGCGCCATAATATCGTAATCAAAAAGATAAATACAGATTATTCCCAAGCCACAGTATAGTTTGTAAATGTCGTAATATTATTCCCGAGTGTAGTCCCAAGTGTTCACACTTTTGCAATTAAAACTAGAAAGTGGGTGAGCTAGAGAAATTTTAATTGCGTTTTAAATACACCTTAACGAGTATAATCGCTTTTCACGCCTCACATTTTGTTTTACAACCTTTTAGTTCAAAGCTATAATTTTGGTTTATTTATAGAGCATTTCAGCCAAGTAGACGTTTTATACCCTTAAATTGGGCTGTACAAATAACTTGGTTATTATTCTTCGTGAATATTTTAATAATATGTCGCTTTTTTATTTTCATGAATCGTACACATGACTCCAATAATACTACATAATGTCAAAAATACAAATAACCATTTTATTAATTATTCCTATAGGAAAATATGGAAATTAACAAACCAAATTAAGTGGACCAATTACAGAACCTTGGGGAACGCCCATGTATATGCATAGCTACAAAAATGGCTCTAATAGTAAAGGTTACAATAATAATTAATATTACCGACGTGTGAATACACTTTGAACCATCCAACTGCGAACTAAAATCTAAATTTGCTATTAATAACATTGTGATTGACCCAATCGAAAGCATTCAATAGACTTATACAGTCGAAATTTCCACACAAATTCACACAAACGCCGCATTATCTTAATGCTTGTAATGTTGAACATCAAATAGATTAATCAATGGCTTCGACTTAAGGTCTGTCAACTAGGGATGCTGACGACTAAGCGAAGTGGAAACGAAAAAGTAGGAAAGTGGACCCTGGGCTCCGATGCTCAATGTCTCAGGAAGCAATCGGGATAATTCTCAGATGAGATAGAGATTGTATCATTAGCTTCGAAATACAGTAATTAAGAGAGTATTGCAAATGACGATAGATAGCTTTATCAATATTACGTATATTGTGTAAGCACTAGCCTAACCTGCGTAGGCGCAGCGTTGGAAGACGCAGGTCTTGCCACAAGCAGTCTCACGCAAACGCCGCACTGTCGCAGCACACAGGCCGCCTGTCGCGCGCACATCCCCACCACTGACACAGCGCCGATGCGCAGGAGCATATCTCCGCTGCGGAGGCGCCCATCCTAGGGACAAAGTTTAATTAAGTTTTTGACATAAATATATTTATTTAACTGTTTATGTACAGAAATCCAAGAAAGAGACAGATAGTAAATACAAAGGTTGTATTTATTTGCAATGAAATTTCTTCCAGCAAACACGCGAGAGAGGAATTGAAAAGAAAGGCAGACAAACGTAGCTTAGTTGTATTATACTCGTATTTCTCTGTGGCGTGATGCCACGTAATTTCATCCCGTGTATAATATACGAGGCACCTAATAAGAAGCCTTCATAGGAAATAACAACACGATACACAATAAAAACACGGTTGACATTAGGCAGGCGATGCATCGTAAATTCTCTGCTGAAAATTCAAAATACAAAGTTTATTTTTTTACAAGAACCGTGGTGTTACAGTTGAGAATATAACGATGAACGCACCAGAGTGTGAAACGTTACACCTTACACCCACTTTCTGGAATACATACTTATCATGAAAAGAAAATAGGCAACGAATGACGAACGATAATAATTTGACCAATGACAGAGTAAGTGCATGCTAATGAGAGTCAAATGTTACTCATCTTATGTGACTCAAAATACTGAATGTGACTATCGTCTTGTTTTACGTTTGGATTTCGCTTTTTCATAAGTTTATCATTTATCTGTAAATCAACCCACCACCCCAGATTTGTGGATAATTCTGTAATAATTTATTTTATTTATTTATTTATGTACACAACATAACAGTGTAAATATAAAACTTACAAATAGGAAAATATGTACAAAGGTACTACTTATTTCCATAGAAATTTCTTCCAGTAAACCCGCGAAAGAACAATGGGGAAAAAAGAGGCATTGGCGTGTACAAAATAGAAAATATATAATGTTAGGTGTTAGAATATGTTAGGTGAAAATACAGTATAATTCTTTAAATCTGTCTCCATAACGCCGCAGTAATAAAGCCAAAAGAAATGAATTTGTAAATTCACGACGCCGCGTGCTGATTACATTTGCAAATGCTTGTTTGTGCTGTATGAAAATTGTATGAGCTTCGGTCGAAGGTGAGGAACGTGCTTGGAATATCATCGTCACAAAGTTTGCTTTTATTTCATTTCTTTTATATTTCTACTGCTGGGTTTTTGAGATGACTGTGAGGCTCTACGGCTGAGGAAGAAACCAGGAAACGTTCATATTAGAAAATATATTTCAGTGAGTAAAGGTCTAATGGTCAAACTGGTGGCGGTGTCGTGATTTTCCCTCGGTTTTGGTTTAACTTCTCCATGGAGGACCGAAAGCGAGCTTGATTCTATTTTTTATACTTTTTAAAAGCTTATATTAAAAAAATACAATAATAGTAAGCCCAAAATTTTAAAACTCCGCGCTTTATCATTGATGTGCTGCGTCCCAAATTGCAGTCATTGTGTTCAGTTCTCATTTCCACTGCGATATTCAGATTTCCGCCAATTGGGGTTAAACGGAAAAGCAATCTGGGCTTCTTTAACCCCAATGCCGAAAAAGGTTATATTTTTATATATTCGTGTAGCTACAAACAAAGCTAGCACAAAACCATAATTTATATTTATCCATCTGCCAACAAAGCGGCGCGCAGGTCAAAGTCAACGTCAAAGCTGACTGGTGCAACCCACCCTAAGACGTTTACGCAATTATATAGGTAATCTAAGCCAATAATAATGTTTCTATTTTTCAGTTCATACATTCAGTTTCATATACTTTGACCTACATCTAAACATGATATTCAACATTAAACGTTGCTGAAAGCAATTAATAGAAAGGTCAGTGGTTTTGATGGAGTATTCAAATAATTTAAACGAACTTTAGATTAGCGTTCATCAATTTTGTCCAATTGAGCTTCGCCCAAATGGAAAATTAATCACAGTTGTCGCAAACATAATTTATCTGTCTATATCTTTTGTGTTCATTAATATCCATCATTAGCAATTTTAATGACCACCCTGCTGGGGCACTGAGCTTCCTTATGGATGCAAATTGGTGGATGTTAAGTATTATAAATACAGCCGGGAAGCCAACTCTACTGCGAACTCTTGAACCTGCGCGCCGCTGACGTTTAGACAAAATGGCGTACTTTACGTTTTTCTGCACAGGCTATAGTTGGTCAAATTTGACAGAAGAAACCCACATTAAGAATATGAATGAGATAGTGAACTCACCCTGTCGGCGACGCCCCCGGGCAGCACGCTCTTGACCACGACACCGGACGAGCGCCCCCCAACGATACCAAACGCGAGTCCCGAGCCATCGTTCACCAGCTCCACCACCTCCACTTGCGCCCATTCGCCGAACACCTGCTGTTAGGAGAATATATTATGCCGGCTCCACATCACCTGATTCGGTATACATATTGCTTAATTTTATTAAGGTAAATAAAACCACTCATAGAAACTACGCATTATTCAGGCATTCGCGTCGAAACTCCAAGTTTGAGGTGTTTGTGGAGCTTACACGGACTCTCAACTGTTCGCTGTGACGTCAGCAATGTAAGAATTCTCCTCCCACTTCTCACACAGAACTCGTCGATTTAAAATGCTGAAGTCTTATATAAGCGTAATAATTTGTGACTTAAAATATTATTTTATGATTAATAAAAACTTAACAAAAGTAGGTTAATTTGATAGTCTTTATTTTACTGCTGCTAGACTAACATTTTTTTATCAATTAAAATTGAGAAACTATCATTTTATATTCTTCATTCTTAATATATTTTATTCTTAATATATTTTATTTTTATTATCATGTTTTGATGGCACAAAACAATTGTCCAACGCGACATGGTATGAGAGTTGAAAACCAAGAAATAAGTACGCAATATAGCATGTTGTACACTCTCTATTTCATCTCAGTATTTTCCCGGTTGCTTCCGCCGCCGTAGAACGCCGGAGCCCAGGGTCCGCTTTCCTAATTTTAGTCCTCCACTTCGCAATGTCTTTGGCATCCTGATTAGACATTGGCACGCATGTTACCCTTGAAGACTTCTCGGGTTTGCCCCTTCTGGCAGTTATAAATTAGGATAAAATAGGCCTTTTTGATAGGCCGACGCTCAACATCTGAGGAGGAAACCGAGAAAACCGGATCAAATTACGGACTTTTAGCTTTGTTATGAAAATGAAAGAAAGGGACACAGCGTACTTATAATTTGTGACAAAATAAAGAACATCATAATCTTAAATGTTTTGTATTCACCATGATGCGCTTAATCCTCCTGCTAGTTGGCCTGCGCGCGCGACTCCCCGATCAGCTGACCTTCTCCGCCATCTTGTTCACTGACGTGACGCGTTCACAGGTTGGCTCACACGATCAACTGAGCTAGCTCGCAACGCGGCTACGCACATCTTTGGATCAATGTTGATAGAACTGCAACAAAAAGCATTATTTCAATATATTCATATTCATATTATTTATTCGCCAACCAAGTGTTACAATGATCTTGATGTAATCAAATTCAAATATCATTAAATAGTATAAAACAAAGTCGCTCCCGCAGTCTGTCTTTCCTTATGTATGCTTTTAGATCTTTAAAACTACGCAACGGATTTTGAGGCAAGTTTTTTGGTAGATAGAGTGTTTCAAGACAAAAGTTTATGACATGCATAATATTGCATCTACTAGTATTTAAAAATCAATTTATAGGGTTTAACGATGCTTGCTATGTATGCTATGTACCTCAAAAGGAAAAAAACTAACCCCATATAATATAATTACCCGTGCGTCTGTTTGTCTGTCCGACCTTCACAGCTAGTTTGCTCCGAAACTGCTGAGTAAACTGAGTTGAAATTTAGTACGAATATTTAAATTTGTGACCCAAAAGCGGACACGTAACTACAGCAAACGATTTTTTGGAGGTTACTTTTGGGGGTCAGAAAGAAATTAAAGTTTTGCAAAATATATCATATGACAAATCAACCGAAAGTGCTTGTTTTGAGGATCGCAAATACAACACGTCGCGCATCGGAACGTTCAAAAACTTTTTTTTTCTGTAACAATAAAAAATGAATTCTTACTCGTTCAAGTTCGTTGAATTTCAGTTTGCAAAATAAAACTGGCCATTTACAAAATTCTTCAGTCGAATAAAAAAAAAAGTTGTACTCGCGAGTTCCAATGGGAAAAGGTCCGGAATTTTCCAGAATTTTCTGGAAATACGAGTGGGAAGTTGCGAAGCGTGTTGCGGCAGTAAAATAAAAAATAAGTTGGCATGCAGATCAGAAAATTTAGAGACCAAGCTCTTTTCTAATTTCATATATATAGTACATAATTTTGTCGCATACTATTTAACTAACCATACAAATCGGTTAAACCATTATCTTGTAGAGATAATTTTGTGTCTTTAAGTTTTCATATGTAATGTACTTGTAAATACCTACTTTTAAGCAAACAAGAAATTTGAATTTATCGCATAGAGAGAAGAGAGAAACCAAAATCTATTTCCAACAAGTGAAAAGCTCAACTGAATATGAAAATCGAAATCTGTCAAACTTCAAAAAGCATCGATCCTGATAACAATTCCTTCGTTACATCCAGCAATTTGTAAATACAAATCACAGACAAAACCATAAAACTCACTTACAACGCTTCTGCGCTTGGGCTACAAAGCCACAAGACGTCATTTTAGCTCGTAGCGGAGTAAGAAGTGCTCTGTGGCTTGGGCTCTGCAATCTACTCTAGTGATTCCGCTGAAGCGAATTATAATGAATTCTGCCGAGCTAAGCTTGTTACATAGGTTCAGCAAATATGGTGACGGTTCGAAAAACCTAATGGAATTTTCTAACCTTTGGACCTGCGGCCATTTTGGTAACTAGTTCTTAAATAGTTTTACGATTTCTATAGATGGCGATATATATTATGAGTAATAACTACTCTATTCTAGGTACGTGAAGAATGTATTTATGTACTATATGTACTTTAGCATTATATACGTGCTAATACATATCCTATGAAATGAAAGTCTCAGATCGTACATGGATAACAGAGGCACATTCAACGGTGCCGCCTGCGGATAGGAGCTGAAATTATGACGATAATCCATATCCCATACTATCTATATTATATATTAGGACAAATCACACAGATTAAGCGACCAGGGATCGAACCCGGGACCTCTCGGTTCAGAGGCAAGCACTTTACCACTGCACCACCGAGGTCGTCAATACTAGTACAACTAATATTGGTCCATACGAATCCGTAATATTAGATATACTACTTTAATAAATAAAGATTTATATTTTTGTTTGTAACGAATAAATTCCAAAATTACCTGTGCCGATTTTGATGAAAATTGGCACAAAAATTTCGTCTATTTTAAACATAGATGTATTAAAGAGCTATTTATTACATCAATGATTTTAAAATGGCCCTTCAGGAGTAACATTGGCCACCTTTTTAGGGAGAGATCAGACAGCCCGGCCCGGGGCGTCGCTCTGGTAAAAACATAATAAATTAAACACCTAAACTTTCCTCAAGAATCACATTATCTATTAGTGAAAACAGCATGAAAATAGTTTTTGAGTTTATCACTAATAGACAGATGTTTTATAATATGTACTAGCGGACCGCCCAGGCTTCACCCGGGTGCAATATTATGCATGTTATAAACTTTCGTCTTGAGTCACTCTATAAGATAATATAGATCTAAGCATACATAGAGACAGACAGCGGGAAACGACTTTGTTTTAAATATACTATGTAATGATAAGGATAAAAACTACTTTTAAAATATTTACCTGTTGACTGTACCATAGGGGATTTTACAAATTAAGTGCATTTGCACCACCCATATCTTTATCAATTAATTTTAACATTGAACAATATTTTTAACATATTAACAATTGTATTAGAAAATAATATAGTTTTCAGTTACACAATGTAGTCGCAGTTGACTAAATCGAAAACTGTGGCCAACAAAATCCGTTTGGTCAACTGTGACCACATTGTATTATAGAATAATATAATACTTAACCTAGTGTGATCTAAATCGTATCTGTTAAAATATATATTTTTTATTTCGCTAAGAAATTAAATAAATTAATAAATGTAATGTGTGTAATGTAATGGTGGCGCTGGTGTGTATTACATTAACACAAAGCCCCTTAACTAGATTTTGCTCGCGGCAAATGTTGAGAAAAAACTGTTTTTTACCCTTGTACGAAACAAGGGTGAAAATTCAGTTTTGTCAACATTTCAGTCGATATATCTTATTTTGAATTATATTTGAAAGCAGGAGAATAAAGTTGTATGAAGGGCTATACTGAATGTTATACTGGAATGGAAATATCAGTAGAAGGCGTATGAAGAGATAGGTGGAGGGCGTTCGACATGATATACTTAGAGGAATGTAACAGGTCTGTTAACATCAGACAGGAACAGGACAAGTGGAGGAGACTGACATGATGTACCAATTTCACATAAAGTAGTATAAGGGTAGGCGGCTCGTGGTTAAATTTTTGTAATCCTAATACTAACAATATTATAAATGCAAAAGTAAGTTAGTTTGTTACCTCTTCACGCTTTATCTACGCAACCAATCATATTGAAATTTTGCATACGTGTAGTTTGAGTACCTACTATATCCCGGAAAAAACTAAAAAAAAAAGGCAAATGCGTGTAAAAGCTAGTTCTTAATAGAAGTTAGAAGTTAGCTAGTTCTTAATAGTTCTTAACTTAATTTCACAATGAAGGAGAAGACATCCCCCATATAAACATTTCTCGTGTAACAGTCAATTGGCCTTCAACAGTGGAGCTGTTAATACGTTTATGGTCGTCGTTATGCTACTGGGGATACTTATGTTAATGCGAATTTCACTTAGTTGCTCTCTGCCGAGGGCAACCATGGCGTAGTCACCTGTTCACTATCTGGAGGTCTTGGGTTCGATTCCTAAAAATAAACCTTTTTTTTTCTAAAGTTTCAGCTATGGTTTTCTAACCCTAACTGATATCAATCCCCTTTGAGAATGCTTTTGTTGCCTATCAGATGTGCTAAGTTCCCCTTAGTTGCCTAATACGACTGCACAGGAGAATATGTACAGTAGTAACCAGTAGTCACCACACTTCAAAAAATAATTTTAAGCGTGTGATCCTAGAATAGGATCACTATAACCTCCCGTGAATATCATTGAACCAACTAAGGGACATATTACCTTTGTAGGCAACAGAAACATTCCCAAAGAGGGTTAAAACTTATAAGTATATTTCTTACGCTAAACCCGAGCTTAGAGGCCCCACAGCTCCGAATGCACCGGGATAAAGAGAATAACAAATATACAGAAGTACAGTCAGTATTTCTCTAGGTATACAATTCTTAATCTGACTGACTGACAGACAACGCACGAACGAATGATTCTATCACTTAATGGTTAACTGTTAGACAATGCTTTTAGCATTAAGTCCACCTTTTGTTCCTTTACAAATTAAATTGTGCATTTTAGTTGAAATTAATAAACTATATTATACATTAGAAACTGTAAAGTCAGGCTTATTCGAGATATAAAAGGCAATAATAGAATGATGGGGATGGGGATGGATAGATAATATATTCATGAATATAAAACTCTCAATCCAAGAATTATATGGCGACGAGCCAGGGCTAGGCTTCTGTCGCAAAATGACGAAATTTCAGAAAAATATATTGTACTTCTGATATTTGCCAATACATTGAGAATTTCAGGTCATGACTATATATTTTTAGTTATATGTATATGTATGTATAGTTTGGTCTGAAACTCTTAATTATTTACTTACCATATATATTTTTACATGCTTATTTAACTCACAACGTATGTATGCATGTTCGGGTGAATCTCACAACTAAATTTTAGAAGCAGATATCGCGTTTAGTTTGGATGACGTTGTATTATTATGAGATAGCCTTCCAGGTTAGGTTCCCAACGATTACTTACTGTCAGAAATGAAATTTTAATAAAAATAAATTATTGATTTTATGAACACCATTATAGGGATCGTGTTTTTCTATCCGGATAGAATGAGATCTCTTCTGGTGAACATGAGACATTATTTCCAGAAGTTACAAGGATTTTCACGGTTCCATCGTCATAATACCAAAACGAACATAAAAGATCGGGACCGGGACCTCTCGGTTCAGTGGCAAGAACTTTACCACTGCGCCACCGAGGTCGTCATATAATTAATAAAACAATTACTTTCAAGTATACCTATTTACAAATATCTTTCGAAAAGTCCTTTTGTGTTCTTTTCGAAAAAAGTCTATTCTGTTTACTCCATATTTTATTAATTGACGATAACTTGCAAGAAACGGCGAGGTTATTGTTCTAGGTCCAAGGACAAATTTATCATTTCAGTTACAACCTTCACCAAATAGTTTGGGATATAATATTAATATTGGATGCCTGTCTGGAATTCAGTCTTGGAAATCCTTTCGTCCGAAGCGATTACGGTCTAAATAGTAAAAAACAGCCTGAGATCGAAAAGCCCCAGGTTCGAATCGTACTCGTGTCTTATGAATCTGACACATGTGTAGTAGTTTTCATAAATCACTTGTTTCCAGTGGTGGAAAACATCGCGAAAAACCTGCACTTGGTTGACTATTTAGTTCACAGTGTGTATGCTACTATTTGCCACAACTTGACAATAGCATGGATTTAGTAAGTATTTCGTACAAGTACGTACTAATTCCATTGACAGTAGTTAGTTGTAAAAAGTCATGCCTTTAAGGCTGAGTTTCACTGTCTAATTGAATGTTGGTTTTAACCTGCGCGCCGCTGATGTTTATGTAAAATGGCTTAGGTACTTTGCGTTTTTCTACGCACATTAAAGTTAACATCAAAGTTGACGGTACAACCCACCCTAAGTGACTTGAATAAAATTTGACTCAAATGTTAACAATAACAGACTGAATAAGAAGGATATTTTAGCATCTCTCTGTCATCCTCGCGTATTCCCGGTTCCATTCGCGGCTGTAACTCCGCGAATCCCCGGGGTCAGTTTAAAATAAAACTTACAATTTTGAAGATTCGGCTGTGATTTCACAACTCACCATCTGCTGTGTCCCTTGATCGTTGTACGACATCCACGGGAGAATATGCAGTGGCCCTATTAAAAGCCTGGACCACAGAACAACATATTCAATTTAAATTAGCAAACGAAAAACGAAACCCTTTCGAAAGCGCAAAGCACATAAAATATACAACAACTTCGTAACCGCAAGGTCGCGTGTCACCGCATCAGTTACGAGAACAGAAACATTAGACGGCTCATTACTTAGATTGGGGGAGATGACGTCGCCTTAATTGGGGCGGCTGATATATAGAGTATAGAATGAAACGTAGGTACGTACATTCATATAACACTACAATCAAATGTCACTTTAATTGATGAATTTTATTTATAGAACATTTAGTACCTTTTGTTCTCGTTAAAGTATAATTAAAACGCTTTTTGACTCCAACATTTGTGACGTCACTTGTGCCCACTGCATATATATTGTTTCTGACGCATGGAAAAAAAAATACATAACATGATACGATGTTTCTTACACCAGTAACACCTAGTACAGCTTCGTAGCAGCGTGCTACGAGCTCAGCCACGAGCGCTACCAGTGCTACGAGCTGCTAGCATTTCGTAATCACAGATCACTTAGGCCACAAAAATCTACAGGATACATTTACAGGATCATTGGACACATTAGAGGCATATTGGCGATATTGATTACTATTACAATATAAGAAAAAGCGACGACATCATGCATCTGTGGCGTCACACCCGAGAATGCAACCGGAAACACGCGAGTTTGATAACGATATAAAAAACATTAGATAGATTATATTGTGGAGTTAAATTATTGAGATGTTTTAACATGTGATCATAAACTTCATCTTTCTCTCATCTTAACGTGGGCTGTAAAGTCACGAAGCCCGATGTCAATCTCTAATAAAAGATTAAGAGTCGACTGTGATGTTGCCTGACGTCAGCCTCCTTGGGAATGATATTGTTGCCTGACAAGGCTTTGTGTCCCTGGGTCGCCTCAATAATTCTACGGCCTTTCTACAACGGCCAACAATTCTAATTCCACATGCATTATTAAAAATAAATAAAATATAAACATAAAAAGTCGAAAGGCATTTTATGCCACTTACGAAAATGTACCTACCTACATTAGGTACCTAATAAAATTAAGTAGCTTCAAACAGACAATTCGTTCACATTACCTACAAAACACAACATTCCTGAATGATAAAAACATTATATTTCATGCCACCAAGATCGCTACATGCCATAAACACGCAATAAATAAAAAATAAAAACAAGCGTACGCTTACGCATATAGGTAATTCATATTGATTTATATTCAGATATAAAACTCACCCGAAAACCACCGCGAACCTCCAAAATACTGGTCTCAGACATCAACATTCACTGAACTATGAAAATTTAAATAAAAAATAAAGTCTATTTTGTGCATGTCGCGTTCCTATTTTAAAAATATATATTATTTTGTGCCAGCTATTTTATTTTGGCTGTATGTGCGTTGATTTCCGCGCGCACGGGCGTTCCGCACTGAAAATACGCGAGACTGGCCAAATGGCGGGAAAATAGACATGCGCCTTGAGAAATCAATGGGCACCGGGCAAATAGCTTTTATGAAAACGCGCACTGTTCGAAAATGTATTATCTTAATGGAAGTTATGCTGGCCTGGCAAATAGTAATTTCGCTAATGTAATGGACATAGCGGTGTATTTTTGGGTGGATGTTTGTGGCACCAAACGTTATTTTATTTCAGCGCAATCACAATTAGTATTTATTGTTAACGTAAACAGAGAACATTTTTACTTTGTCACAAAGACAATGAAAGCTAGAAAAAGAATATTAAGATTTCCATACCCAGCTCAATCTGGCAATCTCAATCAATACAATACAAAGTGGCAGGTTGGGCCGGGCACGTGATGAGGTTTCTTGTAAGTTTTTTTTTAACACGCACATCTCTTTCTAGTATGCAAAACGGAAAATATGACAGGTTCTATAGCTTTCTCTGTCTACGCATCGTCTGTCATTCGTTTCGGTCATACAAGAAGTGATATTATACAAAATACACGTGAAGTGAAACGAGAAAGGGCGCTACTGTCTTTTGTTGGATTTTTTTTTAAATTTATTTTAGCACAAAAGTAGAAAAATTTTACAATAAAAATAACATGTTATATAAACAAAACAGTGCCGAAAACTTATAAAAAAAACATAAGTATAGTGTGTTGACAACATAATAGGTACGAGTACGAGAATCCATTTAGGCAATGTATTATAAAAACGAATACAGTTGCCAACTAAAGACGTTGTAGTTTGAAACACTGAGGACATAGGGTACCTTTCATCTCCGAAATAACTGCTCCTTTGGGAAATCACGCGGGCATAAAAAAAAAACGTATATATTCATTATATACGTATATCATATACCACATTACGCTCCGTCAAATATCTGACGTCGGTAGAAAGTCTGTGAAACTGAAGTGGGATTGGGCGGGTCTTGTAAGCCGCATGGCGCCGGAAAGATGGGTCAGAAGAGTGACTGAGAGAGATATATATATATATATATATATTCATTATCGCACTTTACAATATTTGACATCGACAGAACGAGACAAAAATTTAAGAGAATAAAACTACCAAATAAATCCATATCGTATTTATTGTTATAATATGCAGGTAGCTCACAGCGACTACGGGCCTAATGGAAGATACGTACACATTACTAAGTCTGCGGCGCACTTGTCAACATGATAAATACAATAAGGAATACCACAAACTACTGATTTAGCGAAAAAATATATACAATCTTTAGAAAAATGGATTAGTAACACATGAAATTCCTTTCAAATCAAAGTCTTTATTGCTAAAACAGGTGTATAACTTATATCACCATTCATTTCATAGTAATATTTATGTTACATTTTAATCACGTAACATAAAAGAAGTCACGTACTTAAATTGATAAAATTTGGCAAGATTTCACAATACATTACAAAACGTAATGAAAATATATGTTCAATAAAATTTCACATGTTCACAATAATTTTTAAATAGACTTGAAAATGTACAGAGGCGCCAAAATATTGTTACGCAATATTGCGGAAACTGTTTTTTTTTTTCAATTTCCAAGAACAAATGCAGCGCAGACTGGCACATAATATATTGAATAATTACATCCTAAATGCGATTACAATACATTATCGAACATGAGCAGGTCGGAGAGTATTGGCACTGCGTTCGGTGGGTACGGACCGAGCAAGTTGGCAAACATGTTTCATAACAAGTTGGTCGACCAAACTTGTCAAAATTGCGATTGTCTTAAGAACATCCGACGAAACATTTTTTGCTTGCATATATGTAATAAATTTTAATTTCAGAATATTTTATATGTATAACACTGGATCTTCATAAGATGTATTTTCTGCATTTCTGTTTAAGTCTACAGATTAAAGTAAACCCTCTTAAACTTTTTATGTTATCGCAATCACATTTATCTGTTTTCGTTCGGAATTAACACTTACTCTAACCTATACACTCTCAAAGTACCAACAGATCAATCGGTTCTACTTTATATCTATAACTATATATATAATGTGATAAACAGTTTACATGTACAAATAAATAGTAGGACATCATAACATTAATATTTCTAAAACTATTAATTAATTTATCTATTTAAATAATGTTTAATAATATAATTGAAGTAGCAGCGAAAAGAATTTTGATAGCAATTATACTAAGTTTATATTGAATATTGTTCATGTACACGGATAATACATTAAATTGGATTATGCCCTTAATGATTCACAATAATTTGGGCAATATTTTACCCTATTCCTTTAGACACGACCAAAAATTAATAAAAAAATTACAATTTACGTCATCAACAGGTAATACTGATTAAATATATATTTTTACTATCACAATAAATCGAAAAAAAAAACATATTTAATAAACCACATTGAACTGCACTAATGTAAGACTAGAGTATTAATATCGATAATATTATTTTAATTTTTGGTCATCTCTATTACATTTTAAATCTACACGTTTTGCATGTAGACTACAAGAATGAACCTTGTGGCCTAGTAGACAAGAGTAAAAATCGAATAACAACGCTTCTATTCAAAATACACAACAGTAAATGAAATTACCCTGTTAAGAAGACATTGTATATCATAAAAATTGTGTCCTCAGCCTTGTCAATGATATCTTTTGTTTTTTTTTTTTTTTAATTTAATTTTATCGTGACAGGCGATAGGTACTTGCTATCAAATTAGTGGACTAGAAGGAATAAGATTGTACTTTATTAAAACATGTAATATTTCGATCGCAGGGAAAATTTGGGTATTTGAATACATTGAAAATACCGCTCAGTCTGGTGTCAGTTTATAAGAAATTACTTTTCAAGCCTCTAGCAAAACCATACTTCAAAAATATTTGTGAATTGTCAAAAAGTAATTAATAAATTGTTTAAATTTGCATGTTTGATCATTGTTTTATAATTGTATTGGAATTATTGTATATGTAATAAGCAACTTGATTTACTTTCCGAAAACCAGTCAATTAGGTACCTACCTATTTTTTTGATTGAACGTATTCTGTTTTTTGAGTTCAATCATAAATTAAGTCCAAACTTGCAGTGTAACCCTGCTATTAAACTAAATAACTTTTTCATTAAAACAAATACAATCACAATTATATAAAAATTACGATTTCATTCTTGTATGTACGGAACATAATATATTCCTTTTCTAATACAATAACTTTAAAAAATCCTGATCCATATTTATTGGATAATTATAAAAAAAAATAGATTTAAATAAATAAGTTTGTATTGAATAGCCATGAATACCCATCGCCCGCCCAGTAACCACTAAATTTGCTAAGGGTTCTATTCGACACAGGGTTTTAAAAAGAGTTAAAGCAAAAATAAAACTAGGTACTTCATATTCTGGAGTAGACGGACGTGATCTTCTTACAACTACAGGATTTACATATTACATTTAAAATACTTGGCCACAGTGATTACTATAACATAATAAATTTATATAAAATACTTTTGCAGTATGACGAAATAGGTACCAGCTAAAATGTGGTTCCCTTTATTAATTTATTTAAAATCTTTATTGCACAAAATTTACTTTTAATTACAAAAAAAAAAGGTAACGCCCCATGTCGTTCTCTACCAGTCAACCATTAAACCAAACAGATATATTAAGATGGCGCCATAAAGTGCAACTAAACTAAAGAAAAGAAAAAACACGACTTCTTTCACACGTGTCTTTTTAACAACTCAATTTGTAATGATTATTATTACAAACTGAGTTATTAAAAAAAACACGTGTCGTTGTCGTTATTACATAATATGTTATATGATGTTATGTAACACGTGGGTCAAAAAGGTAAGTTTAAAAAATGGAATAATATGCCAGTTTTAAAATTATTTTCATACAATCACTGCGACCAATGCATTACCTAAAATACAGGATTATAGTAGCCTACACAGTAGGATAGACAAATAATAATGTATCTTACAATTATCACGATTTCTAGGAATACATTAAAAGAGCGGAGACATATAAAGAAAATGCATAGAATTATTATATAAATAAAAAGGCCCCGACTAATAAGAGAACTCACGTATAACAAAATCCATGTTTGCGATGCAATAAATCCTAAACATTAAACGAATATCAATACAAATAATTAAATATCTTACACACCATTTAAAATTTCGATTACGATTTAAAGTTTAGAAGATATAGAACGCAAAACCAACAACATTAGAATCCTACTTGTTCTTAGCAGTCGGGTAAAATGCATAATACAGATCAAAATGGATGAATCAATACACAGGGAAAATTACCTCTACATTATGTAAAATATCTTAAAACTACACAATACTTTTAATTTAACTTTTTCAATTTTTTTTGTATCGAAGCATCAATTTCCATTTTAAAATCCCTTTTCGTCTCAAAACGAATTGGGATCGATTCGCCTCGCGACTGAAAAACACACTTATTGATGTCAAGTCATACGTTCTAGATTTTATATTAAGTTATATGTATGTATTTTATGACCACATAAGATAGTAAATCATAGTAGATAGTCATTTAATTTCGCTTACGTTTATGTTTTAATATATACTGGATTTCGTAAACGCGCCGCGCGTGTCTCGCATCAGTACGCTTGGCACATTCTCCCAAAATTAATCAAAATATGAATTGACATCAATAAAAGCTATAATCATTGATTGATTATATGTTTAATTCTTCCATGTTAGTCTGTTTGTCGTTAGTCCTTCATATAATGTTCAAAGGAGTAAAACCCACATTCAATCAAATGTGATTTTTTAGCGCTAAGGATTGTAATCCATTAATACGAAACGTCAAAAAAGTGAATTTTGACACTCACAAATCTAATTATTCAATTTAATAACGACAGTGGAAATATATAAACAAAATCCACAATAAATAAATTTTCAAGACAATCTTGAAAAAGTAATACTTTCGTTTCAGCGTATTACAAGGCTTAGTGTTTCAATAGTAATTTAAGTTTAATTTTACCATATATATTAGGAAATTTTACACGTACACTAGAAATGGCACGGCCTATAGAGGCGAAGACTCCGGTAGGTATCTAAAAACTTTAAATTCGGTATTCCACCGCGATGCCAAATACACTTAATTTAAGTTATGAAATCTAATAAAGAGAACCATTCGATTTTAATCCTCGATCTGGGATTTAAGAAGACAGACAGGCATACGGCCCACCTGATTGTACGGCCATGGATATATGATAAATTATCTTTATCTTATGCTTCAACCCACGACCGGGTCGTGCCGAAGTTACTTTTCACAAACACGTCAGGCGTATTTTCTTACAGCGAGCGTGTAAAGCCATTAGAAGTTTTTAACACGTATGCTTCAAGGATAAATTTCCTCCAGGGTCGTGAGATAATTATCATATTAGACAAAGTGCAGGAAAATATTTATTGATACTGGTAAGTGATATCACTGCTTTTTATATGATTTTTCATGTAATAGTAACCACGCACTATAAGACAGATCATATGCCTATTTGTTTGTAACATTCCTATTCGTACAATATTTACGAAAAACACTACATTTTCGAATATTATGAGGATAAGAATCTATGGTTCGCTTAAATTTAATAATAAATTTTTGGCATACAATCGCTGTTGCACGATATTGAAACGTATTTACATAGACTTAAGGTTTAAGGTGGGTTCGCACGAATAGACAGAAGAAGCCTTCAATTCAGCGTATTTTTCAAAATGATCTTGGAAAATTCGAGAAAAATTATGAGTCCAGTCTATTAAAACCATTTGTTAGCAATGATGTTCAGAATAAACAAAACACGTTAGTTTTTTTTTTCTTAAAAACAATATTTTTATGAATTACCATAGATGCTTTTTAAATACTCAAAAGTCGAGAATCAATTTCTTATAATTAACATGGTATTTCACTAAAACGTTACATAGACTGGAAAAGCAACAACTTATTAACTCTTCAATTAAAATATTAATATATAGCAAAAAATCTTAAATATAACTTAAGGTATACAAACTTTTTGTTCAAAATTGTATATTCATATTGAAATTAAATATAGTAGCAAGAAATATTCGAGATTTTCAGAGAGACTAAATGCCAAAATAAGTAATTATTTCCTTAAGTTCCTATCATTGTTTCTACAATAGTAAGGTATTAATGTTATTCAGACGGTGACAAAACGGAACATAAGGAAAGGATTACTTTCGACTATTTAGCCGTTAGAAAATATAATAAATAATATCAATTTGTTTTATTTACATTTCGTGAGATTAAAACTTCAAAATTGCACCAAAATGGAGGACTCGGCGATCGATATCACATTTGGAAGTCTGAAATTGAAGATGTTGATATATCTTAATTTTATCTAAATTTTGCCTTTTGATAAAATTTTGACTGGTTTATGGTAATATGATAAATTATATATTTTATACCGCGGTGAGTAGAAATAATCTATATAATAAATTTGAAAATTATGTAGAATGACTATGTTGCCGAAAATGCGCCAAGCGTGTAACACTCCTTATGCGCACACGCGAGGAGTAATTTTTTATTACAATCGACTCATGAACAGCAAAAAAACTTCGAAACATCCAATCTAATCACCGAACCCCCACTAAAACTAAAAATAAATTAAAAAAACTCGTGCACCTTGCGAAATACCGAGAATCCTTTTCATTTCTTCGCTTTAACCGTGACATAAGTTGGCTCCTCGCCGTCGGCGCGCGTGCGCTGCGTGTGAGTGTGCGGCGCGTGTGTGTGTGCGTGTGTGAGTGTGTGTGTGAGTGTGTGTGTGTGCGCGAGTGTGGGCGGCGCGTGGTGGAGCAGCAGCGGCAGCGCGCGCGGCTTGTGCACGGCCGCGTAGATGGCCGGCGGCGGCGGCGGGGGCATGTCTCATGTTTGCAACGCGGTGTTTATCTCGCGGTGGATCGTGCTCTACAATACAAATTTCATATGTTGAATAATCCTATGTAAACATTATGTTGTATATAACTAACTGAGCTTAACAGTAAGTAATAATGAAAGAAAATCAAAGTGTTGCGTCTTTATTCCATGTAGCGGCCAGGAATAATTTCATTGCTATTTTGTAGCACCTAAATAAAGAAAATATATCTAAAAATGTATTATCGGACCGGACATATTAATAATTTATTTTTTGAACATTTTGTTAAAATTATAAAACAAACTGCCTAACATCTGAGCTCCGATATAGCTTAGCTAAGCACCCATGTGCTTTAACATTTGATCAACTTTAATTGTTCTTTCAAAATAACATAGGTAAGTGACCTCAAATTCCAACAACTAGACGACATCAACTTTACCAACAACTAGACGAAATCCCTTCCACATTGACTTATCGATATCAACCAAATACCAAAGCTTCTCATTGAAAACCTATAGCCGATGACAGACAATTTTCAAAAGAAACATATATTTTCCCGAAATTCCCACCGGAAAGCAACCCGCACTCACCAGCTCCTCCAGCTGCCGCGCGAGCTGGTCGCTGAGCGCCTGTATCACCTGCCGCTGTCCGTCCTGCGCGGCCAGCGCTAGCTCTAGCTGACTCTGGGCCAGTTTCGCTTCCGCATCCTGAAATGACAACGTCGTTGTCATCATTTTAACTTCAAAAAATCCTAAGCTGAACAAACCTCAATATTCCAATTTAAATCATTTATTTATCAGAAAATAGCGTTATAAAGGTGGTTAAGGTTATGTAGGTGGAACAGGGAAAACTCAAGAGATCCTGGAAGAGACTGCACTAGAAATAATACCGCTTATTGTACACTTTTTTTCTTGCTTAATTTCTTGTATATCTTATTTTGTATTATTTACTGACCTCTTCACTCATTTTTTGCAATCGCAAGCTATTTTACAGCATATTGCCAAGGACAAACAGTATATATTTCACTGACCTGTTCACTCTTCCTGGACTTGGTGATCTGCGCGAGCTCCTCATTCTTCTGAGCGAGTTCAGCTTCCAGTTGCGCAATGCGTTGCCGCAACTGCTCTACTTCATTCGCATCTCCGCCTGCAATTGTATTAATAGGATTTAGATGTCTAGGTTTATTCTATCGTCTCAACTTTTTCAAGTTTAGCATAAATCATTGCTTTCAACCAAGTCCTCGTTCAGCCAAATCTAGACTGTACGGAAATCTTAAGAAGCCACCTATCCTTGCTTGTGTAAACCTTTAGATTCGTTTTTGCTTTGGTCACCAGATAGATCAGTTCCTAATTTCTTAAAGATTAAAGCTGCCATCAAGAATCTCGTCTATCTAGATGATTTCATACAAACATCTTTTTGTCTTTACCTTTCCCCGCGTAATGCCGCGCCCTGGCCACCTCCTCTCTGTACTGGTGGAGCTGTCGCTTCCACTCGTCCACGTTGGCGGTACTTTCTTGCAGAGCGGCTGTCAACCGCAAGTTGTTGCTCTTTAGCGTTGCAAGCTCCACCTCCCATTTCTTCGCGTTCGCCGAACTGTGAAAGAAATAGAGATATGCAATTAATACATTATGGTACATTATGATAATTCTGAAATCGGAAAACAGTTCGCCGAATATAACAAAGTTACTTTCGCTTTCGCAATTATAATATTGTTATTAGGATACGGAAATTTGTTAGTTTTTAGCATAACCGTGATCTAGGGAATTGTCATCGTGTACATATTCTTCGTCAATTTCGAATCGAATAGTATTCAGTTATTCGGTGAAACATCTATTCGGCGCATCACTAGTATTTATCACATGTTATAAAGGTCTGAATAAAAATCGCGAGGAAGCCCGTACTCGGATAAATGCACTAGTGTTTGAAATGGGGAAGGCCATGTCAAATCACTCCAAGAGAGTCGTTGTGTGTGTTTCATTCCTCTTAATGACTGTAAGGTAGGTACCAACATACATTTGTGTAACTATTAGTATTGCACACGATACATCTCCAGAGCTAACTATCACAGATAAATTCAACAGTCTGCTATCGATCGGAGACGAGCACGTTTCAGATTGCATACAACGCAGTCGACCTTCGAGGGTCGAGTTCAAATTTGTCATGCAACTTTCAACCGTAACCGTATAAGATTAGAGTACAATTCTCAAAATATGCTTAGTACATAGAAAATATATATAAATCCACATAGATTTCTTTGGACAACAACTCAGTTTCATCAGCTATTATTCACAATTCATATCAGTCATAAAACTACAACGTAATCTTTATCAAGAGTTCCGCGGCGTTCCAGTCGACGGAACTACAAAAAGACATGCAGAATACAAATTTATTTTCACAAAGGAGTTTTCCCAAATTCTCTAGCTACAGCTAGTAGCAACGCATACGTGTGTATAATACATCAAAGTTTATAGCTGTTTTTCTACAACTGGCTCGTGGTAAGTCATTACCGTAATGAGAACAAATTGCAATAACGTATTAGGGGAAAGAATACCTTCCTGGTCTAGTAGAAGTTTGCCACTATTACATAATTTGTTGCGCTGAAACACTTTAGAATCGTTTAGAGTTTATTTGAATAATAGAATCTGGACTTAGATCCTTTGGATCTTGAACTCTATGCGTTAGTTTAAAAAAATCTATCTATATTTTTATTTAAAAACACATAGCCTTTTCACAGCTATGATAACTGAGTTTAAAATAGTAGATTATACACCAAGACAGTAAAATGAAGAATTTTAGAGGCTAATATGATATTGTCAATTTCCACGCAATAAAGTGAAAATCAGAGTATATACCTCGACAGTCAAGCGACATTCCTCTCTCAGCTGAAGTATTCAACCTCAGATTGTTACGACTCGTCCAAAATGCTTTGTTTTATTGCATCTAGATGTATTGTCAACTATTTTCATTTTGGCAATTATTATGAAGGACAGATACCACAAGGAACCCATGCCTCACGTCAATTTCTTTAAAATAAAATGCCCCTACTTTTGCACAGCTGAGGAAGAAAGGGGGGACACAAGCAATTATCCCTCAAGATGTTCCCGTGATTTGGATGCTAATCGCTCGCCCCGGGACGTCTTTGTGAAGACGACAAGTCCCTTGATGTTATTCATTGCTTGTTTTTTGTATATTTTTTGACCAAGTACTTTGGTATTTCGAAAAAAATATGTACAAAATAATAATTGTAAGCCCTTCTGGCATGATAGGGGCCGACACTGTTAATGTGAGTTTCTTTCGGCATTTCTTCTCAGTAGTGGTCGTTCCGATATGTCAATAGTTTGTAGCTTTTTGAGAACTTACTGCATACAAAATTTGACGTGAAAAAGAGTAGGTCTAATTTCTGAATGTTTTAAATATAAATTAGTTAAATGATTTTTATTTGATGTTTGAACGACGTCATTTTAAGACTATCTTTAAAATCTATTTACCATCTCGTCCCGTGCAGGCATTACATATCGCGAGATCGAAAGTGTATCGAAATTGCGTGCTCCACATAATGTAGAACATGGGCCACCTAATTGTTGCGAATTATTTATATAGCTACGAGTACGCCGGCCGCGAAACGGGGAAACAAATTATGTAAGACAATTTTTTTTTTTTTTTTAGGACAAATCACACAGATTGAGCTAGCCCCAAAGTAAGTTCGAGACTTGTGTTATGGGATACTAACTCAACGATACTATATTTTTATAACATATACATATATAGATAAACATCCAAGACCCGGGCCAATCAGAAAAAGATCATTTTCCATCATGACCCGACCGGGGATCGAACCCGGGACCTCTCGGTTCAGTGGCAAGAACTTTACCACTGCGCCACCGAGGTCGTCAAAGACAATGTTGAAAAGTAGGTATTTATCGTAAAGCAATGCTACTTATTATGTATTAGACAATCGGTCATATGGTTCGTCTTACATAATAATTATAACATATAATTAGATTTTACGAGATAAGCAAGTCGACATGACTTTACACTTGTTATTTCTTTGCTTCGAAGCGGTCCAGCGGTTAAGACCGTCAGCTTGTACAAACCTTACTTGTGCCACATGAGTTTGTGTACCATGAGTCAGATGACTCATGTACAGTAGTTTTTATAGATCACCTTGTGAGGAAACTTGCACACTGGTTGACAGTGCAAGTTCACTAGTGTGTTGTGTGTGTTGCGACCACTTGCCGCGTTTACTTCAGTAGGTGGTGGTTAGGCGACTTGAATAAAATCTTGAATAAAACCAGTGTTAGCGATAACACACTTAGAAAAATGTAGACCAGAAAATTACTTGCATGATATAGAAACTACTAACATGACTATATTACTAACCTTATATATAATCCGTTCGGGCCAAATACATAATTTAACCACGTAGATGTTCATACCATATTCTGTGAACGGCCAATAAAACTAATGAAATTTATTTGATTTCAATAGGGATAGACTTACTATAATTTGTAATATAAATAGAATCAAAAACGTAACTCTTGGCTCTTTCTACTCCGTAAAAAACTTTAAAGACTTAATATTCTATCCGTACAGTTAAAACTCACGCTTGAAACGCAAAACTGATCGTAATTTTGATAGACATTTCAATTATTCCTAGTGGCATAATTACATAACGCACTCAACCGGGAAGACACTACTTGACTATTAAATTTCGCCACATAAAAAAAATAGCAAAATCATCATCAAAACTAAAACGTAACGCAAAACGTGTGTGTTACGCAGAAAATCGATTATCATCGGGTGTCCCAATATGATGCGTGACGGCGCGCTGTAGTAGTGTTGGGAAGAGACTAAAAAGTCTCAAACTCAACAGCTTCCTTGTGTTCGAAAGACTATTTGAGTTTCAATTTCGAAATGTATTAGTATCATTTTTAACCAATGTTCAACAGTGTAATCAAACCGCCTGTTGTCATAATGCACAACTCAATGTCACTTGTCATTGTCAAAATACCCTGTTTATACCAATCGTGCTGGAAACTATAAACTTCGTCATAATACATTAATTTATTAGGGCAGCCCTTGATAGACCTTTTAGATACGCATTAACTATAAAGTCTAAGCTAAGTCTATGTATCTTTAAAATAAAAACAAATATTCCGAAGATAAGCAACTTGACATAAAAACTCTCAACAAGAAGTTTAAATAACTTTTAACATAGTTCTCTTCTGTGTGTATTATTATACTTTACCAATATTAAGGACTGGGAACAATTTAACTAATGGAAAATAGTCTCATTTCAGTCTCAAGCCCCTGGGTTAAATTCACAACACTAGCAAAATCCGTGTTGAAGATAGTCCGATGTTGATACATCAGACATTTTGCGTAAGTTTCAGCAAGTGCTTTATTTTCAAGCACCATTTTATTATTTGCATCTTCCTCTTCTGCGCTTTCTTTTGTGCGTATTATCTTCTTGTTATTTATCAATTGGACTGCAAGATTAATGATTCAATGACCACCTGGTATAACATTTAGCTATAATTGAAGATTTACCGTCTTTAAGTTAACCGATACATTAATTTGATTTATACAATGCCATCATAATCTTACATCACCTGGGACCTAGTATTACAAGTATGTTCGTCTGCTAAGGTATATATTATATAAGCTTTTGTTGTTTTAATGTAACTTGTGGCTGGAAAAATATTATTATAAATATTATTATTAAAAAAAATTTGGTAAAGTTTATGGCAGAGGATAGATACAAATGGATGCTGCAGCTTCACCGACAAAAACAACTTTATTAAACGCTTGATGATGATCATAAACATAATAAAGTTACGGGTCGGAATGTAAACGCAAGAATTTTAGAAAACAATATTACAAGTAGAAATCTGGCAAGAAATTTGAAAAGCCCATGTTGGCTAACGTTACTCATGTTAGCGGTGTTGCACACGCGTACATATTGATATTACGCAAGGTGATCTCGATGCAAATACTAGGAATGCTAGCATTAAATGCAGTTATACTCTGATTATAGTCGAGCAATCTTTTATTGCATTTCACGAGTAAAATAATTTATTTTTAGATTTTTTGAGAAATTTGCATTCAGCTTGGAATGGTAGTTCCAAACTATCGTTCCTGAAAAAAATAAACCACTTAAGTATATAATAGACAAAACATAATAGCATTTAATGTGACGTCACGTTCGATAGACATACGCAGAAACGAACACAACCCAGCAGAACCGCAGACAAATATCTGCGAATTAGGAATTGATGCCAGGACTTCCATGCGACAACCTGATATGTTAACTATAAGAGCCTTGCCCCATTGCTCAGTCGTGCTCCGTTGCGAGGACGCACCACGTTTTAATTCCGTCGTGTTTTCATTAGGTTTTGAAAATGACGTGCATTAACGTACTTCGAAACTTCATACAATTTCTGCGTTATCTGTCGACTTGTATCAAAATTACAGAGCGCGCGATTGAGCAAAGAGCGGCATGGCTCTAACTCCTAACTATTGCGGTGGCCCGTCATTCGTACATGCTACATAATCACTTAACAGGCGTAAAATCCCCAGTAATTGGTCTGTTAATATCAATAAACCTCCCCGCGATTCCGGTAAACAATTATTAAGTAGGAACATACACTTCCATATATCACTTTCGCTAGTCCCATCAGCATTGCAAATTGTAATAAGCGACATGTCATTGTTGTGGTGACTAATACACGCGGATGGACTATACATACATATGGCGTCATACCCTGTGTAATAAATTTAATTTTTTTTTTGTAGAAATATGCAAGCAAACAGGCATGCGGCCCGCCTGATGGGAATTGGAAGTGGTAATCGCATCACAGCGTTTAGTGCCTGCAACGGAGGAAAGAGCTGAAAGCTCTGAATAAATTTTTACACGGAGTTCTTGCAAACCCTTTTTAGACTAAGCCACAACAAGTGGCTATTTTATGTCCCTTTGATTTATCTTTATAACAGTGTTAAGCAGTTGTCAGACTAAAGCAGAGTATATTTATTATAAAGTACGCGAATATATTTATTTTAAAAAAATTATGTAATTTTCGACATTCAATGTGTAACATAAAAATCACGTATAACCGTTGAGAAGTTCCCACGTCTAGAGCCGTTCCTGGGTACACCATCAGGTCATGCTTATCATAATAATGCATTGTCATACAAACTAAACGATTGTACAAAATTTCAACTCAATCGGTTGATGATATCTGCTTCAAACTTGAGTTGCAAGATTCCATCCGAGACATAGGGACACACATTACACACGCATATACTGCAAATTAAACAAAGGCCTGTGAAAAGACTCGTAGCCTTGCCTTTTGAGCCAAAGGGCTCGAGACTTTTCCATCACTAGTTGTTGTTTATGGAGGTAAATCCCAACATTGACTTTCATGTAATTAGTTATTTAACTAGAAGCTAGAGGCAATAGTCTAAGAGCAATAACACTAATCGAAAGTGAAAACGTCTGGAACTGGTTGCGATTTCGCACTTCTAAATATTTGTCAGACATTATATACGTTTTCTAAAACTGTTCTCGGTTTGGTTGTACAGTCAAAAGTATTCCAATGTATTCAAAATCTCGGAAGTCTTTAAACAGACCTCGGGCTGGTGTTGGGAGATTCCAATTAAACCCAGGAGAAGTGAAGCTTCTCTAGCCACGATTTTTTGTGGGGAGGGGGCCTTATATTTCATGTCGCAACATATAAAAATAGGTTTGACGTCAGGCTAGCGGCCGGTTGTAAAATTTGAAAAGCACAGCCGCGCGTTGTAAAGGTCCTTGTAAAATTGGAAAAGCACATTGATAAGGTTAATTTTTTCCGCTGACAAATCGCGGCGTCGGCGAATGGAACACGGGAACACTTGTTTGTTTTTTTTTTTTGGCCCGATTGTTATGAAATTTGGTACACGGGTAGAATATAACCTGGAATAACACATAAAATACTTTTTATCCCGAAATTCCCACGGGAGCGAAGCTCCGGGGCGCAGCTAATAATTACTAAATATAAAAGGAACAGGTAAGATTGATTGAGGCATTCTCGTGATACAATACAGATAGCGTGAAGATCAAAAGATATCCCAGTGCACCGGCACTCTTGTCTACTACTCTGTTACATCATACCGGCTAATGCCGGCTTCACACTATCGCCCAACACGACATGCCTACGCGCATGAATGAACATTGCGTAGTTTGTATGAGAGCTTTTATTTACCGAAATGAAAAACCAACAATATATGCAGATTTCGATAAAATTTGGTCTTGTTTGCTGATAGTGTACAACCGGCATAATACTGCACGTATGTAACAATGTTGTTAAGATATTAGGATATTTATACTATTATTACAAAGAGAACGCGTTTGTGAGTTTGTGACTTTTTGCGTTTGTATGTTTACGGGTAATCTCCGAAAATACCTAACAGATTTCAAAAATTATTTCACCATTAGAAAGGTACATTATCTAAAATTGCTATAGACTTTTATCTCCTAATTCCTACGGGAGTGAAGCCCCGGGCAACATCTAGTATACTATATTGTTTGTGGCACGTTTATGGTTTGGAGTCCATATTGCTTATCTTGTCTGCTACTTCATGCGCGTGGAGTTCACTGCCCAATTCTCTCTCTTATCTGAGCGTTTTCCCGGTTGCTATATGAAAATAAAACTACTATACATGAGTCAGAATGGTGTACACTCTTTTGGCATGAGTAGGATTTGAACTTGCGACCTTTCTATAACCGGCGTCTTAATCGCTGCACCCACAACCGCTTCCACAGTTTTATTAACGTAAAGACTTAAGGATGTTAAGGATAAAAAAAGTATTTTCTAATATTACGTTCAGTCACATTTATTAACAGGAAACGTTTGTTTAGGTCCGGATTTTCGTCAACACGAATAAAAGTAGCCCTCGATAGGGTTACACTTACACCGTTATAGAACAGTTCAATGAGATTCTACAGTTAGACGGCCTATCTAAAGGCTAAACAGCGCCATCCTTGACGACGCAGTCAGGAATGTCAAATTGTACTACATTATCTATCACTAGATGTTGCCCGGGGCTTCGCTCTTGTTGGAATTTTTAGATAATATAAATATATCATAGCAATCTTGGATAATGTACCTTTCTAATGGTGAAAGGATTTTTGAAATCTGTTCAGTAGTTTCGGATATTACCCACCTCAAACATACAATCTCACAAACGCTTATCTCTTTATAATATTATAGTATATTATAATACAGATAGATAGTTAAATAATAAACTTTACTCACCACCATTTTGTACATATAGCTAAACACGTGCTAAATACGTGAGGTTGACAAGTGCAAGACGATGCGCTGGAGTGATATCGTAAATACTTGACGACAATAAAAGTACAAGTACATAAGAGGGAAAAAATCAATATAAATAAATTAATTAAGTTAATTATTATTTTTTATTTATTTTATTCTCCAAAAGTTACAACCCTTGATATACCGGCCCTCCCCGCACCTCTTAGACCCTCACGATTGACGTTTGAAATTCGACTATAGTAATCGCGTAAATAGTCAAGTGATAATAACCATTGTATTTACAAAACCCGTGAACAATTCTCAACTACGCACATTTCAGAAAGCCAGTGGAGCGGTAACTTCCAATCAATATTAACCTGTAGCATCTTCAGGAGAAACAAACAACTTGCTCAAACTTTATCTCAAGTTTATAATTACAGTGGATGATATGTCGACTTAATATAGATGCTGGCAATGGCCATCTCATTATACAACAACTTATGGAATAAGGTAAAAAGTAGAAAAACTGACCTTAGTTATGGCTCGAGAAACCTTAGTTATGGGCAAGATAACGCCAGTCGCAAAATAGTCCTTCCGCAAAATGCTTCATTCGCAAATAGTCGCTTCGCTAATGTCACGTCAAAATGACTCCTGTTAAAAAAATAGGCGTTTCAGCCCAGGATGTGTCACATTAACATTTTCTATCATGAAACTTACTACGTTACGTACTTAGTTAAACCTAAAAAAGCCAAAAATATACAATCAGCGACGAAAGGCCATATTTTTCCGAATGGCGAATTTAGCACTTTCCGACCAGTGGACATTTAGCTAAAGGGGCATTTTGCGACGAAGCGGAGTTTTGGTATGGAGATAGAACTCGAGAGTGATACAAGCAACTTTTTGCCTACCTATAGTTAATTGCAAACATTGTTTACATCTCACTTATAAGGCTAAAGCTTCAAGTACCCAATAAAGAAACTGTTAAAAGGCAAATCAAGAATCATGACGGCTTTATAGACCGTAAAACCTTTGTGAAGTCTTGAAGCGCGTGATGAAGACGGTATAATGATATTGTCATGCTTATATGTATATATCTTGTAGTCGCCATATATATTTTTATGCCGGGTACATACTATCGCCGAACTGAGACAAATGCCGATGCGAATGCATGAGCATTGCATAGTTTGTATGGGTACTTTTATTTACCGCAATGAAAGATCAGCAATGTATTCCGAATCCGCCAAAGTCTGCGGTTACCCGATAATATACAGCCGGCGTTACGCATGTCTATCAGTGATCAAAATTTACAGACAAGTTTGACCTACTGCAGGCCTACCATCAACTTTTACAGAACGATTCCAATGCAACTCAGTTCAATTTAGGAACCTAAAATGAATCTCATTAAGTCGATGGTACGAATTTGCGATGCAGTTCACTTTAGGTCGTAAAGTGGATCGCGTTAAAAGATGATGGTAAGCCTATATTGAATTGAGCAAAAATTTTACATACTGCTTTTACAGTTCATATTTATATGTATTGGCAAATAAATGAATAACGAAAATAAGTATACAAAATTATGTTTTAATACTTATTTATCACTATATAGTTCTTATATGACGCATCCCTCTGTCTGTCCATATGCATGCTTAGATCTTTAAAACTACGAATCTGTTTTTGATGTGGGTTTTTTTAAATAGATGTGTTATCTGAGTTTACGTTTGTAATAATTTATTATGGTTTTACTCGAGCGAAGCCGGGACGGGCCGATAGTTCTAGTGAGAAGTCGTGCGAATAAAGGGAGGCCTATCTATAGTGGGTTCATGTAGGCCGATTTGATGACTTAATTACCAGCGGGAACCTATAATTTGCTTCTTGTAACTCATTGATACATATCTAGTTTTAAGAATGCAAGCTCAAGGAGAACCAACTCTACTTGATATTCGTCACAAAGGTAATTCGTCACGAAAATTTGTATGTGTAAATTTGTCACACTTATAATTTTCTAATAAATTTTGATTATTGTAAATTCGTCACATCGTTATTTTCAGTACAGACAGCGGAAAAAATCAAACAATAAATAGAATAAAAAAGTTAAAATAAAATAAAAAATAAAAAAAATATAGTTCCATCGAAGCTTATATAAAAAAATGTAGAAACATTATTGAAAATGCTTGACAAACCAAATACCTGTTTCAATTCCTGCGTCGTCACACAGTAAACAATCTATTTTAGGACAGAATTCGCGGCCTGCTCGCCGGGATGTCGGATTTGCGGGATCAAAAGGCAATCCGATCTTTCGTATGCTGTGGAAATTGTTAGCAATCTGCGTGGAACCGATGTTAAGATTATTTATTTGCAAAAACACGAGTTTCCAATGGTGTTAAAATAAAACTTAATCCTACATGTACCGGCTATGGGTATGCAAATATGAATGGAGAGCTTGCTGATCACTGATCATCCCACAAAACAAAATCGAATAAATAAAAGTAACTAAGTAAATGAACAAAATTTTTATTGAACTGAGTATAAAATTGTATTCATGTCGATTAAATTATAATAACATTTATCAATCAGTAATGACGACCTCGGTGGCGCAGTGGCAAGGTTCTTGCCACTGAACCGAGAGGTCCCGGGTTCGATCCCCGGTCGGGTCATGATGGAAAATGATCTTTTTCTGATTGGCCCGGGTCTTGGATGTTTATCTATATATGTATTTGTTATAAAATATAGTATCGTTGAGTTAGCATCCCATAACACAAGTCTCGAACTTACTTTGGGGCTAGCTCAATCTGTGTGATTTGTCTAAAAATCACACAGAATAATGATCAATAAGAATAATGACCTGAAAGATTTCGCTATAAGTACCATTTTAATAAATACATTCTGATTCGTGTTTGGAGACTTATTAGTGTTTAGGTCTCAATTCTCCCCGATGGCTTTCCAAGGGGACCCAAGATTTTTTTACTCCTCCAGCTGCATATATAGCATCACTTCATAATAAAAAACAAAGTTGCTTCCCGCCGTCTCTCTTCTCCTTCACATAGGGATAGCCCTATGTATGCTTAGAAACCACGGAACGGATTTTGATGTCGGTTTTTATAATAGATAGATAGATAGATAGATTCAAGAAGTTTTAGGTATAAGTACAATTTATTACAGTTTTACCTTGGTTTTACCCGAGTGCAGAATAGACCGCTAGTTTTATTAATATTTAATAATCGTTTCAAGATTTGAGACAATTAATTATTAGTTTGTTTGTTTGTAAACTCTTTACAGAAGAAAACACATACAAAGAAAGCAGTAAAATAAGGAAAGAACGCGTACAAAGGCGGACCTATCCTAGAAAGGGATTTCTTCCAGTCAACCAAGTATTTGAAAGGAAATAATTCAACGCACAAAGTAAGGTAGTACGTACACGAAACATCAAGTAACAACAAGCAATGAATTACTGAAATAAGTATACTTTATTAAAACTACACACAATAAGTACAAAAACTAAATAATAAAAATATAATAAAACCATATATAAATACTAATATAAATAATTATAACACTCAAATATCTGAAGCCTGTTCATAGTGAACCTTCAGCTGGGATTTCTAAGTGGCAAGTAAAGGAGCCACCTTTATTTCAAGAGGAAGACTGTTCCAAAGTTTTGCAGCACGCACAGGGAATGCAAGATTAATATTCGTTATTAGTATTAGTATATTCAAAGACACACAGCAACTATGTCATAAAAAACTAAATCTATAACTACAATGGTTAACAACGAATGTATTACATAAACATGTGTAACAGTAACAGCTCGTGTACTGGGGGGTGAGGGAGGGGGGGGTAGATTTAACCATTTCTTGGGTATAAGTTGAATTGTGGACGTGAAAATTTACATTCTGCGTGTTACTGAGCTAAAATTGTGATAGAATGGCGCTTTTCGTGAGTAGTGGCTTTTTTTTTTGTTTGGTGGCGGAAAAGTGACGTGTTGTGACTGTGTTAAAGAAATGTGATATTGAAAATATGATTTTTAGTAAATTTTACATACATATTGTATTTATAATAAAAGATTACAACTTCGTTTGAAAAAATTAAGTAAAATCTAATATAGTATCGGGAAACATACGTGATAATGTGACACAATATTTATCAACATATTATTTCAGACCTTCTGTTTTATAATTAGTTAGTATACAATAAAGCTTAAAACTAGTGCTTTAACAGAAAAAGAAACCAAAACGAAATCAATTTACGCAGTGTACACCTTTTTGTGATAAAAACAAGAAAAATAACGAACGAACTTAAAATGTGACTTTTACTATTTTTTTTAAATAAAACATTAAAGGGAAAAATATAATGATGAAATATATAATACTAGACTTTGCCCGCGGCTTTGCCCGCGTCAATTTCCGTGAACAGTAATTTTTCCGGATTGAAATAACCACCCTATGCCCTTCTTGTCCATACTTCAAACTATACATGTATGCACAATTTCAAGAAGATTGGTTGAGTAGATAGAGCGTAAAGAGGAACAAATAAACAAACAAACGAACTTACTTTCGCATTTATAATATTAGTTAGGATTAATACTCGTCTTCGAAATTGTACGTAGAATTTTGTTCGTAACAACTCAATTTCAACTTCTAAATACTTGTGAAATTTTTGGCTGAGCTATTTCGATTTGTTTTGTGTATAAGATAGCGATTACAAACACAAATTGTCTACAAGACAGAAACAAATCTACGACCTATATTATGTTCGATATAACCTTTTCAATAGTTCAAGTTAATAATTTAGCCATCTTGGCTAAATTATTAATAAGTTCCATAACACACAATTTACGATAATTAAAAACTATCTGCCTTCACTATTTTGTCTTCCATATCTCTTTATCTTTGGCAATTTCCCGCCGACAGTTCTAAACAATACAAAAAAATATTAAAAATCTCGAAACCTTTAAAATAAATAAACAAATGAACTTGTTTATAAAATTTCAATAATCCCATCCCAACCAATAATATAAATGCGAAAGTAACTTTGTTTATTTGTTACCTGATCACGCCTAATTGTGCATGAAGAGGTAACAAACTGCACTTCTATTTAATTAGAGATCGCTTGACCAATCTCTATAAATACTCTATAGAAACTGTAACCTATATTTTCGTACACTCTGTTAATTATAAATTAGATAAATTGTACTACCTACACGAATATCTAATAATGTGTCCACCCACTGGGGTCGTGTCAAACTCTTTTGGGATAAAATTAGGTTATTTGAGGATTAAAAATTTTAAAGGACTAAAGGTCCTGTGTGTCATTGACCTGAGGCGGTATGTCGCGACGAGGAGGGGACCGCACCCCCTTCACCCCTTGTTACTGTAGCCTCAAAGACATTTGAAGTTCAAAGATTTCTGAACTTACTTCATTTTAACGACACCGCGTTTTTTTTTTAATCCACTTCAAAAGCAAGAATCTCATCTTGCGGCGTCAGAGATGTTTCGTTCATGTGCACGTTTGAGATTGATTATTTTCGTCTTGGATTTCGAATACAAAAATTATGTTTGTTTTTGCAAACCTTACAATAGCGTAACCCGTGTATCATTAATTTTAATGTATTTAAAAGTATATTAGTAAAAAAAATGTTACAAGTGTCAAAATCAAAAGTTATTATGATGACTGTATTAAGTTTTACTTTAGAATGTAAAAGTTTGAACTGGTATTTAATTTAGTTTCAACAAAATTTAACAGTAACCGAAGATTATTTACATGTTAAATTCAAATTCAAACGACGACCTCAGTGGCGCAGTGGTAAAGTGCTTGCCTCTGAACCGAGAGGTCCCGGGTTCGATCCCCGGTCGGGTCATGATGGAAAATGATCTTTTTCTGATTGGCCCGGGTCTTGGATGTTTATCTATATATGTATATATTATAAAATATAGTATCGTTGAGTTAGTATCCCATAACACAAGTCTAGAACTTACTTTGGGGCTAGCTCAATCTGTGTAATTTGTCCTAATATATTTATATTTATTTATTTATATTTATAAATTCAAAATTCAAATCATTCAGAAATTAGACCTTCACAGGCACTTTTTCTCGTCAATTTTTATATTTATAGTTATTTCTCGCAAACTACAAACTACCGGCATTTCGTAACGACCACTGCTGAGAAGAAATGCCGAAAAAACTTATTTGAACAGTGTTGATCCCTATCATGCCAGATCGGCTTACCATTATTGTTTCTTACAATGTTTTTTTCTAATAATATATAAAAGTACATAATGTACATAGTCAAAAGGTATATCAAAACAGGTTATGGTTATATATGGCAGCACCCGTTCACGAGTTGACGCATGGGTCAGCCATCGCGTAGCTCAACCATAATAGAGGGAACACCCACGACTAAACTCTTAAAACTCTTTAACGTAAAAACAGAGTGATATTACATAGATTCATCGTGACTTAAAATAATGACAAAACATCTATCCGCACCTTTTAAATAATGCCATTGTCTCCACCTTCAATATCATTTTAATTGTGGTACAAAACCGTAAACCGTACCATAAACAATAGACAATCAGACGAAAAAATTTTAACATTTCGTGATAAACAAATTATTCAGTAGACAAAAAAAATGCTCTTTTGTAAGTACAATTATAGTGTATCGATGTTGCAACAGTTGAAGAACAGTGTAAGCAAGTACTTCATCATGACTGCTGTACACTATCGCTGAATAGTTCACCAAATAAAAGCTCTCATACAATCTACGCAATGTACGACATCTTTTAGAGTTAACTAAACTGATTTTGTTTTCTGACTGGCCCGGGTCTTGGATGTTTATCTATATATGTATTTGTTATAAAATATAGTATCGTTGAGTTAGTATCCCATAACACAAGTGTCGAACTTACTTTGTGGCTAGCTGTGGAATAAATAAATATTTATTATTATACATATATACTCCATATCCCATGAAGGGATCTCATCCAGCATAATTGGAGAGGGTAGATGACTCTGTTTTATGATATGAACGATTTTTTATTTCAATTGTATCTAACGTCAAAACCGATCAGACAAAACGATCTAGATCATAAAACGTAAATTACGAAATGTAGCATATATTGTAGATCATTGTAAAAACGCATAGTCGCATGCGCACAGTTGCACGCGATTCTTAAATACGTACGGCTGCGGTCTAATTTACAGCGGGGAGAATATTTTTTATTTATTTATTCAATGTTTGATTATTATTGAACAAAATTTTCAGAAATTAGGTCTAATTCCTGTCTGCAGGCACTTTTCACGTCTTATTCAATACTAGATGTTGCCCGGAGCTTCGCTCCCGTCGGAATTTTGAGATAAAATGTATATAGCTTATAGCAATCTTGGATAATGTACCTTTCTAATGGTGAAAGAATTTTTAAAATCGGTTTGGTAGTTTCCGAGATTACCTGCCTGAAACATACAAACCACAAACGCTTACCTCTTTATAATAATAGTATAGATCAAATAATATCTATAAAAGCTAAAAACTCGCACTAGGAGCGTATACATTAGAATCATCAGTTACTGAAATCATAAAACTACCGTTCACTCATCATTATAACAAATATTTAAATTTAATTAAATTTAATATAAGAAGGATGACAATTAATCTCGATTGGTATAATTTTAATGCAGATAAAAAAACAATTCTATATTCTCTTCGGTAAGAACCAATAATTAACCCTCACTGTCGCTGTCAAACAAACCCCAGCCCAATTGGCGTAGGAAACAGTGAAGGATCGATATCGAACGCGGAACGTCTATACTGTCAAATGTAAATCGATTTAATCGAGTCGATCGAAGGCGGACATGGAACGCTAGTTTTATAGTCACCTCGGGAAATGTTCGCGTTACAAAGTGGCGGAAGATATAATGGACATGTTTTAGCACTTTTAACAAAATCGTCACGAAACTATCATGCTATAAATATCGTGATCTTCTTTCTTAAACATACATACGAATATATATCAACACACCTATTTCCAATGGGAGTAGGCAGAGTCTAGGGATTTCCATTTGCCTCCTTACAAACTTCACCCGCCTCGTCTGTACTCGAAGCGGCGGTGGAGCAATGGTTAAAACGGCCGCCTATGGATCGACAGGTCCCAGGGTCGAATACTACTCGTGGCACATAAGTTTGTATGCCAATCTAAATTATGAATAGTAGTTTTCTTAGAACACACACAACTTTTTTGATTAATAAAATAAACTCCATTTCAGACACAAGTTAATATTTAACCAGTGTGCAGGTTTCCTCACGATGGTTGGCCATATTTATGAGTCAGGTTATTGTATACAAACTTTTAGTCGTATGGAAATATAAGCTTTGTATTTCCAGAAATTTAGATTAGTGTTCAGTTTATCCACGGCTATAGACTTTAAGAGCCATAACACTAATGTGTCAGGTAATCTACAGTGACTTGCTAAACACGCAGGAGACAAACGAAAACTTCTCACAACAGGTGTAAAGTTATGCAAGTGTAGAGTAACAGTCATACTGTAACGCAGCTACGCTTTGTTTGGAATCTCTTTCGATGTATTTCGCCTGCGCTGGCACATTTGGATCTACTGTCATAAATTTTAAAATTCTAAATCCGCTCGAACACTTTGACGCGTAAACATCACGATCAAGCTAGCGAGGCAAGAGGGTGGCCGTGATAAATTTATAAACATTAAATTAAATAATAAGAACAGACCCAATAAGGGTATGTGCTCCATTTATTGTGAATATATATAACGTATCACCTAATCTCTATTTTAGATTTTTAATTTATATTTAATTGTTCTAGGTCTTACCTTAAGTTTTATAATAAACTTACTTTACTACCTACTGCCTAGTGCCTATTCATTATCCAACCCACAATAAAACCCCGACAATATTTACTTCTAGTTCAGCATTAAGAACCTCTTAGATTAGTCACATCTGAACAGAGTATTGGAGGTTTATACTTTTTGAACGAAGTGCGGGTTTGCATTTCACTTGTCACCATCGAATCGATTCGAATCGAGACGCAGCGAACCAATCACATTGCTCAAACCCGCACTAACCCCTTTGTCACAATTTACGAAACCGAAATCCGTGTCGTAAATTGCGACTGCATAGTAAGGATATAGAGGAAAACTACAAATACTTTCTAATAAAATGCTTTAGCTAATGTGCCATAATTTGTATATATTAATATTTTAAACGTTAATAAATAAAAGCAATTGATAAAATTGTGCTATAATTATTTGACGACCTCCATTAATAGTGGTCACCACGCCACTCGTGCTTTATGTATGGCCGGCGGCGGTACTGGGTACAATGGCGATCACATGGACAAATTGAACCTGTCATTACAAATATTTGTCCGCGGTTCTGGGTGCGACGTTTCAATGTTTGTGTCCAAAGGATCAGCGATACAAGCTTAATGTTTAATGTGCACCGTTGAGTGTTGTCCATTTACTTATTAAAAAAAACTAGCTTATGTGCGCGTCTTCGCCCGCGTAAATTTACCACGGGAACAGATATTTGTTCGAGGTACCCATATATACTTCAAACTACATGTGTGCAAAATTTAAAGATGATTGGTTGAAATTCAAATTCAAATTCAAATCATTTATTCAGAAATTAGATCTTCACAGGCACTTTTTCTCGTAATTTTTTATATTTATAGTTATTTCTCACAAGCTACAAACTACTGGCATTTCGGAACGACCACTGCTGAGAAGAAATGCCGAAAGAAACTTATTTGAACAGTGTTGGTCCCTATCATGCCAGATCGGCTTACCATTATTGTTTCTTACAATGTTTTTTTTTTCTAATAATATATAAAATTGAGTGAGTATTAATTGAGTGAGTTGAGTAGTTACTTACTACTTTCGCATTTATAATGTTAGTTCGGATTAGGATTAGGATATGCGGGTATGGGCCCCCTTAGGTTCCATTTTCTAATAATCTTATTTGTCTCACGATCACCTCTCCTCGGTATCCCATCGCGCAACTTTCACGTAACCAGCAGACATTAAAACTGAGAGTACGTGACGCCATTACCGCGTCTTCCGACAGTTTTAATGTGTGCTTTCCACCACATTTAATGTACATAGAAATTACGATCGCTTATTTGTTTAAGCGTGTCTTCGCGAACCAACAAATTATTTGAGCCTGTTGAAGTAATTACATCTGCCCCTTCAAACATCCACTTAAATACATAATCAAATTGTTAATTGGAATTAAAAAATCTTAAACCAAACGTAGATGCAGAATACTGTGTGCGTAGTGCGACTTTTCGATTTACAGCTCACCACCGAGAAGTAAAACGCAGCGAACCAATCACATTGTGGTGTGGTTGTCGTTGCGTCCCAACGGCGCACTGTGATTGGTTAGCTGAGAAGTGATATACAAACCCGTACCTCTGATTATTATCCAATGTAGTCACAGTGATCTAAACCTGTGACTACATTTGATAATGGAAAACTTACTAATAAAATCCTGTACGTGGTGTGGCATATTTTGTTGAGATTATTTATGTTAATCAACGAAAAAAGGTACCTTGTAACAGTCGCTTACGACATATTAAGGTGAGGTTGTGTACACAAAGACGTTATTGTAAAAATCTTCTTTTAAATTCCAGAGAATCATGTCAACAGCCGCGCTGCTAGCGACCGCGGCGGCTCAGTTCGGGGACTACGGTCTGGAGGGCCACGGGTTCGACTCCTACCACGCGCACAAGCCGGTCCTGCACACTCAAGTGCAGAGCATCGACCACGACCACCATGAGGATTTGGCTGTTGATTATCATGTAAGATATTATTCATTCAATAACATTAATAGAAAAGAGATTTGCGAATCACAGAGATGACAATGCTCCGATGTATGTCTGGCGACGCGAGGCTTGATCGCGTGAGTAAATCGCGCATTCGCGGCAAATTTCATGTCAGAGACATATCAGACAAACTTCAAAAGTGCCGCCCGCGCCGGTACGACCACGTCTTGCGTAGAGTCTACGCCGTACACCGGCAAATTACGTTGGGGATAAATGACTGGCTATGCCGTCTCGCCTGGCCCTGATAGAACGGGCAAACCCAAAAAGTGCTAGCTTAATGTTGTCAAGGATGATGCGTACCAATCGACTGACAACTAGGGATGCTGTCGACAATTTCAATGAAAATAAATCTTAAGTAAAATCAATTTATTTTTAATTTCAGGCTCATCCCAAATACACATTCGACTACTCTGTGAAGGACCCTCACACGGGAGATGACAAGGAACACTGGGAGACCAGGGATGGAGACAAAGTTAAAGGTATGTGACGTGTAAACTGGCTTTAGACTTCTCGTCATAAGCGCTTTACATTGTGTTATGCCTAAAGCCATCTGACGTGACTTTTACGACAACGTTGTGTCGACGTAGCGGATTGCCGCTCCGTTGTGTTCTCTTGTTTTCTAAAGGTTTTGACCTCGCAAGGTAGTCGAAGTGCGGTGCCCCTACATCTAGTCCTAAAGACCTCAAGACAAAAAACTCCTTGCGCTTTAGAAGCCGCAAAATTTGACGATTGATGTAGACTAGACCAAATACTGTGCACATTCACCTTCACACACAAGGAAGACATCGACCTCAGTTGAAAACAGTTTGAATCAAAACTGAAACCGTTGAAATAATTATATGAGTTATAGATGGCGCTAGTGATGAACCAATCTCGCAGGCACTCGTAAAGCGAGTTTATTGTCTAACTTTACGATTACTATAACCTAGACCGGGCCTAGACGATTTTACGACATATTGGAATAATCTGCTCCGCGTTGTAAACCCAACTTTGTGTAGGCATTGGTAAAATTGATTTTGTTTTATCGCCAATTTTAAAGAGATTATAACAACACACATAACCGTGAAAATACATGATGTCACAAAAACTCTATATTCATACGTAATGTGGTAGGATATATGGTACTTTGGATAGATCCTTTATGCGAAGTTTCAAGTTCATATTAACACTACTAAAAAGTAGTCGCCAGTCTGTAACGAATACAAAAACCTTACAGGCACTATGTTTACAAGTGTTTTAATATAATAAAATTAATAAAGACAATTTAATTAAGAATGTCAATGTTACTGTAAATTGCTACGATATTAACTTGAAACTTCACAAAAAGCATCCACCCAAGGTATTGTACCACTTCGTATGTATATAGGTATTTTGTAACAATATATAATAAATACTAGCTGAGCTAGATAAAAAGTGCCCTATGTTTTTTTCCATATGCCCGTGTACCAAATTTTATAACAATCCGTCCAGTAAATTTTTGCGTGAAAGAATAATAAACATACATCCTCACAAACTTTCGCATTTATCTATACTAATATTATAATGAGGTAAGCGTTTGTGAGTTTTTATGTTTGAGGCGGGTAATCTCCGAAACTACTGAACCTATTTCAAACATTCTTTCACCATTAGAAAGGTAAATTATCCAAGATCGCTATAGGCTATATTTTATCTCAAAATTCGGAACGAAGCCCCGAGTAATATCTAGTAATATAAATAAAGTAGGATTAAAACAAGCCTAGTACAGGCAGAAAGGGCAAACCCAAGTACTGCTGCTTTGTTCTCTCAAGGACGATATGCGCACCAATCCACCAATAGTCTGACAACCAAGGACGCCATGCAAAGTAGAGGTAGAAACGTAAGACACTGGGTACCAACGCTATATGCCTGCAGAAATGGATTTTAATCAAATTTCATACACGAAAAGGACATAATTTGTGTGCAAATTAGTAAAATATAGAATTTTCTACTAAGAGTGGTACTCGGGATGTGATGTTGTGGACGTTGACTGAAAAAATAATTGTTTCAGATAATATATCTAACTTTGTGATTATTAAAACGTGAAGTGCCTTAAACGATCTAAAGATTTCCAAAATTTTGAAAATTGACTAAAACGAAGACATTTCAAAGTCGAGTTACTGAATAAATAATTCAATGTAGTTAAATTTTATATATTTAAGTGTATAATAATACTCTATACATATATACATGAACAGGGTTATTAAATAATATTTTGATTTTCGAAGAAATTTATTTGGTATTTATTCTATATATTGATTTATTTAATGTGCTACTTAAACGGTGGCAATGTGGTTTTGACAAATGGAAACAAGAAAAAAAAACAACAGTTGTGGGATTCTTGATTTATGACACCAATTTGCGATTTGTTCGTTTTTATGAGTCGGTTTTTGTAGACGAAGAGAACTAGTTCCCTTTTTTTCAATAAGTATATTAATCTATAAATCACCGCAATGCGAGTTCTATTTCAAATATCATTACATAAATTATTTGAAACCCTTATTGAAAAAAAAAAATTTCATTCTTCCAGGTACCTACACCCTGCTCGAGACAGACGGGACCAAACGCGTAGTGGAATACGAAGCAGACGACAAAAACGGTTTCAACGCTGTCGTCCACAAAATAGGGACCCCTAAGGAACACCACGAGATCAAACATATTCCCCACGAGATCCCACACGATATACCCAAAGCCCCGAGCCATCTTTTCGAACCCTCGTACCATCATGATTTCCAAAATTTTGATGATGGAGGCTTTGTACCCATAGTGGGAGGATTTGGTCATTGATAAAAAAATGTAGATCTTTTGATTAGATTAATTAATTTTACATAGACTGAAGTTTAAATTTAGTAGTGTCATTTTTCGATGGATCTGATGTCGGTAAAGTAAATTTGGCGGTTTAAATTTACAATATATAAATAAATACCTATAACGACTCAATATGTTTACGTTGTTGTTATGAAATGTAGACTATATTAAAACTTTTCGTCTTATCTCAGCATTGCCCCGGTTTCTTCCTCAGTTACTAGCGACGGAGCGCATAGTCCATTACTATGATTTACATAAAAAATAAGATGAATATTCTGTAAAAGAAAAAGGTTTTCGAAATTGTTAAGTACTTTTTTGTTTAAACCTAAATAACTTTGGTAGAAGATAAATAAAGAATGATATAAATGAATTTACATAGCTATTGTCTAGACAAATAAATCTCTGTGCCACAGAGGAGACAAAGCCATTTCGGCTCACCTAACTAATAATTTTATGTACGTACAGTCAGTGGCCATTGAGAAAATAATAGCACGAACAAAAATATGACAAATTTGTATTACGAATTAGCTTCGTGACGTTACATGAGAATAGGCGATAGGTCAAATATCGAATGTGAATTCTCAATTCTATTTTACCTACATCAGTTAGGTGCAGAGTTGGGTTTATGCTCAATATTTACCATATTTATTCCCAAAATGTTAGTTCATTTTTGTTGAAAAAACTTTATGGCACAAAATATAACACAGAAAAATGTATGTAAAGCAAGTGGTAAGCGAAAAAGACATAGACACATAAAAATAAAATTAGTAAAAGAACCGGCGCAAGCGCATCTCTAAACTTTGACATGACACTCAATATAGTGTATAAGATGCTTGCACGTGATGGTTTTGTATTAGCTCTAGCTTGGCAAAGAAGTGACTTGACATGATAAGGCATTGGCCGCAGATGGCATGTGAATTTTCTTTCAATAAAGTCGCTTTCGTGGGCGTGAATCAGATTTATTCACAGTCGGCGACGCGCTTGTGACACGCCCGGTGTTGCAGGCGTCCATAGGCTGCGGTGACCAATTACCATCAGGTGGGCATGCCTGTTTACTTGCTCAGTAGTATAAAAAATACGTTGATTCCCAATATCCTTAGCTGTAACTACCCTAGTGAAAATATATTTTCGTTTTTAAAATGTTGGTCTCCAATTAGTTCTTAACGTCTAAGTAATAAGGTCTATACTCGGAAAAATCTACATTGCTGCAAAGCTACATTGTGATTTAAGTTTGGAAAAAATTTTTAGTATTGATTAACAATTTTAATAGTATTTAAAACAAAAAAGTAATTAAAAAAATATATAATAAAATTCAAAATTGGCACGACTTGTATATTTAGTCAATTCAATAAATTCGTGTATGATCTATACACGAATTTATTGAATTGATGTGGTATTATAAACATCTTAATATAATTTATTTAGGATTCTAAACTCCGATCAAGTTTATTTAGTTTTAAGTAATGTACAAAATACTCTTTCGTTTGAAATAAATCCTGTTTTTACTTATCTTATTTATTTTATTTATCCTTCCGTGATCTATACTCGCTTTTGTAGAAAGTAAAACGCGATTAAATATAACATAAATTGTTTAATAAAACTAGATACTTTCTCCAAACAATATATACTTATGTTTGGAGAAAATATCTAGGTTTAAACAATTCACGTTATATTTATTGTAAACATAAATAGTGTCCTATTTACTTTTTGCTGACTAAGCACCAAGTCACCGAGAGTCGACACGCTAAGAAGACAAATTGACATTCGCAACTAGTAAAGTAGTATGTACTTAGCTAGTAATAACTTGATACAGAGTTGAGGCGCTGGGCCTACGCGAGGGACAACTCTAAGATTACATTTTAATAATAAACGAATGATACTAGGGCCTGAAATTAACTTGAAGCTTCTAAGTTGGGCAATGGGATGGAATGTTACAATTTATATTTGGTTTTATATTTATTCAGTCGTTTCTTAGCTGTAAGTCTTCCTAATAATAGTATAAAGCCATTTTATTCACAACACAATCATAATTTACATAAAATACTAAATTTGAAAATAAATAAAACAAAATTCGTCAAAAATGCCATACCCGAATGGTACCCGGTGCAAAAGTGCCCAGCACGCTCGCTGCTATATATGAATTTCTGCGTAAGAAAGAAAAAAATCGTATGCGTCTTTTTTTCTTTTATGAATTGGTTTTAATGTTTATTTCTAAATGCAATAACGAGGACATTGCTCACAAATGGCGGCGCAACACATTTTTCCATCAGCACAGCCTGAAATAAACAAATCACGTTGCAACACGAACTACACTCACCTCTGCGCGAGCGCCAGTTTGAGCCGGTCGTTCTCGTATCTCAGCTGGTGTTCGCCGCACTCGGCCGGCGGCGGCTCCGCGGCCGAGGCGGAGCACAGCGGAGCACGTGGGGCACGACCCACTGTCGCGTATCCGCCCTGAATATTACCACGTATTTTAATCTTTGTGTTGGCGACTATTCGATGGTTTTTACATTGTAGAAACCAGATGCAATGATTTCAAAGATATAACACAAATAAAAATCACACATAATCGGACACGTCAAACGTCATTAAGTCCATTCCCAGAGGTACCGTAGTCTACCTATTTTTTAAAATAAACAACTGGGCCTAGTATCTCATGATCCAACTAGTTGGACGGAGCAGTTGGATCACTGCCCCGAATTGAAAAAAGCAATATTGCGTTTATGGTGAACAATTCCTAATCCAAGATGTCACAAAAATTAAAATTTTTTCGTCCATCGACGCTTGCTAATATCGTCAGACACACGGACTGGTTGTTTACAAACCGAGAACTTATTGCATTTTAGATATCGACCGTCTAAAGTTTTCACAGCGAACCAATCACTAAGAAGTTTAGTTGTCGTTGCGTCACAATGGCGCATTGTGATTGGTTAGCTGTTTCTCACTGCGAATCGACTCGATAGTGAGATGTGAAAAGCAAAGACGTCCCTGTCTAGATCACCACAGGGACACATACATATTCAAATAATAACTCGATTTTATTATTATGAAGTGCCTAAAACAATTAGGTAATTGTTTTAGGCACTTAAAAGTCAAGTTAGGTAACTTGATACTAAAATAAGTAACTATACCTATGATTAATATTTTTCTAACGAAACTCGTCAATTTACCTGCAAAGTTGAGGACACTGAGTGTGCTCTTTGGTGTACCATCATTTCATCGTTGTCCGTTTTGGTCGGCTGCAACAAATTGTACTATTCAATATATTTTCGGACATTTAAAAACCAGTAGTTACTTTAAGTTTCGCTGCATGTATCTACTCTTTAGTTGCAGCAGTTGCTGAAGTTAGTTGTGCTGCTTCTTCTCCACAGCGTTTTGGAAGTCGATGGTAAACTTAGTTTTAACTATATTTTTAACGTCAAAAAGTTATACGTATACAGGGTTACTGGTATCAAACGCAAAGCCTCCTAAAGACTAGTTGGGTATATCAAAACAAGCAACTTTTATTCTACGACTTTTCGTGATTCGTAGTTTTTTTTTTTTTTCATATAAAAAAATACAATCTAATTTGAGATTCTACACATCTTAACTCCATGTAATAGCCAATCAACGCGAGACAGAACAGTAGCGTTATATAGCGGAATCGAACATAGTGTTAACGTTTTATAGAAACGACATTAAAACTAAAAAAAACTTTTTTATTTTATTTAATTACGTTTAGACAAAAATCGTAGAACAAAAGATGACAGTCTATATGTACCTTATGCGCCTTTGGAAGGTTATGCGTTAGATACTAGTAACCCTGTATAATCCTAAGTGGAATAAACAAATTTGAATTTGAAACCTATATACATCCTCGGTATTCTATTGAATGGAAAGCACTCCATTAATATTGCCAAGAAAGTCGTACACTCCCAACCAATTAGAGACTGGCAGATGCAAAAACTACAAGTGTGGTGGCGCCACAGTTGCCATTATAACCTCGCTATATATTCATCTCTTTCTCTCCTTACCTGTGCAGGCGAGACAGCAGGCTCGTCGTCGGGTTGGGAAGCTCTGCCAGCCAATAAGGGACTAGCAGTTGCGGAGGCAACAGGCGTGGCGGCGCCACTGTTGCCATTCGTCGTCGTTTTCCCGCCAGAACACTGTTGCGCTTGTATCGCCTCTTTTACCTCTTGGAATTTCTCTATGAACTGGTGAAAACAAATTAAGACTTCATTAATTTATTAACGTAAACGATTTACCTAACTGATGTATATCGGACAACGGATGGCAGTATATCCCTTACCTTGCCTAACTCAGCTTCGGACGCGAAGCCGAGTCCGTACACAGTGTTAGCACGAACATCGCTCCACTGCCCGAACTTTTGTGAGGTTTTGGTGAATGTCATGTTTGCTGTTATCGTGCTGTTTATCACCGCCTGTTGAACAAAATCGATATTATGAAATATTATGAGAAAATGACTTAAATCCTTACATGTTTATAAAAATAAGTCCCCCTGTGGCGTATGCCTGTCTAAGAACTAAAAACTTTAACGGACTTTTGTATAGTCAACAGCACATTAACCTACCCAAATTCATTGCAAACTCGCCGCGATGACTGCGCCATACAAGTTCATTCATTTGATTTGCTGTTGACTGTACGATTTTCGTCAATAGATGTGTGATTCTTGAGGAATATTTAGGTGTATAATTTATTATGGTACCCGAGCGAAGCCAAAAGGGCATTAAAGATGGAAGTAAAGGGTTCTAGGAATAGAGGAACACCTAAGAAGAAATGGATGGAGTGTGTCAAGGATAGTATGAAAAGGAGAGGTGTGTCAATGGGTATGGCGAATGACAGAACGAAATAGAAGGACTTACATATTGTCCCGACCCCACATGAGTGGGGTAAGGTCAAGAAGAAGAAGATATCCGAGCAAAGCCGAGTCGGGCTGCTAGTATAAGTACAATATCACACCACTTACAAGATTGACTTGCGCAGAAATCAAAATTGTTACATTTAAATAATTGAACCAATGAATCATACACTCGCGAATATGAAAGGGTGCATGCCCACAGGCCAATTAATTTTGAATGCCATTATAAATTCATACAGAGTTTGCTGGGGTCTTTGGCAGAAAATATGGATGAAGACCCTTTATATTTAATGTACCTAAGAACTAAAGAAAACTACTAATACTGGATTGAATGAAGGGTAAGATTGGGAAGAAAGAAATAAAAGATATTGGCAAAAAGCATATACAAATTAGCGTTAGAAAAAAGCTGAGCCTACATGTTTTACAGACTAATGGGTATACAAAAATCTATAAATAAGGGGCGTGCTATCTACTAAATAATAATAAAACAAATAATTTAAATTAACTCATAAAATTACAATAATGTGAATAATATTATCCTAAACTAATATAATTTTCGTTAAGTGACAGTTTATTCTTTGACGTTTCTTTTTTGTACCAGCGGCCCGTCCCGAATTCGCTAGGGGTAAAACCATGAAATGTAGCCTATGCAACTCCTGAATGTTTCGTCTATCTCTGTGTCAAATTTCATCAAAATCGGTATATTTATTTTTGAGTTTATTCATTACAAACAAAAACACAAATCTTTTCTGTTTTATAATTATTACTCGTATGGAAGTATAGATCCTACATAAAACATTCCCAATAAAAGCTTTTAACAATTTTACATCTTAAAAATACTTCAGACGAAGGGAACGACATGGCAGCTATGAGAAGGTCATGTTCCATTGCGTTCGAAATTCAGAATTACTAAATATTCTCTGCGAAACTGTATCACAGGGTGTGGGCGGCCTAACCTAGCGAAACACGAGACATCGAATGTTGAAGACAATAGAAGTGGCATCTGTTTCAAATTCATATCATTTACTCAGAAATTAGACCTTCACAGGCACTTTGTCACTTCGATTATTATATTATATAGTTATTTCTCACAAGCTACAAACTACTGGCATTTCGGAACGACTGAGAAGAAATGCCGAAAGAAACTCATTTGAACAATGTTGAACCCTATCATGCCAGGAAGGGCTTACCATTATTGTTTTATTGTTTCTTAATTTTTTGAAATTTAATGATTTTTTCTAAGAATATATCAAAGTACATAATGTACATAGTCAAAAAGTAAATCAGAACAGGTTATGATTGTGATCAGAGTGCTGATAATATATACATATATTTTAGTTATATATATATAACATTCCCATCTATTATACAAAATATAATATACATATATTAATAATAATAGTTGTGAAACACAATTAACTTACACAAAAATATATGAGAAACGTGTTACGAGTATACTGTTACTAGTACATGGAGGAGCAATAAGGAGTCGGAATCCGGAAGCACAGCGGTCATATCTGGATGAGTAAGACCAGACAGGAAGTCATGGAAAATGGATGAAGAACTTATTTCAAAAACGTAACGCATTATTATGTGCAAATGTCACTTCTGTATGTTTTATATTATTCTAAACTCTGTGGTTTCGGAAGGGAAGAGAGCAAAATAATTTTTCGCCTTTTTCAATTTCCTTCGCTGATATTTCTCTAAGCTTAAAAATTCCTTACACGATTGTATATAGGCGAATTCACGAGCGTTTTAACTCCGCCGCGGGCTCTCATTAGTTTACTAAATTGTACCATACACAGTAATCAATTCAATAATCCTATTTTATAAATAAGTAAAGTACTGGTACAATGTTAATTCTATAAAGGTCTAATTTTAAAAAAAGAGATTATTTATTCCAAAAAAATGTCGGACACGAATGAAACGCTACACGCCGCGTTCAAACGCTCATGAAAGTCACTCATATAACCTTTGGATTTCCTGTTTACATTATTAAGTGTGAAAACCGGTGGTCGTCCAGACACTTATGATCGAAAGGACCCAAAGTCGAATCCTACCAGCGCATTGAGTTTGTATACCAATCTGACTCCTGTGTTTAGTTTTCATATACCAGCACTTGCCTCCAGTGTGTGTACTGACGCTAGATGGCGGTAATGTATGTTACGGTCAAACCTAGCTATAGCCGCACTACCGAGTTTAGCGGTAACATATACATACGGTTCTTATTCCAATGTGATAAAGCCCAAAATTGAGTGCAGTTTACACATTGGCAGTGCTACAGACTGCTTGATATTATTGGAAACTGAACGAAGGGCGATAGTAAACATCGTGCTACAAAATCAATGTACGTGACTGTACTCATACTAACAGGAAGTAATCGGAAAATACTATTTTCACCGAACACCACAAATATTCTGTTTCTGTTAAAATGTTCTAAATATTTGATACTAGTTCGAATTCTGTGCGTGATCGTTTCTAAATAAAACCACATACGTAGGCTACTTCGTAGGCGATACACTGTGGTTAGCATGAATATTTGCGAGAACGTAATCCTATTTACAACATTAAATATTAATACGTTGCCGATAGGATTACGTTACTCGTGCTAGCCCCACAAACTATCTATGTGTAACGCTTCGACCTTTTATTTCATATTGCACGAAATATATCAGTTATGATAACGCCTGCGAGTTTTGTGCATGCAAAGTTTCTAGGGAGATTTTGCTTTTATTTTAATTCAGGGAATAGGCAATATATGAGATGAGCCAGACAGACAGAGACAAGTAAATTAATAAATGCCTATTAATTATATAATCTAAGATTTCATTTAGCCATTTTAAGGAATTATTAAGGTTTCAAACCGATTCATATACTTATATAAACAAAAATTAAGTCCTATGATGTGACTATGTAAATTTTTTGCCGAAAAAAGTTTTCTTTCTTTCTAGTTTTTCTATATTAATAATACCGGCTACACACTATCGGCGAACTCAGACAGATGCCGACGCGAATCAATGAAAATTGCGTAAATATGAGAGCTTTTATTTACCGCAATGAAAATCCAGCAATGTATGCCGTATCCGCCATAGTGTGTCATGCCAGAAGGGCTTACCATTATTGAACTTGAATAGTTTTCCGACTGATTGTATCCAATATTACAAATATGAAAGTATAATAAACTTGTTTTTTGCTACCTCTTCATGCTCTATCTACGCAACCTATCTTCTTGAAATTTTGCATACATGCAGTTTGAAGTATTTAAAAGTACATAGGGTACCTTTCATCTAGGAAAAATAACTTATGCTGGCGAAGCCGCGGGCAAAAGCTAGTATCTGTATAAAATCTAATCCGCTAGGGAGCCGGCTTACAGCCCACAAATTGCAGATATCCGCGTTAGGGACACTATAATGTGTTTGTTTAGGCACTTAAAAGTTGGTACACGATCTTGCCTATTGAGATACTAGCTGTTGCCCGCGGCTCCGCCACTCTCCAGCTCTACAACTATGTCCACACCAAAAACCACCTCAATCCGTTGCTCCGTTATGACGTGAAAGAGGGACAAACAAACACAATTACACATGTATAATATTAGTATGGATACACTTCTAAAATCATTAAGTATACCTACTTTGTTGTCTCTATTTCGTCGTTATCGTATATTAACCTAAAATCTTGCAGGCGGTTAACTAAACTCCATCAACTTCAACAAACTTGAATACACAACATAAAGCCTAAGGCATAATAGAGCGTAGGGTTCCGCCCTAGAATAGGGCCATTGTTATACTCCCGTGCATGTCGTTGGTGGAGTAAGGTTACACATGCCTTCAAAACAACAATAGCTTACCTAAGATGGACGCGACGGACGGACTTGACGTCAGGCACGCGATTGCAAAATCCACGGGCAAAATCGCAGCTGAATTTTCAAAAAAAATTCTATTTTTATTACGCTGACCCGGGCATCATGGCGTCATAACCCCGGATGACACATGGAACACGCAAAGATAAGAGATGGCGCTTACCTTAGTGCCCTCAACGCTGATGATCCTATACAGGTTCCTGGAGGAGTCGTAGAAGAAGGAGACGGACACCGCGGCGGAACTCGCGGACATCCACGAGCGCTTCGTCTTAGGATCTATGTGGAACACGTGCGCCTTGCACGTGAAGATCGGCTGCTCACTGCGGATACATCAACATATTAGTAGAACATTAGCGAACCTAAAATATTCATTACATTTTTGAAAATAATTTTCAATAAGGATTATTTTAATAATCCGAGTCTAACAGGAAATTAGCACTTCGTACACTTCTCAAAACGATTTACGCCCAAAAAGAAAGTAGAAAAACGCTTAGATGAGAGAAAGATGAAGTACCTTAATGCCCTAATGATAAATCGAGTTTGCTTCAAACAATTCAAAATTAGTGTTAAAACTAGGATGTACGAGTCAGCTGACAGTTAGATCATACATAATCTAACCCAGACAGGGTTTAATTGGATTTGGCGCCAAAACCCGGGCCATTTACCGCGTCACCTCGCCTGGTGGCAGAAATCTCATAAAATTACAGAGTCAAAATTGAAGCATTTTTTCAATATACGATCAGTTTCATCTGGCAGCATCCGTTGACGAGTTGACGCGAAAGTCAGCCATCTTGTAAATTGCCATCGTGGTCAGCCATGTTATAAATTGCATAGGTGTTGCATACCTACATTTGTAAATTGACGTCTTTGAAGAAAAGGCTGTGGTGAAGTTTGTTGAGCCGCTTCTTCTTCACCTGCGCTTTGAAAGTTGGCGATAGACTTTCGTTCTAAGTATTTTATTTTCACGTCAATAAGTGATCACGAATACAGAATTTTGAATTTGAATCGCGAAGCTCAACCCGGCCCACGATGAGGTGGCATCATTGGCAAACTGTGTGTAGCCGACATTAGCAAGGAAGATCTTTTACAGATATAAATCGTCCCTTTTATAATTCCGTACAGTAATGCTGTATAGGAACAATCAAAAATATCTTTTCATGGCCTTTTGAAGCTTTATAGCATTTATTTTTACGTTCAAAATTAGAAAATTTCATTTTCTGGTTTTTATCCGCCTACACATTCCTACGCCTACGCATCACGCCTCTTTGGAAATGTTATCGTTGCCGTATCACCTGCTAAGGCTGCATAATATTCAATATAAAGCCTTAATATATTAATCACTTTAAACATATGACATTCACGGGATGCATTTGGAGTATATTCTTGAACGTGAACACACCCCATAATACAATCATGTGAATAACAAAATAAACTAGTAAAGCACACGAATAATAATAGTTCTGATAACCACCCGCCATTGGCTTTTGAGATAGAAATGACATTTGACAGGCATCAATACAGCTGATATGTTATCAGACAGTTCGGAATGTGTCACAATGGAATTTGTACGACATTCCTGATAGCAAAACAGTGAGAAAATAGAGATAAAGCTACAAGCACAAGCTATTGAAGTGCTCAATCATTGTCGCCAAAATGAATGAAATTATTTTTTGTCTTACTGGCGAGTTTTGATTGATTTAATTCTTGAAGATTTGTCGGTGATATCACAACCTGCCGTTAAACCTCTTTGCTACAAAGGCTATGTGTGTTTTTGTCACCTCATACATAGAAGTATGAGGTGACAAAAACACACATATCCTTTGTAGCAAAGAATGCAAAGAAGGATATAACGATTATGAACATGTTGTACCCATTATTATATGTATACTTTTCCCTTTGTTTTTTTATGTGTAGTTATGTACATAAATTAATCAGAGACTTGCGAGGAAAACCACAATTGCAATACCACAAGACTGCGACTCAATATCACTTGTACAATTCAAAGAATACACATTAAACACTGCCTAAATCAACTGTAAAAAGTATATTTGCTAATTTTAAAAAATATTCTTATTTTACTTACTATGTTAATTGCTAATCAGAGGATATGGAACAAGTGTACCGAAACATACAAAACTAGTTGAACAAGTGTGGAAAAATTGATTAAGAAATTCCTTCAGATAAAACATCTCACCATATCTTGTTTCTCTCAATAAGAATACTCATGTTTTAGCCAGCTTTTATTTGTACAATATAAAAAAAATGTAAGAAAATTGGACATAAATACTGTGGTTTATTTGTTCACAAACGAAAATAAACATAATTTATCGATCACATATTGTTTCTTATATTATTTCACTTGAGATGATGTATCATAGATATTATTAAACTATATTCTTTATAGTTAGTAAATTTAATTTTTCACCTAAATGAACCACCACTTTTGAATATGAAACGAATTATGTGGGAGCATTAAAGTCTAAAACAAAATTAGAATGACCGTGTTATGGTAATGTATCATAGAACAGACAAAACTGTACATTGCGTAAAAAATGCGCTAATTAGTTGTAATTATGTGCAAATTGGCGCAGTTCGTTCTAACAGGTACTAGGAGCCCATAAAGATTAAAGAGTCATTCAAGTATGAAGGAGGAGGCATTATAAATAACTGACGATGACCGAACGACCTTCCCTCCGAGGTAAAAGCATTCAATCGTATGCAATCGATGTGCAATGGCCTGTTTAACGCAAATGCAATAAACATTTGGCCACTCGTTAGCTATTGTGATAACGGACATCATTATAACACCAGATACAATGTCCAAACTATTTTCGCACACTCTGCGAGATGATTTCCTTTGGGAAAACTTAAAATATCACTTCGCATTGGTAAAATGCATCCCCTCCCTAAAAATAACAAGGCGCTCGTAATGTACGAATTTTTTCACCGGAAACACTAAATCTAAATGTAAAATTTACTTAATAAAATAACTTCGATAACATTTAATAAAACTCACCCCATAGTTTCTTTTCCTGCTGTCATTTAAACACAATATTTTAGAAAATATTCTACTTCATAATTTCCGAATTTTCACTCGCGAACTGTCACAAGCGGCGACTTGCCATAAACTAGAAAAACTAGCAGTGTTGCCAGTTCCTTCCTGCTGTGTAATTTAAAACCCTTGTCTTTGCCACCAATAAACAGATTTTTTTTTTTTTTCATTTGTAAATAATACATAGGTATTTGAAATAAATGAGTCACCTCACCACATTCACGCATCGCTATATTCACATGCACGATGTGTCATCCAGGGAAATCCAGTGGACGATGTATAATTCAATACCGCCATCTATATAATAGTATGAAAAATCAGGACCTCTATCAAGAAAACACAAAAATAACAAATTGTTTTATCTCCTCCACAATAGATGGCAGAATGATGTAGTTCAGCTATTCGATGATAGATGGCAGCACTCATTTCATTTCGGGCATGGAATTAGTAGGTACTCCGTACAACAGTACCTACAAATTCTTCAGGACTACACGTGACATAAACTTTAAATTGTAAACATAGGTAACAAAAAATTACTAACCATCTACTTTCTTAACATAAGTAAGATATGACATAATGGGCGATCTAGCTAAGCTTTCAATTTTCATTTTTTTTTAAATATATTTAGATTAGTTTTATAAATATGATAAAATTCAATGATGATTTCCTTCTACGTACAATTCATTATTACATCTGTTACATCTGTGATCTGCAACAAACTGTAACAACTCGGCCACCACGTGCGTGGAAATGAGACGGCGAAAGCGTTGTTATGTAAAAAATATTAATCAATGTATGCCACAGACAATATTATATTTGCGTAACAGTAAATGTTTTTGTTTTGGTGAGTATCGAATATCATGTCGGCAAGGATGATATGCGTGACAATGGTCTGACAACTAGGGATGCCGACGACCGTAAAAGGTGGGAAAATTTAGGAAAGCGGAGTGGGCTCCGACGCTTAACAACTGTGGAAGACACCGAGAAAACGTTCAGATGAGAGAGTGAGATTAGTATCGAATGCATCTGATGGCGTAGAAGTGGATATTTATTGCGATGCAGTTGCATATGAATAGGTTGGTATGCAGAATACTAATAAGGATACATCCTTATAATATCCTTTTTACAAGATTTTCTTTAGTTTCACCTGTCGTGATGTAAGTTTGTCTGTCTGAAATAAAATCTTACAAGTTGAATTTTATCTACTTCCGATTGGTTGGTCAGAGTTGAAATTTTCCACATCGCTTCAGTTTCCATGAAAATGCATCAGGGTCCTGGTGGCACCAGGTGCACCAGAATCGGCTCAAAGCGAGAGAACTCTTCAACAGTACGTTCAGCACGGACATTATTTATTATCTCCCGACGACAACAAAACGACTAGTAGCAAAAATGTAATTTGTACGAAACCTTTTTTTTTTTAAAGAAAAACTTAAAAGCTAAACTTCCAAACGAAATATCTTCGCCTTAAGGAAAGATCGATTTTAAAAAGCGGTCGAAAGTAAAGAAAAAAGCACAAATAGTTGCGCACGCGACGGCCGTTGACCCAGTCATGAGTTGTGACGTAACTCCCAAACAGACAAACATAACTGCCTTACATCGGTAACACTGTCACCTGTCTTTGTCCGACTGCTCCAGAAATTAAGTATCTAAACCGTTCACTTTTTGGCTGTGCTAAAATTGCTTTCCTATAGGAACTATGAAAACTATGCCAAATTTCTAGTAAAAAAAAAATATGATAATTAGAGAGGACCGTCTCGGCTTCGCTCGGGTAAAACTATTTAAAAAAGTAGCCTTTATTCTCCTAAAGGTCTCGTCTGTCTTTGTGCCAATTTTCATCAAAACGTGGAGTATCATTGGGTATCATATTCTTCTAAAAATTATGTGGAAAAACACACTTCTAAAACACTGTTGTGATTATTCCAATATTTTTGGAAGCATTCGCTTATTCTGCTGATTAAAGTCTGTCCCTAATTTTTAAACTATGCAGTGAGAAATTGTAAACAGTATGGGTACAAAGAATTCTATAAAAATCCTGACATTTGTTATGTTCTAAATTTTGCATTTATCTCGTAATTTTTTGTTGTGGTAGTGCCATCTTGTTGTAATGTAGTTTGTATCACTGGTGAATGCACATGGCAGAAGCTGGGTGTGGTGGCGTTTTGTACATATATACTATTATTATAAAGAGGTAAGTGTTTGTGAGTTTGTATGTTTGAGGCGGGTAATCTCCGAAACTACCGAGCCGATTTCAAAAATTCTTTCACCATTAGAAAGGTACATTATCCAAGATTGCTATGGGCTATATTTTATCTTAGAATTCCCGCGGGAGCGAAGTCCCGGTCGATATCTTTGTAATTATAATTTTGTGCCGTAAATTAATGTTTTTGTGCTATGAATAAATTTATTTCTATTCTACGTAACAGCCCGCACTGGTTTCTCTTCCGCGACCTTACCCACATTCATGGCCGATCTAGATCTAGATTCTATGCGATTTCAGACGTTATAATTCGAATTTAATTATTATTTTTATTCGAAAAGATAGACTAATATATACGTATACTAGCGGCCCGTCCCGGCTTCGCTCGAGTAAAAACATAATAAATTATACATCAACACCTTCCTCAGGAATCATATTATCTATTTGGTGAAAACCACATGAAAATCCGTGCAGCATTTGTGAGTTTATCGCGAACAGACAGTCGTGGCACAGGACTTTGTTTTATAATATGTAAGTATAGGAAATCCTAGGTACATATTTGTTTTAATTGAACACATTGAGAGACGCTCATTGCACATACAGACTTCCTCGCCCATAGCCACCCAGGGAACGCGATAGAGAAAGAAAGAGAGATAGGTAGAGAGACGCGCGGGAAAGAGAGGCCAGTCAACGCCGCAGCGTGAAGGAATGCATCCACTACTCCAATTTGCTGTGGACCACTTCAGACAGAGGCCAGAGCGATTTAGCCGTGGCAGCTGGCGACAATAGCATTCCCAAGGAGAATTGACGTCAGGCAGGCGGCCGGTTGTAAAATCACAACCTAATCTTAATTACTTATTTCGTGGATTCGTGGATTTTTTAAAGATTTTTATTCCGCTTAAAAAATATTGTTCATGCGACCCCGTGATGATGAGAGTCTGGATGAGACAGGCTATATGTTTACTGTTGCCCGCGACCCCGCCCGCGGGAAAAGTAACCTATGTCTCACTCCAACTCTCCAACTATCTCTACACTGAAAAACCATCTCAATTCGTTGCTCCGGTGTGACGTAAAAGACGGACAAAAAAACATATTATCACATTATAGTATTAGTATGGATATAATTATATATACCTGTAACAAAGCATCTCGAGAGCATCCTCTGATCACCTTGCCTTTCTTCACCGAAGGTCGCCACACACAAAAGTGTTGTGTTCGTCTGGTCCGCTTATCCAAGTTATTAACGCACGTGTTTATAACAATACTAGATGGCGTCCACGAAGTCACACAATGTCACTCACTTCTTCTTCATCATCTTAGCCCTCAGTTTCTGCCATGCTATCCACTTAGTACCGGCCATTCTTTTGATATCATTGTACCAACGCATCTGAGGCGTTCCATGTGGACATTTCTCGCGCCACGAGTTCCACTCTATCACGGCTTTGCACCAGGATCCCTGTTTGCGTGCGACGTGACCCGCCCACTATGTGCATCGAATATTCTACCCGTTTTGTATAAGTACACCCCATTAGTTATGAAAAAATTAAATCATACTTTAAAATATATCTTGTCACTTGCCATTGACAGAAAGAAACAAAACATACTCGAACTTAAAAATGTTTTAACTTTTTAATGAATAACAGGGTCAGTCTCACGCCCTCTCTCATCTACAGACGTTATCCCGGTTGCTTCCTTCTCCGCTAAGCGTTATAGCCGCTGAGCTGAGCGGGCCATTAGGGCTACCATGAAACATAAAACACAGCACGTCATTGCGTCCACAAGTTCTCTTTTTTTACACGACGCGTACTCGATATGGAAAAAAGAGAGAGCATTTGGACGTTAGTAACGTGCTACGCGTTTGTTTGTTTCGTAGTAGACCTTCTGATCCGCGTTCCTAATTTTTCTTCACCACAGACCCTCTCTCTCATGTGAACGTATTCCCGAACGCTACCGCAGCTTCTCCAACCTCGCACGGTTTTCGGCATCCTTAGTAGTCAGATCATGAGGGCACATATATCCTTGACAACATCAAGCAATTTTTGCGTTAGCCTCAGAAGGATTATGGATCAGAATAAAAAGGAAACTACAGGTGAACCGAGATTTATTGGGATATATTAGAGCACAAATACACAGCGAATGGTCGAAGTCAGAGAGAGAGATATTTCTCTCTCTCTGACTTGGACCATTATACCAGCAGTGACATAGACAACTGTCAAATTGTAGGTGCTTTAATTACTTGGGGTGCTACTGTCAGGAAACCTCCACGTTGGCTCGATGATTTGAAGGTTTGCTTCTGTCACTTGATCTTTGATTCGGTGATAGCGGCGGCTGACAAGTTATTGGGCTGGTGCACCCTGGGCGACGGTTAATAACTCCCCGTTTAGGGATCTTGTTAGCCGTTGGCAAATGTCCTGGCAACCTGGATCCTGGATCAACCCGGAGAGCCGATTGGCTCAGTGGCTGTGAGAGAAGGGGGCTAAGCCCTCTACTCTCACAGCCGTGGTAGGGGTCGCGGGGGAGGAGGAGTATTGGTATTGCGGTGCGCCGCTCTCCCTATCCTCCGCGACCAGGCGCGGCCATGGCACAGAACATGGTGGTCGTTGGGGCCGCAGAGGAGGAGGATTGCCGGTATTGCGGTGCGCCGCTGTCCCTATCCTCTGCGGCCGAAATAAGACGGAAAGCCGCTGCCTACGGTCTGCTTCCAGACTGGATGGCATGCGGCTCACCTGGTTGGTGCCGCAAGGCAACGCCGGGGGGCGGTCGTGGTAGAATGTTCGCAATCCCATGGCGCCCCCACTAACGGCATTTGCGGTAACGCCGCAGGGGGGTTTAGTGGGTAGTCCGGGCACTCGGCTCGGGAGTCCCACACTCAGTGCGTAAACAAAAAAAAAGTGCTTTAATTACTTCAACTAGGAAGTCTGAATTGGCGATAATGTGTAGCCTGCTGCATTATAAGCCTCATTACGTGACTGAGGGTCGTTATGTCAACTCCACACTGTCGTCGAACAGTTTGCCAATCTTTGGCGGATTCTGTCCGCATCGCGTCGCCATGTGTCAGAGTTCGGCGACCGACTATATTGACAATATTAAAGGAGTGATATGCTTGCCATTGCCTTCTCCATTTCACGCTGCTGATAAATCATCGACTAGAGTGCTGGTTTCCTCACGATGTCCGTTGATGTCCGATGAGGTTTTTACTCCTAGCGGGGAGAGGCTGGTGTGCTGAGATACAAGCTCTGCTTAGTTGAGACACCAGTCTCTCACAATCTTGACTATTTAAATTTACCATGTAAGTACAATATGTAAAAATATCTGTATATCATACAACCAGGATTGTAGAGAAAAATAAAGATTATTTAAGTTTGAGTTTGATGTTTTCCTTCAAGCAATATAATAAAGCCAAATATTATATTGGTCTAAATACCCACATATGTATAATATAATGTTATATAACCTACCGCAGAATAGGTAGTCAATAAATGTGGTTATGTAACTTTATTTAACCGCCATTGTGTACCAAATAATAACTTTACAAGTAATTTGCTCACGACTTCGCCACGATTGAATTTCGTCAATCGGTCAATAGGTAGTGTTGTATGTATTAAACCTTCGGTAATTAATTCACTAGACGATAATGAAAACTGCATCAAAATCCGTGGCGTGGTTTAAAAGAAAAAAAGCTTTGAAAAACACAGGCGCGGTTGCGACTTTTTTTCATATCGTTATATAGGTTTCGTCAAATTGGTTGACCAAAATGACCATATTCGTGTTGTAATCGTAAAACGGTGACCATTGTGCTGTGTGTTTGATATCGTAATAGCATCGATAACATGAAAAGTAAGGAAGATATAATAATTTCACGTGTTCGACATGTGCATTTCCCATTTATCATATTTTTTAAATAAATAAATAAACATAAACAAATTATAATATTAGGACAAATCACACAGATTGAGCTAGCCCCAAAATAAGTTCGAAACTTGTGTTATGAGATATTAACTCAACGGCACTATATTTTATAACAAATACATATATAGATAAACATCCAAGATCCAGGCCAATCAGAAAAATATCATTTTCCATCAAGACTCGACCGGGGGTCGAACCCGGTACCCGGTCGTTAACATTGTACCAAAATAACATATTGTTATATAATATTACTTTAATATCATTATTATCTAATACTATACAAGCACGAACATATTTGCAACGTAAATAAATACCTGTAATCAATCAGTCAGTTCGTCAATAAATTTACTTCCTTCCGAATCCCTGACCCGCTGATAGTTAGTTCAAACAGTCAAGTTCACATCGCACACAGATTTATGGCATTTGTAAATGAAGTTGCAATATCCTAACTAATATTATAAATGCGAGGGTAAGTTTGTTTGTTACCTCTTCAACGCTCTATCTACTCAAGCAATCTTTTTGAAATTTTGTATACATATACTTTGAAGTATGGAGAAGGACATATAGGGTACTTTTCATCCCGGAAAAATAACTGTTTCCGTGGGAAATTTACGCGGGAGAAGCGGAGGGCAACCGCTAGTTAATTATAATCGTGGTATTATTACAACACCTATATCAAAAGCACATAGGTATAATCAGTGACATGAGTATCTAAAAGGAAGGTACATACCTATATGTATTCTTACAAATTCAATCAATAGTTCAATCAATACTGGGCTTGTACAATTTTTTAAACAAACAATTCGTTCATTATCATTATCTAACTCTATAATGACTGTGCGCAAAAAAAATACAGACAAGTCTCTCTGTCTCTCATCTCTCTCGGTTGCGTTTCTGGACTGTGACGCCACTATGCCCGTGCTCAGAGTAAAAAATAACCTTTAAATTTTAAAAATTCGGCTGTGGTTTCACAAACATCCGACTGAAGTCAATGCAACCCTCTTTGGCAATGCTATTGCATATCAGCAGCCTAGAATAGCTGTCGATTAGTCGGCACGTACGATATGGAGTGTCCCTATTCTATAGCAGAAGCCACACGCCACAAAACCACACTGAGTACCTTTTCTTATCAGTAACAGTATCATTCAACATTAATATTCACACACCGTTATCGTGTATGTGAAGCCTTGTGCCGAATCATGAATGTCGGAGGATCTGTGCCGAATTCATTTGTTTTATCATTTGTTATTATTATTCATTTCTAGGTTATTTTAGTCAATGGTGTTCCCTACAACTGTGGTTCATGTTTAGTATAGTAGTTTTCATATAACCCCCACTTCCTTCCGGTAAATGAAAACATCGTGAGCACCACGAGGAATCCTGTACACTGGTTGATAATTTAGGTCACTAGATGTCGGTAGGTCGGTCGTAAAAGGCATATCATATCAGGGGCGACTTGATTAAAATCTGATGAGAAAGAATTTACCCTTGTAGCTCAGTTAACTAAACAGTTACGATCCACTCATTCATTCCATTTCCACTCATTTATTCATTCATTCATATAAAATCATCGTGTGAATTGACTAAAAGGCGGAACTAAGTATAGCGAATGAACATAACTAATTTACTATTGTTTACGTGTGATAATGTGTATGGATGTAGATATGTTTATCAAATGATACGTGGGTTCAAGGTCGTCGGGTCATTCATCAAAACAAACCAGTTTTTTCCTTATGATCTTGTGAAGTGGTGATTTGAAAGGATATCAGCATGATAACAATTAATTTTTTAAGGTTATTTCAGTGAATGATTCGTAACACAAAGTACTCGCAGAGGAAGAAGAGGAAGATAGAGAACTTGTAAATCAATAAATAAAATAACAAAACATGCGGTAACAATATAGCTGACATCCTACCTTAACTTTCACCATAATACATCCATAAGATTTCGTATTTCGTTCCGCTGGCGAAACGACAGTCGGAAGTTGTAACTTTTTTATTTTGCGTCCGATTGTTGTAATAAACAATTCGATTGTTTTGAATCTATCTCATAGTTCCTTGACGTGTCTTTTATCATTTAGAAGAAAATAACATAATTGTAGCGAGTACCTAACTTTACTGGAAAAAATCGTGTAATTTTTATAAGTTATCACTACGAGTTCTTACTACCATAAAAAAAAGACAGTACAGTACCACTACTATAAAAAAAAGACGTAGATAACGTCTACTACCACTACTATAAAAAAAAGTTCTTTACATGCATATAATATATTTTTCATTGCGTAGTGTGGAGCCGGCATTATATTGGTTATATAAAATTATACATTATAATGATGAGATCAAATAATTATGACTTTGATATCAGCAAGCAAAGTAAACATCAACTTTTTTGCTAAAATCAAAAAATATAGTAGGTACAGTTTTTATATAGGAAATGTTATTGTTTAGGTAATGTGACCTCAAGATGTGGTATAAATGATCTTATTAAGGAAGTTTGCTGTAGGTAATTTAACTGGCACCAGTCCATCTGGTTTAGATTTTAATTTCTGATTTATTTTCCGGCCCTTTAGGCAAACAAGTTGGGTACGTTTTGTTACTAATCTTTTCCCCTTTAGTTTTACCAGTAAGTAACAACGGACGATTGTATGGATTCTTATATTATTATGTACTTATTATTCTTATATTATTTATTTTTATATTATTTATTCTTATATTATTATTTCTTATATTATTCTTATATTATTATCTTTTGACCGCGGCTTCACGCGCGTTTATTTCGTGTGTTCACTCATAACTTATTTATATATAGGTTAAGGGATTAATCAGACAATAATAAATTATATATATACGTAAACCTTCCTCTTGGATCACTATAACTGTTGAAAAGTTACAGCATAAAAATCCATTGCGTGGTTTGAAAGATCTCAACAAACAGACACAGGCAGACGGCAGAAAGCGAGTTTGTTAATTTAATACTGGCGGTGATGAGTTTTGAATTTACATCATTGATCACTCTGCAATGTTTCAAACATGATTAAATCAATATGTAATTAGGTACATATATTTCTGATTATATTAATTATTAAGTATTTTATTTGTATTTTACACTATCTGTATAATAAATTAAAAAATATCTGTTAAATTAAAGATTTGGATTATAAAGGAGTATTTAATTTTGAAACCAACATAATATTCGTGTATAGTCTTCAGACAGGAAAACATTATTAATTTCATGGAAAATTGGGAAAATAATAATCATTGTTTTAATACTTGAAGAATAAAACATTATACGTTAGAGCCTATTATATAATCAGCTTTTATTCAGTTCTTTTAATTTATAAATAATTCAGATAAGAATAAAAGTATTTATAAAGTACTTAAGTTAAAATTAAAACTAAATAATAAATACTAAATTAATTTAAATAAAAAATGATGATACTAAATCGCCGTCGTCGTGCGGTAAAGTTCCCAGAAGGCTGGCGACATTTACTCTTTGTATGGCCAAACTCAAACGTTGGCCAAAATAGTCACCAGCCCTTGGGTACCCAAGAGACATCGACCAGGCGTGCAGAAATTTCTTTGTAAAGGGTTTTACCCCAAGGTCCCAGGGTAAAGCTATATAATTAGCTGTTATAAATTGAGAAATATTAATAAAAATGACATAACATGTGCAAAGCATGATGTAACCGAACCTTGGTCGGTCAGGTCCCACGATTTGGCGACCGCGCCAAGGGCGGCGGCCTCACCTAAACGGTAACCTTGTTTGTTATTAAGTATTTAATAAGATCGGACTTACAAGCAATCAATTTAATTTATTACCTACATCATTTATTATATTTAAATTTCTGGTGAGTTTGTTGGATCCATTGAAGCTATTGGTTCGTAGAATTCTTTGGATACAGCGAGGGTATAACTATCTTATATTTATTTATAAAACTAGTTTTTGCTCACGGTTACGCACACTTGAAATTATCTACGTAAGCAGATCAGACCGATTATGTTAACTTATTTGTGGTTCACCCGACGAAATGCGTTAAAACGAGTATACCTTGTTTATCGATTTTTGTGATAGATACTCGACACATTATTTTATGTTTGTCATTAGAATCACTGAGAAACTAGTTACATATAGATATCATGTATGAATATGATAATCTTAGTTCACTTCTTTCTCTTTTCGACCAAAGGTTGACTGGAAATTTAATACTTCTTCTATCAATAGTGTAATATAGAGTTCATTATCAAGTAGGAATCTGATTGGACAAATCATAGTTGTTCATCATCAATTGCCATCTCAAGAACTAAGTACTAATTTCACAAAAAAAGTGTCTCTTGTCTACTTATTATCATCACAATCATGTCATTATTGTTAATTAAGTAAAGCAACTCTTCCGTAAACTATAAATAGCAACAAACAGACACAATGTTAATGTATGCCAGTTCCAAGGATGTAAGACCGGAAGATGTGTTTAATAGAAATTATCTCATACTATTGATATCCATTATAGATAACATCACGTTTGTGCAATGTGTTATCGCATCTAAGTCGAAGTAGTTAATGCTAATTATACTAGCTTTTGCCCGCGGCTTCGCCCGCGTGAATTTCTTAGTAAAGTCTCGGTTATTTTTTAGGAAAAATTATGAAGAGTATATATTTACCAATTATCAGCTTTTTATTTTGAACTTTGTATTAAGTTCCATACATTCTTTCACCCCCCTTTTGAAGGGGTTGAGGGTTAATTGTCAGAAAAATCTGAAACACGTATTCATTTTTGTAAACAATCAAAATCCAAATTTTCAAGTCACTAACTTCAACTGTGTACAATTTTCATATAAAAGTTTTTCACCCCTTTCACCCCCTTCGGAATACAATTTTCAAAAATCCTCTCTTAGTCCTCACCTACACTCCCCATAGGGAATCTACATGCCAAATTTCAGCTTCCTACGCCCAGTAGTTTCAGCTGTACGTTGTCTGTCAGTCAGTCAGTCACTCAGTAACGGAAGAGTTTTATATTATATTGATTGTTAATCTCGAAAAGATGTAGTTAATCTTGAAAGACGAGTATCTCGGGTTATAATTCTAAAGCAATGTTTCACGATTAAACGATTTTTCGTGATGGGCGAACACTTATAAAAATAAAATTGTTTTGTCATCTTAAATACTTATCATAAATTATTATTCTTTATGAAAAAAAAAATGAAAATGAAAAATTCTTTATTACTCAAAACACATGATACAGTTAGAATGTGATTGGAATCTCCTTTTAAGCGTGCAAGCCTGTGCCAGGAGACTCCGCTCTTTCATAAAAGCGCTTTATATAATTAGGTAGGTACTTAAGTGTAGGTGGGTAATTAGCAAGTGTACAAATGCGTTTCAAAAATGTGTTCGATATATCAAACTTTAGTTTAAATTTACATACATACACACATACATACACATACATACATATACATATATACACACACATATATACATATACAAATAGATATAAACATACATATATACACACACATATATACATATATAAATAGATATAAACATACATATACAACCATACATATATAATACATATAATTATCCTATACTTAGTAAAGCTTCGGTCTGTTCATATCCTTTCGTTTTAAGCCATCTAGTAATAATAGTTTTACATTCCTTGTATAGTTTACTATATATGTTAATTTCTTTGTTTATTTTATTATATAAATTGGTTGATATTACATAGAATTGCCTTTTTGCAAATCTTGTTTTAGTTTGTGGTACTTTAGCCACTATGTTTCTTCTTCTCCTAGTTTCTGCTTGGGGATCATATACTGTAACCTTATGCTTATTTAGCACACAATTTAAAATATATAGTTGTCTAACCGTAAGCAAATTATATGTATAGATTATGCATATAATAAAACAGTAACAATATTTTGATGCTGCCTGATGAGCATTTCCTGTTGAAGTATAAAAATTTAATTGAAGCCGAGATTCTTATCCCGCGTATACCGCTCATTGCGACTTTATGTGGCTTTTTCCAGGGTGAGCAACTCTTCAGGTCTTTTTATATCGGCGCTCGAAGACCCCCAATATTGGTATATAGAGATATTTTTTTAAATCTCTCTAACAATTTTGTACTCCTTACCTAAAATTATTAGGCCACGCGAACGAAGCCGCAGGCATCCGCTAGTATTTCATATGTACAGAGACAATGTCATATATGAGCACTGTAAGTGGTATATACTTACAGTTTTATTATATGTATAGACTAGCGGCCCGACCCGACTTCGCTCAGGTAAAACCATAATAAATTGTCCCGCCCGCATCAAAATCCGTTGCGTAGTTTTGAAGATCTAAGCACACAGACAGCGGGATGCTACTTTGTTATGCAGTGATATAGATACCGCGTATATATTTCAAATATTTAAGTACATTTGCAAGAAAATATTTTATTATACAGGATTTTTAACGGAAATTCGACCTTTCTCCGGATTCTATAAAGATAAAATATATTTTATTTGCGAAAAACAAGTGTAAATTGATACATAAAATATTAAAACTCTTAAACTCAACGTGCCTTACTACTCATAGAATATGGTGCGAATATTGTTCTAGTCGCTGCTATACATACTTATGTAAAGAAAAAGAAAAAATAAACAATTTAATGCTTCTAAATTTAAATGTCCATAAAATTAAACATTATCCGTCAAAAAAAATCACGAATTTTTTATATGATGCGTACGCATTGTCTGTATTGCGATACGATATAGTTTTACTATTAAAGATATCTATTTAAAAATCTATATCTACCTGCACGATATGATTCCATGTCACGATATATCAACAAATAACATCTCGTCTCAATGCCAGGTTGCACAAATGTTGTCATAATTTCTCAGCGAGCTTCCGGATGCAGCTACCTTGACTCGCGGGTCGTAGGGCTTCGATGCAAGTTCATCACGATTGTTTACCCCACACGGAAACTAGAAATGTTGTCTTGTCAAGTTTTTGTTATTACATTTGTATAAGTATACCTATTCCTTTTTCATAGCCTTCGATCATAATCACAATATGTTTCTGTAAACATTTGACCAAGTATTTTATTGTGTATAAATAAATAAATATAAATATATTAGGACAAAATCACACAAATGGAGCTAGCCCCAAAGTAAGTTCGAGACTTGTGTTATGGGATACCAACTCAACAATACTATATTTTACAACAAATACACATATAGATAAACATCCAAGACCCGGATCAATCAGAAAGAGATCATTTTCCATCATGACCCGACCGGGGATCGAACCCAGGACCTCCCGTTTATACTTACAAGATACTGAGAAAAAATTATATATTACATATACGTATTTATATTTAAAAAAATTTAAGTCATTTGTGCATGTTAGGGGCCAACGCTGTTTAAATCAGTTTCTTCCGGAATTTCTTCTCAGTAAGCGGTCGTTCTGAAAAGCTGGTAGGTAGTTTGTAGCTTTGGTAAATATTATTTAATTTAGGATACGACGTGAAAAAGTGCCCGTTAAAGCCTTATCTGTGAATAAATGATTTTATTTTGATTTTAAGTCGGAATGGATATTATATTATTGTCGACCAATACTTCGACTACGGTTATATATGGTTATATTGCTTTGTTTAGCTCCTCCTTCATGCGATACGTTGGAACATTTTCATTTTTAACATGACAATTAGGGATGCCAACGACCGTGCGAAGTGGAGACTAAAAATTAGGAAAGCACCCTGGGCTCCGACGCTCAATAGCTGAGGATGTAATCCGGAATACGTTCAGTTGTGAGAGAGAAGTTATTTTAACATGAGTAATACGAGTATCTAAGAAACTAAAACATTTCCAGCAATCAATAGTATTATTAGAAAGAGGTAAGCGTTTGTGAGTTTGTATGTTTGAGGTGGGTAATATCCGAAACCACCGAACCGATTTCAGAAATTCTTTCACCATTAGAAAGGTACTTTATACAAGATTGCTTGAATTTATATTATTTAACTTATAACCTATTATATATTTAACTTATAGCCTATTAGGCTAGGATATTTTATCTCAAAATTCCTGCGGGAGCGAAGCCCCGGGCAACATCTAGTAAGTACATAAGTTTGTGACCTCTTCACGCTCTGTCTACTCAACCAATCTTCTTGAAGTTTTGCACAGATATAGTTTGAAGTATGGAAAAGAACATAGGGTACCTTTCATCCCGGAAAAATAACTGTTTCCGAGGGAAATTCACGCGGGCGATGCCGCGGGAAAAAGCTAGTATTTAACAAGTAATAACTTGTAGTATTCCAGCTCATTTGTTCAAGAGATTAGCGCATCATGTAGACGTATAGTTAGTTACAAGGCCCTCGAAGCAATAAATAAAGTTTGGCTGAAAAGAAACTGTGTCCAATTTGACAACAAAGGAGTTCGTCTCGGCCCTGACACACATTAGGTCCGTTCTGAGAAAACACCGGAGAATTTTAATCCTTGATTGAAAAAGGAGAAAATTTATTATTATCCGTATACTAATATTATGAATGCGAAAGTCTGTCTGTCTGTGCCATTTTCACGGCTAAACCGATGCATCGATTTTGATGAAATTCAGTATTCATGTAGTTAAAGACCCCCGTTTAAACAAAGGCTACTTTTTTTTTCAAAAATCTACCCTCTTAATGGTATCACTGAAAATCAGTGCCATGAATAAATAGCACAATATGCTAAGCAGATAACTTTTTTAAGCAAACCTTTAATGTTGGTACCTCTCTACCAATTTTTTTATTTAACATGTTTAAAATCCTGTATAAACGTACTTATTTTACGCTACAAATAAATATATTTCCATTTGTACATAGTACTCACGACTTTCATATACTGCTTCCCAACACTCCCCAAGGAACCTACCTACATACCGTAAATTTTAGTAGTTTTGGCGTTTTATTCAGTGGATTTCATCTGAGTATACATTTCCTTCGCGCGTCGATGGAAAATTCGAAGATTACATTGGCTTCTAAATCCGTTCTCGCCAGAACCGAGCCTCTTCAAAGGCTTCATCAGACACTATCACCAGGTCGGGCCGAGTACAAGAAGTATGGTGTGACTGACTGTGTCTGACTATTGTGAGTTGACTATCATAATAAAATTGTTCAGTCTGTCTTGATGAGTAAATATGGCAAAAGAGCACGTTTTTCCTAATAAAGGTGAGTTGCAACGTCAAATTTGACGTTCAATTTACCCGGCGCGCCGTCCGTCACGTTTAGTAAAACTTTACCCTCCATTGTGGCAGTCAAGCAATTTCTTATTACGATTTTCGGTAGAAATATAATTACTAATTTAGCTGTTGAAATGTAAAATTTGTGTTTACCCTTCCTGCCTTATTACCAGTTGCTCTCAGCGTCCATGATACAAAACAACTTTTCCCAAATTATACTGAAGACCTTGACCCATACAACTCAAAATGACCTCAAAGGGTTTCAATTCAACATGTAGGTAAATGCTATCAAGTTGCAATATATTCACTTGATATGTCTGTCATTTAAAATCGATTCGACAAGGCGATCGAGCTCAAAAACCCACTTTCCCCACAGAAGGTCGAGATATTTTATTAATTTTTAAAATGTTGTTTAATCTTCTTATTTATTGAGTGTGTTATTGCTAACACTGGTGTCAAGAAATGGGTTTGCTTCCAGTATTTTCCCAGTCCCCAAAAAACCAGGAACAAACCCATCTATTACTTGTGTCAAACTTTTTGGGAATAAATTGAGATCACTAGGTAGGTGGTGTCCAATCTGGTCATGTAAAAAGTATCTGACATAACTTCCACGACTACCGCAATCTAATGGTGAATAGTCGCATATAGGTAAGTAGTTTGGTTTTAATTAAAAAGAAACTTAATTCTCCAAAAACTTATATTAAAATTTACAATCCCGGCTCGTCAATGACGCGGAATAAATACGATAGTTTTTCTCATAAAATTCTGTACATACATCACATCTCTTAATAGCTAACTTAAAAAAAAATGGCGCGACTGACTTATTACTTAATTTTTTATTTGTCAGGTTCGCCCAAACGAAACGGGGTCTTATAGACCAAGTGAGGAGGCAGATCATTTTAACCCACTCCAAAATTAGGTTATGTTTTCTATTTGACAGATGCCCCTGGCAAAAGAGGCAAACAAATTGTGTCAATGGTCTGACAACTAGAGACAATGAGGAGCGTACGAAGTGGAGAAGAATAGGTAGGCAAAAATATATTAAAGAATATAACTATTATCTCCCTAGAAATAACCGACAGAATGCTGAATAAGAGATATAGGGAGACGTGCTTGTCTGTTTGTTGGGCACAGTTCTGCAGTAGATTTATTTTTAATTAGTTTTTTAACGTATAGTAAATACTTTTATTCTTTTAGTATATATCGTTGTTTCTAGAAAAAAAATAATTAGTTTTAATATTTCTTTCTCATAATTTATATAAAAAAGTTAGGTTAGGATTTGAATCCAAAACCAAGCAGCATTTTCGCAGCAAACCTACACTCGGATTGAATTCAGATGACATAACCGCTGCTCTTTGAAGTAGGTTATTTATTTTTTGAAAGGAGAGTTATTTAGATGCATGTTACATAATGTTCATGCTCTGAAAGCAGCACATATTTATCGTAACCACTTTAAATATGTAACAAGCATATGAAATTACGTATGCAGCTTCTGAATTTCTAATGTTTACTGCCTTCGCTTCTTGGTGGAGTCTACAATCGCATAATGTCGATTTTGTATGTTTGTTTGTGCTAACAACTCTAACATAACTCTGATGAAAACTCGACCCCGCCGCGCGCGCGCAACTCATCAATAAATACAAATAAATAAACTCTAATAAATTACACAAATTTACAAACTAAACACAGCTGTGTTACTTAAGAACTAAATGAGCTTATCGATCACAATTCACCGTCAAAACGAACACATACCGAGGCAGGTAACTATCAATTTTATAACAGGTAAGTATTCGTTTCGCGCAGCGTACAAAGAGAGAAAATAAGGAAATCTTAGACTAATGGCGAGCGCACACGATCACAATCGGACGGTCGCTTCCTATCGAAACGTGAAAGGCGTTATTCAATGTTTAGAAAGGTGTCACGGTCGGCGGCCGCTTTCTAGCGCGAGTACAGCGCCAGGTCCGAGATCCGCCGCTGGCGCGCCGCGGCGTGGAAGCCTCGCGTCCCGTCCGGAACCAAAGGCGCCCTTGGCTCGAACCTCGGCGCGCACGATAATCGCCTTCCTCCACACTCCGTACCAGATAACGAACAACCTGACAATCTCCGTGAAAGCCAGCCTTCAGCACTACTCGCGCTGCCGGTGCTGACTTGCGACGTCCGCCTAGAGTTGCAGTAGAAGGACACACCTGAATCCGAGCTGTGACTACAGGTGGAAGGCCGACGCGGCACCCAAGTTTGGATTTCTGGAGAACGCGGCGCAAAGAAACCACTGGAACTCCGCCGGTAGTACGGTGTTGTATATCTGTATTCAAACTCTGCTTCGGATCCACTGCAGCACGAGGAATACTCGCACTCGTGCCGGCGCTGTGCCGGGCGACGTGCTGGGGTCTTCCTCTTCGGCTCTCGAGGCACTCCGTTCAATTCGTACACTTTCATACCCTCCTCGTCCCCTGCTTGAAGCCGTAAAGCTTCCCTGGCGGATTCTGACTCAGTAAACTCTACTAACGCACACACACAGTTAACTAAACTCGGATTCTTGTTGAGGAATTGACGCACATCAGCCGGCACGGGGTTTCCCGGTCTCAACACGCGAACGAGCGCGATTTCGCCGCAACTCGCGAACAACCTGGACACATTCTCCACAGTGGGGCGGTCGATGGGCATCCGCACCGCCACGACAGTCCTGGACGGCGTCGTTTCATCGTAAGCCGGCAGTGGATCGATCCTCCTCAACTTTGTGCCAGCCTCGTTTATTTCTAACTTTGTAGACCTTTTCAAAGCCTCAGCGACGACTCTCCAGTCTTTCGTGAGGTGTTTGACGCGCTTGAAGCTAGATATCAACTTCAACGACACATACCCTTCCTTGTTTCTCCTGACGTGTTTGAGCAGGAAGGCATCTTTAGTGATGTTGGCGTCGGAGAAGTAGAACTCCACTTGGGACACGATTCTGTTGGCGAGCTCTTCGTCTGGAGGCGTGTACGGGGGCTCCTGAGTTTCAACGGCAACTTCGCAGCCGGAGTCTTTGCCGTTTCCCGATCCCGTGTCAGAGGCCGAGTCGGAGAGATCGGCGTGGTCGTCGGTGGAGGGCCTGCGGTCGGTGGAAATACCCTCGTCCTCTTGCGGGGGGAGCCCCTCCATTGTGTTTCACGTGTAGAACTAATAATATAGCATTACAGGAGCGTGTGTGTCGCTCGGGCGCGCGTTATGGACTGCGGGCGCGCGGCGAGTCGCGACCACTTTTATAAGATCGCGTAGATGCGCGGTAAAAGGTTCGGAATAGTGACATTGCAGACTCTGCGTCGGGGCATGCGCAGGGTTGTCAGATCATTTGATAAAGGACAAGTACACAAGTAAGTACATACAGGATCACATGATCACAAATATATTTGTCTTCGGTTCTTGGTGTGTTGTGCCCGTTTCTCTGTTTGTATCCATCGGAACCGCGACACAAGATTAGTGCTTAGGTAGATAGATCATTTAATTACATTTTACAAAAATAAAAGAAAAATAAATCAACCAAAAGGAAGTTGTCCACTTATTTATAGATAACTAGATGTTGTCCGGGGCTTCGCTCCCGTAGGTATTTTGAGATAAAATATAGCCTATAGCAATCTTGGATAATGTACCTTTCTAAAGGTGAAAGAATTTTGGAAATGGGTTCGGTAGTTTCAGAGAGTACCCGCCTCAAACATACAAACTCACAAACGCCTACCTCTTATAATAATAGTATAGATTATATAAATAAATAAATAATTTATTATTTATTTTTTTATAATCGATTGGCAACCCTTATCGCGGTAGTGATTAGAGTTTAGCACGATTGCGGCGCGCGTGGCCGCAGTAAACGGTCTAGCGTGCAATTATCTATACGAATAGAAATGTCTCACAATCATTACAATCTAAAACTTGTTGATCTGTGTTGTTTTAATAATAACTACTGAGTTTTTATAAAGTACATTAATGACATGTGTCATTAATGTACTTTATAAATACCTATGTATATGAATATATATTTATGTAAATATATATTCATATACATAAGTATTTATATTCTTGTTGAGCGAATGACAGTGTTTTAAAGCCCAACTTACTATTAAGGCGCTATTTGCCGCACACTATCACATTTATATCAATATCCGTTTTTGATTTAGTCAACTATGACTACAATGATTTAATGAATGTAATGAAAAACTATAATACTTATTTTTCGCTTAGAAATTGACAAAAAAGTGATGGTGGCGCTAGTGTACGGGTACATAACGCCTTTATAAAACAAATAAGATTAAGTATGAACTATTTTTATATATCTCAGCGCTTTGTTCTAATAAAAACTGATCAATAGTCATACAAACCGTGTCATTGTACTCGTGTATAATTGCTTTTGTTCTACATGTACATGTGAATCCATATTACTCGGAGTTAATTCATTCATAGAGACGACAAGACATATCCCACCAAAAACACAAAGTCTACACTTTTGTCAAAATGTATGAAAAAGTGGTCAGATCTCATGTGGAGCCAAGATTCTTGATATATCAATAAGTTTGTAAGATAAGTTTGGCCGCATATATGCGGCCAAACTTTACCAGACCTATCTTCAGTCTCTAACAACACCTAACAATACTCCAAATTCTAGTTAAAACGTGTAGCTTGGCCGTTCCTTTAGTCTAGAAATAAGATCGAAGATCGTTATCTTATTTCTAGAAATCTCCGTGACGGAAGCAAAACGCAAGGGCACTACCCTTGTACTTCCCTTGGCTCGTCTTGGCAGGGCACACCCTTGTACCCAGATATATATTTTAAGATCCTTTCATGGGATAAGTCCGCCGTTGTACTCGTATATTTACTTTCCACTTTACTATTGTGTGCGTACTTTTAGCATGTGTTCTTTGTACAATAAATATATTGCATACAAACAAAAATAACTGTTTCTCCCCCATTTTTTTCCGCGGGTAAACTGGAAGACATTTTTGTAGAAATAAGTAGCTTTGCACTTAATTTCTTATTTAAAGTTTTATATTTACACAGGTTATTGTGTATAGAAATAAATAAAATTAATATTAATGACTGGCATATTCTTTATCTTCATTGTCAAGTTACAAATCACATCGGGTTCTTCCTCTTTCTGTTTCTGGAAGAAATAACTTTAAAAAAATGTCATTTTTGACACATGCGTTTATTGTTGTCATAATTGAAATGAAATGAAATTTTATTAACTATAATATAAATTAGCTACATTGTTTATAAAATTGGTCCCACACTAGGCAACACGCCTGTCCTATGGTAACCAATGTTATAGACCATAATTATAACGTTAACAGTAGCCGACAATAGGTTTACATTAAATGTTACATGCTGCATAATAATTGAAGTTAAAGATACTATTTATTAAAAAAAAGAAGAAAGAAAAAGAAAATATTTTAACATTAAATGTGGAGATGCTTCACTGGACCTGATAATAAATTAGGCTGGAATCTGTGGGAATTGTTCAGTACCGATGTCATCCCATTTAATAAAGAGCTATCTAATTAGGTGCTTATATTTTCCGAGACTCAAGCTTCTGATATCCGTTTGACGCGCTATTTTGTTATACATACAAAAAATATATATCTTATTACATTCAATGTGTGACAAATCATGTCCGTTTAACAAACCGTTGAGAAATTCTCGTCCCTCTCGTCCTCTTCGGGAGCCGTTCCTGGGTGCACCATCAGGTTATACTTAGGTATAATAATTATGCATCAACCATATCTGCTTCAAAATTGAGTTACAAGATTCCATCCAAACATTATATATATTTGTATATATTAATACATTGCAAGTTAAAAGCTTTTTAAAAAAAATGAGACCACGCGTTTAGGAAAACTTTTGGAAAGTCAACTCTATGCCACAATAACTCAATGAATGTAAGACATACTATATTACTACTCGATAGCAATTACAACAATATACTTAAGATCAATTTGCATTATCCTTGTGTTTCTTCAAACAATTATACAGATTTTTTGGGGCGTGCTGTTCGTTACGCAGCAGCTGCAGTAACACTTTTAAAATGCAACAAAAGATTGTACAATTTACACATTCTTGCAGGTCTAAATTATATAATTATTAGCGTTTGATGCAAAATTGATTGATTTTAAAGTTTATTAGTTAACGTAATCAAAAAGTTTCAAGTTTCAAACAGACAGCGTGTGTCTTAGTTTTGTGAAATTTAGTATTTTACTAATAATATGTATAAATCAGTAATGATATGAGTATATACAATTGATTAATGAATAAAATAACGATTTAGCTGTGCCAACATATAAGTATTGCAGCATATTCAATTGAACACGCATATGACTTATTTACCTTTGAGCTTAAACTTAGTGGCGTAACTCCACGAGGGTTCGACGGTGAGTGCACTGGGCTACCAAACTCAGGGGTCCTTGGACTTGAACACAGCCCTTTTTTCGTCGAACCTTCAGAATGTCAGGTGTCATAAAATAAAGATTAAACTGGTCTGGCCAGCTCCGACGTTGAGATATAGTTTTAATTATCTATCTCCGAATGACCCCAATTGTGTTTGTGCGCAATTAGTTAATAGTTTATTTATTTTATTGCTTTAAATTATACTTTTATTAAGTACTTACGTAAGTTAATGGGCTTTTTTAAACCTAAATTCCGATAAGAGCCAAGCAGATTTCAAATTTCAGCGCCAGCGTGCAGCTAATACCCTTACATATTATAAAACACAGTCCTCTGCAGCGTCTGTCTGCCTGTTCGTGATTTTCATGTGGTTTTCACCTATAAATAGTGAAATACCTGAGGAAGGTTTAGGGGTATAATTTATTATGTTTTTACCCGAGCGAACCCGGAACGGGTCGCTAGTATCTATAATAAAAATTAAACAGCTTAGTTTGGTTGGGCCCCTATATATTGGTTCTGGTCTCAGTTAAATAACTACGCTACTCAGGTGTGTGATTCACGAGGCGTGTCATCAATCAATGCACAACTCCTTATGGTCCGGTCCGAGAGGTCGACCCAAGGGTAGCCAGTTCGTTCTCTCACGATCGAACACTGGACTTATATGAGAGTGTAGCCTCATGTGAGAATCTGTACACATATGCTAATACCATTTAAATAAGTATATAATTTAAGGTTAAATAATAGTTTTATTTACATATACACCAATAATTATATGTAATTCTATCTGCGCCTCGGAGATTCGTTCCAGTGGGAATTTCGACATAAAAAGTACTGTGTTATTCCAGGTTACCTGTGTACCAAATTTTATAACAATTCGCCCATTAGAATGTGAAAGAAAGGATTTTTCGTAACAAAATTTCATGACGAGAAAATAAAAATTTCATATGGAACTGTGACACCGCGAAACCCATGCTCAGCATAAAAAACTTAACATTACAATTTTGATGATTGACAGCAGTGATTTTACAACCGGCCGACTGCCTGACGTCAGACCTCTTAGGGAATATGATAGAATAAGTAAGGAAGATATTAATTATGATTCGGTTAATAGCAATATTTATTTTATCAGCAGAATTTATGGTGAATGTAGTGCGTTTTACATTTTAACCATAAAAAAATTATTTAAATGCATGTAATTGTACACTAACTATGTAATACGAAACACAAACGATGCACCGATCATGATATAATCCGGCGAAATTATTACAAAAAACTGGTTTGAGTTACCCAAGTTAGTTGGGTAATGTACTCGACTAAATCCAATTAGTGGGGTGACTAAACTGTCTGTCTGTAAGCTTGTTAGTTTTAGCTGGTGACGTAAGGGGGCGAATCACCCTATAGATGTGGGACGTAAACTAATCTAATAAGAGTTTCTGATGAGCGAAAGAGGATGTCTTTGATTAATTTATTTTTTAAACACCGACGACAGATGTTATAAGTTAAACGTATCTGTGTATCTGTATGTCTGTCCGTGGCATCATAGAAGCCAAACGGCTCAACCGATTTTTCTAGTATAATCTTTTTTGAAAGCAAAATTTAATCGAGAGTATTCTTAGTCGCTTAGATACCGTCAGCTCTATCTAGCACTTGAGAGGATGCCAGCAACATCAGAGTCGGGAAGATCTCAAATTTTTAATTTAGTTTTTATTTATACTATTCAGCTGACGCACATGCATGCGACCCACCTGATGAGAAGTGGTCACCGCAGAGACACTTTACACACTATGTCCTGGACAAAGAATAAAATTTTTCACGCCGTTTTCTTTTTTTTTTTTGTTTCTGTAATTTCATGAAATTTTCAATCACAATTTTGTGTTTATAAACACTGAATACTGTTTTATGAATAAATTAATTTTGAGCTATTTTTGAAGAACTTCATTTCATTCTTATTTGTGTGTATGTTGTTATTAAATTTACAATTGTTTACATATTGAATTTAAAATCTTTATTTACATGCAGTCTCTTCATATAGAATACAACTGTTTATCGTCAATTATTACAAATTCATCATTTCCTACCTCAACACAGCTCCTGTGCCATGCAAATGCGCTAATATATTATGTATAAGTGCCATTTGAAATGTTAATTCATGTAATTATGCTGTAAATTAACACAACACAACATTTAGATTATATTTCCGTTACGTCGATTTTGAATTTTCGTGTTATAGTTAATATGTTGTCTGTGGAAATTGATAAATTCAAGCATCACTTCCAACACACAACAATGCTTATTCAGTATTAGCCAATATGATAGCAGGTGTAATAGACAGAGAGACGACGGAAGTGCAAACACTTCGATATAAAACTCGATTGCTTCCAAGCACGCGAGCGGTCTATTCTGCAACACAAAAAACGTAACTATTTATTGACGATGAAAAAATAAGAATTTTACATAAATGACATATTTGAGACAAGCTTTTATTATTGTCGGAGAGATCTTGTTGTTTTTGTGACCAAATAATCATGACCGTCCATCTGCAGTGGAGGAGTTCCTTCGTTGGGAGCCGATGCTGGGTGCACAATCAGGTCTTCCTTAGAATATTGCATTGCTATTGCAATTAAAGCCACACGTTAATTTTCGTGACACTAGTTCCCTCGTCGGGAGCCGATCCTGCGTTCTGCGTTCTCAATCAGGTAATGCATACCCCAATAATGCATTGTCGTTCAAACTAAACGTGTGTTTGTCATATTAGCTCTATAACAAATTAACCATAATTTTAAGGAAAGTTTACATAGATTGATCGTTTTGTTAAGATTATTAGGTACCTACATAAGTAGCTATACTTATGTCAAAATGCGCCAGTTTAGATATCAGTCCATGACCCACTGGTACCGTGATAAATGAAATTAACTACGGTTTTCATACTAATCCGATGTTGACATTCTTTTAAACCATTCGAAAATGATAATAAACAAAAACATAAACGATTTTTTCCTTCACCGGAAGCAAGTTGTGGTCGTTGGAAACTACTATACATGAATCAGATTGGTACACAAACTCATGTGGCGCGAGTAGGGTGCAAACCTGGGACCTTTCGATCACAGGCTGGCTAAACCACTTGACTGCCACTACCTTCAAATTTAAATTAAATTTATTTATTTCACATGGTAAAATAATTTTGACATATTAGCTCAAGTTACATAAAAAATACCTGTATATCCTTAAGTTTTTGTTTTTCTTTACTAAAATATAATCTTTATATATGCCATCAAGTCACTTTTGCAAGGTTGGAGTGACCACACACAATCAACTTTTCAATTGTAAATTTTTCCACAACTCGTAAATTACATAAAGTACACATTACACAACGCGCCCACGAAATGAGATTTCAATAAACCAATAACGCGTACAATGCTGGTAATAATTATTTATTTAGCGAAATTGAGAGTTCATTACAAATTCTGTAGTACTAGAAGAAACGTAATTTTAACCAGCGTTTTTTGTTTGTGTAGTCATACATTTTTGAAGTGGACTTTACACTTCATTCATATATAACACAAACGTAATGTGCGTGCACCAATATCACTTTCTTTGTCTAGCCGCGCCTTGGAGCTTGCAGGAAAAAGCAACTATTTACATATTTACCCATATTTTCTTAAAAAACAGTAGAAAATCTTTTCGCATACAGTGGGTCGCATAACTATTTGTGGCGGTCCAGGCGAAAAGGGCCACTGAGCAGATTATAGTTTACGAGATACCTAATTGAGATTTTGTGAAAAAAGGTGGAAATTTGGCATTTTGCGATTTTAATTGATTTTAATGCAACATGCAACGGGCTACGTTTTCGTACAATAAAAGTTTTTAAATCATGTATACAACGTGAGAAAATTGCAATTATATGTTTAGTGAAAAGGGACCAGTTACAAACACTCTATAAATTGTGGGATTGGAATTGAATTCTATAATGATAATCACTTCAAATAACAACTACTGTCGATGTTTAACTCTACATTCTTAATAAATATGTGTTACATAATATTTACGTGAAACATTACCTAATTTAGGTCAACTGGACCCATTTACTAAACTTAACATACCTATTAGTTTTAAACTTCTATATTTTTATTCGTTAGCACTGCCATAACAATAACTAGTTGATTTTATACTAAACATATAGCTTTATTATAATAAATGATAATCTATGTAGCTGACAACTAGATCTTTAGATATTACAGCTTAAACTTTCAATGTCTGTTTCCCAACAATTTGATTTTAGCAAGTGTGAACTTTGAAATTTTTTATTCTAATAAATGTCAATAAGGTTAATTGTTTTTTTTTTTAATTCCATATGATCAACCAACTATTTAACTATCCAAATACAGCCTCAACTCAATACCACCCAAGTACCCTTTAGCCTGGACCGCCACATTTAAAATAACAGTAATAGCCACCGTTGCAGAATGTCCCTTTAGTTGCGCACGCGATTATTTGCAAATTACAAATAGAATCGTCTTGGTTACTGACTATTAATAAACAATACGAGGTACAGATGAACACACAGTAGGCGATAATTACGTAGATCATTAAATTCCCTACTTCATATTTTTTTACGTGACATTGAGATAGGTAATCATAATCATGTGGAGACTCTAACGTGAGGTGAAGATGCTTTTTTGTTCCTTATATTGTATTTTGGTCCTTATATGTTATGTTATATGTTGATGTCTTCGAAGCAATCTTTGGACCTATCATTAGGAATGGATCTTATCTCTCTCTCTGTTATCCGAGAATTTTCCCGAATGCTTCAACAGGCGTTGAACGTCGCGACCCAGGATCCACTTTCCTTCTTTTGTGTCTATGTACTCTGGATGTAAGCTCTTCAGCTGTCGACCTCATCGGAAATCCTCTCACTCTCACTTCTCTTTAAATTATATTTTACGCGGGCCTATTGTGCTTCCGCGGATTTTAACAAACTGCCTTCCGAAGCGGAGATTATAGGCATAGAAGAAAATATTGTTTGATATAAAATACATAAAAATTTGTGAAAATCTCCTCGAAGAGCCATGCTCCGTTTCTCAGTCGTGCTCCGCAGTAGCTCCGTCGTATACTCCATTGTTTTCGATTTTGACAATGACGTGCGTTGATGTACGTCGCAACTGTTATGGCTCTAATCAAGCCTGACCTGACGTCTCCCCAAACCGCGAAGCCATAATATTCTGATGTAACCCAGTTTTCGCCGAATTATGCCATTGGCTTACTGGCGTAGGCCGGGCATACAAGTTGATCTTCATTACTTAAGGGTTAGACAGAGCCTTGAATAACAGCGTTTTTATACAACAACTGGATGTTGTCCGTGGTTTCGTTCCCGTGGGAATTTTGAGGTAAAATATAGCCTATAGCAGTTTTGGATAATGTACCTTTCTAATGGTGAAAGAATTTTTGAAAACGGTTTGGAAGTTTCGGAGATTACCTACCTCAAACATACAAACTCACAAACACTTACCTCTTTATAATAATAGTAGGTACCTATATACAACAATAATAATACTTCATTGCACAAATTAGTTACATAGTCTACATACTCGTAAATACAAATACCTATCACATTCCTCGACACAGGCTCGGCTAGTGAGGAAGACATACATGTAAAATATTGTTTTTCGAAGTTCTGTAATACTAATGCTTAAAATTTCCATTTATGCAATTTTCTAAGTGTGGATGTATTGCAGTAAAATAAATATTTTTATCTTTTTATCTTTATCACATAAAACATACCATAATACAAACCAAAAGATTAAATAAGACACCTGTCTGTACGCGATAAATTAAAAAACTACCGGACGGATTTCTGTATGGTTTTCACCAAAATAGACATTGAGGAAGGTTTACGTACACATTATTATGGTTTCACCTTACCGAAAACGGGACGGGCCGCTATTTTACTTAAATACCTATATAAATAGGGCACATTACGCAAAGCTCAACGCAGATGGCGCTACTGGTACAACTAAGGTACACAAACATTGCCAATGGAGGCAAAATGCGCCAATTGTCAATATTGTTGCAGATTTACGACCAAAAATACCTTCTACGCAATCGTGGTGCGAGAATCATTAAAGGAAAAAGGGAGGGTTTAGAGGATTATCCTGAAAATAATAACACTATTTTAGGATATGTTCTGCATTATTTGGTCAACTGTGGTCATAAACTGATATAAACTTGTATGAAGTACATATTTTAATAAGTCTTCACGTGTGAAGTGTTCCGAGCTTCTTTTCGACCTTTTCGACATTTACTGGCTCGAAAATTTTTACAGCGTGAGGCGTATTCCATAGTTTTCGAAGTTTTTTTATCTTATGGAAAACGATTTTTCCCAATATTTCGGCACCCGAATATGCTACATTGTTGTATATTTTCACAAATGCTTACATAATGAAAGTATTAATAAAGTACTCACAAATAAACGTTTTAATCGACATAGCAAAAGGCGGCGAAGCTTTTGTGTACCTAACATACAGTGCTGTACTCTGGCGGGATAAATATATGTAGTAATACTCCCTATTGTGCAAAAGCCGGCCTTATCGCTGTAAGCAATGTCTTCCAGACAATATTTTCTAAAATTGCTAGGTTTAATGAGTAAATAAATTTAAATAGATGTGAACAAAATTAAATAAGAAACAAGAATATTGCCAATTTCATCTTAAAAAAGTTTCCTACAGAGATTTCCGGAGAAAATCAAAGAGAATACCTAAATAATATTCAAGTAATTTTTAAGATGCGAAAGATTCTTGATAAGGCACTTGAATGGTCGGAATGTACTCGACACGCGGCTCAAAATATGTTTAACCTGCGACCTTGAGCGGCGCAGATGAGCAAAAACTTATTTGTAAACAAATTATGTAGGTAGATGTTGGATCATTCCATACGTAGCAATTTGAATACAAATGTGGTATTTTCCTACCAAGTTGATGTATTTTTAGACTAAAAGCTATAGATAAATTGTTTTTGCTCTCCATAATTAATTTATGAGTGTTTCGATATCCTACCTACTTACTATACTTTTTTTTCAAATTCATCTGATCTCTTTCTTAGCCATAGTGTCTTTTTCTTAGCCATAGTGATCCTGAGCCCAGGGTCCAATGCCTGAAAATGTTTCGTTCTTGCTTTTATATTTGTCATCATTTCCAAGTGATTCAATATTATTCAAAAAATCCATGTTTAATTGCAAGATTAATATAGCTATTCTGACGTTAAGGTTATCCTGACACACTGACACACAGTATATAAATTTTCCGGAAACCAATCTCTGATTTATAAGATCAGATAGCCGAAAGGTCATTACCGCTCCTCCGCCGTGACCAGTGGCCGATTCTAATAAGTCATAGGTACGTGTCTCAATGGCTTTTCTATTGTAGTAGGTACACTTTTTTATAAAACATTATTACAATACATGTAAAGGTAAATGAAACTTTTTCTACCATGAGGAGACGTATGTACATGTAAACAATATTCATATTTATTACTTATTGTTGAGTTTTGTTGAAAATAAATCTATAAATAAATATAATATTTATTAACCACAACAGCTGGTAAGTGAGACGATTGAAAAAAGAAAAACATTTGAAAACACGAACTGAATAATTAATAAACCAAAGAATAATGGTGAAATGGTGAATTCGGGAACGATCGAGTTTCGATCGCAATCCAATTGCAGTTATTGCCCGACTGATTACCACTTGCCTGCACCGGCTGCACCGCACAATTCAATGTACATTAGTGGATTTTTCTTGCAGTAATAAAAAGGCGCTTACATAAAATCGTTCGCCTATAAAATATCTAGCTAAAAATCTACAATGAACTCCGCCTCGGGGTCTCATTAGTGTTTATTAAATTGTAATTGTACCATACATAGTAATCAATTTAATTATCGTATAATAAGTAAAGTACTGGTACTATGTCAATTGTATACATGTTTAATTTAAAAAATATATATTCTTTATTCAAAAAAATGTCGGACACTAATGAAACGCTACACGCCGCGTTCAAACGGGAAATTCACCCCAGAGCGTTTTTCTGGTTCTTCCTTAATTGAGCGTCAGAGCCTAGGGTCCACGATTTCAACTAAGCTGTTCAAAAACTTGTGTGATTTAAAATACAAATGTAACATAAAAATTATGGTGTACAAAAAGTGCTTTGCCCCGGGTGAGGATCGAACTCACGACCTTAAGATTATGAGACTTACGCGCTGCCTACTGCGCTACCGAGGCATTTGTCGTGGCGATGAAAATTACGTATATAAAATAATGTATTCATGTGAAATGTAAAAGATAAAAATACCTGCCTTATTTTTGCAATGTTTGTGTTTTGTTATTGTTTCAAACTTTCCGCCCTGTGGTTCTACTACGAGAGCACCATGGATGTCAACCATTAGAAAGACAAAATTTAAAGATTAGCACCAGACTTTTTGGAAAGAAATTCATAGGCAAATACTAAATTCAAATCCTATATACATATTGATTTAGTACCTAATACTTTTGTCATTTCTATAGGTACTTAAATCTCTCTCTTACTCTATAGGTACTATAGTGATTAATAAATACTTATAAAAATCTCTCACATGACTATTTAGATACATATAAAAAAAATATTTTTTGCATGTTTTAAATAGTGTGACTAATATAATTGGATATTTCTATATTGCGATCAAATTAAGACATTAATTGTATTACATAAACCGTAATACATAATTGTTCATTAAAAAGTGACAGAATTCGAATGTCTAGATCGTAGACACAGATACACAGACAATCTCAGACAAAAGCGAGGTAAATCACAGTGACTTGCAGCAACAAATATTGTTGCCATGTGGTATTATAATAATTCGTCTTCTACCTGAAGACAAATCTACCTGAAGATTAAATTATTACGACTATTCGAAGGCCCTTATATTGTTGAAAAAACACCAGTGAAAACACATGTGGTAATGAAAATACTTTCAAAGATATGACAAAAATAAAATCACACATTTTTGGATTAGTCCAAACGCTCCGTATTAAATGAGACTCTAACGTGACGTCACGACTGAGTTTATCTTAGAGAAAAAAGCTACGTTCATTCGACATACCATAAAAATAACTACGTTTGTAGTGATAACTTCTTAATAAAAGTTTTTTCGAATTTTATCCTTTTGCGATGGTCGAGTTTAGTTCTTCATTTTGGCGGGATATAATTACAAGTAAACAAACAAACACACTTTCTCATTTGTAATATTGGTTTTGATAGTTGATCTATTTATAGTTCACGAGTCAATAAAATCAATATTTAATTACATTAAAGCAAACATATACATTTTTACTTACATCCTGACACATATAATTATGTCCTGGACCTAGAAATAAGTACACAGGAAACGACCTTATAAACTGCTAGCTATTATAACGATCGCAGATATTAACTTGTGTGTCGGTCTGTTAGCTCTGCCCGGGGCTTCGCCCACGTGCATTTACAACAAGTACATTTATTATTCCGTTATGAATGTTTATGTCCGTAGCCCGTAGATTGGCTCAGTAGATGAGGCGTGAAGTAGCAAACAAATAAACAGACAAACTTACTTTCCCATTTATAATATTAATTAGTAGGATTAGTTGGCGGTGTGTGGTTCCGCCTCAGAATAGGCCTCCACATGCTCCCGTGTCGTGTGTAGTCCCTCAAAGACATTTCGTATGAATGGATCCATAGCCTATACTAGGCAGCTGCAGGCAACAATATCGTTCCCAAGGAGTGGAGCCCGAGTCAGTAAAAAAAAAAACTTTGAAAGTTTAACATTCGGCTGTGATTTTAATTCCCTAGCAATGCAACTACCTACCACTATACATAGATGGAGGTAAGCAGTCGTAAAAGTCATGTCCGATGCCTTTAGACGACTTGATTAAAATCTGTTAGTAATAAGACATTCGATACGATGATGACCTGCTAAGGCTACATGTCCCTTAGTCGCCTTGTACGACATCCACGGAGGATATGGAATGGTTCTATTCTAGGATCAGTCCTAGTACCACAAGCCACAATAAATAAAGATTATTTGTCAGTTATTTACTAATTAATTGACATTACAAGGCCGAACTCCTATCCTTTATAAAGTTTCCGAACCTTCACATACATACAAACAAACAAACATCCTGTACTCACGGAAAGTACTCGACATTACGATAAACGTTATGTTAAACTAATAAGGTTTAATATTCGATGTATAAAAAATATAAAACACAAGCGTAAGACGTTTTTGAATATGTGGGGTTCCGTCCGATTATTCTATTCTCATAGGCATCTCTACATCTTAGTATAATGTTTAATAATTATTATATAATTTATAAAAATGAGCCAAAGGCTTTGTGATTACCTATATTCTTGAAATGAGTCAATATGCACAAGTGATAATTTGATAAAATTAAAAAACATATACCCAATAAGTACAAATCGTGTTTTTTAAAATCTAGTACCTACTTACTTATTTTCAGTTCAAATACAATATACATAGATGGTTGCAATTATATGGTTCCGCTCGCGTTGTAAAAGGAACCCTAAAAAAATGCATGTCCACATGATATGTAGCCATTTACGATCAATGCCAGCCGCGGAAGGAAATAAGGTCGCGCGAGAGGATATTACCGATGTCTGTCTGTTTGTGACAACTGCAAATTAAAAGTGAAGTTATTATGCTGCGAAAAGACCACCCGTAATAAGATAATGCCAATGCGAAAGTAAGATTGTTTGTTTGTTTGTTTGTTTGTTTCTCTTCACGCTTTATCTACTCAACCAATCAATCAATTTCAATGGGAGAAGGACATTTACACACATTATAAAAACTAAATGTTAATTCTTCTTTGGTAATTTGTTGTGAGCGGAAGCGCCACCCGATCCGTTGACAAAAACGATGGATTTTTCTTTCCTATATATGACTAGCTTTTGTCTGCGGCTCCGCCCGCGTGAATTTCCCACGGGACAAGTTATTTTTCCGGGGTGAAAGTACCCTATGTCTATCTTCGTACTTCAAAGTATATGTATGAAAATTTTAAGAAGATTATTTGAGGAGGGAAAGCGGATAGTGGTATCAAACAAAAAAAGAAACAAACTTACTTTCGTATTTAAAATATTAGTTAGGTAGATGGGGCAGGACTTTGCAATATTTATAAAAATAACCCAGTTCTGAGACATACATTAACGCGCTGTGACATTTCACAACAATTATAAAATTTTACCCAATTTACATAATTTCATACGTTTATAAAAATGCCAAACAATTATTTTTCACATTTATTGAAGCGTTTCCGAACATATGTCCTTGACATACAAACCGCAGGAAGTGATAATATTAAATATATTTACGACAGGGAAAACTACCGTGTATCACCTTCAGTTTAACTAAGATGGTAATACTTATATGACGTATATGTGTATATAGGCCACATCCATACTTCCTTACATATCATAAAAATATGTTGCGTCTGTCTGTATGAACGCAATATATACATAAACTACGGGACGGATTTTTATACAGTGTTATTCCTGAAAAAAAAAAAATGCGTAGCTCAGACCGGCCGCTAATTCTACTTACATTATTAAAGCGGAAGTTCGTGTTGTGAGGATGTATCTTTCACGAAAAATCTACTGGACGGATTATTACCAAATTTGGTACACGGCCATAATATATCCTGGATATAATCGAGATATCTATCGATTATGCATGCACCCATCAAAACTGCTTTACTCTGTAATAGCATAGTATGTATGGCACCGAAAATTTACAACACAATTCCAAATCAATATAAAAGCTTAAATTTAAATCTATTTAAAAAGCACCTCAAGTCTTTATTAACTGATAAATGTTATTATACTTTAAATGATTTATTTAATGATAGACTCGGATAGAATTTAGGGCTAGTATAAGTACATTATAATTCTTTTTTTGTTTTGGATTTGTAGTCGATAGCATGCTCCTCTTTATTTATTTATATTTGCATACCTATATTCGGTAAAACGTGTAGGTCTAATTCATTTTGACTATTTGTACTCATGTTTTTTGGCAAATAAATGTTTTCTTTCTTTCTTTCTGGATTAAAACATAGGGTATTCTTATCCTGAAATTCCTACGGGAGCGAAGTCCCGGGGCGCAGCTAGTAATATTATATTTCTCACACAGCTTAAAACCACAAGCATTTCGACGCTGAAAAGAAATGCCGGTGAAAACTGATTAGTGTTGGTCTCTTAAGAAACTTACAATTATTATTATTTTTAACGTATTGATCTGGTAGAATCAATACGTTTATCAACTTTAACTTTAGTTAAAGTATACAAAAACAAAAGCTAAATGTCCCAAATTAATACCTGTCGCCGTAGTGACAAAAACATACAGTAGGTGTACATAAGGTAATCCACGCCATTCATCTTTCTATTATTTCATTCGGCTCCACTGAGGTCAGCTGTCCCAATGACACGTGACAAGTCTGACAGATAGCATCTGGCTCCATTAAAATAGATTTATAGATTAGCTGTCACCCTGCAAGAAAAAATAGCCTTTGTGGCCTCCGCCCTTTCGGGCTCCGCGCTTCGTGGCCTCACAGCTGCGTATGTAACCGGGAATACGCGAGTATGAGATAGAGGGACAATATGTGACGATTTCGTCTCATATTTTGGCCATCCACAACGACCTGAGGTGTCAGTCAGCCCATTTGCGATACTTTCAATGCCAAAACTTAATAAGGTCAAGACTACACACCTGTAAACAAGTACTTACCTGTTTACAGCGGGTTAGGGTGTGGTGTAAAGTACAAACGATCAGCGAGCTAGCTCTCTTTTTCTTTATCTCTCTCTCTCTCTCATCTTAACGTTTTCCCGGTTTCGTCTGCAGACATTTAGTGTCGGTGCGTCAAGTACGTAAATAAGTTCTTGGGTTTAATCAGTGAGCTGTTTATCCAATTCATCTTATGAATCTATCAGTACACATATAAAACAAACATTTCGTAGCCGATCGAATTAATGACAGACAACACACTGGCAACTAGACACAGAAATCTGTTTGGTATGTAAGTTCCATGAGTAATATCCTAAAAGTTGTATTCCTCATGGCTGAGGATCGTGCCCAAATGGGAAATATGAGTGAACCTAACGTAATTACTTCTTGGGTAGTAATGGAGTGGTTTGATTTTTCCATTTCACACACTAGCTAGTAGAGCAAGTTTCCTTCATCAACAGAATGGGATAATCTATTAAATCTATTAATAATTAGTGAACTCATAAGATAGGTCGCAGTGGGATTCGAACCTGGGACCTTTCGGTTTACAGACGGACGTCTTAACCACTGCATCACCGCTATGCTTCTTCACGCCTCTTTTTTTTATTAGAGGTACTTTTGACGTTGATTATTCTCCGACCCTAAAATCGCTATTACTTTTATCTTGTACAAATTGCTTAAGCTTATATATATCTCTTAAGAGTATAAATGAGGTTTACATATATACCTATAATTATCTCTAAATTAATTAAGTCAACCTTGATCAAAATCAAATGTGAATCTCAAAATGTCACGAAAGTATTCCTACTTAAGGATGTGCGAATTCTTATATATAATTCGTAACTGGGCTCCGATCGGAGGCTCGCCCATGACGTGAAGGAAGAGAGACTTTCACGGAACTTTTCTTGAAATAAGTACTTACCTACCCAATAACTTACCGACTATGTAGTGTTGTGTACATTTTTATAAGCCTATTTTGTGTCCCACTGTTGCAAAATCCTCCCCATTCTGCTTCCACAACTCTCGATTAAATGTACATAATATGACAAATAAATAAAAAACAGTTTAAGTTAATTACCTACCTGTTATATGAAAAATTTTGGTAAATTAATGTTATATACCTAATAATCTACACATCTCATTGTAACATCTGACGTTTGAATCAAAATTGTAACAATATATCTTGTCTCCACTCGACTGATATAAATAGCTTGGCTGTTAAGGTATTTGTCTTGTGCTAATGATGTATTGTGTTCGGTTGTAAACATAATTATATTGCGGAAATAAATATTTTTAATCTCTATACAGACAGAGTAAAAAGAAATTTGTCCAAATGTAATTTACATGCCACAAACTTTTATCGTCGTCAGAGAGATCTTATGACATTTAACGCCTGAAAAAAAAACCATGTCCGTGTAACCGTTGAGGAGTTCCCTCGTTTGGAGCCGATCCGGACTGCACCATCAGATCATGCTTATCATAATAATGCATTGTCATGGATACTGAAGCCATATGGGAAATTTCAACTCAAGTAGGCCAACTGGGAGTAGGATAAATCTAACTTGAAAGATTTATTTCGATAAGACCTACTGGAGTTGAAATTATTATATATATTACTTCATGACTCTTCCCTATTATATAAACGTGTGTGCGCTGCGAAGAACGAAATTTCAATATTTTTTGTATTCCTCGAAGCGCACTTTTCTGGTGCGGCTCGAAGAATAATTTTGGTGCGCTCAAAACAAATGCGCTTCGAGAAATACCTCTTTATTACAGACAGACAACGGGACAGGTGAAAATAAATGAAGTACTTAAGTATATTTTAAAAATCACATTTATACAGAGTGGCAAACACCACGAGAAAATTATTTGATAATATGTATTGTAAGATATAGTAGTAGATGTATTATAGTGACCACATCGTGGACATTTGATAAGGAATTTGTGTAGGTAGGTGTAACAACTTTATAATCAAAATTATTTTCAAATATAATTGGAAATCGGGTTTTTAACTCATCTAATTGGTCAATTTGTGTGGTAAAGCAAAAAGAATAAGTAGCCCTATTTATACGCGTAGGGTTCACATTAAATTATGTAAGTACCTACGTCGTGTTTTGTATATTTTCCCGTCCGGTAACACAGACACACAGCAGCGTAGTAAACATTCATAACCTTACCATTGTTTACTAAAATATAAGGAAAATAATTTACAAACGCAGATACGATTCGCCAAAACGATTGACACACAACGGATCTGACCTTAATGACAAAATCCTTGTGATAAACTGGAAAGTAATACGGAAAGTACATATGACCGCATAGTTTTGTTATTTAAGCATAGAAAATTTTATTTTTTACATACATCCTCGCAAACATTGGCATTTATAATACTAGCAGCGCCCCGGGCTTCGCTCCTGTGGGAGTTTCGGGATAAATAGTTCCCTTTGTGTTATTCCAGGGTATATTCTACCCGTGTACCAAAATTGTATCAATCAGTCCAGTAGATTTTGCGTGAAAATGTAATAAACATACAGACATACATCGTCACAAACTTTCGCATTTATAATATTAATAGGATACTTTTAAACGTACACGTTTTGAAGCGCACCTAATGAAGAGCTAAATGGTAATTTATAATCATAAACATTAAAGAAGCAGTAACTGCCTTCTTGTAATGTCTATTGTATTTGTACCTCAGAAACACCTAGATTGCAGAAAAGGAAAACAAATACTTCCTGACACAAACACATTACGTCTATAAAAATACATAGAATTGCAGTTCTAGGTTCTAAGCTTGACCTAGACCAACTATAAATAAGCACTAACACGGAAGTGTGAAGGTCTGACGATGGGTTCCACCCTTCGTGTGCTGGGCTCATTTGAATATCACTATGTGTAAATTGAAGCGGTTACGTTTGTACTCCGTTTTTTTTTTTAAAAGTCCTAACCACAGACATTTAATTTATCTAGAGGGATAAATTAAATGTGGTCCTAACATACTATATGTTAGCTATATTCACAGTACATAATTTTGAATTTCGTTGGAAAATAAATCAAATATTAGTTCAAACCTGTAATTAAAATAACTATAATTTCTTAAAAAGTCTATTTTGATTTGTATTACTGTAAAATCATAAAAAGGGTAAAATAGTTTGCATAATATCCCTCTTATTCATAAAAAAGCTGAAACATAATTTAAGTTATAATATGGTTTCCCCCTATCGCCCTTTACAATATTTTATTTTGACATTTTCACAACGAGACAAAACAAATTTTAGCTTAAAATGTGCAGACTTGTAGAAACTGAAATTTATGTAAATTTATTTATTTTTTTCACATTATAGAGAGGCTAATTTTCATTGGGGCTGGGATCAAATTGGTCAAATCTCCTTATCCCATACAATCCCAGATAACATGGGCGAGGTTAAAATGAATTTAGAATATACATTGTTGTATTATATTCTACTGCTGTTTTTTTTTTTGTAATAAACATATTTTGTTTTGTATTGAACATCTGGCTAGACAGACTAAATAAATGAAACCAGATGAGTCAACTAGTCCGTATTCCTCACGTGAGGTAGCCATCACTATAGTATTTCTGTCACAGTTATCGAAGGCTTCGCTCGCGGAAGGAAACGCGCGCGGTTTACATAATGTCCGATGTCCTTATCATGCTTGCGATTATATTGTTGAATTGTAAAACGATGTTTATACCTAGTCCTTTATAGAATAAGTCTTTAAGTAAGAAATATTTATATATTTCTTAGTTAAAGACGTGTACTCATTTATATAAGTATATCAAAAAACTAAGCAAATTCAGATATATTATCCCAATCCCAACAAGTTTGTTTTACCTTTTCACGCTTTATCTATTCAGCAAATATTCTTATGATTTCTCACACATAACTAGTTAAGAGTTTTTATTCCTGGACAATGTGCTTAGGGAAATTCACGCAAGCAAAGCCGCGGGTAAAAGTTAGTCCTAACAAATATTATAAATGTGAAATTAAGTTTGTTTGTTTGTGAACTGTTCACGCTCTATCTACTCAACCAATTTTCTTGAAAATTTTGCATACATGTAGTTTGAGGTATGGAGAAGGACATATGACACCTTTCGTCCTGGAAAAATAACTGTTCCCGTTGGAAATTTACGCGAGCGAAGCCGCTGGTAAAAGCTAGTTCATCATAATTTGGAAATTCCTCTGCCTTGTCCAAGCAGACCAGCAGTGCCTTAATGTCGTCAAATAATAAATAAATAAATATATCAGGACAAATCGCACAGATTGAGCTAGCCCCAAAGTAAGTTAGAGACTTGTGTTATGGGATACTAACTCAACGATACTATATTTTAGAACAAATACAAATATAGATAAACATCCAAGACTCGGGCCAATCAGAAAAAGATAATTTTCCATCATGACCCGACCGGGGATCGAACCCGGGACCTCTCGGTTCAGTGGCAAGAACTTACCACCGAGGTCGTCAAGGAAATTGGACTGACTGAGTTAATGAAGTCTTAGTTTCGAGTTTTCGACTAGTTCAAAAATAATGATGCTTCAATTCGAATTCCATTAAATTAACTGTCCATTAGCCATCAAAACTGGACATCAAATAACACGATCACTATATAATCACAATAAAATATTTATGACGATTTTAGTGAGGGCAAACTATTAATACACTAACAGATACTAGATAACCTATGTCAAGTATTAAATCTCTTCTCCGCGTAGATTGTAAAAGTCAATCAAGGGCTTTTAAACTATCATACATATATACATAACGTATCAACGTAACTTTGAGGTATTTTCGAAGCGCACTTTTGATTAGTGTTCGGCTCTGTGTAGGTACTTATAGAGTGGAATGAAAACATACTGTAAATATTTGGACGTTTGTCTCATCTGAGTGATTTACCGGTTTCTTCTACAGAAATTGAGCGTCGAAGCCCAGTGTCCGCTTTCCCACTTTTTCGACTCCACTCCCAATCCAAATAACTTTGTATCCTAACCTAGCCCTAAACATCGTGAGACATCTGGTTGATTATTATTAACTTGTGTGTGAAATGGAGAAGGCAATGGCAAACCACTCCATTAATAATGCCAAGAAAGTTGTTGTGTGTGTTTCATTCCACGTAATAACCACGACCCTCAGCCATGAGGAATACGACTATGAAGAAGAACCTAGCCGGACACAAGATAAGCCTTTATTCTCAAAGTCCTGTAGTTTAATCCAAGTACTTTATGATATGAAATCCCAGAGACAACCGATTCAACGATTTCTGAGAAACCTCTCTATAGTAGAGGAAAAGTTAATAAGAGAGTTGAGCAATCGGAATGTATGAATGTCTATCCGTTCGTAGACATAAATATCTTACAAATACTACGAAGCATGTTTCGGATGCACTTATGTAAACTTACATTGAATAGTGCAGTTTCATTATTAACTTATGAGCCGAAGAAACTAATCATTTAAAATTCATTAAAACCTAAACTAGAAAAACTGTGTGACTGACCATGACTACGAAAGCTTATGGAAATTCCTACGACCTTGGCAAGTATTTAAAAAAACATCTGATATACATACACAGATAATGCGAAACGTACTGTATATATTGTTTATTGTGGAAATGTCATTGACACAGAACGCGGGCGACGCGGCCGGAAGCTGGAGATAGCGGGAGCGACAGCAAAACAAGTAAGGCAGCACGGAATATAATAAAGATGTTTTTTTTTTAAATAAACATAGCTTCATTTGTTTATTATTAAAAAAAAAAACAAATAAAGTAGTGATTTTCTAATAAATCCACATCAGGAGTTTAATTGTACATAAATATTGCATACCGGGGTTCGCCCCCGTGGGAATTTCGCGATAAAAAGTACCCTATTTACTATTCCAGGTTACATTCTAACCCGTGTACCAAATTTCATAACAATCGGTCCAGTAGATTTTGCGTGAAAGAGTAACAAACATACATACACGCATCCTCACAAACTTTCGCATTTATAATGCTAGTAGGGTATAAATAAATGACTATACATTGCTTGTTGGGAAAGCAAGTAACCACATTCGATGATATATTTATGAAATCTATAAACGTCATAACATCCACTCAACCAACATACTTACCTATAAAAATTAACTCTAAGTTGAAAATTAATTACATTTTCAATTTAGAGAGATATGCCAGCCTTATGTAGTATATAGTAGCCTTATATAGTAACCAGCATACTTACCTATAAAAATTAACTTAAAATATAGAATTGTAACTTTTGACGCCATTTACATTACAATAATAATTTAAAAAACTATATTTTCAACTTAGAGAGACATGCCAGCCTTATATAGTAATCTCCAAATACGTTTTTAATTTTATTTTTTTTACATTTAGAAATGTTCCACGCAATTTTTCTATTTCTTTCTTGCTCGGTACTTGTACGGTGTTATCTTTCGTTCTAGGAATTTTATTTTAGCACTCCATTGTATAACAATCCTATAATTAACATATTTTAATCCATGAGTGAGAGGCTTTTAACGGATATTTGAAAATAAGATCAACACGTCCTGCTGAAAAATAATTAGACGTGATTTATTAACAAAATATGCTATGGAACTTGTAAATATCCTCCCAGCAGAGATTAACACGTTTATAACCAACAAAGACAAAATTAACGTAGATTTAAAATTAGCACTTACTGTACTGACCTAAATACTTATCTATTTACGAATAAGTACTTGCACATGTACTTGCAGATGATAAACATATTTGTCATGAAAACTAACCTTCGTGCATTTCAGACAAGTTTATTATAAACAGTAACAAGGTTAAATTATGATTTCCTAGACTTTTCTCAGAGTGGAACTCGTGGAAGTTTGTTTTGCGCACCGTACATTACCCACACGACCTTCCCCAATGTCACTACGACAATGCCTTTCACACGTTATCTCTTCACACAGCACAACCTCTATTAATTTACGAATAGAGTTCCTTTTCTTTTGTTTATTAATATTTATATTTGCAAAAAGACAATGCTTTACACTTAATCTATTCACTTAGCATTAGCTTTATTATTATAGTCATAGAGTTTATTTTCCTTATTTTCTTTTAATTTTGATTGACAAAAATCTTTGTATAGTTTTCTCGTATTATACGATGTATATCTTAAACGGCTTTATGTAGGGATTTGTTTTAATGCTATATCTAAATTGTATCTCTGGGACAGTAATTACAATTATATGTCAATTAAGATACAGTGATATTGAGATACCATCGACCTGACAGTATGAATAATTGCACTATTGGATTGGATCGTGCATTGGTCATTTATACAGGGAGATTTTAAACTAGCTACGTTTTCACAGCAGGTTTTCATGACTTGCAGGTTTCAATGTCAATATAGCTATGTAGTCTTTGTTTCTCTTCTCTTTTTAATATATATATATATATATATATAACTCTTCCGTTACTGAGCGACTGACTGACTGACTGACAGACAACGCACAGCCGAAACTACTGGGCGTAGGAAGCTGAAATTTGGCATGTAGATTCCCTGGGGAGTGTAGGTGAGCACTAAGAGAGAATTTCCTGAAATGACACATGTGGCTTTTAAAAACTTTGTTTTATAAGGATAGGGATATAATTTAGTGTAGTGTAGGTGTGTTTACAATGTGAAAGCAAAAGATAATCCCTACAATGTTAAAATACGTAAATCAGTCAATATGAAGAAGAACAATGGGAAGATTGATGTAATTGATGATAATATTGATATCGGTTTTGAAACCGATCGAATTTCCAAGATATTCAAGGGCTTATAACATAAGTAAAAGTGTGTACAGGAAACTCTGACCTCCTTTTTCATTATAATTCGATCGATTACCATTAATAATCGAATAAAATTAATAATCGTGTTGTCTGAACAAAAGATGGCTAAATTTCTGAACACTTTATGCCTTGATTTATTTTGAATCGATCGTGGAAACTATTTGTATTATTTTAGCAAATTTGTTAGTAGCTTACTTCCTTAATGATCTGGGAAAAACATACGTAGATTGTGCCAGCTGTGTCTCCTCCCACGCAGATTGTAAAAGTCAATCAGGGGATACGGCTACGAAGTGGAGAACTGGAAATTGGCGATTGGCTTACGACGTATTGTCGTCAAAAATTTACACAAAACCAAGAATGAGTTGCGCCATCAAATTGCCTTCTGAACTCAACCATCTCTATCCTTCTTCATAGTCGTATTCCTCATGGCTGAGGGTCGTGGTTATTACGTGGAATGAAACACACATAACAACTTTCTTAGCATTATTAATGGAGTGGTTTGCCATTGCCTTCTCCATTTCACACACAAGTTAATAAGAAAGAATCAACCAGTGTGCAGGTTTCCTCACGATGTTTTCCTTCACCGGAGGCAAGTGGTGGACGATGAAAACTACTATTCATGAGTCAGATAGATATACAAACTCATGTAGCACGAGTAGGATTCGAACCTGGGACCTTTCGATCCACAGACGGGTGTCTTAACCATTACACCAACACCGCTTCTGTCCTAGGCCGTCATTATCCAGTTGCCAGCAATTTCCTTTACATCGTCGACCCATCTAGCTGCCAGTTGGATGTCCTTATAACCTAACAGATCTCGATTACTGTGGATTTACTTACGGATCAACATCAATCGGTTAAGGCCACGAGTTTCGTCGTGACGGTGACACAAAGACACACATTTGTCATGTTGTTTGTCTGTCTGTTGCACAAGCGTTGGCGTCGGGCCAAGTACCACCATTCACAATTATATGTACCTTCTTATTATTACATTCATATATTATATCCCATGACGAGCGGGGGAATGATAGACATAGTATAGCGCCTTTAATCTCTGAAAAAAAAACGGTTTTCGTGGGAAATTGACGCGGACTAAGCCGCGGATACAAGCTAGTATACAAGATATAACAAAGATATACATTTTGACGATCTCTGTAACCTAATGGTCATCATGCCGCAACACAATCGAACCCCGGTCAGATAATGATTTACTTCAGACTAGTGGCCGAACAATTTTTGGTAAGTAGTCAAAATTATTAGATAAATTTAATTGTACAGACAAATGTAACGATACGTATACATACAGAAGATGCTAATCGGACTGAAAAAGTATATTTTCTATAGTTTTGCTGAACTATTATGACCCTTCTTCAGGTGTTCCAGATCTTCGATTTTTATACTACAATGTCTATTAGCAGTAGTTCGGTTGTTAGATGCTCATCAGACTGAACAATTTTTGTTAAGTCGTCATTTCTATATTCCCTATAGTTTAGCTGTACCATCATAGGTCTACATCAGGTGTTCCAGATCTTCGATTTTTATATCTCAACAGAAAATGCTCATCAGGCTGAATAGTTAATATTTTGTATCATAAAATTTTGTTGAGGCGTCATTTCAATATTTCCTATAGTACTGTACTGCTGTACCATCATTGTTCTCCATCAAGTGTTCCAGTTTTCAAAATAATTTATACCCTATATGTTGCCCAGGCTTAATAGCTATATAACAAAAAAAGTTTCATTCAAATCCGTCCAGTAGTTCCGAAAATTAGCTTGTTACAACAGACAAACAGACAGTTTTTTTTTTTCAAATTTTTACTCTGTTGCTGTGACTCTATCGCCTAATTTTATGTTTATGTAAATGTATTTAATGTACAGGATTTTAGGAGGTCTGATTTTTATATCTATATACAGATAAAAACATGTCAAGCCTAGGATCTAAAACATAGTATCATTGAGTTAGAATCAAATGACTACTCGACATTCGTTCGTTTCGACGATAATAAATCACATTAAGGAATTTGTATTCCTCAACATGTGTATTCCTTACCTATGGCGTACAAACCTGGTCACTGATAGCATACTAAGTGTTCGCGGAATTGATAGGGTGAGAAACACAGATTTACGTGCCAAAACCCGGATCACTGACGTGGGCGCCAAGACAGCAAGGCCCAAGTGGAATTGGGCGGGGCATGTTTGCCGAATGCCGTCAGAGAGATGGACACAGATCACCACAAATTGGGTCCCCGAAGGGCGCAGGCGTCGAGGTAGACCACGAACTAGATGGCGGGATGGTTTAGACAGGTATCGTCGTGGTTGGCAACAAATGGCTCAGGATAGAGACCTTTGGAAGACAGAAGGGGAGGCCTTTGCCCAGCAGTGGGACACAAAATACAGGCTATAATAAAAAGGAATTTTAGACTGATGGCTTACCGTCCAGGTAAGCCATCAGTCTAAAATTCCTTGTCATTATTTCATTTCATTATTTTTTATAGAGAAACAAACATCTTCATTGAGACTTGGCAAGGTTTTTCTGCTGTAAATTTTACTTATTACTAAGAACAAGACAGTAAGCAAGTAGGTAAGTAATATTTAAAATATTATTCGTTCTTCTAAATAAATAAAAATTGCTATAAAGGACTTATAGGTCAATGAAAGCCACAGTCCTTAGCATTAAGTACGAAAGGCTAAATTAAAAAAAAATGCTTTCAAGACATGTGACCTCAGCCATTGTATGTTAATTTAATAATGCGTTCCAGATGCATAGACAAACAGACACGGCACATTAGCTTACGTAATGCATTTTAACGTTTGATAAGTGAAATTACTTGCTCGGTTACTTATGTATAACATTGAATTAATGTAGAAGAATTTTTTTTTATATTGCCTAGCAGGCAAATAAGCATGAGCTCCAATTGATGGTAAGTGGTCACCGTAGCCTAGGGGTTTCACACGCGCGTTGCCTACTATTTTTTGTGGCCTAGGATCTTTTTCCATGGCACCATGTAAACTGTCTCTCATCTTTAAAACCTGAAAACAAACAAAGTTTCGGGATAAAAAGTATCCTATGTGTCATACTAGGTTATTTTCCAGATTGATTTTTTTGTCACGCGTTTAATGAAACATGATTTCCCTGAGGACAAATGAAAGCTTGTGGCAAAAATGATATTTTGTGAAAAACTTGTTCATTTATTTACTGTTGTTACAAGACTTTCAAAATTTAATAATTTTCAAAATTAAGATGATGTTTAATTAAAGAGACGTGATCTAAGGTGGACGCACCAATTAATGTATATATTGGTTAATTATTCGTAAAATTTTATTGCCTAGTATAGTTTTGAATGACAGATATCAAGGTCACACATTATAAAATTAAAATTATGCCTCAGACTATATTATTTTATAGTTATAAAAAATTACGATATCCGGCAAGAATGAGTAATGTCTTTTTATATTTATTATTACAACGAGATTGTAAACAACAACATTAATGTAACATTTGGTACATAAAGGTCAAATTTCATACATAGTCCTTATATGGTCGAAATTATGGCGACCTCACTCCCTGTATTATAAAACGGTATAATAAAAAAACACCTAAATGTTCAATTAATGTCATTAAATATTATTGATTCGATCGTAAAAATAAAACCACAATGTGCCGACTTCCTTTGCAAGTTATCGAACAGATAAGCAAACCATTAAATAATAAAAATAAAAACATATTTTCCCGCCGACCAGTTCACCCTGTCAAAACGAATAGTGTGCCGACGAATAGTGCCAGTAATAATTATAAAGCTTATGTGCATTGATTTATTTTCCGCGCGTGAAAAACCACATACCACCATATCTAAGTAAATCTATCTCGAATGCCATACTAAGGTTGACCAATTTTGATAAAGTTTAAGTTTGATAAGGTTGTATCTTGTTTGCAAATAACAGCCAATTGAAATATAATTCTTATTTTAAAAATCAGTTGAAGACCTTGACACGGTTTTGGTGCGTTGTCGCCGTATGTGAATATGTGTGTAGGGTAACCAGAGCCGAAAATAAGTCTTCCTTACAAAATCTCCTACTTGCAACAAACCACATTTATAGATCTAGATTGTGTTGAAGAAAAAAAAGGTCTTTAATTATTTCTATCAGTCTTCCAAACACTGATTAGTACAAATGAGAAAAAACACTAAATATATTATATGTAGAAGTTTAAGAAAACAGAATTTAATTTCTCACAATACAAGCTTTGTGTTAGTGTGGGCCGTTGAGTGTTGTCTATTTATTTATTATTCGTGTATGTGATAACGAAAAAAAACATCCGCCTAAGCCGATCCCGAGACCTTTATCAAAGTAAGTCCTGAAAGTTTCCTTGTTTCTCTAGCCAAGGGCCAAAACTCCTCCTGACAAGTTAGGATAATTATCTGGTAACCCTACATTATAGATAAATTTCATACTACCACCTAAGCTTGCTGTTATTTTGCATATAGATAAGAATGGTCGCAAAATATCTTACCAGCCAGTGATTGATTACAGGCGCAACGTAAAATATTCAATTTTCGAACATCAATGTCGACCTTTGTCGATTGACAAAATATTTCGAAATAAAAAATAGTTTTTAAACATTTTAACATTTTAACAGCTACCTGACATTTTTTTTTGTTTCTGGCCAGTTTAATAATATCTATATCTTTAGAATGCCATCATTATTTTATATTAAACATCAAAAACTTTCTAGTCACCATTAAAATTTAAAATTGGAATTTATGGTATGTATAAGGCCTAACAATACCAGAATAAAACTTTTAAAAATGCAACTAATAGTTTTGTAATACAATTTTAGAAGCAAGGTAAATAACAAATAAATATACATATAACAGAAATCATTGTTTACCTGCTAACAGGATTGCACAAATTGCATAACACATGCGGCTGCATGCGACCAGGAAGAGCTAAATTGGATTATAGAGGGTGGAACGTTAATGTTTTTTTTCTAACTGTAGTTTTTACGGTTCCATACGTCAAAGGGAAAAAGCAACGCTTTTAAATTTTGATTAGACTATCAAGTAAAAATTACTTCTCTGGTACATGAAGAGATAACATGCCGAAATTTACATCAAAACTACAATCATTAGTATGTGCGAAAAAATCTAACTTATAAGTCGACGCGATGAAAAGATGGGGATACGGACTGTTCAGGGAAAGTCTTTTTAACGAAACCCATTTCCAAACCGCCATATTGTTGAAGAACAGTTTGACTTCACCGACAAGCCAAACGTATGATCAGACTTAACTTTGACCATTTAATGTCGTTTATTTTGCAATTTCAAGAGAGCCTGGAGCTACGAACCTGGGACCTATCGAACCACTGGACCACCACCGTTTCCTTTTAAATACAACTCTCTCTCTCTCTCATCGGAGCTTCCCCCGGTTGCTTCAGCCGTTGAGCGTCGGAGCCCAGGTCCGCTTTCCTACTTTTTCGCCTAAATACTATGTAATAGATCTACATAATTTATACTATTAAAAGAGGTAAGCGTTTGTGAGTTTGTATATTTGAGGCGGGTAATCTCCGAAACTATCGTACATATTTCAAAAATTATTTCACCATTAGAAAGATACATTATCCAAGATTGCTACAGACTATATTTTATCTCGAAATTCCCAAGGGAGCGAAGCCGCGGGCAACATCTAGTACTCGTATATTTCTATGCATGTACCACTACGAATTTAGGTTAGGCAGTGTCGGGCAGTGGCGAGCACACATTATGATAATCAGTTCAGCTGGTAGCCATTGAGACATTATGGTCAGTACCGCCTACAAAATAATACATCCATTCTTAACATTATAATCGTGAAAGTGTGTTTGTTTGTCCGTCTTTCACATCTGAACGTAGCAACGGTTTGAGGTGATTTTTATTGTGTTTGCGATTGTGGCTTCTCCCCGCAATCGATGGCCATCTCCTCGTCTGTCCCGAGTGTCCAAAAACCTGTACTCGGGCTAACTCGATGGCAGCTTCCGGTAAGGCCATTGAAGTGACTCAGTTCTGACAAGAACAAGAACTCTAATAATATGGTAAAACATTGCTATACCTTACCTATACACAAACACCGATCATACACATACACACACACAACTTAACACCTACTTAAAAATACTGGAATAAACTAATGTTTTAATTTAGATTTTAAAACTGCAATTGTAAAATTTCTATTTTTATAAGGCATATTAGTCAATAAGGCTTTAGTTTTTTTTTTTTTTGCCCTCGTTAACTCCCGCGCACAGGATTGTCATTGGACAGGATTGTCTGCAAATCAATGTCTCCAACAAATTATGGTTGGGGATAACAGAAGCTGAGACCTTGCTATTACAAAATGTATCTCTAAAACTAAAATATTCTTATTCTATATTACTATATGTTAAAGTATTGTAATACTTAGTGTGGCAATAGTGATTTTTTTAAAATCTTTTATGTAGTATCCAATTTGTAGATTTGCCATAGACACGCAAAGAAGAGAGTTTTCTTGTTCAAAATTGTGTCTTACCTTTGGTTCAATTAAGTGTTTTTACTTATTTATTTTTCCACGGTTGTAGTAAAAAGTTTGCAGATTTCGTCATACGAGTAGATAAACTGATCGACTGACCGTAGCGCGTGCACATGCCGCCATGTGTCGACCGCACCCTGTAGTGGCGGCCACTGTTTGATTTATTATATCGATACAGATTGGTTCATTATTTCAATTTTCAATTTAAGTAAACTGTGATTCTCAACTTCAGTTGCGTCCGATTTGAAATAAGTAAAATCCAAGTTTCTTGGAACTCAACAATCTTGTTTTTTGAACAACAGACCTGATTTCAAAAAATATTTTTTAAGTACATGGAAAAAATTATATTTTTAATAAGCAAATTTAAGTTCTTAAGTTCGAAGAAACAAAAATATATTCGTTGTTTCATCTAATTAAAGAAATAAGTTTGTTGGTCTGACTCAAAGATATTTAAATTTTGCTAGCAAACCGCAACAAGGGATTTAGTATGATTAAAATGGTGGTCCAATTGTCATAACGTCTCAGAGCCGAAGGTCCTATGTTCAAAATATTAAGGTTTATTTTTACGCTCACCCTGGCTTCGCGACGCCACAGCGCCGAACGCAGTCGGAGACATGGGGAGATGAGAGAGACAGCTCCAAAAGAAAGGCATACAAAACATATTATGTCGATATTTCACTCGCTCCGCCCTACGACTTTCCACGTTGAGCAACGCATGTGTCAACGCACGTGGGCGCAGGCGTGGCCACGCACAGGACTAACTACTTGCTATTGTTATATATAGTAGTTGTAATAGTTAAATTAAGACTGCCACTCGTTAATATAGTGTTTTTACAAAATATAGCAATCACTGCTTAGTATAAAACAATCACTCGCCGCACGTGTCTTTTAACTTTCATATTTTAAACCGCGCAACGAATTTCAATGCAGTTTTCACTGTTCTTTGTATTTATTAATGAAGGTTTACACCAAATAATTAGAGCCCGATCGCTTATTATATTTAAGACATTATGTCCACATATGTCTTTGAAGAAAAGGCTGCGGTGAAGTTTGTTGCTCCGCTTTTTCTTCACCTGCGCTTTGGTAGCCCGCGGTAGACTTTTAAAGTAATTATTTGTCGTTAATAAGTGATATGTATATCATCCTAAGTTGTATAAAATGTGTTTTGAATTTGAAAAACATTATGTAAAGTATCCAAAAGAAAACAACAAAAGGTGTTATTTATTTTTTGCTCCCTTGAATAAATGAAATATTCTTTTATGTGCGTTAACTTACTTTCGAAAGTAGAAAACTTTTTTTTTTTCAAATAAATTAATGTTTATTTAAATGCAAATTTTATGTCCCTTAATATATAATAAAAATACGTTATAAATCTCAAGGTGTGGCCAGCACAAGTGTCATACGAGCAATGTGTCCCACCTTGAGTGAAGTCTGTGTTGTAACTACATTCAACTGTATTGTTGACCTTTTATAACCTGTATGTATTGGTAAAAATGGTGATTATAATACGGTCGACTTGTGGTGTATGGTTCCCGCCCTAAAATAGTACCCAATAATCTCCTGGCCGCGTACAAAGCGGTTAAAAAGAAAAGTTGCAAAAATCAAATTAGGCATGGTGTGAAGTGGCCAATCATTCTTCATTCTACCCACGTATTTTTAAGCTGATTTTTTTAATAATTGACATTTTTGCTACAAGCTTTTAAAAAACGTGGAACTAGGAAAAACATGGAAACAGAAATTATATGCAAGCGCTTGTATGTGAAATTTAACTTAATTTGATTACAGTAAAACATCGGAACAGGTGACACTAACCCAAAAATATGTTACTTGTGGACTGGTTATGTTTACAAAGTTTAAATTTAGTTCCAATTGAATTAAATAGAGCGACAAAAGCTCGTGTAAGCTGCCAAAAGACCTGAAGGGAACCGCCCACAACGACCTTCCTTTTGTTAACAGTTTACATGTCACGTGAGTAGGATGATCATACTAACGCTGTTTTACAGGGTTATTATAATAATTATTTGTTAAATATACCAACTCATATACCTAGGTATACCTGTTCCAGTTGAAAATATTGAGATTCAACTAGCTGCTAAATTTCCTCCAAACCAGCCTAGTGGTTTAGTCGTGAAAGCGTAACTTTTCACGCTTATAGTTACTAACAATATAAATGCGAAATTTAGTAATGTATATGTGTATATATACCTACTTCAATGTACGAAAGTGAGTTTATTTTAAAAATTATATGAGAAGAGAAAACACGTAGGTATTACACATTGCTCTGTAAAGGTACTGATATGGAAAAATCTGCAGTCACTCATTATTACCATTAGTCTGGGTAACGGAATTGAAAAATTGTCTTCAACAAGACCCGAAGAAGGCAATAACACACAACAAACTAGAAATAGCTTCCATGAAGGCTTGCATATCTCTTTACTGCATCTTTGACAGAAGTATCATAAGTTAAAACTAGGTATTCAAACGTAAATGCGCGCAACTGGACTTATCACAAAATCACTTTTTACCCGACAATCTTAACCGTAATAATAAGGGTTAAATATTAGGCCCTTTAGCTGAAATCATTAATAACATATTTATTCCCACGTCGCGATTGAGTTACAAATATAATCATCGATTGCATCATTAATTTTGGTCAGAACATATCATTATATATCACCGTTTGTTAGTTATTCACCTATCGGGTTTAATACGCCAAATAATTTATCCAATCGATCAATCATATTCGTAAGTCGTTATTATTTGCTTATTGTATAGACCAAATTGAAACTGTGTTGGCCGTAGATCATAATTGATTTATCAAACTAATATTTACAGAAAGTAGGTTTTTACAAAGCATTAAATCAGATATTCACGACCTCCAGAGGTACATTTTACGCGTCAAATTTTAAATTAAGTAGTACTTATATATCAAAAAGCTACAAACTCAGATGAGAGAAAGTAAGTGTTTCTGAATCCTGTGTCGTGTGACGATCGTACGAAATAAAGAAGAAAAAGTAGGAAACGGATCACTGGGCTTAGACGTTCAACGACCGCCGAAGAAACTGGGATAACGCTCACAATTTTAGAGAGATCCTTCTTATCTTTAATTGTCTTTGCGCTGTATACGATGGACTTTATGTCCCGCATTTTTCCAAAAATCCTATCCTTAAGTTTGGTTCGAGAGAGACATACCCACCTACGTTTTGAGAAAAAATTGGAAAAATATTTGGCGAAACCCTATCTTGTATACTCTATATAGAATAGAATCATATTATAACTCTAATTAGCATACTTAATTAAATATTTAATTATTCAAGAAACACATTTGAACTGTCATCAGAGCGGTGTGATTTTGAGTGTTTACATAGTACATATGTATACAATAACATATATTTGTTGGATTGATTCCATCGCTGTTTGTAATGTAGGTTAAGTGCCAAATTTGTGTTAAACCCAGCTTAATATCAAGGTCTGCTAAAATAGGCCACCGCTAGAAAGATAATGAAAAAAGTAATTTCTGTACAAATAAGTAGATACTTACTTGTACTTCGTTCCCTATTTGTGAGTTTTATACACTGCATGTTATGTTGTGAACATAAATAAATATACACTATTATTATAAAGAGATAATTATGTGAGTCTGTGAGTTTGTATGTTTGAGGCGGGTAATCTCCGAAATTACCGAGCCGATTTCAAAAATTCTTTCACCATTACAAAGGCACGTTATCCAAGATTGCTTACCTATATTTTATTTCAAAATTCCCACGGGAGCGAAGCCCCGGGCAACATCTATAAATTTATAAAAATAGATTTATCTGTAACTTTAGAAAATCATATAGAAAAATAAAAATAGTAACTTACTCTTATATTAATTAATTATGGGCATCGGGCACGCCATCATAACCTATTTAACTTCTCATATGATTAAATCAGTATGCAACCAGAAATATTAATGAGAACGAATATATGGTTATATAGCAATAGCGTTCAGGATCTTGCGCCGACACACATTCGAGAAGGGTAGCGTTGGCAAAAAAAAACTATTGATCTTCAGCATTGGCATACATACAACAATATTTTATTGCACAAATGAGTCACACAGTATAAATACATACTGCAAAAGGCAGCCTCATCGCGGATAGCGATTTATTTCGAATTGTTAAACAAGGCATCATCCATGTTAATATTATAAATACGAAAAGTTTGAGTGTTTTGATTTACCGCAATGAAAAACCAGCAATGTATATGTAATGAAAAACCGAATTCTACAAGTATAGCGAACTGGTCCGCGACAGTGTGGAGCCGGCATTTACTGTTCTAAACGAATATGAACTTTTTTCCAAGAAATAAGTCGCTTACATAATTTTATATCAAATTTTATACGAGCTGAGACCATAATATTCAAATTAAAGAGCCGAACACGCCGTTAATTTTGTAAACGGATGTAATGTGATATAAATAAGTCTTCCTGTTCACCATTATGACAAATAGTAAACGTATTAAAATCGATTAGTTATATCGCTTTAAGGTCAAAAACTAGTGTTTTTAGTTTGCCACAAGCAATTTGCCACTAACTTCTTTGTAACTTCCACACGGATTGAAGATTTGCCACTACTCCATACATTTTCTTGAAGACGAATGGACCGTTATGGCAAATGTGAAACTGTGTCTACGTCATAAGTATTAAAAACACACTCAAGGACGGCAATACACCCAGAACCGCAAAAATCTGCAATCAATATTTAATATATAAATAAAATATTGTAATCACGTCATCAAGATTTACTTTCGGTGCGAAATCGTCAGTGGTTCTGCGGTCAGTACCTACGCATTGCAACATACATTGATATCGGCGATAAGAGCACATGTGCCCAGCCTTGCCTGCCTCTAAACAGGTTCCAAGTGACAGACATACACTGCAATTGGTCTAGTCTTGTGAGTTTATTTACACCTAAGTGATAATTGTAAAGATTATTAAACGCACCATTCGTTATTATTTAATCGACTTAAGATGATCATCTGCCTACCCTTATCTCATTTTATGTGGGAACGGTACAGCGTGTCAGCGTCCTCCACTTCTCTGTAATAGATGCAGATGAAGGCCGGAAAAGAGAGGAATGAAGTGCGTTCGGCAGGCTAAAAGGAAAGCAATAGATCAGGTAAGGAATTAGTTTACATGAGACAGGGAAGTGGACGATTTCCACCCTTTTACTTAACAATCTATTCCCAAGTATAAAGCACCTAACACGATCTGTTTTTCTTTCGCTTACAGCATGGAAACAAAATAGGAAAATATGAAATTAATTTCAATCTCTCATTTTCATCTGTGCGTGTTTCGTTAGGACCGGGATCAACGTAAACGTAAAAAAATTACCTTAAAAAGGGTTTGAAGATTTGTGGCATACCTACTGCCGCCATTTTGATTTTTTTTCGAAATCGCGGCCAGCCATGAAACGTATATAAATCGATAGCTGACATTAATACCAACAATAAATATTAAAACAATGACCCTCGTAAAGTGTCAGGTTTCTGAGATAATAACCGTCAAAGTTGATCACGTGACATCCATAATTATAAGCAAGGGTATGTGTTCTGATGAATCAAGATATTAAAAAAAATAACTTTTAGAACAAATATTTATGTTGCATTGTATCTGGATATATTTTTCAACTTAATAACATATTTTGTGACCATCTATGTGTGAGTGCAGTATCGTCATTTGATTTAATATGACATTTTAGGATAAAAAAAAGTAATAGGTACCTCTGTAAAACCATTTACTACATAACATAAGATAGGAATAATCATAAAATTAAAAATTCTCTTTACATTTATATTGTGGCATAGTTTTATGGTTACCTACTACAATTTCTCTTTTCGAAAATAGTTATATAAACCTGGATTTCTTTTTACATTGGCACAGTTTAGGAACAGTATTTTTATTGCCCGATAAACATTTTAAGGCATCATGCTTTTAGTATACACAATTTAAACACTTTTGAGACTACAAATACAAAAATCACATACATAACATCAATACAAATACTAAATAACGAATAACTCGCACAGAGAGGCGTTTACTCCCGCATAGAAAGAACAGAGGTAGCAAACTGAGTGCAGCGGTCGGGGGTATAAAGGTGCCCCCCCCCCCTTCCGTCTCGCTTGCACATTAGAATAATACAATATATAATCTTTTTTCTTGTTATATATAACACCTAAAACAACACCTAATGAACAGTACGTCACCATTGACTTTTTTGTCGTAGTATGAAATATTCTTATTAAGTACGTAGTAGCCGCAACATGTAGAAATATCATAAGGCATAGTTATCTATGTTTTATTATTAATATTATCTATACCTATTAGAATATTTTGTGTATGTTTACACATTGTTATACCAAATAGATGGGATTATAGTCGCTATTAAAAAAAAATCACGTGATCAACTTTGACGGTTATTTTCTCGGAAACCTGACACTTTATGAAGGTCATTGAATTAATATTTTTTGTTGGCATTAATGTCAGCTATCGATTTATAAAAGTTTCATGGCTGGCCGCGATTTTGAAAAAAAATCAAAATGGCGGCAGTAGGTATGCCTCGCTCCATAGTAAAATCTTCAAACCCCTTTCGTACATTCAGCTGTGATTATACAACCAGCCCTGCCGATGTCAACTCTCCTTGGGGATAATTATGGTTATATTGTTGGTTATCACCCACAGATATGCCGATTCTCACGCAATCTAAGTTCATATCATCAATTTTCTCATTTTTTTTTCGAAGGTTTTAACCAAATTTACAATGGGAAAAATTTGACTGATGCATTGAATTAAACTCTTTCAATTGTGATATTTTGTATGTCAATAAACCGTGTTAAACCTTCTAAAAAATGGAGAAAAATGGTCTGAAATGGTCTACGATTGCATGAGAATCGAGCCATAGGCTGTGTGTCTCACAGTCGCCTCATACGACATCCATGGAAGGATAAGGAGTGACCTATTCTAGAACGGAACCACACCTACTAAATGGCATGCAAAGCCGAGGCAGGTCGCTAGTATATACTAAGTACATATATGATCTCATGAACACATATGAGCGAGACAGTCGCTCAGAAAGCAGTGCATTGAGGTCAAGTGCAACCGCTGTTGATAAGGCTCGACGGGATTTTTATACATGTCACGTTACATTACTAGTTAGTTTGTACAAGTAATGCTCGTGTTACAGTTATCAAAATATATTATCAATAGAACGACGTCAATATTATTATCAAGAGACGTGGAAACTGCACTTAAAAATAAATTTTGGTGTATAGTGGCAATACACATAGATAGATCTATTATACCAACCAATTTACATAAATCATCGAATTAGAAATACCTGCGTAGATATATATCCTCGATGACATAAATATTTTTCCGCGCATGTGTACAGTGCACATAAAAGTACCTTCCGTTTTACCGCCCTACCATTCGAGTGAATTTCCGACCTCACTACAATGTCAACCACATGCGCATGCGTAGTGGGTGAATGTCACGTATTTATATTCTCACAATCATGTGAGAATTCATTTGGATTACGTGGGATGAATGCCGTGTCATTTTCACGAATTTGGTTGTGTCTTGTGCGAGTAAGAGCCACGCCCCGTGGCTCAGTGTAGCTCCGTTGTTTTCCAGGTTTCACTATCATCCATTGACGTACGTCGAAATTTCATACAATTTCTACATTGTCTGTCGACGGACGTGAAATCCAAATCGAATTCCGAATTACCAATTCCGAACGTTCACTCTTTCTCGGTTATTTCTACGAATAAATTCTTCACTCGCCGGAAAAATACTTTTCCTCGTCACGTATCTACATTGTTTGCCGAAAAAACTATTACCTATGACCTAAACTGATATGCATCGCAAATCTGTGATTAAATGCGATTCATTTCAGATTCATAAATTGAACGTTGCATTTGAATAGTGTTAAGAGTAGATGGTAAGCGGCGTAGAAAGTTTAAATTGAAAGTAAGAATTAATTACTGGTTAAATGTCATAATATCTATATCTACCTATTATGTAGATTCATCTGGTAGGTACCTAGTGTATGGTAGGGTAGCAAACACTCGCATCATTGTACTATTTCGAAATTCCGTATAAAAAACAAAATTTTTACGCGCATACAATATCGCGAGCAAAAGCTAATCGTAAATATTACCCACTGTGATTTCATCGTCTGCTGTGCGATAACTTATATTACATCAACAGAAATACGGTCAACAACCTAGCGATCGTTGTTTTTTTAAATTAAATCCATAAATATTCACAAAACTCTCACTTTCAAAAAGTTTTGTCACTACCGCCATCTATGAAAAGGTTTAGTAATATTTATAGCGCCATCTTATGTCGGATAGCAATCAATGATATGTTGACTTTTCAAACAATCGCGGCTCTCTGTTATCGAGCAGTGAACTTTACTTATTAATAATTCAGTGTAAAAATAGTGATTCTCCGATATTTCTGATAAAAATAGATACCTACCATACATACAATTTTATTCAGAAAATAAACAAAACTCCAAAATATATGACAATGTCAGAAGTGGGATTCGAACCCACGCCCACAGAAGTGGACTGCGACCTGAACGCAGCGCCTTAGACCGCTCGGCCATCCTGACTTGAATAATCGTTTCGAAATTTCTGTATACTAGATATAACTACATAAAAATCTTTAATTAACGAAATAATCCAATTACATTTTCATAGAGCTTTCAAAATTACATAATTTTACTATCATAATAACAAAAACCCGAAAAACAAACCGAAATAGTTAATTTCCTGAAAATGTAATTTTAATTACGAAATCCTGTATAATGGAACGCGAAAGGAACATTTCTTTGACATTGCAATGTCAAGTCTGTCAAAAAATATAACTACCTACCGAACCTACCTAACCTTCGAACTTCGTGATAACCGGTGACTTGGACGAAATCTTTTTAGAAAATTTACAACGAAATGACGACGATAAAAGTAAGCAACGAACAGGAAATAATAAATAGATTAGCATCCTACATAGAGAAGATATCCAGTGATGCTATTCGCAATAGAGGAAAGTTTTTTGTTGGCCTTTCGGGTAAGTCCACACTATTTACCTCGCAGGTATTTATCTAGTTTGACCTCGAATCATCGATTTATAATTTGGATTTGTATATGTGATATCATATCTCACATCGCTTACTATGACGCATATAATAATAAATTTTCTGTTTACTAGCTAGAAAAGTATCTAGGTATAGTATTATTTAGTACAGGAAGTATTGTATTTTCGTAATGTCTGTGTAATATCATTATTGTTCTTGCTCTCTTAGAACAATACAACAGCAATTTTTTGTAACCATGCAATTAATATAATAATCATTTCAGGAGGCTCAGTAGTCAAATACCTATGTGAAAGTCTGCCAAGAATAGACACAGAATGGTCCAAATGGATCCTAGCATTCTGTGATGAGCGACTGGTGCCGGAAGATAGTGAAGATTCAACTTTTGGCGTGTATAAGTGTCAACTCATACCCAAAACAGAATTGACCGAGAGCCAGTTTGTTGTCATAAAACAAGGAGTGTCAGGTGCTTAAATACTTTTTTCTTAATGTTGCAATAATTACCCCAATAAGCTTTAATATAAAATGAGCATCTGATGTGCTAATCTCATTAAGTATTGGTGTGAAATCCTTATTAACATTTTTTTTTTTTGTTTTTTATTGTAATTTAAAAAGGTTTTAAAAATATTTTTAACAATTCTTATAGTTCGCTTACCAACATTTTGTTCAAAATTAGTGAAAAAAAACATTTTCAAAACTCCCTTGAACTGCTGCAGGCCTAACCACTGCAAGACCACCACACTCACCATATATACATATATTTCAGCGGATGAAGCAGCAAAAGATTATACAGAAAAGCTGAAATTAGCTTTCGGTGGTGATGATTTTAAATTCGACCTACTTCTACTGGGCATGGGTCCTGATGGACACACATGCTCGCTGTTCCCCGGCCACCCACTTCTGGAAGAAAGGAGTCTGAAGGTTGCTGCTATTACAGACTCACCAAAGCCACCTCCAGCAAGAATAACATTGACATATCCAGTGATAAATAGTGCGAGGAACTGTTTATTTGCCATCAGTGGTGCTGGGAAAGCTGAGATGGTGAAGGTATGTTAATTCGGTTAATTGTCATATTATCTTTGAGGCCTATGGGCATGTTTGATAATTTATTCTTGTGTCTTGATGACAATGTTAATCCAGTATTAATTACGATATGAAAAAAAATATATATTAGTTTATTTTCAGACATTGATTGCACATAAATTGATAGTTTTACTATCAATAGTTGACAAAAATCATGGACTATCAAAAATATTACTATTGACAGCATTCATCGATATTCTATCCATAGCATCACTATAAATAGTAATATCATGACTGATATTATGAACAGTAAAATAATAATTTTTTGCAACACTTGCAATTTGATCAATGAAAAGTGTAATTCATACATCTTATTTGCATTTACTAGACCTTAGGCCCCAACATTTAAGGGCTGAAGAAGAAACTAAAATGTTCAGATGAGAGAGAAACATGAGTGGCATGTGGCCCTAGAATACGTTCTACTTCTTTGTATCCTCCAATGGATGTCGTACGAGGTGAATAAGGGACACATGGCCCAGGCAACTGGTAGTCAACAATAGCATTCCCAAGGCAGTTTGTAAAATCACAGTACAGTCTACAAAATTTTAAGATTTTTTTTTTACGATCTTTGCGGCGTCACAATCTCTTTCTTTCTAATTTCAGCGCATACTAAAGGACAAAGAAGACTTGCCCGCAGGAAGAGTCAAGCCAGAATCGGGCTCGCTCTACTGGATTGTAGACAACGCCGCTGCGGAATACTTATAACATAAACTTCCAACGTCATTGTATTTAAGGGAAAATTATATTTATCTCCCATAACAAAACCTCATTTAGGTCACCTTTTAAATTCATCTACCTTCTATATGACATTTAGATACTTATTATCTGGTGACTCTTGCTAGCTTGTGTACCATAAAAAAATCATCCAGTACATAATCTAGATATATTTAAGAGAGCGCTCAGTGCTCACTAGCGCCGCCATCAATTTTTTTACAAACTGTCAGAGCAGAAACGGTTTTACTACGAACTATATTTTTTCATTTTCAATACCAAACGAAATGGTCAAGTTTTGCCAGCCAAGAGGACACAATTTAGCGCCGTCATTTGTTTTCTTTTTACTACTTTTAAGCTAAGGAATATGCTGTGATTTTGCATGACAAAACAAAATGACCAGTTTTGTAATTTTTTTTTCTTTTAAGTTTTTTTGGGACCAACGTGTAATGATCATTCCATATAGTGCAGTTGTTGCACATAATTGTAAAATATTACGTTTTTGTTTCTGGAGTTGTATTTTTTTAATAAATTTTATAAATTGTTACGATTCGGTTTTATTTAATCAAACACAATCAAAAATCCAAGGTAAAGTTGCTAATATTAAACTCTATACTTTGTATGTGTGGTTGTCAAATGCAGTGTTTATCAGCTGTGATAAAAAAACAAGTTGTAAAATACAAGGAATTTATGAAGGCCCATAACAAAAAACCTTGTGTTTAAAACCGTTTCTAATTCTTGCACTTTGTTACGAATAAAGGCATGAGTACATTAGGGACAACGTGTCGCTTTTTCTCAAGGAAAGAACGACATGTTATGTTGCGCGTCAAATATTCCAGTTTAATCGGTGCTTAATTTACTTTATGGAATTTGCAGGCACCCGGTTACTAAATCCATGCTAGGATTTAGTAACCGGGTACCTACAAATTCCATGTCAATATTACCTATGTCAATTTTGATCCCGGAAAATAACTGCTTTCGTGGGAAAATTACGCGGACAAAAGCTATTCAGGTAATAAAACAACAGGCAGGTTCCAATATGTGTATTTCCCTCATACAAATGCCCTCGACTCGAGATCACACATCACATTCTTCCACATAAAAAAGACCTCGACTATTCGTACGATTACCTATGACATTTTTAATAATAATATTGTAATTACAAAAAGTGTCAACTAAATACAAAAATGTTCGGCGCGCATAGCGTACCAAATGCTTACATACATATACATATTTTATATATAAAGCACTACAGTTAATTTTAAACAATCGTAACCTACGGTGTGAGACGGGGCCGTTAAAAAGGAAAATATTCGAACGAGCCCCGTCTCTAATTTAAAAGAAATATTAACATAGTTTTCCGATCAATTTCCTTTCATTTTATTTTACATTACACATAATAGGTACAAGTAAGACATATTGTTATTCGTTAGTCGCGCCACAGTCGCGCGATAGTAGCGCCACAGTCGCACGACAGTCGCCGCCGGGCGGCAATTGACTGTGAGGGCCCCAAGCCTTGCTATGTACATGTGTTGGCTGCCTGCGGACAATACATATTGTTTATTTATTTATTCTGTTGTATTATATACATATATGGTGACTGGAGTATAAGCTCTTGTCTTTCTTCTTCTCAGTTAGAAGAGGAGCAAATAAGAGTCACACTCGCCTCCACACTTTTTAACTCGATCTAAATTACCTCTAATTTTATCACTTGAAAATTAAAGTAAACTAAAGTTTACCAAAGGACTGTTCAAACTGACGGGAATCCCGCTCGCGACGCGGTACGTGATTCGCTCGCTCCGTTTGCGTCAGCTGACTTATATGGAGGTGTTCAAATTAGCGCGAACAGTCGCACGCGATGCAGCAAAACTGTGCGATTATCGCTGCGAGATAGTTTCAAAATGCCAAATAAAATTTAAAACAAATACTAACGAGTATATCAGTGTTCCCTAGTTGGGAGCCCAGTACGACTGCGAGTACGTGGGCTTGCTCTGCGGCGGCTTCGCGCTGGACGAGCGCCCGCCCGCCGCGCCGCTCTCCTGGGAAATACGGGAATTGTGGGAATTAACACAAAACCATCATCTAAGGGTTAAAGGAGACCAATATACAAATGAGGCTTGTAGATTTGACAGAAAAATTGTGAAAACTGTTTCGTTTCAAATTTTGATATATAGAAATTTAGATGTGCCGCTCTCGAAAGCTTCTAAATCCACGGAATGTGTGCAAAGAAGTATTCCCGGAAACCTTCTCAAAATTGTCAACAAATTACTTTAAATAATGAACGTATCGAAATTTCATTTTTATCACAGTTATTTACAATAATAATTATAACCATACAAATTTTCAAGAAAATCTAACGGTTTCCACTAATTTCCCTATGAGAACGTTCCCGAAAATTTCAGGAAAGTTTCCAAGGGAGAAAATTTCTATATTTGAGTATTTCCTGGCACATCACTGTACAAAACCCTAACAAGTATACGAGCGATATAAAAACACATTAATTTGAATGTTGAGTATTTTTTTAAAGTCAAATCATCTGTCTTGTATTTCGATATGTCGTCGTCTGATCGTACAATTGGCCAACTCGTGATATGCCTATATCCTAATATTATAAATGCGAAAGTAAGTTTGTTACCTCTTCACGCTCTTCTACTCAACCAATCTTCTTGAAATTTTGCATTTATGTAGTTTGAAGAATGGAGAAGGACATAAGGTACCTTTCATCCCGGAATAACAACTGTTCCCGTGGGAAAATTACGTGGGCGAAGCCGCGGGCAAAAGCTAGTATGTAATAAAGGACACATATTTCACTATTTGGTCAATACGATACGACGACGACATATACAAATTGTTTAGGTATTAGCCCTTACATGGAGCTTCTTGACAACAACATATCTTTATGTATGCACGAAAAGCTGAATTTTGTAAGTTGCATTTTTAAAGTAGGCGTAATAATATATCTTTTACATAAATATACATTTAAAAAACACAACATAACATGCTAAAGGCGGGTATCTGTACATGAAACATAGATATCCAAATATATAGTATATGTGTTAAATATATACTGTGCAATATACATAGAGGACTTCTAAATACGTCACACTTCTTTACCCGACTAACGCGTAGCGAAAAGGAGGGTTATGTTATTATTTACGATTAGTATATAATACGATATTTACTTTTTTAAGAAAAACATTTTTCCTTGGTGCGACTGCCTAGACCGACCGGTCGGACGGACTTTTCCTAATGGATCGATTACTGTTTTACTATTTCGTTCGATTCTAAATAAATCGTTGGACTATATATTCTAAACTTTTGAACTTCACTGTATGTACCGTGAAGTTTAGACTTCAAAATTATTTTAAAAATCTTAGTACAAGAAATGTGACGTGAAATAAAGCCCATTGTGCTCAAAATAAACATATATATGTATATATATACGTGTATATAATAACTTACCCGCCTATTATGACTACTGTTCACCCGCGCATCCATCTACAAACGAAAGCAAACTCTAAGAATAATAAATTAAGGTCTAAAATAATAATGTCATGCGGACATCACATATAATACAATGCTACTTAAAAAAAAAACTATTAACTAAATAAAAATAAATATAATTTGTATGTTTGAATTTTCGCACCAAACGGATTTTGGTAAAATTTTAAACTTCAGTTGCAGGTTCTTTAAATCTTTGGACGTCTACAACGAATGAAAATTTTCGCCATGCACTTAATATGACTAAATACATTTTCACTGTGACTTGCATGCTTTCATTCAACATATATACACAACACAGACAAAATATTGTGATTTACATTTAACTGATAATGATATAAAGTGATACAGCTGTGATATTTATGTGAAATATTAATAAAGGGCGATTTACACTTTTTGTATCGTAATATGCAATTTAAGATTGAATAATAGTTAACATAGTATAGAGCAATAGGTTTGTGTCCGTATATGTTAGTGGTTGTGTGTTATGATATCAGATGGTGTGTGTAATGTTGGAATGAAGGAGCCTTGGCTATGCTTAACCAAAACAAAAAATAGATGCCTTTTAAGGTCTGAATGAGTAATAAAACTAGTTATACTTTGATTCTGAGCTAGCATACTAGAATGAGTAGCTGTCATGCCGCGTATCCAGTTTTCTGATATAGTGCGCATTCGCGTAACCCTTCCCCACCGCAAAATTGCGAGAAAGATTTCAATATAATATATAAATATATAAGGACAAATCACACAGATTGCGCTAGCCCCAAAGTAAGTTCGGGACTTGTGTTATGGGATACTAACTAAACGATACTATATTTTATAAAAAATACAAATATAGATAAACATCCAAGACCCGGGCCAATCAGAAAAATATCATTTTCTATCATGACCCGACCGGGGATCGAACCCGGGACCTCACGGTTCAGAGGCAAGTACTTTACCACTGCGCCACCGAGGTCGTCGAAACGCCTAATAAATGGAAAAATAAACCAATAATGACTTAATAAAACAAATATAAAATATTGTTATCAATGGCCAATACCCCAAGTAGTGAGGGTCGTGGGTTACCTGGTGGTGGTGGTGGTGATGCGGCGGCGCGGGGATGTAGAGGTGGGACCCGGCGCCGAAGGGCGGCGGCGTGCCGCTGTGGAACGTCGCCTTCTCGTAACTCTGCCGGAATTCATTTATATTGCAACTAGCTTTTACTCACGTGAATTTCCCACGGGAACAGTTACTTCATACTTCAAATTATAATGTATGCAAAATTTCAACATCAGTTGAGTAGATAGAGCGTGAAGAGGTAACAAACAAATAAACTTACTTTCGTATTTATAATATTAGTTGGGATTACGATAAATATCCTATGACATATGACATAGAAATCTATGTCATAGGGGGCAAACGGGGCAAAAAATCGATTTAATGCCAGGACAGACATACAGCGAAGATGGCAATTATAATATATATTATAAATTATAATATGTAGGCATTATGGTATTTAATTTTGTACAAAAAAAAAGTACCTTAGGCAGGAAAATCGCTTAAGACGAAAATATCACTAGTTTATTAGTGATTTATTGTAATACTGTATGCTGAGCCAAATAAATAAAAAAGACGTTTTACTTGCTCATTTTATTATAGGATAAATAGGCGACTGCCCTCCATAAAGAACCTTTTCTCATGGAACGTCACAGTAGTGGCCAATAAAATCAATAAGCACATTTCTTTCGTCTATCCTGTGGTTGGAAAATGCTTGAACTGGCCACTTACAAAAAAAAATAGTAAAATTTTTTAAAATAAAAATCATATCATTTCAGAAATTAGGCCTTCACAGGCACTTTTTCACGTCATATTCTAAATAAATTATGTTTACCAAAGCTAAAAAACTACTAGCATTTCGGAACGAGCTGAGAAGAAATGCCGAAAGAAACTCATTCAAACAGTGTTGGTCCCTATTATGCCAGAAGGGCTTACCATTTTTTAAATCCAAAGAATGACATCAGGCAGCAATTTGTAAAATCAGAGCTGAATCTTTGAAATCTCAAGGGTTTTTATGTTGACCCCGGGATTCGAGGCTTTACATCCTCCAATGATTTCGAGAGTAGACACGAGAACGCAGAAAATACTCACATTAACCTTGTTGAGGACGTGAGTCTTGTACATAGCATTGCTGAGATCTGCCGTGTTGCCGGCCGCGGTTTTGCTTGCGGCGCCGGAGTATGGACCGCCTGGGGGCAAACATTTATTTATTTAAAATTTAGGAAATCAAATCAAATAATTTATTCAGAAATTAGGCCTTCACATGCACTTTTTCACGGCATATTCTAAATTAAATAATATTTACCAAAGCTACAAACTACTATCATACTACATATACAGAGTGACTTTTTATACAACGGCAATATTTTGTCTACATACTCGCTACACTCAGTCCGTGATATTAAAGAACTTTTCGTATGGGAGCAACTCCGAAATCGCGAAAACAAATCAAATGATCGAATGTTCCATACAAAATCAAATACTTATATGATTAGACGAAAAAGTATGGATCAGCTGATTTTTTTTTGCGATTTCGGTGTACGAAAGTTATTCAGTATCATAGCCTGATCATGTAGACAAAAATATGCCAATGAATAAAAAGTCACTCTGCGGACTCTGGGCTCCGACGCTCAACGGCTGTGAATCAACCGGGAAATCGCTCAGATGAGAAAGTATCACGTCTTTATCCCACACGAGGTAGACATAACCAACAACTGCATGTATACTGCTCAATTTCATATGATGAATTAGAGATGAATTAAATAACTGTCGTATATTAATTCTATCAACACCGGCGGCAAGTACAGTTAAATAGATAGTTTATTGCACTCCTAGAGGAAGCGAGGTGATAATTGCTCGACAGCCACCTTGGGAAAATATCCCCAACAGACCAGATATTGTCTCTGGGAACCAGCACGCGACAGACGGTGTTATGTCGGAGGGTGTATACACCATAAATTTTTAACTATGCCAAAAAATAAAATGGGTACCTATTACTAAAAAAAATCAGTATCTATTACTGATAATATGTGCATAGTCAAAACATAAAAAATCAACATCCAAAATTTATCCAATTATTAATTTGGTTATAATATTGAAGAGAGTGCCAGCAACTACGCTTCATAGTAAAGGTAGGTTTGGTACAGCGGTTCACACAAAGTCGATTTTCATTGATAAATTCTGGCAATTTTTTTATATTTATTTTTTGCCTATGCCAGGGTCATTGCACGCGAGAGCGAGAGAACATGATAAACTATGAATTGAAATAATTGGAGTTTCAAACTACGACCATAAATTCATTGATATTTTGGGATAAATGGAAACCTCAATAACTTAGTGATAAACGATAATATTAAATATTGATTACTCATATGTATTAATAGGGTCTTTAATATTAAGCCTTAAATTTTTTTGGCATAATTAAAAATGTATGGGTGTATATACTTCCAATCGTAAACGCACTAACTTCGCGTTTTAGGCTTGTTAGTTTATATCGTGAGTCGCCCACAGCGCCATCTGTCCTTAGCATTGTGTATCACCTATGTGGCTTGTACGGCCACTGCGTTTAGTTGGCTTTAGCGGCGTTTTGCATGCGGAGTGGCAGTTGTCGCCACTTTACACATTTATTAAGAGCTATACTCCATTGCGCTCGGTCGTTTCTATCACGTCGACAGATCAACTCGCAACCGTATGAATGTTACGACGCACGTGAACGTCAAAGCTCCTAGTGAACAATGAGCAAAGAGGGTCACCCTTGTAGTCCTGGTCGTACTGCTGCGTGTAGGACTGCTTGGCGGGCGCGGAGCCGCCGTAGGGGTAGACGCCGTACTGGTAGCTGCTGGGCGGCGGCTGGTAGAAGTACGCGTAGCCGGGCGGCAGCGCTGCCGGCACCTGCGCGGGGGGGGGGGGGGGGGGGGGGGACGGACGTTATATCGGGTGTGTCCAGCATGTGCACAGCTAAATTCAACGGTATTTTAATATATGTTATAATTGGCTACTTGAATGATATCATATAACATAGAGATGACAAGTCATAACACAATAAACTTCTAAACTGTCAAGTCAGAGATTAAATACTCTGTGGTGATATCAGTAAGTATGTGTGTGTGTAACCTGCTGCGGCGAAGCAGCGTCGGCGCGGCCGAAGCGCTCGCCGGCGCCGAGCCCGAAGCCCGAGTCCCGCGCGCCGCTGACGCCGCCGACGCCGTAGCCCACCTCGTAGTACCCCGTCTGCGGGAACACGCTACTCTTTACATCTCGCAATTACCTATCTACTCCGCTTTAACGGCTAAACCGCTGGACCAATTTTGATGAAATTTGATATGCATGTAGTTAAAGAACCCCGTACGAACATAGGCTACTTATTTTTTTTCAAAAATCAACCCCCAAATGATTATGGGAAATGAAAGTTTGTAAGAAAATCGCCTGTTTCGCTTTCGTAGATAAACACACGCGGGCGAAGCCGCGGGCAAGAGCTAGTATTTAATACTAGCTTTGCCCTAGTCCTTCAAAGTACATGTATTCAAAATTTCAAAAAGATGTATGCTTTACATACAGAAATAACATCATAATCATCATATCGATACAGTAGTGAGTCAAAAATTTAAGAATATTACATAATATGTGGACAAACACAAACGACTCCTCACATTTTCATTAATTTCTTTTTAAACCATACATAATAACTACATAAAACAGAAATTACTTTTTAAACATTAGCCTTTTTGCCTGTCCAGGATTAATGTTTTACTGGCCACCAATAAAAAAGAAAGTCATTATCGTATTCTAGATTTAAATATTTTTTCACACAGTGACAGATACTAATATTCCCGCCGATTGCTCGTATGTAATAATTGATAAATTCATTGTTTTTGGAAACGTCAATATAATTTCATTTAATTACCACTACATAAGTTTCATTTATTGCTGACCAAAGATTTTAAGAAAGAAAGTATTTATTTGCATTTAATGAATATATTAAAATATTATCTACCTATGGCAATTTGCAATTGAAAAATTCCTGAACACTGTAGAAACATTTATCTCATTTAACAAAGTATAAAGTGTAGCCTTAAACGGTTTTTGTTCTCGTTTTTTTTGATAACTTCAGGGAGTTTATTGTAGAACTTTACGCAACTACAGCAGCAATCAATTTGTGAATATTCAGTTCGTACAATACAGTACAGGAAACAGTAGTTTGTTTATTATATTAATAAGAAGTGTATGTATATCTGTGTGTGCGTATGATAGTCACCATATGATGCGGCAGCGTGGTGGTCCTCTGCATGAGCTGGTCGTCGTAGGCGTAGGCGGCGCTGCCGGCCGCGCCGTACAGCGCCGCGGCCGCGTACCCCGCGCTGCCCATCCCGCTCCCGCCCCCGCTCCCGCTCCCGCTCCCGCCACCGCCGCCTCCGCTCGCTGTCACTGACACGTGCGCCGCTGAAATGTTCTTCACAATACTCAACGGCCCATGCGTCTGTCTAGGAGCCAGTTCTCACTCGATCGGAGTTTAAAAATTTGTTTGTTTGACATAACTTTATTGTAATAACTAGATGTAGCCCGCGGCTTCGCTCCCGTTGGAATTTTGAGATAAAATATAGTCTGTACCAATCTTGGATTATGTACCTTTCTAATGCTGAAAGAATTTTTTAAATCGGTTCGGTAGTTTCGGAGATTATCCACCTCAAACATACAAACTCACAAAAGCTCTTTATGATAATAGTATAGATCGACAATACTCATCGGCCCATATCAATGGTTGACCGAAACAAAGCGTATGTCTAAGAGGACTGGCCTCACTCAATCGGAGTTCATTTCATAAATTTGTTTGAAATAACTTTTTGCATAATAAAACACAAAAACATGGAAACATAAAAAGCACTAGTGAAATATATGTATACATGTAACAAAGCAACATCTCCGTATACATCAACCGTTATAAGGCCGACCGGCATCTGCCACTCGCGTCCCCGCTTCCGGTCGTTATTAGTCATTCATATTCATTGTTATTAGCTCTTATCTCTTAAATATAACTCCTTGTTGAAGACTCGGTTGTTTACTTCAATAAATCCTTGTAGTTGGAGAAATCTTGCTACATACATAAATGTATACTTACATGAATTAATTAAAAATATTTTTTTTAAATTCTTTCACCAAAGTTTAACATAATTTCTTCATTCACAAATTTATTCGATTGGGAATTTGCTGAAAACATCCGTCCGATATTGATGATAGTGTGAAGTCTACACAACAAGTATGGTCACTCACCCGTCGTGGTGGCTACTTTGGCGGTGGAAGTCTGTGTGGTGGAGGTAGACGTCAAACTGTTGCTGGCCGACACTGCACTCTCGTACTGTGGGGAGACAACGGGAGTTTATCACAAGTCTCATACTCAATAATATTTTTTTTATAGATTTCATGTCTCTCACTGCTCCATAGGCGACCTTTCTTCCCTTAGCAACGAATAATATTATCGAAATGAACCAACCTCTATAAAAGAATTATCGTGACAACTTTGCACAATAGAGTTTATATTACAAGTAAATTAGTAAGTATTGCATGCACACAATAATTTATTTCTATACTAGCTGCGCCCCGAAGCTAATTTTTAATTTGCTCCCGTGGGAATTTCGGGATAAAAAGTACCCTATGTGTTATTAAAGGTTATATTCTACTCGTGTACCAAATTTCATAACAATACGGTCCAGTAGATTTGGCGTGAAAGAGTAACATACTTTCGCATTTATAATAATAGTAGGATTAGTTACTGGAAGTCCGACTCGGCTTTGCTCGAGTAAACCCTAATTAAAAAGTAGCCTATGTTACTGCTTACGGTTTCGTCTGTTTATGTGTCAAATTTCATCAAAATCAATCCAGTATTTCCGAGTTTATTCATTACAAAGAAAAAAAAAAACAAAACTTAATATTTTCTCTTTATAATATTACTAGCGGCCCGTCCCTGCTTCGCTCAGGTAAAACCTTAATAAATTGTACACCTACACCTTCCTCAGGAATCAAACTATATATAAATAAAACCAGCATCAAAATCCGTTGCGTAGTTTTAAAGATTTAAGCATACGTAGGGATATAGGGACAGAGAAAGCGACTTTGTTTTATAATATGTAGTGATGATTATTAGTATATTATTATATAAAAGAATGGGATAGTTGGACATACAGACGTACCTGCGTGGTGGGCGGTAGTTTGTGCGGCGGATGCTGGTAGTATGCAGTGCCGGTGGTGTAGAGGGCAGAGTATCCAGCAGCGACGTTGGGTGTCGCCACTGTCGTCTGAGCCACGCACACGGTCACGCCGGGTTGCTGCTAATGATAATAATAACAACAATTAATTTAATATTTAAGATGTAAGTTACCTGAATAAACATATTCAGGTAACTTACATCCCTAAATATTAAATTAATTAAAATATTAAAATCCTTGTTCGAACAAAGTAGTGAAGAACAGATTTCCCGCACCTGATAGGAGTTGATGATGGGCTGGTACTGCGTCAGCGTGACGCTGGAGGGGTACGTGCTCATCGCCGACGCGGCCGGCAGTGATGCGTTTGTGGAGTTCACCTGCACACACACACACACACACACATACACACATTATGTTTGTTTAATAAGGTTCAATAAAGTTTAAACCTAAAAGTGTTAAGTTTACTTCTGACCAGTCTGCTACTGTATACACGTCCTCTCAACCTATCGCCGGTTGACTGTAAGAGTTCCCTACATAGAATAAGTCCGCCGTTGTACAGTCAATAGCACATCAACCTACCCTAATTAATTGTAAACTCGCCGCTATTACCGCGCCATAGAGGTTCATGCAGGGTAAATTGATGTGCTGTTGACTGTACATGTATCTTTCTTGTGTTAATTAATGTAGTTATTTTCGCGCAATAAAGTTATTACAAACAAAGCTTTTTAACAAAAATGACTTCATGTACTACAACTAAATGTTGCCCGCTGTTTCGGGATGAAAGGTACCCTATGTCCTTCTCCATACATCAATCTACATGGTATGCAAAATTTCAAGAAGATTGGTTGAGTAGATAGAGCGTGAAGAGGTAACAAACAAACTTACTTTCATATTTATAATATTAGTTAAGATCAGGATATATCTTATTGCATTCAATGCATGCCAATAAAATCATGTGGTTGCAGCAAACCAGTCACCCTCCAAGGGGGTAAAAATTGGGTTCAAAATTTGTACGGGGAAACCAGATTAGTTAGAGTCTAAATATGTGGCCGTCCGAATCAAAAGGGACCTTATGGCGGCTGGCACTTAGGTCTTTATTGCCGTTGTTCGAATACAAAACAACGGCAATAATGGCGTAAATGTCGGGCGCCATAAGGTCCCTTTTGATTTGGACGATCACATATTTCACTGAAGGGCAAAAGCTAGCATATTTATAACATAGGTCACCTGAGCAGCGTAAACATTGGGCTGGTACACCGGCGGGTGGTGGGACACGGGGTGGTGGTACACGTTCTGCTGCGACGGCTGCGGCTGCTGCTGCGGCTGTTGCTGCGGCGTCGTCGGCTGCTGCTGCGACGTCGGCGTCGGCTGCTGCGGCGGCTGTGATTGTGGGACTGCGGGCTGAGGATGTATGTTTCATTTTATTTATTTATTTTAATTTAACATGTTCAAGGAGAACCAACAAGCTTGCATTTTTACACTAGTAATTAATTTAATTGAAATGATCGTCTTTATTATATGATTTTAGTCATAAGTTTTCTTGTCAGAGAGATCTTGATGCATTCAAAACGTGACAAATAATATGTCTGAGCTTAAACAGTTGAGGAACTCCTCAACCCTCATCTGAAGCCGAATCTGGATACAACATGAGGAAAAATTTAACTCTGCAAGAGAAGTGAAATTTTATTTGCACGATTTGTTTTGACACAACCACATTACATACAAAGTGAAGCTTAATACACGTGAGTAGCATCTGGGTGCGTCGTGGTGAGCCCGTGGCTTTATCAAAATCATAATTACATATCTCAGTTGGTAGGCGGTGTGCGCGTGTACCTTGTGCTGCGGTCTCGCGTTGGGAGCGGGCGCGGCGTGCGCGCCGAGCTGCTGCATGCAGGCCGACAGCTTCTCCAGCGCTGCGGAAACACCCAACATTGCATTGTACCACACTATGCTATATTATTCTAATCATCAAATCTATACTATTATTATAAAGTGGTAAGCGTTTGTGAGTTTGTTTGTTTGAGGCGGGGGTAATCTCCGTAACTTCGATTTCCAAAATTCTTCCACCATTAGAACGACACATTATCCAAGATTGCTATACGCTATATTTTATCTCAAAATCGCACGAGAGTGAAGCCCTATAATACATACTACACAATTAAACTGAATCATTAATCGCTTGAAAAAAAGAAGAAAGAATATACGACGTTTTCATTAAATTACAAATAATTAAAGCGACTAGCGCCGCTATAAGAGAAGGGCCTGTTTAGTTATAACGAGAAGAAAAATAAACTACATTTTCTACTGACATGTAAAAAACCTATTATTAATTAATATTTACTGGTAAATTTTATGGAAGTTGCTTATTACGATATTTATTTACTGTATTATTATTATTTATTTAGCAAAATATAACGGTACACAATATGTATCCTTTAAAAGTATTTAGTAAGAAAAAATAGGCACTTAGAAAAAATTCTAACCCAATAATATCATCCTAAACACGTTGACTCACATTCGTCAATCTCACAAAACTGCAAACAATTCCTGACAAGCGTCTTCCATCCATCCACAAACACATCACACTCAGGTTCCTGGTTCAGGAACTAAATCATAAAATCACCATATTATATTTGGCCGTCCAAATCAAAAGGGACCTTATGGCGCCCGACACTTACGCCATTATTGCCGTTGTTTTGTATTCGAACAACGGCAATAAAGACCTAAGTGTCAGCCGCCACAAAGTCCCTTTTGATTTGGTCGGCCACATACATTAATGAGTAAATTTGAACATATGGTTATTCAATTCATTTATCATTTTTAACCTAACGTTAATTGTAGATAGACTATCGTTTATTTGCCAAAATATAAAACACAAAACCGACAAAAACAACAAAACATAGATAATACATGCGGTGAGGTGCGGAGAGGGAGGGGATACTCAAAACCGTGATATGAAGCTTCAAAAGCTAAATTAAGACTTCAGATAATAAAATTCATTATTAATATCTTTCATCATCATCATATCGAGTGTGTTATTGCTAACACTAGTGTCAGATTTTTTCTCAAGTCGCCTAAAGGCATCTGATATGACTTTTGGGACTACTTACCGCCATATAGTGGCAGGAAGTCGAATACACACTAGTGAACTAAACTGTCCACCAGTGTGCAGGTTTCCTCACGATGTTTTCCTTCGCCGGAAGCAAGTGGTGGTCTATGAAAACTACTATACCTATGTGAGTCAGATTGGTATACAAACTCATATGGCACGAGTAGGATACGAACCTAAGACCTTTCGTAACATAGGCGGACGTCGTAACCATTACACCACCACAGCTTCATTCTATGTCTTTCATTTTGGCTGAAGGCTTTCGAAATTCGACTGTTTGTAGTGAAAGAAACATCGTAAGAAAACCTGACCTGGTTAACAGTTTAGTTCACTAGTGCGTTTGCGACCACTTGCCACTAGATGTCGGTAGATGTCATATCAGATGCCTTTGTTGAAATAAAATCTGACACCAGTGTTAGATAACGCACACGATAAGAGTAAATAAATAGAGCCTATGTGGAATGAAACATAAACAACAACTTATTGTTTTGCCATTGCCATCTCCATTTCGGACACTAGCTGACACAACATCAATTAGAATGCAAGTTTCTTTACTAATTTTCTTCATCAGATCTTTCTTTAAAATATATCTATATGAATAGTATAAGATTCACAAAAAGATATAACGCGTAATAAAAACATACGCGTAATACAAAGCAAACGTGAAATTATATACATTCCCACAACGGGAATCGAACCCGACACCTCATGATGAAATATACGACATAGAAACATGGCTTGTATGACAGATTCGCAAGCATTCAAACAACAGTGAATGAACAAAACAAACAGCCCGTCAATGTAGCACGAGATTTACTCGGAGAAAGCATGGTGCTGTCCCGTTCTAGCATCGTGCAGCCTATCAAATGATCGCGTTCTCTATTCATTCAAATTATACATTATTTAATACATATATATATATGTATAATTTGAATGAATAAAATTTTCTGTTTGACCTTTATAGTATCAAGTCCAACTATAATGTGTTTACTATGAATTTTGTAGTCTATACGTGAAAAAATAATCTACTTGAGTTCGACGTTCGAGGTTTTGTCAAGGCTATGTGTCCCGTAATTGCCTCGCGCGTCGTCTATGGGAGGATATATATGCCCTATTCTGGGGCTGGATCACACGCGCGTTGCATGTCCTTTTTATGTATAACATGTATCTGTTGTGTGTTCATGAAACAAAAGATTCGATTTGGCCGAGGGTGTGTAGTGTAGTGTAAACGAAAACGAAGACAAAGACAAAACATACAAGCACACTCACTGCTAGCGCTGGTGTCCGCCGGCGCCGCGGTCTCCGCCGGCAGCGGAGAACTCAGCTGTGGATGAAAACGTGATTTTTTAAAAATATAAGTTGATATGCTTGATCTTTGAAAAGTTTTTGTGGTTTTTTCAAGCGGGTTTCGCCTCTCTCTGTGCTAAATTTCATAAAAATTGATCCAGTAGCATTTCGAGTTTACTCATTACAAATGAAAAATGCTTTTATCTTTATAATATCAGTATGGATATTAATTACACAATAGTTTTGGCTTTTGCGATTTGATTACACGATAACAAATAAATTCACTTCAATTTTTGAACAATACTACTAATATTAGTAATACGAAAGTTAGTGTGTGTGTTACAGACCTCGCGGTCGCGGTCGCGGTCGCGGTCGTGGTCGCCGTCGATGTCGGGCGACAGCGCGCCGAACTGCACGTCCAGCAGCTGCGCCGGGTGCGGCATCTCCACCGCAGACGACGGGATCTGCAGGAGGGGGGGACATTCACATTAATTTATTTATAATAAATAAAAAAAGTTTACCCGCAAAATATTTCGACGTTTCCTTATTGAATTAGCACAAAAATTCAAGAGCTAATGTAACGTCGTCGTTGAGTTAGTAACCCATAACACAAGTCTCGAATTTACTTCGGGGTGAATTCAACCTGTGCGATTTGTCCATACATACTTATACACCATAAATTTTTAATTATGCCAATGTGTGCATAGTCAAAATATAAAAAATCAAAATCCAAAATTTATCCAAAAAATCTATAATAATTGGTTATAATACTTAGAGTGTGCCACCTGACTACTACGCTTCATAGTAAAGGTAAATTCAGTGCAGCGGTTCACACAAAGTAGATTTTCATTGATAAATTCTGGCAATTCTTTTTTGTTTAATTATTTTTCACCTATGCCAGGGTCATTGCACGCGAGAGCGAGAGAACACGATAAACTATGAATCGGAATAAATGGAATTTCAAACTACGTCCATAAATTCATTGATATTTTGGGATAAACGCAAACCTAAATAACTTTAAATTTTGATTACTCACATGTATGAAGTCTTTAATTTTTTGGCATAATAAAAAAATTATGGTGTATAAGAGAATATAGCACCGACCTTGGAGGGCGGCGGCAGCCTGGCCCGCGGCTGTTTCCTGGCGGAGTCCGGGAAGGCGGCGCCGGCCGGGTACTGCGGGTACGCGGGCGAGGTCGCGGGCCGCTGCGACTGCGCCGTCAGCTGCGACAGATACTGCGACTGCGCCGCCGACAAGCTGCCCGACATGCCCATCGGCTGCAACGAACATTGCCCTCACGTACTTGTTTTCACCAAAATATATTGCAAATAAATCACTTTTTTTGGATATACATAACATTTTTTAAGACCTATCAAATAAAAAGTGTTTCCCCCTCTTTAAGTGTAGGGGAAGTACCGCAATGTATTTTTTCTACAGTTCTCTTCGTTTGATTGACGTTAGATGTATATTTCTACCAAATTGATGGAAACGGTGATGGTGTAATGGTTAAGAGCCTGTGCATCGAAAGTTTCCAGGTTCCTACTAGTACCATATAAGTATGTATACCAAACTCATGTACATAGTAGTATTCATCGACCGCCACTTGCTTCCGGTGAAGGAAAATGTTTTCCTTCACTTTCCTTTCCAGGTTTGTAATCATCCAGTGTGCAGGTTTCCTTCTCACTGTGGAGGAAACCTGCACACTGGTTGATTATCAACTCCATTAATAGTGCCAAGAAAATCGTTGTGTGTGTTTCATTCCACGCAGTGACCACGACCCACAGGCATGAGAAACTAACTGTATGACTATGTACAAGTATGAATAGTCTAAGAGCTATACTATAAGGTTTCCTGTTTTCCTTCCTGCTAAAAAAATTGTTTATTTGTTAGACAAATTAAAAAACCCCCGACTTTCAATATTCATTTCGCAACAACTTTAAAACTGAACAGATTTTCATGAAACATGGCTAAGAACACTCGGTATAAAATTATCTATGACACAAAAAAAAAACTAAACGAAAATCGGTTCATCCGTTTGGGAGGAAACTTATAACACGCCTCTTTTTGCGTCGGGGGTTAAAAATCAAAGTTCATCTGTACCTGGTGGTGGTGGGAATGGTAAGCATCAAGCTGGTCCTTGGTGGTGGGCGGCTGTGTCGCCGAGGCCACGGCCGCCACCGCAGCAGCCGTATGGTTGTTTGCCGAGTTTATTTGCTGTGGGACAATGTGCAGTTTTGAGACCCAATTCAATTCAAATCGTTCATTGCCCGTCATATTGTACATCAGTTCTCTTAGCTAGCTAACACTGGTTACATAATAGGCACAATATGAACCCTGTCGGGTATTTGCTAACATCAAAATGGAACGGCAGCCGGATTTATTATAAAATTCAAATTTCAAAGGTTACATAATATGTGGACGAAATTTCTTTCCCTTTTCATACTAGCGACACCATGTCTTGATTATCGTTTTATTTATTACTTGTATATTGTTATAGTTTAAGTACTCTTTTATGTAATCACTAGTTTTTGCCCGCGGCTTCGCTCGCGTGAATTTCGGTAACAATTGTTTTTCCCGGCTATGTACTTTAAACAACATTGTATGTTAAATTTCAAGAAGATTGGTTGAATGGATAAAGCGTGAAGACGTAAGAAACAAATCAAACATACTTTCGCATTTAGTTGTATTTAAGTATAGCTTTTAGTGCTAAACGCGTCGCTGAGTAATGTATTTCTTCTGTTACTTCAAATTGTGTTTATTATATATGTATGTGTTATATATTGTGTTTATTATTATACGATGAACATGTAAAAATCGTAATGTAAATTGAAAATGTTCCGGACGCTGCGACACAAGCATCGCTTAGTGCAGAGTCCACAGTCCAACTTATAAATTGTAAATCTAACTACTAAAATGATTCTGTCAATTATTGTACTTTTTTCTTTGGTGAATAAAGTTATTATTATTATATAGTTAGGATGATCTGTGTAAGTAAAAGTGTAAAATGTTATCAATATTTGATTTTTTTAAAGGTTTCGAAGGATTGTAATGAATGCGGTGAAAATGCTATGCGATAAACAACATTTTTTTTAGGCATTCGTTTAAACGATTCACCGAACAACACAACTTTTTCATAGTGGTAGCAAACTCACGTCGAAACAACACAATTTTTTCACGTCGAAAAAAACACATTTTTTGCATTCGTTCGAAGATTTGTCGAATAACACATTTTTAGGCATTCGTGGTAGGCAAACTCACGTCGATGATAGAGTGGTGTGCGTTGTGGTACGTGTAGGTGGGGATGTGGCTCTCGGGGGCGGCGGCGGGGCCGTTGGGCGGCGCCGCGTCCCAGTCTTCCTGCAACAAACAGACACACACACATACAGTTTTACACAAACATGTATAGGAGTTGTCCAATAATCACGCGCGGCTTGAAAGGGAGGGGGTTCAGCAAAAATCATGGAGGGGGAGTGTATTAAGATATCACATATCACACAAGTATTTCTTTATTTTGTCAAAACGCGCGATTTCAAAACAGAAAAACGAGGTGACGTGTGATACATATTATTATTGTATAATTTATATTTTTTTAAAATGTACGATTTATTTGTAGGTATTCAAAATACACGAGACCAAGGCGAGGGGGATAATAATGCTCAAAAAAACATCACGTGATTAATGGACGGCCCCATATCTATACTATTATTATAAAGAGGTAAGCGCTTGTGACTTTGTATGTTTAATCACAGAAACTTCCGAACCGATTTCAAAAAATATTTCACCATTAGAAGGTACAGTACATTATTCAAGATTGTCATATACTATATTTTATCTAAAATTCCCACGGGAGCGAAGCTACGGGCAACATCTAATACGCATAGTATAGTACAAAACTGAGGTCGGGGCGGGATACTAACTCAACAAATACTACCTAACTATATTTTATATAACATACATAGGTATAATAGATAGTTGAGAGTATTGTATTTAACACAAATTTCAACTTTATACCTCTACGCGTTCCAGAGAAAAAGGGTCTTAACAGACGAACAGACAAACAGATCCTATAGATCGAAAGGTAAACCTTACCATCAGAGGTACGGAACCCTATAAAATAATAATAGAATACCGTAGTAGGGGCTTGCACGGGCGTCGGCTCCGTTTCAGGTTGATTCTGAGTATTACTGCTAGGCGTGAACACCTGCAAACAAAACCATACGTTACTAATATCGTCATACAATCGACTATTAATTTTACAGTTATATAATTTATTCAAAAGTGGCACTTTTTCAAGTCAAATTTTAAATTATAGATGTATTTTCTCAAAACAAACTACTGGCATTACGGAACGACGCCTGCAGAGAAGAAATGAAGAATCTTATTGAAACAGTGTTGGTCCCTATCGTGCCAGAAGGGCTTACCATTATTGTTTCTTATATATTTGTTTTTTTTTCAAACTTTTGAAATTTATTACCAGAGAATAAGTTTCAAAAGTATGAATGGACTTTTTGGGCTGACCGTACGTAAAGTACATGGTCAAAAAGTATACAAAAAACATGTATGATCGAGTAGGTATACAGATTTATGTGGATATATTTTTGTTAGATGAAAATCGGGGACCGAGTGCAGTTATCCAAAAGCATTGATTGCACAAAATACTTTTTTTTTCGAAAGAATCTTCCATTTTGCCAGTTGCTGACAAATTGTAAAAGTCAATCGACCGCCTCACCTTGGTGTCCGAGAGCGACCACGACCACTCCTCATCGTCCCCCAGTCTTCTGTCGAGCGGAGAGAATCGTGGTGCTAACAAATTGTAAGAGTCAATCAACCGCCTCACCTTGGTGTCTGAAAGCGAACTCCTCATTGTCCCAGACTTCTGTCGCGGGGAAAGAGTCGTGATGATGACACATTGTAAGAGTCAATCGACTGTCTCGCCTAGGTGTCTGAGAGCGATTCCAACCAATCCTCATTGTTCCAGATTTCTATTGCGGGGAAAGAATCGTGGTGCAGACAAATTGTAAGAGTCAATCGACCGTCTCACCTTGGTGTCTGAGAGCGATCCCGACCATTCCTCGTTGTCCCAGTCTTCTGTCGCGGGAAAAGAATCGCCCATGTTGCCGGCTGTTGACAAATTCATAAAAATTCTTAAAATTATTTTACATAATAGTCTACAAAAGGGCTTAGTGCGGGTTTGCTATTCACTTCACTTATCACCATCGAATCGAAGAGAGACCCAGCGAACCAATCACATTACGTCTTAGTGACGCAACGACAACCACACAGCAATGTGATTGGTTCACTGCGACTCACTTCGAATTGATTGATAGTGAGAAGTAAAATGTAACCACACTTGCATATGGGAGTAAATATAACAGAGCCAAAGTTTAATGGACCCTGCTGCACGATAATAAACCAAGTGTTTTACAAAAAAAATATTTTTGCCACGAGCTTTTATTGTCGTTTGGCATATAACGCCTGACAAAAAAAAACCATGCCCGTGCTGCAAACGGTCGAGGAGTTCCCTCATCTGTATTGCCATGGAAACTGGGACGACGTGGGAAATTTCAACTCTGTAAGTCAACTGGAAGTGGAAGAAATCTAACTTGAAAGATTTAATTACAGACAGACAACGGGATAGGTGAAACGAAATAAAGCTTGCAATTATCAGCAAGCATTGAAACAGGCTGGCTGAAGCAAAGAGTACTGACCGTCGCTGGTGTGGTTGTTGTCGCTCCAGTCGTGGTCGGGGCGGAGCCCGCGCGCGCGGGCGGCGGTGCCCCCGCGGCGCCCCCCGCGCGCCGCGCCCCGCCCGCCGCGCCCCGCGCCGCGCCCCCGCGCGCCCCCGCCGCGCCCCGAGCCCCGCCCGCCCTCGCCCTCGCCGCGGCCTGACGTAGATAATCATAAACTAATTGGCTACTCTCCAACTAGTCAAGTTGCATGAACTTGAATAAGTTTGGACAAAATTGTATAAATAAAAGAAAGAATAAAATGGAACACTCTATCCAATAAAAAAAAGGTTAAGTTTTGTTTGTATGGAACACCATACAACTAAACGTGAGCATTTTTTCACATATCCCATAAATTATAGATTAGTCTAAGTAAACAAGACAAATGAATTCGGTATACATTGCTGGTTTTCATTGCGGTAAATAAAAGCCTTCGCGTCTACATTTGACCGAGTTCGGCGGTAATGTGGAAGCTACTTTATACATAGTCAAGTAGTCAACTGACACAGTGAAAAAGGAAGAATCTATGTAACTAGCTATTGCCCGCAGCTTCGCCCGTGTGCATCTCTCTTTGTGTCTTTTGTGGATTTAATTTTTAAAAAGTAGCCTATGTTTGAATGAGGTTCTTTAACTATATGCATACCAAATTTCAAAAGAGGTTTAGCCGTGAAAGCGGACCGGACAGACTGACTTCCGTATCAGTATGAATTAAAATGTATTAAGTACTATGTATGAATAGTAATGGCAGTAAGCAGACAATATAAGTATAAACTCACGCGGCCTGGGCGCCGAGCGCTCGCGCGCGGGCTCCGGCTCCGCGTCGGCGGCCGCCAGCGGCTTCTTCTTCTTCTTCTCGCTGGTCTGCCACTCGCCCTGTGCGACGTTACGCAAGTGTCACCAAAACAATTGCATTGTTAACGGTCAATTTTAACTATTACTGACAAAACAGTCAAAGTGATATATCTCTCTCGGGCAAAGATTGTCCAAAGTTCGTGTTTTGTAACAAACGTGTCACGTTTGTCTTTCCAAAAAAAGAAAGATTTTTTTAGAATAGGTATTCAAATTTAAAATTGGCAAGTGCGCAAAAAAAATCGCGTTTCTGTGGAAGCCACCTTAATTTTTTATTTTGTTCTAACCATTTGCGCACTTGCCAGTTTTAAATGTGATTACCTATTCTAAAAATTGTTTATTTTTTTGGAGAACGAATTACCTGTATCCGCTGGTCCTCGAGCAACAGATTGCACGCGGCCTCGAGGTCGTTGTCGGAGTCGTGCAGCGCCGAACACACCTCCTCCTCCGTGCGGCACGTCATCTCCATCAACTCCAGCACCTATTGCAACAATTTGCGAATACAAGCCATTTAAAAGATTAAATAAGCGGTGGTTGTGTAATGATTAAGAGCCTGTGGATCGAAAGCTCCCAGGTTCGAATCCTACTCGTGCCACATGAGTTTGTATACCAATCTGACTCATGTATAGTAGTTTTCAGCGACCACCACTTGCTTCCGGTGAAGGAAAACATCGTGATGAAACCTGCACACAGGTTGATTATTAACTTGTGTGTGAAATGGAGAAGGCAACGACAAACCACTCCATTACTAATGCCAATAAAGTTGTTGTGTGCGTATAATTCCCCGTAATGATCACGACTCTCAGCCATGAGGAATACGACTATGAAAAAAAGATTAAATAGCTTAAAAGTAACATCGCCTTGGGTAACTGTTAGGATGTTATGATTGGACAATCTATCTAATCTAATATGATTGAAAATTGGTTAAATAAATAAATTTAGTCATTTACTTTCTTCTTCTTCTTCACAGTCGTATTTCTCATGGCTAAGGGTCGTTGGATTGACATTGATGATGGAGTGGTTTGCCATTGCCTTCTCAATTTCACACTCAAGTTGACAATCAGAGTGCAGATTTCCTCACGATGTTTCGCTTTACCGGAAGCAAGTGTTGGTCGATGAAAACATGAGTCAAATTGGTATTAAAACGTATGTGGCACGAGTAGAATTCGAACCTGAGACTCTCATCTCCGCGTCTTACATTCAGGCAGTGAAGCCGCGAAGACCTTGGACAGCGCAAAAAGCTAAAAATTAAAATTGTGATGACTTTGATGTAATGTTACAACCGTCTGACCTCAGCCTCACAGCGTCTATGAAAATGAGAATTTTGCTTATATATCTACTATCAAGATCATGTCCCTTAGTCGTCTCGTACGTAAATCCCCACGTGAATATCGTAAGAAACGACCATAGGGGATAAAGGCTTGATAACTTATAGGAAACGACAGAATTGCTAAAGGTTGACGTCAGTCGAGCGGTCATGAAATCAGGCGGAATCAAAAGGCTTCACGGCGCCACAGCCGAGATTGGCACACAACAAAGACTTAAATAGTAAAGCAGTCCATCAACAAAGCCACTAACCATTCTGCGAACGTCGGAGGCATCCTCGCTTTTACGATCGATCATGTGTGCCATGCGGAGCTGTTCTGTGGTTGCCTGCAAAGAATCAATTCAAAAATATTTATTTATAAATACAGGTAATAAATATTATAATACAATAATACAACATAAAATAATAAATATTATAATACATAGATAACTATATGTTATTGGTCAAATTTGTCAAAAAGTCTAATAGTCTATGGCGCTTTATAAAGTAGATGGCGCTACTGTGCCGTATTTTTTAAAATAATAAGGCGGGTAACACCTTAGTGTGCAGCCAATGCGATATAAACTCACCTGTGGCTTGATCTTCTCCTTGGGCTGTGGTTTGTCGGCGCCCTTGGCCTTCTCTGGCGCGTGCTTGTCCTTGCCGACCTTCGCACCACCCTTGGTGGCGCGCGCACCCAAACTCATCTTTATTTGCTATATTTACAGCCTCTATTTACAAGCAGCTGTCGACAAGAGAACATCTATTTACTTTTATAAATTAGCATGATCATATACAGGGTGTTATAGAAGTATATACAACACAATCATGTTGAAACAATCGCGTCCTAAAAATATATATTAATAATAATATTTTTTACAGACCCCGGGCTTCGGGCGCCACAGCCGCGGAAGCGACGGGAACACGTGAAGATGACCAGAAAAAAATAACATTAGTATCCTCTGTAGACATACTTTATAATGACAACACAAATCAACCTTAAACCCTAACGCCCTGTTGATTGAGCTGAAGAATTATATGAAGATTTGACAACCTAACTGCTAACTGACAATCCTGAGTTTCCATATAAAAAGACAAAACCAGTTATCCATTTAATGGTTAGTGCAATATTTTATGAATGCAATAACGATCAGATCTATCTATCTATGAGTCATAATGATTCTTTTATATTGTTTACATACACAAAAACATTGTAAACATTTGAGTGAATAATGCCTACAAGATTGTCGTTTTTCTATAGCATAATAGGCAAAGAAGCATATTGGTTACTGATAGTGTTCATCATCATCATTAACAGCCACTTAAACATCCTCACTGGTGGGGCACAGGCCCTCCTTGTGAATAATTTAAATAGGGAAATGGTTAACATGTAAACGATAATTATAATCATGTCATTTCAAGCAGCTTTCATTTCTATCAAGTTAGCTTTCGAATAAACTCTGATGTCATATTTTATTTGAGTACAGACATGTTTAGGAAGGCTGTTGAAAACTTGAAAGCCATGTTTAGATGTACGGTGGAATTTTGCATATTTGATTAAACAGCAACATCATTTATAGCCTTTCCCTTGGTTGACTTTTACAATCTGGGAGAAGCAGCTGGCTGATTCTGTTTTTATTTCACTCGCATGAAAGTATTTATTCAAGTAAATATTTATCCAAACGGTACAGATAGATAATGGATAGGTAGAACATGGTGTTACTAGTTAACTTCACCACAAAAAAGGACTCTGAGCAACCGGGATAAATGGTCCCAGAATGGAAGATCCAAACAACCACCAACTTGGAAATAACAATAAACAATGTTTTTGAGAAGTGCCAAAATAAGAAAGATACATTTCATTTCTTTGTCAAGATTTAGAGTAATATCAGTAATTAGCTATAAGACATTTCTTGGTAATCCTTATGTGGAAATATTTTTTCCACTTGCATTATCTTTTAAGATGGATAAAGATGTGCAAAATCAAAAATGAATCAACAATAAACAAATCCAAAGAATAGATGTGTCAAAGTATTGATTTATGAAGGTCAAGGCTGAACTTTGGATATCGAGCTTCAATTTGCACTGCACACCTTATCCAACAAAATGTTGGTATTAAACAAACAACACTCCTAAATTGAAATATATCAACAATAAATGTAAAATACATATAAAAAGTGGGTAGAATAATTCCAACACCATTCAATCTATAAAAGTTTAAACTTTATAAAATTATGTAGCTCATATGTCATGTACTAATCGGATTCTCACTACCTATAGAAATTTCTGATAAGGTTTACCATTTCTATGAAAGTATGATTCCAACCAAAAACAAAACATTTTCACTAAGATAATGGCACTCAGGTCAATGTACACAAAGGCAAATACAGCTGTTTAACAATGTACAATAATCATGATAGGGAGGTACTATGATAATGTTTATCTACAATACAAATTACAGGTAGACAACACAATCTTGTTGGGGATGTCCAATTGGAGAAGTAGACGTATATCAATGGCACCGACAAAGCGTCAAAACGAGTAAACAAAACATTTGGGCGGATCGCGATCTGTAAACCGCCTCATTCAAGACAACGCCCAAAAAACACTACAGACCTCAAAAAAACATTACAACCGGCATTCAATAAGATAAACGGAGGATATATTTCACCAGTTTTCGCAGAAACCAGCAATGAATCATTACAAACGGATAACACGAGCAATAGTGGTGTCGAGGAAACGCAGCCATTTCCACCGGAACCCAAGCCAAAACCTGGCAAATCCACTTTTTCACGCAATTTTAACAGTTCACGTCATCAGATTTTAGCACATCCAAGGCGAAATTCTATAGGCCAGCGGCACATGTGGGGGACGCCATTCTTGAAGCACCTTTCTTGGTATCAAAATGACAGTCTTTGTTGACGAAATTATCGTCCACAACACATAATCACACCTTGTTTGCACACACATCAACGCACAATATTACAAGTAATATAATTTTTACCTCAATTCTAATTTATATCCGAAAATTAACCGAATTTATTAGAAAATTTACTAATTTCCATACCTGTGAATGCGCTCTCAAACGCAAGCTGGTCACGTGACTTGCTAGTGTTGTGCCATGTACAGCCATGCAAAAAAATTCGCAATCGTTTAAAATAATGGCCAGTTTTAATGATAAATCAATACTTGTAGATTACTTTTACTTAAACAATAAATTAGAGCCAATACTTTATTATTTTTAATATTTAATTATTATTTAAATTATTTCAGTAATGATAAAATGTTGTTGTGGAACCCAGGGTTTTTCCTATTCACGTTTCAATTACGTATGTACACGTATCAATTCAGGTTTCCCTATAAGTGACGAAGTCATTTATTTCATAAATGTATTAAATGAACAAATAGATTTTTGTCTAAAGATACAACTCGATTCTTTGTAAGTTAAAAAACTGAAACAACAGATCGGTAATCGACGTCACGCGAGATCTCATTACTTAAGAAAATTCCATTATTTTACAAATAATTTATCATCTAGACATACTAATCCATATGCGAAAGTATGTATGTCTATCTGTTCCGCTTTTACGGCTAAACCGCTGGACCAGTTTTGATTGATTTGACCCATAAAACATGGTAAGTTGGTATGTCTGTAGTCAAACACAGGCTACTTTTTTTTCAAAAATCAAACCCCAAAATGACGACTTCACCGGCTATCACACAAAACTATTGGTATTAGAATCCAGTAATCTAGCATGGATAACATATTAAATTACAAAGCTATGATTATGCTGTCAGATTACAAGTAACTTCACTACGCACTATCTACGAAGTGGTTGGTAACAGTGCCAGTAGTAATACCATAAATGTGAAATTTTGAAAATTTCAAAATTTTTACGAGAGAATAGCCCGAGTGCAGCTAGTACTCAATCTTGTTCTTAGTCAAAGATAAATAAAATAGCTTTCAAAGGTTCTTCGTCAAACATGATGTGATTTATCGATTTATTGATTTTAATCAAACATGTACTGAGTACATACCTATGTTACGTTTTAAAACATGTAATGTAGTAATTAAAAATATTGTTTGGATTTTCTTTACAATTTTTATAAATTTTTCATACATGGGGAAAGAATAAAATGAAAGTTTTAACAAAGATTTGTAGTCTGTTTTATGATAAAATTTAAATTCACTACCTCTAAACCACCATGAACCACCTACACACCCTACCATACTGCTATTTATTTTTCTGAACGATAGGTACAGAAAGGTACCTAGACCTACTTCAAAAATTTTCCCGCTAATTTAAACGTCAATGTCTTTCATTCAAAATACCAAAAGTCAAGAAAAGGAGTCGTATCGTAATTTAATTTATTTACATTGGTTTTGTATTTAGTATTAGTATTACATACATTAGTTTTGGTTGAATTTTGTGAATAAATAAAGCATGTCGCTCCTTGAGGATGTATTTCTTGAAGACGAAGCCGGTGAGGCTGAAGAGTTGGAGCGTGTTATTGAAGGCGATGAGTTTGACGAAAGACCAGCTCCACAATCCGGTGAAGATAGTAATGATAACAGCGAAAAAGAAGATGAAGCAGGTACCTACTAAAGAAAGAAAAACTTTATTCCTTTATTCGGCAAAAATACTACCCGTTGGCTCCATAGGCCGCTATCTACTGCGCGCAGCATTGCGCGACCTGCTTTACTGGACGATCGTCAACCACTCTGGATTGGGGTGCGGTGTGGTAACGGTCAACTAGAAGAGAACCAGATCTTTCTTCTCTTATAGTCGTATTTCTCATGTATGAAAGGTATGGCCATTATGTGGAATGTACACAGACAACAACTTTCTTGGTAGTAGTTTGCCATTGTCCATTTATGAAATGTCCGCCACCTGATACATAAATCATTGACTAGAGCAGGAACTATTCTGAATCTGATTATTTGATTCAATGGAAGCCTAAATGAAAAGAAACCATTTAATTAAGGTTACTGTATAAAAAGACTTTAACAGTGTACCTAATTAGCTAATAAATAATTTTGACTGAGGATGTTTATCCTAGTCTACAGATCTCAGTAAAATTTCCTACTTATATATAGATATATCCAAGCCTAATGTTTTAATTTCAGAGGAAGACAAAAGGCGTGTCGATCCAAGTAAAGCTCAAACGAAAAGAGTCTCAAAAAATCCAAGAGTAATTTTGAATCCAGCACGACTAACTGGTCCCAGAGGAATACAGGTTATTCCAGACCATTTCAAGGATTTTAAATTCAAAGGTAATATTCACTTTCCCATCAAAGCATAACATTTTATGTGCGAAAGAGATTAACAACTATGTTGCATGTTGTGTATCTTTTTCACTCATATAATTTGTCACAGATATAACCTGTAACCTAGTTTCAAGCATAAGGACTTGCTAACTGCATCACTATAAACGGGGCAGGGGGCGCGCGCGGGGAAACACCAGCTGAGATGCGCGCGCCATATTCCCCTCCAACTAGTCAGTAAAAAGGATTCAGTACGCGCACGTGACTGCTTGATTCAAAATCAATTTTCTATTTGATTGCGCGAAAGCGTGCCCAGGACTATTGAATAAAAAAATATATTCATTCTTGCAATTTTAGGAAAGGGTCACGAGAAAGAAGATTTGGACCTTGTCCTGAAGAAGTTGGAGCACTGGGCCTACAGGTTGTATCCCAAGTTCCAATTCGAAGATTGCTTGAAGAAAATTGAGACTTTAGGCAAAAAGCGGCCAGTAATGGTAAATTTTATGTCTAAAAACCAAGTGTCTTGCTACTTCTTACTTCCCTTAAAGACTATTTTCTGCAGTTAGACCTCTGCATATAGAATCATTGTCTTGTCCAGATGAATCTGATCAGTCAATGGACTGATCAGATCCATCCTATGCAATGGCATAGGACTGTGTAAATTAGTGTAATAAATTTAAATAAGATATGGATTGCGTCAAATACACCATTATTTCTAAGATGCTTACGAAATAAGTAGGTATATATTTAAAACAACAATATTTCAGGTACACCTCCACAAAATAAGGTCAGACCAGTACATATCAGACGAGGTGGTGGTGCAGAGGGACTCCAGTGACGAGGCTGAGCCGGCCGAGGAAGACGAATTTGATAAGCTACTGCAGCAGCAGATTGAACTGGCCCGGGCAACTCCGGCCAGCTCTAAGAAAGGGTTTCCTACTCCTAGGGTTGATACGTGAGTTATGAAAGGATTTTTAGCCAAATTATTTACAACACAATACTCTTTATTGTACCAGAGACCAATACAGAAAATGAATACGACACAATACAAATAAAAGGCCCCAGTGGCCTTAAATTAAACCTTCACGAAACTTTTTCATGTTATATTCTTAATTAAATATCAAAGCATTTCATAATGACCACTGCTGAGAAGAAATGCCAAAATATACATAAAATTATTTAAACAGGCTTGCCATGATTGTTTTTTTATATATTTTATTCCCATTATTAAAATCACTACATACACTGATTTATAATCAAATTTTTATTTCAATTCTGTTTTCAAATGACAATAACTCTTCGCTTTTATAGTCTACTTCTCATTCAGTAATGGTGCACAAATTACAACTTCAGGTAATTTATTTAAATTACAAATTATTAACTGAATTTATTTGCTCTTTACTCACAGACCGTCGTTTTCAATGCCCAAAGCCACATCATCACCTTCTATCAGCGACGAACAGAAAGAGAGAATGATTAGAAACAGAAGATTGGCTGAAGAGAGACGTTTGGCTAGACTGAGAAACGCTGAACATAACATATCTGTTATAAACGAAGTACCCATTGAAGTAGAAGACAATCAAAACAAATTTAATGTTGAGCATAATGAAAATATTGTAAATGATGTGCCAATTGTAGTTGAAAATCATCAAAATGGATTTAATGTGAACCATAGTAAAAACCACACTGTAAATGATGAGCCTATAGATGTAGAAAATCAAATTCATTCTAGAAAAAAGTATAATAGGTCAAATACTATAGACAGTTCAGATAATGACTGTGACGAACTGGTAGTGAATGAGGCTATAACTGTTGATGTACATGATACTAGACCTGATATTGATGTAAATAAAGATCAATTAAACAGACCAGTTGACAGAAAACGTAATAGATCTAAAATTGACAGTTCAGATGAAGAGATAGTTAAAATTGATGACGAAAATCATGTAACAGAAGTTAATGGACCAATAAAAAAACACAATCTTATCATAGATTCTGATGATGCAGTATCAAACAATATCGAAGATAGACCTGATATTGTAAATGATAAGAGTCAAAGTGACTTAGTGACGGATATTGAAGAAAATGCTGAAGTTTCAAAAAATGCTACAGATAATCAAGTTACACAAAATGAGACTGACAAAGAGGTAACAAATGAAATACCGAATGAATTTGAACTCAATACTGATGAAGAATTATCGAGTGAATCTATAAATCGTGAAAATGATTTGGTTTCAGCTGATCATAGTGAAACTAATGAAGGTGTTAGTTCAAAAGCTAATACTGACAGCAAAAAATGTGCTGAAAATTACATTACAACCGAAGAATTAAAGAGTCTAAACAGTGCTGAAATTGAAATGTTACCTTCAAACAATAAGGAAAATATTGATGATAACAATGTGGATTTAGAACTAATGGATGTGGATTTCAACGAGGACTTTTAGAATGAAAGTCAATATACAATTCAAAAAATTTATTCACGACCGTGCAAACGAAAACGAACCTTATCACAGAACATAAAGAATCCATTATTCTAAACTGGCGTATTAGTAGAATTTTACACACACAGGAGGCTACAAATTATTGTCTTCTTTTTGAGTGAAACCAATTTAGAGAATCAATACTACGTACGAAAAGTTAACACTTTCATTCAGTCCATTTTAGAATTATGTTTTGTCTCCTTTTTTTTATGTCAAAAATTGGAAAGAGTGATAGGGACAAAATATATTTTATCTAAAATTTGCTGAAACTTTTAATTACAAAGACAATAGATGTATTTCAAACTTAGTTCAAGTTTAAGCGATAACACGAAAGCATTTAAAGTATGTTTTGTGTCGTCTCTGTCTAGCTACTTATCGAGACAGAGAAAACACGATTTTTGAGAATTTAAATTTTACTTTTTAACATAGCTGACTATCCCGTGCGTAAAATCCTATTAATTCACCGACGTCCTAATAATTTATACATAGTATATGTAATTTTTAATATTAGAAATTTACACATTACAAAATGCAGGCAATCTTTGTATGATGTTGTTTAAATATAAGCATAATTTTAATGTTAACAATAGGGGCTAAAATAAATTATGTTTAAATCCTAACTAAATGAAGTTTTATTCAGTGAAACTGGATAAATTGTACATGAAAGAAAGTATTCTTTCGCAACACAAATATGCAAAATAGTATCGGTAAAACAGCTCATCACGAAAAGTATGCGTCGGCAAACTAGTACATGAATACTCCATCGACATTGTCATATCAATCAATCCACATATTTGCTGTTTTCCCAAGCACGGAGGTGAAATATGCTTTTCAAGAGAAAAAAAATCATTAATATTTTAGTTATTTTCAAGAAATTTAATGTTTCTAATAAAAAAAAAAAAATCAATGATACGAAAACATCACCGAACTGAACTTCTTATTCATAAAAAAGTTTAAAGTATACTTCAAGCTATAATATGTATTAGCTCGCTGTTTCACAATATTTGACATTGACAGAACAAGACAAAACATACTTTAGCTTAAGGTACACTTTAAAGAGGTTTAGTCATCAAGTTTGTACAAATATGTTTTTAAATACATATTACTTATTACGATTAGTTTACACTTTGAAATAAATAAAACTTCAAAACAATATAATGAATTCACTGAATGTGGAAGCGCAGCAATCCAATTCAAACCGGAACCATTGGACTAACGAAATAGTAATTGGGAACTTTCAGTTTCAATGAAACACAAACAAAACTAGGTTACATGACAATGTCATTAAATAAAAATGGAAGCAATACACACCCAATCACAAAAAAAAGGGATTTACATAAGCTATGTACACAAGTACTTTTTAAAGTCTGAATTTAGAGCAAGCAAATTTAAAAGATCTAAGAACACAAGAATAAAGATCATATTCGGTAGATAAAAAGAAAGTAATTTGGTGTTAAATCAATTATGTACTTTAGCACGTTAAATATAAAGTTCATCCTTGCGTTTCTAGCGTATCTATTTATTACTCTTTAACAATGAGCATATTGTTGTTATTTATGTAATTCTTGATAACAAATATATCATTTTATAATTACTAGTAATATGTTTTCATTAGAGAAAACTATTGTTGCACGTTTCTCTTCGTGTGCCATAAAAACAGACTTTAGTATTTAAAAAAAAACATGTTTGAAAGTTTAGTAGAACCTCCCACCTAGTATAGACTAGTTTACAAATAAGACCTGGTTCGCGTGAGTTAAAAAAGCTCTCGGAAGTTGACGTTTTAAAAACGCTTTCGACTTAACCGAGTTTTCATTTTAACTCTTTTAAGCGCGTCGAAAAAGCGCTCGTGCGCACAAGGACTTAAGTTTTAAAGAAAAATAGTTGACCCATTGTGATATCTTGAATAATAAATCTTAACAAATATATTTTTACGCCAGCCAGATTAAAAACTAAGGGATATCGATTTAAATACAATCACTTCGTTTAATAAAATATGTACGTTTACTATTTCAGCCAATGACAAAGCCGAAATAGATTCTTATTGTAGATTGGCCGATATGTCTATTTTTTGATTGGTTTCTCGAATTTCACATACGAAAGATCCTTCTCAATATCAAAATCACTGAAGAACACTATTAATATACCGCTATATCTAAAAATAAGTTATTTACAATTATTATTTGGTTTTACATCAGTACAGAATTCAAATCTCACAATAGCCTAGAAAAACGGCAATTAAAAAAATATAATGCGATTGCTAAACCTATTTTAGATAAAACAATGTTTTTCCCTCTTTTTCTAATACATATTGGTATTGAAAGGAGACAAAATATATTTTATCTAAAACTCATTCGGGTTTTAGCATGAGCGTGATATTTTTACGAGTAAGACTTTTATTTTCATATGGGAAATCTTAAAATCAACAATTTTAGTCACGATTTTCAAACAAGGAATTTCAACAAGTCGCTTTGCATAGTTCTATCGTTCAACGATTACTTTATGTAGTTTTAAGTCTTTTACTGGACGTGTAAAATGAATTAATTGCTGGAATAGATTCATACTTTCTATAGATTAACTGAAAAGAAGGATATTATTACAACAAATACCTTCGCAAAATTTCCATAACCTTTGCGGTTTTACGTTCCAACGCTCTGTCTACCCCGTATTAAAACGTCTAATAATAAGTTTTGATTTTCTGGACTATAATAACGCAACGAGTATATGTATTATACAATAGAAATCTACATAAAAATTTGTATCTTAAAACTTAAAATCGAAACCATTGACTCGGCAAGATTTTTATAAATACACAAAAAAAAACACATCTTTTACGTTGGCAACACTTCCAACAATGAGATTTCCAAATACTTACAATTTTTTGGCCTTTTCCCAGTTCTTGTCACCAATAGAGATTAAAAACTTTTCCCTAGTTGGTATCCGGTATTAGTGAAGCGAAAAATGACGTGAATATCATCCATGTAACAGCGAGCAACGATTGGTTATTAACATTGTCATTGTTTATAACGTCGTCCCTCGCGTCCACTGGTATTTCTTCAGCTTGGTTCTGATTGGGTTGGTTTTGGTTGTGATTGGGTTGGTCTTGGTTCTGGTTGGGTTGGTTCTGGTCCTGATTGGCTTGGTTCTGGTTTTCCGGTCTCTCGTTGCGTCGCTCGGCTTGCGCGGGGTTCACGTGAAGGTCGCGGAAGAATCCGATTTGGTGTCTGTAATCAAATCAATACTAATATAAATGCGAAAGTCTGCCTTTCTGTCTGTTGCGCTTTCACGGCTAAACCGCTGGACCGATTTGAATTTTGGTAATGAAATTTGGTATACATGTAATTAAAGACCAAATATACTCGTAGGTTAAATTTGTTTTAAAAAATCAACTCCCAAATGACTATAGTGGGGGGTCAAATGTGTGTATAAAAATCACGTCTGTTCCGCTTTCGCAGAGAAACCAGTAAAACACCAGTAGTTTGTAGCTTGTGAGAAATAACTATAAATATAAAGATTGACGAGAAAAAGTGCCTGTGAAGGTCTAATTTCTGAATAAATGATTTGAATTTGAATTTGAAAGAAATTCACGAGAGCAAAGCCGCTGGTAAGAGATAGGTAGTACACTATTCAAAAATAAGTTATTTTTTGGGGGAATCTGGGCTTCACTGCGTTACTGTTCCGAATGAACCGGAGATAGAGAGAGAAAAAAGATAAACAAGGAATACTCACAGATACCCACATAGCATTCTCAGGGCCAATAGTCTGTTCAATAATGCTTTTAGCATTAAGTCAGCTTATATTGTACTTTTACAAAGTGTTTTTTTTTGCAGTAGAGTTTAAATGAACACTTACAGATAGCCAGCAGCCGCCAACAGTAGCACCAATAGCAGCCTCGCGGGACTTCCGTAGAGGTACACTAGTGAGAATAGTATTGCAAGCCTGGAGGCCGCGTACAGATGGTCGAGCCAATCGCGAGCGAGTCCATCTTCCGCGGGGTCCTCGGGCGGCGCGGGGGGCGCCGGGGGCGCCGCCGCGGGGGAGGGGGGCGCCTCCGCGGACGGGGCGGGGGGCGCCGCGTTCGCTTGCCACCTATTAGAAGTACAAATGTTTAGTTAAATTCAAACAATGAGATGAAAAATGTGTGACATATACATTTCCTTTCATATTCTAAAAAGAAGTCGCGTCTGTCTGTATGAACGCGATAAAATAAAAAATCTACGATTTTTGTACGGTTTTCACCAGTAGATTGTGTGATTACTGTATAATTTATTATGGTTTTACCGGAGCGAAGTCGGGTCGCTAGTGAATATATATAAAACTTTTTCGTAGCTGACAGACAGACAACCAATCAGACTTCAAAGGAGAAATTTACGTAACGTAACGGTAAACTGAATTCAAACTGAATTTCATCGAAATAAGCCTGCCGTTTTGTCATTAAAGTCAAACTGTGAGAATTCCGCATAACGTTAGTAAGTATGATTATTTATCAAACTAGCTACAATTCGCAAGTAATACATTATACAACCATTTAACACCCGATTAGACAGAAGCGTAGGTTCAACATCCGCTTGATTACATAATTTTTTTTTCATATCATTTTCACAAATACAAGCCTTGGTTTGAAAGTGTTTACAAACAAGAATATCTTCAGTTTTATCATAATAGCATGGATTCGCACGTGGAATAATGATTGATGGATTCGAACACAAAGTCCAAGGTGACATGAGTTTGTGATTGCCTATAAAACATAGTACTCGTACAGTATGACATTACATACCTGCTATATTATTCTAAGATTTTATAAATAGCAATATACCTATAACGCCTCCAAAAGAAGAATGTTCATAAAATTCATAAAGTCACATTCAACTTATAAATTACGACACTTAATACATAATATGATATCATATTATGTATATAGCAAGTGTGTTTGTTTATCATTCTTTCAACCCGACAAAACAGAGCCAAGAAATGGTGTATATATATCAAATGGTGACGTAGCAAATTAAAATATAAATAATTTGAGATTGGAAAAGATGTTACTTGATTGTTGTTGTTATATACATCTTCTTGACATATTGATTGCTATATGCCGCGCGACCTTGCTTTAAATTCTGGTACACACAGGATTAGATTTGATCATTCATGAATATATCATTGATATTTATGATATACCAAGTTATTTTTTGATTTTTAACATAAGCCTTACTAATCAAGTCAAGGACATCTTGTTCATAAAGTCAGGTCCGTGCAGTAAACCGCTGAGTTCCCACATCTGGAATCGTATCTGGAGCCATTCCTGGGTGCACCATCTGGTCATGTTTATCATAATAATGCATTGTCATCCAAACTAAACATGTTATAAAAAAATTCAGGTCAATCGGTTATATATGTCTGAATTACGAGTGCCTACTGTAATTGAGTTGCAAGATTGCGTCCAAACAAACATGGTACCTTCATACAATCTCTGGAATCTCTTTTGTATCTAAAATATTGACTTATTTTTAGTGTATGAATACATTTGTTGGTTCGAATAAGTTCATGTAAAATTCAAAAATCACACTTACATATTAGCATACTGCTGCATATACTGCAGATAAGCCTGTTGCATCATCATCATGTGATTCGCCATGGAGGCCGGGTCGTTGGTCACGGGCAAGTATCCCTCACCAAAATTATAGTTAGGGTACGGTGGAACTCTTCCATAGTTGTTCACGAAAGATGTCAAATAATTTTGCATTTCTACAGTGTGGTTTTGATCGTTCTGTCTTGTCTCCGGTCTCGTGGTGACTTCCGGTCTTTCTGTCCTTGGTTCAGTCTCGGGAGGGTTAACACTAGGGACGTTGCGTCGCCTTAAACCCTCAATGTCGGCAGCGTCGCCCATTCTTCGCTTCGGCGTGCACACTAGGTGCATAATATGAGCTATCTGACTCTCATAGGTGCGTAGTACGTCTTTCAATATGGCATTGTCTTCTAATAACTGGCCTGAGTATATGATTTTCTGTTCATCCTTGCTCTGAAACAAGGATTTTTTGGAAATTATGTTACAAAATAAATGGCATCGGCCCACCCTACGCACTGAGCTCGTATCGCGGGTTAGAGTGAAACGGAAACTGGCACGACAATTTATGGTAGCTGTACAAATATTCGCTCGTGCGAATTTGGAATCCAACCGGGGCCTCGAGATAACGGACGTGCGTGGTGACTGGTGACCACTACACCATGGAGGTTATAAGGAATATGAAAATAGCGAAAAATAAAATGCAAATTGTCAATTTTATTTTGGTCAATTATATTTTAGTTAGGCATGAATATTACGGCAGTCGTATATATGAACAATCGGCTAATGTGTAAATTCCAGTTTCCTTAAGCCAAATACCTATCACTTTTCCCCAAAAAATTACAATTGGCGAATATAATGTTTTGCAAATTGTGAAAATTTTTCAGGATGATTATTTTGCGAAAGGGACTTGCGCCGAAGTTATCGCTCCCATACTACTAAAATATTGTTAAGTGATACTAAAATACTGTTAACTAAACGTAAATAAATCGTTTCAAAAGAAGGAAAAACTAAAGAAAATTAAATAACTATTGTGTCTTTGTGTCAATGTCAAACGGAGATTTCTATTCTTTTATATAATTTAATTTATTCAAACTTTGGTTTGACTTTCAAAAAATGATTTGTCATTTTTTCAGAAATTGGGCCTTCACAGGCGATCTAACCGTGCGCCACAGCGCACGGTAAGTAGGTACCTGAAAATTATACTAGTTATATCTTTTTATATTTATAAACTAATCCCACTTTCGATTTGTCAAACACACAGAATTAGGTCTTTTATCAATTGCGGGAGAGACAAGGTTCGAAAAACAATTTTTATCCACCAAAAAATGTACAAGTACATTACATGTTACATGTAAAAATGTATGTGGCATTGTATAAATCACAGTAGCTACATTTCATATCGATTCGGGTCAAGCGTGAACTTGTTTCGCAGCGCTTGACGTAACAAACAAATTAATTAGAAATGGTTCTCCAATTTCCCCGGGTGCCCTAACACCTTATCGCCTATGAATAATTGCAATTACAATGTGCCCATTAAATATTCTGATAACAGTGTAACATAGAATATGCAATGTCATGCGTATTAGGTATAGGTATTAGTTGCATTTTATAAATTTGTTTTAAGAAATTAATCGCTTCACTTCATCATGACGACAAATCAGTAAAAGCGAATTTAGATTTTGCGACCCTTTTTTTTTTGTTTACCCAGGGGAATGCTCGTTACGCACTGAGTGTGGGACTCCTGGGCCGCTAGTCGGCCCAGCCTACCCACTAAACCCCTGGGGCGTTTCTACGCTGTCGTTATGGGGGACGTCACGGGGTCGCTAGGCATTTCACCGCGACGCCCCCCCGGCTGGCCTTTCGGCCCCGACCTGGGCGGGCAGCAAGCACAAGTGCTAACCACCCGCCCCTTACGTCACGCGAGCGTGGCGCGGACCATCAAGCCCGCTCCGCGCACCAGTCAAAAAGCTGACGGGGGGAGCGGGCATCACCACACACAGGACACACAAAATCTTGGGTGCCACCGGGCACCCAAGTCTGCCTCTGTACGGGCGAGCAGAGGCAGACTTGGGTGCTAGGCAGGTGATTTTGCGACCCTAACCCAACTCTATAGTTTATAGTTTAACTAGCATCCCGTCCTGGCTTCGCTCGTGTAAAAACATAATCCCAACTAATATTATAAATGCGAAAGTAAGTTTGATACCTCATCACGCATTATCTACTGGACCGATTATTATGAAATTTGCTAAGTACAGGTAGAAAATAACCGGAATAACACAGAGTACTTTTTATCTCGAAATTCCCACGGGAGCGAAGTCCCGGGGCGCAGCTAGTAAATTATATTGTTAGACAAAAAAGGTTTAGCTCAGGAATAACACTATCTAGAAAAGAGAATGGTTCTCGGCCTATAAAACTAGACTAGGACTGGATGACAACCTAGGCAACTAGGAGTTCAAGCTTAGAGTCAAGAAGCATTCTACAAAGAGAGTTGACGCCAGGAAGGCAGCAGGACCCTGATATCTGGACTTTAATATTATATACTTATCTTACTAAATATTGTACATAAAATATTTGTATATTTATAACAAATAAACTTAAAACCAATGGACCAATTTTGATAAAATTTAGTACTTACAGAACATTTTCTGATACAAGTTTACACCAAACTCAATTGAATAATCTTATTTTGCAGATATGAGCATGATAATGTATCTTATACATCAATCACTTATTTCTTATCAAACAATCGATGTGATTTACTTTGGAAATTAAAATTTCAAAACATGTCTCTTTTGATAAAATGAAACTTTTCTAATATTTTACTTTTTTAGATGAACTGAAAAGAATCGATATAAATGTCATATGTCAGTCTCAAAATTATCCTGAGCCAAAATATAAACCCGGAGCTGAGTTCTCTAGCGTCAGGGTTCATGGAGACATGACGCTATGTGAAATGGGATAAAGGATGAATATGTTGGTCTCAAAATTATCATGGTTGTTCCACCAAAACAAAAAGTTTGTTAACAAACAACAAATGAACAACACTCAACGGGCCACATTAAGCTTGTATTGCGGGTCAGTTGGATACAACCACGGAAATGGGCACAACACACACATGGACAAAATATGTGATCACAAGTACAAATATTTATCCTCATTGGAAACTGATTCCAGGACGACCAGACAGCTGACAGGTGTAGTGAGCATTACACCAATTAATCAATCAATATAAATAAATAATCTTACAATGACTGTACAATAACAGATTCCGTCATAATTAGATGATGCTATTACTACAATAATAATGGTTTATTTGTTGTTTTATGTTATATAATTATTTTAGTTGTTGTAGTGCTACTGTGTACTAGCATCAGTTGATGATGTTTACAATAATAGCCAAAAGTTTAGATTGCACAATAAATTATAGGAAAATACTTGAATAAGACATAAAAAGTGTTGGACTTCAAATAAGATTTTAAAAATTGATATGTCTTAAAAATTTAAATGTCTAGTCATAATATAGATTGGCTTAATAGGAACAGAAAATATTACCTATATTGTATTGTGAATATTGTGATAACATTATCAGCTGTTATAACATTTAAACAACTAGTTTCATATAGCATTCTGATTCATTCCTATGACAATAAACCAGTTTTCTATGTGAATAATTTCGTTTTATAATTCATAACATAATTCTGATCCCTATTTAAACTACATAATAAAATCTAAAGTGGTAACACTTTTCAAGCACTAAGTAAGCCTATTTGCCATAATCAAAATAAGAAGTCTGTAAGTAATGATACTTGTCGAATATGTGTGGCTTTCATACGCAAATTCGCGGGAAATAAATATGCTTTCAGAGACTAGTCTTTATTTATTAATCCAAACTAGTAGGTACTCCAGAAACTACTTAAAAACAATTGGATTGCATTCTAGGAACAGCACGAGAAATATTACAGGATCTTACCGGTTTGCTGGGATAGACTTCAGATAAGTGGCCCTTCAATTGTCCTATCGTCCAAGACGACTGACATTCAATGTTCTGATCCTCCACCTGCTGATTAGGAGCCTTCACGATCAACGTCACGTTATCTGGGATCATTTTTAACCATCCAATTGACCCTGTTCAGTTAGATAACAAACAACTCGTGATTTTATCACAACCACAATAATACGCAAAATTATTTCAATTATACGCGTGCGCGTTCTTACAAACTGGGATTTATAACTGATGCTGACGCAATATTATTACAGCCTTTTTTAAACGCGAGCTCTTTACAAGTTTCACACACTGCGAATGAAATAATTAGCTAAATTTGTAAATAAATACGACAGGAATTATGGGGCCCCTGTACTTGTCAATTTGTTTGTATGAAAATTATTTGTCGATCTCTCATTGGTCCAGCTAACTGTATAAAATGACGTCACACTACTGTTATCAATGAACAATGGATGAATGTATGATAATATTTCATAAATTTTACTTCGATATTGAAGGCATGTAAAGTACATAGATGATTTTTTTTAATATGTTATTATAGTTATTTATGTTATTATTGTTAGAGGAAGATGAATGAGAGATTCCTGATGACTTTTTCAGTTTCGGTAGGTACCTTACTTGTCGTAACAGGGCCATGACAAACAAAACAGACAGCCAAAAAGGTGAATAGAATGTTACTGTCATAAAGTCAAAGTATGATACAAAACATAACCTCATCTCATCTTGTTGCTTGCTTGTTTGTACACTAGTTACAATAAATAAATACTAGGTCCTTTGATTTCGATTGATTAAACAAAGAGTGAATGCTAGACATTAAGACAGGTTCAAAAGAACCTATTCTCTAAACTAAAAACGTTCAATAATATAAGCGTAATCAAAATAGAAATGGGTGTCACTGTGTAAGTAAAATTTTTGAAGATTTTAAATAGTTTTACTTAGATATATCATTATGTATGCCGCTTAGGTATTATGCTTTCCATATTGTACTTACAGTCTGCAACAATACCCTGTGCCTGAAAACAAGACTGGTACATATGTCATAGAGCTGTTAACCAAACGGATCCTTGCGCTGGGAGCCACTCAACAAGGCCAGTTCCTAGTCGACTGCGAGAGCTACTTGTCACATCCACAAATGGGTTAGTATTATTTGCAAAAACCACATCAGCAAAAATGTCAAAACGTGGTAGATGTCAATTTTTCGTTTTAATGGCTATTTAAAGGCTCTCATATTAATAGAAATACCAGTAAAAAATACTGTGATAATGACAATGCTTTCAAAGATATGTCAAAAATAAAATAACACATCTTTGGGCTCATCCTAATGCCCCATACAAAATGGCACAAGAAGTGATGTCACAATGTGGTAATATATTCACAAAAAAGCTACATTAAATATTACAACAGCTATATTAAATATTATGTATAAGGTGATGACTTTTTAATAGAAGTTGTTACAAAATTTTAGTTTTTTATGATGGTTGATATCATCCTCAGTTGATATAAAGATTTTTGATTTTAGGAACAACAAAAACAGTCCACATCCTCCACAATTCAGAACAGCCAGCGTCTGTGTTCTCGATACTGGAGAGCGGGACAAAAAATATACATGTTATAGCGGATGGGTTGTTCGACCTCCTCATGATGAAGTTGTCTCAACATTACACTTCTAAGAAACAGACGAAGATTGAAAGTAAAGGTAAAATTGAGGTCATATTGTAATATTTGTGAATTTCTTTAACTACATGTTCCCGGTTGTATCTTTGCCTGTGACACCTTCAAGCCTGAGGTCCATAATAAACAGGAACATTTATATATTATAGTTTTCCATAGGTTCTTAAAACTTCATGTATGAAAAATTTTCAAGAAGATTGAGTGGATAGAGTGTGAAGTGAAAGGTACAAACAAGATTTCATATTTATAATAGTAGTTAGGATTAAATTTGGTTTCTTTTATTTCAAAGGGCCAAGATTTGAGCTTGGAGATTTCTGTGTGAAGCTGGGCTCCGTGACAATGAACCAGAATTTTAAAGGGATACTTATTGAGGTAAGTAATTCATGTTATAGTATTTTTTAATGCATGGCACACATGTTTTGTAAAGTCTCTCTCTGATTGTTTTCCTCCGCCACTATTGAGCGTAGCTAGTATATTCTAAGTATATATGAATTTTGGTTAAAATGGAGCATTGTTACTTCTGGTATCGTAGGTAGAATACCGGGCGTGTGTGATGGCGAGCGGCGTGTGGGGCCTCCTGCGGGAGTTCCTGCAGGGGCTGCTGGGCGCCGGCGCGGCCGTGGCGCCGCCCGCGCACTTGCTCACGCGCATGAACGAGATCTACACGCCCATTGACACAGTGTACCAGTATCTGGACCACTTCGCCGCTTACAGGAAGGTCACGGGAATGAGGGCGTGATAAATATATTCAATCGTGAAGTGTGAAATGTTTGGATGATTTACTGTGCCAATTTGGATACTCGGAGCAGTTTTTTCTTTTCGAGTGTGTTATTGCTAACACCGGTGTCAGATTTTATACAAGTCACCTAAAGGCGTCTGGCGTGACTTTTACGATTACCTATCGACATCTAGTGGTAAGTAATCTAACCAGGAACAGGAACAGTTATCTAACCAGGTTTCCTCACGATGTTTTCCTACACTGAAAGCAGTTGATGCTTGGATGCAACCGGGAGAGATAAACTTTATGGGAAAGTCTGTTTCCAGCCGTCATAAAAATGTGGGATAGTAACCTATACCAGTACCTATTGTCCACGACGATCAATTAAATTTTAAGTGTACATTAAATTCGATAAAGTGAAATTTAGATAAGTTCAATTTAAATAAATTTTAAGGGAAATTACAGTTTTTTATTTATTTTAGAGTTCGTACCGTTATTTAGAAAAAAACCATTAAGTACTGCTGGAATGGCGAGGCTGGGCTTGAGAAAAAGCGAAACGTATGCGTTATCAGGTCGTCTCGGGTAATAACAGTAGTTGTGCTCGGATTCCTAGTTAGACTAAGTCGACTGCGCAATTGAATAAGTAGCAACTGTTCTTCAGTTGTCTGCCATAAAAAGGTTTGAAACCTTGAAATTACTATTAAATATAAAACATTACGTGAATTTCATCTGTTGGATGATAAATCCAACATCTGTCAAACAGGGATGTTATCAAAAAGGCATACTTTTTTAATCATCAAAAAATATTTTACGATTATCCATTGTCCTTTATTAATCTATCGTGAAATAGGAACGCACGTATTGTTTCTATTTCACGTTAAATTAATAATAGATTAGTTAAAGAAGAAATGAAATACGAAGTATTTACTAAATCCATGAAGAAAACTAATTATTATAATGCCAATAAATAAACCCACGCACGATACCCACGCTCTCTCACCATGAAAGGTGCCTTAAATAAATAAAAAATAAAACATTGTATTGTAAAGAACGGATGTTACATCTCATATTGTTTATGATCTCTTTATTTTTCTCCAAAGGAAGTTTTCCGATACTCCAGTATAAATAATTTACAAACAAAGAAATAATCTCTGTTCTACAGTCTGCAATCTTAGTCATTGAACTGTGTGATGCGGAATACAACGCAAGCGATATTATTTGGAAAAAGAATAGGATGAATTAATATTTAATAAAAAAAAAATGTTTGTAGTTTTTAGCGTGATTATATTGCTGATAAAGCTGGAAGGTAAGACTTTTTTACTTTTTTTTTTTACTTTGGTTTGACCCATGGAATTAGTAGGTAGGTACTCTGTCCATGGTTGGATCATTTCGCCAAGGCGTGCATGGATTTGAATTTGGAACGCAACCACGCACGCCCACAGGATTCAAACCTGTGACTTTTTGGTCACCACGTCAGTTTAATCATTAGACAACCACCACTTCGAAATAGTGTAACACAGTGCAGCCATTATATTTTGCTTCACAGTGACGTCTATATTGGGAGTGCAGTTGGAAACGATCGACTGCGGCGTGGACCATCAGACCTCGATACTCATAGGGAACGTGTCCATCGCTGACTATCCGTGGCTCGGCATACTGTATTATATTAATTGTGAGCATACTTATATCCTGTTTTTTTTTTAAACTCACCAGAGTCTTGGACTAGATCGTGAGGTTCCCTGTATTATGGTTAAGCTACGCGATGGCTGACCCATGTGTCAACTCGTGAACGTGTGCTACCAGAGGGAACTGGTCAGCAGGTTTCTCTTATATTTTTGTGTACCAAATTTTTTTATACACAAAATGTTTTTAATTTTTTTTTATTAGGACAATTCACACAGATTAAGCTAGCCTCAAAGTAAGTTCGAGACTTGTGTTATGGGATACTAACTCAACGATACTATATTTTATAACAAATACTTATATAGATAAACATCCAAGACCTGGGCCAATCAGAAAAAGATCATTTTCCATCATTGACCGGGGATCGAACCTTCGGACCTGTCGGTTCACTGCCCCACTGAGGTCGTCAAACTACTATTTAATATAGAAATTGACGTGGAAAAGTGCCTGTGAAGGGCTACTTTCTGAATAAATTATTTTAATTTGAGTATTTTCCCGGTTTTTTCCCAGCCGTTGAGCGTCGGAGCCCAGAGTCCATTATCCAACTTTTTCGCCTCTACTTCACACGATCATCGGCATTCCTAGTTGTCAGACCATTGGCACGCATATCGTCCTTGACGACATCAAGCCAGCAATTCTTGGGTTTCGCATCTTATGACTTTATGTACCCTGTCTTGTTCTTCTTCTTATTTAAGAGCTATGCTCTTATCGGTGGAGTTTACGCCACGGCTGTCTATCCTCGGCTTTGCTTTTAAGGTCACGATGCGACACAACGCCTGCCTTCTCTTTCAGTTGCTCGCGTGACTCTTCCTCGGTCTCCCTGGACCTCTTCTTCCTTTCACCTTTCCCTTAATAAATAGTTTTAAATAAGGCGCCGTGTCGTATCCAGCGGTCAATCATTCTTCCTCTTCTTCTGTCCTATCTACCCTGTAAGGAATAAAATCGTGATATTTTATCTTTGGATCATTATTTTAATTCTTCATATTCTTTTTCAGATGGCGAGGCAGGCGAACAGCGAGCCGTGACCACGGTCGCCCTAATTCACACTCTGTTTGTGATCGCACCCGCCGCCGACATTGGACCAATGCCTAAAAACGACTTCAGGTTAGTGAATCTTCGTCTCTTCGATTCCTTACACTGTATTTTGGTTGTTGTTTATAAATCTTTCTACTTTTCACATTGAATCGGAAATGTAATGTATGAATACAATATGGCCGCTGCTTACATTTACCATAGTTTTCCTCTTCCGCAGAGCGCCATTTACATAAACTAGGTAGTATCTTGGGTGTTTAGCGCACCATCTGCGTCCACAGATGGCGCGGTAAACAATTGGATATTGTCGTACACCTCGACAATTAGTGTTATAATAATTTACCTATATCTTTTTTAGGATCACTTCTAATCTAAAAATACTTCATTGGCCCCCAGTCTCCTTCAATTGGATTATTATGTTTTTACACGAGCGAAGCCGGGACGGGCCGCTAGTATATACACTAGTAGTTAGACCTCGTAGCGAGCTTAGACCTCGCGAACACAATAATATTTACAAAATTGTGAATATTTCAAAAACGACTAAGTCGATTTTCATGCCCCACGCCAACTTAAAAATTCTATTGGCATATCCTACATACCTTTTAAATTTCATCACAATCGGACCAACGGATTGAAAGTTATCGCGTTACAAACATACATACAAAAAATGTATTTTAGCCCCAAGTAGAATTATAGACCTCGCTCGCTTGGTCAATAAAATTTACTAATTTGAATTGAAATTTAACCTCCCAGACGAAACAGTCGTGTGCTACTGGGCCAGTCTTGGAAAGGCGACGAGCGTGGGGTTGCCAGTTACGTGCTCCACCCGGAATACGAGGAAAAGGGAATATATAACACTGTGGCCTTAGTGCAGCTTAAAGACCCTGTGCTACTGAGTAAGTTCATGTGATCAGTAATCTTATTGCCATTGATAAAGGCCTACCATCGCCTGCAAAGAGCTTAGGTTTGTCGGTTACGTCCATGCGGAATACGAGGAAAAATAAACTTATAATATGTTGGCCCTAGTGCAGCAGTATGCCCTGTGGTACTAAGTTCATATTATTATATATCTAATTGACATGTTTATAAGGTTCAGAATCGCATGCAAAACGTAAGGTTAATAGGTTAATATATAATAGGGTTGACAACTCTAGCCATTTTTGCTTCGTATGTAGATTAGGATTTAGATATTTTTACAAATTTAGACATTAGTTACAAATAAAGCTTTTTTAAATTATATTTAACGTAATTGTTATCTTTTTTTAATTATATTTAACGTGCTTAATTATCACTATTTTCAGCAAAACACATCAAAATCAGACCGCTGTGCCCCCCTCCAGAGTTTATAAGGGATCCTGACTTTTACGTAGTGAAATTTACAGATGGTAAGTGATACTTTTGTACACATATGTATAAAAAATTTAGTGTCATTGTTACTTGTCATAACACTCCGAAATTTGACCGATTTGTAAGTATATTCTGTAGGCCTGAGAATAGGTTGTTGTTTATTTTTTATACCAGCAAAATCAAAATAAACGATTTTAGTATATAATAATAGCTGGTATATTTAAGAACAAGCCTATCTAGCCATAAAAATAGCATGCAATATATAAATTATTTTATTAACTTATTCACCCGAGCGATCCCATGTAGGCCTGCACACTGGTTGATTGTTAACTTGTGTGTGAAATGGAGAAGGCAATGGCAAACCACTCCATTAATAATGCCAAGAAAGTTGGTGTGTGTGTGTTTTATTCCACGTTACGACCACAACCCTAAGCAATGAGGAATATAACAATGAAGAGGAGAAGACTGATGTCGAAATGAGGAATATAACAATGAGGAATATAACAATGAAGAGGAGAAGACTGATGTCGAATTGTAAACTATCACTCGGCCCAGATATTCCGTTGTTACAAAATGTCGCTTTTGCATTATTTTTAGATTTCAACGACCTGCAAAAGGTGGTGATTCCTGTAATTCACATACCTGGCGATCTATGCAAGGAATTTTATATCGCTGCCAATGTAAGTTTTACAGTTTTCGTCGTGGGAAGTACAGGATAAAATGTATCCTATGTGCTATTTCAGAATATATTCTACTCTTGTACCAAATTGAACCCAAATCTGTCCAGTAGATTTTGTTGACTTTGGCTTTGATTACAACTCGAGACACTAATTGTTTCTGTCTGTTCGCTATAAACTCAAATACTGCACGGATTTTCGTGTAGTTTTCACCAATAAATGCTGTGATTTGTGAGGAAGGTTTAGATAAATAATTTATTAGGTTTTACCCGAGCGCAGCCGGGACGGGCCGCCAGTTACTAATAAAAAAAATCTCCCTGTCCATTATATCTTTGACAGTTGTACGCCAGGAACATGCGGCCGCCGCACGTGGCGTGTGTGATATCAGCTGAAGAGGGCAAGACGTGCGTTTGGAACGCGGGCTCGGCGCTCGTCTCCAGGGACGCCTGGGGACGCTGGATGCTGGTCAGTATCACTATTCGAAACACGCCCGGAGTGGTAAAATTCTCCTGGCGTGTTGGCAATTCTGACGTCAACCTTCTTCGAGAATGTTGCCCACCAGTTTCTAAAAACGTATCAAAGCTGAATATTTGAATAAATGATAAAGATGAAATGTGCCTAGCGTGTATACAAATTCTGCCCAACGTTTAGAAAAATCACTCCTAGCGTGTAGAAAAATAACTCCTAGCGTGTCATTGTCTCCAGCTGGGGCTGGGGGTGCGTGGGCCAGGCTGCAGCGCGCCGTCGCGCTACCTCGACATGATGAGCTACTATCCTTGGATAGAAGACAGTCTCAACAAATTCTCAAGGATTACTATCTCGCAGATAAGCAAGCAGAAATATGTGCTACGGGGTAAGTTTAGTCTTTTATGGTAGTTGAGTTTTATATGATGATGCACTAAGGATTGGCTCCCAATGGGGGAACTCCTCACTCCACCGAAAGGTTTTTTATTACGTGTCGAATGCGACAAGGTCTCTCTGACGACAATGAAAGCTTGTAGTAAAAATATCATTAAAAAAATGGTTGCCTGTAAAGTCGGTTTTACGGGCGAAGATTTTACGTGACAACGTCTTTTTCTCGGTAGAATATTTATTGATATGAATATAATTAAATTGCACAATAGGAACAAGGAATTGAATGAAAATAAGAATTGCACAAATTTTAACTATAGAAATATATTTCGTTTACTAAAACATTGTACATGTAAACTTAAACTTAACTAATTCCTGCGCGCGCGGCAGACCGATCATAGTTGAGTGGGAGAGAGACGCAAGGCATTCGGCGGGCCTCTCTCTCGTTCGGTGACTCATCGTAACGTTACCGGGCGTTACACTTTTGACGTGACAACGTCTTAAATTAGGTTGCGGCTGGGAGTCACTTATGAAAAAGTGTAACGCCCGGTAACGTTACGATGAGTCACCGAACGAGAGAGAGGCCCGCCGAATGCCTTGCGTCTCTCTCCCACTCAACTATGATCGGTCTGCCGCGCGCGTAAAAAGACGTTGTCACGTAAAATCTTCGCCCGTAAAACCGACTTTACAGGCAACCATTTTTCATAAGTGACTTCCAGCCGCAACCTAATTTAAGACTTTGTCACGTCAAAAAAAACTTATTTAACGTGTCCTTTCTATCAAAACTGACCACATTTCTAGCCAGCGAAGATAGCAATAGGTCGTTCCAACGGTTTGGTGCGTGTGACCCGGAGGAAAAGACTAATCTCATCTATCGGGAGCTCATTCGACTGAAAACCGACAACAATCTGTACCAGTTTTTGACGTATAATGTGAGTATTATAAAAAAAAATCTATATTTGGGTGGTTCGCATAGCGTTGCGACCGCTGCGGCTGCGCGGTCATTACAAATTCTTGAGGAAGGAATCATTTCCGAAATCAATCATTCATAAAATTGACATTACTACAGTATAGAGTAATTAATGTAAAGTCATATAGTAAAATTCATTCTCGACTTCGTTAAAATTTAAAAAGTTGTAATGACAGCGCGACCGCAGCGGTCGAAACGCTCCGCGAACCACCCACTTCAGACTGGAAGGCCTACTACGAAACACAAACGTAACACGTTACTAACATCCATATGCTGTCACTTTTTCCCATAGCTTAGTTAACTTAAAAAATATTGAGCATGTGTTTTATGTAAAAATAAATAAATATATTAGGACAAATCACACAGATTGAGCTAGCCCCAAAGTAAGTTCGAGACTTGTGTTATGGGATACTAAATCAACGGTACTATATTTTATAACAAATACATATATAAATAAACATCCAAGACCCGGGCCAATCAGAAAAAGAGCATTTTCCATCATGAGCCGACCGGGGATCGAACCCGGGTTACCAGCGGGTTATCATTAATATTCACAGTGGCGCCATCTACTTTATAAAGCGCTAAAGGATAAAAAGGCACTAAATAAATAAATGAATGAATTAATGAATTTTTGAATGAATGAATAAATAAATAAATAATAATAAACAAATATATTAGTACAAATCACACAGATTGAGCCCCAAAGTAAGTTCTAGAATAATAATGTAATGTGTATGTATGTCTAATTAGTGTTAATCCAAGGTATCATCAGCTATCTAGATACCAAATTGTATAAAAATTGGCCCAAACATGTGAGCGTGAAGTAAGTAAAAAACATAATCACAAATTCTCGCCTTTATAATATTCGTGGGTTTGTAACGGTGTTTTTCAATTTTCAAGTACAAAATATCCAAGGTACGTGACTCCCGGTACCACGGACCTCGTGTGCTATATGATAATATTAATCACACAAGTCTCGAACTTATTTTGGGGCTAACTCAGTCTATCCGATTTGTCCTCCATATATAGTTTACTAGAGGTCTGTCCCGGCTTCGCTCGGGTAAAACCATAATAAAAAGTGTGCCTATGTCACTCCAGAAGGTTTCATCTATCTCGGTGCCAAATTTCATCAAAATCGGCCAAGTCGTTTTTGAGTTTATCCATTACAAACAAAAATACTAAACTTTTCTATTTATCGATTAGTTACATGTTATTTGCAGTGGACTGTATTTGTTTCAATTATACTTTTATTCTATGCCAATCTGGCTTACTAGGATATAGGCGCTAAATAAAAAAACACTTATTAATTTGTGCCGATAGCTGGGCCACTCGTGAGGACCACGTAGACTTGTGACTTGGAAGTAGTATGCAATATAAAACCGCTATATTTAATTAAAATTATAGAGCCTCAGTGGTGCTACGCTTGGCAGAGCTATAAAAGAAAAGCGATTATTTTATTGGTTCTTAATCAATATGATAGAGACGAATATAGATCTTTATCTCCACCGACATATAACGGTCCTTTGGATTATGCAATATTTACACAGCATTGCATCATGCCTATAGTTATTTTACCCAAATCGTACAGTAGATATAAAACTTATACTATGATTACAGGCTAAGGTACTTCAAAACTTATTACGCTATAATACAAAATACAATCTATGTGCGACACCTGTAGTTTTATTTAATAATTTGCAACTTTATTGCACAAATCACATATTATGTACAAATACTAATAATAATATTTTTATATACAAATATATATATATATATATAATAAGTGAATTATGAATGCAAATAAAATTAATGATAATGTTATTTATAGCTAACTATAGTGGACAGCGTGGAGTACACTTGCCTAACGTTGGAAATGGTCAACGCATCAGCTGTCTCCGAAATGAGAATTAAACATTTCTGTCCCAGAGAAGCGTACGGCCCACCCTGCCATTATTTCAGAGGTAAATTAGACTATTGAATTTATTTATCGAGTTATTTTTCCGGGATGTCCTTATCCGTACTTCAAACTTGAGATTGGTTGAGTTGAGTGACAGATAAGCTGTGAAGGTAACAAACAAACTTACTTTTCCATTTATAATATTAGTTAGGATTATTTATTAGCCCCCCCGGCTTCACTCGGGTAAAACTATAATAACTTATAGACATAATAATTTATACTTATAGAAATATCTGACGACCTCGGTGGCGCAGTGGTAAAGTGCTTGCCTCTGTACCGAGAGGTCCCGGGTTCGATCCCTGGTCGGGTCACGATGGAAAATGACCTTTTTCTGATTGGCCCGGGTCTTGGATGTTTATCTATATATGTATTTGTTATAAAATATAATATCGTTGAGTTAGTATCCCATCGCACAAGTCTCTAACTTACTTTGGGGCTAGCTCAATCTGTGTGATTTGTCCTTATATATTTATTTAATTATTTCAGGGTCGACATTCGACGTGTCAGTTTTCATGATGTTCTCGGACAAATTTCGTTTCGAGATGTACGCGTGGGGCCACAGGAAGCAGACGGTGCTACTGGACATACACGAGCACAAATTGGAGGAGGGCACTTACTATGATGATTTCAGCCCCACCAGGTACATGATCACTATTACTTGGGGACCGTCCACTGATCACGTGTTTTAGCGTTTAACCGCTCAACTTGGTGATACGTGATGAGATTTATTACTTACTAGATGTTGCCCGGGGTCCCGCTCCCGTGGAAGTTTTAAGATAAAATATTGCCTATAGCAATCTTGGATAATGTACCTTTCTAATGGTGAAAGATTTTTTTGAAATCGGTTCGGTAGTTTCGGAGAATACCCGCCACAAACGTACAAATTCACAAACGCTTACCTCATTATAATAATAGCTTTTACTTATCGATCCAGAAAATTTTTGAATTTGTTTCAACATTTCCTGATAAGATATTATATTGTAACGTGACAGATTAATTAACTGATAAATAACGGTTTATTTGCCAGTTAGCCGTGTTCAACACTCGTAAAACACAATTGTTATTGATGCTAGTTCGGCGGAATTAATTCATCCCTTTACGTCTTACGCCGACAAGCGACGAGAATAGTTATAAAATAATAAAATTTTTCTCTTCAGCTTGCATTTGAATTGGGTACATTTGATCTAAGTGGATATATCTGGTGCCTAAGAAACACCTATAGTAGGTAGGTACTCTTTAACCAATCAACATACTTGTTATCAGAGTGGAGTACAAAGGCACGGTGGAACAGACAGAGTTTGGCTTCGAGCCGCTGGACGAGGCGATGTGGAAGCCGCAGTTCGACCTGTGGGTCACCACCGTGTACGACCCCAGCGCCCCCAAGACTACCACCAAGCGCGTGCCCTCGCTCAACTACCGTGAGTTGTTCTCATGTACTGTCGCGATCGACCTAGCCTCATCAAATTCAAAATGTTTATTGCCATTCATATTATATATATATGTATATATCAGAGGGGTTAGTGAGAAAATTGACGAGAAAAAGTGAGCCTGTTGAGGTCTAATTTCTGAATGAATGATTTGAATTTTGAGAACCAATCACATAGTGCTATTGTGAAGCAACGACAACCACACTGAATATAGTAATAAGAATGTCTTTATTTGCACTCAATGGGTACAAATAGTATTAATTTAAGAATTTAGTTCCAATCATTCAGCCTGTGATGGCATACAAATATAAAAAATAAAATTTCCATAATAAACATTAATAACATCATATCAGCAATTCAACCCCAACAGAGCGAAGCCGGAGCGGGTCACTAGTAATTGCACATAAAACCAACAAAATAAATCGAAGCAATATGAAATATAATTACATTTACAATTAAAAATATCGACATGGTCTATAGTCTTAATTTTTATGCAACATTGTATATAACACGCAGTCGGGAGTCATAAAATTGAATGATAAGTCGAACCATACTAACTTTGTTCGTGTTGTTTCGATTTATTTCGCTGGTTTTATGTAATTACTGTGTGTATTGTTTTTTTTTTTTAAATATAATATGTGGTCAATTTCTTCGCAAGTGAAGCAAAAAGCAGACTATATACGTCGCAGCCAATTGGTTAAAATAGCCGTTCAATCAAACTAGCCCTTTGACTGAAGAACGCCATTCAATCACACGGCTACACGTCGTTTAGCCGACTTGTTGACTGCAACGTTCAACACTACAGCTAGACGACGCTTAGCCAACTGGTTAAATGAGAAATTAACTAGGGTGACCATTTGCGACATATATAAAACTCTTGCGTTACTGAGTGACTGACTGACTGACAAACAACGCACAGGCGAAACTACTGGGCGTAGAAAGCTGAAATTTGGTGTGTAGGTCCCCAGTGTGGGGGAGCACTAAGAAGGGATTTCCTGAAATTCCCACGGGAAACAGATTTTTACTCACATACGAAGTTGTGGGCAAAAGCTAGTAGTTTTATAAAATTCTTCGCTTTTTTATCTTGGTGTAAAGTCTACTTTTGAGACCCATTTGAAGGATCTTATTGTAAGTCGTCATCCGTCTACCCTTATCCCACTTTATGTGTAGTAGGTACAGCATGCCAGCCTCCACTTCTCCCTGTCTGATGATAACCGATCTGTTACATTTCTCTCTACTATCTTTTTCCCGCGGCTTCGTACGTGTTTATTTTCCCACCCACCACTAGTGTAGTAATTCTTTTTATAATTGAATTTTTATCTTGTTTAGGACTTTCTATTTAGTTATTATATTACGCAGGCGGGTTTCTGTTTTTTTTTTTAAACAGACAGACAGACAAGACTTTCGCATTTATAATATTAGAGTGGATGAACGGTGGTTCGATAAAGACTTGCTCTTTCGTTCTACAGATAGCGAGGAAGAGCCCAGTATGGAAGATACTGATCCAGATGATGTAGAAGCTGGTGGAGCTGCAGCGGGAGCTGCAGGAGGAGCTGCAGGAGCTGCTGGCGCAGCCGGAGGGATTATGTCGGGAGGCACCACAATGCCAATGGAACCAACGACTGAGGAGGGAGACTTCGTGTTCGGTATGGAGAGCAAAGTCACGATTCAACTACCAAACGACACTGAAGCTCTGTGGGTTTTCCCCTAACCTTAAATCGTAAAGTTAAAAGTACCATTAGTTCTACCGTAGTACTATTCAATAGAACAGATGGGAACAATTGACCCCGTCAAATCTTCCAGTCCGTGAACAGAGATGTGATTTATATAGAAATTTGACAACGTTACACACGTCCGCTTGTAAATTATTATTCTCAATATCTCGGGTCCTAACCAACGTATCGCGATGAAACCTATACTAGATTTTAAGTCAGACTTCGTTAATTGTGTGAAATCTTTTTAACTTGTGACTTGCATTATAGAAAACTGATCTGTCTGTTTCTAAGGCGTCTTATTATAAACCACGCAACGGATTTTGATATGTTTTCACTGTTATTTAGACAATCTATTGCCGAGGGTTTGTACATACATAAATGACAACGCGTGAAGCCGGGCCGGGGTGTGGTTATTAAAAAAATATATATTTCTCCTAAGAAACACCGTTTTGGATATACCTATCACGATTTAAAAAGTTGAAAAACAGTTTTTTTTTTATTATGTATTTATTTATAATATCTATATTTAACACGATTTTTACTTCAACAAATGATAATCTTATAAGTATAAAACAATAAACGTATTTGAAATATAAAATACTGTGTTTTTTGTGTATAAATCTTATAAACTAATTACATATATTGTGACATTACATTATTTACTGATAATATAAAACTTCATTTTGATTTCGTATTCCTATTCCACCTATTCGTAAATTAATTAATAGCATATGCTGAGCGAAAGCCTAGTTCTCCCACTATTACATGTTATATATATTATTACAAAACATAATATAATAATATATGTAACATGTAATATATGTAACCTGTATCGCAAAGACGGGATTAGACATTGTACTTCAATCCAGTGGATAAAAACTACATATTGTGTTTCAATCCAGTGGGTAAAAACTACATGTTGTGTTTCAATCCAGTGGATAAATAGTAGATATTCTATATGTAGCCGTTGTCAACGCAGTGAACGACGTTATTCGCCTCACGAAGTCTCCCTTCCTTAGTTTTGAAGGGCCCAATTTGCCAGTTGTCGTCGATATTCATTTTCTTATCACCCTGCGGAAATTAAATACCATTTTTAGGGTCCGTGCTTTAAGAGGGACGTTTACCAACCTCTCGTCCATACAAAAAGAGAAAACATTTTTCTACCAGAACAGATTAAAATTGGCACATACAAATCATTAAGACTAAATATTTGTTTTTTAAGCAAAATAAACAAATCTAGATTTTAGTATGCTGAAACAATTGACACCAAAATCAAATAAAATTGATTATTATTTAATTAGCGAAAAAAATTTTTCACCTGTAACGCAAATTTTATCATATATCTATCGCGGTAGTCTATGAAAACAACTATATATTGAGTAGTTATAGTTGTTTTCGTACACGACTTGTTTCTGGTGAAGGAAAACTTCGTGAGGAAATCTGCATTCATAATATTAGTATGAATGACGTGATAATGTATTATAATAAATGAATTAATTACCTTCATATCCATATCTACAGCGTCTTCAGGATCCAAAACTATGAATGGAGTCGATTCAAAGCTGAAAGCGAGCCCGAAATACGAATACTTCTTAACCTCACTCAAAAACAAAACTTTACTGTATATCTTATTCGGATCACTGCCCATCTCCTTTATCTGTGTCGCTAAAACTTCATAATAATAATTAATCAACTCGTCGTAATGTTTGACTCTCAGATTGTGAGACGTGCACGCGTAGACTACAAAAGTCAGGTCCAACACAGGTGTAGCGTATCTACACAATTGGAAGTCAATGATTTTAGCCGCAACAGGAATGTCATCAACATACTTGAATAGAAAATTATTAGTCCATGAATCACCATGAGATATAACACCAGTATTCTTTGTGTTAGTGGCCGCTTCGATCATATCATCGTACCGTTCAGGCACGCAGAATTGTTTTACCTTTTCTACGTATATCGTTCCAGAATACTCTTTCTCTACTGCGTCTACAGCTATATTACCGATGCGCGCCCAAAATCGAGAGTACCAATCTCGCAGTCTCTCATGATAATACGTTTCGAAAATTTGATTGCTTATATCATCGAATCTCTCCGGTTCTTGATCTTTCATTGCGAAAGACATGGCATGAAATTGGGCGAGGACTTTGAATATACTTTTGCAATGATTTAAATCGACTCCCTCTTGCCTGAAGGCTGATCCGTAGCCGTTGAGCGACTCATCTTCTAGACATAAAACATCATTGATCCCGTCGCAGTACGAGAAGAACACTTTGACGTATTTGTCGAAAGGCTCTGTCATATTTTTCGTAGATTGGAATTTAAGTAATTCTGGCAACACTTTGGTATAAAAATTGATTTCGTTTTTGAAGAACTCATCGCTTCTGTAAGTGAGGCGGCGGGCGATGTTTTTAGGGATAGTTTTAAGGATGACTTGGACATGTTTATTGCCATTCTGTGATTGGCCGAATATCCTGATTCTGATAAGATCGCTGAGGTAGGAATCGCCCTTTCCCGTTTCGCTGATGTACTGAAAATAGGTTTAAAGAAGGTTTTCTCAAAAGAATGAAATTCACTTACAGAGAAAATATAAAGAAATATAAAAAAATTAAACAATCTTCTTAGCATCTTTTATACGAGTATATATAAAAGATGTATTTTATACTATAAGCCCATTAATTTGTTACACTTCTGTTATTTATCACTGTAAATTCTCCGAAAAAAAAATATATTTTTTTAATTTTCTAATGAGAGTTGACATACAAGTAGGCATATCTTCCAGTCACCCGGCCGGTGTTTGTACACCAGATAAAAATAATCAGATGATTCACACATACTAATTGTGCAATCAATTAATCAAATGTAAATAAGTGATAGGCTTTATAGTGTCAAGTATTACTACTAGGGCTACTTGAATGGGTAAACAATAAAATGCATAATGGTATATAGATCATAGAACACAATAGTTAAATTGCACTTTAATTAATCGGTTTTATTAATTACGCGATTAACTATTTTTTGTTCTCCTAAAGTATATTAGAATTTATCTCCAAAATCGTGGCATCATAGGACATCACTGTCAAACAAGCTCTATAGATTTTTTTTGTTTTTGGCATTTGAAAAAAGTAGGTATCTGATTTTACTAGTTGGAAAATTGAAAAGGCAATTAATTAAAATGCAAATAAAATACTTTATCAGTAAGTATAATAATATGTAATGATAAGTATAAAAGGAAATATTAGCTGTTGCCAGGTGTTCCGTGCGCGGCAAAAAATTGCATTTTATCTCTATGTTATTAGAAGAGGCATTATATTTAAGGCGCTTTGTCCCCCCACGCTAGCGCCACCATCACAATTTTATCAACTTCTTAATGTTTAACAAATTACTCCTTACATGTATGTTGCATGCACACTTCTATTTAATTTATAGCTAAAAATACTAAAGGAGATTATGCTATACCAGATAATTGATATTATGACACTTATGCTCTGCTAGAAAAGATCTATTATGTGCTAGAAAAGAGTGCACATTGACGGTTTCTAAATGGCTGAACACATATTTTCCAAACATAGCTAAACACAGACTCAATAAAATTATCTTTAAAATGGAAAAAAAAAATACAGATAAATATTAGCTCAGCCGTTTGACTACGCTTCCACGGACAGACATGATACACAGACACGTTAAACTTATAACTCTCCTTTTGTTGACATTGATTTAATTTACCTCCCAGTGAGTAAAGGCAGTATCTTCACCAAACCACTTTGTTAGGGCTCCTGAGAGCGCCTCGTTAGTGAGCACAGGAGACACATGGGTCAGAGTCTTGGAGTCTTCCGGCAGGGCCATGATTCTGAAATTTTTCAAATTGAAAAATATGTTTTTGTAACATTTTTATCTTAAGGATTATAATATGTATTCAACCCTAAGTAAAAAAGAAAACTGTTTAATGTTATGCCAACTTTGAATTAAAACTTTATTGTGAAAATAGCTGCATTTTTCTATTATAAAATCCTTTTTATATTTTTAAGTAAAAAATAATAATTTAAAAAATCATTTGCTGCGGAGGCAATATGAAGAGAAGTAAAGACTACTGAATTACCCTGGATAAGTGTGTTATTTGTTAGCTCAATGTCAGATAAATCATTCAACAGTTCAACAGTGATTCACATGATAGTAAATCATTATGTTTTGTAGTCCTCATACATGCGGACGTGATGGCTGTGGCACAGTATGATCACAGACACAATGCTTGTACTTAATGTACAATGGCTTTTAGCATTATTCACAGTCTGTTAAGAAAGTGAAGAAAATTGATTTTTGACTATTATATTTTTTTGCCATGCCAAGTATGCAATGAAAATACTTATTAACATCAAATTACTTAAAGCTATGTATGTCTACTGTAAAATTTGGCTAGATACTTTCAAACTAATCAAATGAGATATTTTTTTCTAATATCAAAATAGAAAAATATATGGACCATGCATGACAGTCATATTTTGTGACATCACAACTTTAATAAGAACAAAAAGATACAATTGTATTTTTTACACAGTCGCCATATTACATATGAGTCACAGCCTTGTTCCATGAAATTTAGACATAGATGGGTTTACAACTGGGTATATAAACTTTTTTACCAAGCATTAACCTCTCTGATCGCATTTATAGCATATTTATGCTATCAATGATATATAATGTTTTAAATCAACTTATTATGTAGTTTCAATGATTTGTCATCGGTATCACAATATTGTTATGTAAAAATGGCATAATGTAGTGTCATCTGGTTCTTAGGACATTTTAAAAAAACATTGATACATGTCAAAAATTATACATAAATTTAAATTTAAAAAATGGTAAGCCCTTCTGGCACAATAGGGACCAACACTGTTTGAATGAGTCTTTCAGCATTTCTTCTCAGCAGTGGTCGTTCTGAAATGCTAGTAGTTTGTAGCTTTGGTAAACATCATTTAATTTAGAATATGACGTGAAAAAGTGCCTGCCTAATTTCTGAATAAATTATTTGATTTTGATTTTTTGATTTTGTCAGATGAAAGGTCTATTTCTTACTGAACATCATAGATTTAGTAAGTACTTCCGGAGTACCTACTAATTCCATGCTGAACATAGAATTGACGCATTGAGCCTTTGAAGAAAAGGCTGCGGTGAAGTTTGTTGGGTCACACCTTCAGCAGTGCTTTGGAATTCAGCAGTAGATGTGAAGTAAATTTTTGACGTCATGTACATACATATCCTAAATTGTAATACTGATTTTTTTTTAATTGCTCTATATAACATAATTGTATAAGAATTAACTATGTATTTGCAAGGTCCAGTCAAAAATTGTTAGTAATCGGTAAGTAGGAAGTAGAAATATTTTTTATTGAAATTTTGTTCCAAAGTCGGCGTGTAGAGGAATTTTCGATATCCTTCTGTGGTTATTGTAGTTAGCGATTAAGAGTGAAAAAAACAGCAGAGCCAGTAGGGTACCTAACTACTTCAAATTTGAAGGTTTATTTTTACGCAGAGCCCCAGCTTCGAGTGTCACAGCCACGAATGAAACGGGTGCAGTTATAATGAAAAATGAGAGAACACAAAGAAAATTATTTCCTATAGATACATATTTTTATTTGACAAAAAAATTACATAGACTTTAACTATGATGCGAGTTAAATTTAACAATACAGTAAGTATAATTGCGAAAAGGCGGCCAGCTCAGCGTGTTGCTGAGGCAGAAACCATAGCGCTGATTTTCAACTGGCACCATGAGACATAGGAGATATGGTGGCTTGAGAATAAAACGAAAAAATTGTAAAATAAAAACAGACATCCGTAATAAAATTCAGTGAAGCAAGTTGCAGAATATAATGTAGTGCGAGGATATATCGCCTTTTTTCTTTATCATAGAATAATAATTATATTTTCATAATAAATAAATTAGTCTTACCTTATCTTATTCAATAAGAAGGAATTAATAACACAATACTTCCACGTACATAAGTAACTTTATAAACTTTATAAAAATCGCGCGCGACGCCTGAAATCATTCTAATTAGGTACCTATTTATAGAACCAACTAAACTAAACGTCAAATCGGATATTACTGATCAAATCAAAAATACCCCCACATGGTATGCATATCTCGAGGTGAGAAAGCTTTTTAATTTGTTTAAGTAGTATAAAGTGACAGTGACATAACGCCAGTGACGTAAACACGATTGACGCTGGAACGGACTGGGTTACTAACACTTTTGAAAATTACCAATGCTAAATGCCATGTACCTATTTTATATGAAAAATAGCTCTTGCCCGCTGCTTCGCCTGCTATGCTAAACAACTGTGAAATTCGTATCAAATTCCATTCAGCAATTTTTGCGTGATGCGCATCAAATATACATAGAGACGAAAGTTATAAAAAAAAATATCGAAAAACTTGACATTTTTTGTTTCAATTTACTACAAAGAGTAAGTTTACCAATTTTCAGCTTTTTATCTTGAAAATTTTATTACAATCTTTCACTCCCCTTTTGAAGGGGTTGAGGGTAAAACTCTTCCGTTACTGAGTGACTGACTGACAGACATCATACAGCGGAAACTACTACGTAGGAAGCTGAAATTTGGCATGTAGGTTCCCTGGGAAGTGTAGGTGAGCATTAAAAGAGGATTTTTGGAAATTCCTCCTTGTAGTAAATTGAAATTCGATTCTTTTTATAATTTTTGTCTGTCTGTATGCATATTTGAAACGGAAAAATTGCTGAATGGAATTCGATGCATATGGTCTTATTTAAAATCTGGTAGCTATAGGTTTCATCGTAATCATGCTTAAAACCCGAGATATTGACAAAAATAAGTTACAAGCGGACGCACGTAATAAACTCAGGCGAAGCAGCGGGCAATTTTTCATATAAAATATATGGCCATTTGGCATTGGTAATTTTCAAAAGTGTTAGTAACCTAGTCCGTTCCAGCGTCAATCGTGTTTACGTCACTGGCGTTATGCCACTGTCACTCGCCTAGATATGGGTCGACACGCGTTTTTCGGATAACACAACAAAACGTAGCCGGGCTTCTCACAACGTTGTCTATTTTAAAACAAAACAAAACGAAAGAATTTGTGTATTTATCTAAATCAATATTATTACAATACAATAAGATAGACTGTCGCACAACTGCATAACGTCAAAAGTTAACATCGTAACTAATTAGACGCCCATCGGAACGGGTGGTTGAGCGAGCGAGATGTTTGTATCATTTGTTCTGTTCCTTGTGTTGTCGTCGTGTCCGCAAACGAACTAATGCAACGCAAATGCCATCTGTGATGTTGTCATGACAACGGCGGCGTGAATTTGGCGTTTTGAGAAATAGATGGTTGTCAAAGTCACCCACAACGTTTGCTGCGTTGTTGTCGTCATGGAATTAGTAGGTACCATGGATTTAATAAATACTTCCGGAGTACCTGCTAATTCCATGGCAGGTACTCCGTACAGTACTTACTAAATCCATGGTTTTCACTGTTATTTAGACAATTTATTCTCGAGGGTTTGTACATACAGAAATGATATTGCTAGTTATATAAAATATAAGTCGCGCTCTGCGACGGAGAAAAAATGTAATTACACCTTAATATGGCGTTCGTCAGACGTACATAATATGTATTTTTTCCCCTAAGGTCTCCTAAGTCGTTTCGGATATATCACTATATAAAAAGTTGAACAACCGGTATTTTAAAAATTATATAATTGTATATTTTAATTATAATAACTATGTTTAACATGATTTTTACTTCCATAAATAATAATATAAGTCTAAAACAATAAACGTCTATAAAATATAAAATACTGTTATTGGGGTATAAAAATTACATATTAATTGTTTATACATTATTTGCTGATAATTTTATCAAAAACTTCATCTTGATTTACCTATTCGTAAATGAATTAATTAATAGCATATGCTGAGCGAAAGCCTAGTTCTCCCACAATCTTAAATTTTATAAAAATATATGTAAATATGTATTCTAATATACGGGCTGCCTTGACAGAGATTTGTGGGAAACGGAAGGGGAGGCATTTGCCCAGTAGGACACATCAACAGGCTCATAAAAATATATACGGACTGTAACAAAGTACCTATACCTTTATGTATACGAAGTGGTAATAAATGGTAGGTACCTTGGGTATCCTCTATGCGAAAGTAAGAAATAATATGGAGCGAACCTATGACGCAAAGACGCGAGTAGATAATACAGTGGATAAAAACTACACATTGTGTTTCAATCCAGTGGATAAAAATAACAAATTGTGTTTCAATCCAGTTGGTAAATAGTAGATATTCTATATGTAGCCGTTGTCAACGCAGTGAACGATATTATTCGCCTCACGAAGTCTCCCTTCCTTAGTTTTGAAGGGCCCAATTTGCCAGTTGTCGTCGATATTCATTTTCTTATCACCCTGCGGAAATTAAATACCATTTTTAGGGTTCGTGCCTTAAGAGGGACGTTTACCAACCTCTCGTCCATACAAAAAGAGAAAACATTTTTCTACCCCTAAATATTATACGATCTCCATGATTTTTTGTAGTTCAACAACATAAAGGTTATCCCTTTTGCGCAACAGATTAAAATTGGCATATACAAATCATTAAGACTAAATATTTGTTTTTTAAGCAAAATTAACAAATCTAGATTTTAGTATGCTGAAACAATTGACACCAAAATCAAATAAAATTGATTATTATTTAATTAGCGAAAAAAAATTTTCACCTGTAACGCAAATTTTATCATATATCTATCGCGGTAGTCTATGAAAACAACTATATATTGAGTAGTTATAGTTGTTTTCGTACACGACTTGTTTCTGGTGAAGGAAAACTTCGTGAGGAAATCTGCATCCATAATTTTAGAAGGGATGACTTCGATTCAATTATATGTAGTATTATAATAAATGAATTAATTACCTTCATATTCATATCTACAGCGTCTTCAGGATCCAAAACTATTAATGGAGTCGATTCAAAGCTGGAAGCGAGCCCGAAATACGAATATTTCTTAATCTCACTCAAAAACAAATCTTTACTGTATATCTTAATCGGATCACTGCCCATCTCCTTTATCTGTGTCGCTAAAACTTCATAATAATAATTAATCAACTCGTCGTAATGTTTGACTCTCAGATTGTGAGACGTGCACGCGTAGACTACAAAAGTCAGGTCCAACACAGGTGTAGCGTATCTACACAATTGGAAGTCAATGATTTTAGCCGCAACAGGAATGTCATCAACATACTTGAATAGAAAATTATTAGTCCATGAATCACCATGAGATATTACACCAGTATTCTTTGTGTTAGTGGCCGCTTCGATCATATCATCGTACCGTTCAGGCACGCAGAATTTTTTAACCTTTTCTACGTATATCGTTCCAGAATACTCTTTCTCTACTGCGTCTACAGCTATATTACCGATGCGCGCCCAAAATCGAGAGTACCAATCTCGCAGTCTCTCATGATAATACGTTTCGAAAATTTGATTGCTTATATCATAGAATCTCTCCGGTTCTTGGTCTTTCATTGCAAAAGACATTGCATGAAATTGGGCGAGGACTTTGAATATAGTTTTGCAATGATTTAAATCGACTCCCTCTTGCCTGAAGGCTGATCCGTAGCCGTTGAGCGACTCATCTTCTAGACATAAAACATCATTGATCCCGTCGCAGTACGAGAAGAACACTTTGACGTATTTGTCGAAAGGCTCTGTCATATTTTTCGTAGATTGGAATTTAAGTAATTCTGGCAACACTTTGGTGTAAAAATTGATTTCGTTTTTGAAGAACTCATCGCTTCTGTAAGTGAGGCGGCGGGCGATGTTTTTAGGGATAGTTTTAAGGATGACTTGGACATGTTTATTGCCATTCTGTGATTGGCCGAATATCCTGATTCTGATAACATCGCTGAGGTAGGAATCGCCCTTTCCCGTTTTGCTGATGTACTGGAAATATAAAAAATTAAACAATCTTCTTAGCATCTGTCGAGTATATGTAAAATGTCAATGGGTTTATAATTTGTTACACTACTGTTATATGACAACATGTTCTCCGAATAAAATATAAACAAAAAGAAGCTATGTTTCCTATATACAAAAAGCATTTATACGGTATAGGAGTTTGCCTGTTTATTTTTTTGTAATAACTTTATTGCACGAAAATGTTCATCAATGAAAATTAATACAAGATATATGTACAACGACAGATTTATCTCATATAATGGTATATAGATCTTAGAACACAATAGTTAAATGGCATTTTAATTGATTAGTTTTGTCAGTAAGGTGATTACTATTTTTTGTTTACATTAAAGTATATTAGGAAAGCTTTTGACTTCGAAATCGTGGCGTCATAGGACATCTGTCACTGTCAAATAAGCTCTATATTTTTTTTGTTTTTGTCATTAGAAAAACGTATCTAATTTGAATTATTATTGAATAAGTATTGCCATCCTCTAAAGCGGATGTTTCCAAATGGCTGAACATATATTTTCCAAATATAGCCAAAAGCACTCTCGATAAAATTATCTTATGAAGAAAACTAGAGCAAAATCGGTTCAGCCGTTTGGCTGCTACGATGCGGACACAGATAGACATTCAGATACTGCCCTCGGGGGTTAAGAAGAAGAAATTATGGCCACCGAAATCCTTGTTATAAATTGTTATTAAATTTTGTGGATGCCTTGACTTTGATTTAGTTTACCTCCCAATGAGTGAAGACAGTATTTTCACCAAACCACTTGGTTAGGGCTCCTGAGAGCGACTCGTTAGTGAGTACAGGAGACACGTAGGTGAGGGTCTTGGAGTCCTCGGGCTCAGCCATGTTTCTGAAATTATTGAAATTGTTTTTATCTTAGGGATAATAATCCCTACTTACTAATACGTATTTCATCCTAAGTAAAATAGTAATTTAAATAAAATAATGTTTACAGTTAAAATTTTATTGTGGAAATAACTGTGTGTAAAATTTTTTAATAAATATTTGGTAATAAAAAATATATCTTTAACATTTTTAAATAAAAAATAAAATGAATAATATGGCAATAGGGAGTATTACTGCACATTTACCCCGCCAGAGTACAGCACTGTATGTTAGGTACACAAAAGCTTCGCCGCCTTTTGCTGTGTCGATTAAAACGTTTATTTTTGAGTACTTTATTAATACTTTCATTATGTAAGCATTCGTTTGTGAAAATATACAACAATGCAGCATATTCGGGTGCCGAAATATTGGGAAAAATCGTTTTTCATAACATAAAAAAACTTCGAAAACTATGGGATACGCCTCACGCTGTACATATTTCAAGCCAGTAAACGGTCGAAAAGAAGCTCGGAACACTTCACACGTGAAGACTTATTAAAATATGGACTTCATAGGTAAGATCTTCAGTCAAAATCAAGTTTATATCAGTTTATGACCACAGTTGATCAAATAATGCAGAACATAACCTAAAATAGAGTTATTATTTTCAGGATAATTCTTCCTTTCTTTTTCCTTTAAACTTGCACCACGATTGCGTAGAAGGTATTTTTGGTCGTAAATCTGCAACAATATTTAAAATTGACGCTTTTTGTCTCCATTGGCAATGTTTGTGTACCTTAGTTGTACCAGTAGCGCCATCTGCGCTGAGCTTTACGTAATATGCCCTATTGGTGTTGTGTGGAGCTCATAGACAAAGCATCCTTACTTGACAGTATTTTATAATAGGTACTAAACATCTTAGATTAAAAATAAATCACAATTTTAAGCAAGAAAATCCCTAGGAGATGAAAATAACTCATTGACATGAAATTATTTCAAACTATGTCTACTGTACTAAACATCCTGTTAAATTTGTTAGTGCATTACACTTTTGGACACCAATTGGCTACTTTCCAACTAGTCAAATCAGATACTTACTATTTTATAATATCAAAATAAAAAAAAATTGAACATTTAACTATGACAGTCATATTTTGTGACATTACAATTTTGTAGTCAAAAAAGTTTAATCAAATCAAAAAAAATAATAATAATGAGGCATTTAATTATCATGTTTGATTATTTAAATACATTTATGAATTGTATTTTTTGCACATTCTAATAGCCAATTATTATCCACTCTGACTTGAGCCAAGAATCAACCACTCTGATTGTATTCAATTATATTTTGAAGAGTAGTTTCTATGATATGTAGATTGATATATTGTTATGTGAAATGGCACTTAAACCGTGATTACCTATCAATCTGTAATGTGCACAATGGTAAATCAAGTTAGACTGGTAGAGATTATCATCATAATTAATTAATTTGTATTTTACCTTGACAGTTTCCATTCTCTTCTTTTTTTTTCACATTTGGAGGCCAGACAGCATTATATTATTATGTTATACTCGAGATGACATAATGTAGTGTCATCCGGTTTTGAATAAAAATATTATTGATAGATACATGTAAGATAGATCTATTTCTGAACATAGAATTGACCTTTTGCCTTTGAAGAAAAGGCTGTGGTGAAGTTTGTTGCGCCGCTTCTTCTTCACCTGTGCTTTGGAATTCAGCAGTAGATGTGTGAAGTAAATTTTGGATGTTAATAAGTGATGTACTAGGTACATATCCTAAGTTGAATACTTAATAGATTTTTGTAGGGACAACTCTTTCTGTTCGTAAAGTGAATTGTATAACAAATATATTTACAAGGTTCAGTCAAACATTTCTAATTTCGTGGTTTATTTTTACCCGGACCCCGGTCCTTGTGCGTCACAGCCGCGCATGAAACCGGTATGATGAAAGATGAGGATTAGTACAAGGATTATTTCTTTATAACAGCAAAACTAATTATGTTTTCATAATAAAGCAATTAAGTCTTACCTTATCTTATTCAATAAGAAGGAATTTATAACAAAAAACTAATTCCACGTACGTAACTTTATAAAACTCGCGCGACGAGAATTGAACCAACCAAACAAAACAAACAAATCTGATATTACTGATCAAATAAAAAATACCCCCACATGGTAAGCAAATCTTGAGGTGAGACAGCTTCTTAATTTGGTTAGGTAGCATAAAGTGACAGTGACATAACGTCAGTGATGTAAACACGATTGACACTGGAACGGACTGGGTTACTATAAAATTATTTTATAGAATTCGTAAATAAGTAGGTAGGTAACTAAGAATAATGAATAAATGTGCCTTGCTATATTTAATATATGTATAAGACCTATATTTGTTAATTGACGTCCTTGGAGAAAAGGCTGCGGTGAAGTTTGTTGCGCCGCCTCTTCTTCACCTGCGCTTTGGAAGCCGGCAGTAGACTTAGTTTAAGTAATTTTTTGACGTCAATAAGTGATGTATATCATTCTAAATTGAATAAAGAATTTTGATTTTGAATTTGCTCAGCTTTCAGCATTTGGTTTTCCTCGATTTTGTCCAGAAGCGATCTTAATCACAGTTTATATGTTTTATGCGAAATGATATTTATAATTTTTTATAAGAAAATGACTAAAATGATGCCAAAATTGCGACCTGATTAAAGCACATTTACTTATATACCTACTGACAAAGAAATTTTTTAAAGAAAAGGTTGTTTTCATAGAAAAAAATAAATAAGGCACAATCAAGTATAAAATCGGTGTTAAATAATGAATTTGTTTGATATGTTAATAGTAAGGTTTATTCTTGATTATTTATTTATTGGTTAAATGCATGAAACGTCTTCTACATTTAGGGTAAATTGCGAAAACTGGCAACATTGTTGTTGAAAAATGTCATTCATGCACTGCTGGGGTTCGATTCTCATGCAAGCGAAGTTCATTTCACCAATGTTCTCCATACACGGTTTAACGGTTAGACGGTTTAACACGGTTTCTTGACTTACGAAAAATCACAATTGAAAAAGTTTAATTCAATGCAACGGTCGATCGAATTTTCCCATTGTTTCCAAATTTGCTTAAAACCTTAAAAAAAAAATGAGAAAATTTATGATATGAACTTCGATTGGGTAAGAATCGGGCTCTTGGCTGCTGTTTTTTATCCCCCGACGCAAAAAGAGGGGTGTTATAAGTTTGAACGCTACTTCAGTGTATCTATCTGTCTGTGTACGTGGCACCGTAGCTCATCAACGGGTGAACCGATTTGGAGGCGGTTTTTTTTATTATTGGCTTTGTAGATCTGAATGCCTCAATTAATTAAAGTTCCTTTATATTAAATAATTTTATTTCTCTTCTATTTCTATCAGCTACATTTTAACATCTTACAAATTCAAACCATTTTTCACAACAACAATGTCACTCTATGAGATAACCATAAACAATATATATAATAGAATATAACCTTTAAATGTGGTGGCTGTCCACCAACTTACTTATACTCAACATTTATTATTAACCGACTATCTACAAAATAATGCACATCGAACTATAATGTATATTGGCTTCTTCTTCTTATCCAGTCGGAATGGCTATTCAGACTTGTGCATTGGCCTAGTTGTGGTCTTGTAAATAGATTATTGTTTATTTGATCTGTCTCTTTCATTATATCTTTACTCTTGTTCAGCGTTGGAGTCTAGGGCAGGGCAGGGAGTATTTTTTCTTCTCCGCTTCGCACGGTCGAGGGTACGTATACTTGGTCAAATTTAAATTATTAATCAAGCAAAGCTATAAACAGGTTAGTATCATTTTTGAGATACCACCGCTGAGAGGAAATCATGAAAAAAATGGATTAGAAAAAATACATAATGTATAGTATAGTATTCGCCTAACTAGTGACAATTTGCCACTAGATAGCGATAGACGCATGGATTTAGTAAGTACTTCGTACAACGGAGTACCTACTAATTCCATGGGTAGGTGTGAAAATCATGTCACTTGAATAAAATCTGATATGATCTGATATAGTTATGTGTAAGCAATATAATAATAAGCTGCACCGAATAGTTAAGAGATAAAAATATTTTTCTTTTTTATTGAAATATAGGTGGTGACGCAGTCGCCATCTATTCCTTATTTATGTTATTTTTTTTTAATTTTATGGTCCGCTAGCGCCACTGATTTTATCCGGCATGCATTAGGATTCTGCTGGAATTTGACAGATGTCGATCGCCCGCCATATTTTTTCTTTTCTTCATTTGAATGTTCCGCGCCGTATCGACCTCCAATAGCTATCTTTAATTTTATTTTATTGTCGCATTTTTTTGTCATATAATGTGACTCGCACGGCATCTCCATGTTCCTTCTATGAAGTGGTGTGTGAAATGTGTGGATCCTACATGGACTATATAGGACTGCAGTGTCTGAACTTTGTCCAAGTGCCGGTACATTATACTGACAGCCAGAGATAGCAGCCACTGAAGACTCATCTCTTTGAGGAGCTCATCTCGTTGAGGATCTGTAGAAGGAAGGCAGATCTGAAGGCCAGTGTTGGATATTTTTTGTTGGTTCTAGTGGTGCGTTCTTTCACCAATTTCCCTCCGCTCAATAACGCCTTTCGTCGTTACATTTAAACCCGTGAGCATCACAACCACAGGTAGAACAATTTACACGCCCTACCAATAGGTAAAATATACCTAAGTAGGTATATTAGGCCAATCACACATCAGTTTGAGTTGGCCCAATGTCCTAAGTTTGAGACTTGTGTTATAGACGGGATATTAACTCAACGATAGGTATTATATTCTATAATATACTTATAGATAAACATCCAAAATCGATGTCAATCTGAAAAAGATCTTTTTCCATCTTGACCTGGCCGGGGATCGATTCCGGACTTCCAGTGTCGCGTGATGATGACTACGCCAAGAAGGTCGTAGTGTAACTGGTATATATACCTTTTTCTATTGATATGACTAGAGGGTCTATTATCTGAAGACATTTAATATACTTAGGAAAGAGGAACTTTGAAGTAGTTTCGGGGGGAAACAGGATATCATTTGAAATTCTCGAGCACACTCCAAACTCCAGCTCCAATTTAATTCCAGCCCGTGATTTGAACAAAACGCAAATCTTTTCAATAGATATTTAAATAAATGCGGGAAGAGAAAAAAATCAACAATCTTCATCCTGAACGTACGAGAACCAACTACAAAAGACTTTTCACGGGGCTTCCGTCCCCACAATCAGTCTTTTGTGCTACAACACAATTTTAGTTTTGCTAACCATAGACACAAGTTCTTTTTCTTAAACTCTATTGTCAAGGGATAAGGTTTGATTTTCTTTGGATAATTCTTGGCTGTATGTAAGATTTCCTTTGACTGAAAGCAAACGTCATATCGCCTGAAGGCGCGAATCAAGGATTCCGCGTGCCGTTTCGCGCCAAAACAAAGGTTTTTGGTGATGCCGCCATCTTGTACAAAGTTTTGTTACGCAAAGGACTTCCTGAACTTTTTGCTGGCTTATGTGAACTTGTTCGTTTGTTGAGTACAATGGGGGCATCACTTACCAACTCACATTGAGTGTGATAGAGTGGGTAAAAGTTGTGTCGATATCTATATGTATTACATAAATGCTCTATTGAAATGAATTCTGTATCTAAATAGGTACGTAGTGGGCACATTGAGTGGGTATCATAATAACCTATGGCCCAAAAGAGACTATTTTTATCATTTTCTATGCTAATAGTTCGTGTCACGCGTGGTCCTATGTTTAAAGGTTAAGATGCTTGGCTTACTTGATACGACACGGCAACTTTATGAAATTCTTGATTGAAGGGAAAGTTGAAGTTCGGAGAGGGTAAGGAAAGCCACGAAGGGCATTCATTGATCAGTTGAAAGAAAAGGCATGGGTCGTATCGTATATGGAGGTAAAATCGATGGCAGAGGATTGATGTAAATTAGAGTCTGCTCCACTGATAAGAACAACGTCCTTAAAAGCTTGATAATGATTGTATAAAAAACCTAAAAACATTTTTCTGCATATTTTTAGAGATTTTTTAAGAGTTTCTATACGGATTATGCGCCATATATTCTTCTAGTTCTAAGTAAAACGTATAAGGTAACCCGCCATGACATTCTCGTTCGTTCCATTCATTTATAATTCACTCCTTCACTCACAACCAGGACAAATAGACTAGAAGTGGACTGTTTCAAATCGACCAGTTTTGGTCTTAAATTCTCTCTAGACTATTTTGTAATCCGCTTTTGCATTAGGTATTTTTTCACTATCCAGTCTCCAATATCGTTAAATTGTCAGACCATTGGCACGCACACATCATCCTTGACGACGTCAAGCCAATTTTTGCCTCTCATTAAATTCCATTTGGCTGAAATTACATTTTTGAAAATGTTGGGCTGTTTCCCATAATGGCCACAACACAACCCGTCTCGGTGTCCCAATTTAAACCCACCGGGATACGTCTATAATGCTACTAAATTGTAAATGACCATTTCGACTTTGAGTGAACTTCGAATTTCGGGCGTTCTAAATTATTCATGTTAAATTGGTTGCGTACCATGTGTATGTGCATGGATAAGATTAGCGTCTAGATATTTATGAATCCGAGGCGACAACAAAATTGACGCCCCTTTCGGTATTTTATCCAAAGCCGTGCTTATAAATGTGGGTACGATTTTTTGAAACCCAACTGTTTTTTATTTTTATTTATTTACCAATCAAAAGTACAAAGTCGCGTGTTGTGTTGCGTGTGCGTTTTTTATAAATATAAGGCTGTATCGGATTGACGCGACGCCCCCGTTTGGACATCACCCGGGCCAGAAGCGCGTAATCACCATATATGTATAATTTTATAGCTCGGTATCCACTGAATATTTGAGATTGGAAGTACTAACAGGATGTTGGTGCTGTTTAATTTGATAGCGATGTGATTTTGAGATGTTAAAATGATTTTTACTAAGCTAGGGGGTATTGGTTTAGCTTTCGTTTTCATTATTTTTGCCGACGCAGAAAAAGGAGGATTTAGTTTATGAGGTCTGGGTAATGGTTCAGTCTTCAGACCAATTACTACGGATGTCGACGGATGTGCGAAATGGAGACAAATAAGTAGAAAAGGCGGACCCTGGGCTCCGACGCTCAACGGCTGCGAAACAAAACTGTAAGAGTTTACACGGTGTAAGGACAAATGTAACAAATGTAACAATATTATGCCGTACCTACTTTACTAAATATGTTTGCAGCGTAGTATGTACAATCAACAGCAGATTTTACAATAAATTTTGGTAGGTTGGTGTGCTGTTGACTGTACGTTTGTTTTGTATTGGTGGCCGCGACCACCAAAACAAGTTTTACGGACAGTCGCGAATATACGGAGTACTGGCCAAATAGTAACCCTAAACACGACCGGATATAAATTTAGACCTTTTTAAAACTTGTTATGTACAGTTATTAACTCAATAGATGCTTACCAAGTGCTGGCTTGATGTCGTCAAGTATGATATGCGTGCCAATCGGTCTGAAAACTATGCTGAAAACCGTGTGAAGTGGAGAAGATACAGTAAGAAAGCGGATCCGGGGCTACGTCGCTTTACGGCTGAAGAAGCGATCGGCAAGTTGAGAGACGATTGTAACTCAAAATGGTCCAAACAAACACACTGACAGACTTTGCTGTTTGTTAATGATCAAATTAGAATAATAATTGGTTATGATCTGCAATGCTGAAAATGGTTCTAGTTTACTTAGTGTAAACTGTTTGATTGTACATAACTAGAATTGTGTGCGTAGTGCGACTTTGCTTTTTATTTACATCAATCACAGTGCGCCATTGTGACGCAACGACAACCATACCGCAATGTGATTGGTTCACTGCGAGTCGACTCGATGTTGAGATGTAAATAGTACATCGTCAAGTAAGTTTTTCTGCGACTCCATTGAATTCCGAATTAGTTTTCCACAAACAAGATGGCGGCTGCAAATTGAATTAATTGGTGCAAGACAATGCGCGGCACCCGACATTGTCCGCTTTGTCCATGGACGCAAGTTAGGTGTTAGTATAAATACAAGAGGGCATTGAAATGACACGACGTAATTTAAATGTGAAAATTTCTATATGATTGTCTTATGTGAACGAAGTGCTTTTCCCAGTCAAAAAGCGTTCGAGTTTGGAGTACCTACCTACGCTAAGTAGTGACTCTTTTGGTTACATTCGGCGCTGTGACGTCACAAAGCCCGGTGTCTATATAAAAATAGCGGTGGTGGTGTAATAGTTAAGACGCTCACCTGTGAAAAGTTCGAATCCTACTCGAGCCACATGAGTTTGTATATTAATTTGACAGTGAAGGAAAACATCGTGAGGAAACCTGCACACTGGAGGAGTTCAGTTCACTAGTGTGTATGCGATGTAGATGGCGGTTGGTAGTCGTAAAAGTCATGTCTGCTGCGTTTAGGCGACTTGAAGAAAACCTGACACCAGTGTTAGCAATAACACACTCGATATGATGATGACCAGCTTCCAAGGTGTATCTCTTAGACGTCTGGGGACATCCTCACATTCACGGGAGGATATGGAGTGTCTAAACACAAATGTGACCGTCCAAATTAAAAGGGACCTTATGGCGCCCGGCACTTACGTCATTATTGCCTTCGTTTTGTATTTGAACAGCGATAAATAAAGACCTAAGTTCCAGACGCCATAAGGTCCCTTTTGATTTGGACGGCCACGTCTCTCTCTCTCATCTGATTTCCCGGGATCTTCCTGATCTTCCGCGACCATAGACCGCTGGAGACCAAGGTTGGCTTTTCTATTTATTTTCTTATACTTCGATTATGAAGATTTTGCCTGGATTCCTATTATTTATAGCTGAAGGGACTTTAAATAAAACTTGAGAAAACGCAAATTATCTATATATTTTTATTCAGGCGCTGGAACATTATAATGAGGAGGTGTATTTCTGTGCTGAAAATGATTTGCAGTTATCAGTTGTAGGTATAGTTAGGATTGTTAGGATTGTTAGTTATGTTGGACTAATGCTGACTCCACACTATCGCGGATTCGCGATTATTACGCATTCGTGTCGGCATTTGTCGATAGTGTGGAGCCGGCATAACAGTATTTCAAGTTTTTGGTACCTACAAGCTTATACGAAATATGTGTAAGTAATTAATAAAAATTCGTATATGTTTTCTTTTGTACACTAGACTTTTTGGCAAAAATAAAATCATTGATATAAACGAACGACGAAACACCTCAACGCTTTACACATTTTTATTGTAAATCTTTGAGACGTGTTTCGTCGCCGGAGCCGTTCTTGGGTGCACCACCTGGTCATGTTGTATTCGAAAAAAACGTGTGTACAAAATTTCAGCTCTATCTGTTGAAAATTGACTAACAAGATTCCATCCGAACATACATATATTTACTTCTTAAAAGCAAGTTAAAAGCTTGTATAAAATAAATCATTATCAGCTTTAGAAATTTAGGGTTATTTTAGTAAATTTTGACGTTAAATATTCCCAAACCTCCTACAAATCCCGATATTAAACTGTTTATTCCGATATCAAATATTCAGTTTACAATCGCTTTCACGGATTTAAACATCGATAAATAATTCTTACTGGATTTAAAGTATTGAAAGCGAATTAATTTTCATGACTACATGTAGCGAATTTATTATATTTATGTAAGTTTATATATATCGAAGCCCCGGGGCGAAGCTAGTATACTTACTTACATACTTCTTCGCTCCCGGGGGAATTTCGGTATAAAAAGTACTCTATGCATTATTCCAAGTTATATTTTATCCGTGTACCAAATTTTATAACAATCCATCCAGTAGATTTTGCGTGAAAGAGTAACAAACATACACACATACATCCTCACAAACTTTAGCATTTGTGTTATTAGTAGGATTTCTTCGAAAATCTACTTGTATCACCAACATGACATTTCATTTTTGAGAGATTCCTCATCACAATTTTCCAATATAGGTTGTCAATCAATTGCGTATTTTTGTAAAAAAGAACTTATAAGTATTTGACCTCGGAACTTAAACTATATCCATATGTATAACTATATCTATAACTTAAAAATATCAAAATCGCTCTTTCGGTTTGGTTATATACTATAGGGTTCAGGGATTAATAAAATAAGTTTTATTACCACGTAATATGTAGGTACACACCATGCAACCGACGCACACTCGGATCCAGTCAATGGCCGAATGACGTGCCTGACGCATGCGCGCGTACACTACATATACATATAAACCTTTCTCTTGAATCATATATCATGTAATTTTAAAGATCTAAGCAGTGTTGGGCAGTTCAGCGGGGAAATACTTCTGGACACTTTGCCTCGAAGTGGCGCGATCGAAGCGAATTTAAAAAAAAGGATTTTATTTACGAGAACCATACATTTACATATTGTAATTTGCAAAAAAGTAACATAAGTTGCTTTTACGTAGGTATCGTACCTATGTATAACGATCCCTTGATCTCACCTTACCATGCGTACCTTAAAATAACTTCCCGGAATCGTTTAGGCGTACAATTTAAAACTGGAACTAAATTCTGAACTTTACTTTTGAGCGTTTCATTTTTCCTTCATCCATCGTGGTCAAAGTTTGAAACATTAGCATAATATAAGCTTCGTTCAGTCTACTTTCAACGAGGTTCAGTATCAGGGGGTTTTAGATATTATTTCTCTTCATTCTCCTAATCGCATTCTCCTCATGGCCTGAGGGTCGTGGTCGTTACGTGGAATAAAACACACAAAGACTTTCTTGACACTTTTAATGGAGTGTTTTACCATTGCTGTTTCCATTACAAACACAAATCAACCAGAGTGCAGGTTTCCTCACGATGTTTTCCTACCCTAGAAACAAGCCTTGGTCGATGAAAACTACTACATATGAGTCAGATTGGTATAGAAACTTATGTGGCATAAATAGGATTCGAACCTGGGACCTTTCGGTTCACAGGCGGGCGTCTTAACCATTCTACTACCACCGCTTCATTTATAAACAACATATTGTGATTTATATTTATTTACAAATAAAATGAATAGCAAGAAACTCAAAAAGATTGTCAGTTGTCCAGAAACCTGAAGGATTATAGTAATGAAAATAAATAAATATATTAGGACAAATTACACAGCTAGCCCCAAAGTAAGTTCGAGACTTGTGTTATGGGATAATAACTCAACGATACTATGTTTTATAACATATACATATATAGATAAACATCCAAGACCCGGGCCAATCAGAAAAAGATCATTTTCCATCATGACCCGACGGGGGATCGAACCCGGGACCTCTCGATTCAGAGGCAAGCACTTTACCACTGCGCCACCGAAGTCGTCAAAACAACCACGGACCAGCTTTCAAGGATCAGTTTACGAGAACACCAAAGCACGTCCGAATTTTATTACTCTGCGCATAGTTAACGTTTCTCTTTGATGCATTTTGGTATAAAATGTAAGTTTGTAGTCACGTGGTGATACAGGATATTGCTTTTAGGAAAGTCGTCTCCTAACTTCGAAATTCTATAACAATGTTGTATTTTTGATTAGTCGCTTGGTTATAAGTAGATAGATATATGAACTGTTCATTCCATCATTTACAAAGTCGTAAGTTACAACTATATAAAAGTTTATTTGTTACACGAATTTACTAACCCCCCCCCCCCCGTTCATCGGTTCACCCGTTGATGAGTTACGGTGTCACGTACACAGACAGAAGACAGACCAACTTAGCGGTCAAACTTTTTCCGTCGGGGGTTAAAAAGTAGGTAATGTCGAAAGTTCTGTTCAATTAATAAAGGGTAAACCGTTAACGCTGGTGTCAGATTTTACTAAAGTTGTGGTATCTAACTAGTGGTAAGGCAGTCGTTTACATAAGTACACATTCTTGTGTCAAGTTTTTGTCTCTTTTTGTAATTATGTTACAAATGATGTATGTGGTTCAAGTCCACAAAATGCAAGTCTTATATGCCTGCTGTATCTCCCATCTTGAACGTGACGATCTTCGTTCGCCGCATCTGATAACTCCATTGGATAACTACAATATCTAACAGCGTTTATTACACTAGCGACCCGTTCCGGCTTCGCACGAGGTCTATACCCCTTCGGGAATTAATTGAATAAATCACAGTACGCAAAAATTCCATCAAAATTCATTGAAGTAGGTGAAGAAGAAGCGGCGCAACAAACCTCACCGTAGCCTTTTCTCCAAGGACGCCAATTAACAAATAAATCTGTCATGTTGACATCCGCTGGTGGACAACGCAGAAATTGTATGGAGATCTTGGAGATTCAACGTACTTCAATAACGCACGTCAGTATAAAAAAATATAGAAAACAACTGAACAGAACAATGCGGCATGGCTTAAAAAAGTGTCACGATTTTATGAAAATGATGTTTTTCTGTAGTTTGACAACCTCGGTGGCGCAGTGGTAAAATAAGTATATAAATAATAATAAGTGGTAAAAGTGGTATATAATATATATATATATATATTAACATATACATATATATATATAATAATATATATATATATATATATATATATATATATATATATGTATATGTTATAAAATATAGTATCGTTGAGTTAGTAAGTGGGCTCGCTCAATCTGTGTAATTTGTCCTTATTTATTATTTATTTATTTATTTATAGATAGCTGGAAATTGACATAAGCTCTTTTTGTCGGCTTTTCATAACTATTAATTATATTTTAGATCAAAAGTCACTAAATTTATAGTAACTTTAATCTCCCGCAGCAGTTAAAATCGACACCAAATGCAGTGTTATAATCCTCGTGGGATGAATATGAGGAAGTTAATGTTTCAATAATTTTAATGGATTTTCACGTTTGTATCAGCTATTTAGTGTGTTTTATAGCTTCAATTTATACTATGATTGTTTGTTTTGATATGACATTATCTATACTATTATTATAAAGAGGTAACTTTGTGAGTTTGTATGTTTAAGGCGGGTAATCTCCGAAACTACCGAACTGATTTCAAAAATTCTTTCACCATTAGAAAGGAACAATATCCAAGATTACTATAGGCTATATTTTATCTCGAAGCGGTGGTGGTGTAATGGTTAAGACGCTCGCCTCTGGATCGAAAGGTCCCAGGTTCGGATCCTACTCGTGCCACATGAGTTTGTATAACAATTTGACTCATGTATAGTAGTTTTCATCGACCACCACTTGCTTCCGGTGAAGGAAAACATCGTCAGGAAAACTGCACACTGGTTGATTATTAACTTGTGTGTGAAATGGAGAAGGCAATGGCAAATCATTCTATTACTAATATGCCAAGAAAGTTGTTATGTGTGTTTAATTCCACGTAATGACCACGACTCTCAGCCATGAGGAATACGAGTATGAAGAAGAGTATTTTATCTCAAAATTTTCACGGGAGCCAAGCCCCGGGCAACATCTAGTATATTATATTTAATCCAGAGTTTTATTTCTAACACTGGAAACACACACAACAACTTTCTTGGCATTAATAATGGAATGGTTTGCCATTGCCTTCTCCATTTCACACACAAGTTAATAATCAACCAGTGTGCAGGTTTCCTCACGATGTTTACCTTCACCGGAAGCAAATAGTGGTCGATGAAAATTTAAGTCCGTTAGATTGGTATAAAAACTTATGTGGCACCGGTAGGATTCGAACCTGGGACCTTTTAATTCACAGGGGAGGGTCATTACACCACCACCGCTTCCAGCCTAATCTGAGTATATAATATTTAGAGTATATTATTAGAATATTTGTTTTTGCCGACAAGCTATATACTTAAGTACTTAATGCGATTATTTGTTAAATAGCATCTTTGCAATACTTTCTTGGAAAAATGACAGGATACATTGAAGATGTTCTTATATCTGTGGGCAAATTTTATAAAAATGTAAGATATTGGCAATCTGTCAATGTTATTTAAGAAAAAAAACATAAATCTAAAGAGCACCAGGCAAAATCGTTTACCTGAATGCCGTCAAATTGATTCTATTACTAAACAGGGGTGGCAGTCAAGCTGTGCCTCAAACTACCGCACAACTTCTGCAAACGAAGCCAACTATAATAGGGCTCGCCCACGAGCAATATTCTTTATCATGATTTCATTTTCTTTTTAGGAATTACTATTCAAACGGTGTTCGTCCGCTGATCGCTCTGTCGTTGGCATCTTTCAAGTCCCCCATTACTGCAGGATTTTATTTGCTCAAAACATGGCATTACAAGAAGTTACCTACAAAGGAAAGGTTGCTGGGCAATCTCATTTTTTAGATTACTTTAGCAACCAGAGTTTATTCCTGTGAATAAATGAAATTATAGGGTTGACGTTAGAATTGCGATGGCTGACGCATGCGTCTACTTGTAAATGTGACCTCTTAGTAATATCAATTTCTTACGAAAATCTACTGGTTTGATTATGTAATTATTATATAATCATTAGCTACCAGAGTTAATTTTAGTGATCGAACGAAAGATAAAGTTGTCGCGCGAATTTCGATGGCCTACTTGCGTCTACTCGTGACTGTGATTTATTCTGTTTCTTACTGATACTCTGTACAGATTACTTAGCTAATACAATAAAAAAATTACAGAAACCACAAACCAAAGAGAATAAAAATGAATATACTATTTATTTATTTAACTTTATTACAACCGGGGTGCGCAGGTCGATTGAATTTGCTGTGGAAAAAAAAAGAGTGACGTTTTCTAGAATGTTCAACCCTGCGCGTTGATAGCAGGCTTTTACGACTGCAGAGAAACTTGTGTTCTCTGTATAGTTCACTTGGATCGCAGGCCTGCAGCACTTTTAGTCGAAATTAATCAAAAAGAAATAATATTGTGGTGCCACGCTAGATAGACAAGCCACTAAATAGAATGTACATAATGTTTGCCAAAAAACATATTATTTGAAAAAAAGTATCACTTTTGTACTCTCCTAAGTGCACATAAATTGTTAAATAAATGCCTAAGTATCGTTTTTGGGATTCTGCAGCCGAATGGAAAAAACGAAAACTGTATAATTTGGCCATGGGGTAAGTTGGTCCGACCGAATGTCACAGAAACTTTTTTTCCGTGAGTGAATTCTACAAGTATAGATAAGATAAGAGGACAATTAAGACGAAAAAGGAAAGCGGACCCTGAGTTCCGACGCTCAACGGCTGGGAAGGAACCGGGAATACGCTCAGATGAGAGAGAAAGAGAGATAAGAGAACAATGGACATGTAAGTGGGGTGTCTGAACAATATAAACTCAGTTACTTTTCTCGACTTGAGTATAAGCAACTTTATTGTTCCATCTCGCATCCTAAGCCCGGCCGTCTGTCACACCTAAGTGTAACGAACGAGTAACTGCGAACTCCCATTAAGCAGAAGTTTTTATATTTTAACAAGCATGTTCGTATGGTAGTGTGGGTCAAATCTTTCAAGTTAATTTTTGAATACACATTTTTTTTATTTATTGATATTTTAGAAGAAAATGAATCATTATAACATGCCTTTCAACGTTGGAACACCTCAATTGTTTACTCGACGGAAATGATTTAATTGTAACGCGTAGAGTGAAAAAAGATCTCTCTGAATACAATAAACTTTTACCGATCAATGAGTACTTTTACCGAATACATTATTTCTAATGCCTAAAACCGTGAAATAAATCAATAAGCAGGTTTAATCGTAGAGACAATAATGTATTGGTAAATGTACCTACGGCTTCAGTAGAAACTCAACAAACTCATAACGCACAAAGCTAGATAAAGTGCTCTTCAAACAACACGCAACTATAAGATCATTGTAACACTTGGTTGGCGAATAAATAATATGAATATTAATATGCCCTGTCAAGAGCATACGAAGAAGAACGCTCAAGGTATATACCTAACACGTCGGTGTGCATGGCAGTCATCTTATAACTTAGTTGGCAGTGTTTCCAGAAAGAATACAGACTGAATGTGTTGCGGCTTGCAGTTACTTCAAATTAATTCAGGTGTTGTATATTTACTTTCTTAACTTCACGATTCCAATCAGACTAATTGGAATTTTATTATTAATATTTAAGTTGCGTCCCCGGGGCTTCGCCCCCGTGTAAATTTCGGGATAAAAAGTACCCTAGATTTAGAAGTATAACATGATTTTACCCGAGCGAAGCCGGGTCGCTTTACAAGTTTAGTACTACTCCATATCCTGTGTATGCCATACGAGGCGAAAAAGGGATTTAAAGCCTTGATAGCAGCCGGACGTCCATTTTCATTGGTATAAGTATACGAGCGATATAAATGTTTAGTTTACATAAGATCTCAATCTATTTGAGGGGCAGTCTCAGCTGCGAAGCAGAGCGCCAGTCTCTCGGACGTCGCGGGAGGTAGCGTCAGAAAATAAACTGTTTTGTTTGAAAATAACTTTATTGCACACAGCGAAATACAAGAAAAACAGGACGGAAATATTTAGGTGCAGGAGATAATTGTTACTTTTTACCCCTTGTCGTGGAAAGGGTGGGCCCTTGAGGCTCTGATGCAAATTATTTTTAAGGGACATCACGACGCGCCTCATGGAGGCAACAGGAGATAGATGAGAGCTGGCAGCTTTTTGCCAGCGTGTAAGTCTCGTAATACAGCGAGGAAACGCTGCCAGTGTCTTGGGCACGTTGCCTCCCTGTGGTGTGTTGGAAGATTATTTTTATTTATGGTTTTTTTTTGTTTATTTAATTTTGAAGATAAAATAAATATATCCTACTAATATTTTAAAAAAGTAAAAGAAAAAAGTACAGAAATTAAAGAGTAAACTATTGGCAACGGCGAACTGATCCCATGAAGAGATCTCTTCCAGTCAACCGGTAAAACGCATAGAACAGAGGCAGACGGCACACAGGTAAAACTAATAAATATATATTACACTAGCTGCAAAATTATTATTTAAAAACTTTCAACAGCTGAATTATTTTCCTAGCAATCTCATTACTGAGATTGTTTTTATATCTGTGACTTAGATGCACTCTTTTTTATTACATTTCTAACCGCTTTTTACCATAGACAAACAAAAAAGGAATCCATTTGCCAGCAGTAATTAAAGCCTTTTATATGTTTTTTTTATAAACTTAAATTACTAAATGACATTACCAAGGCACATCAGAAACTTTTAAAAGAAAATAAATATTACGTTAGTCTTTTTTGCGAATGGTACGTATATAACAAGAGCCATAGAGCAGATAGTGGCCCTCTCAATAAGCGCATTCGAGTAAAATCATAATACGAGCACAGTTTACTGTACGAGGCATAAGCGGAAGCGGTTACTTGTATATGTTGTAATAGTATCTGACATTTGTAATAATATAATACAATTTTGGTATTTGTTTAATATTAATATTTAATTGTGATTTCTTAATTTTTGTACTTAATTTTTTTTTAATTACGCGGTATTCGCGGATGGCCAGCCTCGTGGCCCATACCATGGTCCGCGATATATGCTGAGCGAAGGCCATTTTGGTGCATTATTGTGTAATTTTTATTATGACATTGTTGCCAAATAAATTATTTTTCTTTCTTTCTTTTTTATTTAGTTTATTTACAAATTCAAAACAAAATGCATAGGAAAACGAGTTACGTCACAGCACCAAACGAATATGAGCGACAGAGAGACATAAAAAAATCGTAATTAAACCTTAGTTTTATGTACAAACGGCTGATACAAAATCATAAAAATGTACGGTTAGAAACGGTTGCACCACCACAAAATGGTTGCAACACAATTAGAAACCAGCCCATTGTTCATTTGTATTTTAAACGTGAATGATGAAAATTAATAATTAATTTTGAATGTAAATGAGAGCAGTTGTGAAAGGCGGCCAAAAAATATTTGTACTGTAATTTTGACTGGAGTCTGATTTTACAAACAGAAAGCATTTCACTGAACGTTATGGCCCAATTTGACCTACAATTATTATTATATTCGCTTGTCACACAACACTTGGGGCGCATGCTATTACCCGACCGATTTTAGAAGTGGAAGCGAAGATGCCACTAGATATTTGCATCGCTTTATGTTCGTTTATATAAACCATCTTACCTTCTTATATGAATATATTATATTGGCTATAGAATATATTTTTATCTGTTTCATATAATTTTGCTTTAAGATCAGTCGGATCGGTGAGAAATCTCGTTAAATCTCTTGTGAATGGCACTTAGAGGCATTTACTTTAGAGGTTCATATCACTTGCAGACGTCATAATAAGTCTACTGCCGGCTTCCTAATCGCAGGTGAAGAAGAAGCGGAGCCACCAACACCAAAGACGATAACTGACAACGAAATAAGTTTTATTCAAACGTAAACAAAATATCAATTAACGGTAAGTGACAAGTAATTATGGGGTAAAAAGTAATTAACACATACAATATCAAAACGTTATTTAACCGTTATGTGTTTTGATGACAGCTTGATGACGTTATAATGGGAGTTCAGTGGTTGATACTGTGTTTATGATACGTGAACTCGTGAACGAGTTCGCCCAGGATCGATCTGAGGGCTTAGTGCGGGTTTGCATTCCATTTCTCACCATCGAATCGATTCGAAGTGAACCGCAGCGAACCAATCACTATTCGGTTTGGTTGTCATTGAGTCACAATGGCGCAATGTGATTGGTTCGCTGCGTCTCAGAATCGACTCGATGGTGAGATGGTTTTCTCTCTCATTGTCTGTTTTCCCGCTTTCTTCCACAGCTATAGAGCGACAAGCCTGATGTTCACTTTCTCTTGGATGTTTATCTATATATGTATTTGTTATAAAATATAGTATCGTTGAGTTAGTATCCCATAACACGAGTCTCGAACTTACTTTGGGGCTAGCTCAATCTGTGTGATTTGTCCTTATTATATATTTTTATTTATTTATTTTATTTGTTTTTCGTCCTTCACTTCGCATGGTAGTCGACATCCTTAGTTGTCAGACCGTTGGCACCATAGATAAAATAATATATTTCTTTTATTGGCACGCATATCATCGACTAGGCAGAGCATAGCCAGTAGTAGGGCACAAAATTCGACGAAATTTTCTGGTTTACGTAAATATGGCCGAAACGTGTTTAAAAAGACGTAAAATGTTACTAGCGTGATTGACTGGTGTTGCAGACATCTGAATACTTCCCACCGTAATTAACGAAGAATTATTTAATAAAATTGTTTACAATAAAATTGTTTAATACGTTTAGGTCAATACCTAAACGTATTAATTTATGGCAGATAAATGTTTTTTATATTATAGGTAGTGGGCAAACAAGCATGCGCGTTGCCTGATGGTAAGCAAACACCGCAGCCCGCACACCGATTGTGTATTATGATTACGTCGATGTTTATTTTAAAACAAGTTACCAATTAATAATGCAAACTAGTAAAATAAACACTCTATCAAAATTATACGAATTGAACAATACCACCCTAATAAATCCATTTCCCGCCAATTTCCATAGACAATTGCCGGTTTTGAATATAGAATGCTGTTTCAGGGACTTAATTTTCGAATTTCATATCGATGAATATTAGAATAACTAGTATGAAAATTATTTGAATAGTAGTGATATATTTATGATCCCAGACTGCTCCCAAATCGAAACACCTTTTTCCTTTGAATGTTAAAAGATTGACGTGTATATGTTTTCCTATGTCTGTCCGTCTATCTGTGGCAATTTCATTTCGTTATATAGTAAAATCTCTTTCACCCTCGCGTGTTCTCAGTTGCATTCAGGGCTGTGACACCGCAAAGCTCGGGACCTCAAAATTGTGAATATTTGTTCTCACACTCGGCTTGACATTAACTCTCCTTGAAAATGCCTTTATTGTAATGTAGTTTTTCCTACTAGTTACCAAGGTTATAATATCTCTTAGTCCCTTAGTTAGCCTAGAATACTAGGGCAGAATCACACGCCACACGTAGATAGATTATAAAGTATCGAAAAATACTTAAACGAATTACAATTGTGAACCATCACTATAATATTTATGTGGTTATCATAATTCTTTTCTCAGCTTACAATATCATGAGATTGATTACGATTACGTTAATTTTTACTAAGAGAATCGATAGGCGAAAATTATTCGAAAACAAATTCACATGTAAGAGGTGATCGAGTTGAAACTTAACCAGTGGAAGTCAAGAATCGATCCCCAAGTTCCGAATTGCTATGAATTCACGAGCTGTTAATAGAGGAACGGGCGATTACGAACAATTTTGTCATTATTATAGTATAATAGTAACAACTCTGCTCATAATAACTTTGTTAATTGAGGGTATAGGTATTTCATGGAATGTACATAATATACTTTCTTTCATCCTTTTGCTTATGCGATATGGCGTATATATCGATTTTATTATTATTATTAGATATTGGCCTTGATTGATTATTATTAACTTGTGTGTGAAATGGAGAAGGCAATGGCAAACCACTCCATTAATAATGCCAAGAAAGTTGTTATGTGTGTTTCATTCCACGTAACAACCACGACCCTCAGCCATGAGGAATACGACTATGAAGAAGAATGATAACTTAGTAATCTGTGGCGTTGGCTTGGAACAGCACGAACGTGATTGCGTATAGTTGACAAAATATAATTATGAATTAATTTATATTTCCATAAACAAATGGCGTTCGGTTAATAGGGCTTTTCCATAAATTTCTCATTTATATTTGAATACGTAGATATAACTTACGTTTCTCATGTAAATCGTGCGACAATGAGTTTAGTATTTAATTATATAAAACTATCGCAAATCCATTCGGTTAAAACATAATAAGTTATACACCTAATCCTCAGGAATCACACAATCTATTAGTACAAACCACATGAAAAGCTAACCGTTACGTTTAAATTTATGGAAAACAACGAAGCAGAACGCAGCGCAACAGACCGCGACGGAGCAGTGAGGCCTCGCTCCTAGGTCCAAATAACTCAAGTTCGTTAGCACAGCGTGTGAGTAATGATGGCGGGAATATAAATCTTATTTGGACGTCACTGACAGGAATATTGATGAGCGGTACAGACGAACGCACAGGCGTAGACGTATATATGTGGCTTACAGAGTGTGGTTCCCGCCCTGGAATACGATGACAACATAATCTGTTCTTCTTAATTTTTAAGTACAATACATACGCTCATAACATATCAACTTCAACTAATATTATAAATGCAACTAGCGACCCGCCCCGGCTTCGCACGGGTGCAATATTGTGCATGTTATCCTACAAATATTATAAACGCGAAAGTTTTTGAGCGTGTATGCGTGTACGTGTGTGTGCAGCAGCTAATAAATCTTCACGAAATTTGAATTTTCTTGCTGACCCTCCGGCAATTTTTCAGCATACACCTACAGATCAGTGTCCCGCGCGGTGTCGCGTCGGCACTGACACCTCATACATAATCTACATATCGAATTACCTGGGATCGAGTCGAAAATTCGATCAAAACGCGATGGTATGTTTGGCGTAACTTCACTGATTCCGGAGCACCGTACCGGATTGCTACACAATTTCGTAGCAGGCCTACGAGTTTATGCGTAATGTTATTTTAAATAGGAATAGATGAGCTTATATTTACCTACTCTTCATGTCTTCGTATTGACAAATACATCAACTTAAGAATGCAATTTCCATTGTAATTATCTTTCTTATCGAACATTTTGCTGACACTGAAATTCTAATATATTGAAATCATAATCAAATCAAAATCAAATCATTTATTCAGAAATTAGGCCTTCACAGGCACTTTTTCACGTCATATTCTAAATTAAATGATGTTTACCAAAGCTACAAACTACTAGCATTTCGGAACGACCACTGCTGAGAAGAAATGCCGAAAGAAACTCATTCAAACAGTGTTGGTCCCTATTATGCCAGAAGGGCTTACCATTTTTTAAATATAAATTTATGTATAATTTTTTATCAGTAATATAACATGTAAGTACACAATAAAGATATTAGAAATGCGAAAATTTGTGACGGTGTATGTGTGTGTTTGTTACTCTTTACTCAAAATCCATTGGACCGATTGTTGTGAAATTTGGTATACGGGTAGAACATAACCAGGAAAAATATATAGGGTACATTTTATCCCGAAATTCTCACGGGAGCGAAGCCCGGGGTTGTAGCTAGTAATAATAATACTCTTTATAATTACCCCTCTTTTCGGGAAGTGGGTAAAACAATGTCGTTCCGTGATCAAGCCGCAGAGACTTGTCCTTTGTCGGCAGAACAAAGAGTGTGCTTGAATGTACTCTTGACGGGGTCGTTGACCGATGGAGATTGACTCGACGAAACTGATTATACACACCTATTTTGGAAGTACTTTATTTCATTTTTGGAGCACAAGCCTTTGGTCCTAAAATAGAATAGCAGTTTACAAGTCTTATTCTAACGCGGTAAGGTTATATGATATCCTCATCCCTCCATTTGTCGTACGAGACAACTTAGGGATAAATGGCTTTGGCAGATGGGTAACATCATTCTTAAAGTTTTAGCAGTTAAAGCAGTCTTAAAATTACAGACGAAAAAGCCGAAAAATTTCGGACTCACGGAGCTTCACGTCATCGCAACCGAGAACGGAACTCACGAATATGATAGAGATATTATTTTTTAACACATTGGTTAACACAGGCTTAATGGTTAATACACATAGTTCTTGAGGACATCAAGGTTCATTACCCGGTCTGGAAAATGATCTTTTTCAGATTAGAATGATTTTCTTCTTACTTCCTATTAATAATTTTATTGTGTTAATTTCCGCTTTGCCTCGGGTAAGAGCTTGTAAATTATAATTAAATTCTGCTTCGAATCTAGGTATTTCTCTAGAACAGCCAGGCATTTCTTTAGTATAAGATTCTAAGCCATTATGTTATAATTAGGTATTATAGTTTGAACGTCGTAGGATCTAGGTTAATTAACATTCCATCCTCACCGGGACGGGCTTTGGTGGGAATTTAGCTGGCTCTCTATTACATGAGTGTTTTCCCGTTTTCTTCCCAGCAGTTGAGCGTTGGAGCCCAAGCTCCGCTTCCCTACTATTTAGGGTTCCACATCCAAAAGGTTAAATGGGTCCTTCCCTCTGTCCGTCTGTAACCAGATTGTAACTCATGCACCGGGATCGAATTTTTACAAATGGTGTGTTTCTATTGCCGCTTTCGCAACAAAATTCAATTTTTCGAAGAGGATTAACAAAAAAAAAACTTACAATAATGTTCTATACATAATTAGGGTTAGATTTTGCTCAAGGCTTAGCCCGTCTAGATTTCTTACGGGAATTGTAACATATTACAGAATGTAGGTACGATTAATAGGGTTCCTTTTACTCTACAGGTAAATAATTCTAACCCTAAAAACCTGAAAAGGCTGCAGGTAAATTTTCTTGTATCATGAACTAAGAAATTCCCGCTCTCAGCGTTGACGTAACAACGCCTCATTATTGTCAAAGCGAGCGGAACCGGGTCAAGAACAAGGCTTGCTAACGCATAGACCAACATGTTTGAAAGACCATATGTCTGTGCGGTAAACAAAAGGCGTTCCCTCGTTGAGAGTAGATCCTGGTCCACCATCAGGTCATGCTTGTCATTACCATAGAAAATGCAGACGTGAATATTTTCAACTTCGATAGACAAGTGCAAATAATTGTTGAACAAAGATGCAGTTCTTGTAAATGTAATCAATTCATTTGATTAAAGATAGGTTAGGTGAAACTATATAAAAGCTTTTAATAAAGAATCTACATATGTATGATAAAACTGTAAGTAACGTAAAAAGTACTGGATGGATTTTGATGCGGTTTACTCAGTTGTATAGCGGACGGTCGGACGGTTTAGAACACGAGATGTTGGCAATACTAATAAGTAATGAGCGCACGCACGAATTAAACGCGGGAGAAGCCGCTGGGAAAAGCTAGTTCTGAATAAAATTGCTCAGTACCTAGTCTATTTCTTTCTCATGTCAACAATTTCACCAACGAACCGGAAATTCGAATGTTCTTATCACGAAAGCAATACGGTGCATTTTCGAACAAAATAACTGGAGCATTGAGTTTAATAGTGCGTAATTTCTCTAGTTTCAGCGATTATTGTTTTGCATTCGGAATGGACTTTCAGAGTTCAGTGACCAGGAAAGTTGTGCAATTGTTCTCTCTCTCTCTCTCTCTCTCTCTAATTCTCGCTTGATGGCATTTTCGCTTGTGACGCCACGAAAACCGAAACTAAAAAGGTACAAATACGCTTAAAAATTATATATGAAATTTGGATTAAGGTCCTGCTCAACTCTTGCCGAGAAAGAATCTGAAAGCGTTTATGTAACATATCGAACATCTAGCTTAAAAATTGTGTCTCACAAGCGTTGGATACGGCTAACTGGTAAATAAGTTTTGGCAGATTTGTTTAGCAGTTATTTTATATGTCAGATTACAGTATGATATTCTATCAGAAAATTGTGAAACCTATGTATTCCTTATATTGTATAGTATAGTCACTTTATTCAATCAATCAATCAATTCATTTATTTGCATAAAATGTAGGTACAAAAGGTTTAGATCATAATAATATGACCCTTATACATTTTACCTCTTGCGTCTTGGAGGTATGCAAAAGTTTAGTAAGTAGTGAATTAGCACAGGTGAACAAATACTATATATATCTAAATATATAACAAATCTTTACTTTTGCACATAGATTTTATGTAATCTGGCTATCTCTCGTAGGTATATATAAATATAGTAAACGTAATATTACACGTGTTTATGAGCACTACAAGGAGCTAAGAAATTTATGGGCATAACACCAAGGTCAGATATTTTAAGGCCTTTTATTAAAGTCCTGAAATACATAAATGTGATGTTTCACGGGATAAGTTTGGCTACTTTAAAACTATTCAGATCAAAAATAAAAACACAAACGAAAATCGTCCTTTAAACGTGGAATGTAACATACTCACGTTATTATGTAAGAATTTTAAGAAAATTGTGATATTTAAGAGCACTTTTACGGAGTAGGTTCCATTCCCGATCGATTTCAGAATGTTTTATCTCATTATTATTTTCAAAATTAGTTAAAAAACATGTGGGACACATACAACAAGCACCATTAAATTATCTAGGAAAATATTATTAGTTTATTAGAAACTTCAAATATCAAAGTTAAAAATAAAATATTATAATTTGAATTTGAATTTGAATTTGAACTGGGGCACCAGGACTTAACCCTAATAGGAAAAAATCGAACCCTTCAATAAAATCACTCGTGCGTCTGTCCAACCTTCATAGCTATCGAAACTACTGAACTAGTTGATTTGATTAGAAATATGTGAAACTGTGACTCAAAAACGAACAAGTAACTTGAATAAATATAATTTTATTTTCGTGATAGCTTTCAAAATGTTAATTGAATCGTAAATTTGGAAATATTTTTAAAAATATTCATCGTGTCGTGTGACACCTGTACCCCGGGGCCACGTACCAAAAATGTCAAATTAAATTACTCTATTCCATTCGAATCTCCTTGACAACAGCCTATTAATAATGAACAACTATCTATCTCCTTTCATCCAGGCAGGAGATATCGTGTAACAGATACACATATATCCGTCTCGGGATTACGTTCGACGCTGAAATTTAGACTGTTAGTTTGTCAGTATGTCACCTGGCTCGGATGGTAATGTCGATAGCAAAACTGTTTTGACAAGTGTTGTTGTACTACTCATTTTATGGACCCGATCGGACTACAGTTCTACTATGATTCAATAGGGTAGATGACAAGGTCAGAAAATTTTAAAAAATATGTATGCTCAAGATACAAGTTAATTTGTTAGACAAATAAAAACCCCCGACTTTCATAATTCATTTCGCTACAACTTTTGAACGGCTGAACCGATATTGTTCAAACAATCACAGTATTATCGCAATATTTTTTTCACTGATGTTTCTAACAATTTATGGGCCTTCGAATGTAGTCATCTAAATAAAAATTAGTCATCTACCCTGTTGTAGTAATATATATTTTTAGCTTTTGACCGCGGCTACGCCCGCGTTTATTACGTGTGTCGGCTCATAATTTATTTCTGTCAATATCTCGGGTTCAGCAACATATCGCGACAAAATCTATATATGCTATACAACTGTGAAAACCGCATCAAATTCCATCCAGCAGTTTTCGAGTAATGCGTGTACAAATATATAGATAGACAAAATTGAAAAAGAAAATGTTTTGGCTTCTATTGGTCCCATTTTTTTTCATATCTCCTATGGACAGACTTTAAACCTATTTACAGTTTTAATATATACAATGTGTTGCCCGGGACTTCGCGCCTGTTTGAGTTTTCGAGATAAAATATAGCCTATAGCAATCTTGGATAATGTACCTTTCTAATGGTGAAAGAATTTTTGAAATCGTTTCGGTAGTTTCGGAGATTACGCGCCTCAAACATAAAAACTCACATACGCTTACCTCTTTATAATAATAGTATAGATAATAGATATATATATATAGAGAGAGTAGTTCGAGCTTGTACCATGTATTGTATATCGATTCAGATCCTGAGCTATCATCGGCACCGTCACGTGATTTACATCGGTGCACACGGGGGCACAGACGAATATCATTTGAAAGATGCGTTTAACCTTTTTAGTTTTTCTCTTTTTACAAGCTTTCATTTAGTTTCACCTGTCGCGTTGTCTGTCTGTAATCAAATCTTGCAAGTGAAATTTCTCCTACTTCCAGTTGACCTTCTTCTTCTTCATAGTCGTATTCCTCATGGCTGAGGGTCGTGGTTCTTCATAGTCGTATTACTCATGTCTGAAGGTCGTGGTTTAATAACGGAATGGGTTATTATGGAATGAAGCACACACAACAACTTTTTTCTTGCATTATTAATGGTGTGGTTTGCCATTGCCTTCCCCATTTCACACACAAGTTAATAAGAATCAACCAGTGTGCAGGTTTCCTCGCGATGTTTTCCTATACGTGGAAGCAAGTGGTGGTCGATGAAAACTACTATATGATTTGGTATTCAGATTGGTATACAAACTCATGTGGCACGAGTAGAATTCGAACTTGGGACCACTAGGATTCGATCCACAGGTCTTAACTATTACACCACCACCGCTTCCAGTTGAACTACAGAGTTGAAATTTCCCACGTCGCTTCAGTTTTCATGACAATGCATTATTATGATAAGCACGACCTGATGGTGCAGCCCAGATTGGCTTTAAACGTGGGAACTCCTCAAATATACCACCAATTCACATTGTATTTTTGCAAATAAATAATGATTGATCGCTCGAGCAGGAACCAATTTGGTTCCGGAAAATTCTCTCCCCCTCTCTCGTCATTACGTGTTTTATTCACGGTGTTTGTGCCCGAAAGTACGCGTCGAAAAACTTTAAGTTGAAACATTTCACTGTCATTTTCAATTTGTCAATATTCTATGGTAATGAGGCTGTCGCCTATCAGCTACCAAGACTGTCCCTGTACTCGTATGACATCCACGAAAGGATAGTGGCCTTATTTTAGGGCGGAACCACGAGCTACAGTCTGTAAGGTAGCATTACGGAATACCTAACTGGGGTAGCATATCTGCCTTTCTTTCTCCTCTATGGCTCCCACACGTCACGATGACAAATTCCATTGCAGATCCCTGTTCGCATGATTTATACCCTGTGTATATTGTGCCTTTGTGGTGTGTGGTTCCGCCCTGGAATAGGACCACTCCATTCCAGGATGGATTTCGTACGAGGAAACCTGGGACACATAGATCAGGGAGCAATTGAAACTCTTCAATTCTAAATAGGATTCAGTCTAAAAGATCTCGTATTATGTTGGGCAAGATTTGATAGATATCGATTCCCGATTTCTTTCAAACTAAGTTTAACATAATCTGCTAAGGGTGGGTTGTTTTAGACAACTTTGTCGTTAACTTTAACCTGCGCAAAAACGCGAAGTACACCTTCCTAATCCTAATCCTACTTATATTATAAATGCGAAAGTTTGTGAGGATGTATGTGTGTATGTTTGTTACTCTTTCACGCAAAATCTACTGGATCGATTGTTATGAAATTTAGTAGGTACACGGGTAGATAGATATAATAACTTGGAATAACATATAGGGTATTTCTCCCGAATTTCCCACGGGAGCGAAGCCCTAGGGCGCAGTTAGTATTATAAATGCGAAAGTAAGTTTGTTTGTAACCTCTTCAGGCTCTAAGCTACTTTTATATAAACGTCAGGAGCGCGCAGGTTAAAGTTAACGTCAAAATCGACTGGTGTAACACAAGTATTTGTTTGATGTTGGCCATGTAATAATGTTTTAAAATCGCCCGTCCCTGCAGCAGACCATCAATATTCCGCGACAGTTTATGCAAAACAGACAGTTAGCTAGCGGCAAACTTATGCCATACGATATTGCAATACCTAGCCATTACAGATTATATTTGCGATTCAATATTAATAAGAAATTGCTTATTTAAGATATAAGACTTATTTAAGATTACTTATTTAAAGACTAACAAGTGTGTATCTTAACTTAGGTATAAAACTTGAATATGGAAGTCTAAGATTTATACCAAACTGAGACAAAAATGTCTATTCCATCCTAATTCCCCCGTCCAGGGGATCAGAATAAATAATTAAATATATATTCCGGTCGGATCCCCAAGCATATTTTTGGTACGGTCAGTAAGTAAATATTTGTACTGGATAATACTTTTTATTTATTTATTAAGATACACATAACAAATTGTCACCAAAAAGATCTGGTATATTAAATTGTCGGGTATAAAATTATAATCTTCATTAGAATGTCATACTAATTAGGGAGGGGCGGGGCACTTATGCATTAGTAGGATACGATGCAAATTAAATAAATAAATATACTCGTATAAGGACAAATCACACAGATTGAGGTAGCCCCAAAGTAAGTTCGAGATTTGTGTTATGGGATACTAACTCAACGATACTATATTTTATAACAAATACATATACAGATAAACATCCAAGGCCCGGGCCAATCAGAAAAAGATCATTTTCCATCATGGCCCGACCAGGGTTCGAACCCGGGACCTCTCGGTTCAGGGGCAAGCGCTTTACCACTGCGCCACCGAGGTCGTCGAAATTTGTGACTATATGTGATATTTACTAATAAAGACTTATGAACTGAATTGTTTTAATTAATTATCTATATGTACATAGTTACTTTTGTGTGAAATTATTAACACATATTGTTCATTAATAACTGTATGTACTAAACTGGTTGTGGATCACAACGGACTAATACATTTAGAGTGGATCAAACCGGACAAAGTAATTATAATAATTTAGGGTAGATCCGTTTGGTAGATCAGAGCGGAATAACTCGACCAAAAGCGTGGCGGACAAATTTAAAAATTCAAGAGCATCGCGGAACAAGAGTCTAACTACTGGACCCGATCGCAACACGCGAGATGAGAAAGAGAGAGAGAGAGACCTGCCAAAACATTGTAGTGTATTCTTCCAACCAAACACAATCACCATAGAACACTGAGAACTGGTTATAGGATTATAAGATAAGTGGATTAGCTGTGATTGCAAAAGAGAGGATACGTGCTTTTGACAATTTTAGTTTCAATTTATCTTTATTTGGATACAGGAGATGGTTATGGAGAGGTGATGACAAAGGTTTTGTTTGGTAGGTATACTTTTATAAAGATGTTATCACACAAATTTACCAAAATTTATTACGAATTCGCGGACTACAACCGCTTTGCCATTAGTTAGCTTACAATCTATCAAAATATTTATTTATTATATATATTTTTAGTGCTATTTAGTTAACTGTGTACATTCTCTTAGTTCAATTATATCTGTTTCTAGCCGAAGGCTGCTTTGGCTGGAACAAATTGCATGTGAATACCTTTTATAATTTATTTTTTTTTTTTGTAAATGGCGCAATAAAGAGTACATCTATCTGCCTTGCGATTTTTCATAATTCTTGATGCTTCATAATCAATTTCGCAAGATAAACGTATTGAAAGTTGTGACAATCTCACATGATAAAACGTGGCTATTGGACTGTTTATAAATTTAAGGTTATGTGTAAATTGATACTGATATAAGCATTAAGACAAATATTTCTTGCCTTTCACAAAATAATTTGATCGAATCTACAAATAAATGGTGATTTTAACTATAATATAATCACAATATAGAAACGATGTTCAAGATGTTCTACCAACGCAAGGAAACATAGTTGGCTACGTGGTCATAAAAATTTCGACCGTGTTTGCATACTCAAAGGTAATCCAGTAATCCACTAACCTAATTCACACGTGCAAAGATCCTTCTAGTGCAGTATCGTCCCCCCGCCAGACTTCACTTACCACGGACCACCGGGGTTCATAGCGTTTGATTAAATAGTTTAAATAAGTTTGTTTGATTAAATATTGTACTGTCAACAGCACACCAACCTACCCAATTTCATTGCAAACTCGCCGCTATTACTGCGCCATAGAGTTTCATGCAGGGTGACTTGATGTGCTGTTGACTCAACCATATAACCGCAATAAATCAAGTATTTTCGACCAAGTCAGTTTCATTCTCAACACTGGGTCTCACAAGACACCTATCGCCGCACCACTCAACGAAAAAAGATATCGTATCAGAAATCAATGCTACCTACAAAGACGGGGAGCTAAGTGCCAAAATAATGCGTCGAGGGAGCCTATGACAAATCCTCGTAATATCTCAAAACAAAGTATAAAATTCTCAAACTCCACGCCCGCCGGAGCATGTGTAAGAATTTTTGCCAATTTGTTACGAGCGAAACGCTTTGGGAAATTAGTACGGGAGCTTGTTGCAATTTTTTCAACAATTTTATTGTTAACGCACACAGATAACAATAAAAATAATTGTTTTAAATAATATAAACTAATCTGTAATTCACTTTTGTGTGTGTAATAAGTGTATTATTTTACGTCATAAATTTCTCCGAGTCAGTTAGCTGTTGTACTTCATATTTACTTTTAGGCTGTTGAAATGGATAAAGTGTCAGACAACCTCAAAGAAATTTCTTTGAGGTTTATGTTAGACAAAAGCTTATTTTTTCTATATGAATACAAGTTTGTAGTATGTGTTAGAAAATTAGACACTTATTCAATAAGTTATGCTTAGGTTGAAATACAAATATCATTAATGCACAGGATTAAGGGAGATTGCTGTGTTATGAAAAATATGTCATGTTTTTATTTAATTTTTTTTAGCTTTCTTCGTTTAAACGCAACGGATTTTGGAACGCAAGGTTTATACATATAAGACAGCTTATTAGAGCGTGCGAAACCGAACCGGGTCGGTAGTTAACAAATAAAATTGTCACCTAGCTCCCAGACTATCCGGTAAGCCGGGGGCCCGCGGGACCGCGATGTTTTCTGATAAATGTAACTTTATGCTTTACACCACATTTGCCTTATAAATAACAAGAAATTCACAATTCTCATCGTATTTTAGCTTTCGCCGACGATCCATAGTCCATTTAAATTGATCTTTATTGCCACTTGGGGTTTGCAAGTTTTTTTTATTGATTGTAAAAGATTAGCCACTAGAGTATAATATCTTCTCGTAGTAAGTCCGCTCACTACCGGCGCTTGTATAATAAAAACTGGAATTTCGTAAATGTGCAATTCAAATTCGAATGCAACTAGGTGTCAATCATAATTGACTATTCAAGTAATTTTTAATAGATGTATGTATTATACATATATACGATAAATAAATATGATTTCTACATACAGAAAGTCCATCTTTATGTATGTAGAAATCGTATTTATTTAATAATTTTTCTAAATATGTATTTTGCCTTCTGATATGACATATATATATATAGACGATCTGTTACATTGGTGAACGATACCTAATTACAATGAAATTATGAAATCAACCTGTAGCGGGAGCTGGGTGATTATGCTCAACCGCCACAAAGGGAATATCTTCCCGCCAGGCTAGGTGTTGCGCCTGGGGAACCGCACGCGACAGACGGTGTCATGTCGGAGGTTGTATATATGCTTCCAATCGAAAACGCACTGTCTGCGCGGTCTAGGCTTGTTTGCTGTCCATAGTGAGTCGACCGTCGTGCCGTCTGTCCGTAGTGTCCTGGATCACTTGTGTGGCTTGTTATTCGTTGCGTTTGGTCGGCTTACATCTGCGCCGTTGTGCATGTGGCGTGGTAGATGTCGCCACAAACCTATTTTTAAAATAAACCTTTTTTTGAAAATTGACTGCCTAAATTGTGTTAGGAACTAGCTCTACCCCGAGGATTCGCTCCCGTGGGAATTTATGTGTTATTTCAGGTTATATTCTACCCGTGTACCAAGTTTTATAATAATCCGTTCAGTAGATTTTGCGTGAAAGAGTAAGAATCATACATCCTCATAAACTTTCGCATTTACAATATTAGAGAATTTACTATTTTATACAGTGTAAACTGTAATAACACATCAAAACTTCACAAACATCAAAGACAACAACTTTAACTCGCAAAGTTTGTCACACGAACTACTTTACTCGAAATTTTGACGACGTCGCTAATTAGGGAACTCTAGAAAATAATTAGTTTTTGCATCGTTCCCATGTACTTGACATGGGAACGATGCAAAACTAATTATTGGGGGAAGAGTTGGCAACAATTGCCAAGTTTTTAAAACAAACGACGGCTTTTCCTATCCGATCCCTTGATCAGAGTCTAGGGATTGAATTGGAAGAACCATAAAAGGTACTTTGTGTGGGTCTTTTGCTAACTCGGGCCAGTCGAAATTATCCCCGAAAAGAGGTAACGAAAGACACGTTATGTATGTATAATTTAGGCCGTTATACATTTTATAATTGGTAGATATAGACAGACTTATTTTAACACAACTAAGGTTATTTATGATTTTCTATGCAAAGCAACAATTTACTCACCATAGATTATAATATAACTGACATCTTGTCTCAAGTTGTATTTATCGTATTAAGATTTTTCTGTATAGTTTAGATGTAAGTTTGATATTTCAATAAATAACAGAGATAGATTTTGACGACCTCGGTGGCGCAGTGGTAAAGTTCTTGCCACTGAACCGAGTGGTCCCGGGTTCGATCCCCGGTCGGGTCATGATGGAAAATGATCTTTTTCTGATTGACCCGGGTCTTGGATGTTTATCTATATATGTATTTGTAATAAAATATAGTATCGTTGAGTCAGTATCCCATAACACAAGTCTCGAACTTACTTTGGGGCTAGCTCAATCTGTGTGATTTGTCCTAATATATTTATTTATTTATTTCAACTTGGGATGCCGACGAAGTGGAAACGAAAAAGTAGGAAAGCGGACCCTGGACTCAGACGCTAAATGCTAACGCTGAGGAAGGAAACGGGAATACGCTTACAGAGTGAGAGAGATATTAAAACTAACTATATGTATATTATTGGACAAGCCCATTATTATAGGCCTCTCACCTTTTTCCCTTATGGCTATCATTAAGTGGAATGAAACACAAAACGGCAATATTAATGGAGTTTGCGATCGCCTTCTCTGTTTCACACATTATCTGAGTCTTCAGCTAGAGTGCAGGTTCCTCAAGATGTTTTCCTTTACCAGAAGCAACAGTTGATCCATGTAAACAACTATACGTGAGTCGAATTGGTAAAGACACTGACGTGGCAAAAATAAATTTCGAACCTGGAACCTTTCGATTCACAGCGGGCTTAACCATTTAACCCTAGGTCATAGATAATTAGAATCTGCTAGTCAGTTTTAGAGTTTGGCATAATTACCAAATTTACGATACCCTATACCTGAGCCTGTGCATCTAACTTAGAGCAATTTACGAGTAGATAGATGATCTATTACATGTCGTGTCAATTTAGTGTCTATAATGTCTCATCTCCGCATGCTCCCGTTGCGTTTGGAAGATTCGACTGTGATTCTACAACCAGCCTTGGGAATACTATTGTTGTCTTTCAGCTGCCTAGGCTATGTGTCCCTTAATCGCCTCGTATGACAACAACGGGAGGGTATGGTGCGGGTATTACTATTTTACAAGCTTTTATTTAGTTTCACCCGCCCCATCTATCTGTCTGTAATCAAATCTCGCAAGTCAAACACCCACTTCCACGTGCTGACATTTTTCACGTCCAAACTATATTAGTATGAATATGACCGGATGGTGCATCCAAGATCGGCTCCCGGCTAAAGAACTCCTCGACGGTTCACCGCATGGACATGATAATTTGTCACGTACAAAACGCAACTTAGATCTTCCTGATGACTATAAAAAGAAGTATATAGATTTTGCGTTGAAAAGAAAACAACAAAAGATCTGATTTATTTATTTTCAATCAATCAAATGTTATTCTTATTGATGTCAACATCTTTGTCTGTTATCAAAAATTTTATTGTTGAGCCTTTTAAAGTCTTATTTTAAATAACTACTTTTAAACTATCGCGTTGCATAATTAAACGACTGGTATTAAACATCTGGGAAATAAAAAAGGTAGGTGCGCGTTTAATACCTGTCGTTTAAAATATAATTATTTTAAATTTTAGTGATTGTGTTGTGATTTAAACACATTCACAAAGTTTCTATTGACATACGTAATACAGCCCTCCCAATAGACACTTTACAAGTTACCCGTCAAATTGGCGGAGTCACCGTGGCCTCGTCAAGTGTCTTTCAATCTAAACTGACAAGGTTAATTAAAGATAGGGATGGATAATATCACTTTATAACAAGTGCGAGAAAGATAGAAATGCCGGCTGGGAGCGAAGTTAGGTAAGTATGATTGATGTTATTGTGTGATCGTTTTAATTTTCGTAAGATTAATTCTGTCTTGTTAATTTTTTCTAACAAGCGTCCAGGAGTGCCGCCTGCGCTGGTTCGGCCACGTCTTATGTTGATATAATAAAATATAATGTTTATTTATCTCCACAAACAAGGAATCTTAATACTATAAGTCACCAAAAACATTTTTATGTAAAAATGTTGCCAAGACGAGTCTGGTTTGCTTCACAAACTCTACACTTTTGTCAAAATGTATGAAAATGTGGTCAGATCTCATGTGGAGCCGTGATTCTTGATATATGCGGCCTAACTTTACCAGACCTAACTTCACATAGTCTACATTCTAGTTAAAGCGTGTAGTGTGTGATTTCAATCCATATGCGAGTTGTAAATAAAAAACCGCATCCAAATCGTTCACCCGTTGATGAGCTACGGTCCCACGTACACAGACACACTTAACGGTCAAACTAATAACACCCCTCTTTTTGCGTCGGGGGTTAAAAATGGTAAGCCCTTCTGGCATGATAGGGACCAACTCTGTTTAGATAGGTTTGTTTCGGCATTTCTTCTCAGCAGCGGTCGTTCCGAAATGCTAGTAGTTTGTAGCTATAGTAAATATTATTTAGAATATGACGTGTAAAATGTCAGTGAAGGCCTAATTTCTGAATAAATTTGATTTTGATTCATTTTGAGGCTTCAGGGCGTCACAGAACAGATGCGAGAGACAAAAATAATAAAAATGTAGGAACAAGACAGCAGAATGTTAAGTCGATTTAGCGAAAATCCAAGCTGAGTTAATTTGACTCCGTGGACAAACATAGAAGTGCTAAACACGTAGTTAGAGAAGGCATCTTTCTTCTTCTTTCAAAGTCCTCATCTCCGTATGCTCCATATGTTTATTGTGTTCGGGGCTGTGACGCTTCGAAGCCCGGGGACAGCGTAAAGAATAACCTTGAAAATTTTAAGATTCGACTGCGATATTATAACTACCGTTTGTCTGATGTCAACTCTCCTTGAGAATGCTATTTTTGCCTATCCACGAAAGTCGCTTCCCGCTGTCTGATTCGCTTCTCTCAGATTTTTATCCCTATGTGTTATTTCAGGTTATATTCTACCCGTGTACAAAATTTTATAACAATTCGAGTAGATTTCGCGTGAAAGAGTAACAAACATACATAAAACTTTCGCGTTTATAATATTAGTAGGAAGTAGAATTATTTTTAGAAACACAACTCAGCAGTGGGCAGAAAGGGATAGTGGAGGGTGATGTTAAATGATCATATTATTTTTTATCAGCGAGTAGGTACTGTTATGAATAATTTAGAATTTGTATTTGAAAGAAAAAGAAAACAAGCACATCCAGTTTCGTCCAATCACATTTCCCTGGCACATCTTCCCCGTGCTCAGCCTGATTGCCGTCTCGGATATTTATTAAATAAATATTGAAACGTTCCGTCCTGCAGAATTTGCGGCACCCGAATTCGTAGTCTTTTAAAGCAAACAGTTCGCAACTCCAATATTCAATTCCCAGTTCAAAAGACATCTTTTAATTTTTCATATCATAACTTTTTGTTTGAATTTTTCAAACATCGAATTGGAATAGTTTTTGAGACGGTTCGTTAGACGCAAAAGTTGAAGATGGCTAAATTTTTCTTTATATCTTACATTTTGCAAGTTTCTCGTTTCACGATCGCTTCTTTTAATATATTTGGGTAGATATTTAATTAAATTCGTTAAAAGCATCCAACCATCAATGGGGTCAGGTTCCATTGCACATAGAACTGTGTTGCGTCACGTTCGCTTCGTCTCACTTCGAATCGACTGGATGGTGACTTGTGAATAGCAAACCCGCACTAAGCCCTCCAGAATGCAATTCCAACTACGAGCAATTTAAAAAAATGCGAGAGTAAGTTTGTGATTGATTATAAGAGTATAGAGAAGGACGTAGGCTGGTTTTAATTCCGGGAAAATGTACATTCCCCGTGGAAAATTCACGCGAGTGCAGCCTTGGGCAAAAACTCATATGCTGCAGAACATCACCTTAATTCAGTCTGAAATACCAATCACAGTACACACCTTCGTCGAAACAATTTCATTATTCCAATTCTAAAAGAGTTAGCTTTCCTATTTTCCTGCTTATATATCAACCCTTCAGCCAATCGAAACTGCATCTTATTAACTACGTAATAAAATTGTTTCTCATTGGTTCGTCTGTGCCTGACTGTGATGTATGGTGCAATCAGTGAATGCGTTTAATTGAACTCTTCCGAAGCAGCTGTTCAGAAATTTTTAGTGAGCTTTATTGAGATTTAATTGTGTTTTTCCATTCTTCCATTGCTATTCTGTGTGTCTAACTTTCATCTGAGCGTGTGATCCTAGTTACATATTCTGCTGTGGCGCCTCAAAGTCCAGGATGCGCATTAAAAATAGTCTTCTATTTTTTTTTAGTTTCGGCTGTAGTACACAACTGCCTACCTCAAAGCCATCAGATTTCAAAGCTTTAGGTCCTTAGTCGCCTACTTGGCTACATTCACGAGAAGGTACAGAGTGGACATATTTGTTAGGTGGAAGGGTAATCTCAGGTAGGGTTGATAGGCAAAGACAGACAGTTGTATAATAATATAATTAATAAGTAAAATACAGACTCTTCAAGGGTCAATAAATAATTTAAGATATTTTATTATATATATATTTTATTATTACACCGTACTGTGGTACGTGCGATATCCGATATCGTTATGGTAATGAATAAGTCAAAATGTGATTTCAAAATATCAAGTGGAACAATAATTTAAAATTTTGAATTTAGACTGAAAGAAATAAAAATCCTGCCGGCGCGCACGCGATATGACTAAAGAGGTCATAATGCGTGGCGTTACATATTCTTTCGCGGAAGCAGTCATTTATCAAAGACTAGGTTAACTAAGACCTAAAAAGAAAATATACAGGATTGTCTTTCTCTCCCCCTGTCTGATATCGACATGGTTTATTGAGAACCAAACAGGAAAAAGACATGCGATCTGTGGATGCCTAGGATCTTTTGCCACAGTACTGTTGGGGGGTTGGTAGACAGAGGCGAAACAACGGATCTAGATCAGTTGTAATATTTATATTTTAAGTTAAAGTACTTCACAAAATCATTACGAGTGGATTCTGTTTTTTCTCTTATCCGTCAAATACTAATTAAAAATATGTTTTATTTTTAAAACTAAGTACTTACTGCCACAATCACACCGCCTCTGTCACCTTTCAAACCGGAGCACAATGCAAGCACTGTTGAGATACCTATTATCACTATTTACCAAGTTCTACCTCTGGTAGTTCTCTATCCGAGACTCTGTCAACTCCGTAAGAGACACGTGAATGCTATGCTATGCTATTCTGGTACAATTTCCGTGACATGATCGATTTCCCAGTGGCGCGTGAAGTTTGCACCTGCTATCGGCAGTCACACTGCGCACAACATGTGTGGAGTTCGTACATTTTGGTACAAAGAAAGAAAGAAATGTTTATTTGCCATAATGATATTTTTATGTGAATCACACATTTTTTTTTTTGAAATTTTGTTCTTGAAATTTTAGATGCATGTAGTTTGAACTGCGGAAAAGGTCATCCCGGAATATACATATGTTTCTGCGGGAAATTCACACGAGCGAAGCCGGACTTACACATGTTGGGATCTCTTACAGTCAACCGGCGATAGGTACAAAAGCTTATTATTCCTAAGTCCCTAGTTTTCAGAACCATAGAACACCCTTCCAACTTGTCTGTTGAACAGTTTGCCGAATCCCGCCCGGACTGGGGTATTTTCATGTTATTTATATACGCCGGTCTGTTTGCATTTTAATTTCAAAATGGCCGCTGCGTCAGCGAGAATTAGAGGAAAAGTTTGCTACCTGTCCGAATCAGGAAATCCTTTCCATCTATCTGAATTCCTACTTTTATTTTATAATTCAGTGGTCGGCGACTTTATCCTGTAATACAAAGTTTAAGTATATACACTGAAGGTCTAGTTTATTTCTGTAACCAATTCATACTCAATTCATACACATTCATACCCATCATACCCAATTCATAGCCAATTCATACTCAATTCATAGCCAATTCATACTCAATTCATAGCCAATTCATACTCAATTCATACAAATTCATACCAATTCATACCCAATCATACCCAATTCATAGCCAATTCATACTCAATTCATACCCAATTCATACCCAATTCATACCCAATTCATACCCAATTCATACCCAATTCATACCCAATTCATACCCAATTCATAGCCAATTCATACTCAATTCGTAGCCAATTTCATCAAAATCAGTCCAGATCTTATAAACGAAAATATTCAAGTCCAAATATGTGCTGTAAATTGTAAAACCGGTCGCTTGCCTGATTTCAACCTTTGTCAAAACTATTGTTAGCCCTCCACGGGAGAATTGGCAAATAAATGAATATGAATATGTAGTCCTTTTAATGCAGAGTTACATATTACAGTATTAAATATTGACAGATACTGAATAAAATTTACTATTTTCCACTTTAAAAGTCTCAAATAATATCTTATAGACACACTATCTTTAAGTCCAAATATAATGGATAGGTAACTGCTATACTTGATACCAAGGTAATCACCCTATTTTCATAGTCTGCGGATACAAACCCATCGATCATTTAGGCTGACCCAGATATATCTAAACTGACCGACAAGAACGCCTGTTTTCTTGCCCGAATGTAAGTATAGACACTATCTCGATTAGATGGCACGGAAACGGCTGCGGTTGTTTATCTATTTTTTTTATTACGAATAAATTAAACTACTAATACTAATGAAATAATTAATATATATTTGACTTTTGCAGCACAAGATAATTTTATTACAAATTATTAAAGTTTTCCATTACGTAATGTAAATTGAAAAAGGTGGCCACAAATCAAAATCAAAAATCAAAATCAATTCATTTATTCAGAAATTAGGCCTTCACTTTTTCACGTCATATTCTAAATTAAATGATATTTACCAAAGATACAAACTACTAGAAATGCCGAAAGAAATGCCAGAAAGGCTTACCATTTTTTAAATATAAATTTATGTATAATTTTTTATCAGTAATGTAACAATGTAAGTACACAATAAAGTACACGGTCAAATAAATACACAAAATACATAAATACACAAAAATTCATTTGTGTATTTGAGGTTTTACCAGAGCGAAGCGAAGGACAGTTAGTTAGTATTGTATTATTGTAAGTATGTAGCTTCTTTTTACACAATTTTTTTGCACAAGTAAGTATGTAACTTCTATTTTTATTCTTCTATGTATCTAGGGGATCAAGAATACCCTTCAAAGACAAAACCATTACACAGAATCAAAAGGGAAAGAAAAAATCCCACCAACATGTTATACAAAGGAGGCGTGATTAGTGGCTACACAGAAAACATCGCTAATTCTGAGCTAATAGCCAATCTTTGGGCGATTACAATTACATGTTTACAGGACACGACTTACGACACGATTTTGTTGTTAAAACATCTTTATTGCCCATAAAAACAACAACAGTACAAAATAAATATGGACCAAAGCAATGGTGGACAAATTCGTAAGTATATCGAAATTAAAACACACGTTACACCTTATTGCAATGTACGGTGCAGTGTACGGGGCTGAGGCAGATGAGTGGGGTAAGCGGTTCCGCCATAGCTCCAATACCAACATACTAACGGAAAACGATATAAGTGCAGTGTGACGCGTGCGTGACATCTGTGCACCTTTCATTGTAGCTGCGCTAATACAGACTGCGGTTTTTGCTTACCATCAGATGCTTACTCTTTCTCTCATCACCGTATGTACCAAGTTGTGACAGGAGCGTCAGTGGTCAGCGTGAAAATAACTTTAAAATTTTGAAGATTTGTCTGTGATTTTTCAAGTGGCCGCGTGTCTGACGTTAACTCTCCCTCGAGAGGTCGTATTCTAGGGTGGAACCACACGCCACCAATGTTACTTGGCCCGCTATCTTGTTATGCCCGTGCTGTCTATAAAGCAATAATTTCTGAGAAATCGTGCTGTATAAAGCACTCTCAGTGGTAGGCAGCTGTTTTTCATCCTCTAATTAGGACGGTCAAGATTGCGATTTTTGAGGACGGGACTTGCTGACGCCTCATCGGAGATTGGTTAGATTGATTACTACTGGGGGGATGTCGGGCATCGAACGATTTCATATTTTTGTGTAACGGAAATTGCGGAGAAAATGCGGAAAATAGGGTATTCAACACCTAAGTATATGTCTTCTATATCTATCTATATCTATTCATCTATAACCATACTCTATACATGTAATATAACTGTAAGTGGGCTATGTTTGTTCGCGCAAAACCTAAAAACTCCTAAATGGATATAACTTAAAATCTTGTGTTGGTTTTATCACGATATAAGAAGACAGCATAGAAACCGAGATGCGAGGGCGAAGTCGCGGACAAAAGCTAACTTTAAAGTTTAGTTAATTTGTACTTTGATCATTTTGCTCCGACTGAGGATTGAACTCCTGACCCTCCGGTATCGGCCGGCATGATTACGATTGTCCACAGGACACAGAGGTTGTCAAAATTGGTGTTGAAAAGACGGTGCTTCATAAAAAAGTTAAAGAAAGATCACTTTTAAATATAAATATAAATAAATATATGTAGGTATGCTTAACTTTTTTTATGAATAAGACGATTAAATATTATGAATATTTTATTTTCAGTTATTTGTGACAGTTTTGGTCTCCTAGTTAGAAGATATTAGAAAAGCCTGCGGGTTCCGCCTTAATTAGCTATAATATATTCCAAATATTATCTAAATCGACCAAGCGGTAAAAGTAATTTCGAATGTGTTAATAGCCAACACTGAAGTTATATTTTCTTCAAATAGCCTAAAGGCATCTGACATGAGTTTTCACGACTACGGAAGGTAGCGTCTAGTGGCAAGTAATCGCAAACGTAATAGTGAACCTGAACTGTCAAACAGTGTGCAGGTTTCCTCACGACGTTTTCCTTCACCGGAAGAAAGTGTCTATGAAAACTACAATATTCGCATTTGTAATATTAGTAAAGATAACACAGAAGGGTCGCCCTTCAACCCAGGTAGTGATTTTAAGGGATCAGGTCCTATAATCTTTCAAGTAACATTGTATTTTCTATTTAGTTAAAAGGGCTATCATTTAGCCAAGCGTTTTCGTAAGAAATAATTATATTGTAATACGTCTGTTTGATTTTCTTGCAAACTATTGTTTTGTAATCCCAACTAATATTGTAAACGCAATAGTAAACGCTTTATCTACTTAAACAATCCTGAAATTCATACACTTAGTTAAGAGCATGACAGGATACTTTTGAATCTGGAAAAAAATAAATTTCCCGTGGGAAATTCACGCGGGCAAAGCCGCGACTTAAAGCTAGTTTAATGTAATTTTAAACAATTCATATTATTATACTTAAAAGAACTATTGTTTCCCTACAAGAAAAAGCTGATACAGCTAACCTTCTAGGTACCCTTCCGCAGAACTTGTTTATCATGAAATGTTTCTATGAAAACACCTGTATTACATTAAGGACGCAATAAATGATTTGATTTGATTTGATTTGATCATCGATTTGTTTCATTTTGTGAGTACCAGCTGTGCCCCGGGGCTTCGCTCCCGTGGGAATTTCGAGACAAAAAGTACCCTATGTGTTGTTCCAGATTATGTTCTACCTGTATACCAAACTTCGTAAAAATCCGTCCGGTAGATTTTGCGTGAAAGAGTAACAAACATACACACACAGCACATGCTCACAAACTTTAGCATTTGTAATATTAGTGGGATTATGAATGATCGGCATTATAATAATTATCAAATTATATACTTAAAAAAAAAACAAATTGAATCGAAAGCACTTTTATGTTAATCATTTGTCGAAAGTTGTAGGTAATTTTCTTATAATTGAGCAACAAGGCCCGAATTTAATTGGAAAAGCTCAAAATTTCTTCAAACTCAAAGACGAACTCAAACACAAATTGAAACATTTAATCTAAGGATTTAATCTACGATGCTTTATTATTTTACAAACTGTCAAACTGTGGATTTTGGCGGGAAATCGAGCTACATTATAAAGTTAATGTCATGACTTATTAATCTCGATATTGAAACTATTCCAATATATACCTGAGTGTCAATATATTTCCCAATATTACTCAGAAACGGTTTGACTTGATTTGGATGAAATTTTATTTATATATTCAGTACGTTTGAGAATAGGTTGTTATCTATTATTTATATCACCCGAGCCAAGCTTAGCCGCTAGTATAGTATAAATATTTTATGAAGAAAGATCCTCTAAGCATTTTATTCTGCACATTTTATTCCCTAATTACGTTGCAAACTGTACAAAGTTCATGAAAAATATCGAGTAACGCAATCAAGGACTCGACGACTGAATGTCCTGGTTTGCTCGTAAACTCCACGGACACAGAGTATACACCATTGTAAACAGAAAAGTGTAGAAGTGGCAACTCTCTTTGAAGGAAAGAAATAAAGAAAAAATGTTTATTTGGTAAAACAAACTTATATTGGCTTCGTCTCAGTACAATGTTGCGATTAGAACCACAATGCTGCTCTTCCGAGGGCACCATTACAAAATTAAAAATTATGTAAAACAAAGATAGAATTTACAGAAAATTAGGATATATCTTCTTATAGTCATATCGCTTTCATAAAAAGTCAGTAACGCATCGGTGACTCGAATTGGGTTTCTGGAGTCCGTGGTCTGCGGTGTTTGCTTAGCATCAGGCAACCAACATGCTCGTTTACCCACTATTCTATAAAAAAACACTTAAAGTACGTCATTTTATCTAATCTGCGCCGCGCACGTCAAAGTTAATTCAAAACTGGTGGAATTGTGGCTAAAAGTGTAACAGAACGTAAAACGAAATATTAGGACAAATCACACAGATTGAGCTAGCCCCAAAGTAAGTTCGAGACTTGTGTTATGGGATACTAACTCAACGATACCATATTTTATAACAAATATAGATAAACATCCAAGATCCGGGCCAATCAGAAAAAGATCATTTTCCATCGTGACTCGACCGGGGATCAAACCCGGGTCCTCTCGGTTCAGGGGCAAGCACTTTACCACTGCGCCATCGAGGTCGTCAAACGTATGATCCACTTGTGTCAGTCTAAAAATAAAACAATGGCTGTTGTAAAGTTTGAAAACTTTACAACAGCCATTGTTTTATTAATAACTCCCAATATTTACTTGTGGATCTTCTGTATTGTATTATCTACATAATCTGTGGCGTCCACGGCGACGACGTCATAACTCTAGAATACCCACTTCGGTTATTCACGACGACCACTCTGGAATTTTATGACCCAAGTCTTAGGGATGGACTAATTAGCCCAGATATTATTGTCGATGTTATTACATCGATAAATTATCGGATAAAAGGATTTTTCTTAAATTGTTTTGTTATACATGTCACATATAATTTTTTAGGACATAATAATGAGATAAAAATAATTTGGAATTGAGTGGGAAATGAACCCAATGATTCTACTCTATTACTACTCATTCTACAATGATTCACACTGTTGTGTTTTATGGCTGCGTTTTCTGTTTTGGCTCTTTTAGTTGTTTCAAAATAGGCAGTTTAATACCGAAAGTTGCTAATATGTCTTACGCCTCTAAGAGTTTGTGGTTTTGGAATGTTCTTTATGTGCCTATTATCTTTATGTATGTCTGTTTGTTTGTGTTACTTACAGCAGTTTCCAAACGGATTAATTGATATAGATTTTGTATTTAGGAAAAGTTAGGTCAAAGTTATGGAATGTCAAGTTCTTCATCGTTTAATACTCGTATCAATGTCGAGATTGGTTATCGTCAGTTATGATTCTTAGGTTATAATTCAGGATTGCATGAAATTTTAATTTTTAGCTTTATGCATTTTTGTGAGAATACATAAGTCACATAGACGAGCCTAATGGTGTAGTGTTTAGCGCACTCAGCTTGTGACACTGGCGGTTAAGTTACTTTCACAACGGTCGGTCATTGGATGACTGACCAAATATGCAGCACACCGGTGAGCACAAAATTGTTGAAGATGTCGCTATGACTGAATCGGTCGGATCTAGAATAGAATAATCTTTATTGTGAAAAAACATACACATATAGAAAAACTAAGGTACTAGGTGTGTGCGTGCGTCACAATAGTTAACGTCTCAGTGTTACGCTAAGCAAAAATGTCCAGAACTGATTTTCAGCCGTTAATTAGTTTTGATGGCGCCACCATCATCATCATAGTGATAAGAATAGAAGGAGTTATAATTTTAAAAAAGAACCTAAGTTTCTTGCAGAAATCTTTTCCACGATTGAACGAAATCTACGAATGTAGTTTGGGATTGTTTTTAAAGTGGATGGAGAGTTGTTGGATTATCCGAATGCGCGCGGCGCTGGCACGGTGTTTTGTTTACTTGGCGATGTTTTGAATAGTTTTGTATTTTGTTTCGATTTCATTGTTGAATATTGAATATTAGATATTTTCGAAGTGAAAACTTCTTTAGCGGCGTTGTGCACTTTTTGTGATGGGTAAAAAATATTAAACTCTCATCAGGACACGTGAGACGTCAAAAATTCACTACGTTAATATTCAAGTTTTCACTTCTGTCGGAAAATTACTAAAAAATTACAAGATAGTTTTAAACTATAACATTTAGATACCTTAAAATGTTCTTCTCTAACTATCGTTTTGACGGAATATCGACAAAAACAACACATTTCCATCGACACTCCCCTACCTAGCACAATATAGCACTGACTGCGCGACGGGCCTATAAAATATTCACTAAAATGTACAGAATTTATCGCGCACCACCCAAATGCGAGTAAATCTATGAATGCTTACCTTCAGTTACAGTTAACAAAGTTATTTATATAGGCTGTAACTACCTATACAATAAAGTTTGCTTCGGTATGTAGTTGTAATCGTCACGTCATATCACTGCCTGCCACGACCTCCGTGGCCTAATGGTCATCATGCCGGACCGCTACACTGGAGGTCCCGGGTTCGATCTCCGTTCAGGTCAACATGAAAAATGTAATTTTTCAGATTGACCTGTGTTAATGTTAATTTATCTTTATATGTTATAGAATATAGTAACTTGAGTTAGTATCCCATAACACAAGTCTCCTTGGGGTTAGCTCAATCTGTATGATTTGTCCTCATATACATATTTATTTATATTTATATGCCTTTTGGGGACGTGAATAAAATGAATGAATAACGCACTCAAAAAGAGAACAATCAACCTATACCTATATATGAAGTGGTAATATTATATGATATGACTGGCTTAGAATCCTTTTTGCGAAGGTTTAAGTTACTTGTGGCAAAAATGACATGTTTGCAAAAAACTCGTTCGTCTTCTTCTTCATTTCTGTTGCTATTCAAACCCACCTTTCCTCATGTAGTCCCATCTAGTCTCACTGAAGTTGTTGCCTTATTTGAAGTAATTCGTTAAAACAAGTGTAGAAATAGCTTAATTCTTCAATTCATCAATACTACATTGACGATATGCCAGTCCAATTTTCGCAACTGGATAACAAATTTATTGAATTAGAGTCCCTCCCGCACCACACACCTCATTTTGGCTTTAATTCATTTTCTCGAGTTTTCTAACAATGTCGTGTCAAACACTGGGCTGGACTCAAAGCGATGAAGCAATAAACTGGGGCCCGTGATAAATAAGAAAATATATTCGAGTAAATATTTAATAAATAACAATTACAAAGGGTATTCATACTATTTGACGACCTCCATGGCCTAATGGTCATCATTCCGAACTGCTACACTGGAGGTCCCGGGCTCGATCCCCGGTCAGGTCAACATGAAAAAAAAAATTTTTTCAGATTGACCTGGGTCTTGGCTCTGTATCTATGTTATAAAATATAGTATCGTTGATTTAGTATCCCATAACACAAGTCTCTAACTAACCTTGGGGCTAGCTCAATCTGTGTGTTTTGTCTCTATATAGATATTTATTTATTTATACTAAATTTCCAGAATGTTTAATGTTGTGTGAATCTAGATAGCTTCTAGCACTCTTCATGATTGGGATTATCTAAATTTTTCACATTTGACCAGTAATAGTTGTGGTTATTCCGTCTAACAAATAAAACAAAACCATTGTATTCGTAAATTGGCACAAATGAATATAAGAAAAAAAAATCTTTCGCTTTTACACAAATTCACGTTGTAGTAGATACAATGTAGATTTAATTATAACATGGCGCGAAAATTGCATTGTTCAGGAGCCCTTAACATGCCCAATCCGGACCTGGCCGTTCTAGAGCGCATACGACCCGGGCTGATAAAATATGAATGCGTGTTAACCCTCGTATCCGTCAATTAGATTCATTAAATCCAAGCGTCGAAAAGTCCATGAATTATACAGTGTGTTCTGTGATTGCGATGTGTTCTGAGGGTTGTCAGCTCCAGGCTTGTCACTTCCTGGACATTTCTGGAGCAAAGCACGGTGTCAGAGCTTGATACAAAGGTAGTTCTGCATCTGTTTATGCCGCCAAACAAACTGGCAACCTAAAAATTTGGCAACCCTTATCTAGCTCCAGTTCTCCAGGCTGTGTCGCTTAGAAGCTTCACTATCACTCGGCAGTACTCGTTCGGAAATGTCAGTAGTTTGTAGCATTAATTAACACAATGAATGAAAATTTAAGTAAATTTTTGACGTAATCATTCTAAGTTGAAACAAATATTTTAGGTTTTTTAAAATGCATTTGCAGTTGGGGACAATTAAATAATGAATTTTCATAATTCGACACGAAATAGTTGAAAAAAGGGGGTAAAATTTTGTATGAAATTTTTACTGTTCACACGAAATAGTAGTTTAATAAAACTTAAATCAAGAAAAATATAGACAATAACTTGCTTTTATAACTAGATATAAGCAGTATATTTGCTGGGGAGAATATCAAAATATGAAATATTATAATATCACAATACCTCGTGGCTGCTTCATTGGGGATGAATCTCGTTTTACTACACAAAGAGCCACCTTTTCGCTCTAAAATGTGAAAGCTAGCACAGCGTACCGCGGATATACAGAGACAACCTTATTATAAATTTAAATGGTTTTTGTTAAACGTCCCTCATGCTTTTGAACTAATTTTGAAATTATAAATATAATAGTGTTTGTCCTTCTTTCACGTAAACGGAGTATTAGATTGATCTGGTTGATTTATTCGTTAATGATAAGACTCTACTGTAGACATCACAGCCGCTATACCACCACTGGTTAAGTGGTCATTATTCCTATGTAGCCTTAGCCTATTTTCATTGATTTTCTGTACGTGATATATTAATTAAATACCGTTAAACCCTTCGACGATGTTGTCAATTGAGCGTAGGTATTTAGGAAATTTAGTTTTAACTACATCTACTACTTATCTGAAAAACTTCGTTTCGTAACACGACTTTTATAGTTTCTTTAAATATTATTAAAAATAACAATGTTGTGTTAAAAATATATTAATTTTTGTACAGATTAGGATAGAAGAGGCGACGGCGCAAATACGGCGATAAGAAAATTCAATATATTTTTACCACCGCTTGAAACGTATAAATGAAACTAGTAGCTAATAAATTATGAGAAGACTCTGTTCTTCTATATTCTGTGCAAATTAATGCGGCGCCCGTCGCCGTCGGCTGCCAGCTTCCTTGGATCAGATTTTGCTTTCACACTGAGATCCGAAGGGCCTTTTTTAAGTAAATTAGTTGCGGAAATTAAAAAAGAAAACAACTTACCCGATAATGTTTTTGCTGGAGAGATTAAAAGCAAGATAAATGCTTTCAGTGTTGGTACATAGAAATAAGTTTTTTTAAACAATAGCTCTTACAACAAAGAAAGCGGACCTTGGGCTCCAACTCCCAACAGCTATGAAGTACCTTGAAAAACGCTCACACAAAACTAGGTGACAACTAAGAATAAAAGTTTACACAATATTGAAACGAATTTAATACTCACAATTCGAGTCACGTTGTCTCCTAATGAATCCTCTGCCGCTTCCAATTGCCTTTATATTTTTAACTACTTGTTAGCAACTAGTTGAATTGGGTAGTTTGTCGCACATCCTGACTGAAATGTTATTTTTTAAATTCAAACTAGGTATGTTGCTCTTCCTTTTCGAGTGTGTTATTTTGCTAACACTGGTTTCAGAATTTATTAAAGTTGCTTAAGCACCATTACAGAGATAAGTCGCTCAAAGAGCCATTCTAATGAAGCACGACACACCAATTTGTAGTTTCTGACACTGACGTGCGTAGACGTACATCGAAACTTCATACCGTGGATATAATAAGTACTTCGTACCGGAGTATTTGGGGCATGGCTTTAGCGTCTGACGTGGCCTTGCATTATTCGGAGTACCTACAAATTCATGGACAACTAGTGGCAAGTAAGCACGTTAAAATTGTAACAAATTTGGTATTCACAGACTCAGTTGGGTTTATCATCATAATTATCAATACTTCCACACTCCATCCTTACATAATATAAAACAAAACCTCTGCCGCGTCTGTCTGGTTGTGGTCGCAATAAACTCAAAAACTACCATACTGATTTTCATACTGTTTTCACCAATAGATAGTGTGATTCCTGAAGAAGGTTTAGGTGGAAGGTTTAGCAGAGCGAAGCAGGGGAGTTAATATATAATAGTATGTATAGATGAAATTGGGAGTTACTACAAATTGTGTTAAATCTGCTAACACACATTGTTTAGTGTAATAAGAAAATATTTTGTATAAATAGATTGCTAAGCATTTTAATGATTATAAACGGTAACTCAGGCTTACCAAATTTGCCAAGACAAAACCAAACTAACAGACTAAAGCAGTGAATAAGCCAAGTTGCTATATCATCGGAAGTTCGATCTTGGCCTCCGCACAACATGATTAATAGTTTAACTTGGATGAACAACGCCAGGCACAGCCGTGTGCAATCAATATTCCCTACAAGTTGGCATGATGCCGCTAAATTGGACGACATAGACGGAAAAGGTGAATATGGATTGAAATAAAATAAATAAATAAATATATTACGACAAATCACACAGATTGAGCTAGCGCCAAAGTTCGAGACTTGTGTTATGGGATACTAACTCAACGATACTGTATTTTATAACAAATACATTCCAAGCCCCGGGCCAAGCAGAAAAAGATCATTTTCCATCATGACCCGACCGTGGTTCGAACCCGGGACCTCTCGGTTCAAAGGCAAGCACTTTAGCACAAAATAAAAGGTATGGTAAAGCTCGTGTCGTATAGGGAGGTAAAATCTATGGCAGAGATAGAAAAGAATTTTGTTGCGTGTGGATCCTCTAAAATAGGACCATTTTCCTCCCTTGATGTTATGCGATGAGGTTATAACTTAGGCTGCTGATAGGCAACAATACCATTCCTAGCGAGGGGCGTCCTATTTTTAACCCCCGACGACATAAGAATAACTTCAACGTGTCTGTGTGTATGGCATGGCGGTTTTGATCTAGCTTTTGTTATTTAACAGGCAATTTAATCGAGAGTGTTCTAAGCTATGTTTGGTAAATATGCTTTCAGAACTGTCTGTTCTTTTCTAGCGGATGAGAGCAAGCCAGCAACTTCGGAGGGGTTTCTTAAATGTTCATATATTAGAAAGCATTATAATTTTCTGTTATACAATGAAGTTGATTGACCAAATTTATTAAAACAAAAGTGATGGCCACACAAAACCATGTCCTCAACTTCATCATATCATCATATCGAGTGTGTTACTGCTGTCAGATTTTATTCAAGTCACCTAAAGGCATCTGACATGACTTTTACGACTACTACTAGTGGCAGGTTGTCGCATACGCACTAGGGAACTAAACTGTCAACCAGTGTGCAGGTTTCCTCACGATGTTTGTATACCAATCTCTCATTTATAGTATCTTTCACACTGGTTGATTATTGACTTGTGTGTGAAATGGAGAAGGCAATGGCAAACCACCCCATTAATAGTGCCAAGAGAGTTGTTGTGTGTGTTTCATGCCACGTAATGACCACGACCCTCAGCCATGAGGAAATGCGACTATTCAAAACATGCGACTATTCAAAACAAAATAAACATACAAACAGACATCGATTGCACACTATAAATCACATAGTAGGAACTATCAGCTGTACAGTCGCGCACATAAATCTTCCTCATCTATCCAGAAACAATTACAAAAGCTTAGAGATTCTGGTCACGCGCCGATGCGGTACAGTCGCGCACGGTGGCGCTTCACCCGTTTTTAGTGTGAGTAATGTCTCAACGTGGCCTGTGTTTTATTACTCTTATGACAGTAGTTTGTAGCTTTTGAAATTCTAACTAATAATATTATAAATGTGAAAGTAAGTATGTTTATTTCTTATATCTCTTCACGGTTTATCTACTCAATCAATATTCTTCAAATGCATACATGTAGTTTGAAGTTCGGAGAATTAAATTAAAAAAGAATTAAAGCTACCTTTCACTCAGAAATCACGTTAAAAAGTTGTTAGTAACAATTTGTAATTGTTGTATTTATGCATAGCGGTGCGCGTTTACCGTGTGAAACTGATATACGCGTGCCCGCGTAAGTATGCCCAATTCTATACAGTACACACGCATGTGTGTATTTGGTTTTAAAACAAATAATTGTCACCATTTTTTAATTAACAAGTACAATAGATAGAACCTGCCACATATCAATAGGATGGTATTGCTTTTGTGCGTGTCTGTACCAATTTTGAATACAAGAGATTAATAACTGAATGGAGTAAGCAAAATTTTTTGACTTCTTACTGCTTCTTATGATTAGACTAATTACGGGCTAGACTAGATTCCTAAAGTTTTAGAAAATTCTTCTATTGTTTGTCTCTTATCCTATTTAGGATGGCATTTATTGCTAATTGTCAAGGCTTTTCATCCTTTAGTCTCATACAACATCCACTAGAGGATATGGAATGGTGCTATAACAGGTACACGCCTAGCATAATGTTTATCTTTCTATGTCAAGGGGCTACATACGTGCACACCAGCGCCATCTTAGTCATCTTATCGTCAATTTCTTTTATTTTTTTAACGAAAAATAAACATGATCTTAACAAATTATGCCATTATAGAAATTAGAATATTATATAGATTAGACAGTATTACAGTTTTCCATTGCACAATTTAGTTTACGACATTTGACACTAAGAAATGAGAGCAATTGATAAAAATGTGATGGTGGCGCTAGTGTGCGCTTAGGTAAAGCCACTCGATTTGGTTCCAAGCTTCTTGATCTTAGACGAGGTGGATGATAGCCATATTTAATAACAGTTAATTAATCTAAGTCTTTGCAAAATTCGCTCAATCCGTCTCGTACACGAATTACGTCGAGTTTTGATTAGTTTTCGGTTATGAATATTCAACATTGTAACTAAATTGTTTTGACACAACTGGGTTAATCCGTTTTTAATTAAATACCTATATTAACTTAACTTTTCTAAAGTTTAAATCGATTATTGTTTTATCTTTTAAATTGATAAATTTAATAATTTATCGCGTCTTTATCAGTTGGAGTTGACAGTGTCAAAGAAGTGGACTAATTATTAATGCGTAACATACATAAGATTTCCCATAACTCTCTAATTTGTATCACAGAAATATAAAACAAGTATTTATACGTATTTCCACTTGCAATTTTCTGGAAATTCCCAGCCGTGTTTTCTTGTCGACTCCTTTTTCGCTACATTGCTTTATCTAGACTCAACGAATTAGACTAAGAGCTAAGTAACTCGCCTACGTGATATTTCTACTGTATCTTATCTCGTAATTTCCCTAATTGTGTATACTTTTGACTACTTTACCTGATAATAACTTTATTGAATTATACAACGTCGTGGTTTAAGTGCAGTTTTGTTACGTATTACATAAATAGGGGTAAAGTTAAATCTATGTTTTTCTATATGTTGAAATTAACAAAACAGGTGATTTATTTCACTGCCTAATGTGAAGTGTTTACATTTAAATTTCATATTTACTCTAAAAGTACATACTTATAATTTTAAGACAAAACATTTTATTAGATAACTGTTAGCAGTAGTATATAAACAAGCAAGAGTAAAAGTATATAAACAAGCTTTTGTTATCGTCACAGAGATTTTGTTACCTTCGACGCGTGACGCGAATATTGTGTAGTAAACCGTTCAAAAATTCCCTCGTTGGTAGCAGATCACGGGTACGCTCATCAGGTAATGCTTAACATACTAATGCATTGTTTGTAAGACAAGCAAAAGTAAGTTAAAAGATTTTATAACAGAGAAATAAACATCGACACAGATGTAATAAAAAATAAACTCATTTAATGACACATTCAATGGTTATACCCCATCCTGCTCCTATCACAATCCAATTGAATTAAACAACAAGCAAAAGCGAAATGAAACCGCACACAGATCGAAATTAACACCCAAGTATTACAGTTTAAATGCAACGTGAAATTAATTTCATGGGGCGTGAAATCGCGACAATTTACGCCTGCATTTCGGCGGTAGGCTCCCCGACTATTTACATAATATACCCGTAAGGCTGCGCGCATATTCTTCGTTGCACCAAGCCAAATAGAATTTTTGGCAAATCTCTGTAGAGCTGTTAATACCATATTTGGACTCATTTTACGATGGAATTTTGGGATGGAATGAAGTTAGATGATAACAGGAAAAAAATATGTGAAAAAAAAATTTACATTATTTTTGGACATATTTTTCTAAAGTAAATTGAACCGCCTTCAATGACACTCAATTTCATTAAATAACAAAGTAAAGCATGTACTTGAATGGAAATCGGTCCCAAGCTATCCGAAATAAACAACACATTATTCAATACATACATACAAATTAAATAATAAACAAAACAAAATGCTGGAATGTAAATATAAAGTTAATTACGCATCAATTATCGACAATAACTCAAAGCCTTTAATTAATGGAACAATATAGTTATTGTTATGATGCTAATAGGATTCAATTTACACAATAAAGATGTAGGTACCTAAACATTACCTTTAGGTATAATATTCTCCATAGTCGTAATCCTCATGGCTGAGGGTCATTACGTGGAATTAAACACACACAACAACTTTCTTAATGGAGTGGTTTGCCATTGCCTGCTCTATTTCACACACAAGTTAACAATCAATCAGTGTGCAGGTTTCCTCAAGATGTTTTCCTTCACCGGAAGCAAGTGGTGGTCGATGAAAACTACTATACATGAATCAGATTGGTACACAAACTCATGTGGCACGAGTAGGATACTTCAGTTTAAAGTATGTATATAAATTACGTGATTAATAGTATTAGTACGGTCAAACCCCGTAGTGCGGTCACACCTAGATTTAGCCGGCTTACGTTCGGCTAGACCTAGGCCCATATTTGGCATTTATGATTATAAATAAATATAAATGAAATAAAGGTGTATTATCATCTCTAACCATTCGATGCATCGCAAGTCCCTAGATTTACGAGTCTGAGTCAGTACTACATACTTATTGTATGTACCGAAGGCCTCGCGGTTAGTTACGTCGTGGGGTATATAATATATTGTACATGTACTAGTTTACAACTAGCTGCGCCCCGGGGCTTTGCTCCCGTGGGAATTTTGGGATAAAAAGTACCCTATATGTTATTCCAGGTTATTTTCTACCCATACATAACATTTCATAACATTTCATTTCGTTTCATAACAATCGGTTCAGTAGATAGAGAGCTTGGATAAGTGCGATTTAATCGTTAGTATAAAATCTAATACATAAAAAATTTCGTGTTCATCAGTTTTGTTTACCATGATTATCCGAGCCCAGCGTAAAGCGTAAAAATAAATAAAATAAATAAAATAAAAGAAAGAAACTAATAAAAGAAATAAAATAAAAGAAATAAATTACCACTGCGCCACCGAGGTCGGTATGAAGTCTTCTATATCAAAGTTTCTCAAACTATTCATCTATCAGAACAGTTCCCGTCGGCATATCATGAATTTTACAAGCCCTGCGTAACAGCGTGGAGTCTTTAAATATATTAGAGTAGGTTGCACCAGTCAACTTCGTCGTTAATTTTAACCCGCGCAGAAAAACGACAAGTACGCCGCGCCATTCGGCTAAACAAAAGCGGTGCGCTGGTTTAGTTAACGTCAAAGCTGACTGGTCCAGCTCGCCCATAGTGTTACAGAACAAACTTGCTAGTTAGGACATTAAAATTCTGTGTAAAGACAACTTACTCCCTTTACGACAAACTTGGTTTCGAAGACTTTAATGTTTGTATAAAGACTAGATAAAATTACCTATTTAAGTAATAATATCCAGTTGACAAGGTCAGAGAATTGTACATTGTAAAAATATGTATAATCTAGATAAAATGGATATATTTAGGACATTTTGAAGATTTAAACTTGGTTGGAAATTTTCAAATAGTATGATGTTTAAAAAATTAATTTAACCATCATAAAAAACGAAAATTTTGTAAAAACTTTTATTAAGAAATCATCGTCATAAACGTAATATTTAATGCAGCTGTCGAACAAACATATCTTTCTTAGCGAACATTTTAGCCCGTTGTGACGTCACTCCTACATGTCATTTAGTACGGAGCGTTTGGACGAGTTCAAAAATGTGTGATTTTATTTTTGCCATATCTTTGAAAGCATTGTTCTTATCATAGTAATGTTTTCACTGTGTTTCTATTAATATAACGGCCTTCGAATAGTTATCAAAACAAATATTATTAAACTACCCTATTATTATATATGAATAGTCATAAAGACTATTCACTCTGGTGTAAAGAGACTATGGCTTTCCATTTGCTACGACCTGCGTTTGGTTCCGCCATAAAATAAGACCAGTCCATATCATCCACTAGATGTCGTACGAGGCAACTAAGCATGGCCTAGACAGCTGACTGGAAATAATAACATTCCCAAGGAGGTTGCGTCCATTTGTTAAATCACAGCCGATTTTGTTTGGTTAATCATATTTTATACTTGTGTGTTTCAGATGTTTATGTACACTTTTTTTCCTAATAAAGATCAATAATGGTGCCCTTAATTGTCAATTTACTTAAACATCTGATTTATTAAATGCGTTAGTTTCGACATTTTTTACAGTGCTGAGAAGACGGTGTTCGTTTCGAAATGCTAGTAGTTTGTAGCGTTGAGAAATATTCTATAACTAGCTTTTAAAACCCGCGGTTTCGCTCACGTTAATTTAATGTTATTTTTATTGTTTATATCTCGGTTTCTAAGCAACGTATCGCGATGAAAACTAAACTGTATTTTTTTAAGTTAGATCCAGTTTTTTTTGCGTGATGCGCGAACAAACTTAGAACCAGACATCAATTCTCAAAATAATTGTTTCGGCTTCTGTGAGTACCAGAAAGACCTCCCATAATTATTGCTATTTAATATCTCCTAAATACAAATATGGCTCACTTACAGTTTTATTATATGTACTAGATGTTGCCCGGGGCTTCGTTCCCGTGGGAATTTTGAGATAAAATATAGCCTATACCAACCTTGGATAATGTACCTGTCTAATGGTGAAATAATTTTTGAAATCGGTTAGGTAGTTTCGGAGATTACCCGCCTCAAACATACAAACTCACAAACACTTACCTCTTTATAATAATAGTATAAAATGTGAAGGTTTGAATAAATTCATGGGGTTTGACTTTATTTATACGAAATGAAACAATAAAATCAGTAACTTATATATATATTTTATTATATTCGAAAATTCTTGGTACAATGTACAATTTCGGACATAACTATTGGTTCTTAAAATTAAAATGGAATTAGTCATTGAGATAAAGTAATTAGAATTAACTATTCCATATTTAGTGCTTACTTAATTGTAATATGGCATTTATTCACAGAAAAACAAAATGTTAAGTATTGGTGCAAATTAAATAGCCTCTAAGTAGAATTCAATAATATTATTTGAGGGAAAAATGTATTTCTCAAATAGCCATGTTAATACAATTATACAATAAATAAAAGTTAAATATTTTTTTATGTTTCAAAGATTTATATATTTAAAATTAAAATATTAAAAGGCAGAAAAACGTTGTGAATTATTATACATATAAACTTATTTTCAGTCATTTAAATCGTGAAATGGTAATCGTAAGATATATCAACAGTGGACTTAGGTTTATATAAATTATTGACGTCATTGAGTGATGTATATAGTCATTAAGTTATGTCCTAAGTTGAACAAATAATATTTACTTTGAAGTAAAAATATTTATATTAAACGCAAACCTTTCAATAATCAATTAATTATGTAATTAAAAGCTATCATTTGTTAATTGAGAGAAAGCCAATTGATTTATCAATTTGATTCGCCATTTTGGTAATTCAAATAGCAATCAATTGTGTTAGATAGAATTCAAATTATATTTGTATAATAAATATTGTATTTGAATATGTAAATGAAAAATATATTTATCTACACACTTAATACGATTTTTATTCGCGGTATTTTGTTTATAATAAATTATTTTAAATATTTCAAAACAGCGACATTTATATGTTATGATATTAATTGATGAAGGTTATTCCAGCGATTTTATATATATATATATATATATATATATATATATATATATATATATATATATATATATATATATATATATATATATATATATACATTGTCAGAAACATTAAAAACATAATAAAATTTCAATTCAATAAATATGCATGTGTAAAAAATAACACATTTTACACGAGACAATTACATTGTTAAATATATATGCGGACTTTAACTAAATCGATTAATATTTACACATCTATATGATACGTCATAATTGATTACATTGCATATAACAATTGACAACAAATTCAATTATATGTATAATAATTATATATATGTATATACTATGTTGTTATAATACTGCACCGTGTGATAACTGTGGCATCTACAAAATGAATTCTCAATAACATATTAACAAATATATAGCTATCTTTATCTACAACGTAAACAGTGAACTGAGACAAATCAAGTATCTGTACATTTTTAACCAAAAAAATTGACGAATAATATATCTATATAATATTTGATTTAATTGTAATTCTAGTTAAGTTTAGACGCGAGGGCAATTTATTTGAGAAAAGTGAGAAAACAGAGTAATTATAATATGTCATCGCTTGGTTTCAAAACGAAAAAAAACCCTAATTACATATATACTTGTTATATTGATTTGTTGTAATTGGTAAAACCATAAAAAATTTTGGTCACACAAAAAGTAATCGTACTGAAAATGATGTCTTAAATTTAATTAGCTTGTTTATTGAACATTTATAATTTACTAAACCTTGAATAAGTTTTTCATAACAAACGAATTTTATAATGCTATTTACATTTAAGCGACGGTATTGCTTTGTTAGTTTAATGTTTTTATTTTTAATATTAAATATAGCTACATTATATAACGTTATGTTAGAATATTCAAATATACATATATCCTATATATATATATGGAACCATATGCGATGGTCAACCAATTATGATAAAACAAAATCAGTATATTTTCTTACTAAATTGACAACAATAAAATTTGAAATTAATGTACGCCGAAATACAATTTTTTCGTTTTCATTTGGCAATTTCACTACAATATTTTTCTATACATTTATTGCGTAAACTATATATAATTTGGTGCAATATATATTTTTTTTCAATTATCATGTTTCGATATATTGGGAAGTAAGCGTAGCATATTGTGCTCGATTTAATATGTTTTTGTATGTACAATAAATTCATCATTATCATATTGTACAAAACATTTCACTAAATATTTTGTTTCCTACTTACATAGTTAATCAATTCAGTGATTAAATTTAATTAATTTACATTCAATTTGAGTCTGAGACGCCATTTACATCCTTGTGTGCTTTCCGACTAGAGCTATCCGTCTCTTTCGTGCTTACATACAAAATCATTCACTCTTTGTCATACATTCAGAGCTCTGCATTATTTCCTATTAACTAATGTCATAATACACTACAAGGAATTTATAATGTTCTTGAATCATTTAAGTAAATGAAATATTATATTTTTGTATTTTAAAAATATTAATAAATCAATGTCGCATCAATAGGCTGCGGTGACCACTTTCCATTAGGTGCGGCATGCCTGATTGCTTGCTAATTAGTGTAGAAAAAGCCAAAAAAGGAAACTTTTAAAAACTCATTAAGTTCAACGAATTAAATACAGATTACCAATTAAAAATAAACGTGATACGCTCGGTTACAATATTTCCCTTCACAACAGACTGACTGAAATTAAGCAGATTTCGACCTAATTGCATCACTTGATTGTTCAATTTTCAACTTTATTAACGTACGTTAGAGTCCATATTCAATCTGAGCAAGTTTTGCAACACTGCTCCTTGTAACGTCGGAGCGCACACATGTTCATTGCGCGTACGTTTTCGCAAAATCTTGACCTGTCTCTGCAAACTCCATCTGTCGGGAGAATATATCAGTGTTAAAATAATTATATATAGACGACAAACATGTCGTCTGAGAGATCTTGTTGCATTCAACGCGTATACAACATGTCCGTGCAGTTGAGGAGTTCCCTTGTCGGGAGCTGATCCTGACTGCACCATCGGGAGCTTATCATAATAATGCATTTCCATAGGAACTAAAGTTACGTGTATAATTTTATGACCTTGCTATTACCGTCGGGTATTCCCTTGTCGAGAGTCGATCTTAGTCCATCGCTGCGAAGGACTCTAGCCTCTTGCTCTAGTCAACACAGAGCTCAACACAGTCACACCAAAATGATTATTAAAGTAAGAATCCTCACCTTTAGTAACACAAGACTTCATTTCACACCGCCTCATGACATCGGGCCTCCTCAAGCCCTCGCAAGCGGCTGCAGCGCTTCGCTCCTTGGTCCTGCGCTGGCCGTAACGCCACACGCAGCGCAGCGCTCTGTGCTGACGACCCTGACCGCCACAGGGGCCGACACACTGTTGTGGAGTGGTTATATCAAATCACTTTTTTATTAAATAGAGCGGGAGAAGAGCGTAGTCGCAGAGGGAAACCACGAAAGGGATAGCGGTATGATATTATTGGTTTTCTGAGGTTTGAAGCGGTGGTGGTGTAATATGTTAAGACTTGTGGATCGAAAGGTCTCAGGTTCATACTCGTGTCATTATGAGTTTATATACCAATCTGACTCATATATAGTAGTTTTCATAGACCACCACTTGCTTCTGGTGAAGGAAACATCGTGAGGAAACCTGCGCACTGGTTGACAGTTTAAGTTCATTAGTGTTTAATGTGTATGCGACTAACTGCCACTAGATGGCGGCAAGTGGTTGTAAAAGTCATTTCAGATGCCTTTAAGCGACTTGAATAAAATCTGACACCAGTGTTAGCAATAAAACACTCGATATGATGATGAGGGTAGAAACAGGCAGGCAGAACATGGTAAAACGAAGGGCATGAATTAAATTTTGAAAGAAAATTAGAATAATAAAATACTAAGTGGTTCCATTGCTCATTGTGCTACTCGTAAGTTGAGCCAACGCAGCGCATTGCCGCTTCGTTGTTTTGTTTACATACGTGACATTAACGTGCGTCGACGGACGTCAAAACAACGGAGGTCGATGGAGAAATAGAGCCGGTCTCTTAATATAGATTTTTCCCTTACACAGGACGCATATAATAGCATAAATCCGTTGACGTCGAAGCATGATTGAGCAATGGTAACGGGCCCATAGGAAGAATCACTTATTGACTCAAATATTTACTTAAATCTAAGTCTACTGCAAGTGCAAAGCGCAGGTGAAGAATATGCTATAATAGCGTTGCCAAGGATGGATGACTTCAGGTAAGCCTTTGTAAAGACACAGCCCAACCCAAAATTATAAGGTGTACTTTTTAACTCAACCCGGTCTTTGCAATGTCACAGCTTCGAAGCCATCCGTGAACGCGTGAAGATGATATATAAAGTATGACGTACCTTGCTCCAAGGTTCGACCAGCCAAGCCGGCCTGCACGGACGAGGCTCCCGCCTGGAATTCTCAGGTCTCGTACTCTGGTCGCAAGACGTGTCAGGTAACACCGTGTCATTGTCGCCAAGACATTGTACTCGACGTCTTGTGACTGCTGAGTGGCAGAAAGACAGATTTTCGCATTTATTATATCAATGGATATGGAAGTACATCGTATGCAAGTCTGGATTGAAATTCTTACCAGCTCCACTGGCGAGACACTTGACTGGCGACCACCTCGTCGTCTTCCAGTGGCCACACGGATCTCCGAAACATTCCCTGAGCACTTTTGGTGGCTTCACGCCCCGAGATAGACACTCGTCAGTCTCCACTGTCTTCGTCGAGTTGTCTTTCTTGTGCTGTTGATAAGAGAAGCAATAGTTAATTTCGCTGAGGAATAATCTTTATCTTAATGAAACAAAGTGACCATAATGAGACTTAGGGCCTGTATCACCACTTTCTGATAGGTCAATGTGAAGAATTCCTCCTTAACGATTAAGCCTGTGGATCGATAGGTCTCAGGTTCGTATCCTACTCGTGCCATATGAGTTTGTATAGCAATCTGACTCATATATATTAGTTTTCATAGACCACCATTTGCTTCCGACGAAGGAAAATATCGTGAGGAAACCTGCACACTGGTGGACAGTTTAGTTCACTAGTGTGTATGCGATTACCTGCCACTAGATGGCGGTAAGTAGTCGTAAAAATTATGTCTGACACCAGTGTTAGCAATAACACACTCGATATATTCGATCGATAAATTTTGTGTGGCACGAGAAAGCTCTAAAAGAGTGGATCAGATCTAACCAGATCTTGACTAATATTACCTATTCCGGTATTGCCTTTGATAATTTTCTACTAACCTGACAAACAGCTCCCCGTATCTGATGGCCAGGTCTGGCACAAGGGGCGGTGCACGGCGACCAATCTGTCGTCATCCAAGCATAGTCCGCTGCGTCTGGAGCCTCCTCAGTTCTAGATACAAGGAATATTATAATGGAATGTTATAAATAATGAAAAAAAAATGCGCGTGTGGTCTGAGGGCCCACTTGTTGAAATTCTATGAAAATATACTTTGGATTTCGTGAACACTCCAAAAGAAGTGAGAAACTGGAATTAGATTTTTGTGAAAGCGAGTTAAGTACGATGTTTTAAGTAGGGCCCTCAGTCCTTATATCAGCGTGGTCTGTGTTCCGTAATTTGATAAACGAATATGTCATAGCTAAACCTCAAAGCGCTGTTAGTGCAGCGAGTTTTCGTTGATTACATTTAAGTGTTTCGCGCTTATCTTCGGCTAGATCTAGGTTCTAGCCGTTATCATTCCAGCTCATAATCCATGGACAAAACAAAGCCTGTTCTTAAATGGTCAAAATAAACACATTCCTATACATGTGGTAATTGCGAGATTACCATTTCCTACCACAACGAATTCTGTTTGTTTTTGGCCGCGTTAAAACCACACTAGTACGGTGCTAAAAGCCAAGCTTGCCTGGACATTAACTGATTAGCATAAAGCAGAGATAAGGAAAGCTGATAGTCCAGTGTTATAAGGAGCTTAGAATATAATTAAGTTAAATAAATAAATAAATATAAATATATTAGGACAAATCACACAGATTGAGCTAGCCCCAAAGTAAGTTCGAGACTTGTGTTATGGGATGCTGACTCAACGATACTATATTTTATAACAAATACATATATAGATAAACATCCAAGACCCGGGCCAATCAGAAAAAGATCATTTTCCATCATGACCCGACCGGGGATCGAACCCGGGACCTCTCGGTTCAGTGGCAAGAACCTTACCACTGCGCCACCGAGGTCGTCAGTTACAGAGGAAATTCTTTTATTTGAACGTTTCCTGGTTCCGTCTTTAGTTGTTTAGCTACCTCCATTATTAATCCGCGTTTTACAGGCTTTTATGTAGTTTCACCTGTGTCAGAATCAAATTTTGCAAGTTAAATGTCACCTACTTCCGCGTATCCTACATAGCTGAAATTTTTCACGTCGCTTCAGTTTCGGAGAATGGTTTATTATGATGAGCTTCAACTGGTTGTACACTCAGGATCGTTTCTCAACGAGATAACTGCACAGATATGATATTTTTTGTCACGCGTTGTATCTGTCAGCGGCGACTGACGACAACGAAAGCAATGTGGCAAAAATTGTATATTTGTAAAAAACTTGTACTGATTTTACTTGTCTTTATCCTCACAGATATATCCTTGTATATAAAATAAAGACTTCTGCCGCGTCTGTCTGTTCGCGATAAACTCAAAAACTACTGCACGGATTTTCATACGGTTTTCAGATATTGTGGTTCCTGAGGAAGGTTTAGGTGTAAAATTTGTTATGTTTTCACCCGAGCGAAGCCGGGACGGGCCGCTAGTTATAACTAAATATAATTCCATTTGTTTCTCAACTCTTTGTCTAGACTGAGTGCCCGACGCCCGGTCTACGTTTTCTAGGTAATGTGTTTACATTTAGCATGTACATTAAGCAAGGCTTACGTTTGCATCTTCATTAATTTTTTTTATAATTATTGAGAGTAGGTTTGGTGTGTTTGTAAGTTTTCTTTGTTGAAAATATTGAACAATTAACATTTTTTTATTTACATGGCACGCACGCACACACCCGTTTCACAGGTTTTCATTTGCGTTTGTGTCTTTTAACCACAGGCAATTCGTCACATAACGCAAAAGCGCCTTGCCATAACTAGGTCACATATATTTTTTCGGTGACTATTATGGCTAATCAACTATATATACATTTTTATAAATGCAAAAATACATGATATGTTTGTTGATTTCAATACCAAAATTTCTGTAGATATAATTATGAAATTTTGTACAGTAATCTCAGACGGCGAAACGAACTCTAGGAGCCATACCACTTCGCACGGTCGTCGACATCCCTAGTTGTCAAGTTCTGCGAAGTTTGCCGAAACATAAAAAGTATAGTATTCATTATTTTAATATACAATCGGGTCGGGAGGTTCCCTCTATTGTGGTTGAGCTTCGCGATGGCTGACTCACGCGTCAACTCGTGAACGGGTGCTGTCGGGGGGAACTGGTCAGCTCGATCTTTTATTAAAGTTTTTTATATATATATTTGTTTCCTTTCCTCAGCACTTGATCACAATCATAATGTTTCAGTATACCTTTTGACCATGTACTTTATTGTGTACTTACATTGTTATATTACTGATAAAAAATTATACGTAAATTTATATTTAAAAAATGGTAAGCCCTTCTGGCATAATAGGGACCAACACTGTTTGATTGAGTTTCTTTCGGCATTTCTTCTCAGCAGTGGTCGTTCCGAAATGCTAGTAGTTTGTAGCTTTGGTAAACATCATTTAATTTAGAGTATGACGTGAAAAAGTGCCGGTGAAGGCCTAATTTCTGAATAAATGATTTGATTTGATTGAATATTACTCACCTGAATTCCGTTGTAGTATCAACGTTATCATCATACTTCACACGTTCTTCTTCAATGGAATTAGTGTTGAAGTCTTCGTTGACGATTATGATATCAGAATCATCGTCTTCAGGGAACACTATCTGCTTGTCTTCCAAGTTGATGACGTGGTGGAAACCGTAATTCTGGTACATCATTATGGGGTCCGCCATTCGCTGGCCTCGAGAATTGCCAAAGGTCTGGAAGTTCCAAAACGTCTGGACATATCAGTTATAAAGAATTCTATAAACATTTTAAAAGGCTAGCTAAGCATGGATTTTTCTTACAAACTTGATACCAGAATAATTTTCAAAGCCTGAATATTAGGCAGGCAATTATGTAATGTAGTTGATTTCACCAATGAATAAATCCGAATGAATAATAGATCTAAATGAATTGTATAATTACATTTAAAAATATATTTTAAATGACGCAATGTGGTTAGACTTAATATCCATACGTCCGAGAATTAAAAAAAATAATGCCTCTGCTACAGAATTAAAAAAAATATATCAGAACATGCCAGTGAAATTATGTAGTTAATTATACGTGAATTCCGTTCCCATTAAATGAGTTCTTTGAGTAACATGAGTACGAATATTTTATACATTTTCGAGATATGAAAATTCAAATATTTATACCGGATTGAACCTGTAACATATCCCAATACCGAATTTATTTTAGTTCATCAAGTTGCATTCGTCTGAATTATATTATATACAACAGTTTTTTAAAATATACTATTAAAACTATAAACCCAATTATCTATTACAACAAAATTATAATTTTACAATAAAAAATATGAAAATAAATGAACAAATCCATAATAAATGAAACCATGACTCCAAATGACGCATGCCAAACTGAAAAGACCCTTACACCGGTTAGAATAGGGTCTATTTTGGAATCTTCTCACCTGGATTTGCATTACTATATAATGTAGGCACGGTAGCAGTCTTGAGGCACTGCTGCGCTTTGGTGGAAGAATCTGGGAGGAGACAGCAGTTTCCTAAGATATAAGTCCCAAGCAGCGTGCGCGAAATATAGGTATTAGACAACTAAACTTGAATATTAATTTATAGAATTGGAGTTACATATATTATCATAATAATAACTTCATTTAGTAGCATAAAACATGACAACATAGTATGATATTAAGTTTATAATTATAAGACATCTAAACTAGCATATTAATTTGTGAAATAGGAGTTACATATGAATATATGTAGTGTAAATGAAGTGATTATAGGAATTATTATCACTTCATTTAGTACCAAAAACCATTAATTATTTTGAGAAGTCTTAGCAGTATATCTATTTTTTTAAGGTTCCGTACCTCAGAAGGTAAAAGCAGAACCCTTTTTTAATGGTGTCGACGAGTATTGGACAATTCGATTTATTAGATTTAAATATACCTTTTTTTGTAGTTTACATGAAACTCATAATCTATCTTTTGTTAACGCAATTCCAAAGGGAAATGAGACTTTTATTAATTTAATAGTCTAATAAATTTTATGATAGATATATTAATTATACATAGATATAGAAATTTTAATTTTTGAACATTTGTATTCTTACTCTAACATTTGCATTTTTCAATTTAAAAATTTCATTATCAAAAGATTTTGACAGGAAAATTCTAATATCACAAATATATGTACATATTTTTTTAGCATATTTATCTATAAATCTGGACATTTATAGAGGTATTAAATCATCACTTGTAACTCTCTGAATATTTAATTATTTCAATGATTGAAATATCAATATATTGCAATTACATTATAATCTAATACGAATTTAACTATCAAAATTAGTTCATTACATTTCCTATGCCATCAAATATTAGAAATTACAGTCTGAGTTCAATTGTAAACTGAGCTATAACCTTTACGACTATTTTATGGCGTCAATAAAATTGTTACAACAGTGTAGGTACTCTGCTGTAAGATTATATGTTGGATGTTATTGTATTTTAGGTCGTTGTGTTAGTTTAGAGGTATTATTAAAGAAATTGGATAAGTTGTGGACCATTACTTCTGGATTTCTGGGAGCGAAGAAATACAAATACTTTTTTCTATTGTAAAAGTCAATCAAGGGCTTAGCGATTCTTATCACAAACATTTCTGAATCATATCCACCAATAAGCCTTCTATCCAGGTAAACGTTTTCGTGATTCGCGACTCTTGGTTCTGTCTACCCCGTGATGGTTAAAGACATATCCATATTAAATTTACATATGTATGTTTCACCAGAGGTAGACCTTGGTACCTTGGACCTTGGTGAAGCGGTGGTGGTGTAATGGTTAAGACGCACGCTTGTGGATCGATAGGTCCCAGGTTCGAATCAGAGTGGCATGTATGCCACATGAGTTTGTATACCAATCTGACTCATATATAGTTGTTTTCATCGACCACCACTTGCTTTCGGTGAAGGAAAACATCGTGAGGAAACCTGCACACTGGTTGATTATTAACTTGTGTGTGAAATGGAAAAGGAAATGGCAAACCACTCCATTACTAATGCCAAGAAAGTTATTGTGTGTGTTTCATTCCACGTAATGACCACGACCCTCAGCCATGAGGAAGACGACTATGAAGATAAGAGACCTTGGTGCAAAGGTCGTCTGCACGGGTACCTCACTCTAATCTATTTCTGCAGGCAAACAGCAGTCCTTACATTGTTGTGTTCCGGTTTGACGGGCGAGAGAGGCGGTATGATTACACGATACTATGGCAAAAGATCCTAGGTCACAAAGTAGGCAACGCGCGTGTGACACCCCCTGGTGTAGCGGGCTCTGATAGGCCGTGGTGACCGCTTACCATGACGCTGCTTTGTTGTATAAAAGTAAAATGTGCTATACTGATTATATGTATGGAATTATTTTCACGGAATACGACTTTTTGGTGTATATTCTATGAAAGACGCATACAAGAATCATTATCGTCAGTCATTTAATGACCCCACCACTGGCCATATTGATATGTAGATAAAGAATAATAGAATATTGGTGGGTTTTAACGACTGTAAAGGCAGTTTTGAAGACTGTACCTAGGTACTCCGAAGCACGGAGGAGCTCAAGGTTTTCACACATCCAATAACCGACCATTGTGTGAGTGTTTTATAAATAAAATAAATAAATATATAGGGACAGATCACACAGATCGAGTTAGTTCCAAAGTAAGTTCGAAACTTGTGTTATGGGTTACTAACTTAAATATACTATATTCTATAACATATACAGATAAACATTCAAGACCTAAATCAATCTGAAAAATATCATTTTCCATGTTGACCTGACCGGAGATTGAACCCGGGACCTCAAGTGTAGCAGTCCAGTTTGATGACCATTAGGCCACGGAGGTCATCAATTTAAACGTCAGTCGTCGTTTTAACCGCCAATATCACAGGAGAGCGCGCTAACCACTGCGCTATCGAGGCCCTCGTCTAAGGAGATACAAAATGATAAATTAAGGTAGTAATGTTGAATAATGAATGAATGAATAATGTTTACTTCGTTCTCATCATACAGGTCCCTCGGAAGCTGCGAGTTAAAGCTCGGGGGAGCTTTCGTGGTTGTTGTCGCCGTGTTCCCGTAGAGGGCGTCCCTGACTTTATCAATTTTCCCTGTCGACAAATTATATCCATATTAATATTATAAACAAGCTATTATAAACGAAATATTATAAAGAAAATATTTTTTTTTTGTTATTTATTACAAAAACTAATATATATATATATATATATATATATATATATATATATATATATATATATATATATATATTAGTTTTCACACTGATTGAGCTGGCTCCAATGTAATTTCGAGACGTGTTATGGGATACGAACTCAATGATACTATATTTTATAACAAATACATATATAGATAAATATACAAGACCCGGGCCAATCAGAAAAAGATCATTTTCCATCATGACCCGACCGGGGATCGAACCCGAGACCTCTCGGTTCAGTGGCAAACATTTTACCACTGTGCCATCGAGGTCGTCAATAATAATGGGCCAATTTAGAGGAAATTTGGCACAGAGATAGGCGATACCTTCAGGGGTGACATATATATAGGTTACTTATTATTATGGTTTTACGTACTAGACTTAATAATCATCATTCATCTACCCTTATCCCACTTTATGTGTGGTCGGTACAGCATGTTTGTCTCCACTTCTCCCTGTTTGAAGTTAACTGATATACTATTCTCTCTACCTCGTAATCGTAATCAAAAAATTAAATAATATACTAGTCTTGCCCGCAGCTTCACCGGTGTTAATTTCCTACGGGAAAAATTTTATTTCGGGATAAAAAAAAAACTGGACAACACTATACGGCCCACACTAAGCGCTAAGATCGTAACGCGGGTCCGATGGACAAACACAGAAACGCACAACACACACAGAACCGCGGACAAATATATGTGATCACAAAGTTAAGGTACTAATACTCGTCCGCGCTGGGAGTCGAACCCAGGACCTCCAGTTAGCGGACGTGCGTACGGACCTCTACGATACGGAGTTCGTCATATAATAGGGACGCTATTGAGTGGTCCCATTCAAAGACCAAATCACATTATCTAAAGTAATATTTGAACGCTAAAGAAAAAATCTAATAAATTAAAATCATATAATTTATTGCTAATACGACTCTCAAAGTGCTCAAAATTTCGCGGGTATGAGACACAACTTCGCAACATTAAACAATTACAGTTCTAGAATAACGCGGGGTGCTCACAACTTTTTGGACTTTAACCCAGTGTCCTAATTGGGTGATGTAATGATGCACGACGCTGTGCTATATGTGATTAATTACGGCGCGGCGACGAAAAAGGTCACGATAATTCCTCATTTAATTGTCTGCCACTCTAACAAGTGAAAGATAGCTAATAACATGATTATCTTATTGCTTTTCGTTATTCTTTCATTCACTCGCCTTTCGTTATTAAAAATACCGTATAGTTTAAAAACATGGCCGAGACTTACCGCCATTTTTACATTAGGGTATCGAAATCACAGGTTCACATCAGGTGCCAAATGAGTTTGTAAATGACTGATGTATACTTGTTTTCATGGACCACTTATTTGTTTGAAGGAAAACATACAACACGAGGTAAAGTACACATTAGTTGACTATTTCGTTTGTTAGTTTGTATGCGACTATTTGCCACTAGTTAACACCAGTGTTAGCAATAACAGCTTCGATAAAAAAGAAGACACGCATCATAGGCTACATATAATATAATACATTTGATATTGACGGGGCTCGCGTACTGTTGCCGCTTTGCTCGCCCATCTAGGACGCCGGGAGCTCACAACTTTTCAGAGTAACTCGACGTTGTACTAAGCTGATATAAGCTGACTGCTTGCCTGGATTAGTCTTTAAACAATTACGACTTTTTGCGATTTAAATAGGTAACTTTCACTTATTACTTTCCCTGACAGTACTTATTTATTTTATTTATTTACCGTTTACCAGCGACCTCGTCAGCGTGGAATAGTTACTTCTGACAGCATAATCATTTATTTATTTACCAATTTATGTACACGAAACAGAATTAGAAACATTATATATTATAAGAAAATAAAAAGTGGAATAATACTACTCAGGACTGCTTATTTCTAAAGAAACTTCTTCCAGCAGACCCAGAATTATATTTTTTCTCCTCACAAACTTTCGAATTTATAATACTTATTAAAGCTACAAACTACTGGCATTTCGGAACGGCCATTGCTGAGAAGAAATGCCAAACGTGAAAAAGCTTCCGAATCAAAGCAATCGCGAGCAATTGAAAGCACTGAAAGGCGTAATTAACTTGGCATCCAAAGCGCTCGGTAAACATCCTGAGGAGCTTCACCACCTTAGAAGCTTTTATTCGAAGCTCCGAGGGCTCTTGAGGTGTTTTGTGGCGAAAATGGCGTCGTAAGCGAGTTGCGGGCGAATTGTCCTAAATAGGGAGTTACGGAATAGTCGAAGTCAAAACAGTTTATGAGAAATACGATACAAAATATTGACCTTAAAAATAATTTGACTTGAAAACACACGTTGCGGGAAACGGGATGGGACACGTTGCGACAAACGGTACGTGATATGTTGCTGTTAACGGGACAAGACACGAAAATAGAGATAGGGGAAACGTAGTGGGAAACGGGAAACAGTAAATAGTTCTCCATATTATATCTATTTTATTACGGAAGCGAAATTAACACGAGCGATACCGCGGGCAAAATAAAGTGTTCAACGTAGTACAGTTAGTACAATACAAAGTTACCTTTTTGTCTCTGTTTATAGTTCTTCCTTTGGTCCCCCGGCCTCTGTTCGTGGGATTGGTCATCGGATCCACCAATCATAGCGCGGTACCTCCCATCGGCTCTGCTATTGAAACAAATTAAGTGCTGTTAGTTAAATGAGGTGGTGGCGTGTATTCCCGGCCTCTAATGGATATCGTGCGAGGTGACTAAGGGACACAGCTGGATGGCTGTCGATGTGTATGTATTCGTAAGAAATAATAATGGTAAGCCCATCAGGCATGATAGGGATCAACACTGTTTAAATGAGTTTCTTTCGGCATTTCTTCTCAGTAAGGGGTCGTTCCGAAATGCCAGTCTCAATAGTCGTTGTGATTTTATCCCTCGTCAGTGTTTCGTGACTTTCTTGGCACGATTAATGGAGTGGTTTGCCATTGCCTTCTCCATTTCACACACAAGTGTATCAACTGGTTGTTGTTGCCATTATTATAATAGTATGTAGTATATATACTTTTACCTATCAGAAAGGGGCGAAGATGGCTCATCCAGAGCCTTGTGCCTCTCAATCTCCTCACTTGATGGGAATTCCCCAGGTCTAGGCTTGACCAGTAACGTCAGATTAGCACTGGATCTACCGGCCACACAGGTGTAAACCCCGTGGTCTCGAAGCGAGAGGGAGGTTATACGAAGTGCTCCCTAAAACAAAATCAGTTTTAGTTGAAAAATATATCTCAAATAGTTGTTGAAACAACAGCAAAGTTGGTTTAGGGTTCACTTTTTGACCCCACCGACGGGTTCCCATCTTGTCGCGATGGTGGGGCTTAGTAACCGGGGGGGCTGGTCTGACACAACCAGCCACCCCGGTGAACCAAGAGGAACCCAAGGCCAGAGACTTTGGTGGGTGCTCTGGGCCTGGTGGACGGTCCCCTCGGTAGTACTGCCATTGGCTGGTGGTTCTATCAACCTGTCCAACTTCATCATCTCTAAACGACGCTCGACTGCGATTCGGCTGAAGTTTTTAGCGCGATTGGGGCCCTGGTCTTTTCGTAGCATGCGTTCGTCTTAACCACTCAAAGACTGTTTCAAACATTCAGTTATACTTTATTACTTCTTCAAAGAGCAATTTTTTCCTTTTATGTTTAAATGTTTCATTTTTTTTCATGTGACACAGGCCTTGCCTAACACAGGCTCCAGTCTCCTAAGCAGACTTTGTAACATTCTCTGTAATTCTTCTGTTTTTTACTGTATCATGTACTGTTTTGGAGAAAATTATAAACGCCAGCAAAACTATGTTCATTGAAACATGAACTTTAGTACGTACTCTGTAGGTGTATTTTACATTGGCAACAAATTAGCGGACTGCTCGTTTTCAGCTCGCTTATAGCGCTGGTTTTGTCAATATAAAATATGCCCTCCGGTGGACGCCATAGGGCTCACTTTTCAATGAGCGTTATTTTGTCGGGTGGCAGAGGTGCGGACATATTATGACCTTTAAAACAGTTTTGTTTCTACGGCGTTATTAAAGATTAATTTTACGGATTTTTATGCCGTTTTATGCTATCGACTGTACTAACCTTTTTGGATATCTTGTATTTCTTCGATTTGGTAATAATCTGATGGTCCTTAGCCCATTGTATTTTTGTCCTGTTGTAGCCTTTCACTGGACACTTGATCTTCACTTGTGTCCCGTGAAATATCGTGGCTGACCCTCCCACTTTTACAGTTACCTATAACAATCAGCCAATGAAAGATAGAAATAGACACAGTAGACAGAGAAAAATGTACATCTTGTCATATTTTTCATTTCACTCATTCAAGGAAGAGACACGCAAACACAATAAGAGGAGGAACGTGACAGAGTACTATATTAATATTTCTATCTCATATGGCTACGCTGTCACTTAATCAGTTATCTTTGCCTTTGAATGATATTGGAAAGTCTCGCTTTGAAAATGGCTCCGGTCGGCTTGATAAGACCGATTTTTTTATACTACTATCACATAATGGGAAGTAGTTACTGGAGCTTCAGGTGGCCCGCAACATTAGGGGTGTCACACGAATGCCTTCTAGTCTGTAGAGAAAACCATGGGAATGGGAATCATTCCACAAGCTCAAAGTACGTGGGAATAAAAAAAGAATAAAAAAATATGCCTGTGTTAATAATTATCACGTAAACTTTTGTTATGGTCAAACTATGTATTACAAATATGTAAAAACTTATTTATTTTTTTATCATGTTTAGTTGACAAATAAACTTGTATTTGCCGGATTTTCTCACATTACAGAGCTTTACTGCAGATGTTTTAGAACTTAATAGAATAAGTTTCCACGAAAGAGTAATTTAGTTTCTATTATATTATTAGAACAGACAGAGGAGACGTAATATGGAATTTCTATCAACATCGTTTATTTGATTAAAGTTTTAATCTGTTTTTAAATAAAATTAGAAGTAATGGAACAAATCTATCTATGCTAAGTTTTAAGGCGATTACTCCCTGCACTCTAGCGCCACCTTACACTTTTATTTCATAGCGAAAATTAACAATATTTTAACACATTATGTTACACTACATAAAGAATTATAGTAGAGGAGAGTTTTATAGTTTTCTATAATACAATGTGGTCCCAGTTGACTAAAAGGAATTCAGTGATCACCGTTTTCGATTTAGTCAACTGTGACTACATTATGCAATGGAAAACTAGAACATACCTATCTTATTGATGCGAAAGTTTGTTGTGTGGGACGTTATTATACGATATTTTTTACTCGATAACTCAAAACCCACGACGGATTTCGATAAAATTTGATGAAACTAAAATATTACGTTTGAACGTGAAGTACCGAACATAATCACAAACATTCGCCTTTAAGATAGTAGTGGAACATAAAATTACCTTTTTCTTCTTCAAATCATGCTGTATATACGACGAATTGGCCAATGAAATCTCCGGGGAAGACGTGTCGAGAAGACAAGGCCTAGCGTTGCAGCTCTTCGTGGACGCAGGTTTAGGAGAACTGCACATGCCAGCCGGTCGTTCCACCACGTGTGACTGAGCCATTATCTGCTTGCATTCCACCTAAAATATATTGTGAATTAAAGAATAAAATTGTCTTTTTGTAAACTAGTTACTGGATTGGAGACACGAATGGGGGGTAAGGTTTTCACCTTACCCCCAAGGGTAAGGCAAACTAAATTCACGTTGGAGTGACGACATCGCCACAATTGGAGGCCCGTTATGAAGAAGAAGCGCAGAAAAATGTGAAGCTTGGTCTTGTAGTGGAGGAGACTTGTGTCTTGTAGTGGATGAAATGCGCTAATGGTACGTAAAAGTCCGTGGACCTGAGCAAGCCAATAAGAGTCACTGATAGTAAAAAACCGTACCTAAGAGTAACAAAAGTGAACGAAATCAACGAACGTGACCAAAATGACGAAAGCGCCATAAGCGACCCAAGTAACAAATGTGTCTAAATGTAGTCAAAATTTAGTCAATGTGTCCAAAAGTGTTCCAAAAGTATAAATAATGATCCAAATGTGCGGAAATGTGATTACATCTTACGTATTGGTTACGTCAGATGTAATCACATTTCACATATCCAAATGTGTCTAGTCTAATTATGTCCAAATACTATAACTATGTGTACTACTATAATAATGACTAACTGTGTACAAAGTGTATCAAAAGACTAAAAACTATATATAGACTTACCGGTCTCTGTTTGACACCACCCCCGCAGGTTTTAGAGCATTTGCTCCACTCCCCAGTCTGCCAGCGCACGGGGCAGTCGAGCACATTGCAGTACTGACGGTCCGGGGGAGGGGGTTGGGGGCACATGCTGTTTGGCACTACAACTGTGTTGGTGCCACCGCGGGTCACCTACGAAAGAAATAGGAGGTAATTATTAATTAACATAAAAAAGATCGCAGGAAATAATTGGACAGAGACAGCTAAGGACAGAAAAGTTTGGAAGAATATGAAGGAGGTCTTTACCCTATAGAGGGGTTTCTATAAATCTTGATTTACGATGTAAAAAAAGTTGTATAGTGAGCAAAATGTAAATGTTTATGGAAAATAAACAAGCTTTATTATTTATTTATTGTTATACTTAAGTATTTTTAAATCGCGCATTCACGGCAATCTTAGTATATCATGTCCGTGATATGGCAGACAAACATCATATGCCGCCTGCGCTGGTACGGCCACGTCTTGCGTAGACCGGCAAATTACGTAGGAAACAAATGTCTGGCTAAGCCGCTCCCGCCTCGCCCTGGCAGAAGGGGCAAACCCAAGTAGTGCTGGCTTGATGTCGTTAAAGGTGATATGCGTGCCAATGGTCTGACAACTAGGGATGCCGACGACCGTGCGAAGTGACGAAAAAGTAGGAAAGCTGACCCTGGACACTTAATGTCTGCGGAAGCTTTATTTTTCCAATTTATTACGCATATTATTAAAATAATAAATAAATATATTAGGACAAAAAACACAAATTGAGTTAGGGGCTAACTCAATTTGTGTGATTTGCCCTAAAGTAAGTTTGAGACTTGTGTTATAGGGGCTAACTCAATTTGTGTGATTTGTCCTAAAGTAAGTTTGAGACTTGTGTTATAGGGGCTAACTCAATTTGTGTGATTTGTCCTAAAGTAAGTTTGAGACTTGTGTTATAGGATACTAACTCAACGATACTATATTTTATAATAAATACATAATATAGAGATAAACATCCAAGACCCGGGCCAATCAGAAAAATACCTCTCGGTTCAGAGGCAAGCACTTTACCACTGCGTCACCGAGGTCGTCTAATCTAATAAACATCCGGAAAATAAGGAGGTAATAAAATAACAGACCGTGAAATATGAAACGTACAAAATTAATAATAAAAACGTTAATGAAGTGAAAACATCTCCGCTTTAATACGTTTCACAAAAGGCTAGCATAGTATCCCAGCGCCGTTAGTAGAATTATAAAATCTCTTTGCAACGAGACTGGGTAAAATATGCAAAGTGATTCCTTGAAAGTTGCTTAAAATGGTTCCTTATTCGCCATTTGAGATGCATTTTATTCTGAAACATTGCTGGAAATAATTACGTGAATATTTCATATACCTACTGCGACGCGATACTGCTATTTTGAGTTAAGAGCTAGGTTACTTAGCTACGTTGCGCTCGTCGATGAATCAATTCAGAAATTTTATGGAGTTTGGACGACGTCGATGCACGTCAATGGCCCTTTCGATATTTTATTTTGTTCATTATAATTTTTATTACGAGCAGTTCCGGCCCGGCTCCATTCGCGATAAAATGAAGCTGCACTTCAGCTCTCAAAATATCTCAAACATCAAAAAATCACTTAATACCAATACTTTGTTTTGACGTAATACAAGGCCAAACAAATACTTTTTCTCATTTGTAATATTAGTATGGATTAATGCGAATATTAAAACTCATTTAAAAAAAAGATGCGCCATGTTTTCTTAAGACGGAAGTTGCATTTCATTTCTAGAAGGAAGAAATAATCTTTAAGTGTTTTTTAAGTTTTATTTCTATGATCATGTCTTGTTCCCATCACAACTTAAAATGCATACTAAAATAATGTACACAAGGTTTAAATTTCCCTAACACATACTTCGTGTAAACACTGCAAGATCTCGCAATATACGCAATATATATTTTTAGTTACAAGTTAATTTGAGCTCTATGCTCAGTTAACATAAGGTTGAAAGTAAAGAACTTACCTCGTGTATACAGGACACTTCTCGGGTTTGAATCCCGATCCCACAGGACTTAGTACATTGCGAGAATTCGGTGTGATTCCATCTGTGTAGCAAATAAATGTATTTTGTAATGGTTACTTTACACGGGTACAGCACTAACGCTCAAGTATACAAAAGTTTATTCGTAGTTCGTAGCAGAAGTGTCAACTTTGATTGTAATTAAATATACTATCTGTTGTATTGTCTGGCTAGGTAGTAACCGTTTGAGAGTTGAAGACTTCCTAAAATAAGTTCGGATATTTGTTTGTTTGTTCAATACGATATTTTGCTGTATATTTTACTGCTACATCTCGGAAATAAATTAAATCAAAATTTTAATTTAATTTTAACGGTTAAAAAAACGGGAGTGCCGGCAGAAGTGCATATTTTTGACGTCGAATTTTCGATCAGAGGTTAGTGCGGGTTTGCATTTCACTTCTCACTATCGAATCGATTCGAAGTGACACGCGGCGAACCAATCATATTGCAGTGTGGTTGTCGTTGCGTCACAATGACGCAATGTGATTGGTTCGCTGCGTATCACTTCGAATAGATTCGATGGTGAAATGCAAACCCGCACTTCGCCCACAGGATGCGTGTTCTGACGAAAGTTTAACATTTTTTACCCATCGCCTAGTTCATAAAGAATGTAAAATATATATAAATCTTTGCTTTGTAGATATAAAAAGCAAAGATTTTTATAATTTTTGCAATCTGTAGTATACGATATGAAAAGAAATGAAATAGACTAAAACCGTGTGAACAAGCCATAATGTATAATTATTCTTCGTGGGTGAGATTTTCGCCCAGTTGCATACAGGCAGCGGCGGCCGCGTGTTAATAACACAAAATTGTTATTTGTGTTATGTTCTAACCACATTCTGTGTTTACTTGTGCTCTATTATGTGAAGCAATATAATGTTACGAGACCTCTACTAAAAATAAATGAGGGAAAAAACAGAACAAAGGAGTTCAAGGGATTCGTGTTCAAGATATTTCAACAAGTTTATTTGTTACACAAATTAAAAAATGTCCCGACTGTCAATATTCATTTCGCTACAACTTTTGAACGGGTGAACCGATTTTCATGAAACATGGCTAAGATAACTCGATATAAAAATATCTAAGACATCAAAAAAACTAAACGAAAATCGGTTCATCCGTTTGGGAGCTACGATGCCACAGACATTCACGTTAAACTTATAACACCCCTCTCTTTGTGTCGGGGGTTAAAATAGTCTCTCACTCATCTCTGCCTGTTTCCGTTTGCGTTTCCCGATCTTTAAAACTACGCAACGGATTTTGATGCGGGTTTTTTAAATAGATAGAGTTACAAAGTGACAGAGGAAGTTTTATATATGTATATGTAATATGCATAATATTGCCCTTCTACCAGCGACCTTCGCACTGGTGCGAAAAGGGTCACTAGTAATATAACAAGTTTAAACCCTCAACTTTCAATATTCATTTCGCTACAACTTTTGAACGGCTGAACCGATTTTGGTCAAACATATCTAAGAACGACCCCATAAAAATTAGCTATCAAATAAAAATAACCGCATCCAAATCGGTTCACCTGTTGATGAGCTACGGTGCCACGTAGACAGGCAGACACACTTAGCGGTAAAAATTTATCATACATATCTTATTGCGTCGGGGGTTAAAAATGGTGGTTACCTGGGTGGGCAAGGGTGATCGTTGCAAGTTCTCACTCTATTCTCAGGCTTGGTGAGAGGGTCGCACATGTACGGAGATGCATTTTTGCCATCTTCGTCTCTCACACATTGGATAATCAGCTCCTGTTCATATGTTACCGATTAAAAGTTATGTGAGAATTATCTATGAATTTACTAGAAAGAAAACATGAATTCTCTTTCTTTTATCCTTTCCCACTGTTGGATAAAGGCCTCCCCAGCAGTGGGTAAGGTTAATAAAAAATAATTATAAAAAAAAAAATAGTATAAAATGAATAAGTATCATTTTCACGTGTCGAAACAAAAACTCTGTGAAAAATTTTATTTCTATTAATGCCTGTATATATAATATTACCTGGACTCCACTAAGACAGGAGGCACTGCAGCTGGTGTATCCCTTCTCCTTCCAGGAGTAAGACTTCCCGGGGGAGCCAGGAGCCACCCGAATATTGCTGGAAGTCCCGTAGACCAGAGACCTGCTGGATGGAAACATAATATAGTCACTTCTTCTTTATAATGAATAAAAATAAATAAATAAAATAAAATACATAAATATTGTTATTTGACCGGCTGTTCGTAAGGTTCGTTAAAGAATACTGTATCTTTTGTCATAGTCGCACTTTACAATATTTGATATTGGCTTGAGAATGAAGCGAAAGATATTTCACCTTAAGGAGATACATACAGATATACGAGTAGACAGTGTGCAGTTGCACACTAGCGTCACTAACACATTTTTACCAATATCTTTTGTTTATCAAATTATTCTACACTAGATAAAGGAATTTATTGCAAACTCTTACAGTTTTCCATTACACAGTGTAGTCACAGTCTACTGTGATGATTTTAGTGGCCACAGTTTTCTGTTTAGTTATGTAATTTTTGTCAAATCATATTTTAATCAATATATGTTAAATATATCTCATCTAATTTTAATGCTAATATTTTAAAATTATTTAAGCTATTAAGGTTTTCGAAAATTTTGAAATTAATTTAATATTGTAGGTGTATATAGTTGCATATACACACACATAGACACAGATTAATTGCAATAAAAACAATGTAACTTTGAAATACGACGCTCACAGTAATAACGAGTGAATTTTTCAACTGATTCAAATATATTAATTTTGGTTTATTAAAAAAATATATCGATAATTTATCATTTAAACATTTTTTACCTCCCACAATAAAAAAATAATATTACACAATAACTAATATTATAAATGCGAAAGTAAGTTTGTTACCTCTTCACGCTCTATATCTACTTAACCAATCTTCTGTTGTGTTAATGTTTGAAGTATGGAGAAGGACATAGAGTTACCTACATCATCTCGGTAAAATAACTGCGCCCGTGCGAAAAACACGCGGGTGCAGCCGCGAGCGAAAGCCAGTTGATTAATAAATGCCCAAGATAGTGACACATACACTTATCAGTGAGATATCTTATCAGACAAGATATTAATACACCACTATTCCACAGTTTTGACTTGTTATCAAACGTAAACGTTAACAATCATGTCGTTAGACGTCAATCTAAGTGAGCCTGACGAATTCAACTGTATAGAATTACATTCAGTCATAAAAGAAGTCGCGAGAATTAAAGATATATATGATTTTAATTATCATGTCGATTCTATCGGTGGAAAAGGTGAAAGTTATGTCGCAAATACATTTAGAGTAGTTATAATGGACAGTGACAATGATAATAACAAAGTAACAGTCATAGTTAAAACTTTAGTGAATACAGCAAGACAGGAAATATTTCATGAGTTACATAAACGGGAAGTGAGTGTTTATAAGCATATTATCCCTGCTTTTAATAAAATTCAAGCAGAAATTGATAATAAAGTTGTTTTGCCTGAATATGTGTTCTCGTGTGACGAAAAAGGAAAAGAAGTTTTGATACTTGATGATTTGCAGCACGACGGTTGGATGTCCGATTTGACGCTTAAAAAATTCGAAGAATTAGATTATGATAAAGTAAAAGTAGTCATAAATGAACTAGCAAAACTACATGCATTGACATTCATATTTGAACGTCAAAACCCCTTAATAATTAGTGAATTAAACAAAAAGTTTGAGGACACAATATTTGAGGACAAGTTTTTGAACAAAACGAAATTGAGAAGTTATTTTCAAGATTCTTACGATGCATCTTTAACCTTAGTGGAAAATAGTGATGCAAAAAAGTCACTCACTGTAATAAGATCTAAGTTATTAGAAATTTTAAGAGGTTTTACAAAACCTACAAAACGTAATGTGTTTTGCCATGGTGACTGTTGGATAAATAATATGCTGTTCAAATTTGAGGTAAGACTTATATTTCATTTCTAATTTTAACATTAAATATTTAAAAAAAAACTGATTCTCATAGGCGAAACACACTTACTGTGAAATGGCCACTCTATTATCATTTTATGTTTAGTCCAAAGGTGCAGCAGAGATTGCCTTGTAACATCAAGTTTATATTTACTTATTTTTAAACTAGTGCAATTATATTGTTTAGTTAATTTAACTTAAATATTTTTCCGTATGTTTCAGGAAAACAAAGCAACCGAAGTATGTTTTTTGGACTTCCAAGCGGTTCGGTACGCGAGTCCAGTGACAGACATAATATATTTCTTATATCTATGTACAACACCCCGATTTAGATCTGAATATCTTGAAATATTGAAAACTGATTATTACGATACGCTAAAATCTACTTTAAATCTATTTAACATAGAAGTTAGTTCAGCTTACCCTATAAGAGAGTTTGAAAATGACTTAGAAGTGGCCAAACAATATGGCCTATTGATTGCTATGGTTGAATTGAAAATAGTTTTTTTCGTATCAGAAGATGATGTGATAAATGAAGCACATATAAATCACGAGCCTGTTCCTAATAAAGAGCCAGTAGAAGAAAAAATATTTAAAATAAAACTAAACGATGTTATTGACGAGGCGATCGAAAACGGTTCTTTGGAAAAGTTGAGTGAAAGAGTGAAGAATTGGCATCTTATATGACACAAATAATCGAAATAGTAATTCGTTATGGAATATTGTATATAACTTTGTTGAAAGAATACATGATGTATTTAAAACTATTATGTTATTTGTAAAGAAGGTGATATTTTGTATTTTAAATACACGTGTGATTAATAATCTAAGTTTATGTGTTCTCCTAATTGCGTATTTATAAGTTGATATTTCTTCAATTGCCTCATCTTGAAGAACATTATAGAGTATATTTTTTATCTACTAAATGAACGATCGATCATTGATAACGGAACAAATATAACTCATAGATTTTATGTCTATACAATAATATATAATTACGTTAATTATATAAATTGAATATTTTCTGAATTTCTTGACATAACTAGCTTCATTATTGGAAAAAATTGCACACAAGCAATTGTGCTGATTTGTTCTACTATCATCGTGTACATTATACAGAATAACTCATAGATTTTATGTCTATACAATAATATATAATTACGTTAATTATATAAATTGAATATTTTTTGAATTTCTTGACATAACTAGCTTCATTATTGGAAACAATTGCACACAAGCAATTGTGCTGATTTGTTCTACTTTCATCGTGTACATTATACAGATTTTGTAATAAATGTTATCTTACATAACTTACCTATCAGCACCGCTATATGACGGCGCACTAGAATCTCCAAACGACGTTCCATAAGCCATAGAACAAGGCTCCATAACACATCTCTCTGTTTCTTCTGCGGGTTTCGGTCCCATACATTTGCTGTCGGGGAGTTTCGCGATTGTTCTGCTAAATTCTAGAAAGATCTTGCAATGGACCTCTTTTTTCCTCCATCCTTCTCCGCAAGTCACGCTGCATGGTCCCCAGTCGTCATCTTTGATGTAACTATTAAGAAAAATATACTATTTACTGTTTATGTTATGTAGTTGTTAAGAATACTGTCTATACTAATAGTACTATTAAAATTCCACACAATGGCACCAAGATACATGCGGGCGGGAACTAGAAAGTATGAATCTTATACAGTTTTGGAATCAGTGGCTGGTTTATGTAGAAGTATGTGCACCAGTGTTTGTCTGTGTATGTCACCAATTGTACCATTGACCTCTGGACCTGGACACACAGAAACATCGTAAAATTTTGCCTAAAATCTCAAATCTGTGTATGTGTTGGGAAAACTTCATTCAAAGTATCGGAAAAGTGTACTGAAGCGGATTAAAATAATGCAAGACAATCCCAGTGTTGTATGTGCAAATAGATTTAAACTTTATTGTGCAGTGCATAAAGTTAAAAATATCGTAGAGTAAGTGACAGAAATGGGTTGTGAATAAATGATCCGAAGGTTTTCGTGATAAGGGTCTGTGCATACAGATTTTGGCTTCAATCCTGAAGGGTTACAGTATCTACTCAATCTGTCCTTTACAAATGACAAGGATAACATATAGCTATGTTCTAAGCTATAAAAGGTCAAGAACATTCAGGAATATGGTTAAGGTTACTCGAATGAAAATACCACAAAAACGCTACAGAATTCGGGAGGTCTTTCAACGCAGGGTGGTGATTTAAACATTACTGTTTTGTTAAAAAAAAAAACAATAATTACATTTGTATTCAAGTTAAATTACTAATATTTGTTATCATTTAATAATTTATTGATATAACGTTATGTTTATTAGGTAAAATATATTAAGTTTACTCCGAAAATAACAGACTTGTTTTCAATTGCAAAGAAATATTATAGAACATCGATTATAAGTTTTTTTACGTAAAAGTATTTGTGTTACGTATAAGTATAAGTGTTCCATATTGATCCTCGTTCCATTCTCGTCCTAAAAAGGGTGAACTCTGAAGGTTAAGACGGAAAATAATCTATTTCAGAATGACCCAAGTATCGGATATTTAAATATCTACATTACGACGATATAAAATATTATATTCATTACGATTAGTATACATATATTGGGATATAGTTTCAGCATCCCATACAGATCAATATGTATCATTTTTAACCCCCGACACAAAAAGAGGGGTGTTGTAACTTTGACCACTAAGTGTGTCTGTCTGTCTGTGTAAGTATCACCGTAGCTTATCAAAAGATGAATCGATTTGGATTAGTTTTTTTTTATTTGATAGCAAATTTTTATGCGGTGGTTATTAGATATGTTCGATGAAAATCGGTACAGCCGTTCAAAAGTGGTAGCGAAATGAATATTGTAATTCGGGGGTTTTTTAATTTGTCTAACAAATATACTTGTCCCCTATTGATTTATTGGAAATTTTTAATTTTTATTTTTTAATATTTTTTTTAAATTAAATAAATCACCACCCCAGTAAGCTGGGCTGTGTGATGGGATGTCATTCACTGTAAAAAAATATATGTGATGTATCTGAATCGAAAATCGTAAAACCTTACTTATACGTAGGTACAATACCTCACATACAACCAGCCGCACGCAAAGAATATTTTGTAGTTGCTGAAAGAGACAACGACATAATACTCTGAGCTAGACAAGACACAATATATAGTGCATGTTTCAATTTTTTATAAAGACCAACTTGAGTGTTAAACCAACCGGAGTGGCCACTATAGGCGTTCCCATCTGCCTAAGTCATAAAACCGATGATCATCTAATGTATTATTTACATTGTACACTTGACAAATATATATACACAATTATAAAAATTCATGTATATAATAAAATAAAAAAAATCGTCGTAAAAAGGACGATGCCTTTGTGATTGTGTGGATTTAAAAATACATTTTACGTTTATGTATTTTTATGAACGATGTGCGTACTGCAACATTATTTACATCTATCACTATCGAGTTGATTCGCAGTGAGACGCGTCTAACCAATCACAGTGAGTCATTGTGGCGCAACGACAACCACACCGCAATATGATTGATATTGAGAAGTGAAATATAAAGCCGTACTTCGCCCTCGAGCGTATTTGTCAAATGTAATGATGTAAAACAATACGTTAGTAGGTAGTTAAAATTGTTAGCAACAATAACCTGGACGACCTCAGTGGCGGAGTGGTAAAGTTCTTGCCACTGAACCGAGAGGTCCCGGGTTCGATCCCTGTTCGTGTCATGAATGATGGAAAATGATCTTTTTCTGATTGGCCCGAGTCTTGGGTGTTTATCTATACGTATGTGTTTCTCTCTGGTTGGTTTAATACATTTATTATATTTCTTGTAGTAATATTTTAATTCTGCTTTAAGAAAATAATAGCTCAATTTTAACACGTTTTTCTCCTTTACGATGTAGACAGAGTTAGGATTTGTGAAACACAAAGGCCACGTTATGCTATAAAGCGAGTTTATAAGCTTCTCTTTCAATTTAAACTTTTACTTACCTCAATCTAAAACTAAAAAATGAGTCAAATTAAATATTGGTGTAAATTTATAATATCTTTTAATAAAGTAGACAATCTATACATACATATAATAAAACTGCAGGTGAGGTATGTCTGTACATAGAAGATATTATAGAAAAATAATTATGGAGGGTCTATATGGGACTAATAGAAGCCAAAACATTTTTTTGTAGAATTTTTGTCTGTCTGTATGTTTGTTCGCGCATCACGCAAAAACTACTAGATGGAATTTAATGCGGTTTTTACAGTTGTATAACAGAAGGTCTAACTTAAAATCTGGTATAGGTTTCATCTCGATACGTTGCTTAGAACCCGAGATATCGATAGTAATAAGTTATGAGCTGATACTGAACGAAGCTGCCGACTATTTAGTCTTTTATATATATAAATATATATCCTTGATTTTTTAATTATATTGTCAGTTACTCATGTATTATTAAGAGGCATACCTAATGATCATTTTGATTATATACTTTTTATTAAATTTGAAACATACACAACACATACAAACATAATATGAGACACATCACAAGAGAAAACGTATAGGTACAATTATTATATATTCTTTAGCTGTGGAGGCAAAACATTCGGCACAAAAAAATATTAAATGTAGTTATGGCTCGGAATCACTTTTTTAAAATAAATTAATTTTTTTTTATTTTTATTTTTATTATGTTGAAATTTGCAACGTCATGCGTCAAGTTGTTCTCAAAAAAAAAGAACGCGACGAACTGAGAACGTTTTTTAAGTCGGTTAAAAGTAGGGTTTCATTCACAGACTTACGAGTAGGTAGGTACATTATATATATATATATTGTTTCAACCGTTATGATAATAATAATCGGTAATACATTAAAATAATCGTAAGTAGGTACGGAAAAGTGTGTTTTTCCGTATACGTTAATATATATATATATATTATTTGACGTCACAAAAGCTACGACCATAGCTGATACAACAGTAGGTATGCTTGCTATAGAAAGGAATTTCGAATGATATTGGCACATTCGATTTTGTCCCGCATGCTTCGTTTTGTTCACTATAAAGTAAATAAAAGCGACATTTATTGTAAGTATTGGAATTTTTGTAATAATATAACACGAAGCTATATATATTTTTGCCTTCACACCTTAATATATATTGTATTTAAAAAGTATAAACACAAACGGTGTTTAAAATTGAATATTCGAAAATAGAATTATATTTTTTTGTTTTCATTCATTCGTTCGTTAACAGAAAAATACTTGCCAGTTTTATATTTTATATTTATTTTCTTCAATGATATTATTTTTTATATCAACATATTAATTTGGAAAATGTAGTGTAAATTTTTATAGTTAGCGTTAGTTTTGAAAAAAACAATTTTTAACACCATTGTGTAAGTTACCAGCTATGCATCAGGGTATATTATTATCTTTTGGGTCTGTCTCTGTCACACAATTTTGACACACTATCGTAAAAAATAAAGACAAAAACTAATTGTTTTTGTCTTTATCTTGCAAGGTCTTAATAGGGTAGTTGCCAAGTCAAATCAGATACTATTTTTCATGTGTCAAAAACAAAAAGAATTCGCTTGTGACAGCGGGCACAAGTGACTTCACAAATATTAGATTCAAAAAGCGTTTTAATTAAACTTCAATTAGAACTAAAAAATACTTAATGTTGCCATAAATAAAATCGATAAATCAAAGTGACATTTGATTAACTGGCTTCATTATGTGAATGCGTTTAATAATTTTATTTTAATACACAGGCAACTACCCTTCTTGTTATTATGGCTGATAAGTTATGTAAATAGGTAGTGCGACTATACAATTCGATATCCATTGTAACGTGTATCAGGAAGTGTGACAGACAGACATGATCGCATTCGAAATATATAAAAAATACATATAAATAACAACACTTACGTGGCTTCAACGGGCACGTCTGGTTCTCCCACTAGTCTTTCAGTTTTTGGACCCGGTGGAGGGTACGGCTGAATTAGTGGTTGTGTGTGGTAAACTACCCCAGGAAGTAGATCTTCTATCTCGTCCTGTTTGAAAGAAAACTGCGTTAGAAAGCGAGAGGGAAATAAAGACATTTTGTATAAGACTTAAGGCGCTCTTGGCTCTCTAGCGCCGTCGTCACGTTTACTCCAGTTTCTTTTAGATTATGTCGTACGAGATAGACAACCTTTATAACTGAAAGGCAACAGTAGCATTCTCAAAGAGCTTCAGTCTGGCGGCCGGTAAAATTACAGCTGAATCTTTTTTATACATTTGTTGTTATATTCACAGACACCAAGACGACCACGTGAAGATGAGAAAATGGTGAAAACAGATTTGAAGTCATTAATAATCAGACAAAATGGCAAGTTAGAATTAAAAACTGTTCGACTTGAAAAAATAATTTATAACAGCTCACCAGACGCTTTGCAAACTAAAAATGAAATTTCATTTTTAATTTTGTTCCAAGCGAAGCTAAACTAACAACAACAAGGAATTTTTCCATTATGACGCGGTGAAAATATAATTAAAGTTTGTATAATTATTCGAAACTAAATTCTGACCGCAGTTTTGACCGGGGTGGAATATCGGAAATCCTCATTTTGAGGATGTAGAATATGTAAGAAAGGTATTTAGGTACATTTAATATTGTATATTAATTTTTCACTAACACAAACTCAAAAACTACTGCGCGGATTTTCATGCGGTTTTCATCAGTAGATAGTATGATTCCTGAGGAAGGTTTAGGTGTATAATTTATTATGTTTTTACCCGAACGAAGTCGGGACGGGCCGCTGTTTTATTGGATACAAAACTTTTTCCTTCAGAATTCAACAAAATTTTTAAATTTCATCAAATTATACTAAGTTGAATATATATAATTTTAATTGTACGAAACTAAATATGTTAGAAACAATAAATAAATATTGTATTAATACATAAATAAATAAATAATATATTAATTCGGACTGATCGCATTGTGTAAATATATTTTAAAGTAGTTATTATGACCGGTGAGATATTTGCCGCTATTTTTGTGAGCGATCAGTCCTCTATGGTTAGAGGGAAGAAAAAAGAGAATAAACGCTGTTGAAATGTAAGTACGTTTTATTATTTAATTTATCTCTATTATAATGAATAATTGTTTATCATCACGCTTATTCATTGCATAACACTCGTTATCAGAAAATTCAAGTAAATCTATGTGTATATTTCACTTCTGAAACGCGGGAATAGTTGACAATTTCAAATACGCCCAGTGAACCTCTAAATTTATTTGCCATGTTCCCGGCTATCCTACAAATATAAAAAATAAATTATGCAAAATTAAACAACAAAATAGGCCTCGTGTTGTCAATTGTCCCTTAGACAATGTAACGCATTTTAGGAGTAATACAATTTGTGCTTGAATTGTGCTTGATTTTGACGTTACATTGTTGATAGGCGTACATAGGAAATAATTATTCATTCAACGAACGCGAATAAAAAGGCGGACTTATTTATTATTTGAGCAAATTTGTTTAGCAAAGTTTTTCGTTTGTTAACTTTGTGAAAAGGCTTTTCAATTATCTCACATAAAATCGCTCTTTTTATGGTACCAGAGGTTAAAATGAGATCTTGTTATTAAGACTTCGTTGTCCGTCCGTCTGTCACCGTATACGGGCACTGGGTCGGTTTTATTTTTTTAATTTTACTAGTCTTTTTTAATTTAAAAACACTGTGATGGTTTAATCTCGATTAAACTCGATTCGACTTGACTCAATTCGAATCGATTATTGACCGAGCGAGCAAAGCGAGCAAGGTCTAACATTCTACTTGGGGCAAAAATACATTTTTTGTATGTATGTTTGTAACGCGATAATTTTCGAACCGTTGGCCTGATTTTGATGAAATTAAAAAGGTATGTAGAATCTGCCAATGGAATTTTTAAATTCGTGGGGATTAAAAAACGGTAAAGCCGTTTTTGAAATATTCACAATTTTGTGAAAGAATTATTGCGTTTGCGAGGTTTAAGTTGGCGGTGAACAACTAGTGTTTATTTACAACACGAACCCTCACCTCAGTATCTTGAGGCTCCCTGAAGGAAGGGCAGCTGATGCCGGTGGAACAGGGTCGTGATATCTCCGGCCTGTTGGCCGGGTCGCACCCTCCTCCTGGAGTACACTCCACCCCTCGGACTTGCACCCCTTCGCCGCACGACACAGAGCACTGCAAGATACGTTATTGCATCCACAATGTTGATATATGGTGGTTTATATATAAGGTGTTATGTTAGACCTCCGTGGCCTAATGGTCATCATGCCGGACTGCCACATTGGAGGTCCCGGGTTCGGTACCCGGTCAAGTCAACATGGAAAATTATCATTTTCAGATTGACCTGGGTCTTGGATGTTTATATATTATAGAAAATAGTATCGTTGAGTTAGTATCCCATAACAGAAGTTTCGAACTTACTTTGGGGCTAGCTCAATCTGTGTGATTTGTCCTAATATATTTATTTTATTTATATGTGAATGTAAGTTCGTTTTTTTATTTATTTGTTTGTTTGTTCGTTCATTCGTTCGTTCGTCCGTCCGTCCGTTCGTTCGTTCGTTCGTTCGTTCGTTTGTTTGTTACTTCTTCACACGTTATAAACTCAACCAATCTTCTTGTAATTTCGCATATATAATTATGAGTATAATTAAGAGGTCATAGGGTACATCCTATGTATGTTTGGACCTTTAAAACTATACAACTGGATTTTGCAGGTCGTTTATAGATAGTTTATTATGGTATTGCCCGAGAGAAGCCGGAACGGGCAGCTAGTTAGCAATAACAGGATCCATCTGCACTAGTCTTTGAAATATCACGATGATCATAAATATATATATATATATTCATTTGAAGTATTCATTATTTCACATAAAGATAAAAATTAGTATTGCTATCTGACTTTAATATAATTCATATGTACTGCGGTAAAGTTAATATTATGAATGATGATTTTGGGTATTTCGCAAATGATTCCTTACTCACGAAACGGATCATAATGACAGCGCGGCCGCAACGCTATGAGAGCGACCCGAAAACAACTTTTAATGATATGCACAGTCAGGTCAACTAAATGGAACCGTAACAAAACAGACCAACAAACATTTTTAGAATAGTTATTTCGTTACCGCTCACAAACGATCCAATTATTTCTAGAGAGTCGTCTGTTTGTTCTGCTAATTGGCAGAGTCTCAGACCATTTTAATTACGTCGTTTCTTACTCTCTGTGACACGTCTTACAAGTTTTTAACTCTATGAACTTCAGTAGCGATGTGGTTGTTTGAGAATTTGATATGAATACTAGATTTTGCCCGTGACTTCGCCAATGTAGTTTCCACGGGGAGCAGTTATTTTTCCGGCATGAAAGATACCTTATGTTCTTCTCCATACTTACATACAGACAGTGCTTGAAGAGGTAACAAAGTTACTTTCCACATATAACATCAGTTAGGAATAACAAATTCAAATCCAATTTATTTGCTTAAGTGTCTGTTTCATAGCTTTTCGATAATGTTTAGATTGTGCCTTTTTAAGGAGTCGTTTTGAATCGTAATTATAAATCTCGTCTCAACTCGTCAGGACCTTTCTGTATCGCAGACTGCCTGCTACATAGGCATCGTTGTTAAAGGCTAATTAAAAGTTTGTATGAAAAACGAATAAAATGCAAACCACAGTCTAAAAACTCCACATATACGAACTAGATCCACATATATTTCCTCTGATAACAAATGCACAAAACAAAATCAACATACGTCTGCAAAATCTAGAGCTCGCCCGAGGCCATATTGTATAAAACTTTACGGCTGGAGAAGTATTGAAAATTCCAACAATGTAGTGTTGTATGTCGTCTACTTACACTGTAGTTTTGAGGGAGACCCAGTTTATTCTTAGTTTTCTTTGGAGTTTTAAATGTGTTCTTGATTTTAATTTACTTAATGTATGATGAAGACGAATGTCTCTCTCCAGCTCTTGTCTAATCATGTTTCCCGTTTGTGTCGTCGTAATTATACCTAATTTTATAAAAACTATAAATATATGGTGAGCCTGTTGTTGCTGGCAACATAAAATAATTTTTAATCTATATATATAAAACTCTTGCGTTACTGAGTGAGTGACGGACTGACTAACTAACCGACAGACAGACAGACAACGCACAACCGAAACTACTGGGCATAGAAGCTGAAATTTGGTGTGTACCTTCCTGGGACATTGTAGGGGAGCACTAAGAAAGGATTTATTGAAATTCCCACGGGAAACGGATTTTTACTCACATACGAAGTTGTGGGCAAAAGCTAGTATTTTTATAAAGTTGTCACTCGAAACTTCGGCTCCGTAAAGTATGTCGTGTGTATCCCAAAAAGTATAAAAATAAAATACATAATTATTCAGCAATCGACTTTGGAATTATTAAACAGTACACGTATGATCCTAACACCTGTATATTTGTCCAACTGCTGGGCTAAGCTTTTCGTCTTCCATAGGATCTTGAGCCGTTTGCCAATCGCGCTAAAACTTCACTTAATCATGCCGCCATCTTGTTCGTGGTCTACCAAAAGAAGACAAAACCAAAACATTCCGCGAAGTGCGCTCTCCAGTTACTTTCACAAAGTTGTGCCAACTTCACCACTTAAAAAATAGCCAACTTACTAATGAAATATTCCGTTAACTTTTAATGTCACATGTTGGTTGAGTCGCCAGTTTAAAGTCCGTTGGTTTAGTTAAAAATGTGACGTCTATTTCGTAGTGGATGTTTATTTATTTACAAGCGACCCGTCCCGGCTTCGCTCGGATAAACAGACATAATAAATTATATACCAAAACCTTCCTCAGGAATCATACTATCTATTGAACAGACCCGCACCAAAATCCGTTGTGTAGTTTTGAATATCTAAGCGTACATAGGGAAGTGACTTTATTTTATACTATGTAGTGATTTTAATTCCATTACATATGTGTAAAATCAAAAATCAAAATCAAATCATTTATTCAGAAATTAGGCCTTCACAGGCACTCTTTCACGTCATATTCTAAATTAAATGATGTTTACCAAAGCTACAAACTACTAGCATTTCGGAACGACCATTGCTGAGAAGATATGCCGAAAGAAACTCATTCAAACAGTGTTGGTCCCTATTATGCCAGAAGGGCTTACCATTTTTTAAATATAAATTTATGTATAATTTTTTATCAGTAATATAACATGTAAGTACACAATAAAATCCCAATAATGTTTTAAGCCCTTCTGGCATGATAGGGACCAACACTGTTTAAATGAGCTTCATTCGGCATTCCTTCTCAGCAGTGGTCGTTCAGAAAAATGCCAGTTATTTGTGGCTTATTGAGAAATATTATATACTTTAACATTTGAAGTGAAACGTGCTTGTAATTTATGAATAAATACTAAGATGATGACTTGTAAAAACATACCTTCTGCCAATTAACTTGATTAAAAACTATCACAATTTTTATGTGTTTATTTTTTTTAATGTTGACATTTATATAAATGCATTTTATGTATTTTTTAATTTTAAATTAATAGAATTACAATATCATATATAGTTTTATTTTATCTGTCATTTAAAATTAGGTATTTGTTTTGTGTATTGTATATTAGTTGATTGTTCCCTGTTGACGGTTATTTAAATCCGTATAAGACGATAGACGATAGAGACGATAAACCTTGAAAAGCTTTAATATATCAAGTAGAGAAAACAAACAATCTAAAAGTAGCAAAACAAAGTTTCTCCGAAGGCTTCCAGGTGGCACGCGATGGTATTAAAGGCACACATTTCGTAAGACCCTCAAGTCCTATGTACAAAGTTTTGAGGCAAAACATAATAGTTTGTGCGCTGTTGTCTATGCTTTAAGTTTTGTTGGAATATTTTTGTGGACATGAAAATGTTGGGTGGGAATATTTACAAGTTTTTGTTTAGTTTTCCCGCGGAAAACTATATATATATTATAATGATTTGCACCTATTCGAATTATGGCTAAAATCGACACGTTCTCAAAGGTACATATAAGCTGAGTAGATCCGGTTAAGTTACTTTCGCCGAAGTCGACTGAACTGACGTTATTACGAGTAAGATAATTGTATCACAAGATATTCCAGATCTTAGATGTTCCTAGGTTTTATTGTTTCATTTTTATATTATTTAGGCACTACCTGCAGCCCGTGTGTTACCCGCGTTATTATTTAAAAAATATACTTATTAGACGCTTTTAATGCACATTAGCGCCACCAACTTTATAAAGCGCCATTGACTATCAGACGTTTTGAGTAAATCCTACGGGAATCGCGTACTTTCGGGATAAAAAGTACTCTATGTGTTCATCAAAGGTATCAGCTGCCTCAATACCATATTTAATAAAAATATTCCCAGCCATTTGAACGTGAAGAAGTAACAAACATACAAACTTTATAATATTAGTGGGATTAAATCCTACCCAATACAGCTCTTCTGATCCATAGATCAGAGATCTATTTTGAAGATCAGTCAGGGAATTAGTGTCAAAATAGTAAACTACTCGTATGTCATGTGCGTTGTCTATCTATTTATAACACAATCGTGAAGATGGTACTTACCCCTGACCACGGTCCAGCGATCCAGGACGGGCACTCCCGAGGGTTACAAGGCTGAGTGGATCTTGGGGCTGGTGACACACAACCTGGCTCCGGGCTCGACCCTGATAACATTCATAAAGATTATAGACATCACAATACACGATCTCTTCATCATAGCCATATTCCTCACGGCTGAGGGTCGTGGTCATTACGTCGAACGAAACACACACAACTTTCTTGGCACTATTAATCGAGTGGTTTACCATTGCCTTCTCCATTTCACACACAATTTAATGAACCAGTGTGCAGGTTTCCTCACGTTTTCCTTCACCGAAAAAGCAAGTAATGGTCGATGAAAACTACTATATATTAGACAGATTAATATACAACTAATTGTGGCATGATAGGATTCGAACCTGGGCTCTTTTGATACACAGGCGGGCGTCAACTACTGGCTATGGTAAATTACTCTATGTCCATTGTCCAGGAAGTCATGATGGGTGTTACATTCGTAATGATCACGACTCTCGGCCATGTGGAATAAGACTTAGAAGAAAAATATATGCGGTCCTATTTCATACAAACTTTCAGCTATTTTAATGTCCCCACTACTGGGAAACTGTCTTTCCATATATAGTTGTCCATTGTTTAAAATCTAGCCACAATTTATGACAGGATTTTGATGGCTACCATTTTTTTAAAATCTATGGTGGCTACCGTTTTCTTGTTAGTAAATTGTGGCAACTTTATTCAGTAGAAAACTATAATATTTATCTAATAATCAATTATCTGGTGTAGCAAAATTTGTAACCATTTTTAAGTTTCCGCTGAAATTTAATTAAAACAATTTGATGAGAATTGATGGCGCTAGTGTGCGGTCTGTTCCAGTATTAAATTGCACAATATCTTACCTTTTGTATCAAAATACAAATCCAACAAAAGAAAGCAAACAGAGTACAATACGAAATGTATTTTACCCAAACAATTCGCGATGTTTCAACATTGTAGAGGAATTTATTTCTGTTTCAATCCGCCGCCATCATGCGATAGGATTGGCTCATTAATATACACGGAGTAACTACTGATATTATTTTAACTACGCAATCAAGATGATCAAGTTTAATTGTTTCTATTTTAAAACTGAAGAGTAAACAAATGTAACTAGTATAGAGGTAGAAAGATATGGTTATGTCAACAAAATATCTAGTTACCAAAATTCATTGAACATTCGCCTCTATTGCCACGCTTATAGACGCAAAATAAGAATAATAATATGCGGCCGACTGTACGTGATAAAGACAATTAAATGAAACTGAAACTGTAGTCACACATAAGTGACACGTATTTTCATTATTAGTAATAAAAATATTACCTGGTTCATAAGTATCAGCCTTTGTGACATTTGCCGATCTGGCGCATAGTACGCGTCGGGTTCGAACCCCACCACCGCACGACACGCTGCACGACGACCACTCTCCAACGTACCATCTGGGAAAAAACAGTTTCTCGTACAATTTTCAGAGATTTTTTTTTGAAAATTCTGACAATTCCTGCATTTTGAATACAACATTTCGGCGAAATCGGATATAAAGAATGTTTTGATTTAACTGGTATAACAAACACGCAAGCAATGCTTGAAACTGAATTCAGTCCATCACATATAAAACACTAATTGGATAAATCGCTGAGATGAGAAAGTATAATGTGATGATGCAGAAGATAATAATAAGGAAAACGACACACGCTTGATTACTGTAAGTATTCAAAGTTGTCCCGGGACATTTGTGAGCAATCTATATAAACTGTATCAAGATATTGATGATGTCAAAGAGGATATTGGAGACACTTGATTTGCATGTTGCACTTGACGACTGAAGATTGCGGCGAGCTGGACGCATCACAAACTAGTTGAATAGTATCGGATCTTGACACTTAATGAGGATGATATAGGAAAATAACTGAAGCTTTCTATATGCAATACATAACTCTAGATATTCAAAATTAACAATTCATATGAAAGTACATCAAGACCATGACAATGCAATGGAGGATATTAAAGACTTGGAAGGACAAAGATTCTTGTTACACTACATCTAACGAACACTGATGGCTGAGAATTACATAACGCTTTACATAGTTGTTTATTAGTATCACTACATGTGACACTACGTCAATATATTATGAATAAGGACAGGATGTTGAAGATGACTCACTTGAAAGGACAAGGATGCGTGTTACACCTTACGACTGATGCTTGAGGCTTGCTGGACGCGTCGCACAGTTCTTCGGGTGCGTCTGAGCCTGTGAGGCGGTCTCGGCAGACGGCTAAGGACATTTTGTAGCCTGGAACAAAAAAGGTATCGAGTAAAGAACAGACCAGAAGTAGAAAAGATCATCTGCATGGGTACATAATTCTTATATTTCTGTCACCGACAGACTGACAGTGTTTGCATTCTTGTGTTCCGGTGAAAAAGGCAGTGTAATTTTAGGGTACTGTGGCAAAAGACCCCAGGCCATGAGACGGCAACGGGCGTATGACACCCCTGCAAATGCAAGCGTGTTGCAAGCGTCCAAAGGCTGCCACAATCATCAGGTGGGCTGCATGAGTGTTTGTCTGCTTGGTGGTATATAAAAAAGAGTCTAGATCACAGAATTTCAGAGTAAAGAAGACTACAAAATGTCTGTCTTCTACACCGCATCGTCTTTTCTTCCGTATGAGTTTCAGGAAAATCCTGTTTTAGTTGTCATTTATACTTCCTGATGACAGAAATTTAAAATAGATTATGTATTAATAACTAAGTTTTTGTGAATAATTATTTATAGAGCGGTTCTTCAACTTTTGAACATAATTTATGAGAAGTATGACAATGTGCTACTATTATTTTGACTTTCTGAGAACCAAAAGAAAGATTTACGTTAATAATGTTACCATAATTGTTACCATCGTTTGTATCCTTACCTTTATTGTTTTCTGGTTTATTTGTAATATCCAAATCATCATTACCACTATTTATATCTACACTAATAACTGTAACCATCACAATTTGAATAATAACAAAAACGAACATATAATTTGGAATAACTGTTAGTTCATGATCAAGCACGTGCGTTGTGTTCTTGTTTAAGACACATAATAACAAGATTTCAGTGTTTTTAGTAATTTCTGATAATATTTACATAGAAACTATATCTTTACCAATGACCTATGACAGATGATAAATATTAGACATGTACGATTTTGCTGGCAACTTCGCCTGTGCAAATTGTTAAATTGTTTGTCAACATACGGATAGACAGATGGACAACTAATACCCCTGTATTATGATTATCCAATACCATGGAACGGGGTCCAATATTGGGAAACTTTGGCTCTTTTGTAATAATGTCTCCTTTATAAGTAATCCTTTAATGGAATCCGTTTTTATCTTTTGAAGTTTGGAACCCTAAAAAAACTGTGAGAATTTAAGTTGCATGATATGTATGATATTATCAAGGAAGCATTAGAGTGATCAGCGAAGCTTTCAAATGGAATGGTTGGATTTGACTTCGAATAGAGCTGGAAAGACTTGGGGGAGACCTTTGCCCAGCAGTGGGGGACGGAACAGGTTAAAATATACCTTTGCCTATGTATTTTGTTTAAAGTTAATAGGGCAATAAAATACTTTTGAAACATGTGGTTCCCATATGCTAAGACCACTCAATATTCGTGGATATCATATCGAGGCGACTAAGGGTTATATAGGATGGTGAAAAATCTGGACGTCGTGTTGTGTTATTACTACTAATTAGTATGTTTTTTATTGTGTTTGAGAGAAGAATTTTAAATTATTTCTATCGAAAGAGTTTAAAATATAGTCAAATAAAGAGCTGATTAATGTAATCATTAATAACTGCCCAAAAAAATTAACCCCAACAATTATTAAGTACAAAGCGGTGTTTCAACCCTTCCGTCGCTGGGACCATTTATCATTGGGGTCTAATTAACAATTGAAATGTCTAGCACCGAAAGACACGGGTCTGGGTGAAATACAGAACTAAGAATAGTGAACAAAATAGAAGCGTCCTTTTTTCTGTCAATAGCTATGTATGTTCAATGTATCAACCAAAATTCAAATCGATTGCGTAATAAGGTGGTAAGGAATAGCGGATTTTCTAACCTAAAATCTGGTATGTACTTCCTTGCGATATGTTATGTTTAGATAACCGATATATCTATATTATATACTGTACGTTATTATAAAGAGGTAAGCGTTTGTGAGTATGTATTTTTGAGGCGGGTAATCTCGGAAAATACCGAACCAATTTCAAAAATTCTTTCACCATTTGGAAGGTAGTACATTATCCAAGATTGCTATAGGCTATATTTTATCTCAAAATACCTACGGGAGCGAAGCCCCGGACAACATCTAGTTAAAAATAAAGACAATAATAAGTCATGAGCATATTAAGGTACAAAGCTACGAACGGACGAAATTGCGGACATAAGCCAATATGATATTAATAAAAAAATATTTATTCTATCCAACCATGTCTGTTGAAAATATGATAATGACACAATGACACTTCTATTGTCTTTTTTTTATTCTGTGGTGTGTCCCAAAGATTTGGACAGTGTTTGCGGCTATTTAGATATATTTCGTAAGGGTTAAAAATGGGAAATTCGAGCCCACTTGCTTGTCTTCGGATAACAGGAGTAGGCTGGTATGGTACGGTGCGGGCGACGAATTATTAAATCAGATTACTTTACTACTAGAATTTGGACAGTTTCAAATTTTCAACTCGCCAAATGATCAACAAAAAATTATAAAATATAGTGTAATTACTCAATGAAAACTGTTATATATTCTAGCTAGGATGGTTGGGCATATTTTAAGAAGAGATGAGAATTTATAATACTGAAAAATGACCGTGAAACGTGTTGGGGATTTATCAAGACCAAAAAAAGGCGTGAATACAGAGTTCTGTAAAATAAAAAACTGATGTATTAAAATACATAAAAAAAATGTGTTTATAATTTTTATTGACAAAAAAATAAGTTATTTTTGAGAGATGGTTCCGCGCTGTCATTACAATTTTTCAAATATTAACAAACACAAGAATTAGTTTTACTATATAACTTTAAAATAATTAATATATAGGTACTGTATTGTAGTAATTTCAGTTTTATATATGATTGATTTTAATGTAATGTTTTTATATCTGTAATTTTGAAAATGGAATTCATTCCTTCCTCAAGAAAATTTACGGGTCATAATGATAGTACGGCCACAGCGGTCGAATCCATAGATAAAATAAATTTTAAAGGGTTAAATCGCTCTGAGAACCATTCACACATTATTAACACTGTTAAAACAATATATGTGATGATAAAAATTTGATTTTATATTCAACATAATTACTCGTATTTACAGAAGAGAGTGACGATAAAATAAAGCATAGAACACAGTTAATTGTAGGCGTAATGTACGGAGATCTACATTACAACCGACGATAAATCAGCACTGTTCCTTTGCCCGCAGTCGGTTAACACTTGACTTGCGATTATTTATTGCTATTTTCCTAGGCAGTATGGCAGACTTCAAGCTTCGAAAACTGAATCAGGAGGGACTGCTGCCAATCTTATTCTATTTATTTCTTTATTTAGCTAAATTAGAAGACATAAACGTTGATTCCTTTTTAGTTCCATTTAGAACTTTATTGCGTGACTCGAAGCACGTCAGATCTATGAGGTGTTCTATGAGGTCTCTTGCTTTCTGTATCTTATGAAGGATCAAATTGTCTAAGATCGCGAAATGGAGACGAAAAAGTACAAAATCGGTCCCTGTGTTCCGGTACTTAACGGCTAAGGAAAGAACCGGGAATACGCTCAGATGAGAGAGAAAGTAAAAATCCACAAGCTTTGTTTTTGTATACTGTGGTATACTTGCGAGCGGGGCACGTAATTGTACATCACAGCCACCTGACTGATGCTCCAACGTCTGTGCGTCTCGCCGTCTCGTAAACAACTGAACGCTTGCTCGCAGCGCTATGACTTATATCACAGTAGTGGAGGGGAAGTGAATATAGGCATACACTACATATACAAATTTGAATGCTTTTGCCATTGAAAAGTTACGACTAAAAATATTAAATAAAATGTTTCGATTTGCGATAATCGCAAGTCTACAAAAACTGTTACGAGAATTCAGCTAATTAAGAGCATGAAAAGATGGATGACCTGATAAGAATTAGCACTTAAAACAATGTTGCTATTTATTTTATAGCTATACTCGACAGCGATGTTGATGATAATCAGCCATTTTAATGTCCCCACTGTTGGGACACTGGCCTTCCTTATCGACGAAGTTTGTTGCGTCGCTTCTTCTTCACCCGCGCTTTTGAAGTCGACTGCAGACTTAGGGTGATTGGCACCATCAAAGAGTTGATTTTAACGGTGCGCGCCGATGACGTTTAGACAAAATGGCGTACTTTGTGTTCTTCTGTCGCACGTTAAAGTTTATGTCAAAGTTGACGGTGCAACCCATGCTTAGTTTTAATTGATATAATCCTAAGTTGAATAAAAAAAAAAGTGAATTTCAATTCAATGGATGAATACAGGTCGTAGAAAGCACTGCACTGCTCCCACGCAGCCATAATAATAATTCAATGACCCTATTTATAGAAAATAAACTTAATTTAATAAAACTAGCTTGATATTAAAATTGAAAAGATATTTGTCATAATCCAATTAGCGAATATTATGAACGTTTTTGTCAAAACGCAAATTTAATGAAATACCCGTTTGGTCAACTGTGACTACATAGTGTTACATAAAACTATAATACATTCTACTAAAATTCTTTATCTAATCCTATCATAAAAATAAATGCGAAAGTTTGTTTGTATGTCACCTCTTCGGGCTCTATCTACTCAACTTCAAAATCTTCTTGAAATTTTGCATACATATAATTAAAAGTATGGAGATGGAACTTTCATCCCGGAATGTTCCCGTGGGAAATATTTGCGGGCGAAGCCGCGATCAAAAGCTAGTATGGCATAATTTGACAAAATATTTTTTTTATTTTTCGCCAAATTAGTAAAATGGTGGCGCGAGTGTGCGCCTTACACGCCTTAAGAAGTAGCACTCTGCAAAATAATATCTCATTTCGGAACTAATTCGAGACATAGTTAATTGCCCAAGCCCAGTAATTTATATCGGCCATCCAACATTTTGGGGAGCTGCCGATAAATCACCGGAATTTCGCTACAGAGCCACGTCTTTTCCTTTTACGAGGAATACAGTGCCTCGGCAGTATGGCCATAGTCACAGGCTATATACCGGGACAAGAGCCACTTGCTAAAACAATTTAATAACACGCTTAAAAATGACTACTCATGGTTGTCTTAAAAATAATATATTTATAGTTTTATTAAGTTACCCTTTTTACGCTTATATTAAGTTATTTTTCTTATGCTTCAGCTAAGTTCACCATTAGTTTTTATTAGACTATGGTATTCTACTGCAAAGGTTTTTTTCTTGAAACAATAAAATAAGGGACTCTTTTATGTCGATATTCAGTGCGTGTGTTGGTCTTTGAATACCTTGACTAACTTGAGCAATTCTATTTGTGCTTTTTTGCTACTTGCTTTTGTTTTATTGTTTTGAATGTTACGCGTGTGTTTGTGGCTTTTTAAATAAACTTGATTCTATTCTATTTTATTGTATACTAGCTTAGGCCTACGGATTCGCCCGCGTGAATTATAATTATAGTAAAATCTCGGTCATTCTTTTATCGCGTATTCCATATTTAGCTTTTTATCTTGAAATTTGTCCAAGTCTTGTTAAGTCCCGTACAATCTTTCACCTTCCCCTTTTAAAGTAGTTGAGGGTTAATTTTCAGAAATTGAAACGCTTATTCTTTAATTTGCTGTAAACAATTTTTCAAGTCACTAAATTCAACGGTGTAGAACTTTCAAATAAACATTTTTCACCCCTTTCACTCTCTTCGGGGTAGAATTTCCAAAAATCCTCTTAGTGCACACTCTACACTCCCCATGAACCTACACACCAAATTCCAGCTTCCTACACCCAGTTGTTTCGGCTGTACGTTGTCTGTCAGTCAGTCACTCAGTAACGTAAAACGTTATATATATAGATTATTCAAAACACCAACACAAACTCGCAAATCAGGACATTATGGACTTCCAAACTTGTTTATCCCGCGTCAAAACATTTTCTTACCCTTAGAAATATTTTCTTTTACATCTCACTGTCGGGAAGTTTGTCAGTAAACACGATTTGTTCAATATTCTTATGGTTTTGACGGGATAATGTTGTGTACAAACAAATATAGATTACCTTAGCCGGGTTTGCTCTCGTCGCAGTCAAGCGAATTCAAGCTATTTCTTAATAAACTAACAACTTAGCCCGGCTTCATAAAGCTTCGGAATTAGATTGTTTAAATAACAGTGAACAATGCATCAAAATCCGTTGCGTAGTTATAGAGATTTAAAAGTAAGTAAGTACATAGAGACAAACAGACAGGAAGCGTGTTTGTTTTATTTTATGTAGTAATATAAATAGGAAGCTAAGCCTCAGATGCACTAATCACTTTAACATCAACTATAACCTGTGCGCCGCTGCCGAAGAAGCAACTATTATTATATAATAACTTACCACCTCCACACGTGGCAGAACAAAGTGAACCCGGCGTCGCGAGCCAGTGGTACCTCGGCCGCGAACATGACGACCCGTCCCCTCCACAAACACCGCACTCGTCTACACGGAGAGTCGACCCCACCCGGAGGTCACAGCCGACGCGCTGAAGACAAAAACATAAATTTTATTTACTAAAAAGATACTGGCAGGATCGTCATGTGATGTTGGCCAAAAAGCTAAAGACACCAAAATAATTCGTTAAAAATATTTGTTGTTTTAGCACGGCATTTACTCCTATTGTATTTTTCTACTGTTGGTTGTTTCGTAAGCTTCATTGGACAATCTTCATAAGCAAATATGTTTTGGTTAGTGTTTGAAATATCGGATTCTGGAACACACAGTAGGTACTTTATATCCCGAATATCCCACGAAGATCTGGAGTGTAGCAAGCAAAAGATCTATTCACCTTTTGTTAGGTAGGTAGGTATGTTAGGTAGGACTCTTCATGATATGTAGTATGTGGTTTTCGTAGACTACCACTTGCTTCCGGAATAAATCTGGAATCGAGTGAAGGTTCTAAAGTAGAACATCGTGAGGAAACTTTCACACGATTCCAGATTTATTTCATCTCATTATTATTTAAAAAAATAAGTTAAAAGCTTGTGTGACATGTATGACAAATCCATTTAAAACTTGTTGATTGGGCGAAGTGCGGGTTAACATTTCATTTCACACCATCGAATCGATTCGAAATGAGACACAGTGTTAGGTGGCAGGGTAATCTCAGGTAGGGTTGGAGTAGAAATAGGCAAAGGTAGACATTTGTATAATAGTATAATTGATAAGTAAAATACAGACCCTTCAAGGGTCTATAAATAATTTAAGATTTTTTATTATATATATATTTTATTATTATTACACCGTACGTGTGGTACGTGCCGATATCGTTATGGTAATGAATGAGTCAAAATGTGATTTCAAAATATCAAGTGGAACAATAATTTAAAATTTTGAATTTAGACTGAAAGATATAAAAATCATGCCAGCGCGCACGCGATATGACTAAAAAGGTCATAATGCGTGGCGTTACAACAGCGAACCAATCACATTGCGCCATTGTGACGCAACGACAACTACACTGCAATGTGATTGGTTCGCTGCGTCTCACTGCGAATCGATTCGATAGTGAGAAGTGAATGCAAACCCGCACTTCGCCCTACTAGTGTGTATGCGACTACTCAACCCACGACAGACGACATTATTCATAGAAAGTCATGCCATGACGGCTTGAATACGATTTGACACAAGTGTTAGTAAACACGCACTCGAAACGTGTAGTAACACACTCGAAACATGTAGTAACACACTCGAAACGTGTAGTAACACACTCGAAACTTGTAGTAACACACTCGAAACGTGTAGTAACATACTCGAAACTTGTAGTAACATACTCGAAAGTTGTAGTAACACATTCGAAACGTGTAGCAACACACTCGAAACATGTAGTAACACACTCGAAACGTGTAGTAACACACTCGAAACTTGTAGTAACACACTCGAAACGTGTAGTAACATACTCGAAAAAAAAAGACCTTTAGATAAATATAATGAAAAGTCAAATTGTCAGTAGCATTGCGATAAAAGCAGAAATTGGTCTACGGCTTTATAAACTGCCTCTATATATACCGATGACGGCTCATGATTTATTCGGAGGCTGCGAAATCGAGTCGAGAGCTTTCCCCGCAAATGTGGCAAATTTTCCGATTATCATAATAAAGTAGCGTGCTATCTCCCTCTCGATCCATATGTGTGAAGAGACGCGATGTATGAATACAAGTCTTGGGAGTTTAACCGATATTGGACAGTTATGCTATACTCAAAGTTTTCTGGGTTTTACGACTGTTTAAGAAATTACTGTTATGGTTTATCTGTTTATAAAGATTCATAAGGAAGAACATGGCATTTTTGAGGGCATGTACAATAGATGTAAAGTAGGTGAAGGAGTCGGCTTTGGAGAGAGAACAATGTAAGGAAATCCACCGACAAGAGCCTCCTAAAATAATTATCGGTCTCTAATTGTTCATGTATCTCAACAAAACTCCTGAAACTTTACCCTAATTTTTGCACAGTCAAGTAAAAGCTCGGTCGTCCAGGTATTTCTGGTCCTAAACCTGAAAATAAATGATAAAAGACACAAGTCTCATAAAACGAGACATAAAAGTATGCAGAGCCAAGTTACCTTTTTATCAGTATCATAATCCATGTATAACTTCACTTCTGTCTGAGCGCCGCATGTGTATTCCGTAAACTGATCCCGCTTGAAGTAGACGGGACGAGTTGATGGATTATTTTACACGGGGCCAGAGTAAGTATGTATCAACTGACACCATTTCATCGCAAAATATTTGATGAATTAATTAAAGATTAATTCATCATATTCACCAATACATGGCGATATTCATAAAAGTCATGACATGCTTTTGAATGATTTGAATAATATCTGTCTGAAATATTCCGTCAATTGACTTCGCTCCCAAACATTTATATTAACACGAATTTTAATAATCGTTAGACATGCCAATGTGAGCTAAGGATGCCAAGGTTCGTGCAAATTGGAGAACAAAAAGCAAGAACTGTATCATTTTATTTGCTCAACAAGTTACAAGTTTGTGACGTATGTACAAAAAAAAAAGTTTAGCTAAAAATATTATTATAGCATGCAAATATTAATTGTCCGCATATAAATCGCTCAGACTGTAATAACTTTTGTAGACAAGTCACTTATTTAATTTACATTATTAGTATATTATATTATTAGTTTAAAAAGAAACCTGCCGGTTACTTCCTTGGTCATAAAGCGCTCAGATGAAAAATAGTGTCATCAAATATGACACGGTACATTAACAGTGACAAAAAAATACTTTTGTTATCTTTCGCCAGTAGTGTTGCTTAGCTAAGCGAAGGAAAAACATTAAAAAAAAAATAATTTGTCTTCTATTCACGCGTCCTGATTTCGCGGGACCAGTTGACGTGAAGTCAGTCTACGGAATACTCCTCCACACAAGTTTCCCACTGTGATATATGACGACGGGTTATTTAGATTGGAGGACTTTATAGGAGGAGGATACCTTCTTGAGCATTTTTCACTGGAGAAATTTGAATCTTGGAGCTGAGCAATCTTGGGAATGATTTGGAAGAAAATGCGATGGTTTCTCGTTTAATTCCAGCTATAAGTTTAGTTAAACAGAAATAAAAATAAAAAAATATTACCGCAAGAGCAATAAAATTTACACAAGATTATACTTGATTAAAGATAGTTAATTGTCGCTTATTTTTGAATTTGAAACACAGTTTTTGAGTAAGGATTTATCCTTACTCAAAAACTGTTTGATTTGATTCTCACCCGTTTTTACCCGAGCGAAGCCGGGACGGGGCGCTAGTTAATATAAAATATGCACTGACATTTCTTCAAATGGTACTTCTTTTGTGATTGTAATAGTCAATCAAGGGAAAGAGCTATACACCGGAGATTCTTCTCATTGGTAAGTTGCTAGCATCCTATAGAAACCAGTTGGTATGTAAATACAATAGAACTATACAATAGAACATCGCAATCTTTCCCAAAGTCGAATCTTTCGAAACTTCTCACCCAAAAAACGGCAAAAACTGAATCGGAACTTCTTAAAAATTAGTATTCGCTCACCACACTTGGCGGGGATTATGCAAATAACCCGGGCAAAGTTGCCACTTAAATAATATATGAAATTATGTAAAATACCCGGTCAAAGTGTGGCAGTGCTGTTTGGAGAGTTCGGAATATCGAGAATTGTCAGTTTTCGAGATATAGATAATTCGTGACTGGGGTTTGTGATTCGTGACGAATTTTTGCGAGATTGAGCGAGTTTCGAATGATTATGGATACTTTTGAAGTTAAAAAGTTTGGTTTATTCGTGAAGTTAGATCGGAACAGACAGAATCGCACATTTTTTATTTATTTAAGAAGAAATTCTTATGGTATTAGATAAATTAACTATATTTAATACCTATATGTATATAAGTAGCTCCTGAATTTCATTTAAGAAATTCTAGTTATAAAATACGGAAAGTACCTATATTGTTGTTATTTTTATATATCAATCAATTCAGAATGAATTAAGGTTTATTTATTACTTATAATTAACTTTCTCGCGATTATATTCACAAATTTACGGACACGGCGCGCGACAACGACCCGGTCAAGCTGGGCAAAAGTGTAAAAGTCTAAAAAGTCGAATTCTGTGATTTCAGTGTGCACCGAACATAATGTGACTTTATATAACTAGTGAGGGTGGTGTGCTTGTTGACAATCTGCATCCAACATTGCAACTTCACACCGCAAATACTCCGGTCTGGCGACTACAAGGTCGTTGAAACGTCAGCAACGTTAAATATAAAAGAAGAATAGTATTCTTCACGAATGATTTCTAAAACCCATTCTTGGGGTCTTGAACAAAAAAAAAAAAGATGAGTATTGAAACCTCATACACAATGGCGGATACGACCTGACATCATCAGGGAATGGGGACGCGAAATAATAAGGCTTGCGGGTGGTGCAAGTGTTGGGACAGAGCGAGGAAGGAGCGAGACAAAAAAAAACCGTCTAGTGCGAGCTCCGACTCGCGCACCGAGGGTTCCATGTAAAATTTTGAAGATTCGGCTGTGATTTTATAACCGGACGCCTGCCTAATGTCAACCCTCTTTGGGAATGCTATGGTTGCCTATTAGTCCCTTAAGTATAAATTACCAATTTTTGTATTTTTCCTATAACAGCATAATATGCCCTTACTTGATCCCAAATTTTATGATTCTAGGTCATCGGGAAGTACCCTGTAGGTTTTGATTAATTTGTGAAATCGCAAAAACGTTCATTTTGTACGCAATAAATTACAAATATAACTTTTTTCTGTGATGTAACTATAAACTACCAATTTTCAGATTTTTTCCTGTACGGTATGCCCCAACTTTTTGCCAAATTTCATGATTCTTGATCTACGGAAGTACCCTATAGGTTTTGATTCCCTTGTGAAATCGCAAAATATGCGACATAAACGGTCATTTTTCATCTCGTTAACGAATAAGTTTGATTTTTTCCCAGCTGAAGGTCTTGACAGACGGACAGACGGACAGACAGACACACGGACAACTAAGTGATCCTATAATGGTTCCGTTATTACCTTTTGAGGTACGGAACCCTAAAAACAAATTAAATTTTAGTTTTTATTAAATTGAATAGAATACTTTTTTAACAAAAGTGTCAGTTTTGACAAGCTTTTGTTGTCGTAATGGAGATCTTATTGTTTTCAACGCGTGACATGAAGACCATGTCCATGCAGTAAACTGTTGAGCAGTTCCCTTGTTGGGAGCCAATCTTGGGTTCACTATTAGATTATGGTTATCAATAGAAATTTCAAATCTGCAGGACAAGCGGAAGTAGGTGAAATTCAAGATACAAAATTTGATTTCAGACTCACCGGATGGATGACAGAAGATAGATAAATAAAAGCTTGAAAAACCCGCTTCCGCTTGTGACTCGCGCTACTAGTTACAGCATTCGTACTCGCTCCTTTGTCTAGTACGTACGCTGTTTGCTCCCGTTTTTAAAATTAAAACTATGTGGCTCAGGGTTGAAGCCAATTCCAAACTGAACGAGTACCTGTAGCAAGTTGTCGTTTGGTTTAAACTGACTCTTTAATGTGTATAATTTTTATTAAGGACATTCTTTTTTGTGATGATTTGTCACAGTAAGAGAGGACACACTGTGAAACATAGTTTTTAGGTATATTGCCAATAAATTAATTTATATTTAATTACATAAAGGCACACACAGTCAGTTGCACCGGGTTATTTTAATTTGTGCGTGTGGTTCCGCCCTAGAATAGAACCAGTCCATACCGTAGACCACTAAGGGACACCATAGCTTTGGCAGTTAATAGACAACAACGACAATCCCAAAAGATTGGATCTAAATCTTAAAAAAAATGTTTTTTACGCGGACCACGGGCCTCGGACGCTGCAGCCGTGAATGCAACCTCCCGGTTGAGAGACGCAGATGAGAGGATTTATATACAAAGATTATATATTAAGTTTATTTTAGTTAGATTCTAGATTTTTTATATTCTATATTATAACTAAAATCTTACACAATGTGAACTATCAACCCGTGACACCGGTGCTACGGGATTTTGTTGGTTGTTCATAAAAATGTCTCTATTTTTTTTAATTCACAGTTGTCAGAGGGAAAATTGCTCTGTATTATTAAAGGCAATACGAAAATGGAAAAGTGACGGCGGACGGAAAAGTTGACTTTTTTTTACATTGTTAATGAGAATTGATATAAATTTCCCGGAACGGGCTACGCTTAGGTGGTTGGCCAAAAATATTGTGTTTTCTTGATAAGAAAATAGGCAAATAGACTTTCTAGAAAAATATTACAAACCCTAATGAAATATATTATAGAAAGTAACTTCAATGGATATGCCACAACACATTGGAAATATCGATAGATTGTAACCACGAGGTGCGTTTAATGTCATTCGATAATTTCACGGTTCTATTTTGAGTGTTGTAGTCAAAGTAGGGAATAGACAGACACAGATAATACGACTACATAATACAATAACAGAAACTAACTTTAGTATGATAAAGAAATACAAATTCTCCAATAAAAAAATACCAACCCGTATTTTAAAATTTTTATACATACTTGTCCCAATTTTTCTCCACAAATTTCATTAACCACTGAGAATTTTTAGGTCGGTGTTCCGCTTATAGTGTCTATGATTAGCTAGTTTTTAACTATGTTTCTTAAAACATCAGTCTGGTAGCTTATTTTATTAAACGTGTGGTTCACTAAAACAGAACGACAACATATCCTCTCGTAGATATCGTACAAGGCGGCTAAGGGATAAATAGCAGTATAATTGTTTTAGCGTTAACTTCGCCATTTGTATTTACTTGTTAGAATAAAGTTTAAATAACAGAATACTGGGTTTCTTGGCGTCACAGACGCAATGTAACTGGGAAGATGAGAGAGAGATACCAGGCACACAAAATAAATGACTATATAATATAACTAGCTTTTGCCCGCGGCTTCGCCCGCGTGAATTTCATAGTGAAATGTAGGCATAAATTGTTTAACAAAAATGATGAAGAGTATGTTTACCAATTTTCAGCTTTTTACTTTGAAATTTGTATTAAATTCCATACAATCTTTCACCCCTCTATTGAAGGGGTTGAGGGTTAATTTTCTGAAAAGTCTGAAACTCGTATTCGTTAATTTATTGTAAACAACCAAAATCCATATTTTCAAGGCACTAACTTGCGGTGTAGAACTTTCATATAAAAGTTTTTTACCCCTTTCACGCCCTTCAGGGTAGAATTTCCAAAAATCCTCTCTTAGTGCTCACCTACACTCCCCAGGGAACCTACATGCCAAATTTCAGGTTCCTACACCCAGTAGTTGCGGCTGTACGTTGTCTGTCAGTCAGTCAGTCAGTCAGTCAGTCAGTCAGTCAGTCAGTCAGTCAGTCAGTCAATAACGGAAGAGTTTTATATATATTGATTAGTTTTGCTTATCATAGTTTATGGTGTAGAATGAAACATACAACGTGCATAGACGTGAAAGGTGCAAAGGCTAAATTAGTCACAGGATGCCTGGCGACGAATGTGTTACACAACAGGGATGGATGGCGAAGTAGAGAGGGCCTTTGCCCAGCAGTGGGACACTATAGGCTATAAGTGTACTTTGCTGCGAGTTAGATGCCCCTTAACGTGGCTCAAGTGAGATCTCAGCATCATAAAGTTTCAGTGCTTTGACAGCTAATTACGTAATATAAATTAAGCAACCGCTAACTTCACTACTTAGAGAGTTGCATTATTATAATTTAGTATTAAATTCTATGTTAAATAAATAAATATATTAGGACAAATCACTCAGATTGAGCTAGCCCCAAAGTAAGTTCGAGACTTGTATTATGGGATACTAACTCAACGATACTATATTTTATAACATATACATATATAGATAAACATCCAAGACCCGGGCCAATCAGAAAAAGATCATTTTCCATCATGACCCGACCGGGGATCGAACCCGGGACCTCTCGGTTCAGTCAAAACTTTACCACTGCGCCACTGAGGTCGTCAAATGTTGAATATTATAAAAATTTAATAGGGATAAGTATTATAAATAAAACTAGAAGAATATTAAGATAACAAAAAGGGAATTTCTTAATATTCTAATAACATTCTCAAAACTCATTTTGACGACCTCCGAGGCCTGACGGCCACCATGCCGGACTGCTACACTGGAGGTCCCGGGTTCGATCCCCGGTCAGGTATCAACGTGGAAAATGATCTTTTTCAGATTGACCTGGGTCTTGGATGTTCATCCATATATGTATATGTTATAGAATATAATATCGTTGAAAAACAAATCACACAGATTGAGCTAGCCCCAAAGTAAGTTCGAGACTTGTGTTATGGGATACTAACTTAACAATACTATATTTTATAACAAATACATATATAGATAAACATCCAAGATCCGGGCCAATAAGAAAAAGATCATTTTCCATTTTTACCCGACCGGGGATCGAACCTGGGACCTCTCGGTTTAGAGGCAAGCACTGCGCCACCGAGGTCGGTTAAATAAAATTAAATAAACAAAATCCGACGATTAATTTAAATGGAAAAAAGTAAAATCACAGAACGCCGAGTATCACAAGGCGATTGTATATTTTATCGTATTGCCCTCGAAGTTTGAAACTCGGGCAATTTGAATAAGTAAAAGTGGAATTCTTTGTAATTTTTTTCATGGAGATTTTTCAACAAGCTATATAATTATTTCTTAAGAACTCGATGGCACAGAATCACGAAACGATTCAATTTATTTCCGTTGCGCGAAATACACAAAACTGATGGTTACTTACTTTGGCGTTAGGGTTGGTAAACTTATATTTTCACTCAAACAAGTAACACGGAATTAGTTGTATGGAGATTTGTTGGAATTATGAGAAACAATGGAATTTTATGACGCATATGTTGGGTTCAGTTCGGGCGGGCATGAGTCCCACAGTACTGGAAAATGCCTCGATGGACTAATTTACAATTAAAATATTTTATTTCTATAAAAAATTTAAATGTGCGAAATAATATAGCGCTTAGGGATTTAAAAAAAATCTCGTTTGTCTAAAATATGTAATACAGGTTTGGACTATTAAATTTTGAAGGATTCTAAAATAAAAGCATGCTTTTTATCTCAAAATTCCTGCGAGAGGCGAGCCTAAGAGCAAGCTCTGTCGCATTTTTATTAAATTACTAGCTTTTACCCGTGGCTTCGCCCGCGTGATTAAACAAATATGATTTTCATACAAACTTTCACATCCTATTATAGCTATTCGCAAAATAGAAATTGGAAACTTGAAAGAGATTACACTGGCAACCCTGGCGAGCAACAAGGCGGGAGCTTAAACAATTAGCATATTCGGAGTTTGTCGTGAGTGGCAAATTTCATTATAATCACAACTTGGCGGGCACACCGCCCCTGTTTACGGTGTTAAAAAGTTTGCAAATTATCAATTTTGTGACGAAATTAATTCGTATTTATTGCTTTGATTGGGATGTTTTTGGCGTGTGGTTCCTGCCTAGAATAGGATTATTCCATTTGCGACGTCGTGCGAGGCGACTAAGGGAAACATAGTCTTGTACCAAATTTCATAACAATCCGTCAGTCAATTTTGCGTATTTCACGCAAACAAACATACACACATACATCCTCCAATTTTGCATTTATAACATTAGTAGGATAAGTATGGAGATGGAGTATGGATTTTGGCTTACGGTGCCTTCTAAATAAATTTCGGTCACCCATCCCGATACGGCCCATTGAAAAAGTTGCTTAACCGCCTTAAGCTGTTCAAGAAACCGCTCAATATTCCTAAACCTCTTTGCAATGTTTCAATTTAATTTACAATGGCTATTGAGTACTAAGTAATTAGTCGAAAGCTCTTAGTGTAATAGGAATAAGGGTCTATTTATATTTACAGCTTGAAGGATCATAAATTAAATCTATTCATTTGAGAATTCATTTGTTTATCGATAAAGGAGGCACTCGGTTCGATGTTGAATCGAAATTGTGGTCGGATCATTTATAAAATTTGTGTTAGGAATTTGTTAATGGTTTTTGATACCTATATAATAGTTTCAAGGTTGTTGGTATGTTGTTGCCTAAAAGGCTAGCAGCAATGTTAATCTGTTCTGTAATGCTGAGCCACGCCTTAACGAACAAGCGTTCAGCTTCATTGACACCGTAAAAGAAAGGGTTGACAGGTTATACAGTTTTTCAAAATTTGCAAAAAATTCCATTTTAAAGTCATAAATTTTGTGATTAAAATATTCGAACTTTACCGTTGGTATTAAAGCGAAACCTGTAAACCAGGAATATAATTAGTATGCTCTGTTCGGTGAAATAAAATTAATATATCAAAAACATGTCTGCACAGTACTGTCGGCGTTAGCCACCAGGGAATAGCATACCCTTTTCTTTAAAATCGATCGCTAGACACTCTCTCATATGAGCGTAAAAAATATTTTAAAATAGCGGCCAAGTGCGAGTCAGACAGATAAAGGGTTTCGTAGCAGCAAGTAACATATTTTTCAATCGATTCGATTGTTGTATATTTTTATATTTTGCGTTTATTGAATGAAAGGTTACGACTTATGACGTATAAAAAAAAACTACTTTCTAGATCTCGTTCAAACCAATTTTGACAATGTACATCATATATTTTTTGAAATTTATCATTCTCTTATTTTAGAAGTTACAGGGGACACACACACACATTTTACGACTTTGGAAGTGTCTCTCGCGCAAACTATTCACTTTAGAAAAAAATGATATTAGAAAATATCATTTTTGCAGAATTATCCATAGATACCCCATACGTCCCATACGTAAAAAAATATTTTTGAGTTTCAATTCTAAGTATGGGGACCCCCAAAATTTATTGTTTTTTTCTATATTTGTGTAAAATCTTAATGCGATTCACAGAATACGTCTACTTACCAAGTTTCAACAGTATAGTTCTTATAGTTTCGAAAAAAGTGGCTGTGACATACGGACGGATGGACGGACAGACAGACATGATGAATCTATAAGGGTTCCGTATTTGCTATTTGGCTATGGAACCCTAAAAATACTCCATTTTTAACTGGCATATTTTTAGGGTTTTTAGAAATGTATTATCCAGATATAAGTATCAATAAGGTAAATGAAATGCTGACTTGAACATTGCCCAATTAGGTTTTTCTTGTATCCTATAAGTTTTTTCATTGTTTTTCCATTGCAATACGTCGGGAAAATCGTCGGTGTGATATTAAAAGTTCAGCATTTTTCCACCAACTCAATGTTGGAACAATGTTATATTCTGTGATTTTATTTTGGATCTGAACATCGATTCTGCTGTGATTGTGTTAGATTTTAAGACTAAATTGTATTCTTTGTTTTGAATAAATAATTAACGGCAATATATTAAATATGAAAATAAAAAAAAATATATGTTTATATTAATACTACTATTTATCTAAACATATTTTTTCCAGTAAGACAAATAAATATAAATATAATATATAAACAAAATATCTAAAAAATAGGCATTCCCTTCTCTTTAATTCACTAGATGTTGCCCAGGGGCTCCCGTGGGAATTAGTGAATTAGTAGTATCTCTAAGTAGATTTCAAGTATCTCGAAATATATATATATATAGTCATATCCATCGTATATTTTGTCACTATCACAGTATAAATTTGGTCAGTATATGGACCCAGGGCCACGCTGAGACCCTTGTCAATATTAAAAAGAGCTATCATTCGATTTGTCTACTCCTGTATTCAAGCCATGTCTTTTCTGTTTCAATAAACTCAAGTTTCCCCCCGATTACGCGGTTTCTGGGTCAAAAAATACATTATATTGGGTTTGGGAGTTTATTTTGGATTACACAATGGTAGATTAACAATGGTAGACTGTCCATATAGCATTATTATAGCGTCAAAAAACCAAGCAACTATAATGAGAAAGTGATTTGAATGTTTTATTTTAGTAGTTCAGTAGCTTATATTTGTTCGTTCATTAACTATTTTTATACCGAATTTCATCATTACCAGCCTAGCGGTTTAGATAGCGAAACAAACGGATAGACTTTTGCATATATAGCTTTAGTATGGATCATCAAAACAGGACATATAAACAATAAACAGCATTCACAAATAGAATTGACGACATCCAAGCGGCCGGTTGTAAAATCGCATCCTAATTATAATGGGCTTCGCGACGTCACAGCCCCATATGCAACCAAGCGAAGATGAGAGAGATCATACAAGCTTATACATTAACAATGCTTCGATATTAGACGCGCAATTTTACTGTAGAAAACCGCAAAACATAACCTAACTTTATAGTTGAATTAACAATAAGAAATATGTCACTCAATTTGCTGGTACATTCAACCGCATTTCAAGTAATACATTGATCCTTATTGCACAGTGATAAAGGTGAATTTGTTGTGCTGTCGACTGTACATTCAGGTGGATATGCAAAAACTGTTGTTTATGCCCGCTCCCGTCCGCTAGCTATAACTGCGTTACTGCAGTGATACACTTGGGGGCGTGGTACTAATCATAAGAGGAAGCGGGTAGAAACACTGGATTGCCCGTTTATGGGGTCGTATCGAATGTAAATGCTGAGATCGAAATGGTTTTGTTTGAAGGTGGCTAGTAGACAAAACACAATGCAAGTAATAGTAAATTGTCGTTATCTTTTATATTTGGCCACACAGTTTGGGATTCTCGTTAGTTTTCTGATATTGGATACAAAGTTAATGGGTTATATAACAGACTATGTCATACATTCTCTGTAGTATTATCGACTGTGATGACTCGAAGCCCAGGGTTAGCATAAATATACTTATAAACAATAACAATACAGGGAATAAAAACTTTTTAATTTAAATTATTTAGTATTTATTCCTTTTATATGGCTTATTAGATATTGGCCGGGCCTTTGCTCCCGTGGAAATTTTGAGATAATTCGGTACGGTAGTTTCGGAGATTGAGACCTCTTTGTAATAATAGTATAGATAATTTTAATTCCGGCTGTCTGTCTGACGTTAACCCTATCTATGAATTATTTTGCCTATCAAATTGTGTAAACATCTATTATAATTTTTCAACACCGCTTAGTGGAGACAATACCCAAAATTTTAGAATCCACCGAAGTGTAAACGAGAATTCTGACCTGTAACCGCCCTATTTTCTGCCAATCGAGTTATAAAAATGCCTTGTTTATGCTCGCCCTCGTCCGCAAGGCATAACTAACTGCATTACTGCAGTGATGCTACACTCAGGGCGTGGTGCAAATTTGAAGAGTACGCGGGTAAATAAATGTCAAACATGAATCCCGCATGTAGGATAATATAGTTACAATTTCTACGTTATACAGTAAAAAGTATCAACTTTTGAAGCCCATCCCCAACAAACAACGTTATTAATCTGACCCGATATTTTTTTATTTTCATACAATAAAAATGCGAGATTTTATATTCCTGATATTTAATCGTGATGCATGTCTAAATATCAGGAATTTTTATTGATGAACATTTAACGTATCCAAATTTTACTATTAAAGATTAGTAAAATGAGAACTCTAAAAGTTGATAGGCCTAAATTGCAAAGTTTTATCCTGTAGAATATATATACGTAAAGGATCACAATTAATGAAAACCATATAATATTATAAATGTGAAAGTTTGTGAGGATGTATGTTGTATATTTGTTAGTCTATCATGAAAAATCTATGTAGTGACTTGTAACTTGAAAAAGATGACTGAAATAATATAACAATGTAGGCTATGCTCTACCAAAGTGATATCATATATATATTCCAGAACTGTATACTTTTTGGGATAACGGATGAAATGTTGACTTTAAAATGGGATTACACAAAAAGTATAACCGCTTTCGCTTATAAATTACACGCTATCGTTAGACCATTAAATATTCACAGCACGAGCAGACTAGTTCACACGTAGGTAGACGGCTGACGAGTTTATTAAAATATTTTATTTAGGGATACAATTACCATTCTGGCTATACGTATATAAATAACTAGCGTTTGCCCGCGGCTTCGGCCGCGTAATTTTCCCACGGGAACAGTTTTCCGGGATATTTTACTTTGACCTGCCATCGATATATATATCCCAGCTACTTGGGCAACGCCGGGTGCTGTATGATACTCGTGACGTCACCACTCCATCATCATCTAAGGTCACAGTTTAAAAAAAATCCTACAGAGAAGCGACTTACTTGACACCTGCCCATCATAATAGGGACCATGCATGCAAAGCTTAGCGCAGATGGCGCTACTGGTACAACTAAGGTACACAAACATTGCCAATGGAGGCAAAAAGCGTCAATTTTCAATATTGTTGCAGATTTACGACCAAAAATACTTTCTACGCAATCGTGATGCGAGTTTAAAGGAAAAAAGAAGGATTTAGTGGATTATCCTGAAAATAATAACACTATTTTAGGTTATGTTCTGCATTATTTGGTCATCTGTGGTCATAAACTGATATAAATTTGTCTCTTACCTGTATGAAGTCCATATTTTAATAAGTCTTCACATGTGAAGTATTCCGAGCTTCTTTTCGACCGTTTACTGGCTCGAAAATTTTACAGCGTGAGGCGTATCCCATAGTTTTCGAATTGTTTTAACTTATGGAAAACGATTTTTCCCAATATTTCGGTACCCGAATATGGTATATTTTCACAAACGAATGCTTACGCAATGAAATGATTAATAAAGTACTCTAAAATAAACGTTTTAATCGACATAGCAAAAGGCGGCAAAGCTTTTGTGTACCTAACATACAGTTCTATTACATAATAGTATTCTGGCGGGATAAATGTGCAGTAATACTCCCTATTCGTAAGTACTCCGTACGAAGTACTTACTAAATCCATACTAGGGACATAGTCTAACAGAGAAAACCTAGAAAGACTTGACACCTGTCAACCTATTCAACTTACTTGACACCTGCCATCGATGCACATGTCCAAGCTGCCAGAGCGACACCTGGTGCCGTCAGATACACGTGCTGCGAGCACTGCCACCACCACTCTGTCGTCATCATCCAGCGACACCGTCTGAAAGAGAAAGACAATTGGTTACTCTGAAAAGTAGATTCAAATTCATAATTCTTCATTCAACTTCTTCATACAACTTCTTCATACAACTTCTTCATACAACTTCATCATTCAACTTCTTCATACAACTTCTTCATACAACTTGTTCATACAACTTCTTCATACAACTTGTTCATACTACTTCTTCATACAACTTCTTCATACAACTTCTTCGTACCACTTCTTCATACAACTTGTTCATACAACTTCTTCATACAAATTCTTCATACAACTTATTCATACAACTTCTTCATTCAACTTCTTAATATAAATTCTTCATACAACTTATTCATACTACTTCTTCATACAACTAACTTATATATTACTAGCTTTTGCCCGCAGCTTCACCCGCTAAAATTACCTCGGGAACAGTTTTTTCCTCGTATTAAAATGGGATTACGATAGTTGAATTAAAATATTCATAGCGCATTTAACCGTACTTTACCCACTTTACTGTTTTTATTGCAAAGTTTTTCGCAAATCCCACGGGAACAATAGTTTTTTCCTGATTAAAAGGTATCCTATGTCTTTCTCCATACTTCAAACTATGTTTATGCAAATTTTCAAGAAGATTGGTTGAGTACACAGAGCGTGAATAGTTAACAAACAAACAATTACTTTCGCATTTATAATATTAGTTAGGATTAATTCACATCAAATGTTTATTATAAACTATGGTCTTGTAAGTCTAATTAAGCGCAATTGAAATATATAAAAGGCGTAACAAACTCCTTCGCAGACATTCGCGAAGATGAAAACCCGTTTCTTTGTATGGTGCAGGTGTGGCACATCCCTTTTTGATATTGTTATTGCGCTAACATCTTTTAATCGCTAGAAGGTACAACTAGTTAATTTGTCTTTCTTTCTTATCGAGTGTGTCTGGTGTCAGATATTATTTATGTAGCCTTAAGGCATCTGACATGACTTTTACGACAACCTGCCAACCGGTTAAATAATAAAGTAGTTAAGACGCGAGTCTAATGTGTCCAGTTTCAGCGCAGCAGGTTAACGAGATGACATCTACGTAAACGAAATCTCAGTGCTTTGAGTTCACTCCTTGATCTTTTATTCAATGTCTCTAAGCCATGAGGAATACGAATGAAGGTATAGAAAAACCAATTTTAATATTACATGTATTAATGAAAGGCTCCACCAAAAGGATTGCGTCTTTAAAAAAAATTGAGAACCTCTGGTCTGCGACAATGTATGTCTATGAAACTAATTTCATGAAACTAATTTCATAGACATACATTGTCGCAGACCAGAGGTTCTCAATTTTTTTTAAAGACGCAATCCTTTTGGTGGAGCCTTTCATTAATACATGTAATATTAAAATTGGTTTTTCTATACCTTCATTCGTATTCCTCATGGCTGAGGGTAATTAAGTGGAATGAAACACACGTAACGACTTTCTTCGCAATATTAATGAAGTGTTTTGCCATTGTCTTCTCCATTTCACACCCTATATGTGATAAATTATCGACTAGAGTAGAGTGCAGGTTTCCTCACGATGTTTTCCTTCAGCGGAAACTGGTACTGGTCTACAAAAACAACGACACCCGAGTTATATTAATATATAAACTCACGTGGCATGAGTCGGATTCGAATCTGGGCCCTATCGGTTCATAGGCCCTCTCCCTAATCATTACAGTATTAGAAGGGAAATTTGCAAAATTTTCGTGTAGCCAACACATTCTTCGCGAAGCCAGAAAAACTAATTTTGTGACACTGATTTGGAACTAAAAATCCTTATTAATGATCTATTTTAAAGAATTATCTATATTTATATGCTATAGTTGTGTTTTAATGGACCTCTTTGATGTAATTGAATGCTTTACTTTGTCTAATTATTTAATCACTAATAGCTTTTATCCGCGGCTTCGCCCGCGTGCGCCTTCACATGGGAAATGTACTTTTATCCAGAATGAAAATAGGCTATGTCCTTCTCCGTACTTTGAACTACATGTATGGGAAATTTCAAAAAGATTGTGTGGTTAGAGTTTGGCCTCAACATCAACGGTAAGAGATGGAGTGGGTCTATTCCAGGGCGGAAATCACACTCCGGGTCAGCTTTACTGTACATATCGATAGTCTCTAATTTCCCATGGATAAGAGAAAAAAACGCGCATATAATATCTGTTATAAATAATTCTTGGAAATATAACCTAAAAACTAAAAAAATGAAAAAATAAACTCAAAAAATACCATTATCCAGTATTGTTGTCATCATAACAACCACTCCAAACGATATCGGATCCGAAACATCCCTTGGGGTGAAATCGATACGAACGGTTTTGTTACCTCGATGTGAACTGTGGTTTATTGAGTAACTGATAAATTAAAAATGACGTAATCGCTAAGGAAGATTTTTATTTGATTATTTTTCACGCTGAAACTGGGCTTTGCGGCATCACTGCCCCGAATGCAACCGAGAGGATGAAAGAGAGATAAAAGACACTGGTTCAGTCATCTTTCCAAATTGCTATGGAACTCCTCTTGTCAACGCGCAGTATTTTATTATTTCTGAGCTTAATTGAACAGTTCCCTTACATACGGGCTATAAGATATCCTTTAAAACGCGACCCATCATCAGTCAACACAAACATTACGCTTGTGCTTGGTAGCATAAAAAATTACAAGAGAGAATTACTTTTGATGAATTCATAACAAAATATCATCTAAATTTGCTTCACCTTTCGCTTTTTTTCACAGCAAAGCAAGACTTATAAGTTCAGATAATTGTCAAGAGCGTCCAAAAGTTGTGGAGATCCTTTGCAGGGTTCGGCGTCATCTTTGTGAGCTCGTCAATAAAACAGTTCACATAATAAATACGAGTACACTGGCTACGAAAAACGATACAACAGAAAATCCAGCCGTACTGATCTTTTCGCTCAAGAGATGTCTTTCGAAGAGTGATGAAATACCGAAATCTTTTATAACAGCTAATTGTTTTTAGCAGTGAATTAAGCTGTTGCTGGCAACACAAGTAGTTTTATTTATTTTTATTTTTTTATAAGGCTATCTAAAAAAAGAAAATTTTCGGCTACGAACTCTGTCATATGTGTGTCCCAATTAATATGAAAATAAAATACATTATAAACAAAAGTCTTTGGAATTAGACAAGATCCTAACAAAGCCGCAGTATGTGGGACAGTAGCCTCACATACGGGCTATTGAAAATGCATCGATCTCGTGTCAAAAGTTTTTTCGTTTGGTTAATTATATCCTGAAAGTCGCTGACTGGGTCCTTTTTTTCTAAAATTATCAATTTTTAATAATTTTAGAGCCCCATGTAGAATATTGCGTAATAATTCATTATTCTTTATACCGATCGTCAATACTAACTATAGGTTAAATTCTTTTCTTTTGAGAACTGGTAATATGTATAACCGAGTATCATCTGAGGTTGACATTGATTTGTTTCATTGTTGTTTAAGTCTCTTACTAATATAATATGGACTTGTATTGTATATTGTGCATAGTCTGAAATAAATATTTTCATTCATTCATTCATTCATTCATTCATTCATTCATCCATCCATCCATCCATCCATCCATTCATTCATTCATTCATTCATTCATTCATTCATTCATTCATTCATCATTCATTCATTCATTCATTCATTCATTCATTCATTCATTCATTCATTCATTCATTCATTCATTCATTCATTCATCATTCATTCATTCATTTATTCATTCATTCATTCATTCATTCATCATTCATTCATTCATTTATTCATTCATTCATTGTAGTATCCCTAGACTGAGACGTCTTCTAACTAACTTTTTCTTTCCGGTCGATGTGGTTGTTGATCAACAGCAATAATGATAAAAAAAAGGGAGCGTAGATTTATATAACAGCATATAAATATGTATATTGGGTTTTTTGTTCATATTTTCTTTTTCTTAGAGTAAATGATAATGTTTTATTCTTACTTTGTTTTTATATGTGAGGACCTTTAAATGGCCTAATGTTTTTTAAATTTAGTACCTATTGTGTATGTATGGCTGATGGTCTTCCTAATAAATAAAAATGAAAGTATTTGTTGACCGATGGATACCCCTTTGGTTCAGCGGTGGGTGCGGCTTCATGCTGTGTAATATATTTTAGTTTGTTTTTACTAACACTAGTGTAAGTTAATATTGTTACTAACATCATATGGACTCTGTCTGAAATAAATAATTTGAATTAATTATACATATATATACTTTTCCTTTCATCAGCACTCGATCACAATCATAATATGTTTCAGTATACCCTTTGACCATGTACTATATTGTGTACTTACATTGTTATATTACTGATAAAAAATTATACATAAATTTATATTTAAAAAATGGTAAGCCCTTCTAGGCATGATAGGGACCAACACTGTTTGAATTAGTTTCTTTCGGCATTTCTTCTCAGCAGTGGTCGTTCAGAAATACTAGTAGTTTGTAGCTTTGGTAAATATCATTTAATTTAGAATACGACGTGAAAAAGTGCCCGTGAAGGCCAAATTTCTGAATAAATTATTTTGATTTTACATCAACAGAAGAGGCACAAGTACTCATCTATTACGCCAATAAGGTAGTCTAAACCAGTGTAGATTATCAACCGTAAGTTCTTAGCAGTAATATAAAGGAATTACAGGTTCAGGTCTTTGTCCAGAGTGCTGTGGGGATCCTCGGCAAGTCAAGGCGCAAGGTTCAGCATCATCTCTGTGAGCTCGCCAATGGAACAGCTCCCCGCCGTAGGGAGTGCTGTCGTGGGCGCCGCACTGCTGCTCCCGCCAGATGTCTTCTTCGAGAAGGGAGACGTTCCCGCGGCAGGGCTGTGGGGGGAAGTATGCTTAATTACTTACTTAACCATCAGTAAACTAGCATAAATGTGTAGCAAATGATAAGCACGATACAACGGTCTAGCTGACAATATAAGCATTACCTAAACCTACGTGTAACCGTACTTTGGGGTTTTAGTCGTAACATCCTACTGATGTTGTAAATGCGAAAGTTTGTAAGGATGTATGTACTATGTTTGTTGCTCTTTCACGCAAAATCTACTGGACGGATTGTTATGAAATTTGGTACACGGGTAGAATATAACCTGGTATTATACATAGGGCACTTTTTATCCCGAAATTCCCACGGAAGTAAAGCCCCGGAACGTAGTAATATACAATTTTTTTCATATACATCTCAAAATCTTACCTATTTCCACGAAAAATATAATGAGATTACACAGGCATGTACATACGGAATTCAATAAAATTAATAAACATTGTCCTTTGTGTGGCAAAATTAAAAGCTTTCTTTATGATAAAAGCGAAGGAAATTCCATAAGATAAACATTATGAAATCGTTGTAAATAATACGGATTGTTTTGTCTAAAAAAACATCACCAAATATTTAACTATTATAATTTGGATGTCCACTGTTTAATCGTTTTTGTGTATTATTTTTTCAGTGTGATATAAAAGCCCTTGGGTCGGCGGGAGAGGTGTCGAGCGACCTGCGATGGGCTGACGATATAATAAAAGTCGCAGGTTGTACATGGATGAGAGAGGCACAGGACAGAGGAGGGTGGCGTACGCGAAGAGAGGCCTGTGCTCAGCAGTGGGCACAAAGAGACGATATTGATGATGATATAATTATTTTTCGTTTTATTTTATTGCAGAAATAGATGCGAGTTCCCAAGCAGACAAGGTGATACTTCAACATCTTGAAATGCCAACTACTGCCAGTCCTACATGAAATGTTGAGTATAAGTAGGTTAGTGGACAGCCACCACATTTAAAGGTTATATTCTATTATAATATATTGTTTATGGTTATCTCATAGAGTGACATTGTTGTTGTGAAAAATGGTTTGAATTTGTAAGACGTTAAAATGTAGCTGATAGAAATAGAAGAGAAATAAAATGATTTAATATAAAGGAGCTTTAATTAATAAGGGCATTCAGATCTACAAAGCCAATACTCAAAACTAATATACCGGGACCCTCAAAAGCAGTCCGGCCTGATGGCCACGGAGGTCGTCAACTATTCTAGTGGCGTAATTTATCAAGATCATAATTTATTAGTCACTAAGAAAAAAAAAGAAGTTGTTAAATGTGATGATGGCGCTAGTGTGCCGCCATAATGGAAAACTATCAAACTTAACCTAAACTATACATTGAAAACTAGTTCCTAACTTGTTATAACTTATATTGTAGTCTAGACTTCAACACATCATTCGATTTAAGTTTTACAATTAGCTGTAATCGCTCTCTCATCTAAGAAGATGGTTTTATCCGCGGCTGTGGTGTCCCGAAGCTCATTAATTAGATATATGAAGAGAAAAACACACTTAGTTGAAAACTAAATTAAAAAATTCTCACAGCCCGGCCGCCTTTGCTCGATCGTGTACAGTGGAGAGCAATGGAACCAATTATCTTGTTGTGACAGTTTGATTGCGACTACACTGCCTTTTGTGTTGTAAACATGTGTTTATATTGGATTTCTAGGTTAGGAATATATTTTTTCTATTTTCATCCTTCTTCACTAGCGCTTTTGTATTTCACATATACGCATGTGCATTTAGAGCTGTGAAGCCATCCAATTACGTGAAAGAAGAATAAAAGAACACACATTCACAGTTATGAAATATACTTTACTAGCGACGCTCAAGTAAAACTATAATAAATTATACTTCAATCTTCTATACTAAATTGTAATTCAAAATTCTTTATTCAATTTAGGATGACATCACTTATTGACGTCCAAAAATTATTTAAACAAAGTCTACCGCCGACTTCCAAAGCGCAGGTGAAGAAGAAGCGGCGCAACAAACTTCACCGCAGCCTTTTCTCCAAGGACGTCAATTAACAAATATAGGTCTTATACATATATTAAAAATTAGGAAGACGAATTTACATCATTATTAAGGCTATTTATTTATATTATTATATACCTAAATCTTCATCAGGAATAATACTGTTTATTAAGGACCTGCATCAAAATCAAAAAGTTTCAAATATAGTATACACAGGGATAGACAGCGGGATGTGACTTTATTTTATACTGTTTAAGAGACATTTATTAATACAGTATATGAAAGGATATAATTTACTCTGTGTGAATATAATTTACTTTGTGTTTGACTAACTTTACGAACTATCAATATTCAATTTCCAATCGAGTCTATAACATCTAAACTTTGGGAAACTCTCAACATAACTAAGCTTCTAAAATACACAACATATAATTTGTTAGATACATTTTATTCGTGTTATTATTAAATAATGTTTGTTGTTGACAATCTATGTCATAAGCGCAAAACTAAAAACGTAAACGAAAACGCAACGTAATACAAGCCGCACAGTTGGTTCGCAATACTACGAACAGATGGCGCCTGTGGTGGAATCATGGTCGGACTGACCAGTCTAAAACGCGCAGTTGAAGTTTCAACGCCTTGTGTTTTCTCCAATCGCGACACCCGGCTTGGCAGAAAAATGTTCCATAAGTCTCAGTTGAGACATCACCTTGCTCCTGCTACAAACTTAATCCTGGTAGAAATTAAGCTGACATAATAGCCTACACATTTATACGTTCCTGATGTAACATTATAAATGTCGTACACTATTGGCGGTGCTCCGCATCCATAAAGGCTAGGCTGGACTAAGCAGCAGTGAAGACCTCATACAGAATTGGCCCAATCAAGCTAATTGCGGAAAATTTGTTCTCGTGGGAAGTAATGTTACAATCAATTTTAAACTGACCTGCATATTACAAATCTTGTACCGCACAGGCTCCCCCCTACAACCGGCCGGGGAGGAGCAGCTCCTCAGCTGACGCGACACCCCCCCGTCACAGGTCCGCGAGCAAAGCGACCAGTCAGACCATTGTGACCAGCCGCCGTGTTCCTGTTGACAAGAAGATACAGATAAATAAATATTTTTATAATAATAAAGAGTGTAAACTTTAAACTAATCTTAAAACTAGGGATGCATGTTGTGTGCAGTGCACACTGTGCTCTAACGGAATGCAGCTCGAATTAAAGTAACCCGAAGAACAATCACAGACTTTCAGCTGTTACCTTCGCGAGTAGAGGAGAAGATTAGTTTCACAGCCTACCAGATAAGCACTGGTGGTATATTAGTTCTTCTTCGCGTATCGATGGCATTTCACAACGAGAACAGAGGGCGAAGTGCGGGTTAGCATTCTCATTATCGAATCGGTTCGCAGTGAGACGCAGCGAACCAATCACATTGCGGTGTGGTTGTCGGCGCGTCACAATGGCGCACTGTGATCGGTTAGCTGCGATTCACTGCGAATCGTATTATATCAAAAACATTCTAGCATTTTTTCGGCTGTTTAACGAATTTTCCGAGTCAGATATGATGGAGGCGAAAATATGGTAAAGTGGAGGGAGGGACGTGCCAGGAATAACATAAGATGAAGTCTTCCGTTTAAGGAAATCTTCACATTTTTTATAAATCTCTTTTAATAATCATCTTCAGTAGCCATTTAAACGTCCCCACTGCTGGGTAACTGGCCTTCCTTATGGATGGATAATTGTAATTATAATTGTAATGGATAATTTCTGAATAAATGATTTGATTTTGATGGATAAGGAGTATGTGTCATGACCAACCACGCGGGCCCATTGCAGATTGGCAGGTTTTACCGACTGCAAACACAACCGGAACCAACGGCTTAACGTGCCTTCCGAAGCACTGAGCTTAAGATTTTTTTAAAGACATTTTTGGTCATCCATCCAATGGCCGACCATTGTGTGAGTGAATGGTGAACTTAATAGTTGAAAATTAGTCTGGAGATAGTCAGCGGCATAGGTCTTTGTAATATTGAGAATAGAGAATCTGACAAACAATATTTAGATACCTGTGTTGACGGATATCAAATAACTGAATCAAAACATTATAACTACCATGATTTTGGTATAACTATCACAATATTCTTTACCAAAATACAACCCATATTCCAGTCAGGCAAGTTAGGAATAACCCACCGTACACGTGCCGGCAAAACAAAGTGGCAAACTGACCAATCGGCGCTTCTCCACAATTATATATTCAAGTCAGAAATATGCAAAAGCGTCACGTGCTCAGAAATCTCTTCCTTATACGATGCTTCATGGAAATCTGACAATCATATAGAAAGGGAATATTTTCGGGGTATATGTTCAGTTCATATTTGTGTGTATTGTTTTTTTGGGAGCATCATGTGTGTCAGGTGTCAACGACCTCAGTGACGACCTCGGTGGCGCAGTGGTTGCCTCTGAACCGAGAGGTCCCGGATTCGAACCCCGGTCGGGTCATGATGGAAAATTACGGGTCTGTCTGTATGACAAAAAATCATAAACCGTTGAGAAGCTCTCAGTCCCAGACGTGGGAACTCCTAGTTTGGATGACAATGCATTATTATGATAAACACTATCTGGTCATGTGTATAATAATAATGTATTGTCATCCAAACTAAACGTGTATACAAAATTTCAGCTCAATCGGTTGAAGATATATGCTTCAAAATTGAGGTGCAAGATTTCACCCAAATAGGTAGGAACATTATGCATGGTAAATTAAATATAACTTGTAAAAAGTTATCATTAAAGCCGGGCGAATACATTAAGATCTCTCTGATGGTAATAAAACTTTTCTCAAAATTGACAGCTTGTAATAACCTCGTCTTTCATATGAGTCAGATTGGTATAAAGCACATGTAGGATTCGCACCTGGGACCACAGATAAGTATATTAACCACTGGATCACTTCCATTCCAATATTGCTGTATAGACATACTTATTTTAATGACTATGAGGATATACATACATCGTTACATAATAAAAAATTAAGTCTCACTATCTGTCCATCAAACTCAAAAACTACCAGACGGATTTTTGTTTGGTTTTCACCAATAGATAGTGCGATTCCTGGGGAAGGTTTAGGCTTATAATATATTAAGATAAGCAAAGACGGGTTGCAAGACACTTCTTCACTTAATATTCACATTTCTGCGCACTGTGCGGATCTAAAATATAAATATAATATAATAAAATGGCGGCCGATTTCGTGTCTTCCAGTGTACGTGACAGTTGAGTGAGAAAGACAAACAACTTAATAATGTGTGAGTGTGTTGTACAGAATTTGGGATTAGCAAGTGAATCTATAAGAGACTAGCTTTTGTCCTCGGCTTCGCCCGCGTGAATATAAATTGAAATTAGAATTAAAAGTGAGAAATTTCAAGAAGATTGGTTGAGCAGATAGCGTGACGAGGTAACAAACAAACTTTACTTTCGCATTAATATTAATTGAGATTAGTTGAAGACAAAGAATAATGAGCAAAAATAAAGATACATTTTATTATACGCAGATCTCGCGCTTCGGGCGCCGCAGCCTATTACAGTCTTGGTGTTATAAATCAAAATGTATTTTAATTAAAATTAAATTCTCGCAGAAAAAGTCACAGTGCTCAATACTTATCAGCCTACAGTTATTTAAAACACATCACATCAACCAAGTCAACTGCAGACGAGCCTGTTGTATCCGGTTATGGCCGGTGAAATCCGGATTTCGGATGAATGCGTTCCGTTTCACAAAGTGCTGTGTGTAGTTTGTAGTAAGCCTGTTATGACTATATAACGTGATTGACTAACAAAAATGTATTAATTCATTGATTGTAACACTGTAAATATCAAACTAACAAATAGGGAACTAAGTGTAAAGGTACTACTTATTTTTGAACACATTTAGAAATACTGTAGTTATTTTTGTTCAATAGTGATATGTAGATTTAGTGAAAAAATCTATCTCTCTGATCAGAGCGTACTCTCATTATCTTCCTCAGTCGATGAGCGCTGGAGCCCAGAATCTTTTCTACTGTTTCTCGACCGCAACGCACGGCTCCTTAGGCTTTGTTCAAAATAAAATAACACCAGTTATAAAATATAACCTTAATAATGACGTACATAAAGTTAAATAACATAACCCTCATTTGCCATCGCGGCAGTCGGCTAAGTCAACAAACGTAAATTGCGTGAACGCAACGTAACTCTCCCGGGACAGAAATAAAAGATACGTTGAAATAAAGTCGATTCGAACAAAGTATCGTAGCGGATTGCTACGCCGTAGCTCCGCAGGGTCTACGGCGTAGAGGCTCTACGGATATTGTAGTTGTGAACTTTTATCATTAAAATGTTAAATGAATTTGGGTATTAACTATTTTACGTTCTAAATTTCTTTTTTGTAAAATTCTAGGTCTTTTAACTACGTTTAAATTCAAATGACAGATTTCGAAAAACAAATTAGTAAAATTAATATAAGCAACAACGGCATTGCTGAAGAAGGTTAACGTTAGGCTGAAGCATTCGTAAAATCTCCGTTGAATCATTACCAAGGCGTCACCAAACACAAAATAACAAACAAACATAAACTCATGTGGCATTTCGAATTCGAACCTGGAACCTTTCGATCACAAGCGGACATCTTAACCACTTGACCACCACCGCATCGACGCATATTATATAACGACTCTATGTGTATTCATACAAACATATCGCAAAAACCCACAGTTTTATTATATCGGAACACAAACAAAAGGCATCGCGCTATCTGTCTGTTCGTCTGTCAGTCACTTCGAATAATTGCATTTCTACCGGGCCTGGTTTCGGATGAAAAAGGATTTTTTTTTGTTGCATAGTCAGATAGATGTACTTTTTAATGTTTTACTTGCATCCAAAAATATGTTTTATGGTATGCAGCCTACCTGATAGGACTAGGGCCAAGAAGATTCAAAAAAATACTACTTCCCTAATGGAATCAAAAGGAGAGATTTGAGGACTAAAGACCAAATGATATACCTAATATTCATATGTTTTATATAAATTCATAACATTTTTGTAGCGGTGGTGGTGTAATGATTAAGACGCCCGCCTGTAGACCGAAACGTCCCAGGTTCGAATCCTACTCGTGCCTTCTTCCACCAATATATCAATATGACTCATGTATAGTTTTCATAGAGCACTTGCTTCCGGTGAAGGAAAACATCGCGAGGAAACCTGCAATTTGGTTGATTATCAACTTGTGTGTGAAATGGAGAAGGCAATGGCAAACCGCTCCATTAATAGTGCTAAGTCGTTGTGTGTGTTACTTTCCACGACCACGACCACTTCGTAGTCATAAGGACTATGAATAAATAATAATAAATAAATAAATAAATAAATAAATAAATAAATAAATATATTAGGAGAAATCACACAGATTGAGCTAGCCCCAAAGTAAGTTCGAGACTTGTGTTATGGGATACTAACTCAACGATATTATATTTTATAACAAATACGTATATAGATAAACATCCAAGACCCGGGCCAATCAGAAAAAGATCATTTTCCATCATGACCCGACCGGGGATCGAACCCGGGACCTCTCGGTTCAGTGGCAAGAACTTTACCACTGTGCCACCGAGGTCATCAAAGTGTTTTTATAGTATTTTTTATGATCTAGCTCGTCTTTTTGTCGTTTTGGATACGCGAACCAGTGTGCCCATAGATAAAAGAAATATGTGTTAAATCCGTGTTTGTTCTAAACCGGTTTGTGCCGGTTCACACAGGTTTTCCTACTATGCACACTCGCGTGGAAATACTTCACAAAAAGCAATGAAATGTTTCTCCTATTTGATTTGTTGATCATTTTTTTTTATTCTTTACCTGTACCTTTTAAGTGTAGGTTAGTACAACAAACGCAAAGTTTTGTAATTTTATTTAAATACTAATATTATAAATACGAAAAACTGTCTGTCTGTTCCGATTTTGACGAAATGTTATATGCATTTAGTCAAAGACCACTCTTCAAACATAGGTTACTTTAAAAAAAAAAACAAATCCCAAAGTTGGGGGTGAAAGTTTGTATGAAAATTCCGCATTCGCAGAGGAATTCACGCGGGCGAAGCCGCGGCCAAAAGTTAATTACCAATAAGTGCAATTATGATAATATACGTGCCAACGGTCTGACAACTAGGGAGGCCGGCGATGAAAAAGTAGAAAACCGGTCCCTGGGCTCCGACGCTCCACGGCTGGGGGAGAAACCGGGAATACGCTCAGATGAGAGAAATATTAAAAAGACCACCACTGTGCACATAAAAATCAAATATGAAAATTATTAAATATAAAAATATTGTTTTCAATAAAAAACACAAAAAAAAAACAGTTTTTTTACTTTAACAAGCAAGCAAACAGGCATGCGGCCCACCTGATGGTAAGTGGTCACCACAACCTATCGACGCCTTCAATAACAGGAGCGTCACACGCGCGTTGCCCACTTTGTGGCCCAGGATATTTTGCCACAGTACCCTGTAATCACACCGCCTCTCTCGCCCTTCAAACCGGAACACAACAATGTAAGGACTGCTGTTTGGCGGGTGGAATAGAGGGGAGTGAGGTACCTGTGCAGACGAATCTTTGTACCAAAGTCTACCTCTGGTCACCATACAAAAATACACCTCTACAGCAGCTCTGTCATAGATAAAAATGGTCTATATTCTTGCCAGTTTTATGCGCGAATCAGCACAGTTTTGGCGTAGTTTGCAGAATTTAAAGCACTGTGGACTCGCTATAGTTGGTGTCTGGCCAAATTTTCAATATTGGCTTATTTGCGTGTCTTAGCGAATTGTAAGGTTCTAAATTGAACCAACTACCAAGAATAGGTGAAGTTTTAGTTGGGGAAAATATTTTTTTATTTAATTTTGGCTGTGTTACAGTTAATTCTTGTAACAGGTGATTCCTCTCATAGATGACGGACTAAAACGTCATCATTACATCAAAATATTAATTTCATCATAAAAGCGGCGCCAAAACGATACATTTTCACGCACCTTTTTCCTGCGCTGTACTAAACTATGAAAAAAAATTCCTCAGCGGTGTTGCCAAATAGATTCAACATTGGGGTTTTCAGGAAAAAAATCTATCGCTTTTTAAAATGTCGGAAATGCATCGGTGATGCGTATCGTGTTTCTGATTTTCATGGCGAAAAAATGGCCTTCGAGTTTTGCAATTCTTGGCTCTGTCTATCCCGTAAGAAACAAAGACGTGATAATGAAGTTTAATTGTTCACGATTTCAATCTAAAGAGATAATGATAATATATTTTTTACTGGAACACTCGTGACTTATGATTATTGCACATTCCTAAACATTTTCTATGAACAAAAAAAATATCGCGAAAGACGAAATAAAATACATCAAACAAAAAATCGACAACATAAACTTAATTAGAATGACAGTACATTTTCATTAAAGATAATGGACACAACAAACACAGTGGTCATATTTCTTTTTAGTGCAGACCTAACAATTCTGTTAAAACAAGTCAATTTTCGACAAAACACGAGAATAAAATGTAAATCGGACTTGGCTGTACGGAGATACTGTCTGTAGCCTCGAGACGACAAATAAAGGAATAAAAACCTTTTAAGATTTGGCGGGAAGAAAGTAGGGAGGTTTTATGTTGATTTTATACGATATGCTCTAATATTGAAGTGATTTAGATGTACACATATTTTTCTTTATTTTTTTCTCTATTGCCGAAAACTGTTCTAGCGTTTTTGTATAAAGTAGACAAAAAATAAATAAATAAATAAATAAAAATAAATATATACGGACAAATCACACAGATTGAGCTAGCCTCAAAGTAAGTTCGAGACTTGTTTTATGGGATACTAACTCAACGATACTATATTTTCTATAACAAATAGATAAACATCCAAGACCAAGGTCAATCTGAAAAAGATCATTTTCCATGTTGCCCTGACCGGGGATCGAACCCGGGACCTCAAGTGTAGCAGTCCGGCGTGATGACCATTAGGCCACGGAGGTCGCCAAATATTTCCCAAAAACAACAATTTTATGTTTTTAACTCATTTAAGTAAATAAATGTAGAAGTTATAGTGTGAAATCTGCGGTATTTAAAACATTTTTGTGTGTTGCTAAACAAAAATATTCATGCCTACTTAATTACTCATGAAAAAAATTCATGCCATTTGAATTTTTTTCATGAGTAATTAAGTAGTCAAGTTAATAGTAGTAATGAGTAATAATCTCTTCATGAGTAAAGTCCGTCGTTTCATATTTACCTTGATGTGTTTGTACTTTTAACTTATTTTTTTTGTACAATAAAAATATTACAAACAAATACTAGGAAACGCTTTTGAGTTTGTTTGTAAAGTGTAATCTTTAGAGCTACTCAATCAAGTTAAAAATAGTATTTTACAAGTAGGAAGGGTAATTCCAAGCGATATAGAGTAATTGATCTTTATCATTAGAAGCGGTGTTGGCGTAATGGTTAAGACGCCAGCCTGTGGATCGAAAGGTCCCAGGTTCAAATCCTACTCGTGCCACATGAGTTTATATACCAATCTGACTCATGTATAGTAGTTTTCATCGTCCACCAACTGGTTCCGGTGAAGGAAAACATCGTGAGGAAACCTGCTCACTGTTTGATTCTTATTAACTTGTGTGTGAAATGGAGAAGGCAAACCGCTCCATTAATAATGCCAAGAAAGTTGTTGTGTGTATTCCATTCCACGTAACAACCACGACCCTCAGCCATGAGGAATACGACTATGAAAAAGAATCCTTATTATCCCACGAAAGCAAAACCCTGAGATGCTTCTAGTATTATTATATGTCAAAAATACAATCAATATATAATTTCCACACAATCCATTTTATTAGTTCGGATATTACGTCACAAACAGTCGCAAAATTAAAAAGAATTATCATTTTTTTAATTTAAGAATTAATATATGTGGTCTGCCTACACGAATGGTTGAAATCATTAGATATTTTGAAAGTTGTACATATAAAAATTCCTAGAGACACAAACGAAGTGAAGAGCTATGAGAAGATTTTCAGAAATTCTTTCTGAAAAACGTATGTCTTTAAGAACTCAAAGGAAGTCGCCAGCAAAAGCTAGTATCCTTCATAATATAGTATTTAAATGCAGTGCAACAACTGTGTCCAAAGATATAATATTACAAAGCAACATAAAAAAAAATATTATATTTTACTCCGCACGGAATTTCCATTTTCCTATGCATATATTTTTCAACACGGCGTCGTGTGAATGAGCCAGCTGCGTTTTAGTTCTATTTTAATACAGGGCAGCTGTTAACCCTAGTTTACGCTAGCTCACATGCTTCAGTTTATTGTTGAAAGTTATTTTTATAACTAGCTGTTGTTCACGGCTTTGCCTGCAGTATAAAGATACTATCCCACTCTCTAGTGGTAGTGGTTTGAAGCGGTGGTGGTGTAATGGTTAATACGTCCGCCTGTGTATCGAAAGGCCTCAGGTTCGTATCCTACTCGTGCCATATGAGTTTGTATACCAATCTGACTCACATAGGTATAGTAGTTTTCATCGTCCACCAACTGGTTCCGGTGAAGGAAAACATCGTGAGGAAACCTGCACACTGGTGGATATTTTAGTTCACTAGTGTGTATGCGACTACCTGCCACTAGATGGCAGTAAGTAGTCGTAAAAGTCATGTCAGATGCCTTTAGGCGACTTGAATAAAATCTGACACCAGTGTTAGCTATAACACACTCGATATAATGATTCATAAGGAGTGCCTCAGCCAGTAAAAATAGTACAATTCATTAAAAATCGGATGAAGTCATCATTAATATCATTATTTATACTAAAAGAAGCTAATCAAAATCAAAATCAAATTATTTATTCAGAAATTAGGTCTCCACAGGCACTTCTTCACGTCATATTCTAATTTAAATGATATTTAACAAAGCTACAAACTACTAGCATTTCGGAACGACTACTTACTATTGAGAAGAAATGCCGAAAGAAACTCATTCAAACAGTGTTGGTCCCTATCATGCCAGAAGGGCATACCATTTTTTAAATATAAATTTAGGTATCATTTTGAATCAGTAATATAACAATGTAAGTACACAATAAAGTACATGGTCAAAAGGTATACTGAAACATATTATGATTGTGATCGAGTGCTGATGAAAGGATATATATGTATAATTAACCAAACAAAAATCTTTTAATAAAAGATCGAGCTGACCAGTTCCCCCCGGCAGCACCCGTTCACGAGTTGACGCGTGAGTCAGCCATTGCGAAGCTCAACCACAATAGAGGGAACCTCCTGACCCGATAATAATTAATTAACACTAATCACTAAGATTGTATCGCAGGTGTAATGGACACAAACAGACCGGACATAATTACTACACCGTAGACACAAGTACATATATATTTGCCCGAATTAGGGAATCAAACCCAGGATATCCAGAGAGCGGACGGGCGCAGTGACCACTACGCCACGGGGACGAACCACACAGATTGAGTTAGCTCCAATGTAAGTTTGAGACTTGTGTTATGGGATACTAACTCAACGATACTATATCCCAGTAGTTTAACATATGCATCTTATATAGATAAACATTCAAGGCCAAGTTTAATCTCAAAATGATCATTTGCCATATTTGACCTGAACGGGAATTAAACCCGAGACCTTAAGTGTAGCAGTCGGCATGGTGACCATTAGGAGGTCGTCACTATACATCTAAATTAGACTCATTTTAATATATTATGACTAACAGACTTTTTTAAATATGATATGTATAAGACCTATATTTGTTAATTGACGTCCTTGGAGAAAAGTTTGTTGCGCCGCTTCTTCTTCACCTGCGCTTTGGAAGTCGGCAGTAGACTTTAAGTTTTTTTTTAAGTGAATATAATCCTAAATTGAATAAAGAATTTCGAATTTGACTTAATGAACACTTCTAGCATCAATCATATGGCCTATATATATATATATACTTTTATTGTTTTTTCTTAGAAAATAATAGCAAAGATTAATGAAAAAGGAACACAAGAAATATATTTTCTATGTCGCTCACAACGTTACATAATAAATGTTTTAACCCCTAATACTTACACAATAGCTTGCCGCTCTTGGCGAGTTATTGTCACGCCCATAGAAACACTGTTACCGAAATTGGAACTTATTTTCTTATACATTTTTAGGGGTCCGTTCGAGAATTTTCACAAAAAGACGTTTTTCAATATCGTTAGTAGGATATCTAAACCTCCAGAGGTCGAGGTGCGGCTTTGAATTTCACTTCTCACTATCGAATCGATTCGAAATGTGACTCAGCGAACCAACCACATTGCGGAGTAGTTGTTGTTGCGTCACAATGGCGCACTGTGATTGGCTGCGTCGCACTGCGAATCGACTCGATGGTGAGAAGTTAATTGTAAAGTCGCTCTACGGACACAGGGGACATGTAGTTCCATCATAAAATAGGACTATATCATTTAAGTGACAAGAATATATAGATTTAGGATTATTAGGTAAATATTTAGGGTTTTCGGAAATATAATTATTGTTATATTCCAAATCATATTCTGTCAGATTATTAAAATACGTTCAGTAAAATTTGTAAGGTTGAAAAACACACATACTCACACACCATCTCAAACTTTCGCATTTAAAATTTTACTAAGAATTTATTGCATCTTTATTTTACTCATAAAATATTATATAATACTGTTATAGACACATAAAGCAAATCGAATTGAACTGTTTGTTTGTATACGGAACTTCTTGCAAATAAGATTCACGCTTGCCAGTTTATTCGTTATGGTCTTATGGTAGACGTTTTTATGTTCAGAAGTTAGGACGTGCATTTCGTCTCGGCGTAAAACGAACTTCACATTTTTATACCTCGATTGATGAAGTCGATATTTTTATGTTACGAGGAAGTGAATTTCTAATGAATTGCGATAATGTTTTGGATTTACACACATTTTATTTAAGAACAGATGGTAAGAGAGGTTAAAGTGACAATAAAAAGTTAAAATATATTTAATTTAACTCTCTCATCTCACATCTGAGCGTTTTCTATAAAGACAAACTAAAAGTAAAGACGACGGAGCTAGCGTACCAAAATCACATAGAAGATTTTCATACATTCTCGGCTCTTATAAAAATATTGGGTCTTGTAACACGGTATTATATATTACAATATATAAATATTTATTTATTTTTATATGTCATTTGTTTATGTGTGATCTGTTCTAATAATATTAGAATAAATCACACGTATTTAGCTAGCCCCAAAGTATGTTCGAGACTTGTGTTATGGGATACTAACTCAACGATACAATATTTTACAACAAATGAAATATATAGATAAACATCCAAGAGCCGGGCCAATCAGAAAAAGATCATTTTCCATCATGACCCGAACGTGGATCGAACTTTACCACTGCGCCACCGAGGTCGTCGAGATAAATGACAAACGATATTAGAACTCTGTCCTGTTTCTTCTCCTGTATTTCTAATACGCATTTATCTCTTTAAGTACCTATATATGATGAATATATAGTTTTGTGTGTCTACAGTTTTCCCAGTATCTTCCTCAGCCACAGACAGTTGAAGCCCAAGTCTCGTTTTCTTATGTATCTTTGCAAGGTCTTTGCCATCTTTAGTTGTCACGCCATTAGAACATGTACCTCCTCGACGACTTATAAGAACTGCTAGCTTTTACCCGCGTCTTCGCCCGCATGAGTTATTCTGCGAAAGCGGAACACAAACTTTCACCCCCCATTACAGTCAATTGGAGGTTGATTTTTGAATAAAATCTATCTTATGTTTGAACTGGGCCTTTAAATATATGTATACTAAATTTTATCTAAATCGGTCCAGGGGTTTAGCCGTGAAAGCGGAACAGATAGACAGACAGACTTTCGCATTTATAATATTAGTATGGATACTTATGTCGGCATAATTATGAGTAATCTCTCTTTCGTATCGAGTGTGTTGTTGCTAATACTGGTGGCAGATTTCATTTAAGTCGCCTAAAGGCATCCATTACGTCTAGCAGCTGTAGTCGCATACACAAGTAAATAAACTAGTTGAGAGTTTCGTCACATTTTTTTTGTCTCCGGACTAGAGTGGTAGTGAATTAAATTTACATGATATGGTTTGTATGGTTGGTAAACACCTGTTTCACGCCTTGATGATAAAGTATCTGATGCCCAATATGTTACTTAATGAACATATTAAAAATTATAATAAATGAACAATTACATTTGAACACAAAAATTTTTCCAACTAATTTTTGTTTATTTAACTCTAAAGCTTCACAAAAGTAACCATACATTTTAAATGTTTCAAAGAAAACCCAATTTTATTTATTGCGAGATCTGCATGTGTGGTACTCTGTAATCATGTCGTGCCTCTTGGGAAATATGCATATATAACTGACGGCATGGACACGTGTTTATTATAATAGTTTGCTTGTTTCTAGAGCAAATTCTGTGTATTAAGTTTGTGACAAATATTCCCTTTGAGTTACCTCTTTTTTTAAATTCCTCTGGAGCATTGCACCTTTATAATAGGTTTTCTCTCTACCTCTCGTAATCGCTTGCATGCATTCCCAATTGCATACAGGGCTGTGATGCCTCGACGCCCGGGGGTAGCATAAAAGAAAAAAAATCGGCTGTGATATTACAATCGTCGGCCTGCCTGACATCAACCTTGAGAATTGAGATTATGAATATTGTACGAGATAACAATATACCAACGTGAGACATTGTTTTGACAGCTGATAGGGCAAGGGTGTCGATTTGTACGAAATTCACGGTCCTATTTTAGGGGGGAAGCGCCATCTTAATGATAAGCTACATGTCAATTCAGTTTTTCATCAATACTATTTGTCATAAAGAGGTAAGCGTTTGTGTGTTTGTATGTTGGAGGCGGGTAATTTCCAAAATTACCAAACCGATTTCAAAAAATCTTTCACCATTAGAAATGTAGGTACATTATCCAAGATTGATAGGCTATATTTTATCTCGAAAATCTCACGGGAATAAAGCCCCGGGAAACATCTAGTATATTTATAAAAACAAAGTTCCGTATAATACACATTATTTGAGAGTCAAGATGCATTAAAAATTTTGTTTTTTTATGTAGCTAACAGACCCCACTGCTGGGCAAAAACCTACACTTTCTGTTTCGAACCACTTCGTATAGTGTTTACAAATATATTTATTTTAGTTGTTTTTATTTAGTCTTATTTATTAGTTATTTATATTTCGGATCTGAATATCAGTACTCTACGTTTTAAATATTCATGCTCCAAGACACAGTCTAGTCTCTGCAGATTGTAATCTAGAAACTGATATTAAAATCATGTTCTCGTATACTTGGATTGAAATAACATATATTTGACTAAATAACTAAATCTTTACATATTATTTACTAAAAAGAAGTTGCCTTGTCGCGTCTGTCTGTATGAACATGATTAACTCAAAAACTGCTGGGCCGCCATGGTTTTCCCAAGAGCCTTTGTAGTTTCTGAGGAGTGGAGGTTTTCAAAAATGGCGTGAAAATATTTATTCAGGGCCAAAACATTTGTCTTTTTTTCTAGATTTTATTTGACCACTTTGTCGGCATGTTTTACTCACATCTAGTAATAATAGTTTCTGAGCTAGACCGTGGACGGACGGACAGACGGACATGCCGAAACTATAAGGCTTCCCTGCCTATTGGACTACGGAACCCCAAAAAAAACGGATTTTTGTACAGTTTTCACTAATAGACAATGTGCTTCCTGAGGAAGGTGTGCATAGTTTATTATGGTTTCACCCAACCGAAGCCAGGACAGCCCGCTATTTATTCATACTTCAGAATCAACTTCATATCTACACGTGAATCCTAACGCAAGCAATACTAATCTATCTAGAACTTGTGTCTGTACAGAACAGTTTGATAAATTGCATTAGTTGTCCTGTATGCTTGTGTGTTGACTGCCGGGATAGGAGTACATGTGGTCCTTCGAATCAAATCAAATCATTTATTCAAAAATTAGACCTTCACAGGCACTTTTTCTCGTCAATTTTTATATTAAATAGTTATTTCTCACAAGCTACTGGCATTTCAGAACGACCACTGCTGAGAAGAAATGCCGAAAGAAACTCATTTGAACAGTGTTGGTCCCTATCATGCCAGAAGGGCTTACCATTATTGTTTCTTACAATGTTTTTTCTAATAATATATAAAAGTACATAATGTACATAGTCAAAAGGTATATCAAAACAGGTTATGATTGTGATCCGAGTGCTGATTAATATATATTCATAGAAAGGGCAAACCAAGGAAATGCTGGATTTATATTGTCAAAATTGATATGCGTGCTAATAGTCTAGCAATTGTGATGCCGACGACACGCGAAGTGGAGACGGAAAAGTAGGAAAGTTGACTCTGGGCTTCGACGCTCAACGGCTGCGGAAGCGGGAAAATGCGAAAATGATAAATAGTGAAAAACTTTCTGAAATCTCTAAAAACAGGGCTATTTAGGGGAAAAATCTAAATGAGATGTTTATTTAAAAATTATACCTTCGCCCATATCCGAAATTTTTATACCTAAATTAGTGTCTCGTGTAAAACCATAATAAATTATACGCCTAAACCTTCCTCAGAAACCGCACTATCTATTGGTGAAAACCGTACATAAATACATCAGGTACTTTTCGGGATTATCGCGATTATACAGACTAACAGACGGATTTCGTTTTGTAAACGTAAGGATATAGATTTAAATAGAAATGGCATCTGCAGTTTCTTAGATCAAAATGACATTCACTCTCAAGCGCACTAAAAACCATGGAATTAGTAGCTGGTACTCCGTAGTACCTACTAATTCCATGCTTAAAACATAATTGAAAGAAAAGCTTGTAAAATGACATATTGTAATCCATTCGTATAAAACTGTCAATGCAATAGCTATCATTTTCTGCAATAAATAAATAAATATATTAGGACAAACCACACAGATTGAGCTAGCCCCAAAGTAAGCTCGAGACCTGTGTTATGGGATACTAACTCAACGATACTATATTTTATAACAAATACATATATAGATAAACATCCAAGACCCGGGCCAATCAGAAAAAAAACATTTTCCATCACGACCCGACCAGGGATCGAACCCGGGACCTCTCGGTTCAGAGGCAAGCACTTTACCAATTATCGTTGTGACATGAGGTTCCGCCCTAGAATATAACGGTTCCCAATTTTCATGCATACAATTTTATGTCATAATTTAACGTGGTACGCTTTTACTATAGCATATTGATTTTTTAGCATAACGCATAATAATTTGAACCATAACTAACCTAACTATCTGTATGCCAAAAATCGATTATGCCTTAAACCTATTAAGCCAAAATATTGTATGCCAAAATCGTTATGACAAAAGAACAATAGGACAAAGTAGTTTATGCGATAAAAAGTGATCCCAAATGGAACCACTTCTTATTCTTCCGCGGATGTCACATGAGGCGACTTACAGGCAGCCTGATAGGCAACAAAAGCATTCCCGAAGAGGATTGCCGTCTTTTATCCCTAATCGTTCACATGAAGGTATAGAGTCATATTCTACGGCCAAATCCTATTTTAATGCGGGGGAACCACATATCGACAACTGGTTCCAATATTGTTCACTTATACAACAATACAATACAAAATAGAATATATAGAAATGCATGACATGAAACGATACAAGAACAGATGGAAAATTCCACTTTCAAGTTGCACTTTTCAAAAATAGCCACGTCTTCCAAAGGTGAATACTTTGTTGTGTTTTAACGATTTTGAACCGTATGTCGTTGAGATAAGAGTGCTGATAGGGCTGTCTAAAAATGGAGTTATTGCGGACAGGGTTGACAAATTGAAGCCGACCGCTCTAGGGGTTTAAATTTGCATTTGCTGCTGTTGTTTCGTTCTAGTCTATGGTACAAGTCATAAATTATGGCGATTTTATGAATTTGTAACGAAATTGCACATATTACATATTTTAAAGAAAGAAGAAAAAAAACCCAAGACTAAACCTTTTTATTGCATTTTTATTTCCCTTTTTAAATTTCGATATCATAATTATGTGTACTTTGATTCAACAAATAAATAAATATATTAGGACGATCAGATTGAGTTGACCCCAAAGTAAGTTCGAGACTTGTGTTATATATGACAAACACAATCAGAAAAAGATCGTTTTCCATCATGACCCGACCGGGCTCGAACCCGGGACCTCTGGGTTCAGAGTCAAGCACTTTACCACTGCGCCACCGAGGTCGTCAATTCAATGTTATATTTTATTGATTACAAATTATTTATTTTCATTAAAAAAATTAACTAAAATTATAAGTCAACAATAGATTCCAGCACGTCCCTGCGAGGAACGGTTCCAAGAAGGCTGGCAGTATTACCCCTCTGCACTGAAATGGCAATCCTCTGTACAAGGAAATTGCCCGCCACTAGATTTGATAAAATTGAAAATTCAATATACTTAATTCCATTTCAAAATAATGCATTTATAATATATATATATTTATGTCAAATGTCATAAACATTTTTTATAATAATTTAATAATATTTTTTGAAACAACGTTCTTCAACCGCTACGGCTCCAGACAGGGAACTCTTTAACGATTTACTGCACGGATAAGATTTTCATTGAATGCAATAAGATCTCTCCGACATCAATAGAAGCTTGTGTCAAAAATGACAATATTGTAAAAAACTTATTCCTTTGTGAACGCTTCATCTTATAAACTAACAACTAACTCAAACCCGTACGTTTTGATTGTATACCCGACTTGTTTTTATTGTCACCTCTGTGTTTAGAGCTCTGTGGTGATACCACGCTTGGAGAATACCTGACGTTACTAACATGACTCCAGTTCGTTTTTTCTTAAAACTCTTTTTATTTTAATTATCTATGTCTTTGAAGAACTCATTACGTCCACCCGCTATCTTAAAGTCCTGGTTCGATTCCCAGCACGGGAAAATATTTTACTTGTGAGCACAAATATAGGTGTATATTTGTTTTGGTGCCCGCTTCTTTGTTTGTGTTCATCTGACTCGCGATTCAAACTTAGTGCCGTGTGGGGCGTTGATTGTTGTGCCTCATCAACCAATCGTTGTGCATCTCAATCACTTTGTCAGATATTTGTGTCAATTTGTATGGTTTTTTTTAGTTTTTTTTTTTGTTTTATTCTCATTTCTCTTGTATAAGCGAAACAAATAATATAACGAAATCTAATAGTATCTTTTTAATTTAATTTTGAAAATATAATTGGATGAAAAATATTTGAAATCGAGCGGGAATTGAATAAAATCAAAATCAAATCGTTTATTCAGAAATTAGACCTTCACAGGTTCGTCACAGACTTTTTTCAACTACTGAACCCACGCCCCTGTCTATCCGGGACAAAATCTATAGTTTCTGTCTATTACGTCCCTGGACCTACCTTTCCATGATGCGTGGCGTTGTCATGATGGTCTACCTCCGGCTCCTCGGTCGATATATCGTGGCCGTGGCGATGTGCCAGCACATGTGATATCTGTAACAATCATTTGTATTCAAATCAAATCCATAGTAAAATATATTTTAATGAAATTTACGTTTCGGTACATGTGTCCTCTGATTAGGAATTCACAAAATTCCCACAACAATCACTACTGCCTATGTTATTTCCTAAAATTCCCACTTTTGGACTCTTAAATACGCGTGTAGTTAAAGACCCACGTTCATACATAGCCAACTGTTTTCAAAAATCAACCCCCAATAGACAGTAATAGAGGGTGAAAGTTTGTATGAAAATCATGTTGAAAAGACGACTTAAATGGCTATCACACAAAAATATTGATCCTAGAAATTAGTAATCTGGCATGGGTAAACACAAAATAATTATGCTGTCAGAAGTAACTAATTTACGCTGACGAAGCCGCGGATAAACAGCTAGTAAAAAAATATTTACACAATCATTTATGACGAGTATATCGGTTACGGATGGGAATTGTATTTCGACTTTGGCGAAATAATCGAATGAAAATACGTGAATTACCCCAGTTTATCCAATTTCCCATAATTATAACAGGTGTGATAAAAATATCCGGCGTCCGGCGAGCCGGCGCATCATCCGGGCCAGTGGACACGCCGGTACATTACCTCTGTGTAAGGGCGAGTGTGGCGGAAGGGACATTGTGGAGATTGTTGTGAGTAGTAATAAGGTGGACTTTTAATTACTAAGAGCAACCCGTACACCTAAAACACGCAAATTAAAATCAGTTGCAAAGTTTTTAAAGATCTAAGCATACATAGGGACAGACAGAGTATATTACAAACTAATATTATAAATGCGAAATTTTATGAGGATGTGTGTGATACATACGTGTCTATGTTTGTTACTCTTTCACGCAAAATCTACTGGACCGATTGTTACGAAATTTTGTACACGGGTAGAATATAACCTGGAATAACACATGTGGTACTTTTTATCCCGAAATTACCACGGGAGCGAAGCCCCGAGGCGCAGCTAGTACTAAGTATATAATGCTAAATTAAGATAGTTTTACTCGTCCTTATTCCTGTTTCTAATTTGGACTGTAATGTCAACGTGTAAATACATTTTAATTCAAGCTACATTCTCGATGTTTATTCGTACAAATTTCACAGAGCGCGTCTCGTCTCGCCTCATCAATTTAAAATATCTATTTGTATATTGCCCCCATTTTATTTTACGAGACACAATTTCTTTCTATCTCTGAGATACTTGACTTTGGCGGGAAATCTGAGTTCATATCGCTCTTCAATTTGATTTACATAAGTTCAAAGTATAAAATAATTGTACTTGAAATTTTACATCAGCTGGTTTAAAGGGGAAGATACTTGCCAGTGGAAATATGAATTATCTAAATGGTAAGATCCAAATGTATAATCATATAATAACCAATATGTTATAAAAAAAAAGTAGTGTACATATCAATGACATTTTTTACACAAGATTTTATTATATAAATGAAAAAAATCATAATATTGCACAACATTTAGATTTTGAAATTTGTTACAATTTACAGCGAAAACAAAACGCTAAAAAGTGTTGCCACGAGCTGCAGCAAAATAAATCAATATTATCTGATGTTCTCAAATGTTTGGCGTTATATAAATCTGTTGTGGGTTCGACGACCGTTTGTCTTTCTCTAAAAAGTTTGTAAACTCTTTATTGTACAAAGAAAACACATACATAGCAATTACACAAGTGTACAACGTAATTAATATATATAATACTAGCTTTTAGCCCGCGGCTTCGCCCGCGTCCATGTTTACGGGATGAAAGGTACCCTATGTCCTTCCCCATACTTCAAACTACATGTATGCAAAATTTCAAAAAGATTGGTTGAGTAGATAAAGCGTGAAGGGAAAACAAACAAACTTACTTTCGAATTTGTAATATTAGTTAAGATCTATACTCATGGAAAGTTCGAGTTAGCCCCAAATTAAGTTCGAGACGCGTGACGATGTGTTGTAGGATCTATTATCATATTTTACTATATTTTATAAATATATAATACTAACCACCCGTTCCGGCTTTTTGAGTATATCGCGTTCATACATACAAGACAGACAGACGCGTATAAATATGAACATCCAATATACTCGTAAGGATATATTACTATCATGACTTATCACATTTTATGTATCATGAAACTCCCGATAAAATTTTAATATATGTATCACTAAAAACTCGATAACCAATTTATTTATAACCTATACACGGACTGAAAATCTAATATATTCAGCTTATGCATCTCAAACTGCATCCGTTGCTACTGGAGGTCGTTGTACTGATAGGTGCATGCGGTAAAAGATTTAGGATTTCTTATCGGACTACCATTAGAAATGTGAATGTTTGTGAGGATGATATGCGAGGTCGACCTCGGTGGCGCAGGGGTAAAGTGCTTACCTCTGAACCGTGGGGTCCCGGGTTCGATCCCCGGTCGGGTCATGATGGAAAATGATCTTTTTCTGATTGGCCCGGGTCTTGGATGATTATCTATATATGTATTTGTTATAAAATACAGTATCGTTGAGTCAGTATCCCATAACACAAGTCTCGAACTTACTTTGGGGCTAGCTCAATCTGTGTGTTTGTCCTTATATATTTATTTATAATTTATTACGTGTAACGCCAAATCTACTTGACGAATAGTTATGAAATTTGGTACACGGGTACAAATATAACCTGGAATAACACATAGGGTACTTTTTATGCAGAAATACCCATGGGAGCGAAGCCCTGGGACGCAACTAATTTATGATATAGGAAAGCTTATGTAGTTTCGACAAATTACTCACTGAGAAGATTAGACGATGAAAGAAGACTAGGATTAGGGAAATGACTTGAAAGAAACCGCTGGTCCATCATAGAACATAGTGGCCAGAGAGAGTCGGAGCAGTTGCAATATTTAAAAGCCTGTCGATGGACAAGCTGTTTAACGAAGGCATATGTAAAAGAAATAAAGAATATTATATAATAAAGGTTGGCCTGCTCCAACACTTTAACTCTATCTCCGCTTTTTCTCAAGACTTAGTTTTTTACTACCCATAAAACGTAGGAGTTCCCTTTTGCACTACCCACAATCTTCGGTATCCAATGGACAGACAGACCACGCATATAATTTTTGACAACATCGATCCAGTACGTGAAATTAGTAGGTACTTCCTTGTACATGCCTACCAATTCCATGATCCAATATGTCACGGGTTTTTCCTTCATAATTCACAAATTATTACTTTTTTATGCTTTTTTATGTTCAGCATAAGATTTTTGAAAATCCTTTAGCCATCCCCAAAAATGTATGTCATATTCATGTACATATATAAATAGTTTACCCAAACGTGCACCATGCCAACCGCATCCAATTTATATTTATCTGAAGACCCGCTATCGTAATAAAATCTCTCAGCATCAGCGTTTGCGTCGATTCTACGGCCAACTCTGTTTATCTGCAGTGCAAGCAATTTATATATTGGTCTGAACACGATGTGAAATTTCAATCTACCATCTCTGTCTTATCTTCGCGTGTTCCTGATTTCATTTATGGCTGTGACGCCTGAAGCCCGGCATCGTCAAAAGATTTCACTGTGATTTTATGACCGCCTGGCGTCAACAGTCTTTAGGGATACGCAACACTCTTTAAGGATGCGGTTGTTGCCTTTCAGTTGACAAGACTACCTTCACGGCATTCACATGGCATGGCGCCACATGATATTTTAACCATGGATTTAGTAAGTACTTGTACGGAGTATTACTAATTCCATGGATCTATGGATTTAGTAAGTACGGAGTACCTACCAATTCTATGGTTAGCATCTAACATGAATATCAACCACAGACATAAGAAAATTACATTACAGCCTGTGATATCAACGAAAAATTTCACAAAGCAAAACCTTTTTTATCGAATAGTATTGACTTCACTATAGCAACGGAAAATCGGTCACTATAGCGACCCATATTTGTTCAATATTCGAACCAACTCTTTCAAATCTTGGTTGGTTTCTATAATATTCGAGATTATTTCATCAAGTAGTTTAAAATGGTGATTCTGCTAGTAAAAAGAGGTGATGAAAATCAATTTCTGTACGAAACTAATGTTGATAAGCAAGTTGATGATGTTGTAAAGGATGTGGTAGCGATCTTCAATGGAAGACTCAAAGTGACAAGAATTTGTTATGAATTGGACGAATTGAAGGACCATGGCACCTTCTTGCCGTTGGAAATGCAGGGGTTGAATGATGATCAGGTAAGAAAAACAGTATTTTTTACCCTTGATCCAAAAGAGAAATGAATAAGAAAGGAGCCTTAACTTTTGATAGAATGAGGAAAGTGTGAGTATTTGTTTTTGTTTTCGTCAAAACGGGGCATTGGATTGAGGTAATTTTTAGTATTGATTTCAATTCATTGTTGGATCTGTCGATTGTTGGAAAGCTACAGAGTGATAGAGGCATTTTATTCTGCATAAATAAGAATAAGAAGGACAACCAAATAGTATACAAAAACTATAAATACGAGTATTTGGTTGTCTTTCCTTCACATCAAAACAGCATTATATTGAGGCGATTTTTGACGGTGAAGACAGATAGAGGCTACTTTTTGCCACGTGCGAAATGAGGACAAGATTTAAAGCAATATTTGTATTTTCAGATCAAAGAACTAAAACTCGAAGACCCCTGGGCTAAGCGCTGTGCCCCAATGAATTACGTGGAGAACAAGGACGAGATGGGTCGCCGTTGTGGACTGGCTCCACCGCCGAACATGCAAGAGGTGCTGAAGAAGGCTGCCGAGACTGCTAAAGCCATCATTGATAAGAAACATGTAAGTTTTTCCATAGCTGTTGTGCCTCAACTATCCCACTTCCTGAAACTACACTAAACTGGCCATATATAAACTAAATAACTGACCATATTACAGGTCTTCCATTATATAATTAGCCAAAATTATTTAAAGCTTAATTGGTCATGGTCATCACGATGGACTGCCACATCGCAGGTATCAGTTTAGAATCCTAATCAGTCAGGGCATGAAGGGAAATTACCTTAGATTGATCTAGGTTTTGGATGTTTGATGATGTTGAAAGAATAAAAATTGAACTGAAATTTCAGGTAGACCTCCGTGAATACGTAACACAAAAAGATGTAGCCAGAGCATTAGACGAGTTGAGGGGAGCTACCAAAATAGTCTTCCCTGGCGGTCTACCTCCTCACGACCCTGTTCGAATGGAGCTGGACAATGTTGAAGATCTGAGCGGAACTCAAGCTGCGAATGAAGTGATTGATCCAGCCAAGGCTTGCCTGTGGGCTTGTGGGAAGAAGTTTCTCAGTGGAAACAAGCTGAGTGATCATTTGGGTAAGGATGTTGATTTGTAGTAACATGATTTCATTTATCGAGAATTTTCAAACGATATATTGAATATAGTGAAAAATAGGCGTGGAATGGAGGGTTTGGGCCAAAAACGTCAGAATGCAAATAATGCAAATGTTTAACATTGTGATACTTCAACTACTTTGGTAGTTCAAGGAACATTTTTAATAAACACACCATTTGATACCATTTATATTAATTTATAACCGCAACAGACTAAATAGTTGGAAAAAAGGATTTAATTTTAATTTGTTTTTTTATTAAATTGTCGTGAACCGTTCATGGTACTTTAATTCTGAAGAGTTTCTCTAATAAGTCATTAAACTTCCAGGCAAGAACGACAAATGCAAGGTGACAGTGAAGCTGTGTTGTTCTTCAGAAAGCGCTCCAGGTCGCGAGCCAATCATGACTGAGGATGAGAGGAAACAATTGATGCTCCATGCATATCGCAAGCAAGAAGAATGGAAGAAGTTGGAGCAGGATGATAACGATCATTACTTGAACTCCAAATGGGCTGATGGGCATAATCTGAAGAGGCAATTCCATGGGCTAAACAATATCTCTTGGAAACCGGTCATTAAGAAGTGAACTCGATTTTATCGCACTCGATTAATTGTAGTGGTATTTTGTGAGTTTGCGTGCCTGCCCCATTATATTCATTCACGCTTTCTATACAAATACAGAGGTAATACAGAGGTATTCATTTATCTCTTTCTACTCACTTTTTTATGATGATTGAAAGGATTTGTCAGTAACGTAGCTTTGTATTTCTTTCTAATGCTATAGCTGCTGTTAGCCATAGCTGAAATTGAAGTATGATAAGAATACTATTAATGTGATTGTTATTTACGATTCCATGTGGATTGATATACAGAATCTGAAGAGTTTGTTTCCTTGAATGTTGGTTATTAAGAAGTGAACAATAATATCTATTACTATTCTACTATACATTTCATGCTGTATAGTGCCGATACCATTGTTATATTTTTTTTGCACGGTTCAAGAGACTGGAGCTCTTCACAGTCTTGTAACTTCTCTCTTTCTTTCTCTTATTTAAAATGAATAGGAAATCTACTATGTCACTTTATAAAGTCAACCATATGTTGATTTGCCCTGCATGGAACTATATTGTGGGTGGTGATAAAGTAGAATTTGTAATGATTTTGTACAAGTAGATGAGATCTTGACTGTACATCTTCTGTAAACTGCTGCAGTAGATTTAATACAGTAGAAAATTATGGATTCATGTTCTATCTTGTCATACTTATTAGTATTAATTATACTTATACTTAAAGTGGATTTTTTATTTATGTTTGGTCCTGTATTATCAAATACATTAGCAGAAAGATTTCTATCAAGTCCTTTAACAAAAGCGTAATTTTTGAAACCATTTTTAAAAATAGTACAAGCAATTCTCATTTTCAACCGACTTTACAGATTGAGGTATAATCGTTATAGGAAATATACTTTAATTTAAAACGTCTAACTATGTAATTACATCCACGTAACTAAATGGATAGGAAATAAAGATTTTCTCTACAGTAACTACTTAGGTTAAAAGTTACATGAATTCTATAATATAACAAGACGGAATTGACCCTTTATTTGCATAATATGAGATTCTCAAAATATTGGAAACTATTATACACATGGGTTACATTGGTATAAAAACTCATGTGTGGCTCGAGTAAGGTTTTCAACCTGAGATCTTTCGATCACAGGCGTACGGTCTTAAGCAATGGGCCACCACCGCTTCCAACCGACATAAAGTACAATCGATTGTATATCAAGTTGTTCTGAGCTATGACGATTGGAGCGAGTTTGCAATGAATTTTGACAGCTTAATGTGCTTTTGACTGTATTGGAACCTTAGTTTGGAAACAAAATTTAGTGGCACGAGTGTCAAATATAGACTTAGGCGTCAAACAACCACCGACCGACCTAAATCAAGAATCTCAAAATAGCAGATTATCAACAGACTATATTCTTGTGTATATTTTTTCCAATATCCATAACAGATACATTAATTCCAGTTGGATTGTCACGTCACACTGTTATTACTACCACATGATCAATGGTTGAACCGCCTCCGCGTTTCTGACACACAGACGGTCGGGATAAGCTTTTTTTATTAGAAATTTGAGTGCGAAATTTGGTCTGGGATGTTACACGCTCAAAAAATGCCTCTTGCCTTGAAGATCCCAAAATCGTAGGATTCGCGAAATATCGAAGCGGGGAGAAAATTACAGACCACGGTAGTTAGCAGTAGGAAAGTGGATCTAAATCGGGTCGTACGAAGAGGTGGTTGTAGTGAATTTCGACCACACTATTATATTTTTATTTATTCAAGAATAATATACAGTTACATAACAAAATGGTCCTTATACATGATTCAGATTGATATATATTCTATGAGTAATAAATAAATGTACGAGTATCTGGACAAGTCACACAGATTGAGCTAGCACCAAAGTAAGTTCGAGACTTGTGTTATGGGATACTAACTCAACGATACTATATTTTACAAACAAATACATATGTAGATAAACATCCAAGACCTGGGCCAATCAGAAAAAGATCGTTTTCCATCTTGACCCGACCGGGGATCGAACCCGGGAGCTCTCGATTCAGTGGCAAGAACTTTACCACTGCGCCACCGAGGTCATCAATAATGTAATGTTCGCGCCAAAGGATGCGAACCTGATGACAGGCGGAAGGTCTTAACCACTGGGCCATCATTGTTATACTACACATTACGGACGTAGATAATTTTAGTCCGATATATATGATTTGAGTTGATAAGACACTTCTCCGGTAGATTCATAGAGAACTTTACCTTACAAATTGGCTACGCCATTTAGATATCGATATCTGACTGGATACATCGCTATATGATACAATAATTATACTAGCTTCGCCTCGGAGCTCCACTATACTAGAATCTTAGGGTGCGTTTCACCGTCAACTTTGACGTTAACTTTAACCTGTGCAGGTTAAAGTTAACGTCAAAGTTGACTGGTGTGCTCAGTACGCAATTTTATTTAAACGAAGGCTGTAGCATGTTAAAGTTAACGTCAAAGTTGACTGGTGTAACCTACTCCTAGATTTTATTATTGATAGTAATTTTCAGATAGATCTGGATTTTTAAAGCTTTGTTGTCCCGCCTGTGACCAAAAAGTCCCAAGTTCGAATTTTATTCGTGCAACATCGAATTTTATTCGTGCAACATTTGAACTGTACCACTATAAGAGAACCCGATAACCCGGGTATTTATTTAAAATCAACACTCATAAATACATTTTTTTTTTGTAATCTTTTTCTCATTGGCCCCGGTCCTGGATGTTTATGTATATATGTATTTGTTATAAAATATAGTATCGTTGAGTTAGTATCCCATGACACAAGTCTCGGACTTACTTTGGGGCTAGCTCAATCTGTGTGATTTGTCCCAATATAATTATTATTTATTTATTGATTCCTGAGGAAGGTTTAGGGGTTTTTAACATAAGTCTGTGTTTTTATCAGAGCGAAGCCAGGATGGGGCGCTAGTAATAAATAAAATACCATAGTCTGGATGTATGCTCCTTAAATATTGTAAAAAATACGTCAACTTCACAATTTCTCCGTGCCCTATATAGACACGGGTACCCTTGCTTCATCCGTCATTTAAGTCAAGTACGGATTGCGTACAAGCACGAGCTTTATGTTAAGGAATATGTATCAGACTTTATTTGCTTCAGTTTATGAGAGTAATGTAACCACGAGCAAAATATGTTGTACTAGATGCATCTAGGGGCTTCGCTCCCGTGGAAATTTCGGGATAAAAAGTACATAAATTTTGTGTAAGTACATAAATTATTAATGTAGTAAATAAATAAATTCCGAGAATTTTCTCCAGATCGTTCCCGTGAAATTTACGATGAGAATTTTTTCTTTTGGAAATTTGCGGATATTCTCAGGCCGAGGAAGTTTCCGAGAACAACATTTATAAATGACACATACCTTTGTGTGATCGAGTTCATATTAATAAATTGTATATTTTTTGGGAAAGACAAATGTTTCAACATTTCCGTGGCACGGCTCTGATATGTACCTTTAATCCACTCCTGTAATTAAACCAACATCAAACACATATCTGAGAACATTATTTACAAACATTCTAACGTAAAATCAATCATTTTAATCCTATGATATTAACACGTAAATTCCCCCGTCAAAACACTGCATAGAAATATGTTTTAAACCAGCCGTTTTCGGTATTTACCAGTTTTAACTGGTATTGGGCGGTTTTATCCGCATAACACTTCAAATGAGCGCTAATTACGTCAGTGAATTTTGATATTTAATAGCGAATTACAACAGGAATTTGTGTTGTTGGTATAAATATGGACTAATGTTCGCATAATGTTCTGAATTCGTTTGTCATGTTCACTTGTATGTTGAATTGAACATATTCAAATGGAATTAAATTCCTTCGTTGTACCAGATTTACTACTAGAATACTAGAAGTATTATATAATCTGTGCTAATATTAATAAACATGGGTATTCTGTTTATCGTTGGCTTTATAGTCATGAACACAGTATCATATCTTTATACCTTACGGGGTAGGCAGAGCCAAAGACCACGAAACTCGGAGGCCGCGTTCTCTTATTGGTTCAGAAATTGTAACAGATTGCTAGTGAGATAGGTAAAAGGAGACAGCGAGATATGCTATTTAAATAATCTTTACAGCGGCCGGCGGACGGTCGTAAAATCACCGCTGAATTTTTCACAAGTGTATTATTTACTCTGGATATCGGGGAATCACGTCCAAGTATACAACAGCACGCTTAGATAAGAAGGGCATTTAAATACGTAAACAGGAACAGCAGCCGGTATCTATTGTCACTTCTATTTGTATAGATATGTATCACGAACACGAACAATACCTATTCACGTGTTACAGAATAGGATGGAGGCGTCATGTTTATAGCAATAGTTGATGTGATGGAAGCGCTGCTAGTCCAGTGGTTAAGACCGTCCGCTTGTGATCGAAAGGACCTATAGGTTCGAATCCTGGAAAGTATGAGTTGGTTCCCGTGAAGGAGAACATCGCATCGCAAGGAAACCTGAATTATAATAATTTATAATGAGTTTGAATTGCAAAAGACCTCCTGGCCGCCCTCGACGAAAGTGGTTTTATGACATAAAGGATTGGACCGGACTTAGATACAACCAACTGAAAATAGCGACCCAAAGCCGCGAGGGTTTCCGTATGCTGACCTCCGTATGATGATGAAGGAAACCTGCACACTGGATCATGAAGTTCACTATTTGCTGTGTAATTAGTTGCCACTAAATCAGTAGGTAGACAAATGTCATGTCAGATGCCTTTGGGCGACTTGAATAAAATTAAACCACTGTTAACAGTAACGCTTACGAAAAGATGAATATTTGATAGATGTGTTTTAAACTAATAATAATTGGGTGGTTCATCGGCCTCTGTGGAAATTTCGAAAAGAAATTCCGTCACGAATATCATTTTCGTGTAGCTAATTAGTTATTAATGAGGTATTCTTAGAAGCGCACCCGTTTTAAAGCGCATCTAATGAAGCGCAACATCACTATTCTTTGAACCACACCTTTTAACAACTACAACAAGTGTGCTTCAAATTAATTAAAAACAATCAAATTATTAAATCAATCAAATTATTAAATCAATCAAATTATTAAAACAATAAAATTAATTAAAAACAATCAAATTATTTAAAAACAATCAAATTAATTAAATAAAAAATATTTTTGATGAATAATCAGCTAAATATATTTTTAAACATGCATATTTTTATTTTTGTTAGGTATTTTAGAGATTTTATTTTTTTATTATTATTTTATATTAGACCAAAGGTAACTGGAACACAAAATTTACATTACACACAATGTAACGTAGCGATATCGAGCTGTTCAATTTTAAAACAATTTATTTTTGTTGAACAGTATTCTTTACGAACACGTAAGATTTATGTAATGTGAAGTTTGATCATTTCCCGTGGTTTCAACTGAGATAATTATATCAGAGTAAGTGCGGGCACTACTGTCGACGTGCCTAGAACTCGAGGAGCGTTTAAACGGGCCAGCTACTTGCGCAAGTAAAAAGCAATAAGGCTCCGCGCCGATTGCTTCATCTTCTATTGTTCAACGCCGAAACGTGAGTAGTTTCAACGTACTTACATGTGGACGCATGTCAATGCCAAAACCTATAGAAATACGCTGCGAGGATGGGGCGCCGCGTATTTCTATAGGTATTCGCGTATTCGCGGATAGATATCCGCGTATTCGCGGGCGAACTTTACCGTATAGTCCACTCCACTATATAGATTCATTGCGGATCATAACGGAGTGCAATATGTCAACGCAACAGAGTAATGGAGCCGGGCTCTTGGTTAATTTTCTGATTAACCCCCTGTAATTTATGTGTCTGTATCCACTTCCCCATATTACCGTGATATAAGTCGTAGCGCTCAGAGCATTTAGTTGCTTGCGGTACGGCGTGGTGTATATATAGTAATGTGGTTGTGATAAATACGTAATTCGAGTATTATTTGCGGAGCTATCATTTGCAAACGTCCCGCCTAAATAGATGGACGTTTTCATAAGACGCTGCGAGGATGGGGCGCATAACCTTGCCGTATAGTCCACTCTACTATATGGATTCATTGCTTTTAGAATTTTTAGGTGTTTGGCAGACGACAGAAAGAGAAAGAAACACATTTGACGGCCTTCCTTCTCCAACTGTCAAATCGGAGAGTATGTAACTAGACGTAAGTACTACCTATTTCAATAGTTATTCGTTTTAGCTGTTTTTGAAATTGTCATCTAGTTTTTGTCTCTTAATCAATGTAATTTGCTTATTAAAACAAAAAACGGACACAACTCAATACGAACAGATCAAAGCGATACAATGTGAAATTATTGTGTGAAATCTTCGGCACTTTTAATATACTTCAAAATAGATTTCGATTTAAATTGTTCAATGACATCTTGAGTGCTCGAATACACAACAAGTACAACATTCTTACTTTCCCAAGGAAAATTGTGGATAAGTGCATGTAACAAATAAAGAGCTACGATTCAAACGGAGCACCTCCTCCGTAGTATTGTCACGTCCACTCGACCAAGTGCTATTTATAACCTCCACTGTTTTCTATTGTTCTTGAGCTCAGATTGCTTTAGGATTTATTTATTGAGTAATTTTATGGTCTTGGTGAGTAATTTTGATCTTGAATCAACATTATATTTGGACTTGTGTGAGATTAATACAGAGTTTGAAAGTTTTTTTAGTTGATACCATTTAAATTCAAGCATTACATATGTTCAAATAGGTTAGAATTGATTGTGTTTAAGCTATATCTAGCCTAACGGTGAACAAAGATGAGGTTTTTTTGTAGCTGATACAATAATATTGATAAATGACGACGACAGTTCGGTTGTGAAGTCAATTTTGAAAATTTTTATTTTATGCGCAGATCACGTAGTGTCAAATGAAACTTGGAACACGCGAAGTTGTGAGAAAAAGAAAGGCGAGGCATTTCTCGAAGCGAAGCCATGTTTAAAAGCGCACGTAATGACCGAAGCGCACCTTTTGAAATTAAATGAAATTAATCTATTTCAGACTGTGCACATGCACAAGTCAATATAATGATGAATATTGAACTGGTGACAGATTTTCTCACAATTATTGTTCCCAGCCTTCTGGGAACTTTACCGCACGACGACGGCGATTTAGTGTCAATGTTTTTATTTAAATTAATTTAATATTTATTATTTTAGGTTTAATTTTTATTTTTAACAAATAGCTTAAGTGTTTATGTGTACTAAATTTTATATTCGATATTGGCATATATTATTACAATTATGTTCTATATTATATTGACACAGATACATATTATTATGTATTTTGTTATATTTTATCAAATTCCTTTTTTGTTTCCGAGTGTGTTAATTTCTAAAACTGGTGTCAGATTTTATTCAAGTCGCCTAACGGCATCTGACATGACATTTATGACTATATCATATATATAATCGCATACACACTACTTAACTGCCAATTAGTGTAAATATTTCCGCAAGATGCTTTCCTTCGCCGGAAGCATGTGGTATAATAAAAACTCCAGACATGAGTCAGACGTATGGCACGAGCAGGATCCGAATTCGGGACCTTCCGATCACAGGCGGTCTTAACCACTGGAGTACCACAGCTTCGCAACTAAATGGTGTGCTTCGTGTAAACAGACGGTGCCCGCAGAAAATCAGCGTCACGGCTCAGCTAAGACACATGCTGAGCGGGGGCCATTTTTGTGGGGGTATCATCTTATTATTCGTCTTTTTTACCTTTTACTAACTTTAATTCTATTTGGGGCAAAAATATTTTTTTGTATGTGTTTTGTTTGTAACGCGATAACTTTCGAATCGTTATTCCGATTTTGATGAAATTTAAAAGGTATACAGGATATGCCAACATAATTTTTAAATTCGTGGGTCATCAAAATCTGTTCAATCGTTTTTTTTTTAATATTCACAATTTTGTAATTATTTATTGGGTTTAAGTTCGCGGCGTACAACTAGTATAGTGTTAAAATTATTAATTTAGTGTAAATAAAATTAAAATTGAATTAATCCAAATAAACATTTCTTTCTTTCTTTGCTCTTCGAGGAATAGTTGCGTTGCGCTTCAAACTGGCTGAGCCTGGAGGAATACCTTGGAAAAACAAGTCTGATCCCACAAACACTGATTCAGCGCCATCGCAAATTATCAATATGTGGGTCCAAACGATAGCGGTCGCCAGCACGTGACGGCAATCGGTAATTTAAGCCTTTATAGGGAATCGCCTTTTATTTGGGATCCCTCAATGACCGTAAGGCTGGATAAATTCTATAGGATTACTTCTTTCCATTTTATTTGTATAGTTATGTTAAAAATCGTAAGTGCACACAAAATTGTTCTCGTTGAGTGAATGTGATACACCAGCTTCGCACGGGTGCAATATTATGTATATTATATGCATATAACTCTTCCTATTGGGTCACATTATCTATTTAAAAAATCCGCAAAATTGGGCCCATTCAATGTCCGTTGCGTAGTTTTAAAGATACTAAGCATACATAGGGACAGACAGACAGCGGGAACAGACTTCGTTTTATACCATGTAATGATATAAATAATGATTTATTTTTTAAAGTTAATGTATTTTGTAAGTAAAGGGTGACTCGACGCCATGAAAAATAGTAAAATGAATTTGTTTTGCAAATATAGCCTTTAAATATACGTAATATAAGGAAAAAAATATGCAGACAATCAAGGTTATTTTGTTATTTAAAATTATTGCATATTTTAAACACAAATTTTACAGGACTAGTGTTTCTTTTGCGACGTTTAACGTTACAATTTCACTGTATGACAGACAGACAAAATGCATTGATTAACAAACACGAACTTACTGTCGCGCTCTACACCGCGTTTCGCACGAAAATCTCTATTGTACTCGTAATACATATAAATTTGTATCATAATGTAATATTAATTTAACACCACAAAGTAAATAAACACAGTATTGTCTAGACTACTATTTACTAGATATAAATCAAATTTGTGAGACGGCTCAAGCAAACAGTGTGCATTACACCAAAACTGTGTGTATTTGGCAAATGGTAATAATTGTACACATACTATTGGGATAGTACTCAATATGATGAGAACTGAGAGCCTGTTTAATTATGAATCTAGTGACTATAATCAGTTGTTTGAATGGCAAGCTTCTAGGTTTTCTAGATATCTTGACTGATAAATAAAATTCTTCGAAGACTATTAAATATATTCATGGGAATAAAATGAAAGAACACCGTCGATCCATGCGATTGCTCCCGAGGTATGCACGGCGGTCAGCTAAGGTCCGGGCCGCGAAACCAGTCCGTCGGCATCGCGCCCGCGCGTCTGCCGCAAGCACTATCACTTCAGGAACACCAGCTTTCAGTTATCTTTGATAAATTCTATAATATATAACCAGGTGTGGATTTATCATGTCGGTAGTGTATAACAAACGGTGAATTTGTTTTATTTCTACTATTTCACAACAATGACGTAATATAGTAATATATGAAAGTGAAGATTATTAATGGAAAAATATTTATTTATCATCTTGCAGCGTCTGTCTGTTCGCGATAATCTCAAAAACTAATGCACTTATTTTCATGCGTTTTTTATCTATAGATAGTGTGATTCCTGAGGAAGGTTTAGGTGTATAATTTATTATTGTTTTACTCGAGCGAAGCCGGGACGGCCCGCTAGTAGTATATAATTATAGGTAAGATCAATAAATACAATACAAATTACAACAAAGAAAAGTAGAACTATTTTCTTATTATTTTATATTATGTCTTCTCTCAGAATATTGCTGTCCGATTCGACCAATACCAAACAGTTCTTACGTGATTGGGACTACAATTACAATGAATTACCACGGTCGGAATATCTCCCGGTCCCAATCGGCTAACGTCTCAAACATAGACGAGCTGCGCGCACAATAAATACAATGCTGTTGTGTATTGGCAATTACATTAATTGGTTGGACGACCTCGGCGGCGCAGTGGTAAAGTGCTTGCCTCTGAACCGAGAGGTCACGGGTTCGATCCCCGATCGGGTCATGATGGAAAATGATCCTTTTCTGATTGGCCCGGATCTTGGATGTATATCTATATCTATATATATATATTTGTTATACAATTAGTAAGTGTAAAGTGCTTGCCTCTGAACCGAGAGGTCTTTTTCTGATTGGCCCGGGTCTTGGATGTTTTTCTCTATATTATGTATTTATTATAAAATATAGTATCGTTGAGTTAGTATCCCATAACACAAGTCTCGAACTTACTTTGTGGCTAGCTCAATCTGTGTGATTTGTCCCAATATTTATTTTATTTATTGTCCGTAAACGCGTCAATTTCAAAATAGAAAAGAATAGAAAGAAATTGTATGAAATACATTTATACATACATTTATACATATTTATTTCTATTTTTTAAATATTAGGACTATTATTTGTTCTAAGATTTGTTTAAATTTTTACAAGCTTTTAATTTAACTTGCAATCCTACTCGGGTGGAATCTTGCAACTCAACGCAAGCGAATATCTTCAACCAATTGAGCTGAAATTCTGAATACGTTAAGTATAGATAACAATGCATTATTATTAAAAGCATGATCTGATGGTGCACCCAGGAACGGCTCCAGACGTGGGAACTCTTCGGTTTACTGCACAGACATGATTTTTATGTAACTCGCTTCCGGTGAAGGAAAACATCGTGAGGAACCCTGCACACTGGTGGATATTTTAGTTCACTAGTGTGTATGCGACTACCTGCCACTAGATGGCGGTAAGTGGTCGTAAAAGCCATGTCATATGCCTTTAGGCGACTTGAATAAAATCTGACACCAGTGTTAGCAATAACACACCGTCAATGCCCATTCTAGTACAATCAAAATCCGTCATTTTTTCCCATTTTGCAACGTTTTATAGAAAAAAAATCTGAGCGTCCTGTTGTACAGAGGAGCTCCTAATATATTTCTTTTATCTATGGGAGCTCCAGAAATTTTTTTGGTCACTCAACCCATATTAATTTCCTATTCCCGTAACTCATCAATATTCATGTTGTCAGTAGATTTATTACCAACGTTATTGTTTATGCGAAAAAAATTGTGGAAGGGATTACCTTGATCCATGGTTATGATGGATGTTGGATTATCACATTAGGTGTGACACGCTTTTTATTGGTCTTTTTGCAGCCCCATTGCAAAAAGATTTATGTCACTGTGCATTTTTTTTTCAACGAATATGACACTTTTGTATGACCTTTGCTCAGCTTTGGGACGGAATAGGTTGAAAAAAAGACATTTTTGAAGTTTTTTTTTAAATTACCAAACAGGCACAGGCAGGCATACGGACCGACTGATGATTAATAATCACTAAAGCTAATTCTTTTTACTTTAAAACTTTAGCGTTCGCGTTTCTTTTGTAACAAGGTCCAAAACGTCTGTAAAAATGTTTTATTTCTTATTTTTTTAGTTGCACTTTATGGTACCACGCGACTGGTGGTTCTCAGTGCGTTTCGACCGCTGGCCGCGCTGTCATTTGAATTTTTCAAATTTTAACAAAGACATGAATTGGTTTTTACTATTAGTTTTACTTTAAAATATTAATTCAGTCAATTTTATGAGTGATTGATTTTGGAAATGATTCTTTATGCTAAAGAAAATTGACCGATCGTAATAGCAGCGCGGTTGCAGGAAATGTATTTTCCCATAACATTCAAAGGATTGTGTTACTTAAAATGGTGGAAAACACTAAGATATGATAAACTACCTGTTAAAACTTTCACAGCTTTCATAGCGTCGGAAATGCCAGTAGCAACACGACACTGTTGACACTTTATATCAATTCCGTGGAAGCTAGTGTCTTGTTTACATAATTTTCAGTTTTGTATTTAAATGGGCCGGGTTATTTAACTCGGCGGTAAGCCACTTAACTTGGCTGGTTATTACCATGCTAAAGTGTTAGGTAATTTCTTCTAAACCTTAGAGACATACTGTTTTTATAAGAACTACTTCTTCTTTCATCTTGTTTAGGGTTTGGTAACGTTTCGTCGAAGAGAGTACACTGCTAGACATTAATGGAGCCCGCCCTGGAATAGAGACATTCAATAACCGCATTCCCATTGACAAACTGGTCACAAAATCAGTGCCGAATGTTCCAAATTCGATGATTACACGAACGTCGGACTTTTTCAAATGGGATACATAATATGTTTTTTCTTCATAATCACGACCTTATGTCACATTACGGCGTTACTACTAAGAAAAATAATTCCTATGGTTTCCTCAAACCACACATAAAACATCCTTTTTTAAATTCTATCCATTTTAAAATAACCATTTCCGCAAACAGAACCAATTTGTTTAGAATGCAAATTTGGACCAAACGTTTCTATTGACATCCTAAATGTTTGCGTATTGGCCCAAAATTAGTGCGTAAATAGTGGCCGTTTAAATGGTAATCTGGCCGTTTCTAGCTCGAGGCAGTATGAACCACTATAAACTGGTGTAAACCAGATAAGTCAGTCGACCTTTTAGCGATTTTCTCGCTCTGTGCGTTGGTTTTTTATGTTTTGTGTTTCTTGCTTTTTTCTGTTCGTTTTATGCGTTTGTTGAAGTTAAGCGTTTTTAAACACAAAATATGTAGTGAAAACAATTCATATAGAATATATTCTAGGGCGGGAACCATATACATTAATTGTTTTACTACCTAAAGCTTAAAATAGCAACAATATTCAAAGAGTTTTAGAGTTAGTACAAACAAGTTAATTTTGTTTCAAAAGCGATGTGTGTATCTTAGTGCTCGAATCGCGGCAACCGCACAAATTGAGTTTGTAAGCGTTTCTTATGAAGTTTGGTGCAAGTTAGCGGCTTACGCTGTTACACTGTGGTCTAAACTAATTATCGATACTTTTATTAATCAATCGGTGAGAGGATCCTATTTATACACCAAACTAAACTAACTATCTAAGGTTGGCTGCAAGATATTGCATAAGTCCGTCTTTGCACTCATTTATGTTTCAATACCTTGTTGTAACTAATAAATCCTTTGCGTATGGCGCAATACAGAATCACGCGAACGATGTCGCGGGCATCAGCTAGTCCAAAATATATGCGAATGTTTGCATTTGTTTAGTGGGTAACAGAGTAGAGCTGCAGAAGTGTAGATTTATTACTCAACTAGCTTTTGCCCGCGCCATTGCCCGCGTGATTTTCTCACGGGCACATTTATTTTTCCGGTATGAATCTATATCCTTCTCCATATTGGTACATGAATGGAATGAATGAATGAATGCTGTTGAATGCAATAACATACTCTGACGGCAATAAAAAATTGTCTCAAAAATGACATCAGTAGACTGTTGAGGAATTCTCTTATTGATAGCCCTTTCTAGCCCAAGCACATCATAATAATGAATATTCATCCAAACTTGCATTAGTTTCAATTCAACCTGTTCAAGATACCGCAAATTTTAATTTAAAGATTCCACCCACGTTCACCTGAACAAACATACTGACTTTCATACATTGCAAGTCAAGGGTAGGTTGCACCATCAATTTTGACGTTAACTTTAACCTGCGCAGAAAAACGCATTTATTTCTAAATGTCACCGGGAGCGTAGTTTAATGCCAAGTTCAAAGTTGACTGGTGCAACTCACCCTAAATAACGTTTTGTAAAGCCGCCTTCCTCTCATCACTTACGCCTCTTTACAAAGTCGATCGCGCTTAGCTCTTTGTACCGGAGTGCGGTACTTATCTTGTCAGTGTGTCGTGACCACTTTCCGCGGCAACTTGCTAAGAACAAATGTAGTTTTCTACTATTCTACACGTATTTTCAAACTCCAATCCGAAAGGAATGAATCTATAAAACGGCGACTTAGTAGCGGCCAATACACCCGTCCGTTAGCCCTGGGTTCGATTCCCGGCGCGAAAAATATTTGTGCTTATCATCACAGATTCGATTTCGATTCTGAACAAAGTTTTGTAGCGCGCATTCGAGTATTTTTTTTTCTAGATACTGAATTTACTTTCATTGTCTTCTCAGAAGTAAAAACAAAACATAGCCATAATTTTATTGTGATAAACAAACTTGATACATCGTCTGGCTCAGATTTAATACATTATCTTGATATAAAATACAAATAAGTTTTGTGGTTTGTTTTGTTTGTTTGTAAATTCTTCCTATTGCAAGAAAACACATACAGACTAAACAGTAAAGTAAAAAAAGACGCGTGCAAAGGCGGACTTTTCCCAGAAAGGGATTGGTTTTAATAAAATTTAAAAGCAGTTTAGTTCAATAGTGTGTATCCGTAGTTCTTCATTTCCTTGTCAGAATATACATATTCTTCTTCTTCTATGGGTGCCTCTCCAACTAGTGAAGGTCAGGGATTAGCATCAAAATGGACATAATATATGTATATTATGTCCATTTTGATGCTAAATATATAAACGGACATAATATGTATTATGTCCATTTGGAATACTTCCTTATTTGAAGGTAATTAGTACGTCATCATAATATCGAGAGCGTTATTTTATTGAAATTGTAACAGATTGCTAGTGAGATAGGTAAAAGGAGACAGCGAGATATGCTATTTAAATAATCTTTACAGCGGCCGGCGGACGGTCGTGAAATCACCGCTGAATTTTTCACAAGTGTATTATTTACTCTGGGTATCGGGGAATCACGTCCAAGTATACAACAGCACGCTTAGATAAGAAGGGCATTTAAATACGTAAACAGGAACAGCAGCCGGTATCTATTGTCACTTCTATTTGTATAGATATGTATCACGAACACGAACAATACCTATTCACGTGTTACAGAATAGGATGAAGGCGTCATGTTTATAGCAATAGTTGATGTGATGGAAGCGCTGCTAGTCCAGTGGTTAAGACCGTCCGCCTGTGATCGAAAGGACCTATAGGTTCGAATCCTGGAAAGTATGAGTTGGTTCCCGTGAAGGAGAACATCGCATCGCAAGGAAACCTGAATTATAATAATTTATAATTAGTTTGAATTGCAAAAGACCTCCTGGCCGCCCTCGACGAAAGTGGTTTGATGACATAAAGGATTGGACCGGACTTAGATACAACCAACTGAAAAAAGCGACCCAAAGCCGCGAGGGTTTCCGTATGCTGACCTCCAAATTTCAATTCGAAGATTTCCTTCATCATCATGGAGTGCCATGATGATGAAGGAAACCTGCACACTGGATCATGAAGTTCACTATTTGCTGTGTGATTAGTTGCCACTAAATCAGTAGGTAGACAAATGTCATGTCAGATGCCTTTGGGCGACTTGAATAAAATTAAACCACTGTTAACAGTAACGCTTACGAAAAGATGAATATTTGATAGATGTGTTTTAAACTAATAATAATTGGGTGGTTCATCGGCCTCTGTGGAAATTTCGAAAAGAAATTCCGTCACGAATATCATTTTCGTGTAGCTAATTAGTTATTAATGAGGTATTCTTAGAAGCGCACCCGTTTTAAAGCGCATCTAATGAAGCGCAACATCACTATTCTTTGAACCACACCTTTTAACAACTACAACAAGTGTGCTTCAAATTAATTAAAAACAATCAAATTATTAAATCAATCAAATTATTAAATCAATCAAATTATTAAAACAATAAAATTAATTAAAAACAATCAAATTATTTAAAAACAATCAAATTAATTAAATAAAAAATATTTTTGATGAATAATCAGCTAAATATATTTTTAAACATGCATATTTTTATTTTTGTTAGGTATTTTAGAGATTTTATTTTTTTATTATTATTTTATATTAGACCAAAGGTAACTGGAACACAAAATTTACATTACACACAATGTAACGTAGCGATATCGAGCTGTTCAATTTTAAAACAATTTATTTTTGTTGAACAGTATTCTTTACGAACACGTAAGATTTATGTAATGTGAAGTTTGATCATTTCCCGTGGTTTCAACTGAGATAATTATATCAGAGTAAGTGCGGGCACTACTGTCGACGTGCCTAGAACTCAAGGAGCGTTTAAACGGGCCAGCTACTTGCGCAAGTAAAAAGCAATAAGGCTCCGCGCCGATTGCTTCATCTTCTATTGTTCAACGCCGAAACGTGAGTAGTTTCAACGTACTTACATGTGGACGCATGTCAATGCCAAAACCTATAGAAATACGCTGCGAGGATGGGGCGTAAACTTTACCTTATAGTCCACTCCACTATATAGATTCATTGTGGATCATAACGGAGTGCAACATGTCAACGCAACAGAGTAATGGAGCCGGGCTCTTGGTTAATTTTCTGATTAACCCCCTGTAATTTATGTGTCTATATCCACTTCCCCATATTACCGTGATATAAGCATTTAGTTGCTTGCGGTACGGCGTGGCGTATATATAGTAATGTGGTTGTGATAAATACGTAATTAGAGTATTATTTGCGGAGCTATCATTTGCAAACGTCCCGCCTAAATAGATGGATGTTTTCATAAGACGCTGCGAGGATGGGGCGCATAACCTTGCGGTATAGTCCACTCTACTATATGGATTCATTGCTTTTAGAATTTTTGGGTGTTTGGCAGACGACAGAAAGAGAAAGAAACACATTTGACGGCCTTCCTTCTCCAACTGTCAAATCGGAGAGTCTGTAACTAGACGTAAGTACTACCTATTTCAATAGTTATTCGTTTTAGCTGTTTTTGAAATTGTCATCTAGTTTTTGTCTCTTAATCAATGTAATTTGCTTATTAAAACAAAAATCGGACACAACTCAATACGAACAGATCAAAGCGATACAATGTGAAATTATTGTGTGAAATCTTCGGCACTTTTAATATACTTCAAAATAGATTTCGATTTAAATTGTTCAATGACATCTTGAGTGCTCGAATACACAACAAGTACAACATTCTTACTTTCCCAAGGAAAATTGTGGATAAGTGCATGTAACAAATAAAGAGCTACGATTCAAACGGAGCACCTCCTCCGTAGTATTGTCACGTCCACTCGACCAAGTGCTATTTATAACCTCCACTGTTTTCTATTGTTCTTGAGCTCAGATTGCTTTAGGATTTATTTATTGAGTAATTTTATGGTCTTGGTGAGTAATTTTGATCTTGAATCAACATTATATTTGGACTTGTGTGAGATTAATATAGAGTTTGAATGTTTTTTTAGTTGATACCACTTAAATTCAAGCATTACATATGTTCAAATAGGTTAGAATTGATTGTGTTTAAGCTATATCTAGCCTAATGGTGAACAAAGATGAGTTTTTTTGTAGCTGATACAATAATATTGATAAATGACGACGACAGTTCGGTTGTGAAGTCAATTTTGAAAATTTTTATTATATGCGCAGATCACGTAGTGTCAAATGAAACTACACGCGATGTTGTGAGAAAAAGAAAACATGAAAGGCGTAACTATGTAAGTATAATGTAACTATGTAAGTAACTATAAGTAGCGTAACTATGTAAGTATAATGTAACTATGTAAGTAACTATAAGTAGCGTAACTATGTAAGTATAATGTAACTATGTAAGTAACTATAAGTAGCGTAACTATGTAAGTATAATGTAACTATGTAAGTAACTATAAGTAGCGTAACTATGTAAGTATAATGAAACGAGGCATTTCTCGAAGCGAAGCCATGTTTAAAAGCGCACGTAATGACCGAAGTGCACCTTTTGAAATTAAATGAAATTAATTTATTTCAGACTGTGCACATGCACAAGTCAATACAATTATGAATATTGTTATATTTTATCAATTTCCTTTTTTCTCACAATTATTGTTCCCAGCCTTCTGGGAACTTTACCGCACTACGACGGCGATTTAGTGTCAATGTTTTTATTTAAATTAATTTAATATTTATTATTTTAGGTTTGATTTTTATTTTTAACAAATAGCTTAAGTGTTGTAATAAAAATAAAAAATAAAATGTTAATGTGTAGTAAATTTTATATTCGAAATTGGCATATATTATTACAATTATGTTCTATATTATATTGACACAGATACATATTATTATGTATTTTGTTATATTTTATCAAATTCCTTTTTTGTTTCCGAGTGTGTTAATTTCTAAAACTGGTGTCAGATTTTATTCAAGTCGCCTAACGGCATCTGACATGACATTTATGACTATATCATATATATAATCGCATACACACTACTTAACTGCCAATTAGTGTAGATATTTCCGCAAGATGCTTTCCTTCGCCGGAAGCATGTGGTATAATAAAAACTCCAGACATGAGTCAGACGTATGGCACGAGCAGGATCCGAATTCGGGACCTTCCGATCACAGGCGGTCTTAACCACTGGAGTACCACAGCTTCGCAACTAAATGGTGTGCTTCGTGTAAACAGACGGTGCCCGCAGAAAATCAGCGTCACGGCTCAGCTAAGACACATGCTGAGCGGGGGCCATTTTTGTGGGGGTATCATCTTATTATTCGTCTTTTTTACTTTTTACTAACTGACCGAGCGAGCGAAGTGAACGAGGTCTAACATTGTACTTGGGGCAAAAATATTATTTTGTATGTGTTTTGTTTGTAACGCGATAACTTTCGAATCGTTATTCCGATTTTGATGAAATTTAAAAGGTATACAGGATATGCCAACAGAATTTTTAAATTCGTGGGTCATCAAAATCTGTTCAATCGTTTTTTTTTTTAATATTCACAATTTTGTAATTATTTATTGGGTTTAAGTTCGCGGCGTACAACTAGTATAGTGTTAAAATTATTAATTTAGTGTAAATAAAATTAAAATTGAATTAATCCAAATAAACATTTCTTTCTTTCTTTGCTCTTCGAGGAATAGTTGCGTTGCGCTTCAAACTGGCTGAGCCTGGAGGAATACCTTGGAAAAACAAGTCTGATCCCACAAACACTGATTCAGCGCCATCGCAAATTATCAATATGTGGGTCCAAACGATAGCGGTCGCCAGCACGTGACGGCAATCGGTAATTTAAGCCTTTATAGGGAATCGCCTTTTATTTGGGATCCCTCAATGACCGTAAGGCTGGATAAATTCTATAGGATTACTTCTTTCCATTTTATTTGTATTTAGTTATGTTAAAAATCGTAAGTTCACAAAATTGTTCTCGTTGAGTGAATGTGATACACCAGCTTCGCACGGGTGCAATATTATGTATATTATATGCATATAACTCTTCCTATTGGGTCACATTATCTATTTAAAAAATCCGCAAAATTGGGCCCATTCAATGTCCGTTGCGTAGTTTTAAAGATACTAAGCATACATAGGGACAGACAGACAGCGGGAACAGACTTCGTTTTATACCATGTAATGATATAAATAATGATTTATTTTTTAAAGTTAATGTATTTTGTAAGTAAAGGGTGACTCGACGCCATGAAAAATAGTAAAATGAATTTGTTTTGCAAATATAGCCTTTAAATATACGTAATATAAGGAAAAAAACAGATTCATACGACATTATCTTTTCAGAAAAAAGGACAATCGCAAAAAATGAAACTGCGAAATGCAAATCATTTAATATCTCGCACTCCAAGAACTAATTATGGCAAAAAAAAATATCGAATTTGAAGGTGTAAGAATGTATAATATATTACCTATAGAAATCAAAGACACAAAATCACTAACCAGTTTCAAGAAACTCCTAAAACAATACATATTAGAAGAAATTCATTAAAAACCTACAATAAGGAAAAAAAAAAACAAAAAAAAAAAACATTAATCCGTACACAATAATAATTTATAAATAATCATGAAATTATAAATAGACATTGAAACAAATTATAAAAATCAAATACAATCTCAACAAAACCAATCATTTAAAATGTTACAAAATCATATAATAAAAAATCAAATTGATACCATTATGCCACATCCAGATTACGCTATGTGAACTTTAGATCCGTGGTTGCCCGACGTGCAATCAAGCAGTCGACGCAGATTTTTGTGACTACCTACATAGTTCCTTATTTTAATTTTTATTTTTGTATACGCTCGCTATTTACTTTTTTCTCAGTAAGTGAATTGTTAATTCTTTATGAGGAAATAAAGTTCTTTAAACCTAAACCTAAAAAATATGCAGACAATCAAGGTTATTTTGTTATTTAAAATTATTGCATATTTTAAACACAAATTTTACAGGACTAGTGTTTCTTTTGCGACGTTTAACGTTACAATTTCACTGTATGACAGACAGACAAAATGCATTGATTAACAAACACGAACTTACTGTCGCGCTCTACACCGCGTTTCGCACGAAAATCTCTATTGTAATACATATAAATTTGTATCATAATGTAATATTAATTTAACACCACAAAGTAAATAAACACAGTATTGTCTAGACTACTATTTACTAGATATAAATCAAATTTGTGAGACGGCTCAAGCAAACAGTGTGCATTACACCAAAACTGTGTGTATTTGGTAAATGGTAATAATTGTACACATACTATTGGGATAGTACTCAATATGATGAGAACTGAGAGCCTGTTTAATTATGAATCTAGTTAATATAATCAGTTGTTTGAATGGCAAGCTCCTAGGTTTTCTAGATATCTTGACTGATAAATAAAATTCTTCGAAGACTATTAAATATATTCATGGGAATAAAATGAAAGAACACCGTCGATCCATGCGATTGCTCCCGAGGTATGCACGGCGGTCAGCTAAGGTCCGGGCCGCGAAACCAGTCCGTCGGCATCGCGCCCGCGCGTCTGCCGCAAGCACTATCACTTCAGGAACACCAGCTTTCAGTTATCTTTGATAAATTATATAATATATAACCAGGTGTGGATTTATCATGTCGGTAGTGTATAACAAACGGTGAATTTGTTTTATTTCTACTATTTCACAACAATGACGTAATATAGTAATATATGAAAGTGAAGATTAATAATGGAAAAATATTTATTTATCATCTTGCAGCGTCTGTCTGTTCGCGATAATCTCAAAAACTAATGCACTTATTTTCATGCGTTTTTTATCTATAGATAGTGTGATTCCTGAGGAAGGTTTAGGTGTATAATTTATTATTGTTTTACTCGAGCGAAGCCGGGACGGCCCGCTAGTAGTATATAATTATAGGTAAGATCAATAAATACAATACAAATTACAACAAAGAAAAGTAGAATTATTTTCTTACTATTTTATATTATGTCTTCTTTCAGAATATTGCTGTCCGATTCAACCAATACCAAACAGTTCTTACGTGATTGGGACTACAATTACAATGAATTACCACGGTCGGAATATCTCCCGGTCCCAATCGGCTAACGTCTCAAACATAGACGAGCTGCGCGCACAATATATATACAATGCTGTTGTGTATTGGCAATTACATTAATTGGTTGGACGACCTCGGCGGCGCAGTGGTAAAGTGCTTGCCTCTGAACCGAGAGGTCACGGGTTCGATCCCCGATCGGGTCATGATGGAAAATGATCCTTTTCTGATTGGCCCGGATCTTGGATGTATATCTATATATATATGTATTTGTTATACAATTAGTAAGTGTAAAGTAGTAAAGTGCTTGCCTCTGAACCGAGAGGTCATTTTCTGATTGGCCCGGGTCTTGGATGTTTTTCTCTATATTATGTATTTATTATAAAATATAGTATCGTTGAGTTAGTATCCCATAACACAAGTCTCGAACTTACTTTGTGGCTAGCTCAATCTGTGTGATTTGTCCCAATATAAATTTTATTTATTGTCCGTAAACGCGTCAATTTCAAAATAGAAGAGAATAGAAAGAAATTGTATGAAAAATGTACTGAATACGTTAAGTTTAGATAACAATGCATTATTATTAAAAGCATGATCTGATGATGCAGGAACGGCTCCAGAAGTGGGAACTCTTCAACGGTTTACTGCACAGACATGATTTTTATGTAACTTGCTTCCGGTGAAGGAAAACATCGTGAGGAAACCTGCACACTGGTGGATATTTTAGTTCACTAGTGTGTATGCGACTACCTGCCACTAGATGGCGGTAAGTGGTCGTAAAAGCCATGTCATATGCCTTTAGGCGACTTGAATAAAATCTGACACCAGTGTTAGCAATAACACACCGTCAATGCCCATTCTAGTACAATCAAAATCCGTCATTTTTTCCCATTTTGCAACGTTTTATAGAAAAAAAATCTGAGCGTCCTGTTGTACAGAGGAGCTCCTAATATATTTCTTTTATCTATGGGAGCTCCAGAAATTTTTTTGGTCACTCAACCCATATTAATTTCCTATTCCCGTAACTCATCAATATTCATGTTGTCAGTAGATTTATTACCAACGTTATTGTTTATGCGAAAAAAATTGTGGAAGGGATTACCTTGATCCATGGTTATGATGGATGTTGGATTATCACATTAGGTGTGACACGCTTTTTATTGGTCTTTTTGCAGCCCCATTGCAAAAAGATTTATGTCACTGTGCATTTTTTTCAACGAATATGACATTTTTGTATGACCTTTGCTCAGCTTTGGGACGGAATAGGTTGAAAAAAAGACATTTTTGAAGTTTTTTTTTAATTACCAAACAGGCACAGGCAGGCATACGGACCGACTGATGATTAATAATCACTAAAGCTAATTCTTTTTACTTTTAAACTTTTGCGTTCGCGTTTCGCGACCACGGACCATTGTAACAAGGTCCGAAACAGCTTATAAAAATGTTTTATTTCTTATTTTTTTTAGTTGCACTTTATGGCACCACGTGACTGGTGGTTCTCAGTGCGTTTCGACCGCTGGCCGCGCTGTCATTTGAATTTTTCAAATTTTAACAAAGACATGAATTGGTTTTACTATTAGTTTTACTTTAAAATATTAATTCAGTCAATTTTATGAGTGATTGATTTTGGAAATGATTCTTTATGCTAAAGAAAATTGACCGATCGTAATAGCAGCGCGGTTGCAGGAAATGTATTTTCCCATAACATTCAAAGGATTGTGTTACTTAAAATGGTGGAAAACACTAAGATATGATAAACTACCTGTTAAAACTTTCACAGCTTTCATAGCGTCGGAAATGCCAGTAGCAACACGACACTGTTGACACTTTATATCAATTCCGTGGAAGCTAGTGTCTTGTTTACATAATTTTCAGTTTTGTATTTAAATGGGCCGGGTTATTTAACTCGGCGGTAAGCCACTTAACTTGGCTGGTTATTACCATGCTAAAGTGTTAGGTAATTTCTTCTAAACCTTAGAGACATACTGTTTTTATAAGAACTACTTCTTCTTTCATCTTGTTTAGGGTTTGGTAACGTTTTGTCGAAGAGAGTTCACTACTAGACATTAATGGAGCCCGCCCTGGAATAGAGACATTCAATAACCGCATTCCCATTGACAAACTGGTCACAAAATCAGTGCCGAATGTTCCAAATTCGATGATTACACGAACGTCGGACTTTTTCAAATGGGATACATAATATGTTTTTTCTTCATAATCACGACCTTATGTCACATTACGGCGTTACTACTAAGAAAAATAATTCCTATGGTTTCCTCAAACCACACATAAAACATCCTTTTTTAAATTCTATCCATTTTAAAATAACCATTTCCGCAAACAGAACCAATTTGTTTAGAATGCAAATTTGGACCAAACGTTTCTATTGACATCCTAAATGTTTGCGTATTGGCCCAAAATTAGTGCGTAAATAGTGGCCGTTTAAATGGTAATCTGGCCGTTTCTAGCTCGAGGCAGTATGAACCACTATAAACTGGTGTAAACCAGATAAGTCAGTCGACCTTTTAGCGATTTTCTCGCTCTGTGCGTTGGTTTTTTATGTTTTGTGTTTCTTGCTTTTTTCTGTTCGTTTTATGCGTTTGTTGAAGTTAAGCGTTTTTAAACACAAAATATGTAGTGAAAACAATTCATATAGAATATATTCTAGGGCGGGAACCATATACATTAATTGTTTTACTACCTAAAGCTTAAAATAGCAACAATATTCAAAGAGTTTTAGAGTTAGTACAAACAAGTTAATTTTGTTTCAAAAGCGATGTGTGTATCTTAGTGCTCGAATCGCGGCAACCGCACAAATTGAGTTTGTAAGCGTTTCTTATGAAGTTTGGTGCAAGTTAGCGGCTTACGCTGTTACACTGTGGTCTAAACTAATTATCGATACTTTTATTAATCAATCGGTGAGAGGATCCTATTTATACACCAAACTAAACTAACTATCTAAGGTTGGCTGCAAGATATTGCATAAGTCCGTCTTTGCACTCATTTATGTTTCAATACCTTGTTGTAACTAATAAATCCTTTGCGTATGGCGCAATACAGAATCACGCGAACGATGTCGCGGGCATCAGCTAGTCCAAAATATATGCGAATGTTTGCATTTGTTTAGTGGGTAACAGAGTAGAGCTGCAGAAGTGTAGATTTATTACTCAACTAGCTTTTGCCCGCGCCATTGCCCGCGTGATTTTCTCACGGGCACATTTATTTTTCCGGTATGAATCTATATCCTTCTCCATATTGGTACATGAATGGAATGAATGAATGAATGCTGTTGAATGCAATAACATACTCTGACGGCAATAAAAAATTGTCTCAAAAATGACATCAGTAGACTGTTGAGGAATTCTCTTATTGATAGCCCTTTCTAGCCCAAGCACATCATAATAATGAATATTCATCCAAACTTGCATTAGTTTCAATTCAACCTGTTCAAGATACCGCAAATTTTAATTTAAAGATTCCACCCACGTTCACCTGAACAAACATACTGACTTTCATACATTGCAAGTCAAGGGTAGGTTGCACCATCAATTTTGACGTTAACTTTAACCTGCGCAGAAAAACGCATTTATTTCTAAATGTCACCGGGAGCGTAGTTTAATGCCAAGTTCAAAGTTGACTGGTGCAACTCACCCTAAATAACGTTTTGTAAAGCCGCCTTCCTCTCATCACTTACGCCTCTTTACAAAGTCGATCGCGCTTAGCTCTTTGTACCGGAGTGCGGTACTTATCTTGTCAGTGTGTCGTGACCACTTTCCGCGGCAACTTGCTAAGAACAAATGTAGTTTTCTACTATTCTACACGTATTTTCAAACTCCAATCCGAAAGGAATGAATCTATAAAACGGCGACTTAGTAGCGGCCAATACACCCGTCCGTTAGCCCTGGGTTCGATTCCCGGCGCGAAAAATATTTGTGCTTATCATCACAGATTCGATTTCGATTCTGAACAAAGTTTTGTAGCGCGCATTCGAGTATTTTTTTTTCTAGATACTGAATTTACTTTCATTGTCTTCTCAGAAGTAAAAACAAAACATAGCCATAATTTTATTGTGATAAACAAACTTGATACATCGTCTGGCTCAGATTTAATACATTATCTTGATATAAAATACAAATAAGTTTTGTGGTTTGTTTTGTTTGTTTGTAAATTCTTCCTATTGCAAGAAAACACATACAGACTAAACAGTAAAGTAAAAAAAGACGCGTGCAAAGGCGGACTTTTCCCAGAAAGGGATTGGTTTTAATAAAATTTAAAAGCAGTTTAGTTCAATAGTGTGTATCCGTAGTTCTTCATTTCCTTGTCAGAATATACATATTCTTCTTCTTCTATGGGTGCCTCTCCAACTAGTGAAGGTCAGGGATTAGCATCAAAATGGACATAATATATGTATATTATGTCCATTTTGATGCTAAATATATAAACGGACATAATATGTATTATGTCCATTTGGAATACTTCCTTATTTGAAGGTAATTAGTACGTCATCATAATATCGAGAGCGTTATTTTATTGAAATTGTAACAGATTGCTAGTGAGATAGGTAAAAGGAGACAGCGAGATATGCTATTTAAATAATCTTTACAGCGGCCGGCGGACGGTCGTGAAATCACCGCTGAATTTTTCACAAGTGTATTATTTACTCTGGGTATCGGGGAATCACGTCCAAGTATACAACAGCACGCTTAGATAAGAAGGGCATTTAAATACGTAAACAGGAACAGCAGCCGGTATCTATTGTCACTTCTATTTGTATAGATATGTATCACGAACACGAACAATACCTATTCACGTGTTACAGAATAGGATGAAGGCGTCATGTTTATAGCAATAGTTGATGTGATGGAAGCGCTGCTAGTCCAGTGGTTAAGACCGTCCGCCTGTGATCGAAAGGACCTATAGGTTCGAATCCTGGAAAGTATGAGTTGGTTCCCGTGAAGGAGAACATCGCATCGCAAGGAAACCTGAATTATAATAATTTATAATTAGTTTGAATTGCAAAAGACCTCCTGGCCGCCCTCGACGAAAGTGGTTTGATGACATAAAGGATTGGACCGGACTTAGATACAACCAACTGAAAAAAGCGACCCAAAGCCGCGAGGGTTTCCGTATGCTGACCTCCAAATTTCAATTCGAAGATTTCCTTCATCATCATGGAGTGCCATGATGATGAAGGAAACCTGCACACTGGATCATGAAGTTCACTATTTGCTGTGTGATTAGTTGCCACTAAATCAGTAGGTAGACAAATGTCATGTCAGATGCCTTTGGGCGACTTGAATAAAATTAAACCACTGTTAACAGTAACGCTTACGAAAAGATGAATATTTGATAGATGTGTTTTAAACTAATAATAATTGGGTGGTTCATCGGCCTCTGTGGAAATTTCGAAAAGAAATTCCGTCACGAATATCATTTTCGTGTAGCTAATTAGTTATTAATGAGGTATTCTTAGAAGCGCACCCGTTTTAAAGCGCATCTAATGAAGCGCAACATCACTATTCTTTGAACCACACCTTTTAACAACTACAACAAGTGTGCTTCAAATTAATTAAAAACAATCAAATTATTAAATCAATCAAATTATTAAATCAATCAAATTATTAAAACAATAAAATTAATTAAAAACAATCAAATTATTTAAAAACAATCAAATTAATTAAATAAAAAATATTTTTGATGAATAATCAGCTAAATATATTTTTAAACATGCATATTTTTATTTTTGTTAGGTATTTTAGAGATTTTATTTTTTTATTATTATTTTATATTAGACCAAAGGTAACTGGAACACAAAATTTACATTACACACAATGTAACGTAGCGATATCGAGCTGTTCAATTTTAAAACAATTTATTTTTGTTGAACAGTATTCTTTACGAACACGTAAGATTTATGTAATGTGAAGTTTGATCATTTCCCGTGGTTTCAACTGAGATAATTATATCAGAGTAAGTGCGGGCACTACTGTCGACGTGCCTAGAACTCAAGGAGCGTTTAAACGGGCCAGCTACTTGCGCAAGTAAAAAGCAATAAGGCTCCGCGCCGATTGCTTCATCTTCTATTGTTCAACGCCGAAACGTGAGTAGTTTCAACGTACTTACATGTGGACGCATGTCAATGCCAAAACCTATAGAAATACGCTGCGAGGATGGGGCGTAAACTTTACCTTATAGTCCACTCCACTATATAGATTCATTGTGGATCATAACGGAGTGCAACATGTCAACGCAACAGAGTAATGGAGCCGGGCTCTTGGTTAATTTTCTGATTAACCCCCTGTAATTTATGTGTCTATATCCACTTCCCCATATTACCGTGATATAAGCATTTAGTTGCTTGCGGTACGGCGTGGCGTATATATAGTAATGTGGTTGTGATAAATACGTAATTAGAGTATTATTTGCGGAGCTATCATTTGCAAACGTCCCGCCTAAATAGATGGATGTTTTCATAAGACGCTGCGAGGATGGGGCGCATAACCTTGCGGTATAGTCCACTCTACTATATGGATTCATTGCTTTTAGAATTTTTGGGTGTTTGGCAGACGACAGAAAGAGAAAGAAACACATTTGACGGCCTTCCTTCTCCAACTGTCAAATCGGAGAGTCTGTAACTAGACGTAAGTACTACCTATTTCAATAGTTATTCGTTTTAGCTGTTTTTGAAATTGTCATCTAGTTTTTGTCTCTTAATCAATGTAATTTGCTTATTAAAACAAAAATCGGACACAACTCAATACGAACAGATCAAAGCGATACAATGTGAAATTATTGTGTGAAATCTTCGGCACTTTTAATATACTTCAAAATAGATTTCGATTTAAATTGTTCAATGACATCTTGAGTGCTCGAATACACAACAAGTACAACATTCTTACTTTCCCAAGGAAAATTGTGGATAAGTGCATGTAACAAATAAAGAGCTACGATTCAAACGGAGCACCTCCTCCGTAGTATTGTCACGTCCACTCGACCAAGTGCTATTTATAACCTCCACTGTTTTCTATTGTTCTTGAGCTCAGATTGCTTTAGGATTTATTTATTGAGTAATTTTATGGTCTTGGTGAGTAATTTTGATCTTGAATCAACATTATATTTGGACTTGTGTGAGATTAATATAGAGTTTGAATGTTTTTTTAGTTGATACCACTTAAATTCAAGCATTACATATGTTCAAATAGGTTAGAATTGATTGTGTTTAAGCTATATCTAGCCTAATGGTGAACAAAGATGAGTTTTTTTGTAGCTGATACAATAATATTGATAAATGACGACGACAGTTCGGTTGTGAAGTCAATTTTGAAAATTTTTATTATATGCGCAGATCACGTAGTGTCAAATGAAACTACACGCGATGTTGTGAGAAAAAGAAAACATGAAAGGCGTAACTATGTAAGTATAATGTAACTATGTAAGTAACTATAAGTAGCGTAACTATGTAAGTATAATGTAACTATGTAAGTAACTATAAGTAGCGTAACTATGTAAGTATAATGTAACTATGTAAGTAACTATAAGTAGCGTAACTATGTAAGTATAATGTAACTATGTAAGTAACTATAAGTAGCGTAACTATGTAAGTATAATGAAACGAGGCATTTCTCGAAGCGAAGCCATGTTTAAAAGCGCACGTAATGACCGAAGTGCACCTTTTGAAATTAAATGAAATTAATTTATTTCAGACTGTGCACATGCACAAGTCAATACAATTATGAATATTGTTATATTTTATCAATTTCCTTTTTTCTCACAATTATTGTTCCCAGCCTTCTGGGAACTTTACCGCACTACGACGGCGATTTAGTGTCAATGTTTTTATTTAAATTAATTTAATATTTATTATTTTAGGTTTGATTTTTATTTTTAACAAATAGCTTAAGTGTTGTAATAAAAATAAAAAATAAAATGTTAATGTGTAGTAAATTTTATATTCGAAATTGGCATATATTATTACAATTATGTTCTATATTATATTGACACAGATACATATTATTATGTATTTTGTTATATTTTATCAAATTCCTTTTTTGTTTCCGAGTGTGTTAATTTCTAAAACTGGTGTCAGATTTTATTCAAGTCGCCTAACGGCATCTGACATGACATTTATGACTATATCATATATATAATCGCATACACACTACTTAACTGCCAATTAGTGTAGATATTTCCGCAAGATGCTTTCCTTCGCCGGAAGCATGTGGTATAATAAAAACTCCAGACATGAGTCAGACGTATGGCACGAGCAGGATCCGAATTCGGGACCTTCCGATCACAGGCGGTCTTAACCACTGGAGTACCACAGCTTCGCAACTAAATGGTGTGCTTCGTGTAAACAGACGGTGCCCGCAGAAAATCAGCGTCACGGCTCAGCTAAGACACATGCTGAGCGGGGGCCATTTTTGTGGGGGTATCATCTTATTATTCGTCTTTTTTACTTTTTACTAACTGACCGAGCGAGCGAAGTGAACGAGGTCTAACATTGTACTTGGGGCAAAAATATTATTTTGTATGTGTTTTGTTTGTAACGCGATAACTTTCGAATCGTTATTCCGATTTTGATGAAATTTAAAAGGTATACAGGATATGCCAACAGAATTTTTAAATTCGTGGGTCATCAAAATCTGTTCAATCGTTTTTTTTTTTAATATTCACAATTTTGTAATTATTTATTGGGTTTAAGTTCGCGGCGTACAACTAGTATAGTGTTAAAATTATTAATTTAGTGTAAATAAAATTAAAATTGAATTAATCCAAATAAACATTTCTTTCTTTCTTTGCTCTTCGAGGAATAGTTGCGTTGCGCTTCAAACTGGCTGAGCCTGGAGGAATACCTTGGAAAAACAAGTCTGATCCCACAAACACTGATTCAGCGCCATCGCAAATTATCAATATGTGGGTCCAAACGATAGCGGTCGCCAGCACGTGACGGCAATCGGTAATTTAAGCCTTTATAGGGAATCGCCTTTTATTTGGGATCCCTCAATGACCGTAAGGCTGGATAAATTCTATAGGATTACTTCTTTCCATTTTATTTGTATTTAGTTATGTTAAAAATCGTAAGTTCACAAAATTGTTCTCGTTGAGTGAATGTGATACACCAGCTTCGCACGGGTGCAATATTATGTATATTATATGCATATAACTCTTCCTATTGGGTCACATTATCTATTTAAAAAATCCGCAAAATTGGGCCCATTCAATGTCCGTTGCGTAGTTTTAAAGATACTAAGCATACATAGGGACAGACAGACAGCGGGAACAGACTTCGTTTTATACCATGTAATGATATAAATAATGATTTATTTTTTAAAGTTAATGTATTTTGTAAGTAAAGGGTGACTCGACGCCATGAAAAATAGTAAAATGAATTTGTTTTGCAAATATAGCCTTTAAATATACGTAATATAAGGAAAAAAACAGATTCATACGACATTATCTTTTCAGAAAAAAGGACAATCGCAAAAAATGAAACTGCGAAATGCAAATCATTTAATATCTCGCACTCCAAGAACTAATTATGGCAAAAAAAAATATCGAATTTGAAGGTGTAAGAATGTATAATATATTACCTATAGAAATCAAAGACACAAAATCACTAACCAGTTTCAAGAAACTCCTAAAACAATACATATTAGAAGAAATTCATTAAAAACCTACAATAAGGAAAAAAAAAAACAAAAAAAAAAAACATTAATCCGTACACAATAATAATTTATAAATAATCATGAAATTATAAATAGACATTGAAACAAATTATAAAAATCAAATACAATCTCAACAAAACCAATCATTTAAAATGTTACAAAATCATATAATAAAAAATCAAATTGATACCATTATGCCACATCCAGATTACGCTATGTGAACTTTAGATCCGTGGTTGCCCGACGTGCAATCAAGCAGTCGACGCAGATTTTTGTGACTACCTACATAGTTCCTTATTTTAATTTTTATTTTTGTATACGCTCGCTATTTACTTTTTTCTCAGTAAGTGAATTGTTAATTCTTTATGAGGAAATAAAGTTCTTTAAACCTAAACCTAAAAAATATGCAGACAATCAAGGTTATTTTGTTATTTAAAATTATTGCATATTTTAAACACAAATTTTACAGGACTAGTGTTTCTTTTGCGACGTTTAACGTTACAATTTCACTGTATGACAGACAGACAAAATGCATTGATTAACAAACACGAACTTACTGTCGCGCTCTACACCGCGTTTCGCACGAAAATCTCTATTGTAATACATATAAATTTGTATCATAATGTAATATTAATTTAACACCACAAAGTAAATAAACACAGTATTGTCTAGACTACTATTTACTAGATATAAATCAAATTTGTGAGACGGCTCAAGCAAACAGTGTGCATTACACCAAAACTGTGTGTATTTGGTAAATGGTAATAATTGTACACATACTATTGGGATAGTACTCAATATGATGAGAACTGAGAGCCTGTTTAATTATGAATCTAGTTAATATAATCAGTTGTTTGAATGGCAAGCTCCTAGGTTTTCTAGATATCTTGACTGATAAATAAAATTCTTCGAAGACTATTAAATATATTCATGGGAATAAAATGAAAGAACACCGTCGATCCATGCGATTGCTCCCGAGGTATGCACGGCGGTCAGCTAAGGTCCGGGCCGCGAAACCAGTCCGTCGGCATTGCGCCCGCGCGTCTGCCGCAAGCACTATCACTTCAGGAACACCAGCTTTCAGTTATCTTTGATAAATTATATAATATATAACCAGGTGTGGATTTATCATGTCGGTAGTGTATAACAAACGGTGAATTTGTTTTATTTCTACTATTTCACAACAATGACGTAATATAGTAATATATGAAAGTGAAGATTAATAATGGAAAAATATTTATTTATCATCTTGCAGCGTCTGTCTGTTCGCGATAATCTCAAAAACTAATGCACTTATTTTCATGCGTTTTTTATCTATAGATAGTGTGATTCCTGAGGAAGGTTTAGGTGTATAATTTATTATTGTTTTACTCGAGCGAAGCCGGGACGGCCCGCTAGTAGTATATAATTATAGGTAAGATCAATAAATACAATACAAATTACAACAAAGAAAAGTAGAATTATTTTCTTACTATTTTATATTATGTCTTCTTTCAGAATATTGCTGTCCGATTCAACCAATACCAAACAGTTCTTACGTGATTGGGACTACAATTACAATGAATTACCACGGTCGGAATATCTCCCGGTCCCAATCGGCTAACGTCTCAAACATAGACGAGCTGCGCGCACAATATATATACAATGCTGTTGTGTATTGGCAATTACATTAATTGGTTGGACGACCTCGGCGGCGCAGTGGTAAAGTGCTTGCCTCTGAACCGAGAGGTCACGGGTTCGATCCCCGATCGGGTCATGATGGAAAATGATCCTTTTCTGATTGGCCCGGATCTTGGATGTATATCTATATATATATGTATTTGTTATACAATTAGTAAGTGTAAAGTAGTAAAGTGCTTGCCTCTGAACCGAGAGGTCATTTTCTGATTGGCCCGGGTCTTGGATGTTTTTCTCTATATTATGTATTTATTATAAAATATAGTATCGTTGAGTTAGTATCCCATAACACAAGTCTCGAACTTACTTTGTGGCTAGCTCAATCTGTGTGATTTGTCCCAATATAAATTTTATTTATTGTCCGTAAACGCGTCAATTTCAAAATAGAAGAGAATAGAAAGAAATTGTATGAAAAATGTACTGAATACGTTAAGTTTAGATAACAATGCATTATTATTAAAAGCATGATCTGATGATGCAGGAACGGCTCCAGAAGTGGGAACTCTTCAACGGTTTACTGCACAGACATGATTTTTATGTAACTTGCTTCCGGTGAAGGAAAACATCGTGAGGAAACCTGCACACTGGTGGATATTTTAGTTCACTAGTGTGTATGCGACTACCTGCCACTAGATGGCGGTAAGTGGTCGTAAAAGCCATGTCATATGCCTTTAGGCGACTTGAATAAAATCTGACACCAGTGTTAGCAATAACACACCGTCAATGCCCATTCTAGTACAATCAAAATCCGTCATTTTTTCCCATTTTGCAACGTTTTATAGAAAAAAAATCTGAGCGTCCTGTTGTACAGAGGAGCTCCTAATATATTTCTTTTATCTATGGGAGCTCCAGAAATTTTTTTGGTCACTCAACCCATATTAATTTCCTATTCCCGTAACTCATCAATATTCATGTTGTCAGTAGATTTATTACCAACGTTATTGTTTATGCGAAAAAAATTGTGGAAGGGATTACCTTGATCCATGGTTATGATGGATGTTGGATTATCACATTAGGTGTGACACGCTTTTTATTGGTCTTTTTGCAGCCCCATTGCAAAAAGATTTATGTCACTGTGCATTTTTTTCAACGAATATGACATTTTTGTATGACCTTTGCTCAGCTTTGGGACGGAATAGGTTGAAAAAAAGACATTTTTGAAGTTTTTTTTTAATTACCAAACAGGCACAGGCAGGCATACGGACCGACTGATGATTAATAATCACTAAAGCTAATTCTTTTTACTTTTAAACTTTTGCGTTCGCGTTTCGCGACCACGGACCATTGTAACAAGGTCCGAAACAGCTTATAAAAATGTTTTATTTCTTATTTTTTTTAGTTGCACTTTATGGCACCACGTGACTGGTGGTTCTCAGTGCGTTTCGACCGCTGGCCGCGCTGTCATTTGAATTTTTCAAATTTTAACAAAGACATGAATTGGTTTTACTATTAGTTTTACTTTAAAATATTAATTCAGTCAATTTTATGAGTGATTGATTTTGGAAATGATTCTTTATGCTAAAGAAAATTGACCGATCGTAATAGCAGCGCGGTTGCAGGAAATGTATTTTCCCATAACATTCAAAGGATTGTGTTACTTAAAATGGTGGAAAACACTAAGATATGATAAACTACCTGTTAAAACTTTCACAGCTTTCATAGCGTCGGAAATGCCAGTAGCAACACGACACTGTTGACACTTTATATCAATTCCGTGGAAGCTAGTGTCTTGTTTACATAATTTTCAGTTTTGTATTTAAATGGGCCGGGTTATTTAACTCGGCGGTAAGCCACTTAACTTGGCTGGTTATTACCATGCTAAAGTGTTAGGTAATTTCTTCTAAACCTTAGAGACATACTGTTTTTATAAGAACTACTTCTTCTTTCATCTTGTTTAGGGTTTGGTAACGTTTTGTCGAAGAGAGTTCACTACTAGACATTAATGGAGCCCGCCCTGGAATAGAGACATTCAATAACCGCATTCCCATTGACAAACTGGTCACAAAATCAGTGCCGAATGTTCCAAATTCGATGATTACACGAACGTCGGACTTTTTCAAATGGGATACATAATATGTTTTTTCTTCATAATCACGACCTTATGTCACATTACGGCGTTACTACTAAGAAAAATAATTCCTATGGTTTCCTCAAACCACACATAAAACATCCTTTTTTAAATTCTATCCATTTTAAAATAACCATTTCCGCAAACAGAACCAATTTGTTTAGAATGCAAATTTGGACCAAACGTTTCTATTGACATCCTAAATGTTTGCGTATTGGCCCAAAATTAGTGCGTAAATAGTGGCCGTTTAAATGGTAATCTGGCCGTTTCTAGCTCGAGGCAGTATGAACCACTATAAACTGGTGTAAACCAGATAAGTCAGTCGACCTTTTAGCGATTTTCTCGCTCTGTGCGTTGGTTTTTTATGTTTTGTGTTTCTTGCTTTTTTCTGTTCGTTTTATGCGTTTGTTGAAGTTAAGCGTTTTTAAACACAAAATATGTAGTGAAAACAATTCATATAGAATATATTCTAGGGCGGGAACCATATACATTAATTGTTTTACTACCTAAAGCTTAAAATAGCAACAATATTCAAAGAGTTTTAGAGTTAGTACAAACAAGTTAATTTTGTTTCAAAAGCGATGTGTGTATCTTAGTGCTCGAATCGCGGCAACCGCACAAATTGAGTTTGTAAGCGTTTCTTATGAAGTTTGGTGCAAGTTAGCGGCTTACGCTGTTACACTGTGGTCTAAACTAATTATCGATACTTTTATTAATCAATCGGTGAGAGGATCCTATTTATACACCAAACTAAACTAACTATCTAAGGTTGGCTGCAAGATATTGCATAAGTCCGTCTTTGCACTCATTTATGTTTCAATACCTTGTTGTAACTAATAAATCCTTTGCGTATGGCGCAATACAGAATCACGCGAACGATGTCGCGGGCATCAGCTAGTCCAAAATATATGCGAATGTTTGCATTTGTTTAGTGGGTAACAGAGTAGAGCTGCAGAAGTGTAGATTTATTACTCAACTAGCTTTTGCCCGCGCCATTGCCCGCGTGATTTTCTCACGGGCACATTTATTTTTCCGGTATGAATCTATATCCTTCTCCATATTGGTACATGAATGGAATGAATGAATGAATGCTGTTGAATGCAATAACATACTCTGACGGCAATAAAAAATTGTCTCAAAAATGACATCAGTAGACTGTTGAGGAATTCTCTTATTGATAGCCCTTTCTAGCCCAAGCACATCATAATAATGAATATTCATCCAAACTTGCATTAGTTTCAATTCAACCTGTTCAAGATACCGCAAATTTTAATTTAAAGATTCCACCCACGTTCACCTGAACAAACATACTGACTTTCATACATTGCAAGTCAAGGGTAGGTTGCACCATCAATTTTGACGTTAACTTTAACCTGCGCAGAAAAACGCATTTATTTCTAAATGTCACCGGGAGCGTAGTTTAATGCCAAGTTCAAAGTTGACTGGTGCAACTCACCCTAAATAACGTTTTGTAAAGCCGCCTTCCTCTCATCACTTACGCCTCTTTACAAAGTCGATCGCGCTTAGCTCTTTGTACCGGAGTGCGGTACTTATCTTGTCAGTGTGTCGTGACCACTTTCCGCGGCAACTTGCTAAGAACAAATGTAGTTTTCTACTATTCTACACGTATTTTCAAACTCCAATCCGAAAGGAATGAATCTATAAAACGGCGACTTAGTAGCGGCCAATACACCCGTCCGTTAGCCCTGGGTTCGATTCCCGGCGCGAAAAATATTTGTGCTTATCATCACAGATTCGATTTCGATTCTGAACAAAGTTTTGTAGCGCGCATTCGAGTATTTTTTTTTCTAGATACTGAATTTACTTTCATTGTCTTCTCAGAAGTAAAAACAAAACATAGCCATAATTTTATTGTGATAAACAAACTTGATACATCGTCTGGCTCAGATTTAATACATTATCTTGATATAAAATACAAATAAGTTTTGTGGTTTGTTTTGTTTGTTTGTAAATTCTTCCTATTGCAAGAAAACACATACAGACTAAACAGTAAAGTAAAAAAAGACGCGTGCAAAGGCGGACTTTTCCCAGAAAGGGATTGGTTTTAATAAAATTTAAAAGCAGTTTAGTTCAATAGTGTGTATCCGTAGTTCTTCATTTCCTTGTCAGAATATACATATTCTTCTTCTTCTATGGGTGCCTCTCCAACTAGTGAAGGTCAGGGATTAGCATCAAAATGGACATAATATATGTATATTATGTCCATTTTGATGCTAAATATATAAACGGACATAATATGTATTATGTCCATTTGGAATACTTCCTTATTTGAAGGTAATTAGTACGTCATCATAATATCGAGAGCGTTATTTTATTGCTAACACTGGTGTCAGATTTTGTTCAAGTCGCCTAAAGACATCTGACAGGACTTTTACGACTACCTAACCCGCCATCTAGTGGCTGATATATGACTGTCCACGGGTAAAAGTACCTTATGGTCCATTTTTAGTTATGCATATTCTGTAATTTACTACTCAAAAACTATTTAGATTAAAAATAAAAATACATCCAAAAACTCACATGAAACCTGAAAACATTATACTCCTTCAGTGGGCAGTCACGTGAACACATGATATATCCACAATTCCCAAAAACCATACAGCAATTCTCTCATTGATAAATACTACATCAGTATACCTTTATTGAGTGTCAAAATTTTGTGTGCCGACACTCACAATTATGTGACGCTGACATAAAAGATCTCTTTCGTCAGTCACTCCAATGTGACAGAAGAAATTTTCTTCACTCTCCTTGAAAAGACACAATTCGTTAAAAATGCTAAACCTCCACCAGCCGATGACAAATTGAAAATTATGTAAAAAACCCACTAATGAAGCGAAATTACCGTCAAATTAGGATGGACAGTAATGACCGGCCTGGCCTAATAGCTGTAATTATTTTGGAGCCCATGAGAACTTCGAATTAAATGACGGTAATGAATGCCAAAGTGATATCATTCTAATAAGTGTCTGTATAAATGTATGTCTGTCCGTGGCGTGACATCGTAGCAGCCAAACGGCTGAACCGTTTTTAATCTAGTTTTTTTTTTTTATTTGAAAGACAATATAATCGAGGGTTCTTAGCTATACCTGGAAAAGGTACATTTTAGCCGTTTGGAAACCATCAACTCTTTTCTAGAAGTTGAGAGGATGTCAAGTTTCTTAAATTTTAAATTAATTTTATAAATAGACAATATCACGCACTATTTAAACTATCAAAGTGCAAAAAATTTTTTAGCTGACGTAAAATTAAGCACGCAAAAAGTTTTGAGTATTTCCGAAACACCTGAGACTTTTACGTTCAGTTAAAGCTGAACAAACAGGTAAAAGCTCGCACCTGGATTATCCTGAGCTTTTCAAAAGTTTGCACGTACTACTTTTTGACTGTCGAGTCGGGTCCCTCCGGTATCGCTGAATAAACAAGCAGATAAACATACATTTGGGTCAAAATTATACGTGATTTTAAGCGAACTTAGTAGTAATGGTAAAGGAAGTATTCCCATTGGGGGACAGGCGTCAAAGCCAAATTCAAAGGATTTATTAAGAAATTAGCTTTTGCCCGCGGCTACGCCCGCGTTTATTACGCGTTCTAAGCAACGTATCAAGATGAAACCTATGCCAGATTTAAATTTTAACCATCAGCTATACAACTGTGATACAATCGTGATACAACTGTGATTGTGGATACAACAGTGAGTGTGACAGTCGTTTTTGGTCGTCTTTTTTTCAAAAAGATTTTCATACAAACTTTGACCCCCCATTAAAGTCATTTGCTTTTTAAGTAGACAATGTTCGTAGGGTTTCTTTACACATTTTCTTTACACATCACAAATTTCATCAAAATTGGTCCAACGGTTTAGCCGTGAAAGCGAACAGACAAACACAGACTTTCGCATTTATAATATTAATAAGTAAATACTGCGTATAGATAATGATATTATCGTTACTACATTACTATATCCTGTTCTATTTTTTGAAGTAGCATAGAAAAATGCCATGAAAGAACGCTCTTTAACATTTCTAAAGCTATTGAACATACATTTTAAACAGCCATCTTGAAAAACATTCCTATTAATAAATTCTCAGATTTGCCCAAGTAAAAATAATATTAAATGCAAAATCCTTTCAGTCGTGATTGCGAACGTTGGGTAAATATTGAGTTATTACATGAGACGCCTGATTGCAGCTCTCTTCGAGTGGAAGAGTTATGCCGTTCTGCACGCCAATTGGAATAGCACCGATTTGAATGGTATATTTTATTGCCAAAGCATTCATTCTGAAATTAGATTTTCAATAGCAGTTTTTCACGTGACATTCTAATTCAAATAATATTACACAAAACGAAAAATAAACGTAAAAAGACGTTTGTTTCACCCGTTGCTGGTAAATTATCTGATAGTCTGTAAATATGTAACAGCATTAAAAAAGGCTAACTGGCAAATAAGTTTACCTGATAGGTTACAAAGGATGTTTTATCAGAAAGTGATGAAACGGACCTTTACAAATGATATATTTTATGTGTCTATACTCAACGGGAACACTGGTCTTTTGTAAAAGGTTTTTCCGTAAAATAGATCTATATAATTAGGGCTATCTAATAGCAAGACAACTTGTATTTGTTCTGTATTATTTTAAGAAATATGGGCTTAGGCAAATTTTCCTACAGCTCTTTTAAAATTAAACTTATCAAGTGAAAATGTAGTTATATAATTATAGGGCTATTTCGAACAATTACAAAACTGTTTCGCCCTGATTTTGATACACAAATACTTATGTGCGCACCATACCCAGAATGATTTTCTTTCTTTTTTAATGATCTGTGTGTAGCACCTAAATATTAATGGTGCTATTCGGATTGGTGCGCAAAACGGCATATCTCAAATGGAATTCTCGGAATTTTCAGCTTCAAGTGATTGTTGGATTTGTGATTCGTTAGAGGTGCTACCTGACTTCAGTTTTCCTTCACATCGGTACCACACGGCTGTGGTCAAATTCGAATGTATACATTCACCATTTGACCACACTATTATTTATACCTACAGTGGGTAACATAAAAAATTAATAACAATACTCAACGGCCTACATTAAAAGTGTTATGTACATTAGATACTATTATCACTATTGAACTAAACTGTTAGATCACAGAATATGCATAACTAAAAATGGACCTTTTAGCCGTGGACAGTCATATATTAAAATCTGCTAGTAAGTCTCCTAGGTATACATAATCAATGACGTACCTACTATTTGGGTGATTTTCGAAGAGATTCGACCGCTGCGGCCGCGCTGTCATTACAATTTTTCAAATTTTAACAATAAGAATTAAAAAGAATTAAGAAATTAATTTGTATCGTGGTAAAGTAGGTAAGTTGATTTTATGAATGATTGATTTTGGAAATGTTTCCTTGCTCAAGAAAATTGACGGATGACGTAATGACAGCGGCAATGAAACGCTCTTAAAGCTACCGAGGTACACAGAAAGAAGAAGAAGCTAAACTTACCAATATAACAGCCAGCAGAAATAAAACCCGTGCCATCGTTTCAGATCAGTCCCATGCCACCGAGTCACGTCATTATCTGCAACAAAAACAATGCAATAATGACACAGATTCTTTTAAATAATTTATTTACAAGAATGATATTTTTGACAGTTAAGCTACTATTATCGGCAGAGACGTAACATTGGATTCGACACGTGAATAAAATCATGTTCGCGCAGTAAACCGTTGAGAAGTTTCTTCGTCGGCATCTGAACCTGGGTGCATCAGGATTAGTTTGTTCTTTTTTTCTACCATACCTGTTTCTTATGGGGGTAGGCGGAGAATAAAGATTTCTCACTTTCTCTCAATCGGTTCCTTACTTATAATTCATGAATGTTCTCCGCTTATAACATTTTTTTAATTTAAATTTCGAAAATTTACAATTAATTTTAACATCCTCTAAATCGTTAATTTTTTTTTTTTTTTTTCATTTATTATGGCACAAACAGTCATAGATACAAATAGTATTACAAAAACAGTGAACCATATAATAGACCAAACAGTGCCGATTATGTATATGCTGTAGTAATTTATAAATGCATGCGTGTTAACAATAAATATGATCTAAATTATCACATCCTAATAATAATTTAATACAGTGATGTTCTAAGAACATTAGTATCCTATAAGTACAAATAATAGAATCTCAAAAAGAAAAAACAAATCTATGATATAATATTAACCTAAGATATAAACCATTAATATCAAAGATTTACCATTAATTTTAAATATTTTGTCAAAACCGCTACAATATCGATTAATAGACCTACTTTACGAGACAGAATGTAACTATATAACTTTTCACCATCGAATCGATTCGAAGTGACGCAGCGAACCAATCACACTGCATTGTGGTTGTCGTTGCGTCACAATGGCGCACTGTGATTGGTTAGCTGCGTCTCACTTCGAATCGACTCGATGGTCAGATCGCACTAAGCCCTCAGTTACGTCGCCACGGAACAATAAAAGTTTGCCAACAAATCGCAATCGATTCTACAACGACAATATATCGCAATACAATATTAACCTCGTGACCTGAATCACGATTTTTGGGCTGTTGAGACTTGTGTCACGCCATACGACATTTTTACTGAGAACCATTACTTTGGTGTACTTTATTTAACTTATTTAGATAAGTACTTACAATATACTTGAAAAAACGAATTGTTGTAATTTTAGGACCAGCCCGCCTGACGTCGGGAATGCCGGTGTTACCGGTAATAACGTGAAAAAGTTCTTGTGACGGTCTAATTTTTGAAGAAATTACTTGAATTTGAATTATGAATTTACCTAACAACTGAATTTTTGTCTAAAATTTATGTCTAACCTAGGGCAAAACACTCTGGACACATCTCTCTGGACAGCTCCTGATTTCATTCGGCGTTGTGGCGCCGCGAAGCCCAAAAATAAAAGGAAAAGTAAATCTAAGAATTCTGAATAATCAGTTGTGATTTTCCAACCGGTTGTTTGATGTCAACTTTTTTGAGAATGCTATCGTTGCCTATCTGCTGCTAAGGACAATCCACATCCACATGATGGCCATATTTTAGGGCGGAATCACACGCCAGCGCTATGCAGCCGCCATATTGATCAGAAATCAAAACAACAATTTCACACAGGCCATATTTCTGCTGGTTCGATGTTACGTGACTACAATACATGTAAGAAGGTTCTCAGGTCGAAGTTGTGAGCTATCTTTTTAACCCCCGACCCAAAAAGAGGGGTGGTGTTATAAGTTTTACCGCTAAGTGTGTCTGTCTGTCTGTGTACGTGGCACCGTAGCTTATCAACGGGTGAACCGATTTGGATCCGTTTTTTTTTTTAATTTATTTGATAGCTAATTTTTTGCGGATGAAAAATTACCTTTTCTGATTGGCCCCGGACCATCTTGGATGTTTAATACATATGTATTTGTTATAAAATATAGTATGGTTGAGTTCGTATCCCATAACACAAGTCTCGAACTTACTTTGGGGCTAGCTCAATCTGTGTGATTTGTCCTAATTTATTTATTTATAAACTCAAAAGGAGAAATAAATTATCGACCTCTTGTTATTGAACCACGTCCGTTGTAACGCTACACAAAACAATTGCAATCGACTGGGCATACTTTTTGATTTGGCGAGCAAACATACAAGCGAAATCGAGATTTTTATTAATGTTTCCGAAATTTCCGAAGACCGTACGAGAAAATCAATCTATTTTCAGATCAGAAAAAAATAATTGTTATTAATATAATTGTCGAAATTTCGGGTTAAAAAGTACCCTATATATTATTTCAGGTTATATTCTACCTCGTGTACCAAATTTCATAACAATCCGTTCAGTAGATTTTGCGTAAAAGTGTAACAAACATACATACATATCCTCACAAACTTTCGCATTTATATTAATAAGAAAATAGGACTACTAGGGTTGAAATCCGGCATTTGTTTTTAAAGAATAATAGCCATGAATATAGTTCAGCAAGATCAGACAGTCACGCGATTCGATCACGAATTCAAGACCATATGACACATGGATGTACAGATACAAGAGTAGGCCTCTAGCAAATATTAATATAATAAATGCGAAAATAAGTTTGTTACCTCTTCACGCTCTATCTACTCAACCAATCTTCTTGAAATTTTTCATATATATAGTTTGCAGTATGGAAAAGGACATGGGTAGCTTTCATCCCGGAAACATAACAGTTCCCGTGGGAAATTTACGCGTGTGAAGCCGGGAAATTATGTAAAAGAAGTACTTTGTAAAAAGGCATATTACAAGTCTGATGATTATGTGAACGACAATAATGTTTGGCCCAAGCATGGTGCAGTATCCTCATAACATATGTAATTGATTTATGATATTATTAACACTTTTTAATATTTTATTGGAAATACAACTTTTATTTTATTTTATTTAGTCATTTAAATATTGACATTTTTAATAATGATGTAAATTCGTCCTCCTAATTTTTAATATATGTATAAGACTTATATTTGTTAATTGACGTCCTTGGAGAAAAGGCTGCGGTGAAGTTTGTTGCGCCGCTTCTTCTTCACCTGCGCTTTGGAAGCCGGCAGTAGACTTAGTTTAAGTAATTTTTTGACGTCAATAAGTGATGTATATCATCCTAAATTGAATAAAGAATATAAATTTGAATTTTAAATTGAATCAACGGCGGAACTGATTTTGATGCGGTTTTTTTTATACGATAGCTAATTTTTATACGGTAGTTCTTAGATATGTTTGATCAAATTCGGTTCAGCCGTTCAAAAGTTGTAGCGAAATAAATATTCAAAGTAGGGGGGTTTTTTAATTTGTCTAACAAACAAACTTGTAACATGAAACCGGTAGATAAAACGCTGGTAATAATTATGTGAGTCCTGTTGTTCTGAATATTAACGCGTTGTAACACACAATATAATTCTTTACAACCAGAAATTTCTACAAAAATATGTTATATCACAAATACCGTAAATTTGTCATAATAATATATTTTGTTTGTCATTTTACCACTCATTGACAGTAATAAGATATGAGATATGCCGTCCCGCGGGGCGCACAACATGACACATCCATTAGAAGTATATCACGGATAATGGCAAGATTGTCAGGGCTAGCGTAACTTTCCTACTTTTTACTAAAATTTTATTCATGTGTATTTTTGCAACAGTACAGAGTTTTATTCTTTACAATTATTTATTTAATCGTGTTGTTATAAGTAATTTATTATAAGTAATGAATGTATTATATTTGTATTATTTGTTTAAATAAAATAGGTATTGTTAAAAACGCAAAAAATTGTGTGTTATTCTAGAATACACACAGGACATTCGTGGATTTGTCGTCTGGAAAGTTGCAAAATCACACCCAAATTTTGAAAATTTTAAGGTTTATTTTTCACACACATTCCGGGCTTTGGAGCATCACAGCCGTGAATGTGACTGGAAACACGTGAGAATGAGAAAGAGAGTCAGAAAGAGTGCTGACGTAAATAACGTAAACAAGTACTTAAGTATCACAAGTGTTTTAAACTAGCTTATTTCCCTCGGGAACATTTATTTTTCCTCCATAGCTCAAACTACGTGTATGCAAAATTTATAGAGGTATATAACAAACAATATTACTTTCGCTTTTATAATATTAGTTAGGATTTTCTTATGAAAGATCTTGATGTTCATTGTTCGATAAATATGAAAATAACACGTGTGTCACAGCCCTAAGGTGACCTCGATTTACGCCAATCGTATTCAAATATACACCATTTTTATACCGTCCGATATTTTTATATGGGGCCTTGGTAATGTTCTAAACAAGGTTAAGAAATGAACTAATACTTAGGTACGGTTAGACCGTGGTATGCATGGTCGATTGACTAATAGGCAACGCGGGGTACATGGTAGATTGGCTATTAGATACTTATTTTAGACAATGCCGTACGACAGTTTGCATACATCATTCATCATCATCAACAGCCATTTAAACTTCCCCACTATTGGGACACAGGTCTTCCTTATGAGTCCATAGCGATATGGCATCACTACATAATATAAAACAAAGTTGCCCTTTGCGTCTGTTTGTTTCTTTTAGCTTCTCCTTCTTTTAAACCACGCCACGGATTTTGATGCAGTGTTTTTTATTAGTTAAAGTCGAACCGGGTCGCTAGTGTTAGAATGAAAAAGACTTCGATAACTCAATTTATGCCTTCCTAAGTGTTGAGGTTCTTATGGGCAAAGAAGCGACTTACCACGTGAGAGAAAATAAGGTCTTCTTATAAATGCCTATTTTTTAAATGTTTTCTCGGTAATCTCATCCTGTCTTTCTGAGTGGATCTTTGTTCAAGATTCGCTGACTTTTACGGATAGTCTGCAGAAACCAGTGGCGGTATAGAAGTGCAGTCGTGTGTAGTTAAACATGACTATAAACATGTGTAGGTTGACTAGGCGGTGAGTTTGTTATATCTACTGCCTCCTTCTTTCTTCTTCTTCTTCCCGACTTCACGACGTCACACAATGCTGCAGTTTGTAAAAAAACGAGACACTCTTATAAAAGTCATTGTTTTAATTTAGTTTCTTTCGTACATTCCAAATCACTTACTGTTTCCAATTTTTAAATGGACGAGAGAAAATGCTTTTTTTTGTATTGCGACAAAACGTGTATTTACACGTCAACCGTTTTCAACTGAACCTAGTCTTTTTATGTCACTGGACACAGCTCCATTCTAGTTTTAATAATAATGTGTACAATTATTACTAACATTAGTACATAAGTACTAACAACTCTGGACTATGTAATTTGAATGTAATTTAAATATGTCTGAAATAAAGATATTTATTTATTTATTTATTATTATTTTATATGATGGTGTGTTGGCGCTAATGGTCGTGTTGGCGCAGTTTAGCTTTAATTCTGTTCTCATAATTATTTTGTACTTTCAGACACCCGTCCAGGTTAAATGGAACGTAAATTCACTCGCTAAATAATAAAAAAAATTGATAAAATTGTGACGAGATGGTGGCGCTAGTGTGCATCTTAAGTAAGCTTTATTTCTGTACTCATAATTGTTTTGTCCTTTCGGGCACCGGTCTGAGTGCAAAGGACCGGAACGACATTGATGTACCTCAGTTCCGCTTTGATTCCGGTTATTTATCTTTATACGGTTTTTCTTATCTTTCCTTATAACAATTTTAGCAATCATGGGAATGTCCTCACTTTTGGTTCAGTAACTGAGTACATAGAATATAAAGTTTAATTGGGTAAACGAGCGTGTGGTAAAAGCATTTGTCTAATGGTAAGCAAACACCGCAGCGTACCAACATAATAGGTCATAATCCATACTATTATAAATGCGAAAGTCTGTCTGTCTCTCTACCACTTTCACTGCTCAACCGGGTAGGATTTTGATGGAATTTGATACGCATGTAGTTAAAGAACCGCGTCCAAACATAGATTTCTTTTTTTTCAAAACTCAACCCGCAAATGATTTTGATACAAACTTTCACTCCCTATTCCAGTGGGGGGTGAAAATTTGTATGAAAATCACGTCTGTTCGCGATTCACGACGCTTTCTCATATAAATTCACGGGAGTCAATCCGCGGTCAAAAGCTAGTTGATGATAAATTTATAGCATCAAATGCAGAGTAGCTTAACGTCTGGCATAGAGTACTATTATAGTTCAAATCCGGCATTTGGATCAAAAACTACAGCCGACTACGGAGAATTCTAGTTATCTATCATAGTTTGAATACGTTATCGAAACTACGCTACCCTAAAAGGACTTAAGGAACACTCGAGTGGAATACAGAAAATCCTTAAAGTTGGCAAGAACTCACGAAGTTGTGCTAAGTTGGAAACTCTTGGCATACATTCCGATACAATATGTAGTTTGTGCTGAAACATGTTTAGGAGTATTTCTGGAAGGTCGAAGAAGGGTCAATAGGTAGATATAGTAATGCATGGAGGAAGTTAGGGGAGGCTTTTGCCCAGCAGTGGGACTCAAATAGCCAATAAAAAAAATATCAAAAATATAAATAAATAAATATATAGGGACAAATCACACAGATTGATTTAGCCCTAAAGTAAGTTCGAAACTTGTGTTATGGGATACTAACTCAACGATACTATATTTCTATATCATATATATAATAATATTATATATAAACGTCCAAAAACCTAGGTCAATCTGAAAAGATCATTTTTCACGTTGACCGGACCGGGGATCGAACCCGAGACCTCCAGTGTAGCAGACCGGCGTGATGACCATTAGGACACAAAGGTCCATTTTTTACGTTATATCAATTTTTTAATTTTTTTTTATATATTTGTATTTATGTAGGTACCAGGGACCGGACCGCTATCCCTTATTCACGGGTTTTGAAGGGGTTTTTGGAATGGGTTTGCTTTCGAAAGCCTTTCGGTGCTGTAACCCGTTCAATTTGCTTTGGTAAGCGCTATATCAACGACTACAAAACCCTTTCTTTGAGGTAAGTCATACGAAGGGGTTACCCGTACAAATAGTAGGCTAATTTATGCTTTAAGCTCAGGTCATACGGTCTTAATTTGAATATATTGGAATGCACAATAAATACCTACTAAGCGCGTGCGGTATAGCGGTGCGTTATTATTTAGGCTCTTCACACACGGAGCTACGCAAATTTGCACAGGAGCGGGGTGTGATGAAAACTACACCCCTCTCCCCCCGCAGACATTTAAGGGGAAAGCCAAACAGGGTAAGCGCTATAACGAACGGGTTACCCCTTCGAAAGAGTTAGCCATATCATATGGGAAATCCTTTGAAAGGGTTAGCCTCACCATATGGGATAGTCATTGGATTGGGTTAGCTGTTAATGGTCCCTGGTAGGTAACAGCTGAAAATCAGCGCTGTGTCTTCCAGTCATGGCACAAAGCTGAGCTGGGATACATTTCGACATAGACCCCTAGTTTCTAGACAAATATAAAAACTGTATCTTTTTTTTTGCTGAATAAAGTATTTCTATGTTATTTCTTAAGTGTCATAACATGTAAACAACCTTCGAAATATTCATTGTCGAATTTTGTTGAAAATAAATCAAATATTATTTTAAACATATCACAAATATTATAAATGCGAAAGTCTGTTTGTTTGTCTGCGTGTCTGGTACGCCTTCGAGTGGTTCTAAGAGCGTTTCCGACCGCAGCGGTCGCGCTGTCATTACAATTTTTAAAATTTTAACAAAGACAAGAATTAGTTTCACCATCTGACGTTAAAATCATTAATTTGGTCATAAAATCGTCAATTTTATGTATTATTAATTTTGGAAAGGATTCCTTCCTCCAGAAAATTGACGGATCGTAATGACAGCGCGGCCGCAGCGTTCGAAACGCTCTGAGAACCACCCTTTCACGGCTGAATCGCTGGACCGATTTTGATGATATTTGGTACACATATAGTTAAAGGCCCCCAAATTTATTATAATGGGGGGTGAAAGATGTGTGATGTGTTCCGCTTTCGCAGAATAACTCATGAGGGCGAAGTCGCGGGCAAAAGCTAGTACAATATATCGTAAAACATTTATTTGACATTTATACATACATATTAATCACGTCTATTTCCCATGGCGGTAGACAGAGACTAGGAATTTCCACTGGACACGATCTTGAGAAATATCACTAACCACATTTGTCAGTTAATATCTTTGAAGAAAATGCCGCGGTGAAGTTTGTTCCGCCGCTTCTTCTTCACCTGCGCTTTGGAAATCGGCAGTAGACTTAGTTTCAAGTTACTTTCTTCAATAAGTGATGTATCATTCAAAGTATAAAGAATTTAAATTGGATTTTTTTGCAAATTAAAGTTTAAAAGTGCTAATTCATGTTGTCACTTTATCGAGAACAGCTATCCGGGCATGTGCTAAGTGCCTTTTTAAATACTATACTAATGTGTGCAAAATTGTGAACAACGGTTTGTTAGATAAAAAGATTACTTACTGATAATACATACATTTCAGCTAATAACTAAATCATGTAAGAACTTATTTACTTTATATGACACTAGCGGCTCGCCCATGCTTCGCTCGGGTAAAAACATTATAAATTATACACATAGACCTTCCTAAGGAATCACACTATCTACTGGTGAAAACCGCACGAAAATCCATGCATCAGTTCTTGAGTTTATCGCGAACATACAAATAAGTCTATTTGTATGTTTTACGGCAAATGACTTTGTTTTATAATATGTAAGGATTTCGCTGTAAGTACTACCTATTGAATACTACTCTGCCGTAATAACGTAAAAATACCGTTAAAATATTAAAGGCTTATCTATGATTTTACGACTGCCCGCCTGCCTGACGTCAACACAACATTGAGAATGCTATTACACATCAGCTGCCTAGGCTATGCCTTTGGCGCCTCGCATAACATGCACGTTACCGTATGCAGTGGTCCTACGCTAGGGCGGAACCACACGCCGCCCTATGTAGTATATCCGTAGCTTTATCTGCAGTGATAGTATAATAGCCATTGATTTTCCGGCTAATAAAATATTCACACGGACACTACAGCTCAGACAAAATGAGGTCGTTCGATAACTTCACAACCAGTGTTACATACATTATGTTGTTATAAACTGAACCGCATATACAGTTTGAGAATTTAATAGCTCAAGTAATTGCAAAATGCACTTACAAAGAACGTAACAATATATCTTATAAGTATATATCTTGACGACCTCAGCGGCGCAGTGGCAAAGTGCTTGCCTCTGAACCGAGAGGTTTCGGGTTCGATCCCCGGTCGGGTCATGATGGAAAATGATCTTTTTCTGTTGGGCCCGGGTCTTGGATGTTTATCTATATATGTATTTGTTATAAAATATAGTATCATTGAGTTAGTATCCCATAACACAAGTCTCGAACTTACTTTGGGGCTAGCTCAATCTGTGTGATTTGTCCTATTTTATTTATTTATTTATATCATGTAACACGAGTATAATTCAAATAAACAGATATAAAATCTTGACAGCTGACAAGCAACCGCATTCCCAAAAAAGGTCGCCGGTCGTAAAATCACAGCAGAATCTTCAAAACACAAAAGTTATTTTTTTAGGCACCCAGAATTAAAAACGCGGAAATGTAGGTAAATGGAACAAGATATTAACTAAATAACAATTTGTAAAACAACATGGCGAACCAAATCTGTTACTAACCAGACTCCCGCCAAAATTAAAACATTCAATTAAATAGGACGGACGGAACAATTAATTGAATGAGAGAAAAAAAGAAAGAAAAAATATCAATTTACCTTTTCTATAAGGGTTCGTCGTACAGTTGTTCAGCAAAAACATTTAAGTAAACTGTTCAACACAATAATGGTTTTATGTTCGAGTCGAGACAGGTCTGAAGGCTCACTGTTCAAATAGTTGGTCTATAATAAATTCAAACTAGCGTGTAGTGATAATGAAAAAAAATAATTAATTACGATAACAAATCGTAATTTTACATGTTAAAGAACCATTGGCGGCAATATCATCTGACAATATATGAAAAAATATTTAAACTAAGAACATATTGTAATTTATTATTTTATCAGTGGCCAGTGTACTAACACAAAATCTGGACAATCACAATATCTACCAAACTGTCAACCAGTGTGCAGGTTTCTTCACGATGTTTTCCTTCATCAGAAGCTAGTGTTGGTCTATGAAAACTACTATATATGATTCAGACTGGTATACAAACTCATATGGCACGAGTAGGATACGAACCTGAGACCTTTCGATCCACAGGCGGGCGTGTTAACCACCACCGCTTCATATAAATATCAACTTATCATTTTATAAAGTGATAAGAATAATGAATTAAAAGGAACTTTTGTTATGTTATATGAAACAAATATCAAACATATTCGCACGAATCCTTTTTCCTCATGAAATGAAATAAAAATAAAAAGGAGGTGAAAGCCTGAACGATCTGAGCCACTCTCATTAGTTTAATTAAAGCAGTTGTTTCGCAGAGTGCCGCTCTGTTGCTATATTGAAGACTTTAAAACGATTTATAAATTACTTTCAGTTTCATTTTCGATTTCTAAAAAAGAATACGCTTTAGTTTAAACCCGGTCCATGGCGCATCGTTCGACAATAGACAATCAGCAAATACATCTTATAAACATTGAAAAACATAATCTGCACGTTTTCATTCACTACATATTTTTACTTGCATCAAAATGTTTGTGCCCGATGAAAAACATGTTACCTACACATAACCCCATTGCTGCATTGTTTTGACGAGTCAACGCAATACAACGCAGAAATTATATGTAGTTTTGACGTACGTCGACGCATTTCAAAATCAAAACCTATAGAAAGCAACGGAGCGGCAACGCGTTGCGTCAACCCAACGGAGCAATTAATTAGTTTCAGAATCCATTCCAGAATTGGTTAGTTGCTATCAAGTCAAATCATATCAGCGTGTCAATATGACAGCGTGCAATAGTGACATAACAAATGTTGGAGTCAAAAATCGTTTTAGGAAATACAAAATTTTTCTCTAAATAAAATTGATAAATAAAAATGACATTAGATTATCGTTTAATGTGAATGCATTTGTACATTAAACATTATACACACAGGCGATTGACGGTAGCTGACATAGTTACCACAAAGCCGCGTCAGTCACAGGATCCGATAACAGATGGCGCTAGTTGGCATCGCTCCAACAGCTCATTACGCTCGCCCGAGCTAGAACACTAAACAGAATAGGTATTTATTGTTTGCATTTAATGGACTAAAATGCGTTGCCCGAATTAGATTTAAGCTCGTGTTATCTTTTGCCAATCCTAGAATAAACCAAATTTTTAACCCCCGACGCAAAAAGAGGGGTGTTGTAAGTTTGACCGCTAAGTTTGTTTTTCCGTCTCTGTCTGTGTATGTGGCACCGTAACACATCAACGGGTGAACCGATTTGGATGTGTTTTTTTTTATTTGATAGCTAATTTTTATACGGTGGTTCTTACATATGTTTGATCAAAATCTTTCAAGTTCTTACATTGTACAACGCCGCAGTCACACAAGTTGTTGCGAGACCAAACTGCCGAGGGAAGGTCACCCTGGGGAAGCTTCTCAGCTGGAGGAATATTGAGATTTCCAGGAACCGCTACGAAAATATTAAATGTTCGAATACATTTGCAAGATTTACGTATTCAGATGGATACAGTAAATAAATAAATATATTAGGACAAATCACACAGATTGAGCTAGCCCCAAAGTAAGTTCGAGACTTGTGTTATGGGATACTAATTCAACGATACTATATTTTATAACAAATACATATATAGATAAACATCCAAGACCCGGGCCAATCAGAAAAAGATCATTTTCCATCATGACCCGACCGGGGATCGAACCCGTCCCGGGTTCAGAGGCAAGAGCTTTACCACTGCGTCACCGAAGTCGTCAAAGTGACAAAATGAAACCAAATGAAAGGTTTGTTACAAAATGTCTGCAAAGGTGAATTGTCAAATTCAAAATTCAAATTCAAATCATTTATTCAGAAATTAGACCTTCACAGGCACTTTTTCTCGTCAATCTTTATATTTATAGTTATTTCTCACAAGCTACAAACTACTGGCATTTCGGAACGACCACTGCTGAGAAGAAATGCCGAAAGAAACTCATTTGAACAGTGTTGGTCCCTATCATGCCAGATCGGCTTACCATTATTGTTTCTTACAATGTTTTTTTTTCTTTCTAATAATATATAAAAGTACATAATGTACATAGTCAAAAGGTATATCAAAACAGGTTATGATTGTGATCCGAGTGCTGATTATAATATATATATTCAAACATTTCATAGGCAAACATTTCTGTGACATGTAATAGGTGACAAATGTTGATGGATTCGCCGAAGTATTGCCGCCATAAATCCATGACAGAAACTAATTTTTTTTTGTGACTTCTCAATATTGTTTTGTTGACGTATTTATTTATTCGAAGTGATGGTTGTTTGGTCTCATTCTGTCAATGCCAATATTGTTCATTGCGATACTGACAAAGTATAATTGCTTAGAGTAATAATAATATTTATTTTTAAAGTGAGACGCAATAAGAACTAGGTATATGACAATAATAAAATTTGTGTCAAAGATGAAATTTTTATATATTTATTATAATATGTTTTTTACAAAAATGTCAAAGACAAAGATTATTTATTTGCAAAAACATGAGTTTTTTTTTTCACAAGTTTTTATTGTTGTCGTAGAGTTCTTGTTGCATTCAATGTGTGAGAAAAAATCATGTCCACGCAGTTGAACAGTTTCCACGTCTGGAGCCGTTCCACCTGGTCATGCTAATAATGCTGAGCTTCGGAATTATGCGATGTTGAGAGAGAGAGAGAGAGAGAACTAAATTAGTATAGTTGAAAAGAGATACAAATCTTGTACGAAAACTGAAACCAATTAACTCAAATTCCCTCAGTAGAAGTGACTAATGATCAACTCCTCAAAAACACTCTCCTTTGACACCGTGGCTGAACCGAAAATGATAAATCACGTCAATTCAATAGACTGAATAAATAATGAACGTTGGCGTATGATTAATGGGAATCAGTGCGACTGTGCAATTTACCTTAGTTCTAGGGAGAGGGTTGTGGTTACGGTCATAAGCGGAAGCGATTTTACCTTTAAACCGTGCTCAAATTCGCGTTCCCGTTTTCATTTTGGAGCTGCGATTATATGTGACCCCCAGGTTCGAATTTTACTCATGCCACATGAGTTGGTATGCCAACCTGATTGTCTCTCTATTCTCGTTGTGTATCACCTGCCTAGGCGATGTATTCTACATACACGGAAGGATATGGAGTGGACCAATTCTAGGGCGGAACCACACGCCATGTATAGAGGTTTTCATAAACCACCACTTGTTAGCGGTTTCGTAAAAGTCGTATCAGTTGACTTTAGATGTCTGGAAAACATTTGACAATCTTTTGATTCTAACGAGTATGTTATAATACTACAATACCTTACAACCAGGAAAAATATTGTTTGTTTGTTAGTAATAAACTTTAATGTACAAAAATAAGTACATAAATTAAAATTAACACAAGAATTAATATTATAACTAAACTACTTATAATTTATCATCCGCTTTATCTCATCCACATGGCCTCACCCTAAGATCCTTGTTAGACTCAGTGTTGCGAGTCACGATCCTACCATAAAAGAAGCCTGAGTGGAACTGACAGATTTCCTATGCCCACAGACTATGAAATGTCAGAAACTGCCGAATTTTATGAAGATAAATAAAAATTAATTAACTTTTTCGGGTGAGTTGACCGTCAACTTTGACGTTAACTTGAAAAGTACCATGGATTTAGTAAGTATTTCGTACAACAGAGTACCTACTAATTCCATGAAAACAGTACGTACCTACCTCGTACTATAGACAAGTTCTGTTTATATTAATTTATTCGAAGCGCCTGCTAAAGGTATATAGCAAGCAATCGCTCCCTTGCATCACAATAATTTAATTTTCGTATTCTAATGCATTTAGTTGAGACGCGACACTAATAGTAAAGTGATTGCTATTTCAAATTTACAAGGCACTTGCACTGTAGTTAATAGAGCCAAGTCTGAATTTATTTTATTTCAATTATTGTTAGTTATTGAAACTGATTGTCAATTTTTCATTGTAGCTTGGTGTTTACATTAAAAATATATTTAGTTGACCGTTTTACTAACCAAATTATTAAGTGGATCTAACGTGAAACAAATAAGGGAGATAGAAGAATTTATGGTGAAATCACCCTAAATTGCGTGCACCACTCAACTTTGCGTTTTTCTGCGCAGGTTAAAGTAAACGTCAAAGTGGACTGACGCAAGTCTTAATGTAGGTACTTACGTACTTTACACGACATGAATGCGTACATTTTAGGAACTATTTGCGTTTTTACTCAATATGACATGAAGTAAATTATAACAAGCAGTATTTATTATTAAAAAGACGTGGAATTCTGTCGCCAATAAAGTGTCTTTTTCTAGAATGATATAATTTTACTAGTTACGCCTTCTTTCCACATGAGCCTTTTTAAAATACTTAATAAGCACAAGTTGATAAAATTTCAAACATGTAGATTATTACAGTCCAATAGACAACGGGACAGGCAATAATGAAATATTATCTTCTAAAAGCTGCTAAAATTACTTTATCGCGAAATATAAATTTAAAAAAATGTATCCAACACCGATAATTAAGTCAGAAAGTATAAAAAATGTTAGATTTCTTTAATTACAAGTGCGTTTCACCTCTATCCAGCCTGATTGTTTGTCCTAACTTGGAGGTACCCCGGCCGTGCACGCTAGTGTTGCATATTCTACTTGTCTAGACAGTAACTGCCTGCTAATCGCAATGAATTTATTATAGGCGCCAACCGATGTTAATGTACCTATAAAGGATATTCCAACCAAACTTTATACCAGCTCCACTCTGTCGCTGAACACAGTCACATGCCGACGCGAATGCGTGAACATTGCGTAGTTAGTACAAGTGTTTTTATTTACCTCAATGAAAAACCAGCAATGTTTGCCGAATCCGCCAAAGTTTAGCAAACTGTTAGACGACAATGTGAAGCCGGTATTGTGGATAGCCATTAGTTTTATAACGTGTAAAATTACGTGTAGCTCTTCTTTATGTGACGTGTGTTTCCGCCCTGGAATAGGACCACTCCATATCCTTCGTATTCATATTAATTTGTTTGCCAAATTAGTGTAGATACAATCATCATCATGTCATTTAAGTTCGTTCCGAAATGGTAGTTGTTTGTGACTTTGGTAAATATCACGACCTCGGTGGCGCAGTGGCGCAGAGCTTGCCACTGAACTGAGAGGTCCCGGGTTCGATCCCCAGTCGGGTCATGATGGAAAATGATCTTTTTCTGATTGGCCCGGCTCTTGGATGTTTATCTATATATGTATATGTTATAAAATATAGTATCGTTGAGTTAGTATCCCATAACACAAGTCTCGAACTTACTTGGGGGGCTAGCTCAATCTGAGTAATATGTTCTAATATATTTATATTTAGTTAATTTAGAAATTTACGTGAAAAAGTGCCTGTGAAGGCATAATTTCTGAATAAATGATTTGATTTTGATTTTCAGGCTCTCCTTGAAGTTCCTTCCATTATTCTCCATATGTAATTAATTGCTTCTGTATAAATTCAAAAAGTACAGGTGGATATTTGTACTATCAGATTCAGGGCTGTCTGCCACAAGGATTATTTGCTTAATAGGCAGTCCTAACAATAGGCCATATTACGCAAAACTCAGCGCAGATGGCGCTACTGGTACAACTAAGGTACACAAACATTGCCAATGGAGGCAATAACACCATTTTAGGTTATGTTCTGCATTATTTGGTCAACTTTGGTCATATTGATATGAACTTAATTTTGACTGAAGATCTTACCTGTATGAAGTCCATATTTTAATCTTCACGAGTGATGTGTTCCGAGCTTCTTTTCGACCGTTTACTGGCTTGAAAATTTTACAGCGCTAGGTTATAGGAATATATCAGATACATAGAGTGTACCTTTAATGGTTTCACCCGAGCGAAGCTGGGCTGATGAGCTGCTAGTTTCATATAATCACGACATTTGACCCGAGAAGACTGTACTATTGGACCCAATATAAACAACAATAGCTTATAATCCGTAACCAATATGTGACACTAGCATCTTCACGATTTGACCCTAAGCCGACCTGGCCCTTTCGCACTACACCCGGTTAGAGAATTTACTGTTTGTATACATGGTAGTTTATTGAAAACAACACATTTTTTAGCTATGTGAAGGTTGTTCTCCGGGAGTACCGGCAGAGGTGAAAACTTTATATTAACGTTGTGCATTTTTGACGCCTTGCGAATTGCTGATCAGTCACGAGTCTTGACGCGAGTTTAATTTTTTTTACCCATTACAAAAAATCAACAACGCCCCTAAATGATCGTATTTAAAGGAAATCCATAGGAATGTTATAAAAGTCACCTTAACGTATATACTACTATAGACAGACATCTGTGTGAACGCGATAAACTCAAGAACTGCTCAAGATCTGCTCAAGATTTTTGTACAGTTTCTCTAATAGATAGTATGATTCTTGAGGACGTAGCCGGGACGAGCTGTTAGCAATATAATAAATCGGAATAATAGAATGAAAGATTACAACAAGAAAACGTGACAGACGGTTCTCAGAGCGTTTCGAATGCTGAGGTCGCGCTGTATTTACAATTCGTCGATTTTCTTGAAGAAGGAATCGTTTCCAAAATCAGTTATTCATAAAATTGACATTATCACAATACAGGTTAACAATCTTAAAGTCAGATAGCAAAACCTATTTTAATTTTTGATAAAATTTTAAAAATTGTAATTCTACCTCAGCGGTCGAATCGCTCTACGAACCGACAGTGTAAACGACCTTTATGTTTGAACTTTGAAGTCCACACCGCTTAATTTAGCGGTTAGTTCTTGTCGGGTCAGTGAGTACGGTTCCATAAGTCCAATTATATTGAAGGTACTTCTTTAGAGGTCAGACCCCTTGTGGGGTATGACTACAATTATTTATTAACTTTATTTAGAGCCTTCAAGTATAACTTGTACAAAATGCTGTAATGCCAGCATTTTGCTGACACAACTTTGTATAACGGCCGGTTATAGAGCTTCCCCAAGGTTCCCCTCGGCTGCCAGTCGTCTGAATAGCGTAGAATAGCATGTTATTCTCTTGTAGCCTTTGTGTCAAGAATACATTGACGTAGGTATGTGAACTTTGTGTGTATCACGAAACAAACAAACGAACAAACGTAGTAGTGTTTCCCATTATCGTGTGTGAATTTGTATCGTGTGTAAATATCGTGGACGCAATGACGTTCTGTGATGTTTTATGGTAGCCTCCCTGACCGAAACCACACAAAGTGGTATATGCGGCGGATGGCGGATAAAAATATTACTTAAACATATTTTATTATTTCCTTATCCTTACATTATTATAAAGCAAAGTCCTTTGCCACGTCTTTCTGTATGTTCGCGATAAACATAAAAACTACTGCACGGATTTTCACACGGTTTTTACCAATAGATAATGTGATTGCTAAGAAAGGTATAGGTGTTTTTATTTAAAATAAAATATTCTATTAGAAAAATTTTATGTGGCCAGAGAGGTGGGCTAAACTGGCTACCTTCTGGATAACAGATGGCCAGACACAGAACGAGATGGCGGGACGACATTGACAAATTTCTACCTGGGCCAGAACTTGCTATGAAAAGAGCTGAGTGGAAAAATAAGGGGGAAGCCTTTGCCCAGCAGTGGGACACAACACCTACATAAAGAAAAAATTCAAAAAACTTATTGTCTACTAGTAGTACGCATTTAATTCATCAGGTACGAAACGCGTACAACCCTATTGCTATTTCCGTACGTTTCGGCGCAGGTTACACCGGTTACGGCGTTTATCCAAGTTACCCCTATACAGGTATTGTATCCCGGAAGTTGCCAAGTTCCGACTTTCTTTCGTTTCCCGCCATTTTGCATTGTGCTGGTAAATATGGATTTACGGTTTTACGGTTTGGAGTTTGGCGAATTTATTGTTTGTGAATAGAGAGAAATTATAGCCGAGGCATAGTTCGCACGAGCGCTATTTAAGCGCGCGTTGTAAAGCGAAATGTGTGAGTTTTATTTCACGTATTGAGCAAGACCCTTGAAATAAATAAAATTAATAAATAATCTTTATTTTCAGTCACTATAAGTCCCTTACACATTTAACATTTTACAAAATTCACACTTTACAAAACAATTAGGAATTAAAAGCATTTTTTAAAGTATTATTTATAATAAAGAATAATTTATTTTAAGAAACTAATTATGAATCGTATAACATAGTTATGAGAAATATAACTATAAAGAAGATACTATAACACAAGTTAACTAAAAGCTTATTATATACATAATAAGACTAATTAAAAAAGTCTTTAAAAATATCGTGAAGAAGTGTATACCTCCTTTTACAAGACCGTAAAAAGCAGTTTTAAAAATACAAAGTGCTACCTCATTATCAACGAACCTGTGAAAAACGCACGCAAATAAATCAGCACGCCCACAGGTGGGATTTATGTGTGTGTTTGTGTCCAAAGGCGGGTAACTATCAGTCGATCTACCAATTAAATTGGAAGAAGGAACGAGGAGCACAGAACTTATAAGTCATAGACACGGCAGTTGTTTTTTTTTTTTGTTGTCTAAATACCTTTTGTTGTTTTTTGTATAAATTTCTTATCGTGTCTGTTAGTTCCTTCACAAAAGCAAGTTAATATATTACAAAATTAATATATAATTGAGGTCCTACGAGGGGAGGTCAAAAAGTTCGCGGAATAAGGGGGAAGCGGGTTGAAATTAAACACCAAACTATTTTTCCTTTTCAATATATTCTCCCTTAACTCTAATACATTTTTCAGATCTCTCAAATAACTTATTTATACCATCGAAAAAAAATGATTTATCTTTGGTGTCAAAATAGGCCGAAATTGCCGACTTCACTTCTTCATCGTCGCCAAATTTCTTTCCACGCAGCTCTTTTTTCATTTTTGGAAATAGATAATAGTCACTGGGTGCCAGGTCTGGACTGTAGGGTGGGTGGTTCAATTGTTCGAAGCCGCATCGGTGAATGGCAGCCGTCGCAACATGGCACGTGTGAACGGGTGCGTTGTTGTGCAGAAGGAGCACACCTTTTGACAACTTTCCTCTTCTTTTTTCCTTAATAGCTTCTTTTAATCTTTCCAGTAAAGAAGCGTAGTACTGTCCCGTTATAGTCACACCACGTTCTTTGTAATCGATCAATAAAATGCCTTCTGTATCCCAAAAGACAGTCGCCATGATCTTGCCAGCCGATTGTGTCACTTTGTACTTCTCTGGAGGAGGTGTGCCTTTTTTATGCCACTGCATCGACTCTTGCTTCGACTCAGGTTCATAGTGGTGAACCCAGGTTTCATCACCAGTAACAATCCGGGCCATAATTTCTTCCTTTCTCTCTCCACAGAGCTCCAAAAACTGACGAGAACACTCGACACGTTCACGTTTTTGAAGTGGCGTGAGCATTCTCGGAACCCATCTTGCACTGACCTTAGTCATGCCAAGATGATCATGTAGAATATTCAAAATACTGGTTTCGGATACTCCAATCATTGCTGCAAGCTGCTTCTTCTTCAACCGGGCATCTTCCAATACAAGTTTTTCTACTTTTTCGACGATTTCCGAAGTGGTGGCCTCAATTGGCCGTCCGGAGCGTGGGTCATCTTCAATGGACTCTCTTCCTTGTTTGAAAATACCATGCCACTTGTAAACCATCGTTTTTCCAGGGGCAGAGTCCCCGTAAACAGCCAATAGCTCTTGAAAAATAATCTGAGCGGATTTTCCTTGCTTGGTAAGGAACTTAATAACGGCGCGGTGTTCAATTTTCTCCATACTGGCTGATTTCTTCCCGATTCAGTTGTTTACAGGTCGATAACACAAAAGTTAATGACCCGATTACGTTCAAACTTGATATATATACTCTTAATGAGGTGCTCAACTAGTAACTACCTGGACGAGTGAACCTACCCCCACCAACCCCTCCATTCCGCGAACTTATTGACCTCCCCGATAAAATGTTTTATGATTAACGATACTATGTTTTATGATATATACATTTAGATAAACATTCAACACCCAGACCAATTTGAAAAATATCATTTTCCATTGTGAGCTGACCGGAGATCGAACCCGAGACCTCCAACGTAGCATTCCGACATGATGAGGCCACAGAGGCCGTTATTGTCCCTTATATAATCATTATTATCGAAAACCGTTCGTAAAATTATATAAGTGTTTGCGCGTAAAACAAAAGTTATTTTTATTCTACCATTACAGCTTTTCTCCTACTTTGTTATAATTTGTAACATTTTATACTTTAATTATTTAATATGTGAAGTACTTTTACAAATTACAGCAAATAATTACTTAATTACATACAAAACGGCATTGAGTGAAACGTTAAGAACTCCAGTAGAAAATCAAATTACTTTGACCCACATTAAACTATTTCTACAAACCGCACGACGTACTTTATTTAATACTTTCGGGTCAGCATTATCGCAACGCTTGGCACTAAGCCAGGAATACTTCCTAACCAGACTTGGTCAATGTACCGTTCATGACTTTTTGAAAAGGTCCAGTTGTAGCCTTAGTTAAATTGAATGAATGAAAGAATGATACGGAATAATAAATAGAATGGATAGATAGTACATCCAATGACCCACCTCGCGAGGTCAATGTAGATTTGTTACGTTTCATAACTGCAAATGTTGGGAACAAATCTATTAGCTATAACTCAAAACGCCTTGATGTCGTCAAGGATGATATTCGCGCTAATGGTCTGATCAATTTGGATGTCGAAGACATGAAGAGGAGAAAAGTAAGAATGTAATAGCAGGGCTCCGACGCTTTATGTCGGCGTATTGCTAATGGTCAATTATATTAACACAACAATAATATAAGCACAACTTTAATGAATGCCAAGGATAATTGACCAAATTAAAAAGTAACATTTTCTTGACAAACTTTAATAGGTTCACCAACTTTTTCACCGGGCCAGCTATCCTTTCTGTTCATTCATATTGCACAATAGAACTGATCGTCTAGGAGCCGCCATGTGCCAGGAAAACGTTCAGAATAGAAAGAGAGACTAGACTCATTCACTCGTCGCACACGACACGACACGACCTCAGTGGCGCAGTGGCAAAGTACATGCCTCTGAACCCGGGACGGGTTCGATTCCCGGTCGGGTCATGATGGAAAATGATCTTTTTCTGATTGGCTCCGGTCTTGGATGTTTATCTATGTATGTATTTGTTATAAAATATAGTATCGTTGAGTTAGTATCCCATAACACAAGTCTCGAACTTCATTTGGGGCTAGCTCAATCTATGTGATTTGTCCGAATATGTTTATATTTATTTTATTTATTCAAACCTGAGCCCTTTCGGATATTAAATAAGTGGAGCGTAGCCTATGGTTATTGAAGAAGTGTTCAATGAAAATCACATATAGAATTCACTTTTTTCTAGTATTTAATGGTCCAACATAGAATGCGCGGAATAAAGTAGAATTCATAAAATAAATTCGGAAGAAAAATGTCTGAAGACGGAAAATCAATGACAGAAGTGAATGATTTGGCATTTTCTAACCAATGAAATTATATCTAGGTGACGAAGGAAGTAAGGTGTCATAAGCCGACTAAACTGATCTGCTATTTACTCAAATAATATTCCTTATGTGTCCCATTTTGCTCAACACACGCTTGTCGATATCCTTTGCAGTCTTCAAAATTTCTGCTTCGAGTTGGACCATTGCCCATACGCTTTCATCATAACCGTACCTTGTTATTTGAAGTTGCTTCACAGAATATTACGACAATGGACAGAGATTTCTTTTATATGGCAAATTTAACTTTTAACATCGAAAGTTTATTGGACTGAATCCAAAAAGTTAGATTATAGCATTAAATTTTAATAAAAATACACGAACATTGGTGTTTGTGGAATAATTACTACAATTTTAGAGCGAAGTCGGGACGGGACGCTAGTACAAGAATAATAAAATGCCGCTTCTATAACGTTACTAATTCTATCAGCCATAGATCAATACCAACAATTGGAAGCTTTAATTAAAATAAATGACCCGTTTCCACACTCATGAAGATTTAGTGTATTGATAGTAGAAACATTTAAGCTATGAACGAATGTATGAATGAATTATTGTTATTTTTTTAAGAATTATTGTTTTTTTTTAATCTAAAACAAATAATAATTCATTCATACATTCGTCATGAAGATTAGGGTTTTTTTTTAGATAGGATTGGAAAACGGTGACAGATTTTTTGATGAATAACATGAAAAGTTCAGAGAGTCGTTTTATTAAAACAGTCATTTTTTTAGGAAGTATTACATATACTAGTATACAGTAGTTTTCTATTCTATGATCTCATCTCATCCAGTCCGATGATAGAATAAAAAAACAACTCTTAAAATTTCCCTTATCTAGTGTAGCATAATTTGTAGTGTAACTTTTTTAGTTTTCGCTATTTTAAAATATATAAATAAAAATATGATGGCGCCCGTACTCCAATATGCGGGTTTGCAGAGTATTAAATATTATTCAACTACTTATTATGAAATATATAGTAAACTTAGAAATGAGCAAGCATACATTTCAAAATATATTTCCATATAAATAGGCAAAGAGCGCTCATCCCAAATTATTGGTGCGTCAAAGGACAAATATCTGATAGATAAAAAAAAAAAAAGAATATGCGCCTTGTTATGATCAAATGTTTGGCGCAAGTTCATAAGCGACAGCGGTTATAACCTGCACAATGTAGTTATAGATAGCCTGCGTATAAACATTGGAGATAATAATATCTATTTTTAAAGAAATAGAAAACTGAATAGAACTTGAAATGTGAAATTACTATTGAGATATTTTTGTTAATTACTTATTGTTTACACCGAACAAACTCAAAAACTTTAAACAAATATGGCTGAAAAGATACTCGTATTTTATTTCTGTAAACTGAGATGCCTAATTGAGGTACTTAAATAGTATACTTTTGTTCTGGATTACTCAATGAAGTTGTTTTTTAGTAAGATATGCATCTTACTACATACGAATATCCTACCGTGAAAGACGAACGGGGCGAATAATGACATAGCTATGGCAACTGATACGCAATAATATCATTCTCAGATTTCCCAGTTGTAAAATTACAGCCTAATAACAATAAGAGAGTCGAGATCACAGACTTATAAGGTCATTTTGTCAGGATCCACGAAGCCGACAATGTTGTCCAAAAATGGATTGATGGCTTGCCTCTTGATTTTTAGTCCAAGTTTGTGGTGCATGAAAAAAAAAATATTCGCAATAATACAAACTTATATATTAACCTCAAGGTCGAGATAGATAAATAGTGATCGCCATCGCTTATATTTCACACCACCAATCGCTCCCATACATCATTCGAAAAATTACATTTTCTAAATTGATTACTCTAAGAGTTGACACACGGGTATTAATTAAAAAGTTTAAAAAAATGAAAGGATACACGCTGAGCGGGATAATCGAACAGTTTACTAATCGAGTTTACATACAAGTTTGACTGAACGGATTCATTTATAATTTTAATATCAGATACAAAATGATTTTTCTTTAATTTTGAAAAAACATAATTTTATATTTTTGTTTTTTTTTTAATCTAAATAGTACTACCTTTACCCGTAGAACGACACATTTTAATATTTTTCTTTGTTTGTCATAATCTTTCTTTATATTTATAAAATTTAAAAAAAATTGAGAATCCTATAATTTTTGAGTAGCTGACTATATAAATAGATAACTAAAAATCGATATCTGTGATCTCAAGAATATAGAATTAGGAAAATTTTGACGCGAGCAGAGAATTTAAAACTTTAACAGTTACACAGGATCTGAATCAAGAGATGAGATGAAATATTGTATTCTTTACATAGCCCAAGTGTGCTCCTGCATGAAGTATTGCTCCTATTTATTTTGTTATTATGTTTCATGTCATTACTATAAAAATATATGTGTTTTTTGATCCGATGGATATGTAAAAAATGTTAAATGTAGTTTAATGTAGAATGTAACGCGTGACGCTGCGTTACAACCCTCGTTTAGTACAGAGTCCACAGCCAAACCAAAATTAAAATTGAAAATTAATAATAAATACTACTATTATTACAAATGCGAAAGTTTATGTGGATGTGTGTATGCATAGATGTATGTATGTTTGTTTGTTACGTAAAATCTACGGGACCGATTGTCATGAAATTTGCTACACGGGAAGAATATAACCTGGAATAACACATAGGGTACTTTTTATCTTTCTTGAAATTCCCACGGGAGCGAAGCCCTGGGCCGCAGCTGATACTAAACAAATTTATCTGTAAAAATATTATTCTGTTGATAAATACATTATTTTTTAACTATTTGTGGGATGAATCTTCACCGTTATCAGCTTCAAGCCACGAAAGCTTGACAGACGTACTAGAATATGTAGGTGATGATATACTCACGATGGCACATCCCCAGAAAATCTAGAAACATTAGGAAATGTCTCCTCAGTGTGGCCCTCGTAAAAAATTTTGCGTTTCAAAATTATTTATTCAATCTAGGATGATATATATCACTTATTGACGTCAAAAAAATACTTAAACTAAGTCTACCGCCGACTTCCAAAGCGCAGGTGAAAAAGAATCGGCGCAACAAACTTCACCGCAGCATTTTCTCCAAAGACGTCAATTAACAATTTATATACATATATAGTAGGTCTTATGCATATATTAAAAGTTTAGTTTAGGGCCTAAATAGGACAGACGATAGCCTAAACTTTAGGCTATCGTAACTTTAGGCTAACACGCAACTATTTAATCTGAAAAGCCCGCAGTTCAGTCGGACGAAAATCTTAGATCATAACATATCATTTTACCAAACAGTCTCTCGTATAATCAAACGTTGAACAGTAAAATAATACAAAAGACCGAATCGAACCGAAAATGTAGGGATCGCGTGATATACTTTGAGCCACTGAACACGAAGGGGCAAACAAAGGTACATGGTATATGATATATAAGTATATATTAGGGTATTAGGTTTTGTAAATGGAGTGAAAGATATATTTGATTAGTTGTGTCCACTAGCGACTCGTGCCGGATTCGCTCGGGTAAATTACTTAATTTAATACTTAATTACTTATACGACAAAACCTTCCTCATAAGTTACACTATGTCTCGGTGAAAACGTCATGACGACAATCCGTGCTGTAGTTTTTGAGTTTACCAAATAATTTAATCGAGAGCGGGCGTTTTGTAAATTTTGAATTAAGTATTTTTTTTTTGTATGGACGTACAATACAATACAAAAACACTTTATTTCACATAATAAACACACACGAACAAACTTGAATATTAAACTATATGCGTAAGTATTTGAAATTGTATTACTTTTTTAACTGTTATTTTTTTACAAAAAAAAAAGATTTCATTTACAGGTGGGCATCCATTTTGTGATCAAAAAATTAACAGGTTAGTCTATCAGAGAGACGTTTTTTGCAGTAAACTCGATAGAAAACTAACAATAAGTTGGAATCTATTCTATTCCACCACGAATTCGATATCAGAGAAACGCGATCGGATAATATCCAAGATTTATGAGCGGAAATACGTGAATAAATCACGAACGCCTTCATATTTATACTGCTGCATGATTGTTGATTTTTAAAATCACTTCTCGACAAAGATGAGTATTATTTTGACGTAAGTTCTGTGTGTGATACCGCCCTAAAATAGAACCAATCCATATTCTCACGTGGATGTCATACGTGGCGACTAAGTGACACCTATCCTTCTTCTTTGTGTGTCGATTGCATTTGACACATTATCTAACAATAGCATTCCCGAATAGGGTTGATGTTAGGCAGTCGGCCGGTTGTAAAATCGTACAATTTTTTTTTTCAGAATTTTATGGTTAATTTTTCGCTTAACATGCTTTGAAAACAAGACACGCCGTGTAAAATGAAGGAGAAAAGTAGGAAAGCTGACTCTGGGCTTCGACACTTAGCGGCGAAGGAAGCAACGTAGAAAACATTGAGTTCACAGTCAGATTGGTATACAAACTCAGTACCTAGTCAGTAGGATTCGAATCTAGGACTTTCCATCCACTGGGCGTTTTAACCATTAAAACACCACCACTAAATTGTCTTTTATAAAGCGAAATTTCCCGAATATTATAATTTAGGGATTTTTAAAGCAAGAATGATAGGCGTTTTTGACGTGTAGCACCATATACCTCGTCTTTGCTTTCCACTGGCTAGATTGAGGCCAAACCAGGCCAAACGCACTCCAATTAATAATAATAAATCTTACAAGGGTTCTGTATAACCTTTCGAGGTACGGAACCCTAAATATTGGTAAATATCACTGCATTATTCTGTTCAATTCACCTCTCTGTCATTCGTTAAAAACACTTTTAATTCCACCTTTTAAAATAAGTGCTTTCACACTAAATTCGTATGTTTCCGAAAATTTACAGCACTCTTAAATAATGCTCTGTTAAAAATATTGGTGGCATAAATAAAAAATGCTACTCCACTTCGATATTTCAACCGATTTTCGACTTTATTCGCATATACATTAAGTTTGTAATAGTAGTTGCAGTACATGGGAGTCGAAAACCATCGTATATCAAAAACGTGTAAAATTTTTATGACGTATTTTAAAATCTCAATTGATTTACGTTTCAAAACCTTAAGTTAATTAAGTTGGTACATGAATTAATACTGATATCATATTTTACAATTTAACGACCATGTGACAAGCTATACTACCAATATTTCTAACAATGTTTTATCTAATTTTTGTACCCTGTGCTGTTGACACGACGGGCCCATGGGGTCCTGAGGCAAAATCCTTTTTGACTGAGATTTCAGCGCGTCTCCGTGAGGTAACGGGCGATTCAAGGGCGGGCAGTCACTTTGCACAGTGGATTGCCATAGCGGTTCATAGGGGTAATGCTGCCAGCCTTCTTGGAACCCTTCCAAGCGGCGACGAGCTGGAATCTCTTTATTATTTATGATTGTAAATATGTAGGTAATTTTTTAATGTTTAATTATACAATTAGCCTATGTCGGACAAATCACTATTCAAATATTAAAGTAATTCTCATTGAATTGAACTAATGTTGCCTAAAAGCTGCCAAGAGTCTCTCATCCTTTAGTCGCCTTGTACAACGTCCACGGCAGAATATTAAGTTATTTTACAACAAGGCGCAATCTACATTGTTTTATACAGTAGAAGCAGGTAAACAGGCATGCGGCTCACCTGATGGTAAGTGGTCACTACAGCCTATCAACGCCTGCAATACCAGGGCTGTCACACGCGCGTTGCCTACTTTGGTACACGGGTAGAATATAACCTAGAACAAATTTATCCCGAAATTCCTACGGTAGCGAAGCCCCGGGGCGCAATTAGTACTTTAATAATTTGAAGTACTTACTTAAATATACCTTAATATAAAGTCAACTTGGGGCAAAAATAAATGTTTTGTATGTATGTTTGTAACGCGATAACTTTAGAACCGTTGGTCCGATTTTGATGAAATTAAAAAGGTATGTAGGATCTGTCAATGTAATTTTTAAGTTAATGGGGCAACAAAATTGGCTAAGCCGTTTTTGAAATATTCACAATTTTCTAAAAAAATATTGTGTTCGCGAGGTGATTTTGTATGTTTGAGGCGGGTAATCTACGAAGCTACCAAACCGATTTAAAAAAAATCTTTCACTATTAGAAAGCTACATTATCCGAGATTGCTATAGGTATATATTTGTTTTGAAATAAATTAGTTTTCAGCAATATCAATGAACACTTGTAAAGTAATCTGAAAAAAATGCGCTACCGAAAACTTGGGACAAAAATACATGTTTTGTATGTATGTATGTTTGTAAAGATAACTTTCGAACCGTTCGTCTGATTTTGATGAAATTTAGGTAGAAGATGAAATATTGCCAATTTTGTATAAACAGATCAAAAATGTATTGTGTTCGCGAGGTCTATGTTCGCGGCAGTCAGCTAGTGTTCTATAATCTACTCAACTATTTAAGTGCGTAAAAGATATTAATATTTATATCTTTAATTACGTTTTAATTGTTCTTAACCGTTTACCGTTACAAGGAATAAAATGACCGTAACAGAATTAACCGACCGTAAAAGGATGTTAACACGCACTTAAAGGGAATAAAGATTAATTCTACGTGGTGAAGCCGCATGACCGAAAGGAATTATATTGCGTCCTAGCTGAGTAACTAATGCGACAAGGTAGCGCGACGCGGTGTATTGCAGTGCATATTTACAGTTATGTTGTGTACATATATATATATATATATATATATAAAACTCCTCCGTTACCGAGTGACTGACTGACAGACAACGCACAGCCGAAACTACTGGGCGTAGAAAGCTGAAATTTGGTGTGTAGGACAGTGTGGGGGAGCACTAAGAAGGGGTTTCCTGAAATTCTCACGGGATACGGATTTTTACTCACATACGAATGAAGTTGTGGGCAAAAACTAGTAAATAAATAAGTAGTTAGTTTCACCTGTCCCGATGTTTGCCTGTCTGTCTGTAATCCAATCTTGCAAGTTAGATTTCTTCTAAGTACTTCCACTTGTCCTGCATAGTTGAAATTTCCCACGTCGCTCCATGACAATGGATTATTATGATATGCATGACCTGATGGTGCACCCAGGATCGGCTTCCAATAAGGGAACTCAACGGTTTACAGCACGTACATGCATTTTTTGTCAGGCGTTAAATGCCACAAGATGTCACTGACGTCAATATTCGCTTAGTGGCAAAAATGTAATTTTCGTAAAAAAAACTTGTTTCAAACGAAAAAGTTCGATTGATCGATGCGTTCGTTCGAACTGTTTTGACGGTGTTTAAGTTATAAGTTTAACGTGTCTTACTGTGTATCTGTCTGAGTCATCGTAGCTCCTAAACGGATGAACCGATTTTCGTTTAGTTTATTTGTCTTAGATAATTTTATCCCGAGTGTTCTTATAGCAATTTTTAATTTGTCTAACAAATAAATTTGTAATTATTGTAAATGCAGAAACAGTGCTAGAGAAACAATTAATAGAGAAACAAAACCGTCAGAAAATAATTGGAGAACACTGATGAAGTAAACTTAGATTGCGCGGAATCGGGCTCCGGCTGAGGGACGGAATAGATTTTTTTTTTTGACAAATCACACAGATCGAGCTAGCCCCAAAATAAGTTCGAGACTTATGTTATGGGATACTAACTCAACCATACTATATTTTATAACAAATACATATATAGATAAACATCCAAGACCCGGGCCAATCAGAAAAAGATCATTTTCCATAATGACCCGACCAGGGATCGAACCTGGGACCCCTCGGTTCAGTGGCAAGAACTTTACCACTGCGCCACAGAGGTCGTCCAAATAATTCCACCAAAAACATTTTCATGTAAAAATTTCGTCAAAATGTATGAAAAAGTGGTCAGATCTCATGTGGAGCCAAGATTCTTGATATAACACTTTTCTTGATCGCCCTAACTTTACCTGACCTAACTTCACATACTCAACATTCTAGTTAAAACGTATAGCTTGGCCGTTACTTTAGTCTAGAAATAAGATAACGTATGCCTATGAAATCTACGTGACGGTGGACAAATCGGTTTCACAGATTTTTTCCAGCGATTCTTTGTATTTTGACGTCGTTTGTATGTTTGTCTTCATATTACACATGACATGGTTACTGCTTCCTAATAGGCCTTTGTCTCAGTTTGTTTGAGAAACAACACGCGCTTCTATGTCTTGTAAACTTTAAACTACAGCCCATACCTATATCTAAACTAAAACACTTATATTCTACAAGTGGCCTGTCTCGGCTTCGAGAGGGTAAAAATATAATAAATTATAACCCTTGAACTTTCCTCGGGAATCATTCTATTTAATGTTGAAAGCCGCATGAAATCGGTGCAATAGTTTTTCAATTTATCGCGAACAGACAGACAGACAGACGCGGTAGAGGATTTTGTTTTATAATATGTAAGGGTACCACAGATTATATAATACTTCCAGTATCTACCTATACATGCGTATGCCTGTGCATAGGAGATATTACAAAAACAAAACATTTTTTTTTTAATATTTGCCTGTCTGTTTGTTTGTGCATCACCCAAAAACTACTGAATGGAATTAATGCAGATTGAAAGCAGATTTTACAGTTGTATAGCGGGTGGTCTAACTTAAAATCTGGTATAGGTTACATCGCGATACGTTGCTTAGAAACCGAGATATTGACAATAATAATTTATGAGCGGATGCACGTAATAAACGCGGGTGAAACTGCGGGCAAGTAGTTCAGAAGATTACCTTACATCTCCTCTTTATGATTTGTATAAGTGTATATGTTACGGTTAAACTCCGAAGTGTGGCTGCACCAAGGTTTAGCCGCCCTTTGGGATCTAGCCGCAACATATTATTAAATATCTCCAAGCTACAAAATTTTGCATTCTTTAAGTAATTTAAATTTACAAATGCGGGACGAAAATCATTCAACTAGGAAGACTGTACTTTAGCTTAATTAAATTGTCTCATTTCTTTATTAAACTACTAGATGTTGCCCGGGGCTTCGCTCCCGTGGGAATTTTTAGATAAAATATAGCCTATAGCAATCTTGGATAATGTACCTTTCTAATGGTGAAAGATTTTTTGAAATTGGTTCGATAGTTTCCGAGATTACCCGCCTCAAACATACAAACTCGCAAACGCTTACCTCTTCATAATAAGAGTATAGATATCCTATCACATGAAAGGGGCTTTTACTTTTGATCAATCAAAGAAAATATAGGAAGGTCATCAGTTTAGATATAATACAATTTGTCTACACGTATTACTGTATCCATTATTATCCACAACAAAAACACATTTTTTCCATCCCTGTTGAGACGAAAGATTTACTTTAATTCGTCTGTCAGCGGGCGGTGTGGACGAGCCTTTATAAATTACCCGCTCCACGGGATATCACACCCTTGGATGGTTGTGTGGTTGAGGGCAAGCCCTGGACTAAATCTGGACGTTTTCAAAAAGTCCACAGAGCGGTGGATTCGGAAGATGAAAATCACAATAAGAATACAAATATATGCACAATTCTGGCTTATGTAAAAATGAGATGAGATCTTCCAATGAAAAATGTAGTTAAATAAATAATCATAAAAGCGGTGGCGGTGTAATGGTTAAGACGCCCGTCTGTGAACCGAAAGGTCCCATGTTTGAAATCTACTTGTACCACATGAGTTTGTATAACAATCTGACTCATGTGTAGTAGTTTTCATCGGCCACCACTTGCTTCCGGTGAAGGAAAACATCGTGAGGAAACCTGCACTCTGGTTGTTTATGACTTGTGTGTGAAATGGAGAAGGCAATGGCAAATCACTCCATTAAAAGTTCCAAGAAAGTCGTTACGTGTGTTTCATTCCACGTAATGACTCAGCAATGAGGAATACGACTATAAAACAGTTACCAAACAGCTGAACGCACAGTTTTCAAACATAGCTAAGAACACTCTCGATTAAATTCTCTTTCAAATAAAAGAAACTAGATCAAAATCGGTTCAGCCGTCTGGCTGCTACGATGCCACGCACAGACACACAACGAGCAGACATTAAATCCGGGCTTTATGAAAAGACCAATTTTAGTCTCGCACGCGCTTATCAGTCTATTGTCATGGTAGAATTGATATGGATTGTAAGGTTCCGTAGTGCAAATGTAACTAAAGTGATTCTTTTTCTTCATAATAATGTTTTCTTAGAAATCACTCGGTCGTAAATTGTGTTGGAATAAAAGAACAGGAAAATGTTTTTCTGCTATTTTTGCTGTGTGTTCCAGAGAACGGCCATACTTTAGCGCGTGTTGTAATAGATTCAGTAGAAAATGAGGCTTATTTACAATGAGACCACATAAGATTACCACAAACATGATGATAATTGTTTAATCCAACAAAAAAAAAAACGGCACACTTTAAGTACAGTCACGTAAATATAATAACGTTTTCATATCATTAATGTAATATTTTTGTAATTACACACACAAATAGCATAGAAGAGGATGAAATATACATACTTATCATCTACGAGAAAGTACTGTTTCCTTAGGAAGTTCACGCGGGCGAAACGGCGAGCTAAAATATTTTTTTAATAATATTTAAATTGATATAAAATAAATCCAGTTGTTACGATAAAAATACCTGTCCTTCTCAGATTGTTCTATGTTATTTTTATTACAAATTTGAATTTAAAAAAGTATAAGCCACACGGAACCCTAATATACGAAGGTTTAAATGCCCTTGTAAACGATTGTTGCTTTTTGTTCCCTTTGACTGATTGTTTTAACACGTATCGGATTAAACATTTTATAAATTGTGGCGGTGTGATTCCGCCCTAGAATAGGACCATTCCATATCCTCCCTTGGATGTCGTACCGTGGCGACTAAGGGATACATAGCCGAGGCAGCTTGCAAAAATAAAACAGTTATTTAATCACTACCCAATCTTCTCATTCGAGATGAGAGAGATAGGACTTAGAATGATATAGAAACAGGTTATTGCAACTGCAGACTGTGATAGCTGATTTTTCTCCCGAGCATATTGTAACTGTGATTCTTCTCTATTGCAGAATGTTAATGTTATCAGTAATTAGCTTAGAAACCGCGCACCGCTGATAACTTCTTTTTGTTGATATCTCGGTTATGATAATCATTGACAAATAAATATATATTAGGACAAATCACACAGATTGAGCTAGAGCCCCAAAGTAAGTTCGAGACTTGTGTTATGGGATACTAACTCAACGATACTATATTTTATAACAAATACATATATAGATAAACATCCAAATATAAATAAATAAATAAATATATTAGGACAAATCACACAGATTGAGCTAGCCCCAAAGTAAGTTCGAAACTTGTGTTATAGGATATTAACTCAACGATACTATATTTTATAACAAATACATATATAAATAAACATCCAAGACCCGGGCCAATCAGAAAAAGATCATTTTCCATCATGACCCGACCGGGTATTGAACCCAGGACCTCTCGGTTCGTCGAGGTCGTCAGCGTAATTGATGTATGGTACGATTAATCGTACGTATGATACGAATAATATATAAAGAATAAATAAATAAAGAATATTATTATCAATCAGTCAAATCTTGCAAGTTCAATTTTATCTACTACCGCTTCTCGTACAGACTGCATATTTTTAGAGTTCCGTACCCAAAGGGTAAAACGGAGCCCTATTACTAAGACTACGCTGTCCATCCGTCTGTCTATCCGTTTATCACGAGGCTGTATCCAATGAACAATAATAGCTACAACAGTTTAACTTTTCACAGATGATGTATTTCTGTTGTCGCTATAACAAAAAATACATAATACAGAATTAAATAAATATTGAAGGTGGCTCCCATACAATAAACGTGATTTTTAGTATTTTTTTAATAGATAATGATATGGAACTTGCACTAAAGAAGATTTGTTTCATTAAAACATGACTTTACACGACACTCATACACGCATTTTTTCTTAAATTCAATGCGCATATCTTCATACAATGATATAGATTATGCGATAAGCCTCACAGACGTACATACATACACGGTGTACGCGATAGGTTTCAATAGAGTGTGACACGTACGGCTATTCTGAGCGAGAGTGGTTGTCAAACTTTCTGTTTCCATTGTTTTTATTCGCTATAATGATATCATAGCTTACCTAATACTGATCTCCAATCTATACTATATGTTTGAGGCGGGTAATCTCCTAACTACCCAACCGATTTCAAAAATTCTTTCACCATTGGAAAGATACATTAGCCAAGATTACTCGAGGCTATATTTTATCTCGAAATTCCCACGGGAGCAAAGCCCCGGGCTACATCTAGTGGATAATATAGCAGTAGCCCAAATTATCCATACCTATACGTATTAAAAATGCGAATGTCCGTGTTTCTGTTTGTCAAGGTTCCAAGAATTCTAACAGCATTTCCTTGCTGTATAGCGGGTCTTATTCGCTGAGTCAGATTGCTGGCTTTGGGATCTGATTCTCACGCAATCGAACTTAATAATATCTTCGTCAATTGTCTCCAATTTCTTTTTATGATATTACGCAAATTTACAAAGAAAAAGTTCTATCAATCGGAATTCTATCAAACGAATGAACGATTTTTGTAAATGCAGAAACACAGATCTTTAGAAAAAAGTTGACAAAAATCGATGAAATGAACTTTGATTGCATGAGAATCGGGCAATCTGCATTGCCTCGATTGAACGAGCCGACAAGTTTTTAACCTCGTGGCACATTTGATTTCGTTAAAACGTATTTACCCACATTGCTCGAGCTATATTTTCACGCCTCAAACGTACCTGAAAAAAGAAAACAAAATTTTAGTTCATTTAACTTTACAGTTCATCAATCAATCTCACATATAGCAAAAACCACTTGTGTTAACTGAAATGTGTAAGTTCTTTCGGATAGAAAAATCCGGTTTTACGTGTTTGGGTGGTTGGCAGAGCGTTACACATAGCTTTGGCAGCTGATAGCAACAATAGCACTCCCAAATAGGGTTGTCTCAAATGGGTGGCCGGTTGCAAGACAACCTATTCTTCATTCCTCTCGCTGCCCCTGTCTTTGCGCCTTCACAGTTACAAATGCAACCAGACACGCAAATGTGAGAGAGAATTCTCGCATATATTTCAAAAACTAGTTAAATATACGAAATTCTGATGAAAAATAACTTAACTTTCGCCCGCTCCGAAGTTAAATCCAGGAATATTTAAACGCACAAGTAGTTCAGCAAAGAAAAAAGTAAACAGAGTTTCTCAAACTTAAAGTCGAAAATGACAGCCAAGACAGGAAACCACGTAATTAAGTGATCGAAACTCGGGACTTGGCTCCAAGTTGGTGCCTTAACTTTAATGAATCACCTATCCCCACCTCCCTTTGTGCCGTACTTTCATTGTTTCTCCAAAGTTTGGGAACTCTTGTACTCCACTTGGAATTGCCGAGAAGTTCTTTTAATCGCTGCTTTTGAAAGTTACAAGTGTAGTTTCATTTTTAAAGTGGTTGATTCTTTCAGTGAATTACAATCAGGGTTATCAGAATTACCTATAAGCATACTTTCGGTTCGTGATTTATGGCAAAAGACCTAAATTCTTTCCTGGAAGGTTTACGGCTTCCCCACGATACATAAAATACGTACTACTTTACTAAAAGCCAAATAAAATCAAAATCGAATCAAATAATTTCAGAGATTAGACTTTCACAGGCACCTTTTCACGTCAAAATATATTATATTAAATAGTAATCTCCTCCACATCGTGTTTTTAAAATTCAGTACCAAAAAATATTTCGAGCGAACGAAATATTTTTTGGTACTGAATTTTAAAATATGTTACTTTTTATCACAAGCTATATAAAAGTTTATTAAATTTCAATTTTAACAATCTTTTCTTGATTTGAATGTGTTCTATTTGTTCAAATCAAACAAAAGCTCCGTTTCGCTATGCTTCCGTGAAGTTTCCTCAGCTTTTATCAGCGTTCACTCACTGGTAAATTCAGTTACTTGCAGAATATTCCGTGGGCTCACCATACTAAATCTCATTATTACATTATTATCGAATTACACGAATAAAATAATTTATTTCAGGTTAGACCCATATAGAAACAAATTCAAAATACGTGTTAAATAAGTTACTTACTTATTCTACAGGAAACAGCAAAAAATATAATTTATATACAAGCGTGTTTAAGAAAATCTTATACATAGGTTATAAGTTGTTTTTATATATTTAGTATGATTAACTGTCTCACTGCGGCCAAAGACCTTCCCTTTTGTCTCCCATATATATCTTCTGTTTTGGGCCGTGTGTTATTAAATACGCTTAAATAGATTAGTTTCTATAAAGCACGTTATATGTTTCTATCAAAATGGAAAAGAAGCCATGGACAGACTGATGGCATTATTTTAAATTGTGTAAACGAATGTTTTTAAGTTTCAAAACCAATCATAAAATCTAATTGTCAATTAACAAAATTGTTAAAATGCAATTAATAAAAACATAAAATATGCTAAACTAATTATTATAACATTAAAAGTTTGAGCACCACTGGCTTAATGCGCTAAGCCAAAACAATGCTCATCAATTGCGCATACGCACTGTCAGGGGCGACGCGGGCTAGGATGGATGTGCGGATATTTGTGGCCATTTTGGTGGTTGGAGGGACTTACGCGATATCGGGAAAAGGTATTTTTTTAATTCACCTATTTTTATTATTTTAAATACGTGCCTTTTAGCAAAATGGCGGGAAATCAATAGTCGTGGAGGCTTATAGAGACGTACCAGTGGGACGAACTAGGCTTATTGTTTACATATTACTGTGGTAAAGTTTCAAATTGCTTGTAATCTAAAAACATCGAATGTTATGGAGAATTTGTAGTGCCAAAACTAGAGAGTAGTGTCCCTTGTCATTGTCTGTGTAGTGGTATTGAATCGAGATTTATACAGTCTAATCGAGTTTATCGATTAGTTCAGTGATTATGTCAATTTATTGTAACTTTGTCTCGTCTCATTTTGAATTGTGTTAATCATTTTTTTGTAAATTACTTAATTTGCTTCCTCTGCGATAACCATGTCTGTTATAATTTTTACATTCGTTAGTCAAGTTACTGTACTAAATCGGTTTATAATTTTCATATTTCGAAATCGTATTTGTCCAAATATTGTCCGCTAACTGTCGCCCGCAGTTATTCCCGCGATAGTCCATGTGTGACCGCGTATGGTTAAATATATATATTCTAAATTTCACCAATATCTAATCATAATCGGCCCAGCGCCGGTTTAGACGTGACGTTTCACGTGGCAGACGAGACCATCTCACTATTCAGACTTTTACATTTATAATTAGTATAGGTTATCAGAAGGCATACCTTATGACCTATATTAGGATGCAGGTCACAATAAGTTCAAGTCGGGCTTTGCACCCTCGCTCCTGTGGGCGTTTCTTACTACTTATTACTGTTATATTTGTGATTATAACTAATTTATAATCACAAATATAACAGTAATAAGTAGTTAATGTAACTGTTTTGATTGTTATGTTTATTTACAAAGATTATCGGATGTTTATCAATCAATTATTTTATAAATGCCAAATTGTTCTTTTTTTTATTTGGTGTAAGAGTTGATAATGTTTAAGATCAGGTTCTGAGAGCATGTGTTTCTGAATCCGCTAACTATACATGGACGGACACAAGTTTCGAACTTACTTTGGGACTAGCTCAATCTGTGTGATTTGTCCTAATTTATTTATTTATTTATTTTTTCATTGGCGAAGAAAAACAGTATCATGATCCTAATTGAGGTGCAAAAATAGCAACAACGTATGTGTGCAGGTTTCCTCACGAGGCTTTCCTTCGCCGGAAGCAAGTGGTGATCAATGATAACTACTATACATGAGTCAGATTGGTATACAAACTTTTGTGGCTCAAGTAGGATTCGAACCTGGGACCTTTCGATCCACAGGCGAGCGTCTTAACCATTACACCACCACAGCTTCAGCTCCAGGGAATATTATGATATGTATTGATAATAGATCCTGGGCTCATCTGATGAACAAATCGAAAAACCGCTCAGATCAGAGCTACTAACAATAGATCCTTCGATTATGGTGTTTAAGGAACTTCTCTAATTTCAATTTTACAAAATCGTTCATCTATAAAACAATATATACCATAAATTTTCGATATGAAGTATATTTTATGTATATGAAGAAATATTTCAAATAAGATACAACAAATCGACAGGTCAGATGTACATTCTACAAAAAATTTCATGTTCATTGGATAATATCCTCTATTGCGACTACGTTAAGGTGTATAAAGGGCAGTTTGACATGCAATTGGTTGTACTGCACGTCTGTTTACAATTCTTTTGATCAGCAAATACAGTAATTCAATATGTTACGCGATTTCGATCTTGTTTGTTTATACGTCATTACTTTCCGTCGATAAAGATGTTTTAAATAGTATTTTCAATCATTAAATTTAGTCAATTTTTCAATACCTAATAAGTAATGCTTTTTTTTTTCGAAAAATGTCATTTTTGAGATAAGTTTTTATAACAGATCTAGTTGCAATCGACGCGTGACAAAAAGTGATGCCCAAGAGCAAACCGATGGGAATTTCTGTCGTCGAGAGCCGATTCCGGATGTAGTATCAGGTCATGCATATCATAATAATGCATTGTTGTCCAATCTAAAAGTGTATACAAAATTTCAGCTCAATCGGTTGAAGATATCTGTGCCTAAGTTGAGTTGCTAGATTCCATTCGAACAAAATATAGTTACCCTCATATATATAGCTAGTCGAATGAAAGCTTGTAAAAAAGCACTGAAAATTATATCTATGTTTCTAGGCTATTTTCTGAAAAGAACACGGTAGTTTTTACAAGTTCAAAATAACTCAAATTTATGTATTTTGATTTATTTACAAAAAATCTAGTCATATGCCTTATATTCTTTGCCTAATAATTGATCTAGCCTTAAGGTATTAGCGTGCGATTATGCGAAATCGTAATCGAATCAAAAACATAGAAAGTTAACATTAACTCTCTAAAGAAAATTCTGTACGTTCTCGTGAGACGAAAGAGATGAATTAATTCAGCCGAACTGGCACCTCGATAGCTCAGTGGTCAAGAGCACTGTCCCGGACAGACAGTGTTCAACTCCCGCTCGATTTCAGATTTTTTTCATCTCATAATTATTTTAAAAAATAAGTTAAAAAGCGTGTGTGACACGTTTAATAAAACCATTTACTTATTTATTTTTTCTTATGCGCTGTTGATTTTCCAAATTTTGAATACAAAAAAAAAACTAATTTTGCTAACCTGACTGGCAGCAATCACCGGGCAATGTTGACATCACATGTTTAGGATTTCCAAAACTGTTTTGTCACAGACATCAAAAACAATTGACTAAACAATAGGACGAATTGCATAGCCTATTGTCTTTTAATATCCGTGTATCATTATTATCATATATTTATATAATCTGATGATATAATAACCCACTTTTACATAACACTAGCTCGATGAAGGCTCCGTTCCCTTAGGAATTAATACCCGCTGCGGCATGTGGTTACCGCCCTAATATAGGATGATGCGATCTGTGGATCATACGAGGCGATTAGATGAAAAGCTTTGACAGTTGTTGGGTAATAATAACGTTCACTAAAAGGGTCGACGTTAGGCGAATCGTCGTGAAATCACAGACCAATCTTAAAAATTTTTAGGTTTCATTATTTATCAGACTTTTTGGGGAATATAAACGGGAATGAATACAGGAATATGCTTTTTTTGTGTGAGATTTGTTAACAATTGCGTATTTCTAGATTTAAAGGAAAAATGAAAATTACTTACTTAGCCGATAAGCGTTGGAGCCCAGTAACCGAAAAAAATTATTTTCTTATTGTACAAATTTCATATTTCAAAGTTCTCTTGAATTCAAATTATTGTCCTTTCGTTCTCTGTCATTTGAACGTCTTCCCAGTTTCTTACTCAGCCGATGAGCGTCACAGCCCAGGGTCCTTTCGTTAAGTTAATCAATTTATATCCAAATATATTCGTAGCGTTACAATCTCGAATGCAACCGGAAAGAGATGTATCCTCTCGGTTTCATTCGAGGCTGTAACGCTACGAAGCCTGGGGTCAAAATAAACCTTAAAATTTTGAAGATTCAACTATGATTTTACAATAAGCTGTCTTCTTGACATCAGCCTTACTTGGGAATGCTATTGTAACATAAAAGCCGCCAAGGCTATGTCGCTTCGTACGACGACCAATAGTAGAGCACTATATAATAATATATAGTGCTCTTATTCTAGGGCGGGCCCACACGCTTAATGGTCATGTCGACTACGAATTTTCTCCTCAACTTATCTGTTAGATACAGACTAATCTCAGAGTGAATGTGATTCCAGGTTTCTACTGCAGAGATCCTGACACAGGAAAACTCCACTCGGTCAACACAACATGGAAATCTACGACGTTTTGCGGCAATTACACTTGCAGGTTAAAAAGGAAAGATATAATCGCTTCACCGCTACGAGAATTTAAAATATCTGAAATTACATCGGTAATACAAAACAAATCAAATGACATAAAAGATTCTGGGCAGGATGATATAATAGCTGCCAATCCACTCAACGTAAACGTAAAACAAAAAGACGACAAAAATATAACTGATCTCATTAGTAACATATTGAATAATATCACTGAGCCAAATGATAAAATGAAAATCGGTAAAATGGGTGAAATTAATAAAACAGATAGATATCTAAACGAAAAAGAAATTAAACTAATATCTGACCTACTGCATGGTGTTAAAAAGAGTGATTTAGAGACAGTAGTCGATATTTATAATATAGCTCAGGATATATATAAAGAATTAGATAAAAAAACTTCGGACCCAAATATTGAAGATACATTAGTCCAACAAAAGGAAGATGATACGTTAACAGATCCCATGCCACTCGTCCAACAACAAATGGTGTACGGTATTGAACCCATGCAGTATTCACAGAAATCAATGACGGATATAAAAAATCCTGAAAGCGAAATCCTACCAGACGCCGTTTATCATAAATTAGAGCATAATGAATTAACGGATGGATACGAATCAATGATACCAGAGAAACATGAAAAAGAAGACATGCACAAAGAGGGATCCGATGTGATGCCAACGCTATATCTAACGCCCAAATTCGATGAGCCAGCGCCAACGTATATCTCACCTATATACAGTTCGCCAAGTTACGTTAAACTTCCATATTTCTATCAAATGACAGACTTCCAAAGGAAATCTTCATACGTACACCCCCATTCGTCAGTCGAGACGGAGAGGACACTTTTGCAACCAATCACAGGGAAGCCTGTCGAGAAAACCACAAGTAAACCGGTCGCTCTAAAGAATTTTAATGCACATCAACCTATTCTCCTGCCATATCCGTATTACCAAGTGCGATATAACGCGTCAGGTTATCCTTTCAACTATTTTTATGGTGTCAATCCATACCAGGATGTTTATAGAAAGCAATACAATCCATATTATGTGACTCGTACCTCTTATGCGGATCAGATGAAATCTCCCGAGAGATCGTATGCCCCGGGGACACTGATTGATACGTTACTACCAAAAGATGATACCAAAACCTCGAAGGCACCAGAATGGAAGACAGAATCTCTATCGGACGACGTTCTCGACGAAATCAGAGCGCATTTTGAAAACAAAAACATTCTGTTCAAACCAATATGTCTGAAAAAGAAAATAAAGTTAGATAAAGTTGGGAAAGTGTTCAAATTGGATGATTTCAGAAGAGAAAAGAGGAGTGTTGAAGAAAATACACAAACTAATGTTAACAAAACCGACGATTATGAAGTTTACGTCGAAAGGATAATGTAAGTATACATACATACGCATTTATAACTAAGATATATAATTTACAAATAACAAAAAAACGTAATTAACTATCAATAAATCTAATATAAATTTAATTAACTATGACTGTTTTGTTAAATATTTTGTTAAAATATCAATGTACTAGCGGCCCGTAACGGCTTCGCTCGGGTAAAACCATAAAAATCAGCCGATGTTACTCGTGAACGTTTGACTATCTTTGTGCCAAATTTCGTTATGATCGGTCCAGTAGTTTTTAAGTACATTTATATTTTTAATTAAACTATGTAGTGTATTTTACTATTCGCCAAGTCATATTTATAAGAACATACTACGTGACACATACATACAGTTACAGGAAATGGTAACGTCATTCACTATAAAATATTTTCTAATCGAACAAATGGTTTTACATAGGCCTGTTTTACCACGTCTTACTGATAAAGTATCTGTTAGTCTATATGTAACATATCGAACAGATAACTTCAAAAAAATGTGTTGGATAGAGGGCTAACTGCAAAATTACTTCAGCCACATTTATCAAGCAGTTCATTTAGCTGTCAGATTACAACGTGATATTATATAAGGAACTAACTCTTTTGTCTAAAAAACCTAAAAATTTGAATAAAAAGTTTACCAAAGTTTGTTTTTCGACAATCGATGGTTTAAAAAAAGAACACACGTACCTAAAAAAATAAAATGTCTCAAAACAAAATGACAAATTGGTGTTGCCAACAAAAACACAGGAATCCAACCCTTTTCGGACAGATGTGTTAGTCACAAGGATGCGTTTTATCACTGTTTGTCCGAAAAAAAGTTTAGTCAGCGTAAAATAATCTTGAGCTTTTAAAATTCAGGTGGTACACACGCTGGATATATATTTTTTTGTTTTGTTCTATTTTAGTGTCCTCGCGTAGAAATTTCGGAATGATAAGTTTTTTTTACAAAATTATCATTTTTGACGCAAGCTTTTATTGTTGTCAGAAACTTTTTTTTTTTCAAATCATGTCCGTGCAGTTGAGGAATTCCTTCGTCTGGAGTCGTTCCTGGGTGCACCATCAGTCATGCTTATCGTAATAATGTATTGTCATCCAAACTGAACGTGTGTACAAAATCGGTTGAGGATATTTGTTTCAAAATTGAGTTGCAAGATTTCAGCCGAACATACATACATACAGTTTAAATCAAATAAAAGCTAGTAATAAAAATACCCTATGTGCTATTTAAGGTTATATTCCACTCGTGTGCCAATATTACATCAAAATCCGTTGAGTAGATTTTATGTGATCGGGTAACAACCTACATTACACAAAATTTAGCGTTTACTAATATTATAAATGCGAAAGTTTGTGGGGATGTTTGTTACTCTTTCACGCAAAATCTACTGGACGGATTGTTATGAAATTTGGTACACGGGTAGAATATAAAAAAATTCCCACGGGAGCGCTGCCCCGGGACGCAACTAGTACATAATAATGTAATAATATATTGTTATATGTTAGTCGATGTAACGATAATCGTCCACTACTAATGAACAATATGATCATAGGTTACATTAAACAAATAATATTTATAAATTAAACACGATATTGCAAAAGTATTGTAATAACATAGAATTAGACTGCGCGCGGTCGTGTTGTGTACTTCTTTCTACTATGAATATAACTAGCGGCCCGTCCCGGCTTCGCTCCTAATCCTTCCTCAGGAATCACGCTGTCTATTGAGGAAAACCGCGTGAAAATCCGTGCAGTAGGTTTAGAGTTTATCGCGAACAGACAGAAGCGGCAAGGGACTTTGTTTTATAATATGTAAGGATAAGGATACAAGTAGTTGTCCGCGGCTCCACCCGCGATAATAGTAGCCTGTGTTACACCAAAAATCACCAAAATAAATGAAAAAAAAAAAAGAAAGAAAATTAAACTTAAAATCTACCTCGTCTGGATCGGGGTTAGCTAAATCTGCTTTTTATTCTTTTAAATATTATTTATATTAAAACTATGAAAGAATCTAGTTAACTATATTAATTCGCGTTTTTTTCCTATTATGTCCCGCGTTTGACGAAATATTCTCGCCTTTAGTACCCATTCGATTGAAAAAACCCGCTTTGCTCAAAAATAAAATGCTGATAATTATTGTAACACACATTTGGTCTGTACATTCAAATGACAAAACGCCTTTCAGATGCCTTTAGGTGAATTGAAGGAAATCTGACACCAGTGTTAGCAATAACACACTCGATATGATGATGAATGACAAAACGTTTTACATTAAAAAAAATGTCTTATTTTGTTCTGAATGAAAATGTTATACTGCTGTGTAATATTTTTCCGATAACCAATATTGAGGAGATAACTTCTGCCGACTAAAGTTATAGGAGAGAGTCGATCAAATTTACATTTATTTTTACTGTTACCGATAGAAAAATATAGCTTTCTTATAATAAAATTTATCTACATTTTATGCTAAGAAAAATAAAAGCTTTGCATTTTTTCTGAATCATAAGAGGAATATTGACGACCTCGGTGGCGCAATGGTAAAGCGCTTGCTCCTGAACCGAGAGGTCCCGGGTCCGATCCCCGGTCGGGTCATGATGGAAAGTGATCTTTTTCTGATTGGCCCGGGTCTTGGATGTTTATCTATATATGTATTTGTTTTGAAATATAGTATCGTTGAGTTAGTCTCGCACTTACTTTGGGGCTAGCTCAATCTGTGTAATTTGTCCTAATATATTAATTTATTTATTATTTAATTAATGAATATCTTTATAGTGTAAATATTATTTTTTTACTTTTTTTCATTACGTACGATATCCATTGAATATGGAGTTATTAAAATTACATAGTTATCGCATATTTTTTGTGATTTATGAAGAGTGACTGACATACTCGTATTTGTTCATTTATATAAATTTATGGGTCTTAGTTACCTAAAACAAAATTATTATTTACATTGAAGGGGTTATTTTGGTAAATATTTTTGTGTTACACAAATAGTATTTAAAATTGTGTTTCACAAGTGGATATGGCTAACTGGTCAATCACATCAGGCAGATTTATCTGTCAGATTACATTATAATATTTTATCAGAGAGTGTGTTCACCACTCAGCAGGCCTTAAATCTAACAAATTATCAAAATACGATATTAATCAAGTAGGTACCAGAGTTATATATATTTGCACATTTATTTATTTATTTATTCATTCATAAGCTTAAATCTATCTTTACAGTTCTCACCAATGCAATAGACAAGCATCCCATTTCAATTATTACTCGTATAACTTATGATATACAAAGCCGTTCTTATGAATTCGCTCATAGAACATGAAAACAGGTCTATTCTTTCGGCAATCTGATTGAGATTACGAAACATGCAATAATTAGCCTATCGTATATTTCACCCTATCGTAGTGCTCACTTACAAATAAAATAAAGAACGACTGTGCAAAATAAAGTTTCCGATTCGTAGTATTCCACTCCGCGCACCAATTCGACCGGCACCGACTCGAATCTTACCAACTATCCAACGATGTGCTACGATGATCAATATTTGGCGGTCCCAACTCAGTCAAAGTGCAGTTGCATCATGCAACTAGACAATCGATAATAAATAATAATACAATTTTATTTCTGTAGGTATAATGTTTATATAAACATATTTGTGGTCACAAACTCCTTTTAAGTAAATAAAACCTGTGTTAGGTACGATGCACTGCACTTTAACCTACGCAAGAACAGCGCATTTTGTCTTAACGATTAGCAGGTTAAACTTAACGTCAAAGTTGACTAGTGCAACCCCATGGAATTAGTAGGTACTCCGTTGTACGATGTGTACCGTTGTACCTATCAAATCCATGTGCAACCCACAATCCACTCACTGGAAAATATTATATTTTTTAAATTATCTTTTTTTTTTCTTTTCTTAGTTGCCAGTCAGATGTAGATCCAGGATTCTTCCGAATGGGTAATACTTCGGCACCCTTTCCCGCTTGCTGCCCACAAAGAATACGATAAGACATTTTACTAATAATTATTATAAATAGGCCAAAATAGTGATGGGACATGAGAAATTGAAACAAGAATAGAAAATTCTGAATTGGCTATGTAATTTTTTTTTAATGAAACATTTTTGATTTTTTACATAATCTTTGGAATAGATTTGCTAGGTAAAATTTTTGAAAAAGTCATATTATGACGAATACATGTAGGTAAAGGTATACACGCAATAATCATGACTAAACATGTTATTATATTGACATACGGCACTATTTTCTACAATAATTCAAGTTTTGTTATATTAATAGCCGGAAATTTTATTGCATTCAGAGTATGACAATAGTTCTGCTATTTAAATAGCTTGTCACAAACGCGAGACGTTACTCAAAGGGTTAATGTTTTGTTTTCATGAAATAATTCAACAATCACAGAAAAAATTGAATGTCTTTCATTCTTAAGACTATTTTCATAGCCTTTTTATGTGTTCTATTGTTAAGAGGAACCGCCCTCACTGTTTTCCATATCTGATGAATAACACAAACAAGAAATGTCACACGTTTTTAGAATTCATCGGAAAACTTATTTTTTTTCATATTCTATTTCAGTGCCAACAAAAATACTTCACTTTTACTTTAAACTAGATGTTGCCCGGGGCTTCGCTCCCGTGGGAATTTTGAGATAAAATATAGCCTATAGCAATCTTGGAAAATGTACGAGATTACACATACAAATTTACAAACGGTTACCTCTTTAAAATAATAGTATTAGATGTCTAAAGAAATCATTGTTTATATAAAAAGTTTACTTGGCAAATTTAATTCGGTTTTACCAAGAATTTCAATCGATTCTCATTCTAAATTCTCCAGTCACATCACTATCGAACATTAGTCACTTCCCTAACGTTTTTACATGATATTTATAATAAGAAATTAAAGGTACTTATAATGATAAAAATTAAATAAAAAAATCAAGAAACTCTGAAATTGCTGGCATCCTCTCATCTGATAGATAAGAGCTGACGGCTTCCAAACGGCTTAACATACATTTCACTAACATAGCTAAGAACAATCCTTCTGTAATCGATGGTTAAACGTTTTATTTTCAACATGCTAGTAAAATTTCAGCACTGATTTGTTATTAATAGTTTTAAATTATCGACTTTAAAGATTATTATTTAAGGATATTTGTAGTTCTATTAGCTGAGCGTCGGGGCTTCGCTACCGTGGGAATTTCGCGATAAAAAGTATCCTATATGTAATTCCAGGTTATTTTCTATACGTATACCAAGTTTTTATACGCTTATTTTTTATACGCCTTTGAGACGCCTTAATTTTTTTTGGACATGCGCCCATTTAGATATGTAATTATTTATTCAAGGTCGGTGCAAAACTAATGCGTATGTAAAAAAAATTAAGTACCCATTTTGTTTTTAAATTTTTTATTCTCATTTAAAATTGTCCTGTCTTATCACTAACAAAGATTAGTACTTTAGGGATTCTATTTAATTGTAAACGTGCACTCGTACGTAACACATCTAACCACAACTCCATAAGCACGTGAACTGTGTGCGTATTGCGACTTTGCTTTTTCCATTTCACAGACTCGATTCGTAGTGAGACGCAGCGAACCAATCACATTGCTCCATTGTGACGCAACGACAACCACAATACAATATGATTGGTTCGCTGCGTCTCATTTCGGAGACAATGATAAATGAAATGACATGTGTGTCGCATACACATTAGATCATCACCGGCCTTTAACACCTATCATAATTACGAACATAGCGGTGATCGTCATACGTTGCCTAGTTTTATCTTGTGTCAAACTTAGCTCATAACTAAACATTGTGGGTACAGTCAGGAGCAGATAAAGCTACTGTTTCATCTGCCCCCAGAGTGTACAATGTCAAAAAAATGTGAAAATCGGGTTATTCCGTAGGCACTTATCCGATATCGTCTTCTGTGTCGTTCTATTGTATTATTATTATTTTTAATTTTGACACCTTTATTACCATTTTTAAACGAATTAATCTAATACTAGACGCAATAACCTGTATGGAACAAGAACTAATCATTACTTAACACCAAAGTTGTTAAATAACCTACATGTCGAACTAAAGACTCTGTACAAACTGAATAGTAAAACATTTAAGAATAAGTTGAAAACTTTTTATCTGCCTAAATATAATAACAGCGACTCGCCGATGCCCGGATAAACCCTGCGAGGATTTTGTGGTGCGGTCTTATAATATTGTTAGATATTGTAAATTGTACTGAATAAAGAATTTAAATAAATAATAAATAATTTTTTATAAAAGGTATGAAATATATACTGATTGGTATTTAAAATTTTATAATTGTCGGATACGCAAGAATCAGAAATGGGATGATTAAGAAAAAAAATATTGAATCGGATATGATTACGGATATCCAACGTCGTCACATCGTGTCGCATTCATACGGAATAACCCTAAAACCGTGACATAAAGGTGAAATTTAAATTTTTAATGTTACTTTAAGATGTAAATATTTTGTATTGAGTAATAAATTGTTTTTACATAACTGACTTTTATTTCATAGAGCTGCGATGTCTGTATATTATGAAAAGAAATATTTAGGCTGATATTTTTATATATTAAAAGCTTATACGATTCGTCTGCATAATATAAAAAATCACACCTTTTATAACGCCTTGTATTCTGAAAGGTTGGCTAGTAGTTTGTAGCTTCGGTAAATATTATTTAATTTAGAATATGACGTGAAAAACTGATTTATTTTGATTTTGGAACACCAGATACAATAGTTAAAATATACACTCTTGCGCAGATCCGCTCGATGGGTTAAGTGCGTCGTTCAATAGGACTGCCTGACCTCCTCCTGTAGATATTCTAGCTGATTGATGGTATAAAAAACCTTAAAAGTTGATAGACAACAACATTTCAAAAGAGGATGACAACAGCCAGGCGACCGGTCGTAAAGCGAGAATGGAGCATTGCTAGTATAAACTTTATTCTACGAATATTTTCATTGTAATCATTTACTTAAACTAAAACGGTAATTTTCATGTGAAAATTACATCATAGTGTGTAACAAGAGATCTTACAGAAGAAACTACAATAAATGTTACAAACTTACAATGTAACCGACTGGTAATAATTAAAGTAGTAAAAAGGAACTCTCCACAAAAAAGCAATCTTACCAGTTTTACGATTTTTCTACATTTCTACGAGTGCGACTAGGGATGTTATTTACGTGGGATTATTTCGGATATAACCATCGGTTTCTGATAATTGTTATAACGGATTAGGTTTTTGTTAGATCGCGATTCGTGCGACATTGAAAAATATAATTGGGTATATAATAATTACGTGGACAAAAGGTCTACCTTTTGCTTGCGGTGAAGAAAAACATCGTGAGGTAACCTGAACTCTGGGTAATCAGCCAGAGTGCAGGTTTCCTCACGAACTTGTGTGTGGAGAAGGCAATGACAAACCACTCCATTAATAGTGCCAAGAAAGTCATTGTGTTTGTTTCATTCCACTTAATGACAACGACTCTCAGCCATAAGGAATACGACTTAGTAGAGAGAAATTAAATTGTAAAATAAATATAATAGTGTATTTAGTTCAGTTTTAAAAGAATTATAAAAGTAATTATTAGGTGTACCTCAAATTTTTTTCACAATTCTATTTCACTCGCTCGCCTTATTAGGCTCCGCCCAAATACATTTTTTTTTTCAGTAGGTAGTTTATTATTATTGGAATCGGTTATTATTTCGGATATCCGTTGACTTCGGTTAATGATATAGCATCCCTAATCTCTCCTTGTGAGGGCGGAATGTAGCCATCTGATTTATTATAACAGTTTTTTTGGTGATTAATTTTAAATTAGGTGTTATCTATAAATACAGATTTAATGAGGACCGTTTGGTGACTAATGTAAGTTTAATTTACAGTTTTTAGGAGTTTTAACTTAAAAGCGGACTTTTTAAAAGGCCGGTGATGTTGTTGTGATACCTCTGGTTTTACAGGTTGTTCTATATCATGCCACTTAGGTACAGTCAACAGCACATCAAGTCACCCTGCATGAATCTCTATGGCGGGGTATTAGCGATGAATTTGCCACTAATTTAGGTAGGTTGATGTGCTGTCGACTGTACCTCGTTTGCTAATTTATTCCATAAAAAAAAAATAAGAAGTTTTTATGACTAGTATAACCAAACTATTTTTTTTTTAATGAGATACTAAAAAAAAATGTTAACTCCGTTCAAACTCTGACATACCTAATAATATCGAGCTGTTGTGTGCAGCTGCGCACGCGGTGCCGCATTTTTGACCTCGGGTCACAACTCAAAATTTCATCAAAATCAGCCCATTGGTTTAGCAGGGAAAGCGTGACAGACAGAAATACTTTCGCATTTATAATAATACTATGGATACAATATAATACAAAATATATTTATCATAACATTTTCATAGCTTATATTATGTGTCCCACTGCTGGGCAATGGCCTCCCTTTTTCTCCTCCAAAGGTTGCGTTGAGCTGTGTGTTGTCATTCTAACAAGTACCCCTGTCGCATCTGTCAATATTATCGCGATAAACTCAAAAAACACTATTTGAGATAGGATCACTTTTTGTTTCACGATTTTCACTAGTACCTAGATTGTATAATTCCTAAGGATAGTTTTAGTGTACAATTTATTAAGATTGTACCCGAGCGAAGCCGGGACGAACCGCTATAGTATCCCATAAAACAAATTACATCAAGGCTGAAAGTGAAGTTTGTTGTGCCGCTTCTTCTTCACCTGCGCTTTGGAAGCCGGCAGTAGACTTAGTTTAAGTAATTTTTGACGTCAATAAGTGATGTATATCATCCTAAATTGAATAAAGAAATTTGAATTTGAATCAAATACAAGAAAAATTAATATAGAATCAGTTTAAATAATCACATAAAATATCAAACAATTCCTAACTCGAGTTATCATCTTTTTTGTTGACTTTGTGAGTTTGTATGTTTGAGGCGGGTGCCTCAAACATACAAACCTACTCACTCACAATCCGCAATCTCCGAAAATACCGAGTCGATTTCAAAAATTATTCCTCCATTAGAAATGTCCATTATCCAAGATCGCTATATATAGGCTATATTTTATCTCAAAGTTCCCACGGGAGCGAACATCTAGTCGTAAAATAAACAGGAATCCAATACAAATAACAAATAAATAATCATAGCCACTATACACGATCGAGTTTCTTATTTTCCCGCGCTTTTCCCAAAGAAACCCATTTCCTACGAAATCATTTGCTATATATCTCTATTTGGGCCCACCGATAAAAAAATAATGTCTCACATTAAGGGTAGGGGCTTAATTTAAATATTTCTGACGCAGCACACCTCTCTTTCTAGCTTGTGGTGTTTTACATACGGCCGTCTCTTTCTATTGGACAGTGATAACTCAAGAGTGGCGTAGTGAGAAAATGCCTTTTTAAGTGAACCCTCACGACGTTTTTTTTTCCCCCTTTGTAATGTTACATTTGGGCGATGAGATTTTTATGGGGAATCGTAGATTTAATTACGGAATTTTAACAGTATTACTGGAGTAATTTTGTCTCGTTTAAGGATACATTTTAAAAGGTTTTATGAGATATAAAGGACTAGTCGGCGCTCGCTAGTTTGTCTGCGATTTTCGGTATGTACTTAGCTATATCCTCTAGACCTGTACTCTTGAGGGTCAGTCTACCTCTGTGTCAAATTTTATTTAAATCGGTTCTTTATCCTGGTTAACAATTGTTTATAGGTTGTGTCTCGAATTTTCCCGATCAAGAAATTAATCCCTCGAAATATACTTGTTCACATGAGAATACATCATAACAAAAAAACATACTAACAAGCTCATTAATGAACCTCAAAGAATGCCCTTTACATGTCAGAGATTAAAGAAGGTAAACCCAAAATATTTGTCCAAGTCCACTGATAACGTCTACCTGAGCAGGCTTTTTTGTACACGTCTAAAAATATAACATCTACCTTATTTCTATTACGATAAAGACTAATCTTTTGACTGTTCTTAAAAGTTTATTTTTAGACGTTTTTACCCAAGCTCACATAGCAATTTAGACTTTATTATTATGGAAATAAGTTATGTTTTCAAACGCAACTGCCCACCTTTGTAGACACAGAGGGTGACAAATCTAACATCTTGTTCCAGATTTTTTTACAGGTTTTTTTAAAAAGATAATATTCGTTACGACTCCTTTGCTTCCTCTTTGTTTTATGTTGAATCAAAAGAAATAACTTTTTAAAACAAAATCATACCCTTTAAAAACTGAACAGACACCGATAACATTCATAAAAAAATCGAATTCTTAGATGAATACTCTTTTTATATAGCTTAGAGGGTTGGAGGGTAGTACATATTTATTAATAGCGAACATTATAACCTATTATTGTACATAATCAACCACTCAAAAGATTTGCAAAAACAAAATATGAGCGTCACGTGCACGACCGAGAGCGAAGCGGACAAATTTAAAAATTAAGAGCGGAACGAGAGCCTCGGCTGGACGCGACATCGCCGCACGGTTGAATATTATGCACATATATACCTTCCTCTTGAATCACTCTATGTATTAAAAAAAACCGCATCAAAATCCGTTCAAAATCGAATTTTCCAAGGAAAAAGATTTTTTAGATATAAAAATTATTGAAATGTCATGTGTTTACAATTAAACTTGGTGTGATCTCATTGAAATTGTTCACAAATAAGCGACCACTCAACTCTGTGGTTAAATATACAAAAATCATTTATATGCAAAAACATAAGTTTACATTTTTTTACAATGTGGTGTTAAAAGAAAAGCTTAATCCCACATGTTTCACCGTCCACGGGTATGTAAATTTAAATGGAGAGCATGCTATCATCCCACAAAACATCTCAGCTTGTCGTTAAAAAAAAATCGTTTAAGTTATTAATAACATTTATCAATCAGTAATGCTGAGGTGCTTTTTATAAATACAAATCTTTTTATTGTTGGGGAATTTTGTTATAAATTTTAACAATACTTTACTAAGTAATACCGTTTCAGTGGGGTATAATAGTGAATATGAATAACCCAAATTCCTCATGTGCTCAAGCTAACTTCTAATTTAATAACGAACTATAACTATCCAATCAGCTAGCATAATACACTGAACAAAAGCTGCTATAAATTTACGTTCAAACATTCATTGTTTGGCTCCACAATGGATTTTAACTAGATATAATGGCGCCAATTACGTAGTAGGAATTTCATTAAGCCTTTGTGACCTCAAGAGGAGCTGTTAGTACAAGAGCTCAGTGTAATTTTGATCAATTTTGTTGATTAACCTTAAGATTTTGAAAAAAACTTGATTTACGTTCGGAGGATTATTATATATCTTAATTATGACGACCCCGTGGCCGAATGGTCATCATGTCGGACTGTTACACTGAAAGTCCCGGGTTCGATCCCCGGTCAGGTCAAGATGAATAAATGAATAGTTTAAAAAACACTAGAAAAACACGCTTTTATAAGTGCACGTGAAACTTAATCGTGGTCAAAGTTCATTACAACGTTCTAACAAGCACAAACATAGCTATGATACGTGGTTCCATCATGAAGTTCCAGTTCATATCTTCCGGCTCCATCATCAGATCAGTTCGACAGCACCATATTATCGCATTATCATCAGAACTACATACAGCTGCCAATTGTCATGACGCTACGATCCTTGGAAGATGGTTAAATTTGTTACTTTAGATTCCATTATATACGGTCGACCTAATAAAAGCGTGTTAAAAATGATCTCTTTCAGGTTGACCTGGGTCTTGAATGTTATGATATATTTTTATTATGAAATACAATATCGTTGAATTAGTATTAATACAGTCTCAAAGTTACATTGGGGCTAATTCATAATACTGAAATAAATAACAAACGAATAACAAAATATTGAAAATCTTTTTTGTCATGTCACAATAATGTCGTCGCCCCGTAAATGCATACATCATTATAGTTGAAATATGAACGCACCATGAAACGGGTGATTATTATTAATCAAATTCCTTATCATATCAATTCACACATAATAGCTAGCTGTTAGCTCTCAGTCTAATCTCAAGCTAGTGTCCGGATGATATATGAAGCTTTCAAAATTAAGCCATTGTTGATTTCTATACGACATTCACTGACACGAGTGGTTTCTTAATCATCGGGTATTGTTTTTAACCAATGTCGAAAAAGGTGGTATTGAAGTCAGTTAAATGTTACATATTTATCAGAGATACCCAATAATAGCCCGCATATGCATAAATTATATTTTGCCATAAATTCAAAATTTTATTATTGACTTTTTACGCGATCCCTAGGCTTCGGGGCGTCACAGCTCCGTATGTAACCGCACACACGTAGGTGAAAGAGAGACCTACGTAGATTCGCTATGATTATGACTAAATGTGGGTAACTGATATTAGAGTTAGTATCGAGGTCGTAAACACGTAGCCACTCCGTTACCGGGATAAGGGATGTGACTACTGAGCTGTTAAATAAATCTTGGGTGCTCATAGGATGAAGCTGTGGTGGTGTAATGGTTAAGACGCCCGCCTGTGGATCGAAAGGTCCCAGGTTCGAAACCTACTTATGCCACATGAGTTTGTATACCAATTTGACTCATGTATAGTAGTTTTCATGGACCACCACTTGCTTCCGGTGAAGGAAAAACATCGTGAGCAAACCTGCACACTGGTTGATTATAAACCTGTGTGTGCAATGGAGAACCACTCCATTAATAGTGCCAAGAAAGTCATTATTTGTGTCTCATTCCACGTAATGACCACGATCCTAAGCCATGAACAGAATACGACTATGAAGAAGATAGAATCAACTCTTATACAAGATTTCAATTAGTTTCATCTCTCTGCAATCGTTGTGAGTTACAATTTATCCGTTTCTTAGTTTAAATACAATATTGCAATTTTGTGTAAATACGCTGTTTAAAATGGAGTAGAAAAGTAGGAGCGGGCTTCGGCAATAAGCGGCGAAGGAAGCAACCGCGGAAAACATTCAGATATGAGAGGTAATAAATAAAACAATCGCGGCACTATTACTGTTGAAGTTATACATCTTAAAGCTATTTATCATAAGTTTTGACAGCATGTCTGGGGAGTAACGGAGTGGTGTTCCTTGAATAATTCCTGATTTATTGCACACTCTTCAGCTTATATTGTGAAGAGGATATTGTTTTTTTTTACATAAAAACTATTTTATATTACTACGTTATTACTTTTCTAGTAGCTAGTGTTGTACCTAATTTCATTACAATCAGTCCAGTAGATTTTGCGTGAAAGAGTAACAAACATACACACATCCTCACAAACTTTCGCATTTAAAATATTAGTAGGTTTTTCTGAAATGTGGCTACTCTGAATGTGGTGCTGAGGCTCGTGTGTGATTGTAGGGATTCCCAATAATATTCAAATTCAAATCATTTATTTAGAAATTAGACGTTCACAGGCATTTTTCCCCGTCAATTTTTATATTTGTAGTTATTTCTCACAAGCTCGATTTCGGAACGACCACTGCTGAGAAGAAATGCCGAAAGAAACTCATTTGAACAGTGTTGGTCCCTATCATGCCAGAAGGGCCTTACCATTATTGTCACTAAGGTTCTGTAATAAGGTTGTCACACGTCTTACTAGATTTAATAATGCAGAATGACTGAAAAATAAATTGGTACAAAATACGTCATCGATTACATATTAGGCGAGTGCCATATAATATATTATGCACACAGCACATATATATTTCATTCTACAGCTTGCCCCCGGTACCGAAATAATGATATTTTAACCGATACTCTATAAAATTGTACTTATTGGAAAAGGCCCAGACTGAAACTCTTTTGTGATGTCCAATTTCAGCCCTATATTTTTTTTTAAACATTCAAAATAATACTATTTAAATAGAATGGAAATAAAACAACACAATTAGAACCGAAACAGGGTTGTCAAAAATATATAACCGATTACAATGCAAATAAATTGGGGGTTCCGCAGGGAAGTGCTCTCGGGCCATTAATTTTCCTCGTGTATAAATGACATATCAGATGCTATCAAGCAAAAAATAATTATTTTTACAGATGACAACTAGGTTATAGCGATTTAAATAAATAAAAAAATATGACGATAGGTGATTATGAAAACGACATTAATAACACTTTAACCACAATAACTGAACGGTTTTTAAAAAGATTTATCAAAATTATTTTTACAAAAAAATTTTTGACTATCTGATTTTAAGGCTGTGTTCAAACAAATAAATGTCCAAAAGCAATTAAAACATTCATATGGAACCACTAGCTTTTGCCCGCGTGAAATTTCCCATTAGATAACTCTTTAACTAATCTGGTTTCCCCATACAAACTTTGACCCCCCTTTTTTACCCCTTAGAGGATGAATTTCGAAAAATCCTTTCTTAGTGCATCCCCGGACCAGATAAAGAACCTAAGTGCTAGGTTTAAAGTTTCTCGACCCAGCGGATTGGGCTTCAGTCTTCGCTTTTGGACCAAAAACAAAAGTTGAAATGCCCTTTTTAGGGCAGACTTTTTACCATCGCTCCGGCTAACTAAGTTGCCTTCCCAATATTTATATTCAAGCAGGAGCCCAGGATTTAGAAGCTTTTCTATATAAATATATGTATGTATCATGTAGATCGGTCCCCAAATTGGCCTATGAATAAATATATTATTTTATGCTGATTCAGAAGATATTTGTGTCTGTTACTCGATGTAATGTTTAGGGAAGTATTTATGTTATATACTAACTTTTGCCCGCGGCTTCGTCTGCGTGAATTTCACAAGGGAAATGTACTTTATCAAGAATTAAAAAGTAACCTATGTCCTTCTCCTTAAACTTAACTATATATACGAGAAATTTCAAGAAGATTGGTCGAGTAGATAAAGCGTGAAGAGGTAACAAACAAACGTACGTTTTGTAATATTAGTTCGAAAGTTGGGATATACGAGTACAGTACTCTAACTTCAAAACATGTCAAAATCCTTTATCATAACGATAAGATTACATTTGTACAACTTTGTATCCCTTTAATGGACACACCATAGATTATACAAGCATACAGATGACAATAAAAGCTATCTGAATGATAACGATTTGTCTATTATAATAAAATCGAGGGCATAAGATATGGGTAGCTAGTGGAGTGGACTATACTTATAATAAATAATGATGATCTCGGCGGCGCAGTGGTAAAGTTCTTGCCACTGAACCGAGAGGTCCCGGGTTCGATCCCCGGTCGGGTCATGGTGGAAAATGATCTTTTTCTGATGTTCTGGATGTTTATCTATATGTGTATTTATTATAAAATATAGTATCGTTGAGTTAGTATCCCATAACACAAGTCTCGAACTTTGGGGCTAGCTCAATCTGTGTGATTTGTCCTAATATATTTAATATATTTATTTATTTATTTATAAATATTTATTTCTTTATTTATCGCTTACAATAGATTAGAGCATCAAAAAGTGTTATGTTATTATTATTAGTGTTATTTCTATTCATATAATAAAGGAGTAAGTTTGTTACTTCTTCATAACTTAATGTGCTGTTGACTGTACATGATTTAGAGACGTTTATTGTATGAAAACGTATCCCTTTGCATTAAAATCAATTAAAATCGCAAAATGACAAGTTTACACCTTTTTTCTGGTAAATTCTCAAATATCTCCGAAACTAGAATCTGCCCAGTTCTCTCTTAGGGTTCATTTTGGCTTTTTTTTTATTACTGAACCCCAAACACGAACATTCTTTTTTTAAATAAAATGTCACACACCTGCCTAATCTAACATTGGTCTAAAAACATGCCAGTTACCACATCTCTAATGCTGAAGACTTAAGGTTCAGTTTAACCCTTGTTTATTTTTAGACGCAATGTGTAACTATTTGTCTTGTCTGTCCGTTTGTACAAAGCATTATATTGTGATGTTTGCTCGTGAAGATTTATGTAAATGTTATAATGCCATATCCGTTACATTTTTAGACCTCCGGTGTGGTAATGTAATACTACCAAAATCTGAATTTAATTCATATGAATCAAAAAGTCATTAATTTAAAAAAGAAAAAAAAATCTCACAAAAAATATTGCATAATTTAATTTTTTTTTTAAAAAGGTTTTGACCACAGTTTCTCCCGCGTGTTTATTCGTTTCAAGAATATTTTTGCGACTTTCTTATGAAACTAATTGAATAATATAAAAATATGTAACTTTTTGTAAGAAGCAGATAATACATTACTATACTCAATTCTTAACTTTGTTTTAACATATAAATATTCCGTGTTCAATATGTATTTGTGGCGTAAATTCCTACAATGCAGAATTCAATAGAATGCCATATTGGCGCATTGTTGACATAAACTAGCATGTTGGCTGTCAAATAATCTTTAATATGAGTATCTGTCACCATTAAATCTAGGATTTCTGTTTTTTTTTTTTTAATTTCGTCGATTTATGAGATAAATTAACTGTACTGGCCACCAATATTGCACCAGATAAATAGGTTAGAAATGGCGTTCCATTATTGAATATTTTTCATCTGTCACATTTTCCCGCCGATTGTTTGATGTGAACTATTTGTAATGTTTTGGTTTTCCATTATTATACCTATTTAAATTATAATGTAAAAAAAAGTATGTATAATAAAAAATATAAAAATGAACAGGACCAAAAATAAACTTTTGTAACAACTTTTATTAAGAAGTCATCACAAATCATAAACGTAATATTTAATGTAGCTGTCGAAAAAACATCTTTCTTTGCGAACATTTTATCAAGTTGCTAAATGTGTTTTGTCTCGTTCTGTCAACGTCAAATATTGTAAAGTGCGATACTGACAAACAATATTTTATCCTAGTCTAGGTTTTGACATTTTTTTATGAAATATAAAGTTAAATATACTAACTAATAATATAAAGAGAAAATATTCGTATTATGAAATATATCACAGGGATAGAAGGAAAGTTCAGCTGTAAAATGGCTACATGTTTTCTAATGATTTTTCCCGAATGAAGCCGGGTGGGGCCGCTAATAAACCATAAATGTCTCTGTTCATAGTCGTATTCCTCACGGCTGAGGGTCGTGGTTATTACGTGGAATGAAACACATACAACAATTTTCTTGGCATTATTAATGGACTGGTTTGCCATTGCCTTCTCCATTTCACACACAAGTTAATAATCAACGAGTGTGCAGGTTTCCTCACGATGTTTCCCTTCACCGGAAGCAAGTGGTGGTCGATGAAAACTACTATACATGAGTCAGATTGGTATACAAACTCATGTGGCACGAGTAGGATTCGAACCTGGGACCTTTCGATCCACAGGCGGTCTTAACCATTACACCACCACCGCTTCACCGCACAATAAATGTAGGTAATAGATAATGTTAAAATTCTCGTGTCAGATTTCATTCAAGTTGCCTAAAGGCAAAAATCACTTTATTATTTGTTTTGTTCCAAGTAAAATTAAACTCACAAAGAAATGGTGAATTTAATGCTAAAAGAAAAAAAAAATATTGTCCACTAATAAGTTTTGAAAATAGCCTAAAAGCATTCTTTCTCGGCTAACCATTAAGAGGAAAAGAGACATAAAATTTGATGTTACAAATAGTAATTTAATCACAGATTACAAAACACAAAATCAATGTGATTTGTCGGCAAAATCAGCTCAATACAACATAAACAATACAACATCGGCTAACCACAAAATTGAAGTCGGCAAAATACCGAATATGACAGTTCCCAATTCTAAACAAATGTTTCACCGGCGTCCTAGTTAAACGATGCAACGCTACACGCACTGCGACGTTGTGCTAGCTAGCTAATCTGTAATCTAACTAATATTATAAACGCGAAAGTTTGTGAGGATATATGTAAGTGTTGATGTGTAAGACGGATTGTTATGAAATTTGGTACACGGTTAGAATATAACCTGGAATAAGACATAGGGTACTTTTTATCCCAAAATTCTCACGAAAGCGAAGCCCCTACGCAGCTAGTAGAATATAAATAAGTCTCATTTGATGTCCTCACTGCTGGCTTTCCTTAAGAATGGATAAGGAGTATCTTTCATGAACCACGTCGCTGGCTCAATACTGTTTGGTGGGTTTTAACAATTGAAAATATGCTGAGAATGCCCTAAACGCCCTGAATGCCCTATCTTCTTCGAATAGCCCAGAAGAGCTAAGTCAATACATTTTTGGCCACCCATCCAATGACCGATATTAAAAATATTGCGATCAGTAAATAAGAGCCAATGTCGTCTGGGCGCGCGGACTAGTGTGGCACTAAAGATATGAAAGATATGAAACGTAAGGAAATAAATATTGAAGTACTTACTAATTTTAATATTGATGCATTGTGTCGCGCTGCCTTGCAGCTTTGGTCGCTCAAGTAGGATCCCGGATTACCAACATACATGTGACTGTGAAATATTTACAATAATTATGCTGAATGGTTGTTTATTTTATCAATTTGTGTGTTTTAATTATTTAATTAAAGCAAATAATTTCAAAATGTAATTTAATCACGCTTGTGTCGCGAATATATTGTAAAAGTGATAGAGAAAAATATTGATGTCGTAAATTAAATTTTTGGTCGACTAGTCCTTACGATAATCAAACAAAACTCACGATAGAATGACACAACTAATGATCTAACACGAACACAGTAGCATTACGCTTACTACATACATATTTGTTCTTATAATCCATTGGATCGATAACATTCCTGTGAATGTATGAATCATATCTACCTACTTAAAATAACTTACGTGTCAACTTTCTCGGCTAAGTGGAGGTTGACCTTAAGATTGAACAATTTAGTTTTTTATGATACAATTCGGATTTTTTACTACTTATTTTTTTCTTTTTTTTTTTTGTTAAAAAAAAAACAATTACTTTTTGAATGATTTCAAAAAGGAGTAGGTGTTACTCGCGATTTCGTTTTTCGCTATTAAAGGCTTATTCCATTTTCCGTGCAAAATTTCATGGGAATCAGGCTAGTCCTTTTTGAGTACATTCGTAAGAACATTATGTACTTTTATATATTATTAGAAAGAGAAAAAAACATTGTAAGAAACAATAATGGTAAGCCGATCTGGCATGATAGGGACCAACACTGTTCAAATGAGTTTCTTTCGGCATTTCTTCTCAGCAGTGGTCGTTCCGAAATGCCAGTAGTTTGTAGCTTGTGAGAAATAACTATAAATATTGACGAGAAAAAATGTCTGGTCTAATTTCTGAATAAATGATTTGAATTTGAATTTGAGAACATAAAAACAAATATTTTCTGTTTATATTCATTCCTCTAGCTATGGGATATGTTTGACCTAGGCTATGTTGACTCTCGTCATCAATTTCATCAATAACGGCTCAGCGGTTTAGCAGTGAAAGTGTGACAGACAGGATTTCGCATTTGTAATTATTAAGTATGGATTTTTTGTGTATCTTAAGGCGCTATCTAGCCGCACACACGGCGCCGTACACATATCAATAAAAATGTGATTATTATAGTTTTACAGTAAGTATTATATTAATTATAGATCACTATAATAATTTCCACTAAAATTCTTTATCTGATGTGAAATAATTTGTTAAACAAATATATTTTTTATTTTTCGCTAAGAAATAAAATAAATTGATACAAGTTTCTTTGTTAGACAAATTAAAAAGCCCCGACTTTCAATATACATTTCAATATACGAACGGCTGAACCGATTTTGATCAAACATATCTAAAAACCACCGCATAAAAATTAGTTATCAAATAAAAAAACCCGCGCAAGCGCAACAAGCGCCCGAATCGGTTCACACGTTGATGAGCTACGGGTCAACGTACACAGACAAGACACACTTAGCGTGAAACTTATAATATCCCTCTTTTCGCGTCGGGCGTTAAAAATGTGACGGTGGATCAAATATGCGGGTAATTGCGCCTCGAGTCAACAGTTGATGAGATATGAGTTTAAAAAGTCACATACGACAACATTCGAGAAGCACTTAATATTAGAACCGTCGTCTCCGGTTTCATTAGTGGGTCTTGAATTTTTAATGATGACGTCACAGGTGCCGGGTTCGAGTCCCGGGCGCGTACATAATTTAGTGTTGTGCCAGCTATACGGGATTTAAGGCCGGTGCACATTGATGCGAGTGCGCGTACGCGTGCGCTCTTGTATGGAATTGTGCTGCATACGTCTCGATTCCATACAAAAAATATCGACCAGATTCGATTTACTATTTAATCGAAAATTGTGTTGTAGATTTTGCGTTATTGAGTAACTAACATCCTAACATACTCTCACATATCCTCACTCACATTAGGTCGTTCTAGAAACTGAAGGTTAAGTTAACCATTCTCAAATATATCGCTGTCCTAATTAATTTATTTTTTTTAAATAAATTAATAATGTTTGTATATTTTTTTAATAGAAAAAAATTAAAAAAAGTATATACAAAATACGAATAGAGAACTTCACAAGGTCATTAACCCTATCTATCTTTACTTATCAAAACTAACATCATTCCTCCATGTCACTAAAACACTGGCCATATACAATAATTTGTTTTTTCCTGTCACTGAAAAAAAAAAACAAATCGTTCCATTTTTTCACCCCGAAAGGCAGCATGTTGTTTGTCACAACAAATTTACAAAATCCGTTACCATTCAATTTATTTCGACAACGCAAAGGTCAAAAAAGTCTCGCATTCACTTCCGACAACTAGTTTTTATTATTCAGAACTGAAAATAGATTTTGCTTTTACGAATTTTACCTGTGTCGGTGTTGATGGCTTGGCTGACAAGAGAACTTATTTTGGTTTGATACGTTAAAAACATTTATTTATTTATTTTAAAGCATACGTAAACAGTTTTAAAATACATTGTATGATAAATTTTCAAAGATTCATTGCTAGTCCTTTCTCGCCTATGAATATATAAGTAAATATGTATAAGCCTCCGTGGCATAGAGACGCCAAGCCCTTCCGCTATCTGAAGATCTTGGGTTCGATTCCCAGCGTAAGCAAATATTTGTAACTTTTGGATTTCATACTAAGCATAACACATCGCTTCCTGTGTTTGTGTCCAGAGACTCGCGATACAAGAATAGTGCTATTATTGTACTCATCATGAGTATAAAAAAAAAAGTGACTGACTGTAAACAACCTTTATCCACACTTTATACTTCAAATGCATATGCTCAGTGTTGTACTCGATTCTGTGCGTATTGGACCGATGAGTACCTATTTTAAAAAATACTGTTGACACTGGCTGAAAACAATTTAAATTATGTAAATACACTTTTAAATTTCGAATGCTTTATCCGCGCAATTCTAATGTTTGTTCAATAATTAACATTCCGAAATCGGGAATCATTAACGAACTCGAATTAACAACAATAAACTCTCGATTGTCACTGTTACACTTTTAACGAGTCATTTCACTCCCGTAATAAGAAGACTTTGATATTACCGGCGCTCCACCGGTTCGTACCAGTTTGAACCCGTTCCCAGTTGACGGCTTGTTCACATCCTGTCCCGATATTTGTTTGTTTGAACGCGCAAATGTTAAACTTAGAAAACATCGCCTAATTTAAATTTATCCATACTAAAATACTCATACTAATTCAAAATTTCTTACTAATATTAGAAATGTGAAAGCCTGTCTGTCTTTCTGTCACATTTTCACGTGTATACCTGTCTTGTCTGTGTCTCCCTTTCTTTGGTCTTCTCCATCCAGTACCTGTCGAATGCCCTAAGCTCGTCCGACCATCTATTCCTAGTCCTCGCTTTCTGTACCCGTCAGTTGAAATCCAGGTTTGTAAGAATATGGGCTGTATACGGCAAACGTGACCCGCCCAGTTCCACTTAAACCTACAAGTTAAGCCTAGTGTAGCCTAGTATAGTCTAACGTCAATTTTCGATAATATTTAAGTTGTATGTGTACATAGCAGAGCTGTTTCACTGAGCTTATATACATGCATGTACTAAATTTGAACAAAAATTACATTTTCTGTGTGTCCTCACAAAAATATCATTAGGTTTAACCACCACCGAAAAGGTCATTGAAATTTTGTAATTTAAAAATATAAATTACATACCCGATTACATAACACGTATTATAGAATACGTTGCAAAATATTCATAACACAGCTCTGGGGCAAAACTTATCAAGCCACGTTATGAATAACCGGTGCAAACCGGAATTTAGCGGGTCTGGCTGCAAATATCCGGTTTACTCCAGTTTTAATGAACCGAGTAACGACCGTTTCTAATATGGGGGCACACGTTACCTGCTCGTTAATATTTTATTTGTACATTATTTGGTTATGTTTCATTCCGCTTTTATTAACTCGCAATACAAAAAGTTGATGTGTCGTTTTATCTTTTTGTATGAGAGTTTTTGATATTATTTATTACTAGCTAATGCCCGAAACTTTGCTCGCGGAAGCCTGTGTTTGACCATAGGTTATTCACAATATTTATTCGAAATTTCACAATCAAAATCGGCTGTGAAAATCCCTGCGTAACAAATAGATGGATTTTCGCATTATTATAAAAGCAAAATTCCTTCTGTCTATCAGTTTCGCGTTTACAATATTAGAATGGATTTGTGTATTTCTTTTTTTTGTGAATGTTTACTTATTGATAGGAAAATGTTTACTTATTGATAGGAAATATTAGTAATAAATAACAATAAACAAATAACTAAATTATGACGATAATACATGTTTAGGACAGAAAGCCGCACTGAAGTAGCGAGATGTGAAATATACGGGTATTTTGCAAAGCATTCATCGTTTTTAATTTCCAACAAAATCTGTAATATCTAGTTAAAAGGGTTGCAACGGAAAATTTGACGTTGATTTTAACCGGTGCGCCGCTGACGTTCAGATAAAATGGCGTACTTTGGATTTTTTATAGTCAAGTTTTTTAAAGTTGACGGTACAACCTACCCTAAACCTGTTATAACAACTGAATATAAATATATTAGGACAAATCACACAGATTAAGATAGCCCCAAAGTAAGTTCGAGACTTGTGTTATGGGATACTAACTCAACGATACTATATTTTATAACAAATACATACAGTATAGATAAACATCCAAGACCGGGGCCAATCAGAAAAAGATCATTTTCCATCATGACCCGACCGGGGATCGAACCCGGGACCTCTAGCTTTAGTGGCAAGAACTTTATCACTGCGCCACCGAGGTCGACAGTAAACGCAAAAACACTTAATTTTATTAGAAAAAAAAACCGCCATTAAATAACGACTACAATGTTCATTATCTCGTTTATTTAATTAACAAATTGAAAACGAATCTCAACAAATCCCGGGCCATTATTTTTCAAGGACAATAGTCGAGTCACGGAGAAAGTTTTCTCCCATTAAAAGGGCAATCTCCTCACCGAAACCCGGCTTTCGGGCGAAAAATCATTATAACATAATTATACGTGTCAACTAATTTGAGATTCGGTCCGCGAAAAATTGAATTTGCCGCGGAATTAATTTAAAATAGGTCTTTAATTACTTTGCGCCGGACCCCTATTCTGGATGATTGTCGCGCCGAAGTGATTTTGGTAAAATGTCAAGACAATTAAAATAGGGTAGTTTTTTTTTTTGTAATTTATTTTGAAGATGGAATGTGTAATATTTGTATTTTTTAAAACGTAAATTGTTTCTAGTTAATATTTAATGTCTTTTGATGTTTATTCATTACTGTTTAACCGTCGACGACAGAAGAAGAGGGGTTATAAGTTCTGTATGTCTGTCCATGGCATCGTAACAGCCAAGCGGCTGAACCGATTTTGATCTAGTTTCATTTATCGTCAACTCTTTTCTAGTGAATGAGATATCAACAAAGTAAAAGGTGTCTCTTAAATTTTAAATGAAGTTTAAAATTCCTCATTTTTTTAATGGTCTTTATCAATGTTTTTTTAGATAGTTTAATGGCTTTTACTATTAATGTGAATTGAAACATTATTAAAATGTATTTGAACAGAAAAGACCGCAACACACCTCGGGGTGTGACAGACAAAAATCAGTGAGCATAAGTACACAAAAATTGTCCGCGCCGAGATCGAACCCAGGACCTCCAGAGAGCAGACGAGCCTTGTGACCACATAGTACAGTGGAAATCGTCATAAAGTAGTTTAGACTACGACGACCATAACGAAATCTGAAAACCAACGTATGTGTAATAGAGGACAGTTAATTTGAGATTCCAAGTTGGGATTTCATTCGGACCCACATTAAGTGGGATGTCCTTTCCATGCCAAAACGTCCCCACTTGATGGCAAGTAATTAGACCTTGTTGTATTCGCCCTCTTGTTGGAAATGGACTATTCTAATTTCAAATTGTTGTATTTTGTATGTGGCCAGCATTTTGTTTTGTTTTTAATAAACTTTAAAACGACACAATATTTTCTTTTAAATAGCTGTTTATAATAACAGGCCATCTTGTTGCAAATGGACTATTCAAATTTCAAATTCTTTTATTTTGCATGTGGCCAGCATTTTGTTTTGTTTTTAATAAACTTTAAAACGAAGATAAAAATCTACTTATGGTAAATAGGTACTTAGGGTAACTCTATTACTAAAACTCCACTGTCCGTTTGTCATCAGGCTTCATCTCATGAACCGTGACAGTTGGAAAGTTGAAATTTTCACAGCTGATGTATTGCGATTGCCGCTAAAAGTTAATAAATATTTAAGGGGGATCCCATATAAGTAGTCCCCAATTATACTGCTAAAAGCTGTATAAGAAAGAAAAACTATATATTACTAAATATACACACAATTAGTACAACAATCTTACACTTATATATGAAAAGTGGAATATGTACCAAATTGGTTTCCGCTCAGCATATGTCACGGTGTTAACCACGACGCTGGTCTTCCGCGGACACCATTTAAAAAATATATACATATTATTATTGTATTGTACTGTTTTTTACTAAATTATACTTTTTACTATTGAACAATAATAAAGTATACAAAATACTGTTTTCAGACGCTCACACAATATTATTAAAAACATTTTGTTAAACGGCGCTCAGTCTCAGTATTAAGCAATCGCAAAATTGCGCGTTGCCGCGTTCATTAACAACATTCAAATAAATATTTTTTCTAAAATACTGTTCATTTTGCTTCTCATACCTAAATATACTTTATTTCTGTTAAAAAAGTTGGCAACCCTTCATACAATATACATGATATTTTTGCCAATTTAATAGATTCGTCGGAAGCTTTCGCGCGCGACTTCGACTCGGTATTGTTAAAACTTTGTACGATACAGAAAATATTTTTCCTTCATTTTGATAAAAATATATATTATAATAAGTAGGAAAGTGCACCATGATATCCGATGGTGTATAGCTGAGGAGGAAACCAAACCGAGACAAAGATCATCTGATCTCATCTGAGAGAAATTGTAGTACAGTCAACAGCACATCACATAAACAAATTCATTGCAAACTCGCCGCTATTACCACGCCATAGAGGTTCATGTCGGGTAACTTGATGTGTGTATATTTTAAACCCTCTTTGGGAATACAGACAGGCTTTTTTTTAACGAAATGAATGTTTTACAGAAAGTCATTTTTGAGACAAGCTTTTATTGTTATTAAGCCGTTGAGGAGTTACCTCGTCGGGAGCTTTTCCTGGGTACACAATCAGGTAATATTTATCATAACAACACATCGTCATTCAAACTGAACGTGCGTAAAAAATTTCAGCTCAATCAGTTCTAGATATCTGCTTCAAAATATACATTGCAATAAAATAAAAGATATCTTTGAACTTAAATCTAGTTTAGCTAGACTATTCCAGGCTAGTTAACCTATTAACTAGTGGGTAGTAGTTAGCTAGTTAACGAATTTCTATTGTAATCCTAAGCTAATAACTCAATTCCATTGGATAACTCCCAGTAGTAATATCGAACTAAAATCACATTTGTATCGAAGTTAACGCGATATTGAAGTGATATTCTTTAGACAAACGGCCCGTCCCGGCTTCGCTCGGATAAAATAGTACAATTATACACCAAAACCTTCTCCAGATATCACACTATCTATCTATCTGAAAACAATTAAGCAATAATTAATGAAGCGCGAAAGTTCAATATTATGTTCTAATTATTAGACATGAAAATGGAATACATTTAACCTATTTAATATCTGTGGCAATTCCCAATAGTACAGAGATGTTTGTAACTGTATTGTGGAACTAATAGCATTCGGGTGCTCAGGACGATAATTATAATGTTGTTAGCTTGCAGTTGGAATGGTTCTGTTTGATTGGACGATTTAGTTTGCTTTTAATTTACTTATACATGTTTTTTTTTTAAGAACTGTTTGGTCAGAACGAAGATTTCAAGATTTCAAGACATTTATTCCAGGTTGCCTTTTGCGAATTAAATTTTAAATTTTAACGGACGTTTAAATGGATGATCGTGGTGATTATATATTGCGTATAAATGCGAAAGTTTGTTGTTTCCTATTTCACGGCTTAACCGCTGGACCGATTTTTATGATATTTGGTTGCATGAACCCCGTTCAAACATACCCCAAAATTAAAAAAAAAATCTAATTCAAATTCAAATTTCTTTATTCAATTTAGGATGATATACATCACTTATCGACGTCAAAAAATCCACCCCCATATGACTATAATGGGGTGGAGTTCACCTTTTCATTTCATAATAGGGGTGAAACTTTGTCAGAATATAATGTTTATCTCAAATTCACGCGGGCGAAGCCACGGGAAAAATCTAGCATGTACTATGTACATGATTTCTAAAAAAATAAATAATTAATAATTATAAAGATATATCTTTCTTGTTTTATTTTTATATATGTATGTATGATACGTACATAGACGGTTATTTGTTACCCCACCGAGCCAACTGAATTAGAAACCGTCAAACCCCGAAACAAATGGCACTTGTAACAATACATATTTAACAAAGTCCATAATCCTGTTCGAAACAAAAAAGTATTCCTTCGGGCGTCATAAAGAGGATTACGAGGGGCCAAAAAAATGAATCGCCGGTCGAGTATGTCCACTCTCGTCAACGGCTGGTTGACAAATGCGTAGGTCAAGCTGCTGACAGTTGGTGGGCGTGAAAAGAAAAATGGCTGATACAAGATGGCGGACGGAAGTGCGTTTAGTTTTTTCGCTTGGAAATTTATGAGTACGATTTTTTATGTCGATCTTTTGATCTTTAGTTGCCAAGTCTTTTGATATTTAGTACTAGCTTTTGCACGGGGCTTCGCCCACGTTTATCACATATTACGTGCGTCCTGCTCAGTTCTATTATTTTTGTCAATATTTCGAGTTCTAAGCAACGTATCGCGATGAAATCTATACCAGATTTCAAGTTTGACATTCCGCTATGCAACTATGAAAACTGCATCAAATTCTATTCAGTAGTTTTTTGCGTGATGTGCGAACAAACATACAGACAGAAGTTCGAAAAAAAATGTTTTGACTTCTATTATTCATATAAAGAGCTTAATATCTCCTATGTACATAACAGTTTTATTATATGTATAGATACTGTTTTATTGGATGCATAGATTTAAATAAATATAGACGCTGACAGACTGATTGATGTTGTTCGAATTAATCCCATTCATATATAACGATAAGATGATATTTAACAAGTTTAAGTACAATCTCATTGATTTCTGTTGCCATTCTGTTCGCATTAGCTTTGTAATACTGAGATTTAACTTGGAATAGAATGTTAATAGCATTTCCCATTTCCCATTACAGAGCTTGTCTTCAAGCGATTACTCTAACGCTATCTCTCTCTTTCATCTCTCTTTCTCAGCTTCACGTATTCACGGTTGCATTAGGAGCTGCAACCTTCCAAAGCCGAGGGTTCACATGAAAAAATTACCACAGGATATTAAATGTGTTGCTAAGGCGAGGAAATCAAGAAGTTTTGGCTTTGTTACAATCAAGGGGAGATTTGTGCCAATAGAAAGACCGTACGAAGTGAATAACAACAAAACACCATCATCTACTAACGCGAATGTATTTTAAAACTAGCTTTTGTCCGCAGCATCGCCCGCGTGAGTTTCCCACGGGAACAGATATTTTTCTCGGATGAAAGGTACCGTATGTCCTTCTCCGTACTTCAAACTATATGTATGCAAAATTTCAAGAAAATTTGTTGAGTAGATAGAGTCTGAAGAGGTAATAAACAAACTCACTTTCTCATATGCTTTTAACAAATAATTGTTATAGAAATAATAATTTTAATTATACGATTCCAGTGAATCGCACTAATCTCATATAGTTTCGATTGAAGTCCGCCAGACGTCGACGTAACAAGATCCGTCAATTGCAATTAGGAGGGGTTCCTTTGATCGGCCTTGATGCAATTTGGCGGATGTCACGTCTGCACTGGATTTGAATTTCATTAGAGAAATTAATGTCTGTGTGAATTTTGCTTTACACACAACTTTACTTAATGACCAAACGCTTTTATTGTTTGTATTGGTAATCACAATACTAACTAATTTTATAAAAGCTAAAGTATGTTTGTTAGAAAGCAGACGAAGCCATGGGAATAAGCACATAATAAAAATACAGTACATAATAAATCTCGCAACAAAAAGTCTCAACCAGTCTTGTTGAGTGGTTGGGGGTACGGCGAAAGACATATGCTATAGTACTGTATTTGAAGTGTGCAAAGCTGCAGGAAAATGCTAGTATCACATATTAAATAAGCAATATAGTGTATTTACTTAATTATTGAAAAATACTTAAAACTCTTTAAAAACAGCATTATTAAATGTAAAAAAAACTTATTCTACCAAATTGTAATACTATGTCTTTGTTTGTTGCTCTTTCACGCAAAATCTACTGGACGTATTGTTATGAAATTTGGTACACGGGTAGAATATAACCTAGAATAACACATAAGGTAAAGTTTATCCCGAAATTCTAAAGAAAGCAAAGCCCTGGGCGCAGCTAGATACATATTTATAATTTAGATAAAGCATGAATCACACACAACTACTTTCTTGGCAATATTACTATTGCTTTCTCTATTTCACACAATAGTTGAAAAATTATCGACTAGTGTGCAGGTTTCCTCACCTGGTTTTCCTTCACCGGAAGCAAGTGGTGGTCTATGAGTCAGATTGGTATATCAGATGGAGTAGGATTCGAACCTGGGACCTTTCGGTTTACGGGCGTCTTAACCATTTCACCCCCACCGCTTCAGTTATAATCAAATCTATCACTAATCCCACTATATCTATCCTTTGACAAATTCCCGACATTCTATGAGCCCCGTTAGTGGTATTAACCAATATTGATCACTCCTTTGACAGACAGACAATGCAGACTGCAGGATTTAGGGTGCCTAAACTATATACAGATGAAAATGAATATCTAAGGATGAGTTTCACAAGTTAACTTTGACGTTAACGTGCGCAGAAAAACGCTAAGTACGCCATTTTGTCTAAACGTCAGCGGCGCGCCGGTTAAAGTCGACGTCAGATTTGATGGTGCGACTCACCATTAGATATTAATTTTCATTTGTATAGTTTACGTAATATCTGCTACCAATGGGAAATCATATCGTAGACAAAAATTTGGAATGCGGCCGAGGCTCCGACGATTTATAACTGAGGAAGAAACCGTGAAAACAATCCAATTTGATTTGGAATAGCTTTGTTTTTTAGTTTTTCGCTTGTAACTATCCTACTAATATTATAAAGGTGAAAGTTTGTTTGTTTGTTGTATGTATGTGTGTACACGTATGTTTGTTACTTTCATGCGAAATCTACTGGGCGCATTGTTATGGAAATCACTACTATGCAAGTTACAATTTAAAAAATATCCACAAATTCCATTTTATAATTTAGTATATCAAAATGGAATGAATAAATTATCCAGAATATTCTAGAATGCAAGCTATTCCGGTTCTCCAGTTTACAGACAATTCCATTCAAATTGCATCAACGGTTTACTCTCAAAGAGGTTTATTTGATTATATGTTACTGTACAGATTTAGTTCGCTGTCCGAACGTGAATTCGCTTTGATTACATAACTATAGTCATGACATCGTTATAATTTATAATGAATAAAAACAATTCTGGACTAATATTCAGATTCAAAACAGAAGGAATATATTAAAAAAAAACAGCAACGTTCAATATGAATTCCACTTGTAATTATTCCAAAAACAATTCACAAGAAAAATATTAATGTGTCCGATACAATATTCCGAACGTCTTTTCTAATCGCAAGTCAGCGAGCAAATGCCACAGCAAAATGATTGAATCCATAATTAAACATACGAACGAATGAATTGAATGAATGACGTTAGTGCGTAGGCGGATGTCAAATTAACAATTTAATTTGGATTCAATACATTCATTTTTTATACCTATTTAAAATTTAACAAAAAAAAAAAAGATAAAATATACACAAGCTAACAATATAAATTACAATTGACGGCAAAAAATTATATAATTCTACAGTCTGTACAGTGACGAAAACGGACTTTTGACGAACTGCATTTTTCTGCCATTGCAATACCAAGATTCATTGATAAACAGGAGACAGCGCCCTAATTTTGTTTCCTCAGTTTCTGGACATCATTAACTTTACTGCCGACTTACAAAGCGTAGGTGAAGAAGCGGCGCAACAAACTTCAGCGCAGCCTTTTGTCCAAAGGCGGCGTCAATTGACATTACAAATGCAAACGGAAACACGTGAGGCTGAGATAAATTAAAATAAATAATAAGCTTGGATTATAATGTTGTCAAACGTTTAAAAAAGATGTGCGTTTGATGTTAAACACAGGTATTGTATACTTAAAAGGAGACTTCGGCCAGTATTTTTGTTACCACTCTGTAAGTGTAATGAATATTATTTTTCATTTCTTTGTAATGCCATTATGAATAACCGATTTTCCTGACTGATCCATATCACTACTCCGAACTGATTGACCACTTCGCATTTATATAATACTAGATGTTGCCCGGGGCTTCGCTCCCGTGGGAATTTTGAGATAAAATATAGCCTAAATAGCAATCTTGGATAATATACAGCTTGACCATAAAGAGTTAACAAAAAATGAATTTAGCTTTAGATTCTTCGTAGCTGTCACATTTTTGACGTAAAATGTTGAAGTACGGCAACAATTTCGCATGGAATTTTTGTTTTGTTCCAATTTAATTAATTTCTACTCTTTATGTTCAAGCTGTACCTTACTGATGGTGAAAGAATTTTTGAAATCGGTTCGGTACCTGCGAAGATTATCCCCCTCAAACTCACAAACGCTTACCTCTTTATATATAAATAATAGTGTAGATTTGTACCTATAATAATATTGATTAATACCCTACCAAAATAAAGACACAATATTATATCCCTACAAATATGATGGACGGAATCCGTCCTCATCTAAATACACAGACCGTGCGAATGCGTCGGTTCTACGGAAAAGCGGCCGACTAAAACGGACTGTTTGCAAAACGCCCAATAGGTTTTATACAGGGCTGAAACTGAATCTTTTTGAATCAGTCTTTTTTCGATCGATTTCGGGTTGTGCAGGATCCCAGCGACATTAATAAAGCCCAGATGGTCGCTTCGGACCGAATACTAATTATCGACGGAATAAATGAATTAATTTCCTAATTAGACGACGCCTTTGTTTCGGTCGTTTTGGAATAGGGGTAGATGAACATTTTTTATTTTCATAAATATTCGAAGGCTCTGTTATATAATTAGAAATACTAGTAAAAGAATAGTGCATTGTGGTAATTCCGACAGAAATTTCTAAGAGATGACTAGAGGTCTATATTTTGGTTAATTATTCGATGTTATTTTATACTAGCTTTTGCCCGCGGCTTCGCCTGCGTGAATTTCACAGAAAAATTTCAGTAATTTTATCGCGTACTCTGTAAGACTGGTAAACATATATGATTCAAATTCGCATTTTTACTCATATTTAGTTCAATTTTCTGTTTTCCCGCTGCGTGTCTCGTCCCGCAAATTAGTCCAATCCCGCTTCCTGCTATGTAATGTAAAGTAGATATCCCGTACCGTTTCCCACATATTGTGCCATCATGTTTTTTGTAATGTGTCCCGTCCTGTTTCCCACTACGTGTCTCCTTCCCATTTCCCGCTCCTACTCTCACTCCCGTATTATGCAACTAAATATATTCCATGAAGAATTTTAAAAAAATATCCAATGTACAAATTTGACCTTTCTTCAATTTTATTATATGTATTGATGATGATTTACTGTCATTATTGTTTTACCTCTGTATACTCGATAAAATGATGTACCTATTACTAATTGTATTAGAATCTTTAACACGTTATTAGGTTCTTCAAATCAAGCATTTAAAATGTCGAATCATATTTTTCCGTGTAGTGGTAATTACGAACTATCTTGGGAATATTATGAAGATAAACAAAAATGGCGCGAAAACCACTTGAACTTGAACTGCCGTATTCTTGACACTAATGCCTCACGCCCTCAATGCGGTCAGGACAATCAAGATGGCGGCTAGATTAATGTTGACAACAAGGAAATATCGCTCAGATTAGGAGATTTTTTTTAAATTATGGAATATACCCATTTCCGGAATTATCCCAATGCACTATATTGTGATCACAGCCGAGGAAGCAACCAGGAAAATGATGAGAGTTGATTGTGAAATTCCAAGAGAACTGTATATAGCCAATTATTCATATCTATTTTTATTTTGTTTGTTGTTTCCAAAACTAGTGTCAGATATTATTCAAGTCGCTCAAAGACTTTTACTGGTCTATGAAAATTATACACGAGTCAGACAGTTATATACAAACTCATGTGGCACAAGTAGGATTCGAACCTGGGACCTTTTGATTACAGGTAACCATTTGATCACCACCGTTTCAGATTAACTGCACTGTAATGTCTAACTATGTACTACATAATACAGTTGAACAATGCCGGACGTCACCATTGTTCCTGTACATGACCCAGTCATATACTAAACGGTTGGGTTGCACCAGTCAAATTTGACATTAACTTTAACCCGCGCAGAAAAACGCAAAGCACACCTTTTTGTCTAAACGGCGCGACGGCGGCATGTCAGATTAAGATTTTTTATTGCAAGTCACATGTTCAAAAGACGTTACATAAAATAATAAAGTGCAAAGTGACGCCTTTCAATGGCACAGCAAATATTACAGCCCCTAAATGCCATTTACATGTTAAAGTTAACGTCAAAGTTGACTGGGATAAGAAGAAAATGAACTAAGGGTAATAAACCATTGTTTATTCCTACGAGCGTCTGAAATGCCGCGCTGTCATTACCATCCGTCCATTTCCTTACACTAGGTGTGGGTTGCACTAGTTAACTTTGACGTAAACTTTAACAGCTGCCTGGTGCAACTCACCCTAGGACTAGAGCGAGCTCTAGCGATACGATTTTGGCGTCAATCATTTAGCGTACTATGAGATAATTATGGAAGTTTAGATTTTTTTTAAATTGTATTTATGTACCTATTTTTATATTTACTAGTGTGTCGCCCCGGCTTCGCACGGTTACAGAATTGTGCATGTTATATATTCGTAGACGTATCAATTTTCAACTGCTTTTCTTCTTTTTCTGATTGGCCCGGGTCTTGTATGTTTATCTATATATGTATTTGTTATAAAATATAATATCGTTGAGTTAGTATCCCATAACACAAGTCTCGAACTTACTTTGGGGCTAGCTCGGTCTGTGTGATTTGTCTTTATATTTATTTATTTATTTGACTCCCGAATGTAGTGGGTACTGCTCTATATCTTTCTTGGATTTGCAATCAGACGCATATAACACGCCATGCACATACTTTTGCTTAAGGTTAGGCGGTCTATCGTGGGTCAAAGTGTAAAATTGTTCAATAAACTCCCTGTAGAGGCTAATAACTTGCCAAAATTTAAATCATATATTAAAAATGCTTTAATGGCTAATGCTTATTACACGATTAGCGACTATTTAAATGATAAAAAACCTTGGACCCTTCGTAAAACTTCCACCTCTCACACTTGATCTTACTTTTTTATTATTATTTATATATTTTCTTGACATGTTTATAACATATATTTTGACATTTACCTGTAAAACATATACGTGATTTGTGATCTTCAAGTGTCTGAAAGTGACATATGTATCTATTATATTAAATAATTTGTCGAAATAAACCCGCTTTCATTACTGATCAGGTGTAAAAATCTCACGTTGCCATGAAAATAACTAGATAATACTGGCCTAGGTTGTGCGATGGTAGGTGGAGTAGTAAGATGTGGAGATGTTATGGTTAAAACGCGCGCCTGTGGATCTCAAGGTCCCAGGTTCGAATCCTACTCGTGCCATATGAGTTTGTATACAAATCTGACTCATGTATAGTAGTTTTCATCGACCACCACTTGCTTCCGGTGAAGGAAAATATCGTGAGGAAACCTGCACACTGGTTGATTATCATTAACTTGTGTGTGAAATGCAAAGCAAAAAAAGGCAATGGCAAACCACTCCATTAATAATGCCAAGAAAGTTGTTGTGTGTGTTTCATTCCACGTAATGACCACGACCCTCAGCCATGAGGAATACGACTATGAAGAAGAATGACAGCGCGTCACAGCGGTCGTAACGCTCTGAGAACCGCCTATACCCGGCAGCGGGTCACGGAGGGCAACTAAAATATTTAGTCACTGTTTTGATTGGCTGACCTTTTTGTTATTCAATATTTTGTTACTTTTTACGTTATCATCGCACGAAGATAATTGTTTCATGACTTGACATAAACTTATCATTTGATTTAATATGCACTTTGAGACTAGATTATATACTACTAGCGACCCTCTCTCAGCCTCGCACGGGTGCAACATTATGCATTTTATATATCCATAAACCTTGATTCACTCTGTCTATTTAAAAACCCTTATCAAAATCCGTTGAGTAGCCTATGTCTAAGCATACATACTGACAGACAGACAGCGGGAAGCTACTTTGTTTCATGCTATATAATGATATAATGATGTAGCTATATAGAATCGTTTGATTGTATACTTAAAGTCAAATGTTGCCTTTATTTATACTTGTGTGTAATATCAAAATTTACTACGTATTCTTTTTATTATTATATGAACACAATCACGTGATAAAGTGCAAAAACACTTGAACAGGGTCCAGTGGTTAAAAGGTCCCAGGTTCAAATCCTCAAACACGTTTTTTTTTTAATTATTTTTGACCACGTGCTTTTATTATATTCCTAGAAAATAAATTATCAAATTTTTTACTTTGGCTCCTCACGATATCATCACCGTAAGCTAGTGGTGATCTATAAAAACCTCTATACATGCAAACTCGTGTGATACGCGTAGGAATCGAACCTTGGACCTTTCGCTCATAGGAGGATCACCACTATTTCGTCCGCTACGGTCGTGTTGTCATTACAGTATTCAAAATTTAACAAAGACAAGAATTAGTTTTACTATCTTACTTTGTAATAATTCATATGTACTGTAGATTACCACAGTACATAAGCAATAGACATTAGTCTATTTTATGAGTGATTGATTTTAAAAATGATTCCTTCCGCAAGAAAATTGATTGATTGATCGTAATGATAGCGGTACAACACTTCTCTTCATTGGCTATTTTGTATCGCTCGTCATAATAATATTTGCGTACATAAATAACGCCAATCTGTATTCGCAACAGTCGCTATGTGATCAGTCAAAATGATAACACTAATTTTTATTTTTGTGTGTTCAATTATATTAGTGTACTTATACCACACGAGAAATTTCAAATATTGGGAGTCAAGGGGCGTGAAGCATGAAAAACCAATCATATTTTTCGGGAACAATGTTAAAGGGTACCTCATGCAACAGTCGAAAACTCAAAGCGCAGCGGAAATGTATTGGAAATATCCTAAAGAGAAAGTCGTAGGGTTCTATCGAGCAGCCCAACCAGAGCTCATTATAAGAGACCCTATGATAGCGAAGAAAATAATGGTTTCAGACTTTGCAAACTTTATTTATAGAGGTTTCAATCCGAATAGGAAAGTAGTTGAACCATTATTGAATGGTCTTTTCAGTGCCGAAGGAGATTTATGGAGGATGCTTAGAACAAGAATGACTCCGGCGTTCACTAGTGCTAAATTGAAAGCAATGTTTCCTTTGATCATTGAAAGAGCAGAGAAATTACAAATGAGAACGTTAGAAGCGGCTAAATCTGGGGAAAGTATGGATTCAAGAGAACTAATGGCGAGATACACAACAGATTTCATTGGAGCTTGTGCTTTCGGTCTAGATTCAGATTCTCTTAGCGAAGAAGATTCAGATTTTAGAAAACTTGGCAAGAAAATATTCGATGCAGGTATCAAAGATTTCTTCATTAACTTACTAAAAGAGATGTATCCACATGCTTTCGGGTATCTCAAGTATTTTAAGAAAATTGAAGACGGTGCTAGAGAATTAGTCCATGAGATCAAAAGAGCAAGAGACTTCAAACCGTGTGGCAGAAATGACTTCTTAGATATGATGTTGGATATAGAAAACAAAGGAGCGGTAGAATTCGAGTCAGTTGAAAAGGTCTCATCAGATGGAATACCAGAAAGAGTAGAAATGAGTTTAACAGGAGATGTATTTATGGCTCAAATCATGGTGTTTTTTGCTGCCGGTTTTGAAACATCTTCAAATTCTACCAGTATGGCTTTACATCTTTTAGCTTACTATCCAGAAGAGCAAAGAAAAGTACAAGAAGACATAGACAAAGCTTTAGCTAAACACAATAATAAACTGAGTTACGATTCCATTAGAGATATGCTATACTTAGAGATGGCCTTCAAAGAAGCTATGCGAATTTTGCCAGCTCTTGGCTACGTTTCAAGATTATGTTCCAGGACGTACACGTTTGAAGATATAGATCTGACAATAGATAAGGAAGTGAAGGTTGTTATTCCCATTCAGGCCTATCATATGGATCCGAAATATTGGGATAGTCCTAATGAATTCAGGCCTGAGAGGTTCCTGCCAGAGAATTTGGAGAAAATCAAAGACGTGTACATGCCTTTTGGGAATGGGCCTCGAAATTGTATAGGTGAGTTTTGTTCTTATCATATAACTTTCCCGATATGTAGTAAATAGGAAAGGATTTTCATAGTTGAGGGTCGTTGTCATTAAGTGGAAAGAACTCTTGGCAATATATGAAATGGTTTACCTTCACCATGTCACACACAAGGTAATAGATTATCGATAAGAGTGTAGGTTTCCTCGCGATTTTTTCCTTCGCCTATAAAAGCAGTCGTATTGGTAAACACACTCATGTGAAATGAGTAGGATCCCTGGATTTCTCGATCACAATCTTCGACAATCCTAACCACTAGACCAACACTGCTTCAAACTATTTAAAGGAAAAGGTTGGATCCTTAGTACTTAAATACGATATAAATAATTATATACGTTTGTTACTTCTCTCAGAAATTACTGCAAAATTGTAAAAGCAAAATCTTTAAAGGTCTAATTTCTGAATAGATTATTTGATTTTGACATGTCGTAGTCATATTTTTTTTATATTCTGTACAATTTTCATGGTCTTCTTCATAGTCGTATTCCTCATGGCTAAGGGTCGTGGTCATTATTTGGAATGAAATACACACAACAACTTTCTTGGCACTATTAATGGGGTGGTTTGACATTGCCTTCTCCATTTCACGCACAAGTTAATAATAACCAATCAGTGTGCAGGTTTCCTCACGATGTTTTCCTTCACCGGAAGCAAGTGGTCGATGAAAACTACTGAGTGGTCGATGAAAACTACTAACTATATATGAGTCAGATTGGTATACAAACTCATGTGGCACGAGTATGGGATTCGAACCTGGGACTTTTCAATCCACAGGCGGGCGTCTTAACCATTACACCACCACCGCTTTTTTCATGGAATTAGTGGGTAATTCGTACAACAGTACCTACTCATTCCATGGCAATTTTCAATTATTATACCAGTCAGTCAGGTTTTGAATATTTTAGATCATAATTGACATGTACCCGCCTCTTCAGAAGAGCTAGAGGCAGGTCAACGTATAAATTTGACGTTGACCTCGGTACACAGTTTACAGTTTACTTCCAAATTGGAATAATTAAATACTATTCACTCTAAAACAAAGTCCTTTCCCGCGTCCACGTTGATTGCATTCTGAGCTGTGACATTAAATTTTGAAAATTTGGCTATGGTCAACCCTCTTTGGGGAAGCTATTGTTGCCTATCAACTGTTAAGGCATCTGTCCCTTAACCGCCTCGTACGAAATGCCAAATTATATATATATATATATATATATATATATATATATATATAATTAACCTATACTGACTCCTATACTTGCCTTAGTTTATTGATATTATTGATATCGTTCAAGCAGCCAATTATTTCAAATGTTTACATAATCTTATCAAAGTATTAGCTTATCACGTTTACAGACAGACAGATTAAAAAACAGTTATGTGTCGAAAAATTTTAATGAATGATAACAAAAAATAAACAACTAGGTACTTAGTGTAAAAAAAAATGGTTGCCTGTAAAGTCGGTTTTACGGGCGAAGATTTTACGTGACAACGTCTTTTTACGCGCGCGGCAGACCGATCATAGTTGAGTGGGAGAGAGACGCAAGGCATTCGGCGGGCCTCTCTCTCGTTCGGTGACTCATCGTAACGTTACCGGGCGTTACACTTTTTCATAAGTGACTCCCAGCCGCAACCTAATTTAAGACGTTGTCACGTCAAAAATACATAATCTTTCCTCTCTTTTCAGGAGCGCGACTCGGGCTCATGCAGTCATTGGCTGGCTTGGCCGCCATCTTGTCAAAGTTCACAGTGAAACCTGCGCCAGAGTCTAAAAGGTACCCCACAGTGGATCCGCTATCGGAAATCGTGCAAGGCGTTGTCGGTGGCCTTCCTTTATCATTTGACGAAAGAAAAACTACATACTTGAACTGATATGAATATTACATAAGATATCGTGTTGTGTAAATATATTATACTTACAACTAATAAATTTATACATTTATCAAAACTGTAAGTGGACTATGTGTACATAAAAGATATCAAAGAGAAAAAATTATGGGTAGTCTTTATAGAAAAACAATATTTAAAAAAAAAATTGTATGTCTCTATGTATGTATGTTTGTTCGCGCATCATGCAAATATTACTGAATGGAATTTGATGCGTCTCTCACTGCTGTATAACGGATGGTTTTACTTAAAATTTCAACGCGATGGATTGATTAGAACCGACGATATTGACAATAATAAGTCATGAGCGGACGTACAAAATAAACGTGGGCGAAGCCGCGGGCAAAAGCTACTAAATAATAAACAAGTAAAAAAATAAAATGGTTATGTAATAAGAAAATGTTGTTTCATTGAATCACAAATCAAAATTCGATTTCAAAAACTCGCACAAACGTTCTTAATACATTTATTTTTTTAATTTGATAACTTCAAATATTTGTTTATTAATTAACTAAAATAATTAAAAAGAAAAAAAATTGCACTATAGCCACGTGTGTACGTAAATGTGATGTATTTTCTTGTTCATAAAAATGGCGCGCAATTTAATACAAAAAGCAAAGTCACTGTTGTGACAACAGAACAAGGTAGTTAACACAAATTACTGGCCACAGAAATCCAAAAAAAAAGGAAAAATATTCAAAAAAAGAACAGCCCAATCTTCGTGGGACAGTTTACGAGGCGCCCTCTATCCCTTTATATCCCGTTCCTGATTGCGTACCGTCGGCAAATTAAATGGAATACGAGTTTATGTGGATCTCGTTATAAGTTGGAACGAATTTGTTTATTTGTTTTTGTAACTAGTACACACTAATGGGAATTTATTTCAGTTAACTTAATTCATTTGATTAAGGACTTTAGAGATTTATTCAAAGCCTAAACATATTGTACCTTTTTTCAGCTGCATCTTAAGTTTGAGTTGGAGAAAATTAAAAAAATATTTTCTTGACACTAACCACTCTACACAGGCATACCATGTCGTCTCTGCTTGGTCATCTGTATGTATAAAAGCGAAAAATACTCACTAACGTATCAAGAAATCTCGAAAACTTGTTCGATTGTGTTTTGCGTATATGCCTTTAGGCGACTTGTTTAAAATCTGACACAAGTGTTAGCAATAACACACTCGATATGATGTTGATGAGTATAAGATTTTTTAACTTTTCTCTCTTATCGAGTGAGCTGACACGGTGTCAGATTTTATTCAAGTCGCCTAAAGGCACCTCACATGACTTTTACGACTACTTACCGCCATCTAGTGGCAGGTAGTCGTATACACTTGACTTTTAGGACCATCAATTGTGATAAGACCTCCACATGAATTCCTTGGACATGGATTCAGTAATATTTTATTTGCTGAACCTTAATCTTTAAGGAATCGCTCCCGCACGGCCACCGAGCATCGCCAATATCCTGGCACGACGTTGCACTGGGATGTTTCGCCATAATTTTGGTCATAATTATCATGCCCGTTCTCCACTATCCCCAAACGGTTCGCGAAAAATTGGCGGATTCAGTATACATTGCTGGTTTTTCATTGCGGCAAATCATCATCATCATATCGAGTGTGTTATTGCTAACACTGCTGTCAGATTTTATCTAGTGGCAGGTAGTCGCATACACACTAGTGAACTAAACTGTCCACCAGTGTGCAGGTTTCCTCACGATGTTTTCCTTCACCGGAAGCAAGTGGTGGTCTATGAAAACTACTATACAGGGTTACTGGTATCTAACGCATAACCTTCCAAAGGCGCATGAGGTAGGTACATAGAGACTAACATCTTTTGTTCTACGACTTTTGTCTAAACGTAATAAATACAAAAATTTACCTTTTTTTTTTTAGTTTTAATGTCGTTTCTATAAAACGTTAACTCTATGTTCGATTCCGCTACATAACACTACTGTACTTTCTCGCGTTGGTTGGCTATTATATAGAGTTAAGATACGTAGAATATCAATTTAGATTGAATTTTTTTAAATGAAAAAAAAAAACTACGAATCATAAAAATCGTAGAATAAAAGTTGCTTGTTTTGATGTACCCAATTAGTCTTTAGGAGGTTTTGCGTTTGATACCAGTAACCCTGTATATGAGTCAGATTGGTATATGGCACGAGTAGGATACGAACCTGAGACCTTTCGATTCACAGGCGGACGTCTTAACCACTACACCACAGACTACGCAATGCGTTAATGGGATTATGAGATACTTAGTTCACATGTATAGATTTGTTATAAGGTTACGTAATTATAATTAAACTATACCAGCCAAAAAATGCAGGAAATGTAGCTATTCAGTTATAATGACAGTGATCACAAGACATATTCTAATAACGTGAGACGTGATTACAAAATAACCCATTAAAAAAATTCATTCATAATAAACTATTTTTGTAAGTTCTCATAATGAGCAGGCTATGGCGTTTTGAGATGAACCAAGCCATAAGCGATAGCGAGTCTAGTTATCTACTTCCAATTCATATAAAATATACATAATATAAACAAATAAACTGTTAAATAAATATAATAGTAAACATGAATAAATACAAGCTGGTGTTATTTAAAAAAAAACCTACAACTACTACTAGAAACAAATATATAAATATATGTTTTAAATCGACTGATTCTTTGTATTTTTTAAAATCGTCTAGAAATTACATGCGAAGGTAGATGTTATAATCCTTTATAGTTTTAGTGGGAGGTCGTATATTAGCAGTAAAATCCTATATTCTGAGGTCGAAGTACGTGTTTGCATTTCAATTCTCACTATCGAATCGATTCGGATTGAGACGCAGCGAACCAATCACATTGCGGTGTGGTTGTCGTTGCGTCACAATGGCGTACTGTGATTGGTTAGTTGCGTCTCTCTTCGAATCGAAAATGTAAATCGCAAAGTAGCGCTACGCACACCGTTCGCTCATCAATTGCCCCGTCGTCGGCGATTACAATAATTCATAGTGTTTACCGACTATCGACTCTAATCCACAATATATCATACAATGTTCACGTTCGTTACCGACGCCATTAATCGTGTCTTTACAAACATTTCCATTGGATTTAGTCTTGATTACCAGCCTTACTGAAATGATGCATTATAAAAGAAACTTCCTACCAAGTATTAATGTAAATTATCTACTGTCAGAGACAAAAAAATATTTATTTGCAAAAACATTAATTCAGTGTCCATAAAACAGATATGGCAGGACAATAAGCGAGCTGTGGTTATTTATAAAGCTTGACATATATATAATAGTATCTAGATTAAACCGACTATTCGAAACATTTTAATCCCAATCTAAATTTACTTCCCTTTAATCCCTATTGAAAGATACCTTAACAAAATTGAATGAAACAATCCATATTCAACCATGTTAATCTAAATATTCATAACACATGAATCCCTTATCTCTCCAGCTCAGTCAGGGTTGGCACATCGTTATATAATCTGTAGCCAGGGGGTCAGGTGTCGTAAAAATGGCCGACGTAATCGCGAACCCTATCCGAGCTACACCTATGATTATTGTGAGTGAAATTACTTAGTTGGTCAGTTTTGTGGTACAAGATATGAAATTTAGCGGGTTGTAAAGATTTTCTTACGAAACCTTTTTTCAACATGAATAAGAATTACTCTTCTCAATGTATAGATGCAAATTTTATGATTAAATACAAATACGATGATCAAATATATTGAGAATGGCGGAAAACCACACAAAACATTGCGTCAGAGAAAGTACGCCTGTTGAAGGACGAAAAATATAGGAATGAAAGAATTGAAATGAAATTAAGTGACATGGCAAATGACAGCTAAATAGAAGAAGTTCACTTACTGAGACCCTACATAAGTGACGACGTCGGTGGCGCAGTGGTAAAGTGCTTGCCTCTGAAGCAGAGAGGTCCCCGGTTCGATCACCGGTCGGGTAATGATGGAAAATCATCTTTTTCTGATTTTACTTTGGGTCTAGCTCAATCTGTGTGATTTGTCCTAATATATTTATTTATTAAGTGGGAAAAATTCAAGAAAAATAATAAACACTATAATATATAAGGAAGGAAAATTGCTGACAATATAGATGCATTTTCAACTGCATCAAACATAATATTCAAATGTTATAAAATGTGTTGGCCTGTGGTCTTTACTGACCCTTAATAAATTGGTTATTATATTTATTAACTAGCTTTGACTGCGGCTTCTTCCACGGGAATTTCCCACGTGAACAATTAATTTTCCAGGATGAAACCTTATGTCCATTTTTATACTTTAAAACACGTGTGTGCAATATCAACAAGATTGGTTGAGTAGATAAAGCGTGAAGAGCTTACAAACACAAACAAACTTACTTTCGCTTTTATAATATTAGTAAGGATTAGGATTAACTAACTAACTGCATATTATTTTTGTGTAGAAGTACAGTCAACCCACCCAAATACATTGCAAACTCGCCGCTGTTAGTTACCATAGAGGTTCATACAGGGTAACTTGATGTGCTGTTGACTGTACATGATTTTACCGCGACCAGTTTATACCTTAAACCACACAGATTTGGTGGCTTTTACAAGATTGAATGTTATTACTATGATTTCACCGACACACCTCTCTCTCGCACCCACCCTGGTTAATATAATAACAGAGGTACGAAAAACCACAATTTTTCGTGAATTACTAGAAGATTATATAGGCGTGAATCCGCCAGTTTGACTCGTAATTTCTCAACGTGTTAACTCCGTATTGGATGTGAAGTTTATAGATAATGCCAGTAGAGTGAAGAGAAAATATTATGAAATACTTGAATGGAATAAATCCGTTCGTGGGTTAAGTTCGCGCTTGCTTTAAGTTACTTTTGAACTGATATAAGTTACTTTTGAGCTGTTTACTATGTGCAATAAAGTTATATCAAACATAAACAAATGAAATCAAATATTGGTTGCCAGATGGTATGCAAAATTGCAAACACCCCGGCGCATGGACACCGGGCTAATTATAAACACTAACTGCGCCCCGGGGCTTCGCTCCCGTACTAATTTCGGGATAGAAGTACTCTATGTGTTATTCCAGGTTATATTCTAACCGTGTACCAAATTTCATAACAATCCGTCCAGTAAATTTTGCGTGAAATAGTAACAAACTTACATCCTCACAAACCTATAATATTAGTAGAATAGGATGTCTTGTCTTTAGTACTCTGTTCACTCATCCTCGTGTGTTACTGGCTACATTCAGAGCTGAGGCGTTCCGAAGCCCAGCATTCGCGTAAAAAATAAATTTTGGTAATTTGTCTATTCTTCAACAATCGGATGCAGGCAGGCGCTTGACGTCCACCCTCTTTGGGAGACATGTCATCTAGGCCATTATCCCACGAACTGACCCAAACACAAGCGACACTCGTTGATAACTCTTTATTTTTATTATAATAGTTATAGTAGGGTGTTTACGACCAAGGGCGTCGCCAAGGTAGGGCAGCACAAGGGGCGGTGCCCCATCCCCTTAAATAAAAAAAATGTATTCAAAATAAAGAAACAGACAAATAATGTCCAAAATATGTATCTCTCTTTTTGTTTGTATATCGCGTCAATGTTTTGTCCGCCATTCCTGGTTTACGTGCTACGTTGGAAATTTTTGAAGCGTTCATCGTCATATCGAGTGTGTTATTGCTAACACTGGTGTCGGATTTTACTCAAGTCGCCTATAGGCATCTGACATGACTTTTACGACCACTTACCTCCATCTAGTGGCAGGTAGCCGCATACACACTAGGGAATGAAACTGTCAACCAGTGTGCAGGTTTCCTCACGATGTTTTCCTTCACCGGAAGTAAGTGGTGGTCTATGAAAACTACTATATATGAGTTAGATTGGTATACAAACTCATATGGCACGAGTAGGATACAAACCTGAGACCTTTCGATCCACAGGCGGGCGTCTTAACCATTACACCATCACCGCTTCAAACATTGAAATCATGTGTTCACTTTACCTACAATTCCTTTGATTCCCAATCCATATATCAACTGCCCTACCTATTCCACCGGCTGGCGACGCTCTTGTTTATGACAGTAATTGACATGAACGGTTATGGGTGAAGCGGTTACTGGCAAATTGCCGTAACCTACGCAATACCTACCATGCTGATAATAGTTATCAATGTATCAATCACTATTTACGTGATCATCAATACATATAATTAAACAGTAGAAAAAATTAAATGTACATTGAATAAATTTACATAAAAACAAATTTAGGCGATAGAGACATAGTAACAGAGTAAGAATTTGAAAAAAAAATATGTCTGTTTGTCTGCATGTCTGTATGCCTGTTTGTCTGTTTGTACACTCTAATCTTCCGACAGAAGACTGCTGTCCGATGCTACTGTTAGAAACAACTGGACAGATAGATTTGAATGAAACTTTTTTGTGATATAGCTATTAAGCCTGGGCAACATATTATAGGGTATAAATAATTTTGAAAATTGGAACACCAGATGATGTTACAGCTAAACTATAGGAAATATAGAAATGACGACTTAACAAAAGTTGTTCAGCTTAATGAGCATTTCCTGTTGATGTATAAAAATCGAAGATCTGGAACGCTTGAAGAAGGTGAAGGAAGGAAAGGAATGGTCCAGCTAAACTATAGGAAATATGGTTTTTCAGTCTAATGAGCATCTTCTGTATGTGTAGGAATCCTTACGCTTTGTTTGTACAAATTCATTTCTCTAATAATTTTGTTTCCTTACCAAAATTGTTCGGCCCCGCAAACGAAGTCGCGGGCATCTTGTCATTAATAATACTAATATTATAATTAAATAAATGTGTACAACCTTTCGGTTCCCGTGCGAACAGATTGCGATTCTCTTGTTGTTGAATTGTTTCTATTATCTCCAGGATATCCAGTACGGTAGTATGTAAGTATGTTACTCTTTTTTATTATTTTTTCCGCGGGTAGCCTAGCTAGTATCCTAACGAATATATACTTTTTTTCATTTATTTTGGCACATAACAGTCATTATACAGGATACTAGCTTTTGCCCGAAAGCACAAATTTTCAACTCGCTAACTTCAACGGTGTAGAACTTTCTTATAAAAGATTTTCACCCCTTTCATCTCCTGCGGGGTGGAATTTCCAAAAATCCTCTCTTAGTGCTCACCTACGCTCCCCAGGGAACCTACATGCCAAATTTCAGCTTCCTACGCCCAGTAGTTTCGGCTGGACGTTGTCTGTCAGTCAGTCAGTCAGTCAGTCAGTCAGTCAGTCAGTCAGTCAGTCAGTCACTCAGTAACGCAAGAGTTTTATAGATATAGACCAAACAAATTTTAAGTACTAGACAAAAACAGTGCCGAATCTTATTTAAATTATACATAGTTAACATGGAATAGTGTTGACAAACTTTACCAACTTACTAAAAATAAAAAGATTAAGTATAAAGTATGGTTGTTTGTTACCTCTTCACGCTCTATCTACTCAACCAATCTTCTTGAAATTTTGCATACAGGTAGTCGTCATCGCGGAAAAAATACTGTTTCCGTGGGAAAATCACGCGGGCAAAGCTGCGGGCAAAAGCTAGTTTTATTATATAAACAAAAAAAAACTACGTCAACTTTGAATATGAATCAAGTTTTCATATAAAGAACATTATCTGAATGACGAATTAAATAGAGCTTGAATTTTAGTGATTGGGTAAACAGTTATTAAAGGCAAAATACACCCATAAATAATAATTTTCGAGAATAATTCCACATGAAAACGTCTAAACTTTACACCTCAGTGGACTTGAACGCATGTTAAGGACTACGGATGGACAGACAAACACACAAATAGATTACATATCATACACTAATCCGACATACTAAGAGTATCTCACTAATATTTGAATAATCCTTATCCTTATATAAATGATATTATAAAACAAAGTTCTCAGCCGCGTCCGTCTGTCTGTTCGCGATAAACTCAAAAACTACTGAATTTTTTTACGCTGTTGCTGTGAACGCAGCGTCACAGCCCCGTATGCAACAGGTGAAAAGAAAGAATGAGAGAGAGAAGCAAATACGATATCGACCTCGATGGCGCAAAGGTAAAGTGCTTGCCTCTGAACTAAGAGGTCTCGGGTGCGATCCCTGGTCGGGTCATGATGGAAAATGATCTTTTTCTGATTGGCCCGGGTCTTGGATGTTTATCTATTTATGTATTTGTTATAAAATATAGTATCGTTGAGTTAGTATCCCATAACACAAGTCTCGAACTTACTTTGGGGCTAGCTTAATCTGTATGATTTGTCCTATATATATATACCTTTGCACTGCGATGCACTTTGCGCATGCTATGCACTCGTATATCATTCTTATATGTCCCATATTTTATTTATACTTTCTTCTAATAAGTTCTGTTTTTTTTTTCTGTTTTATGTAGTCGTGTATTTAACCCCCGACGCAAAAAGAGGGGTGTGCACGTGGCACCGTATTACATTAACGATTGAACAGATTTGGATGCGGTTTCTTTTATTTGATAGCTAATTTTTATGCGGTAGTTCTTAGATATCTTTGATCAAAATCGGTTCAGCCGTTCAAAAGTTGTAGCGAAATGAATATTGAAAGGATTTTTCAATTTGTCTATACAAATAAACTTGTATATTTTGACTACAAACGTTAATTATTCTATATCTATCTGTATGTTCGTCTGTGTCGACAACCGTTCGGAAAGCCTTCACCGCAACCATTAAGGTGGGTCACAAACATTTGTCTTTCAAATGAACTTACAGAACACAATGTACTAAGGTCTCTGGGAAGATCCTTTGATAATTCGAGCTTCAAGCACATCAAGTTACTCTGCATGGACCTGTATGGAGCGGTAATAGTGGCGAGTTTGCAATGAATTTGTGTAGGTTTATGTGCTGTTGACTGTACATATCTTCGGTTTTTATGCAAATTTGCAATTTGCTTCTCAATATCGAATCTTTTCAGAGGAGCCCAATCTAATGGCACAGTGGTCGGCGCGCTCGGCCTGTGATAGTGGCGGTTAAGTCACTCTCACAATGGTCGGTCATTGGATGGGTGACCACAAATGTATTATCTTGAGCTCCTTCGTGCTTCGGAAGGCACGTTAAGCCGTTGGTCCCGGTTGTGTTTGCAGTCGGTAAAAGCTGTCAATCTGCAATGGGCCCGCGTGGTGGGTCATGGCTCATACTCCATCCGTAAGGAAGGCCAGTGTCGACGACAGCAGTGGGGACGTTTAAATAGCTGTTGATAGTCATCATCATAATATCGAGTGTGTTATTGCTAACACTGGTGTCAGATTTTATTCTAGTCGCCTAAAGCCATCTGACATGACTTTTACGACTTACCGCCATCTAGTGGCAGGTAGTCGCATACACACTAGTGAACTAAAATGTCCACCAGTGTGCAGGTTTCCTCACGATGTTTTCCTTCACCGGAAGCAAGTGGTGGTCTATGAAAACTACTATATATGAGTCAGATTGGTATGCAAACTCATGTGGCACGAGTAGGATACGAACCTGAGGCCTTTCGATCCACAGGCGAGCGTCTTAACAATTACACCACAACCATTTCGATAACGATGATAATCGAATCTTTTCGCTGCGTGACCTCTCTCGCAGCTTCGCATGTTATCGGTTGTTCTCATGGCTGTGAAGCCGCGAAGCCCGTGGTCAGCGTAAAAATAACCTTACACTTTTGAAAATTCAGTGGTGATTTTACATCCTGCCGCCTGTTTGGAGTCTGAAACGGTACTCCGACAATTGCTTCGTCTACGAACGTTTCGTCGACAGAATGTTTCGACATCGGGCGTTTGAACTACAAAACCCTTCAACTACGAACGATTCGTCGACAGAATATCTCCTCTATTTTGTCGGAGAATCGTTCGTAGGCTACAGGTTTCGCGGCGTCATAGCCCCGAATGAATTAAGAGAGAGAACGACCTTTTGACGACCTCGGTGGCGCAGTGGTAATAGGCTTGCCTCAGAACCCAGAGGTCCCGGGTTCTATCCCCGGTCGGGTCATGATGGAAAATGATCTTTTACTGATTGGCCCGGGTCTTGGATGTTTATGTATATATGTATTTGTTATAAAATATAGTATCGTTGAGTTAGTATCCCATAACACAAGTCTCGAACTTTCTTAGGGGCTAGCTCAATCTGTGTGATTTGCCCTAATATATTTATTTATTTCTTTAGAGAAGTAATTAGCCATAAAATCGGGAAACAATCGGTACAGCCATAAACTGAAATCATTTCCATAACAATTCCAAACGCTTTAAAATAATTGCATGTTTCAATTAAGGCAGGATTTCATTAAACGGATTTGTAAACAATTATTTTTGTTTAGCACCTTCCGAATTACGGACCCAAGGAAAATTAATTCTAAGAACAAATAGAAAGGGAATTTCTCTAATGGCGCCTACCTAAATGTTTCACAATAAAAACCTTAAGCTATCCGGTCTGACAAGTGAAAACAAACTCTAATTACAGGACGTTAACGTCCATGGTTGCAATCTGTTTCGTTCGCTTGTGTTCGAATTCTTTTTGGCCAGTTAGAAGCAATCTAATCAGACACGCCAAAATAAACCTTCGATACATAACGCCAAAATCTAATTTCCCAATCCCTTTCAGTCCTTTTATATTATTCCTTTAGTTCCATAACGTTAAAAATATAATAAATTGTTGACGTGAAATATGCTTTATAGGGGAATAAATAAAGTGTGTTTTTGTCTGGTTTGTTATTGTTATAGGTCGTTTTGGGTTATGTTGGTAGAATCCAGATGCGGGTAGATGCGAAACGCATACTAATGTTGCTAAGTTGGTAACATTTCGTATAATGTGGAGTGGTATTTTGCCCTAACAATGAGGAAAGGGTCGTTTCCTTATTCTGTGGTATATTTTATTAATTTACTTGACTTACCCATGATTAATTAATCGATTCTCTTTTCTATATACTATTATTATAAAGAGGTAAGCGTTTGTGAGTGTGTATGTTTGAAGCGGGGCTTCGCTCCCGTGGGAATTTTGAGATACAATATAGCCTATAGCAATCTTGGATAATGTACCTTTATGACGATGAAAAAATTTTTGAAATCGGTTCGGTAGTTTCGGAGATTACCCGCCTCAAACATACAAACTCACAAACGCTTACCTCTTTATATAATAGTACTTATATAAATTTTAAACAAATATGACATCTTAGGAGAGGTAATAGTACATGAATAGCTAATTCGTTTGTCGTGCAATTGGAGCAGATATTAATTAATTCTTCGAATCTCAACTTCAAAATATTTACTGGTTCTCTACGGAACCTTTAAGGTACAATTCCGAATTCGGCTATTAATGGATCACACCTGATTTTGCAATCAAATAGTACATAATTTTATCTCATAATTCCCACAAAACCAGACTTTAATGGAGGAGATTTGACGACCTCGGTGGCGCAGTTGTAAAGTGCTTGCCTCAGAAGTTTCCCCGGGTGTCCGAGTGGTCCCGGTTCGATCCCCGGTCGGGTCATGATGGAAAATGATCTTTTTCTGATTGGCCCGGGTCTTTGATGTTTATCTATATATGTATTTGTTATAAAATATAGTATCGTTGAGTCAGTATGCCATAACACAAATCTCGAACTTACTTAGGGGCTAGCTCAATCTGTGTGATTTGTCCTAATATATTTATTTAATTATTTATAGATAACACTTATAGTATATTTCTTTGTAGATAAAGCTGTTGATTCAAATCAAATACTGTAATAAATAAACCATGGTTAATTCAAATGGGCGTTTCGAGAATACGCCGAAAGTGAATGAAATGAACCATTTAAAGTCATTCATTCACACGCCTACTCTGTTAAGTGATAGCTATTCTATGATAAGAGTGAAGATTGTACACATAGAATATAGCTGAGTATAGCCAAGCATTTAATAGTTCAGATAATGTCGATGTTTTGAGGAAATAATTCTATTTTATTTTTCCGTCTTCGCCCGAGTAAAACCATTATAAATTATATTGCATAAACCTTCCTCATAAATCATACTATCTATTTAAAAAGCCCGCATCAAAATCAAATCTAAGCATACATAGGGACAGACAGCGAGAGTCGAGTGTTTTATATTACGTGTATGTAGTGATATAAATCATGCACTTTCATTCTAGAAAAATAACTTTTCCCGTTAGAAATTCACGAAATATATCATCGCACATGATACTCCTTCAATACCCAATCAAATCTAATAAATTAATAGCTAAACCCGAGATATTTTCATGAAATATAATAGCTTCAATATTATAGCTTTTGCTGTTCGCAAACCTAACACAGATATCATCTCCGCCCACAGCTCCTCCGAAACCCAATCAATGCTAGCTATAACCAGACGGACAAACAGATAGGGAAATTGATTATATAGGTAGTAAGTAATTTAGTTGTTTGACATAACGATTTTATTTTAACAAAATTTTGTGTTGTTTTTGACATCTTAATAAATGGATTTTGAATTTGGCCCGTTGTGTTTGTTTCGGTTAGTCAATAAGTAATTCAGTTAACACTTTGGGTTATTGTATATTCGTCACAAAGGTAATTCGTCACGAAAAATTGTATGTGTAAATTTGTCACACTTATAATTTTCTAATAAATTTTGATTATTGTAAATTCGTCACATCGTTATTTTCAGTACAGACAGCGGAAAACAATCAAACAATAAATAGAATAAAAAAGTTATTTATTTTTAATCAACATCATCAGTTTCAACAGTAGTTCTCAAGTAGTAGACTTGCCCACATTATAATTATAAATAAAAAAGATAATTCAATCACAGTTATCATCGTCATGTCTTTAAATGTTACCTTAGTACTTACTACCTGTAAGTACTTTCTTAATTTAAGATTTATTTTCTCTCATTCCAAGCGCTCATCATCTTTCGTAAGCTCATAAGTTTGCTTGCTATCGCTACTTCATGCAAAAAGTATGTAAAATGTGAAATTGTGACGAATTTACAGTAACCCTTACCTACCTATTAAAAATTAACACATTTTTTTAATACATGTGACGAATTTACTTTGAATGTATGGAGAGTACAAAAACGTGACGAATTAACTTTCTGACGAATATACAATAACCCCACACTTTAAATCGGTCGACTGCACAATAAGTCTCTAATATGAAACAGACCCTTGGGTTAATAGAACTGAAAACGTATATCCTCTCTGTGTCTAGTGTACTACTAATATTATAAATGCGAAAGTTTGTGCGGTATGTATGTGTGTATATTTGTTACTCTTTCACGTCTCAACTCACTGCAACTGGATAGATTGTTTTTAAATTTGGTACACGGGTAGAATATAACCTGGAATAACACATGGCGAAATTCCTATGGGAGCGAAGCCCCGGGGCGCAGCTAGTACTTTATAACATATGTAACAGTTACTATACTTAGCTTAGAATAGTTAAGTACAGTACTACCACGTTTATAAGTTACATCGGCAATATTCGACGGCGCAGAATAGCGCGTCCTACCGCCGAATCAAACCGAATACAAACTCAATAAAATAACGACCATATTACTAAGACATAAGTCTTAAAATCCAAAAAAAATCTATGATTCGTGCGTACGACGCGACGGCGCGGACTCCAGACATGGCGCGTACGCGTCAGCTAATAGCGGACAGCTCTGTTCGCGGGTAAACAAACATGGCGCGCTCTGATTAGCTAAAATATTTTCGCGCCGTACAAAAATTAGACTTCTGCGCAGGTACATCGGTGTAACTTATAAAAGTGGTAGACCTGTAATTATGCTGTAAATTATACCGTACTTATATTATATATTTTCATACTTTCTTAACCTAACTTTCACCCCCAATACAGTAGTTTGGGGGTTGATTTTTGAAAAAATAGTACGCTGTGGTTGAACGTTGCTCTTCAACTACATGCATACCAAATTTCATCGATATCGGTCCAGCGGTTTTGCCGTTAGAGCGGAACAGACAAATTACTAAAATGGGGGGTGAAAGTTTGTATGAAAATCGTCTGTTCCGCTTTCGCAGATAAATTAGCGCGGGCAAAGCCGCGGCCAAGAGCTAGTATTTTATAAAGATAGGTAGGTAGGTAGGTACGACTTTATTTTTCTGAATTTACGATAGCATCCAATTTATTTTTACGTTTAGCTCAACTAGCTTATCTTCTTCATAGTCGTATTCCTCATAGCTGAGGGTTGAGGTCATTACGTGGAATGAATCACACACAACAACTTTCTTGGCATTATTAATGGAGTGGTTTGCCATTGCCTTCTCCATTTCACACACAAGTTAATAATAATCAACCAGTTGTGCAGGTTTCCTCACGATGTTTTCCTTCACCGGAAGCAAGTGGTGGTCGATGAAAACTACTATATATGAGTCAGATTTGTATACAAACTAATGTGGCACGAGTAGGATTCGAACCTTTCCATCCACAGGCGGGCGTCTTAACCATTACACCACCACCGCTTCAACTAGCTTATACCTACCACTTCAATTTTATTTACATTATTCCGATTTCCAACGCAACCGGCAACTTATTTATAAATATTTACTGAATATGACCTACATACAATCTCTTTGACGTTTTTCACCTTACCCTTTCTGAGAAAGCATTCAAAGGAATTCCGACTATATTATACAGGGCGTAAAATAGATTTTTCTTTGTACGGCATTTGAGTTAAACCTTTTTTCTTTTGGAAAGTAAATGGGGATTTTTTTTCATGATTGATCACGTACTATTTAATGCTGGCCTTAAACATAATTGCGTGGAAAATATATGGACCATTTCGGATCGGACTTTTGTATATTTTTGGTTATTTTATGATAATGTTTTTTCTTGAAAACGCAAAATCCAAAAAGGAGGGTTATGTTACGATGTTTTCCGCCCCTGATAATAATACCATTATAAGTTCTTCAGTGTATAACTTAAGAGGCGACTTAAGGATAATAAAAGTCGTGACAATTTGTCATTGTCATTACAGAATGTTATGATACGACGGGATCCCTTATTAGGAATGCTATTGTTTCCTATCAGCTGCTAAAGCTTAGTCCCCTCGTACGATAACCTATTCTAGCAACTCGTACTGTACCTCCTTTCTCTACTACTCTACTACAAATTAGATGTGAGCATCTAAACGTTTTTTGCAGTTGCCTCAATACCCTGGAATGTCAGAGCCCAGAGACCACTTTCGTACTTTCCTTATTGGTGGACTATTCAGGACAAAAAGCCTGACGTCTTCCTGTTTCATCATCGCACTTCAATCCTCCGACTGAGATTCAGTGGTGGATAAAAAGTAAAATTTTTATCTTAATTTCAATAGAGCGTTACAATATAAATATAGTTTCTTCTTTCAATATAGCCTATAATTTTCATAGAACAACATTGTTTGTTAAATATTAAAATGTTGCAAAAATATGTAGGTTTTTATTAAGACACAAAATTATAATTTATATCCACCATTGAATTGAAGTTTTTTCTATCAATATACTTATTTAGTTACCATAATACATACTTAATTACTATGTCCTCACTGCACTGGAAGATTCATAACAAAAACAGGATATATCCGCCATTGAGGGCACGCAAAGCCTTATTATGAAGTCCAGAAAATTAATCTGCTAGTCACCATAGACTAAAATTACCAGTGACATAGTGTACTACTCACTCTCTTATATCTTCTATCTCTTTTTTCTCTATATATGCATGAAATTAGTAGGTACTCCCATACAGTACCTATTAATTGTGTGTTCAATGTATTGTGCTATTCAATGCTCTGTGTGTGAGAGCCAGTAAAAAATACCCAATAGTGGCAACTTAACTGTATTTATTTCAATATTTGATATAAATATAAATAAAATATCAGACGTAACGCGTACATGCGCCGACGGCTTGATGGGCTCTGTTCGGGAGAGCGAGTTGCGGCCACGCTGGGCGGACGCGTCCCGCGCGCCGCGCACCAAATCAAAATCAAAATCAAATCATTTATTCAGAAATTAGGACTTCACAGGCACTTTTTCACGTCATATTCTAAATTAAATGATGTTTACCAAAGCTGATGAAGAAATGCCGAAAGAAACTCATTCAAACAGTGTTGGTCCCTATTATGCCAGAAGGGCTTATGTTATGTTACTATTATGTTAAATATAAATTTATGTATAATTTTTTATCAGTAATATAACAATGTAAGTACACAATAAAGTACATGGTCAAAAGGTATACTGAAACATATTATGATTGTGATCAAGTGCTGATGAAAGGAAAATATATATACCTATATATGTATAATTAACCAAACAAAAAAAAACTTTTAATAAAAGTCCTGCGCGCCGCGTAGCTTCCCCTCGGCGCGTTTAGTTTTGAGTTTGCCACGCCGCGACACTCTGCATTCTAACAATTTCGCTTTTGATTGTCATATCACGCTTACCTGAAACAAGATAAAATATATTTAAGTATAATTATTATCATTAAGTACTTACGTACATGGATATCAACGAATGTGGATAGGTTAAAGCCATAATAAAAAGTATATCGCTTTCTTCACTATGTATTTCATTTATTTATTATTATTCTTATCACCATCATAGTGTAAAACGAAGTCGCTTCCCGCTGACGGTCTGTCGCTATATAAGTATGTCTAGATCTTCAAAACTACGCAACTGATTTTGATGCGGGTTTAATAGATAGTGTGATTCCTGAGGAAGATTTATGTGTATAATTTAATATGGTATTACCCGAGCAAAACAAAGAAATTTAACTTGCAAATTTAATTTGATTATAGACAGACATCGTGACAGGTGAAACTAAATAAAAGCTTATAATTAAACACTGACAAATCGATTGACAATATCAAGAAGATTAGGCGTTGTATAGCAGATTACGATAATTATCGATATCTGTTTGATATCAAATCGATTATAATCAACATGGCACTAATGCGAACATCCTATCATTATGACTGATTAGACATTGGAAGTTACCAGTTAAATCCTTCCTGTTACGTGTTCTGCTCTAGTAACTGGTGATTAGCGCTAATTAATTAGTCGATTGTATTATCGATTTAAGTTATTATGAAAGTTACTTTCATCTTCAGAGCCCAGGGTCGTAAAAATAAAGCCAATCAAAATATAAAAGTTTATTAAATGGGATTCAGGACATTACAGCCCTAAACGCAGCTAGGAACACGCGAATATAAAAATAAAATAAATAAATATATTAGTTCAAATCACACAGATTGAGCTAGCCCCGAAGTAAGTTCGAGACTTGTGTTATGGGATACTAATTCAACGATACTATATTTTATAACAAATACATACATAGATAAACATATAAGACCCGGGTCAATCACAAAAATATCATTTTCCATCATGACCCGACCGGGGATCGAACCCGAACTCTTGGTTCAGAGGCAAGCACTTTACCACTGCGCCACCGAGGTCGTCAAAAGTAAAAGAAAATACCTGCTCTCTTTAAATTTTACGTACATTGATGTAAGTAATATGGATAACTTTTACGGATAAATAAATATATATAAAAACTGCATGTTCGATAATTTCCTTTGCGCGAACAAAATATATTTCGAGAGTTCAACAACAAAAATATTATTAGGTACACGATGGCAGTCGGCGAATTCACACAATCACCTGAGCAAATGCTTTGACACCCACACGATAGATATAGCATTGTAGCTTTATGTTTGGACAACTGTATGTCGGTCTATCATATGTGGTTCCGTTCCAGAGATATTTATTTATTTGTATACTACAAATACACCGTAGCACCGAGCATACACCGTAGTTACATTCGTGGCTGTGATGCCGTGAACCAGGCGTAAAAAATATACCTTAAAATTTTGAAGTTTCTACTTGGATTTTATGACTGGTTGACTTCAACCATTATCGGGAATGTTGTTACTGCCGATGGGCTATATTCGCCTCGCATGAGGAACACACTAAAACGGTACCACTCCACATCCTTCATGGTTCTAGAAGCATTTCAACAAGATGATATCGACCAATAGCATTCGGAAAGTGAGAAATTATTATTTTTCTATTTAATTAATACAACATTTTGAAAAAAAATACAGGTTAAAAAGGTAGAAATATGACATATATCTTTTTATTTGTTTTATGTCATGTACAAATCGTTTTGATATCATAGCAGAGATTCCTAAAGCAATTATGAACCCAAAAACAGCATTGTCATACGAAAATTGACATTAACTAAACAAATATGGGGTACAAATTAGAAATGCAACTATCACAAATACGCAACAAATTACAATTTTATCTGTTGCACTTGAATTCACGCTTTTCACAAAGGAATAGAGTTTATTTTAAAATAAAAAAGGGTTTATCTAAGTTTGTCTTATACTGCTTGTTTAACCAACAAAGTGTGAAGATAAGATGCATTCAAATCCGTACAATTTGCCGACAACTAAATGGTTTTTTGGTTCTGAAACATCGATAATATAAGTTAAGCAAACAACACTTGTGCTTTTTACCGTGTTTGCGAAATGAAAAGTTGTTTTGTCAAGCTCGTGATTTTCTTTTATTGATCTATTCAGTCGCACCGATGCGCTAGGGAAAAGATTTATCTAACTCATTCCAAGCTAAAGTTCTATACAATACCAAATCTAGTTCAAGACAATATTTAAATGGATTTGTTATACATGTCACACATATACTTTTAAACTTAATTTTTGAAAATAATAATGCGATGAAAAAATTTTGGAATCGAGCGGGAATTGAACCCGCGCCCCTGTCTACCCGGGACAGTGCTCTAGACCACTAAGCTATTGAGACCATGCCAGTTCGGGGCAGTGGCGCGGGTTCAATTCCCGCTCGATTCCAGAATATTTTCATCTCATTATTGTTTTCATGACAATCTGAAATTTCTTACAATCAAAATTGGTATAAAGTGCGTCTGCACGGGTATCTCACTCTCATCAACATCAGCCGTCAAACAGCAGTCCTTGCATTGTTGTGTTCCGGTTTGAAGGGCGAGAGAGGCGTGAGATTACAGAGTATTGTGGCAAAAGATCCTGGGCCACAAAGTGGGTAACACGCGTGTGAGACCTTTAATGTTGCTAGCGTTCATTAGCTACTTTGACCAAGCATTATCAGGTGAATCACATTCTTCTTTGGTAGTATAAATAAAAATAACAAAAATGAGCGTAAAACACGCGCACATATTATTGTTCCGTAAGAATTTCGAGTTATCATCTGCTGCTTCTCTAAAGAATTTCATACCTAACTTCAAAATTTCGGGTTATCCTCTCCTATAAGTCTCCAAATTAGTACCTAACTTCTCACACACCTATCGCTATAAATTATATAAAAATGTTAATGTTAAATAATGCTTTGTTTATTTGTTATTTATACAAAATCACATGATAAAGGTTACATAACAAAAGGTGAATATATAATGACCGAATTATCCCATAAAGAGATATTTTCCCGTCAACTAGCTACAGTTTGAGGCGATATAGTTTTGATATAGTTTGCTTTTAGCATTAAGTCCGCCATTTGTACCATGTCGGTAAATAAATAACGACATCTTTCAAGTACCCTACAACACTTTACGCTCTCCGTTGTGGGTTAAAAATGACTGAAAGCCACCTGGAGATCAGTCAGAATGGTTTAGGAAAAAATCTAACTTTTGTCGCGTGGAGACGTGATAAGGCAGTATTCACACGGGCTTCAGAATGCGGGGTAACGAACCTAGACGACTGAGCAGACGAGTGGTTTTTAAGCGCTAAACAGTTTGTGATGAACATGGTGTATGAAATAAAATAAAAGTTGCACATAAATACATACATATTTCCTTACTTAATATAGTTAATATTATACCTATTATATATTACGGAATATTTTACGTATATTTTACGGAACGATCAATAAAAAAAGTTTACCAATATTTGACAACATACACACACATACACTTATCTAACATAAGCAAAATATTATACAAAATATCATTCTTGCCACAAGCTTTTATTGTCGTCAAAGAGATCTTATTGCATTCAACGCGTGACAAATCAAGTCCGTACAGTAAACCGTTAAGGAGTTCTCTTGTCGGAAGCAGAATATGGGGCACCATCGTAGATCATGCTTATCGATATAGAGAATCTTATTTTGGTGGACAATGTGACACAGTTGCTTGTAATCTGTGTATATTTTTCCGTGCGAAGTAATTTATGTTTTATTTTTTCTTATTACGTAGCAACGTGGAAATTTTCCGTGCCGTGAAAGAAAGAATAAACGTTTATTTAGCACCAAAGACATTATAAATACTTAATGTTACTAACGTTTAGGATCGAAGTTATCTGAATAAACAGTTTTGTTATTATTGATAACACTGAACATATAATAGTATTAAATATATTGTACTAAAATTGCAAAAATGCATGATGCCATGGTGTGAGCCATTACGCTAATCATCTGTGGAGATTTTTTTTGTTAACCCTTATTGGCCCACTGGTAAAGGTCTCCCCCATCTCCTTTCATTGTATATCTGAAAATACATATTATACAGAATCGCTCGTCTGCCAAACACCACGAGCCAAATGTTTGCCAACGCTGTCCCAAATGACAAATGTTTGCCGTCGATAGAAAGAAATGTTTGTGCTTTTGTTAAGAAATCCACTAGTACCAATCGGAGATAATCAATCGCTTTTCACCTTTCTGCTATTTGGATTAAAGTGCAAATTGGCTTGACACAGAAAATGATATGTCGGATATGTGGATAACTGGATACATGTTTTCTTTTGAAGTGTTCTTGCTTTGTGTATATGATTTTGAAGATAGAGTTATCTTATCTTATCGAGTGTGTAATTGCTAATTGTAAGATTTTATTCAACACACTTGTCTGACATTTTATATAGAAGTCGCCTAAAGGCATCTGACACGACTTATGAATACAGCCATATAGACACATACACACTAAAGAACTAAACACCCACAGTTTTATACGAGGTTCGATCTCAGTCTAGCCTATTAGTATAAGAATTTATATACACGATATTTGCTATAATCTGAAGCAAGTGTTCTATAAAACTAACATACATATTGTTATACAAACTCATGTGACACGAGGAGAATTCGAACCTGGGACCTTTCTCTCACAAGACTGTTTGATTAACCAATAAAAATTAATTGATATTTGAATTAAAAAAAACTACCGACTAATTTACATAGCCAACATCATTATTAGGTATATTTGAAGTAAATTTCACACTCGACACAAAACTGTTGACTTTCTGCATTCTTTCAACGCCGGATGCGGGTAGTTATGTAAATACGATACGGAATAATGCTTTTATCATTTACAAAGACTATTCTATGCTGTAATTTAAACTTAAAATACGAAATTTTCTTAAATTTTGCATTCTTATTTTATTGTTTGTTACCTCTCAACTGTCAAAGCATTTTATCCCTTAATCGCCTCGTAAGGTAATCACGGTAGGATATGAAGCGATCGTATTAGACGGTTTAATATTATAGTACAATCCTTATGCTTACATATTATAAAACAAAGTCCTTTGCCACGTTGTCTATTTGTTTGCGATAAACTAAAAAAATACTACCTACATGGATTTTCATGCGGTTTCCACCAATAGATAGTGTTCAGGTGTATAATTCATTATGTTTCTACCCGAGCGAAGCCGGCACGAGCCACTAGTAATTTAATAAAATGAAATCTTACCAAATCGGCATAATGACTCTGTACAAGCCAATTTCCCGCGGGCAAAGCCGCGGGCATAAGTATACCCCGTGCTATATTATCGTTCATTGTTCCAAGAAACCTCATAAACCTTCTATACACTGAGATAAATCTTACTCGACTAAATTAAGTACATCGTTACTCCGGCTGTGGAGCATAATAAAACTAACGGAGAGATTACCTCTCTATTTGGCTAGCTTATCTTTCACCCTCAGAGGCGTCATAGATTATTTTGTTTTAAAAATAAGATCATTGCATCTGAATTAATTAAATTGTTATGTTAATTTTATATAACTATTACTAGCGGTCCGTCCCGGCTTCGCTCGGATTAAATTGTACACCCATAAATTATAAACCTTCCTCAGGAACCACATTATTTATTGGTGAAAACCTGCATGAAAATCCGTGGTGTAGTTTTTCAGACTGACAAACAGACGCGGCAAAGGACCTTGTTTTATAATATGTAAGCATATTGCTCTACAATATAGAATAGAGACCACTCCTTACTTTCCCCCAACTTCCTACAGTTCTATCGCCGTCCGTTTCTCGATCCTAATAATGTCATCCGACCAGGAGCTGGTGGCATACCAACCGTCCTCTGTCCCTGTCTCGGACTCCACTCCGTCACTGCTTTGGTCGATCGATGTCCTTCTTCTGTAGCCATTAATAATATAGTATAATTTGAGTTACACCAAACAGGTAAGGGACACATCGTTCAGGCAGTTGATAGTTAACACTAAATAAATAAATATTAGGACAAACCACACAGATTGAGCTAGCCCCAAAGTAAGTTCGAGACTTGTGTTATGGGATACTAACTCAACGATACCATATTTTATAACAAATACATATATAGATAAACATCCAAGACCCGGGCCAATCAGAAAAAGATCATTTTCCATCATGACCCGACCGGGGATCGAACCCGGGACCTCTCGGTTCAGGGGCAAGCACTTTACCACTGCGCCACCGAGGTCGTCGAACGAACAATATCATTCCCAGTCGTTAGGCAGGCGGTAGGTTGTAAAATTACAGCAACAGAACTTTATCTCTACGGACTTCTGTTATCACAGACGTATCGTTAAAATTGTAAGGTTATTTTTTATACTGACCCAGGGCTTCACGGGCAAACTGGGCATGGGCATGCGGATATGAGAGGGAGACAGGTATACTCGCAAGTGGCGCCAATTAGGGAGCAGGTAAGCAAAAATTTAAAATTGTCCATTCTGTGCAACTATTCTTTGCCTTGGAGACCCGAGTGTCGCCCGTGTCAAATTAAACAAATCCAGAGTTATGCCAATATTTGTATTTGTATAACTTACCCCGTTTGAACCCTACCATACATGCCATACACTATACATTGTATACCTACATACAATTTTGTAGTGTACAAAGTGAGTTGCACCGTCAAAAACGTTGATTTTAACCGGCGCGCCACTGACGATCAGACGAAATGTCATTCTTTGCGATTTTCAGCGCAAGTTAAAGTTAACGACAAAGTTGACGGTGTAACTTACACTTAAAGTGCACCAGTCAACTTTGACGATTTTTCCAAACTTGCTTTGTCTAAACGTCAAAATCAAAGTCAAAATTGTTAAGAGATAACACACTCGACAGAAAAACGAGAAGACTACAAACGACATAAATTTTATACTCTCTGGAACGATCCGTCTTTACTTTTCCATTTGGTCTATTTTCAATATTTTATCTGTTTTCTCAAACACAGTTTAAAAAAATATTTTTTCACTGCCGTTTAAACAATGCCTAGTGAGAATTAGTTAAACAACTAGTAAAATAAAAACTATAATTTCCTGTGGCCAGTTCTCTGCTTCTGACAGATCTGATTAGTCCCGTCGTGGCATTTCATATTTTTAAATAAGGAACACATTTTTCTTGAAAACAGTAAACATACTTTGATAAATTGATTCAGTTGACTTTCACTGAAATCGTACGTACCAGTTGCACTAAAAAAAATTACTGACAAATAAATTTTGGCATACAAGTCCAAAAGGAAAACAGTAGTTAATTTCACTTTAGCAAAAAAATATAGTTCAATAACGTAGTTTTTCATACATTTAGTACCATTAAAAGATAATGTAAGTTGTCGATAATCAAAAACTGCAAAAAGAATTACCTACATACTAATTGTCACTTCTTTTTCATGTTCCAGCCAAATACACACCAATTTTTTTTTTAATATACAGGCACTACCACAAATCTTTACAAAGTATTGCCATAAATCAAAAAGTTACACAATTCATACAATTTCTTTCAGCTTTATTCGTTCCAAACACCCTCAAAAATTTTCGTTTAAACATTAAAACTATTCGCATAAAAATTACCATAAATTTTCAGAAATCCGGGACAATATTTTCAAGTTACTACCATCCATCATGAAGGGACAAATTTGTTGCTGGGAAACGGTTAAGAGCGTGTTCGTTTGTTTAAGCCAGGTTCCGTATTAAAAATAAAAATCAGAAAAAATGGAATATGGATATGGATATGGATATTTTATTAATGTTGTTTTATATATTTTTTATCAGTAAGTTTCTTTTTTATTTGCACTAACCGCCAACAAATGCCCAAGCTTTTAAGTCCATATTTTTCTTTTCTTTGTAATAATTTTGAACAAATATTTTAAACTAGCCGGCTTCGCTCGGGTAAAACCATAATAAAAAGTAGCCTACGTCATTCCTGAATGTTTCGTCTACCAAATTTCAATAAAATCGGCCCAGTAGTTTTTGAGTTTATTCATTACAAACAAAAACACGAATCTTTTCTCTTTATAATATTAGTGTGAATCAATTGCGAAAAGCAAAAAAAACTAAATAATTTTAGTTTAGTTATATGTTTATAGTTTTCAGTGCATCGGCCAATATAGTTAAAAAGTTTTTCTACAAACTTTAAACGTTACATTTATTTTTGATTATTAAGAGCATATCAAATGTGCATGTTGCGTTATGTTAGATCGAGTCTCGCAAATTAGGTTTAAAAAAAAGATATAAAACAAAGGAGTAGTAGAGAATTGGACAAGGTGGACAACCGTCACGATCGGAGATGAGATTGGGAGTAGTGGGTCCACGAACCTCGAGATGCGAGGCGAGCGATGGCATTACATCATTTGCTGGATCAGCACTCTTACTAAGGTTGTCAGCCCTTTAACATACGGATGTAACAGTTCGCTGCAAGAAGGCTGGCAACTTGTTTTATGTAAGTGTTTGATAAGAACTTGAATGTTGCTCGGCAAGTTAGCGAACCAAATAAATAAAAATATTGTCTCTGAAAAATTTTCACTGTATTACCATCCGAGGAACCCTAATAAGGTGTTTTCATCGGAAGTTCCCGCGCAAATCTCTACGGTTAATCGAGGAAGAGAAATCCGACGTTTTGCGCTCATGTATAATGGAAAAGGAGATTTACTTCGCTGCTCCCCCCACTTGCCACATTAGAAAGATAAGGTAATTTTTTACTGGGCATTTATTTGAGCCCGTATAAAAGTATCTTGAGACAGCCGTTAGAAGTTAACGAAATGTCGCAAAAGTAACTTTGCCGTTTGAAATTACGACGTTTGCTTTTTTTACAATACTAAGCCGACAAACAGACATACGGCACGCCTGATTAAGTGGCTGTGTCTTGACGATAAAAAAGGTAAAAACAAAACTAGAGAAATTTTTGTGACGGAGTAAGAAATAACGCACATACAATCGTATATTATAACAAAACTTTTACATTTATTTATTTTTAAAAAGTTTACATGAATATACATACTAAGTGAATACTTATGATGATAGAAGAGGATAGTAGTAATTAAAAATGATTTTATCCTAATCCCAGTCCAAACTGTTTATTTATTTATTTATTATTTAGAAAGACTTACAGCTAAGTAACAAAAACATAGAAATAAGAGTATGAAACAGAGAGCCAATTAAAAGTCTCCACAGATAACATAAGAATAAGAAATTGTGAAATCTAAGGAAAAGAACACAAGTGTCACAAGAAAATACACTAGCCAGAAGTTATATATATATATACTAGAAACTGCATAGTAATTTTAAAGAAGGAAAAAAGAAACAGAGTATTAAAAAGAAATTGTAATTAAAATACTAAGTAAGTGGTTAGTTTACTTGTGTCTCTTTCCATCCAAAGGTTGGCTGGAAGAAATTGCATTAGCGATAAGTCCGCCTTTGCACTCATTATGTTTGAATATCTTGTTATAACTGTACTCCTTTGTAAATGGTGCAATAAAGAGTCTATCTATCTATCTATCTAAGTAATCAATTAGCTCCTATCAAAAATCTACACTAATCTATCTAGATCAGAAAAATAATCATTCGTTAATTCACTCCGTACATCATTAATACTATCTGTGAATAAATCAAAATCAAAGACATTGCTTAAGCTGTTTAAAATATCAGCTGCTCATCACGCCGCTATTGTAATGTAATCCTAATTTTAAATAATACGTCTCTAATATAAATGCGAAAGTAAATTTACATAATACAAAATGGCTTTATTTACTATAAACTATATAAGAATAAGGTCTTTAAATAGTGGAGACACCAATCTCGGCAAAAAAGACTCAGACATGTTTTGTGTTCATGCTGTGAAAGCTGGAAATTTATGCTAATATACGGATATTTGGATTACGGAAAAGGACATAGAAAATTTCCTACCGGAAAATAAGCACTGTTCAAGGAAAACTCACGCGGCTGGAAGCGGCGCGGCCAAAAAAAATCCTTTGCTATAAAAACACTACTGAAAATCAATCTGACATTATAAATGCGAAAGTTTTGTGTTTGATGTAATATTTATTAATAAATCACACAAATTCTACTGGACTGAATTTTGTGAAATTCGATACACCGGTAGAATATACCTTGGTAAAGCATATAGGGTAAAGTACCCTCATCCCGAAATTCCCACGGGAACGAAGACCCGAGTCCCGGGGTGTAGCTAAATTACAGTTAAGTCCACTAACCGAAAAATCGAATCAAATATCACTATAAATAAAGCACAAAAATCTTCAAATAAAAAGGAAGATTTACATAAAATCTTGGAGAGATTTACTCCCGCGCCTGATATTTAAAAAAATCCCGACTTCGTGGGATTAAGATATCACCGTGCATATTTTACCTGATTTTCCATGAATGCTAACGGTTTTCGTAGTCTAAAGATCAAATATAATATACCTAACCAGTTTAAATAACGTCCCAGTTGTATGCTAAACTAGCTTTTCTACCGGCAACTCGATAACTTTTTACAATATTCTTAAAGTAACAATTTTATTGAGCTGAAATTACGTTTAGTTAGGATAACAATGTATGATCTGATGGTACACACAGGTCGGCTCCCAACGAGGGGATTCCTCAACGGGTTACTAAAATATTTTAAAATACAAGTTTCTAATAAAAATACTTCAAATTCTAAAGCACTAAATTGAAATTCTAACTTTAGTTAATAAATCTAATGAGGCAGATTTAAGGAGGCACCCTGAACGGGCTCGGTGCAGGAACGGAGTGAATTTCACAATTTACAGGGTTATATTTTAAAGTCTATATATTCCGAGCCATCGGGAAGTTTCCGTTCACATGAAATATTGTTGAGATAAACATTGGTTCGAGATTTCGTTGGAATTAAAATCACTGCATCACTTCTCACTGCATAGTATTAAAACATAGTCTCCCTGTATGCTTAGATTTTTAAAACTACACAACGGATTTTGATGCGGATTTTTTTGATAAATAGTGTGATTCGCGAGGAAGGTTTATGTGTATAATTTATTATGGTTTTACCCGAGCGAAGCCGGGTCAAATTCAAAAATTCAAATTTAAAATTCATTATTCAATTTAGGATGATATACATCACTTATTGACGTCAAAAAATTACTTAAACTAAGTAAGTCTACTGCCGACTTCCAAAGCGCAGGTGAAGAAGAAGCGGCGCAACAAACTTCACCGCAGCCTTTTCTCCAAGGACGTCAATTAACAAATATAGGTCTTATACATATATTAAAAATTAGGTGGACGAAATTCGAGCCTGTTGAGGGACGTCCATTAATAACGTGATTTTTTTAAAATAATTTTTAATCTTAAATTTCGCTTGAGTTGTAACAACATTAGTACCTAGCATATAACTTTTAATAGTAATTGCGTACTTTACAAATATGTTAAAATTCAACGTCTACTGTATGTTAACTAGCCCTTGCATAAGACAACTCTGCCGCGATAATACTGACATTAAGCTAATAGGTTAGCTAACAAATATTTATTTTGATGACTATTCGAAAGCCCTTATATTAATAGAAACACAAGTGAAAAAAATACTGTGATAATGACAATGCTTTCAAAGATATGACAAAAACTAAACGATACGCTTGACCTCACAACTTGCTAAAATGTTCGCAAACAAAGCTATATTTTTCGACAGCTACATTAAATACTAAATATTACGTTTATGGTAATTACTTTTAAATAAAAGTTTTTACAAAATTGTAGTTTTTATTACGGTTGAGTTTGTTTTTATAATTTACCATACACACAAAGTACTAGTATGTTCAAATTCAAATCATTTATTCAGAAATTAGACCTTCACAGGCACTTTTTCTCGTCAATTTTTATATTTATAGTTATTTCTCACAAGCTACAAACTACTGGCATTTCGGAACGACCACTGCTGAGAAGAAATGCCGAAAGAAACTCATTTGAACAGTGTTGGTCCCTATCATGCCATATGAACTACGCCTATCCAAACACATTTTAAATCCTCGTATATTGTGATTCAGTTGCATTGTTACAGTCTACGAATTATCATAACGATCTGAAATATATCTATTTTACCTAGATTATACATACTTTTTACGATTCTCTGACCTTTTCAACTACCATATTAATCTATACTATTAGATAGAGGTGAGCGTTTGTGAGTTTGTATGTTTGAGGCGGGTAATCTCCGAAACTACCGAACCGATTTCAAAAATTCTTTCACCATTAGCAAGGTACATTATCCAAGATTGCTATAGGCTATATTTTATCTCAAAATTCCCACGGGAGCGAAGCCCCGGGCAACATAAAGTTTGGATATATTTATATGTAGTCTACTGCAGTTTGTCTACTAGTACAGGCACGTAAACTATAATACTAATAAAAAATTTAGGAGAGCGATTACTTTTCTCACGTCCGTAAAATGATCTCATTAACAGTGATCCGAAAAAGCAAGGAGTTGACTACTGGTGGGTGTCTGTTTACTGACTTGGCGTATGGTCTAAGTTAGAAGAGTACTGCGATACTTTCGGATGACGAAACTGGTCGGTTGTAAGTCACAGGCGAATCAGTAAAAGCATCAGAAAATATGTGTACACAAGCATTTTACATGTAAAATTTAAATAGTACTTTATTAGAATTATTAATATAATAGACATTTGTATTAAATAGCACTATTTAATACAAATAAAGTAAGTCAAATAGTACTTTATTTATTTGAAATATTACTAACTGCATCCCGCGGTGTGACCCGAGTAATAATTTTAATATAATACTCACTTTTTATGACATTGATTATCAGACGTTTTAGGGATAAAAAATATTTGTGTTAATCCAAGGTATCATCAATTTATGTACACAACATAACAGTGTAAATATAAAACTTACAAATACGAAGCTAATTACACAAGTACTATTTATTTCTCTAGAAATTCTAGTAGACCCGCGAAAGAACGCACGTTTTATGTGCACGAGTCTCAAATCTAACTCGGTTTAACAAATATCCTAATAAGGAATAGCATATATATTTTTAATCCTGAAAACCTTACTGTTTACTGATAACAAGGATTTTTCCTAATATATTTTAAAAACTAATTGTTTTCCACAGCTCCGCCCCGAAAAATAAAAAGATTTGTATTTTTGTTTCTAATGAATAACTCAAAAACCACTGGGCCGATTTTGATGAAATTGGGCACAGAGATAGACCAAAACTTCAGGAGTAACATATGCTACTTTTATATTACGGTTTTACCCGAGCGAAGTGAAAGGCGGGTTCTAGTTTATTAATAATACCAATTAACCGCGAACTCCTGTGCTTTGTACCACACACAGAATTAGCCTCAATACATTCTACGTAATGAGACGAGCTGAAACTCGTACGAACATACTTTTGACAAAGACAACATTCATTATTGTTATTAGATACTTTTATAATTAACTTAAAATATTTACATGGCTACAAAAAGAGCAATAGGATTTTATTTGAGTAATCACTAAAGACAGAGATGGATGACGAAATAGGGGAGGCCTTTGCCCAGCAGTGGGCAGGCAAAAAAAAAATTACTATATGACAAGGAAAAAGTTGACCACACGTTCATATAGTCAAAACTATGTTTTTTTTTCATTCGCCGGTTGACCGAATTGTTTCTTTATTTTTAACCCCCGACGCAAAAAGAGGGGTGTTATAACTTTAACATATCTGTCTGTGTATCTGTCTGTTCCCAAACGGATGGACCGATTTTCGTTTAGTTTTTTTTTGTGTGTCATAAATAATTTTATCCCGAGTGTTCGAATCTCAGCCATGTTCCATGAAAATCTGTTCAGCCGTTTTAAAAGTTGTAGCGAAATGAATATTGAAAATCGGGGATTTTTTTTAATTTGTAAATAAAACTTATTATTGTTACCGACAAATAGGAATTATTAATAGGTTTGTACGTTCTGTTTTTTGTTTACACGAGTTTATGCACGAACCTATGTTTGTCTTAAATAACGTGAATAAAATTGGACTGTATCGAGTAAACCCCTGATTTTGCAGGAGTTGTAAGGCTGTGGTGACTACTTACAATCAGATAGGCCGTATGTCTGCAATGTATTTTGTAATAAACTATATTGTATTGAGTAGTCATTACATAGTATAAAACAAACTTCCCGCTGTCTGTCCCTATGTATGCTTTAGATCTTCAAAACTGCGCAACGGATTTTGATGACTGTTTTTTTTAATAGATAGATTGATGCAAGACGAAAGTTTATAATTATAATTTATTAAGGTTTTACCCAAGCGAAGCCGGGACGGGCCGCTAGGTAATTATATTCTATTCCGTCACACTCGTCTAAAGTTTCGCAACTAAAACATAAGTGATAGCTAACATACACGGCCAAAGCCACGGGCTTAAGCGAGTTTAAAAATGACATCATTACAACACCGACGAAAAAGACATGTCCCGTCAAAATCCCCATTTCTACACAAGATAACAATTTATCTAACAAATCTCACACTGCGCAAGATTACAAGATAACTGGATGATTGACATTAGTAGTGGCGTATCGTGGATGGATAGACGGTGCTGTTTACCGGGGCCTCTAAGTTTAGGAGGCCCTCGGACACTACATTTTTCTACATTTTCTACTCTTCTTCTTCATATTTATTTAATCTACAGAACGAAATCGTGTCTCAAAATTCTTTCATCAAGCTTATTTGAGGTCTAAATATTCTTGAGAGAGAAGCTGTAAGCTAGCCATTTCATTATAAAACTTAAACATCTTAATTGGAGCCCCTGTTCAAGTTCGCACCGGGTAACGGACACTAGCTACGCCGTTGGACATAACTAAACTTAATCCGGAAGTAAGTAAGATTATAATCCAAATGTTAAGTCTAAATTTCCCACAATATATGTGGTCTTCGTGGCTATAGGATTTAAAAAGGTTGGTCTTAAGTTTTTCGAAGCTGCGCCTACGCACGCGCTTGCGTCGATTATTGTGAAACATTCGTTGCTGCAGTTTACCAAAGTGTTGATTCGGTGAACGTGAATATACGAGCAGCTTTTTAATTGTTATACTCTTTTTTATACTAGTATAAAAAAAGAATGATCAATTCAGCTCGTGTTTCTAGAAACAATCAACTTAATGTTTCATATTCCCGCTTGTGCGAATAAAATCGATTATAATAATCCTCTGCTCGAAAAGAATATGTCGATTTTTAACTGCCTTTGTTCATCAACTGAACTACCCGAAATTTTCTGCACTTCACTAAAGGAAAAAGGAAGTGCGGTAATGTACGGTACAATAGATTAAATTGCAATTTTTGTATTGTATTCCACTTTTTTTCTTTGTATGTTTATTTGTGTTGTTTGATCACTTTGTATTTTGATGTGAGCAAAATTTAACATGTTATGTAAACATATTGTTGGTCAGTTTGGTTAATTCGTAGAAACTACGTAATTAAGTAATCATATATTTAATGTGCATGTACCCATCTAACTTACTGTTTTGTGTACTTATGAATAAATAAATAAATAAAAACTGATGAAAAAAATATTTTGACAATATATTTTTAAATAGAATTGGATTGATTCTCATTCTACATAAAGGCTACGACTCTCAGACATAAGGAAAACAAATAATATACGAAAGAAGAATGAAGAAATAATATAAGAAGAAAGTTTAGAGAGAAAAAAAACATGGACGTTGTATAAAAGCGAATCAAGGCTTTATAACACAGAGTGAATTTTCTGTACACCATGTTATCTGCATACCAATCGGTATATTGAGGCGTGAAAAGGCCAAACCGTCTCGCTTTCACATCAGAAAAGATAAATTAACCCAATAAAATAAGAAAAGTTTCCGTCGAGATTCTTAACGTTTACCAAATGTTAATTATTCGAAGGAATTACCCTATTTTGTGACGGCTGAGATGGTTATAGCATTCAAAAGGATCGGCAGTGTAGTTAAGATATTATCAGAATAGATCCATTGATAGTATTTTAATTAAACACACATCTTAAAATTACAACACAATTGAAATTGGTGGAGTTTGGATGGGTTCTGCTCAATGAATGGACATCTCACACGCAGATGCGATGGAATATGCGGAGATCCGCATGTTCCCGTTGCATTCGAGGGTGTGTCGCCATGAAGCCCATTGTCAGTCGAAAAATAACCTTCAATCTTAGACTTCTTTATCATTTTCACATCAAATTTACACTCATCGTCATTATCTCAGCTAAAAGAAGTTTAACACTGAACCTAATTTATACTATCACATGAACATAATATTCCTCACAAAAAGCTACAAACTACTAGCATATCGAAGGAACGACTGCCGGAAAGAAACCTAAAACGGTATTGGTCCCTATCATGCCAGAAAGGCTTAGATATATGCGTGGAAAGACAACCGAAGTGACTAAGCATATAAATAGGATTTGAACCAAGGAATTCCCGACCACAGGTGGTCCTAACCACTCGACCACTCGAATTTATACCACGGAATTCTAAAACAGCTTAGGAGTGTTTTCCCCGCGTTTTTAAAATCCTTCCAACGCTTCGTTAAACACACAAGATTAGTATCTTGCATTTCATTCATACTGTTTACTCAATATAGAGAAGGATTTCTCTTTAAAACAGGCAAGAGTGGTTTGTGTAGACAGTTTAGTTAGACGCTTTAACTGTAATGACATCTGGCTTCATCGGACGCATGACAAAAAAAAATGACACTTGAATATTTACGTTGTGCATTTTTGACGTCTTACGAAATTTCAATCAGTCACGTGTCCTGAGGAGTTTAACATTTTTTACCCACCACAAAAAGTGCACAACGCCACTAAAGAAGTTTTCACTTCAAAAAACATGTACGTCCGTGCAGTAACCATTGAGGAATTCCCTTCAACGTGATCGTGGGAGCACCATTGGGTCACATTGGCCATGCATATCATAACAATGCATTGTTATCCTAAGCGAAATTTCAGTTCAATCGGTTGAAAATCTGCTTTAAAATTGAGTTGCAAAGGCAATTCTTTGTGTCCACCGCGTCTAAGCCCCATGGAGGCCTACAGGAAAAATTCTGACGAAGAATGAATTCGGAGAATAACCCCAAGAATCCACCCGAACACGAGTTAATCTCGTACATATTTTGCAAGTTTTGACCAGGAAAATAGACTATATTTTTTGAAGTGATAACTTTTTTTAGCGGCATTGTTGTGATGGGTAAAAATTGTTAAACTCGCGTCAGGACACGTGACCCGTGATCGAAAATTCGTAAGATGTCAAAAATGCACAACGTTAATATTCAAGTTTTCACTTATGCCGGCACTCCCGGAGTGAGTGTTTAGATTGCGATCATGATTCGTATGAAGTTTAAGAGAGTAATATAATTTTTCTTCAAGCAAACAATTAATAAACAAAACATCACAACGGAAGTGTCACGAGCCTCACACGGAATGAGTAAGCACCAATCTTAATAATCGTAATAATCGTTCTCCACACCAGACTGCAATTTGCATTGTGTTTCCATTTAGGAATACTAGAAACAGTAAAAATTGCTTAGTACAATAATGGAGAATTTAGTTACACGCAAGTCTGCAATTAGCTATTGTTTTTGTCCCTCTCATATACCTTAATTCTTCTTCTTATCGAATCGGAATGACACATTTAGACGATATTCGATCAGTATGTGACCACGCTGATAGCTCTAACACCCACATACTCTCAAGACAGCTATGACGGAATTCTAATTTAAAATTGTTTATTAAATGGTAAACTTATTGACGTCAAAATTTTACTTAAAACTAAGTCTAACTAATAATTTTAAATTTATTATACGTATCAGTGAAGTAGCCGATTTCTCATTTACAGCAAAATTCCTTTAACCTTAAATCCGATGAAATTGGCGACCAACATCTCAAATGATTTCTTTATTTTCCGATCCAAATTGATCCGGAAAAATCTAGCGAAATCCGGTTAGGAGCAGTTACTCGAGTGCACCCGGTTTAAGCGAATGTGGTGTGGTCGGATTAACTAAAAATCGGAAAAATGTCGAGTCAGATTTTGTTCTTATTATAAGTATTATGGAGGTTTGGAATTTATAACTAACAGTTTCTAGATCTTCTCAACGGTGGTTTGCCTTTGTTATTTGCCAAAATTAATGCATCCTGTTCAACAGAGTTCCCTGTATATATTGATTCTTTTAAAAACATCAGCGTAGCGACAAAAATTACAACTTAAGAATTTTGTGCACAAAATATTAACATTTCAATTCGTTCCGGACTAACGTGAAAGGTTGCGATTGAACGCGATCCAAAGGCGGACAATCTCTGACAAAAAGTTGAAAATTTCACCAAATAACACGTAATTTTTCAACGCCTTTTGCAAAATTGCCGCCGGACAAAAGCTATTTGTGCGGCAGATCCCATTGTTCCTGGTACAAGTCATCGATGACATAGAATAAGCACATTGATTGAAATTGATATACGTACAATAGTGAACACACACAATAATTTCCAGTAGACAGACAGAGAAAACTAAGAAGGTATAACAGGAAACAGACAGTTGTAGAAGGAAAAAAAACATACGACGACCCCATTTAAAATGTAATTTAGTAAGCAGCAAGAAATAGACAGAAACAACTGTAGACATCGTCATTATCTTCTATTTCGCTCAAACAACAAAGATACGGTTGCCCGAAGTGTAGCCGTATTACATTTGTAGCTAGCTGTATGGTATTTAATAAATAATAATGTTTGGACAAATCACACAGATTGAGCTAGCCCCAAAGTAAGTTCGAGACTTGTTTTATAGGGATACTATCACAACGATACTACATTTTATAACAAATACATATATAGATAAACATCCAAGACTCGGGCCAATCAGAAAAAGATAACTTTCCATCATGACCCGACCGGGGACCGAACCCGGGACCTCTCGGTTCAGTGGCAAGAACTTTACCACTGCGCTACAGAGGTCGTCATACACGTCATCTACGTAGAGAACAAATGTCTGGCAATATTGCTTCCGCCTGGTCCTGGCAGAAGGGAAAAACAAAAAATAACTATTAAAGAATGATATGCGTGTCATTAGTCGGACAAAGGATGTCGAGGAGTGAGCAGGAGTGAAACTTTCGGTGGAAAACCGTTTCCACCGAGGTAGTCAAAATTTATCATGGTGGAACATTGATTGGACCTATATTTTTCTAATATCTTCACAAGTGAACCTGTGCTTGATCATAACGGATTAATTATTTTGAAAATGCTAAGTTCTATAAAATACAGTTACCCAGTTACACCCAGTTCTATTTCTGTACTGTCCACACTTTGCGTGGATATCCTAGCGACAATATGTCGAAATGCTCTCGGCTTTCACCAGATTACTTATTTATACAGTTGTTTACCAGCCCTTTGTAACAGATTAAATGTCCAATTTTTTGGGTAAAAGGCAAGCGGTGGTATTGATATGTTCCGAGAACCTTTTTCAATCCTATAATATGATAGACTTAGTTACCTTTTCTGTATTTAGAGTAAGTGTTATCACACAGAAACAAATAAGCGATTGAACGATTAATTTATCATAACCGTCGCTTTTGACGTTGAGTTCGACCTGCGCACTGTTTAATTAAATCATACTTTAAACTAAAATATGTTTTGTCACGTATGTATCTCGTGTATCGCACTTTACATATATGACATTGACAGAATGATACAAACTTTATCTCAAAGTAAGCTTAAACTTTTTTATGACAACAGATTAACCCAAAGTAAGTTCGAAACTTGTGTTATGGGATACTAACTCAACGATACTATATTTTAATAAAAAATACATATATAGATAAATATCCAACACCCGGGCCAATCAGAAAAATATCATTTTCAATCATGACCCGACCGGGGATCGAACCCTTGACCTCACGGTTCAGTGGCAAGAACTTTACCACTGCGCCACCGAGGTCGTCTAATACTATAATCTACAATAATTCACAATATTAAAACACGGCGACGAAATTAAAATAATTTAAAATGATTTTATGTTCAATGTGGTTCTTGGCTTTGTCTTATCTCCCTCCAGGTTTTAATACCAATAAAACCCAGGAATTGCACTGAGATAAGTAACTCGGAGTAAACATGCAGTCCCCGATGATGCGGCGCTGTTTGCAGCAATAATAAAATATACATCACATTGGACAAGTTAAAAAGCAAGTGATGTGAAGAAAGTATATAATAAAAAAAATATTATGAGAGACCTTTTCTTAATTAGGGTTGTGAAACATTACTTAAAAGAACTAAACGTTGTTTGAACGGTGATGGTTGGAAATTACTAAAAATCATAATAGCAAGCATAATGTATTTAATAATAAAACTATCACTCTCACAATAAGTATCTTACGTTGACGAGCAGTAGATTAAACTCACAATATCGATTTGAATAAATAATAAATAATATTCAAGATCGAATTTAATTTAGAATGGTAAAATAAATGAAACTATTTGAACTCATTCATAACGGAACTCATACTTTGTAAACTTCTTCCTTATAAACCAACTAGCGCAATGTAAACGTAACCTAACATTTATTGCTGTCTGTTAATATATCGTGTTTTTCGGCAAGTCGTTACACCAGCTCTTATTTACAGCTTGGCAGATAATACGTCTTGGGAACATTTGAGGCTGTAGTTACGGTTTGGGGTTACGGTTAACGCAAACGCAAAAATTACGGTTTACATTTATAGAGTTGGGTCAGTCGACAACGCATAATTCACACTCCCTCTCATCTCTCAGCAGTGATATATAAGCGTAAAAAAAATAACTTGAAATTTTGAAGATGCCTCTTTTTTGAAAGAAAGAAAAAACGTTTATTTAACACAAAATACATGTAATAGTATAAACATTGTACTGAAATGGTTTCCACTTTTCTTTCGCTTATCTACTATATGTACGTGTGGTCTGAGGGCCTACTTCTTGAAAAAATTGCGAGTTACGATGTATTAAGTGGGGCCCTCAGTCCTTACTGTGTTGTCTGAGGGCCCGCCTGCATCTCAAAAACTATGTTATATGTTTTTCAGATTATTTTTTCATAAAAAGATGCCTTTTTTTGTATTTCTTGTTATGGTCTTGTTATGGTTAAATGTCAAAAAATGGAGAACTGAAGGCCCAAATTTCCTAAAGCTCGTAACTCTTTAAAAAACCATAGTAGAGATTAGTTTGTAAGTATCAGTCTCATAGGCTCACGAGGTTTTTCTTTGCCTGATGCAAGTGGCGGTCTACGAAAACTGTGATATGTAAATAGGTATACAAATCCATTTATCGGATCCCGGGCTACGACGCCTCGTGGCTGAAGAAGAAAACAGGAAAACGCTCAAATGACAAAGACAGGTATACTTACTCATGTGGTACTGGGACCTTACGCAGGTGCTTTAGCTACTGCACCATCATCAATTAAGAAAAATAGTACAATAGACAATACTAGTTACCTATACTGGTATTTAATTCGATCTAAAACAAGACTACACAGTCCGTGAACAAACAATAAACAACCAACGTTGTAACACAAATTCCGATATCACAGCAAAAAGATTCACGTGAACACCGGAACATATACCGGTAAAACGGATAATCGTTTTTACCGGTATCCCGCAAATTACTCTACACAACACTAGTTACGTGTGCGGCGTTGAAAAATGAATTGAGCGCATTATTGCAATGTTGTGCGGACATGGCTGGTTTTAAATTGTTTTCTTCCGATTTTCTTGGTTAGTTCTTGATTGTTTAGGTAGTTTATGATGTTGGGGGTAACTTCTTACGTGTATTAAAGGCCTGATGCAATGCGTACCTGAAACAGATATGATTATCATTGAGTACAAGTTACAATGCATTAAGTCAAATTTTCCAACACTATTACTATATAGTATAAAAAGTCAACAAATAGCAAAGTTGCTTCTCGCTGTCTGTCTGTCTCTCATCTATAAAACTACGCAATGAATGCGGTTTTTGTATTAGATAGAGTGTTCATGAGAAAGGTTCATATTTATAATTTATTATGGTATTTCCCGAACGAAGTCGGGACGGACCGCCAGTCTTAGGTTTCTTTTTAACGCGGACCCTGGGTTCGGGGCACCAAAACCGTGAATGCAACACGAGATTAGATATATAGAGAACTCAAAAAGTCACATCAAAATTTATCGCGTATCACATTAAGACCTTTAACCTCTTGCCTATAACATTATCTCAATATATCTTAAATCTTTAAACTTGAACTGATGTACATAAGCTGATTAACTGGTCATGGATTCCCTTGACCTTTCTTTACGATTTTCGTACGAAGATACCTGGTATTGAGAACTATAAATTATAATCCCAGACTTTTATGAGAATATCTATATTTATTTACTACATTTTGCCCGCGGCTTCACACGCGTGAATTTCAGTTCTTAAAAGGAATTAAAGTAAAATTTCAGTTATTCTTTTATCGTGTATTATAAAACTGGTAAAATTTATTTATTACTATGATTAAAATTCGTATTTTTGTCATCTTTAGTTCAATTCCCCGTTCCCCGCTACGATTTCCGCTACGTGTCTCGTTCCGAAGCTTTTCCTGTCCCGTTTCTTGCAAATCCCATGTCGTTTCCCGCAACGTGCCCCATCCTATTTACCGCTACGTGTCCCACTCCCGCTTCCCGTAACGCGTGTCGAACATTTCATGGACCTCTCTTCATAAATAACAAAGTTTCGCATAAATTTCCACCCCCACATCATTCCCCTAGAGATGCAATTTTCAAAATCTAATTGATGCATTATTTTTTTTACCAACTACATATTTGAATAAAAAATTTCATGTGTCTCACTTCAAAAGTGACGAGTTTCATACAAACTTACAACCCCTATTTCACCCCTATAGGGATATAATTTTCAAAATAGAATGAATGCATTATCATTTATACCAACTATAAATTTAAATCAAAATGTCATGTGTATAACATCAAAAAAGACGAAGTTTCATACAAATTGGCAACCCCCTTAGGGATGGAATTTCGAAATATCCTTTCTTCCTTTCTTTCTTACCTTCCTGCCAAATTTCATCTTCATGAGCTCAGTAGTTTTCAAGATTTCGTGATACGTGAGGGTTTTTTTTTATATATATACTATAATTATATATATATAGAATTATACTAGCTGACGACTTCGTTCGCGTGGCTGAACAATATTTGGTAAGGAGTCAAAATTATTAGCTGGACCAGTTTTCAAACTAATTTATACCCTATATGTTGCCCAGACTTATTAGCTATAAAAAAAAAAACGTTTCATTCGAATCCGTCCAGTAGTTTCGGAGATTAGCGTACGTACAAACAGACATACAGACAGAGTTTTTTTCAAATTCTTACTCTATTTTTATGACTATATGTACATTGATACCACACAGATTACTTCTAGTAGTGATACTATTCGATAAAAATAGTTAATTTCGTCATTTCTTTTCAGAAGTGGTCGTTCCGATATGTCAATTCGTTGCTATTTGAGAAATCCATACAAATATTATAAAGAGAAAATATTCGTATATGTTTGTTTGTAATTGATAAAATGAATACTATTATTATTTATTTCGATGAAAATTGGCAAAGAGGTGGACGAAACCTTTAGAGCATATGCTACTTTTTACCCGAGCGAAGTCGGGACGCGGCACTAGAACTAAATCGTTTTGACATTAAAATAGTAACAGTATTGTACCTAAGTAAAGAAACGGTACCCTTTGAAGCACAATTCATATAGCTTAAACAATTGCTGAACAAAATAATGATATCACAAATTGACTGGCTAACTCGCGTATTTCACCTCGAACACACATTTGTTTGCTCGGAAAATATTTGTCCACGCGAGTAGGGTTGCCAATGCAATATTTCCGACTTTTATCGGATATTTTGGATTTTTGTGTCCAAATATTTTAAGTACAGCTAGGCCTTCTTTTGAAATACTATATGAAATGCTCTTAAATCTATCTATAATCTTGTTATTAGGTATGGCTAGTGCTTTCTCTTCCAGTAAGTATAATTTGTACGTAACACTTTCATTACGGGGTCGACTGATTTGAGAGTCAATATCAGAGGTTTGTAGTGTTTTGGAATACTAACATTACTAACACAATCATCATATTGAGTGTGTTATTGCTCATACTGGTGTCAGATTTTATTCAAGTTGCCTAAAGGCATTCGATATGACTTTTACGATTACTTACCGCCATCTAGTGGCAGGTAGTCACACAATAGGGAACTAAACTGTCAACCAGTGTGCAGATTTCCTCACGATGTTTTCCTTCACCGGAAGCAAGTGGTGGTCTATGAAAACTTCTGTATATGAGTCAGATTGGTATACAAACTCATATGGCATGAGTAGGATATGAACCTGAGACCTTTCGATCCACAAGCGGGCGTCTTAACCATTAGGTTAAAACGCCCGCTTGTGGATCGAAATGGTGGTGTAATCATGATTATAGATTTTGTAACATATACACACATATACAAATATATTACAGTTAAATCTAAGAATGTCGTTGAGCGTTTGAATCCCCGCCGCGGGCTGTCATTATTGTTTATTAAATTCTACCATACACATACTCAATTTAATCATCCTATTCTAAAAATAAGTAAAGTACTGGTACAATGTAGATTTTATGAATGTTTAATAATAAAAAAAATATTCTTTATTTAAAAAAATGTCGACACTAATGAAACTCTACACGCCGCGTTCAAGCGCTTGGGAAATTCACCCTAAAATACATTTTAATGTCCGACCGGAGCGTTAGTTTTATTTGGAAGGAGGCAACCCTACTCGAGCGAGCCTATTATAACTTTCAGGTTTACATTATGATTCTGATAAATTTATTTATTTTAATTACATGTTTCATGATCGTTATTTAAGTATTATTTTGATTCGTTGTTATTATTCGGTGCCTTCGAGAATGACTTAGTTAATATATATAATAATAATTATTATTTGTTACACAAATTAAAAAAAACCGTTACTTTCAATATTCATTTCGCTACAACTTTTGAACGGCTGAACCGATTTTCACGAAACATTGCTAAGAACCACTCGGGATAAAGTTATCCATGACACAAAAAAAATACTAAACGCGAAAATCGATGCCCCAGACAGATATACAGACAGACACGTTAAACTTATAACATCCCTCTTTTTGCGTCGGGGTTTAAAAAGTAGGTTCATTTATCATCATCATAGTATTCAACATTGTTGATGTGGTTTGATACTTGTGATACCTTAAAATTATTAATACAATATTATTTCCATTTTCTCTCTGTGTAATATAAATATGTCTGTTTAAATATGTGTAATAAATATGTTTCTGTCTGTGTAAATATGTATAATAAAATAGATGATGACACATGATTAGTGAATGTACCAAATACGGGGGAGAGAGAGAGAGAGTCATTCATACAAAGTGTAAACATACATATATATCTGAGGTGGGCCAATCATTTGTAAATATTTTTTGAAGGATTGACTTCTCGCGCTATATATTTCGGTATATAGTTCAAATTGTTTATATATATATATATTTATATATACCCTAGGATAGGATTATATATATATATATATATATATATATATATATATATATATATATATATATATATATATATATATATATATATAATATAGGATAGGGTACGATGAGCTTGACATGTCTGGTTCTCAGATAAAAACCTCTAAATTAAAATAGAAGTAAAAAAATATTTTTTTTCTCTCTGTCTCACAAAAAATTTCTCTCTGTCTCACAAAAAAATTCTCTCTGTCTCACAACATTGCCTTGTTAATTAAATCTGTTAAATTTAAGAAATTTGTTATAAAACAGTTGATGTTTTCCAAACTGTTGAACGCACATTCTTCAAACATAGCTAAGAACACTCGCGATTAAATTATCTTTCAAATTCAAAAAAAAAAACTAGATCAAAATCGGTTCAGCCGTTTGGCAGCTACGATCCAACGGACAGACATACAGATACACAGACACGTTAAAATTATTCTCACAGACACGTTAAGCATATTCTTCTACTATCGTCAGGGATTAAAAATCTATTTGTAGGCACACATTATCAAGACTTGACTGTTAAATTATTGACTAGACTAGACATAAAACTGGACACATTAACTGTTATAATCATGAGCCATAAACACGTATTAGATTACAATGATTTATTGATTCAAATTGCTACAGGAGTGTATCATTACTGACACTATTAACTAGAACCTGTTTGATCTAGTTTTAATATTAAAATGTTCCTCTGTCGTTAAAATTTGTCTTTGAAAATACCGACTTAAGGTGAAAAAAAAAAAAAACGGCCAAGTGCGAGTCGGAGTCATGTATGAAGGTTTAAAGTACCATCCTTATCCTAACTTCCTAATCCTAACTAATATTATAAATGTGAATGTAAGTTTTTTTGTTACTTCTCACACACTCTATCTACTCAACCAATCTTCTTGAAATTTTGCATTCAGGTAGTTTAAAGTATGGAAAAGAACATAGCGTACCTTTCATCCCGGAAAAATAACTTACACGGGCGAAACAGCGGCCAAAAGCTAGTTATCTATAAAAACGGCAAAACAATCACATTTATTGTTTGAGAGCCCATTAAAAATTCAAGAGATGTAGCCTGATGACTGACGGACAGACAGACGGACTGACAGTGAAGTCTTAGGGTGAATTGCGCCAGTCAACTTAAACGTTAACGTCTGACCTGCGCGCCCTGACGTTCAAACAAAATTGCATACTTTTCGTTTTTCTGCGCACGTCAAAGTTAACCACTCCAATTCTCGCTCCTCAGTCCACCACACTAAAAACTAATGATAATATACAAAATAAAATTAATAAGTCAAAATTGCAGTTTTATCTACAACACCCGCTCTCAAAACGGCTAAAGTAACTTCCGACCCTGAACCAATAGTCCTCAATGCGAAGTCACTTTGCACATTAATTTTAAAGTAAAACGCTTAGCGAAACTCAAAGTTGACAACCTTGATGAATGATAGGGCTCGCATATGGTTGAAATGAATGGAGAATTTTCATTTTGTTCGTTACATAATACTCACTACTTTTTTCTTTTCGAGTGTGTTAATTTCTAACGCTGGTGTCCGATTTTATTTAAGTCGCCTCATACTACCTCGCAGTAATCGCGTACAAACTAGTGAACTAAAATTGTCAATCAGTGTGCAGGTTTCCTCACGATGTTTTCTTTCACCGAAAGCAAGTGACAGTCGATAAAAGCTATAACTATACATGAGTCGGATTGTTATACTTATGATTTTAATATATATATAAAACCTATATTTGTTAATTGACGTCCTTGGAGAAAAGGCTGCGATGAAGTTTGTTGCGCCGCTTCTTCTTCACTTGCGCTTTGGAAGCCGGCAGTAGACTTAGTTTAAGTAATTTTTTTGACGTCAATAAGTGATGTATATCATCCTAAATTGAATAAAGAATTTTGAATTTGAATACAAAGTCGCACGTAGTAGGATTCAAACCTGGGAACTCTCGGTTCACGGGCGGTCTTAATCAAATTACCGCCAGCGCTTCAAAGCACGGTACAGTCAGCGACAAAATTATATTTGCGTCTATAACCTAAATGATCTGAAAAACATCAGGCGGTTACGCGGTTTGAATCAATCAAGTAGTGTTGATATGAGTGCCAATGGTCTGACAAATAAACGCCGACGACCATTCGAAGTGGACCCTGGGCTCCGATGCTCAACGGTTGAGGAAGAAACCGGAAAAACGGCATTGGTAAGAGAGTTTAAATTATTATATTGTCACCAGCACACATTGTTCTAAATATCTTCTACAACTTATATTATCACGAATTTAGAAATCCATTTTATTGTCAGTGTCTATAAAGGTTAAAATGCTTAATTACATATCCAATAAATGTTAATACGCATCTCTAAATTCAAAGTCATTACAATTATTAGTGTTCTCATTTAAATACCTACAAATGTGACTTGTATATGGTTAGAGAGAGTATGACTCTAGAGAGTGCGCACAAGATTATTTTTTTCATTAATAAATTAATGAAATGTTCACCTGATCCGGTAAGTGGTCACCGCTGCCCAGGAACTTCAATACCAGGGACATCGTCACAGGAGCGTTGCCTTTCAAAAAGGAGTAGGCTACGTTTTTTTTTAAGTTCCAAAATAATATATTATTGTTTTTCACAAATAACCGTGTCACGGTTCATTTTTTTATAAAATAATATTTATAGCATATTACATACATATGAGTTTAAAACTTTTATATTAAAAACGAATACACGAGACTGGACCAAATAATAAGAATGGAACCTTTGCCCAACAGTGGGATCCTCAACGGCTCGTAAAAAATACAAAATAATAATCATTCTATTGATTCAGGTCGCGCGGTGCTCCGTCCAGCTTTCGAACAACCAATAGAAACATACGAGATTACACGTATGAAACTCCGCTGCGCACAGGCACGGCTTTGGTTGCGTTCCCGCTAAACGCTTAAATTTTATCACCATACATTGCTCTTCACGCTCATTCTATGGTCGTAACGAAGTACTCTACATGGTATTTCAATTAACGTGTCACTGTTCGACAATAAACGTCGATTTTCGTGATAATGTTTCCACGATAGGGCACGTTTTTACATACATATCACCGCGCCTGTTTTATGACGTTTTGTCAGGTGTTAATATGGCTCAAAATGACCTTATTTAATTACATTAATTACATGTACCGTCGAGGACAGATCAAGCTGCCCAAATTCACTGCAAATTGTATTAGTTTTTTTTACAAAAATATCAAGTTTTTTGACACAAGGTTTTATCGTCATCAGAGAGAACTGATTGCAATCAACACGCGACAAAAAAATCACGGTCTTGCAAATAAACCGTTGAGGAGTTCCATCGTCTGAAGCCAATACTCAGTACACTATCAGGTCATGGATATCATATGTAAGCATTGTCATGGGAACTGGGGCCCGAATCTCACAAACAACCTACGAATATACAAGTTCACTTTGACTATTTTCTCCATTTTTTTCGATGCAATTTGATTACAGATTTACAAAAACGACACAAGGAAAGCTCGTAAACATTTTGATTCTTCAGACAACGAACTACTTGGTTGACTGAAAGAAATCCCTATCTGGGATAATATATAGATAATGAGCCGATGTACGCGTCTCTTCCTTGATTTTAGTGCTTTCTCTGTATGTGTTTTCTCCATGCAATAAAGAGTTTACAAACAAACAAACTTACAGAAAACTAGGGATGCTGACGGCAGTGCGAATTGGATAATAAAATGTATCGAACCGGACCCTGTTTCCTGACAGGTCAACAGCTGAGGAAGCAACCGGGAAATCGCTCAGATACGAAAGAGATAGACAACAAACTACTTATACAGTATGATATATCAAGCAAGATATGTATTTGTTAAGATATCGGATATCCTTGCACGTCTCAATCGATTACGGCCAGGTATTACCGAATTACCATATATTTGGTTACTGTAAGTGAAACTTGCAGGTCAGAGCTTATGGGTGTGTCATAAAACGTGCATACACGAAACGGGGTATTAGGGTACCTTAGGTAGATACTTTACGCGAAGTTCCCAGTAAATGTCAACACTTCCAAAAAGGGGGAAAAAATAAACTATGAAAATGTAATCTTGACATGTAAACAAACACCGCACAACACTATTTGAGGTACACAATTCGTTACATAACAGGTATATAATACATTGGAATGAGCTTCTTTATGTCCCGCCATAGGGCGTACGAAATTTTAGTCAATTTAATAACTCTATACATTCTAGAAAATAAGGGTCTTAATGTACAGACAACAAAGTGATCCTGTAAGAATTTCCTTTTCTACCTTTAGAGATAGGGAACCCTATATTCAAACTCGAAAAACATTATAATATGATTATATTAATAACAATATGTTTTGTCTCATATAGATAAACTTTCATGCTGGTCTGTGGCTAAAATAATAACATAGGTACCAGCTGTTTCTCCTCCCGTGTCGATTGTAAAAGCCAATCAAGGGAAAGGGCAAAAAACTGGAGATCCCTCTCATAAGTGATAGGCTAGCAACAAACAAAACTAATATAATTCCACCTTCGTGATCTTGGACGCCTAACATCTACAATTCAAAACATATATAATAATTAATATCTTAATATTGAAATTTTATAAACGTTAATATTTACTTGAAGCTTACTTCGCATAGAGGATATACTCAAGTTACCTCAGGTATCGCACCATTTCATATGTGCACGTGGTTTATGATACACCCTGTCTCTTTCTAGCATCTTCACGTGTTAAAGATCATAGTATATTATTCAGAAATTAGACCTTCACAGGCACTTTTTCACGGCAAATGATAAAGCTAAACTACTATGTCATATTTCCGTTCCCAACTACATTTGGGGCTGTAACGTTGACACAATTATTTGTGACAATTATAGTGAATAATCTAATATTGTATCAAATAAGTCTTTAAAAAAATATTTACCTACAAATTTCAAACGTATATAGTAATATGCAATGTCCGAATAAAATTACTGTGACATACGGACGGCGGACATGACGAAATAATAAGGGTTACGTTTTTGCCATTTGGCTACGGAACTCTTGTTTTATAATACCCTGTGGTATCCCACTGCTGGGCAAAGGTTTCCCCTCTACTTCGCCATCCATCACTGTCCATTGCGTAACTCAGTTTTCGTCGCATCTAAATCGTTCGACCATCTTGTACTGGGGGCGGCCAGAACTGTATACTAAAAATGAAAATTTTCTAATTCCGCTATCAATCTAATTTCAGCTTTCCTATTTACTTTCAATCACTTTAAGTTATTTAGCTAAGTCGGTAATAGGATTACGCATTAAGTAAAGTAACCCTGTCAGTCAATCGTTCGGAATAATCGCTTTCAGTTAAATTTAACCGGATTTATTTATAAAAGGAAGCCATACGATTACGCTACTATTGTTGTTACAGTCTTAGGGTTTGTTACTCAATTACGCAAAATCTACGGCCTCAATTTGGATAAAATTAAGTACAGTCAACAGCACATCCAGTTACCCAGCGTGAATCTCTATGGCGCGGTAATAGCGGCGAGTTTGCAAAGAATTTGGGTAGGTTGAAGTGCTGTTGACTGTACACAGATAGAATATAGCCTGAAAATAGTACATATATGGTACTTTTTATCACACAATCGTCCAAATATTGTCATCCACGACAATTTAACGTGTGTACAAAATTTCAGCTCGATCGGTTGAAAATATCTGCTTCAAAATTGAGTTGCAAGATTCCACCCGAATAGACATGGGGGCATGTACGAGTATAGTTACATTGCAAGATTAATAAAAGCTTGTAAAAATTAAGTAATTATGTTCTGTACTAAACAAAAAAACTCAAAAGCTTAACACATTTCCAGACTTTTGATATTGAATCTTTCATTTCAATCAAATTATAATTACAAAAATGTCTTTCAAAAGCGTAAAGTTATTTGCAATGCAAAATGAGACCTGGAGGTCAGGGGTCACCGTTGCCAGCCCGCCACCCGCTGCGGATGATTTGTATATTTGAAAACCATTTTGTTATTATCGTATTCAAAATTCTTATTCTCTTTTTGATGCGAATTCCTTTGTTATTTATTTTCCTACACGATAAAATAAAGAATTCGTATTATGGTGATAACTAGGGTTGCCGACGACCGTAAAAAGCGGAAACAAAAATGTAGGAAAGCAGACCCCGAGCGAAGAAGAATTAGAAAAATAAATACATAAGGACAAATCACACACATTGAGCTATCCCCAAAGTAAGTTCGAGACTTGTGTTATGGGATACTAACTCAACAAATATTTTACAACAAATACATATATAGATAAACATCCAAGACCCGGGCCAATCAGAAAAAGATCATTTTCCGTCATGACCCGACCGGGAATCGAACCCGGGACCTCTCGGTTCAGAGGCAAGCAATTTACCACAGCGCCACCGAGGTCGTCGAAAAAAGAGAATCGGTTTGGTTTTTTTTATATGAATGTGGGAAATACGGCGTTTTTGAAAACAATAAGATGAAAAAATACCCCCAAACTGACATAGTCTCGATAGCACAGTGGTCAAGAGCAATGTCCCGGATAGACAGGGGAGCTTATTATTAGTTTCAAAAATAAATTTAAAAGCATGTGTGACAAATCCATTTAATTGTGGCATTTTCACTGTAAAAATACATAAACAATATACTGTTATCTGTATTAGTATCATATATACATTGGGGCTAACTCAATGTGTGTGATTGAAAGGGGCATTGCTAACACTGACGTCAGATTTTATTTCACAACTCGCCTAAAGGAATCTGACATGACTTTTACGACCTCTTGTCGCCTAGTGGCAAGTAGTCGTGTGTAAGTTTCCTCGCGATGTTTTCTTTTAACGTAAGCAAATGGTGGTCGATGAAAACTATACTTATACATAAATCAAATCGGTATACAAACTCATGTGGACCAAATTGGTCTCTTATTCTGATCTTAACCACTGGACAATCAACACTTCAAAAACTAAGTTAAAACCCAGTTATCACCCATTTTAATTTACTCATGAAATCCGGACATTCGTGCACAGAACCATTGCCAAGTTATTAATAATTTGTAGACTCTTAAAGTTTCCACTGTGTATATTCGACTGTACCTTCAAAATCCATCCATAAATACATTAATCGATTATGCAAATGGATTAATAAATTTAATTCACACCGCACCATCATATAGATGTGTCAGTCATAGCATTTCCTAATTCCATACATCACTAATTAGATTATCATCTATCAATAATTAATAGTTTCATAATTAGAACTTTTTGTTAAGGTTGGTGCAGATTGGAGCTAAATAGGGATAGCCACGGACCAAATGTTTAAGTCTTTTTCTTGTCGGATGGCTATTCAGATTGAATTTAGTGTTAACCAATGAGAAGGCAGCTAACTCATCACAGTGTGTTAATGTGATGTTAAGACAACTCCACCGCAATTATGATTGGTCGGTCGCTCACTTCGAATCGACTCAATGATATGCAAACTCGTACTTCGCACTCTGGACGACCTCTGTAGCGCAGTGGTAAAGTTCTTGCCACTGAACCGAGAGGTCCCGGGTTCGATCCCCGGTCGGGTCATGATGGAAAATGATCTTTTTCTGATTGATCCGGGTCTTGGATGTTTATCTATATATGTATTTGTTATAAAGTATAGTATCGTTGAGTTAGTATCCCATAGCACAAGTCTCGAACTTACTTTGGGGCTGGCTCAATCTGTGTGATTTGTCCTAATATATTTATTTATATTTATTATTTATTTACTCTCGTATGTGGCTACGCTGTTCGCTCTGTCGTTGGTCAGGCACTGATGGTCGGAGACCAGGAGCCACTTTTCTACTTTTCCATTTTATTTTATCTTTCGACCAATGTGCACTAAGCTTACCCCTAATAACGCGTGCCCATCACAACCAGCATGAATTTGTTGACGCGTTATTTATGAATAACTAGTTAATTGACTACGTCAAATTAACATATTATAGTTACAATACAATGTGTTACGGGCTAATTTGAGGCTTGTAGTAAAGGTCGGTCAAGGGAAATATCTAATTTAAATATCTCGAAACGGTTCGAGAGCCACCCACTACTAGTCAAAACTAGTACAGTTCAATTAGTATAGTAGACACGAAGAAGAATAGGAATTTAACTTCAAAATAAAATATTATAACTTTTACTCTTTAATAGTGCCCCGCAGTAACAGCCTTCCACAGTAATTGGGTTGTCAAAAGCAAAAATAAGCAATTTTTATCAACAAAAGTTTTAGATATTCGTGCAACGAATTATTATAGCTTTGAAATGATTAATGACTAATTTCTAACAGGTATTACTCTAAGAATAATTGAAGCGGTGATGGCCCAGCGGTTAAGGCCGTCGGCCTGTGACCGAAAGGTCCCAGGTTCGAATCCTACTTGTGCCATATGAGTTTGCATACTTGTGTCAAAAATTTCATTTTTGTAAAATAACTTTTTTTGTAAGTATAAAATTTGATATATTTATTTGCTATGATATGTGTATTTGCTAGATCAATAAGTTTTTACGCTTGACTGCAGTATGACAACATTAATTTCATGTAATAAATATATAAATGCCGATATACCTATGTAAAGTGGAATTCTCGGAACGAAAAACCGGATGAACGCACAAGTATTTAATACAAAATTTTGGTCACTCTATAAAATATCGCACCATCATAATTTTAGTCACGACTTGTCCCCGAATGCATTAAATCACGTGTCCATTAATTTTGTTGAGTCATTATACCGTAAACGATAAAACAAATATGGCCATAACATGTTGAGAACCATCTTGTAAATATTTTCCCATGTTGACGTTAAAAATTATCTGTCATAAATGTCAAATCGATTTTGTGCCATGCAATATTTTGAAAATAGAAGAGATAAAATGTTAGGACACGTGATACGACACGATGCCTTCTTCAGATATATTATAGAAGGAAAGGTAAGAAGAAGAAGGAAGGAAGAAGGGGCTCAGGAAGACCAAGAGATAGTTACACCAGACGAATAAAAGAAAAAGTGGGTTTTGTACCAAGAAGTGAAGGAGTTAGCTTTGGAGGGAGAACAATGGAAGGAGCTCTACCGACATGGAGTCTCTTTAAATTATATAATGACTAGCGGCCCCTCCCAGCCTCACCCGGGTAAAACGATACACGTAAAACGATAAACGTCCTCTTGAATCACTTTACTTATGAAAAACAAAACCGTTTTAAAATCCGTTGGGTAGTTTTCAAGATCCAAGCATACATAGTGACAAACAGCGGGAAGCAACTTTGTTTTATACTATGTAGTGATGATGTAATATAATAATTTGATGATCTCGGTGGCGCAGTGGTAAAGTGCTTGCCCCTGAGCCGAGAGGTCCCGAGGTTTTTTCAGATTGGCTCGGGTTTTAGATGTTTATCTATATATGTATTTGTTATAAAATATAGTATCGTTGAGTTAGTATCCCATAACACAAGTCTCGAACTCACTTTGGGGCTATCTGTGTGATTTGTCCTAATATTTATTTATTTATAAGGACCTCGATGGCATAGTGGATTACAATAGTTAAGTCACTTCCGCATTGATCTGTCATGGGATTGGTCAGTCGTTGTAACTTGTAATAATGTGTTAATTTATAACTAACCAGTGGACCGAGCCAGCTTCGCTCCGGTATAAACAAAGTAAATTGTACACAAAAACCTTCCTCAGCAATCGCACTACCTATTGGTGAAAACATCTTTTGTTATACATACGGATACGGACATTCATATCCGTGGAATATTTTTGAATGGATCGCGTACAGACAGACAGACAGACCCGGCAGAGGTCTTTGTTTAGTAAAGTAGCTTAGTTAAGAAGCGATGTTTAATTAATCATCCAGACAATAATCCAAACTGTTTTCATTCGTAATAAAAATAATTATAGTTTTATATAAAAAAATAAAGATACAAATAGAATATCACGTCTTAATCCCTGACGGGGTAGACAGACACAGGAGTTGCCAAACTCAAAAACTAGTTTAGCTGTAAGTAAAGCAAGATTACTGGTTCTTTTATATTTTTCTATTTCCAGTACAGAATATGGAAGTAGTAAAATTTACTTTTAATTTCTACAATCTTCTTCTTCTTGACCTAATTCCACTCATGTGGGGTCGGCACAGTATGTAAATTCCTTCCATTTCGTTCTGTCATTCGCCATATCCATTGATACTCCTTTCTTGTTCATACTATCCTTGACACACTCCATCCATTTCCTCTTAGGTCTGGAACCCTTTACTTCCATCTTTAATGCCCTTTGAGTCACGTGATTTTCATCTCTTCTTAAAATATGCCCGTACCAGCCTAACCTATAACTTTAATTTCTACATACATTATGAGAGAGAATATTTATTTTCGGTGATTAATGAGCAACAAATACTTAATTAGAAAATAAATAATTATCAGAAGTTATGAATACCAAATAAGATAATCGCGGGCGTTAGACATAATTAATTTTTTTTGCATAAATTAATAACGGTAGCGTTTTATTAACAGCTTTATTTTGTAGAATAAATTATTTATTGGACACGTCGGTTGCATAAGAAATTAAAAAGGAGGGCCGATAAAAACACATCCCAATTTAAGCATTGCTCAAATATTTTAAAATTGATATTTCTACCCTACTAATCCCACTATCCTAATAATATTAATAGGTAAATGCGAAAGTTTGTATGTGTGTGTGCATGTTTGTTACTCTTTCACGCAAAATCTAATGGACGGATTATTATGAAATTTGATACACGGGTAGAACATAACCTGGAGTAACAGATAGGGTACTTTTTATCCCGAAATTTCCACGGGAGCGGAGCCCCGGGGCGCAGTCAGTTTAAAATAAATATTTTGAAGAAAAGGCTGCGATGAAGTTTGTTACGCTGATACTTCTTCACCTGTGCATTAGAAGTTTTCAGAAGAGTTTAAATCTTCCTTAATCTTATTTAGTTTCTTCCATTGTTTGAGTGTAGGTTTCCATAAACACAGGTCATTCCTATCGGTCATGAGCACTCCTCAACTAGATCTTTTACAATTACCGTTTGAACCAGGCGTGTAGCGTTTCATTAGTGTCGCACATTTTTTTTAAACAAATAATCTTTTTCTTTAAATTAAACATTTATAAAATTAACACTGTACCAGTATTTTACTTATTTATAAAATAGGATAGTTAAATTGATTACTGTGTATGGTGCAATTTAATAAACACTTATGAGAGCCCGCGGCGGAGTTCACAACGCTCGTGAAGTTCACTCTTATATGGGTTATGAAATCGGTTTATCTTGTCAGCGGTTTTCCCAAGCTTCTACGGCCCTGCCTCAGTCTTTCTACAGCCTTCCGACTCCATCTCCCACCCTCTCTACTGCTAATGTAGTCTACCCATCTCTACTTTCTCTGAGCATAGATTTCATCCAATCGGTGTGTAGTGACACCACAGTCTTCAAAGGAGGTCTTCAAATTAACCCATAACTTATAGGATTCAAACCTGGGCCCCTTCGATCTCAATCATATATTGCGATAAGTTCACCTCAAAATAGCACAAAATTATTCGAATTCGAATATCTCAATCGAATTGCAAAACAACTCACCAATCGATTCCAACATCTTTATATGAATACAACCTTCTGTCAACGCCGCCTCCCGCTGTGGGAGCGATAAAAATCTCTCGATACTCTTCTAATCGATTCTTTATGTAATCGTAAATTTGAATCGATTAAAATATAGCCTATTCGGCCCACTTGTTAAATAGATTAGCATAGTTGCGCGGTAACTTATGGGTTATTTGATTTGAAGTTGTTTGTGTCATTGAATTTACGTATTCATGAAGTTTTTAAATAAATAAATGTAGATTGATAAAGGCCACAAATCCTATTTATATACTGTACATTTAAAAATAAATCTTGTCAAAATAGGTACTGGCCACCTGGCCAGACATCTATATCTGTAAATATAAAAAAATTGAAGAAACAAAAATTTAGTGCTGGCCACACATTTGTACAAAAATCTCGATCGTGTTCTATAAATTTTCAAATTATTAACATGAAACATTAAAAAAATAATAAAATAATATTTCATTTTAACACATTCGTGTTTGTGAGTGGTCATTATTTTTTACTTTTCTATACAACCAATCTCAACAAATGACAATTTCGTTATATTTTTGATTCGAACTTGACATCGCCGATCTAAACTGACGGCCATAAAAATCGAAGACGCGAATCCAAAGACAAGCAAGTTATCCGCCATTAAAATAAATTGGAAGGGACTGATCGCGTTGTTTGTGAAATAATACATCGTAAAATACCCAATTTGCTGGAGCAGTAAAAACATAATTTGTGACGCAGCGGGAGTGTTAAGCGTGCACGAGAATGCGCGAATGGTCTGACTTTATGGTCTTTTTCAGAAGTCCCACATTTCTTGCAACAGTTAAAAAATATAACGAATTTAATTATTTCAAAATAAAAATTTGTCAGGATTCAAAAAAATTATAGCCGAGTCTTCAACATTTAAATTCAAATTCAAATTCAAATCAGTTATTCAGAAATTAGACCTTCACAGGCACTTTTTCTCGTCAATATTTATAGATACTTCTCACAAGCTACAAACTACTGGCATTTCGGAACGACCACTGCTGAGAAGAAATGCCGAAAGAAACTCATTTGAACAGTGTTGGTCCCTATCATGCCAGATCGGCTTACCATTATTGTTTCTTACAATGTTTTTTTTTTCTTTCTAATAATATATAAAAGTACATATAGTTAATAAAGTAAAGATTTACTTCCCCTAACCCTGGACTTCATGGCATCGCTATCCAGAAAACGAACACGCGATGATGAGAGAGAAGTTTTTGTATCACCCTGGACATTTCGAAAATGTCCACTCGAAAAAATTTCGTTCTTCGTCAACCGTTTTGTAAGAATCAGTCCGTGATGAATTATAAGGAATACGTTTAAAGAAACAACGGCATTGATTAATTCAAGGCTTTTTAAATATCGTGCAAGAAAAGCGCTTATTTGCCTGCGTTTCGTGTTTATTACTACGTTTATTTATTTGGCATGTTATTCATAAAAAAGATAAAGCTAAAATATGTTTTGTCACTCTCGCACTTTACAAGAATTTGGTATCAACAGAACGAGACATTATTGCATAAATATAGAATTTGTAAAAACACAAAATGCTATAACACTAAAAGCGCTATAACCTAACAATCACACCTTTAGGACATACGCAGATATTATTTGGCTAGAGGGCTAAAAATTATTTGCAGAGCAATTTTGATACAGAATATATAGATTCAAATATGTATGTACTTTTATTTTATTTTTTTTAAACTGTCAAAGTCTATTTTGACGTTTCTTATAATGACATTAAGGAAAATACCGCCTTTTTGCGTGTCACATTTTTTTCTCTCTCGTACAAGCTTATGTCGTGAAGCAAGGCAAAATTTTGTAATAAATACTTGTTTTTATTTAAACAATCTTAAATTACAAAATTTTGCGTTGCTTCACGACATAGCTGGTACGAGAGAGAAAAAAATGTGACACGCAAAAAGGCGGTATTTTCCTTAATGTCATATAAGAAACGTCAAAATAGACTTTGACAGTTTATAAAAAATAAAATGAAAGTAAAAGCCTAAGGCTGAGCCGCAACAGAAATTATGCTGCGGACATATCAAATGAAGTGATCTCATTCACTCAGTCAGTAGTCAGTATACACTATAACAGGCGCCATAAGTTTTAGCATCCAATTCTGATCTTTCCCTCTTTCACATACTCGCGTGTTGCATTCGGGGCTGCGACACCCCGAAGCCGGGATCAGCGTAAAAAATAAACCATAAAAGTAATAAAATTCGATTGCGGTTTTACCAACGGTCAGCCTTATATCAACCGTCCTTGGGAATGCTATCTATGTGTATAAGTTACATAAGCTGTGTCCCTTAATCTCCATGTACGACATCCGAGGGGAAGACATGGAATGGTTCAATTCTAGAGTCGAAATTAAATACATATCTCTCAAAATATCTGTCTATCAAATATGCCAATTCACATCACATTTTAACACAATTAATCACAAATATAATTTGTAAAACAACATAATCTCTTAAACACAAGCCGATCCAATAAATCTAGTCAAGGTGGGCGACCAAAATCATTATAAATGTAACCCAAAGTATCCACTTTCAATACATCCATCATACAACTCATACATTATGTATGAGGCGAACTGCGTTTTAATATAACTGAAGAAATATTGAGTTACAAGATATGATGGACCGTGAGAAGATATATTATGTGTAACGTTGTATTTGTAAGTCATGTCAGATGCCTTCGGGCTGTTGACTGCCTAATTTGTCCCGAATTTTATACTATTCTTCATAGTCACAATCTCCATGGCTGGGGGTTAATCGTCACGTGGAACGTCACGAACACACACAACGACTTTCTTGGCACTATTAATGGAGTGGTTTGCCATTGCCTTCTCCATTTCACACACAAGTTGACAATCAACCTGCACTGTCCGTCTGTCACAGTCGATTTTACTCTCCGAAACTACAAAGACTAAAATTTGAAAAAAAAAAAAAATACAAAACACAGTTAATCGCTTGTAGATTTACAGGAGAACTTCACACGAGTTCAACTCGCACTTGACCGGTTTTTTATTTTTATGTATATCTTGTGTAGTATTTTATCTGTGAAATAAAACTATTCTAAAAACAAAGCAATTTCTTTTGAGTAAACAAAACAAAAAAAATATTAGTTATAATTCCAAAAGGGCGACTTCTGATGTCATCAATTCGTAAAAATATTTTTAATGATAATAGTAAACAAATATTTTACATAGCTTAAGGTACGATTCCGACATGGCTAATCCCACTAATATTATAAAGGCGAAAGTTTGTGAGTATGTTTGTTGCTTCACGCTCAAACGGCTTGACCAAAACATGAAGTGTCGCACGCGCGTTGCCAACCCGCAATTAATCTTTCTACAAACAAAAAAAATTTCTTTCAGTCAACATAACAGAAGCGGTGGTGGTGTAATGGTTAAGGCCTGCCTGTGCAGGGAAAGGTCTCAAGTTCGTATCCTACTCGACCTGCCATATGAGTTTGTATACCAATTTGACTCATATATAGTAGTCTTCATCGACCACCACTTGCTTCCGGTGAAGGAAAACATCGTGAGGAAACCTGCACACTGGTGGACAACAGTTTAGTTCACTAGTGTGTATGCGACTACCTGTCACTAGATGGCGGTAAGTAGTCGTAAAAGTCATGTCAGATGCCTTTAGGCGACTTGAATAAAATCAGACAACAGTGTTATTAATAACACGATCGATATGATGATGAGTCAACATAACGCACCTTTATTTTTACATCGTATAATGTGATCTACAATTAATGCAAATATAAGCTTTAATGCCTTCTAATACGATTTTTACGAGACTGCGTCCAAATCTTAACGTTATGTGCATTTTTAGGCCCGAAATTAATTCTTCGTGAAAGTAAGTATTAATAGGATTGGGTTCAAAGGTGTTTGGGACGCGCACCAAAAAGATGTTTTAATTATTTTTAGCGTGAATAATATTTATGGACGAATACCTTATTTGTTTTTTTTTTAATGTTTTCCAATTGATGAAAACGTCGTCGTGTGGAAGTGTACCTTTTTTTTCCTAAGTCTTTTTAGAGTGGATTTCTAGGTTAATTGATCCCAACATCCTCGCATGCTCCCGTTTACAGTGATTTCGAAGATTCAACTGCGACTTTTCGACGCTTGTCTAACGTCAACACTCTATGGGAATGCTGTTGCCTTTTTGTTATCAAAGCTTTGTGATCTTTAGTCACCTTGTAAGATATTTATGGGTTATACGAGTTTCATTTAAACCTTTAAAAACGAAATAATTTCCAATATTTTAAAATCATTTCAACACAATATTATTTGACATCATAATTAAAGTAAAAGTAAAAGTTTAAAACATTGTTGTAATTACACAAGTTTTTATATTGAATATCATTTGATTTTAAAGATTTTAAAGCTTTTTTAAGTCACTTAAAATACAAATATAAAGGTCTACACATTGAACATCGACCGCCGGGTGTTCTCAGTGCGTTTAGGCCGCGCTGTCATTACAATTTTTAAATTTTAACAAAGACAAGAATTATTTTTGCTACCTGACTTTTAAACACTATACTATGGTAATGTTATTATTTAGAATTATTGATTTTGGAAGTGATTCCTTCCTCAAGAAAATTGATGGATCATAAAGAAAGCGCGACCGCAGCGGTTGATATGAAAACGATCTGTGAAATTTTCTTTAAATTAGACAAATTTAAATTCGAAACAAAAAGTTTGAGTGAATCGGAGGGGTCCTTTGGCTCACACAATGCCTATTTATTGAATGGTAAGCATGTAATGTATGAAATGGATTAATTTGCAGATTGATCATTGAATGCACCGCTGCGCCGCCACTGTTGATAAAATAGGTCAAACTTTCTTTGTTATTAATTATAGTAACTGATTGATTTCTGTGGATAATAAATTATGAAATTATGTAACTAGAACAAGTGCGTTGAATATCTACTATTCAACGCACTAGTCCTAGTTATATTATCACATAATTTATGATAAAAGCGTGACATATTGATAACAAGCTTTACACCGCTCGCTGCTCTGTCAATGCGTGTATATTTTCAACTATATCTATTCCAAATAACATTAAAATCGACGAAAACCTGTTCCTGGTAGAAAAGGCAAACCCTAAAAATGCTCCCTTGATGTCGTCAAGGATGATATGCGTGACAATGGTCTGACAACGTGATAAATCTTACGAAGAATTCTCTAACGAATGAAAATAAATCAAATAATCGACAATACAAGTTTCGTCACGTTGTTTTACTTCACCACGGCAAAAAATGCTATATGAGTCAGATCGATAGACAAACTCATGTGGCACGAGTATGTTTCGAACCTGGAACCTTTCGGTTCACAGGCGTCTTAACCACTAGACCACCACCGTTTCTTTAGAGTCATATAAAATTAAATGAAATCTAACTACAGTTCACGTGAGCAGTATTTCATAGTAAATACTGGGATTAGAATACTGAACATACACTCCTGCATTTGCGAAAGCTGTTTATCTTAAGAACAATACATATAGCTGTCTTGTCTGTCTAGAAAGGGAACATAGTTGTGCAAGTATTTCTAAGTGCATACAGTTAGCTTAAGGGATAGTCCTAGTGTTGTTACCAGTCAGCTTCGACGTCAACTCTTCGCACATAAACGCATTTTGTCATATTTTTATCCAATCAGTGCGTCGCGCAGGTTAAAGTTGACGTCAAATTTGACTGGTGCAATTGAGTTTAGTCCAGTGGCAGTCTCCTTTGATTCAAATCAGTATCGGCTGCAGCCAGACAGCGGATACTCGCCGCCTTCGCTTTACAAAGGAAGCATGACATGGTCTATTTAAAAGACCATCGGTCTACTCAAAAGACCAACGGTCTAATGAGTAGACCATAGTTATGCGGGCTTCTAGCAATGACAAAGACTTAGCTGAACATAGGTAAACATGGTCTAATTGATAGTCTTATTGTATATTGATTAGACCATTACACAATGCTTGTGTAACTAACACAAAGTCTAGTTAGAGTTAAAGTTTAGCTAAAGACTTTATTTAAGTCATACCATACATACCAAATTTATCTGTATATCTGACCATACCTAATTTCTAGATGTATGAACCGATTTGGTTGAGATTTTTCCTATCGATAGCCATGTCTAACGTAGAGTCTACCATTCTTTTGCCACGTCTGTTCGTCTGTTCGGGATAAACTCAAAAGCTACTGCACGAATTTTCGTGCGGTTTTCACCAATAGATAGTGTGATTCCCAAGCAAGGTTTATTGTACCTTGTTTCGTTTAGCAGTGAGGTACAAGTATAATTCAATATGTTTTTGTCTCAGCTCATAACAAATTACCTAAATGGATTCTTGATTTGCCGGACAAAAAAAATTTTGAAATTATATAAAAGAAGTACTTTGTAAAAAGGCATATTACAAGTCTGACGATTATGTGAACGACAATAATGTTTGGCCCAAGCATGGTGCAGTATCCTCATAACATATGTAATTGATTTATGACATTATTACGTACGTTTTGTACATTTAACTTTTTATTTATATATATATTTTTTGTGTGACCTTTTTTGAATTTTATTGGAAATGTTGTATTTCCAATAAAATTATTTTTATTTTATTTATTTATTCAAATTTTGACATTTTTAATAATGATGTATGTTCGTCGTCCTAATTTTTAATATATATATATAAGACCTATATTTGTTAATTGACGTCCTTGGAGAAAAGGCTGCGGTGAAGTTTGTTGCGCCGCTTCTTCTTCACCTGCGCTTTGGAAGCCGGCAGTACACTTAGTTTAAGTAATTTTTTTGACGTCAATAAGTGATGTATGTCATCCTAAATTGAATAAAGAATTTTGAATTTGAATTTGAGCGAAGCCAGGACGAGCCGCTAGTTATTAGATAAACTTGTTAATAATATTACAAATTCAAAATATTTATAAAAACCTAAGTACAGAATGACAATCCTCTATGCAGTAGTAATATTATAAATTTAAAATATTAATAGAATTGGTACTTTTATATAATTAATAATAATAAATAAATATATAAGGACAAATCACACAGATTGAGCTAGCCCCAAAGTAAGTTCGAGACATGTGTTATGTGGGATACTGACTCAACGATACTATATTTTATAGCAAATACATATATAGGTAAACATCCAAGACCCGGGCCAATCAGAAAAAGATCATTTTCCATTATGATCCGACCGGGAATCGAAGCCGGGAATAATTTCGTGACCTCACGATTCAGAGGCAAGAGAGCCTGTGAACCGGGAGGGAGATCACGAAATTATTTTGGGGCTAGCTCAATCTGTGTGATTTGTCCTAATATATTTATTTATTATTAATTCTATAAAAGTACCAATTCTATTAAGAAACAATATGCATAAGTAATAATCTCACAAAATCCACAGTCTATATGAAAATTCAACATTCTAATAAACTTAAGCGTCGAACACAGCAATGGCTATTTGCATAAACTGTCAGACTGTTTATATGTTAATTTGAGAAATAAAAAAGACAAATTCTGAACCACCTAACCATAGTAAGGTTAAATTTATTATATCTTATTTAACTTTTAAAGTTATTATGTGGGAAATATATGCACTGTGAAACACGTATATTATGTGGTACATTTACGCTACGCTTTGAGAATTCGTAAATCACAGACTTCCCGCTAATATTATAAATGCGAAAGTTTGTGTGGATGTATGTGTGTACGTTTGTTACTCTTTCACGCAAAATCAACTGGACGGATTGTTATGAAATTTGGTACACGGATAGAATATAACATGTAATATAGACAGGGGACTTTTTGTCCCGAAATTCCAAGGGACGCGAAGTCCCTGGGCACAGCTAATAAGTAATATATGACTGCATAGAGGATTGTCATTCTGTATTTAGGTTTTTTTTAATATTTTGAATTTGTAATATTATTAACAAGTTTATCTAATTACTAGCGCCTCGTCCTGGCTTCGCTCGCACAAAAACATATTAAATTATACTCCTACCTCACTGCTAAACGGAACAAAGAGCAATAAACCTTCCTTGGGAATCACACTATCTATTGGTGAAAACCGCATGAAAATTCGTGCAGTAGCTTTTGAGTTTATCCCGAACAGACAAACAGACGTGGCAAAGGAAAGATAGTCTCTACGTTAGACATGGCTATCGATAGGAAAAATTTCAACCAAATCGGTTCATACATCTAGAAATTAGGTATGGCGATATACAGATAAATTTTGTATGGTACGACTTAAATACATTTTTTTACGAGATATTAAAAAAAAACGAAATTCAGAAAAGATATTCCGGAATCAAGACGGCCATCTTAAAAGAATCACACCTTTTGGGCGAATAAAAGGATGAAGTTGAAAAAATTTAAACAACACTTAAAAAAGAGCAAGTCGTAAAGCGAAAATTAAACCAGCGAAAGACACAGTTAACTGTTAAACGGGAGTTATACCACAGGAGTAAGGAATTTGAACAGAGGCCAAGCTTCATACAATTTTCTACTTATTTTTTTTTATTTCACGTTTACAGGCCCAGCTGAAAACCAGCGCAGTCGGTGGCTCACGCCGCATCATATAGCTGGTTACCTTCTCGGCTTCGATTTTCAAATATTCCGTTATTAAGTTCCTATAAAATTAGGTATATTTTTAGCATAATATGTAAATGGGTCTCTATCTTTAAGCATAAAAATTTAAGCCGCAATCTATGGCGTAACGATTTTTAAGCATAACGTTCTTACGCATAACAATTTGAATCATAACTAATCTAACCTAACCTAAAAGTTAATTATGCCACATGCCTATTGTATGCCAAAATCGTTATGCCAAAGAACAATAGGGCATAATAGTTTATGCGATAAAAAGTTGCTTCTATGTATATATGATGTAAGTATATGTGTTTTGTTTAGGCGAATAAAGCTTTCTGTTTCAGTAGACAAACTGCGTAATGGCTGTCCCAATGTTTCACGATTTTACTCAGTCAAAATTTAAGACTTTTTTAAATTGTTTTTAGTGGAATGAAATGTAAGAATATATAGTAAAAGTATAAATAATAGATTAGGAGGTGTAAATCCAATAAATGGTTTCGTTTATTTTTAACCCCCGACGCAAAAAGAGGGGTGTTAAAAGTTTAACGTGTCTGTTTCGTGTATCTATGTATGTGTCTGTGTCATCGTAACTACCGAACGGATGAACCGATTTTCGTTTAGTTTTTTTTTTTTTTGTGTCATGGATAATATTATCCCCAGTGTTCTTAGCTATGTTTCATGAATATCGATTCAGCTATTCAAAAGTTGTAGCGAATTAATATTGAAAGTTTTTTAATTTGTCTAACAAATACCTAAACTTCTATAAATCTCCTTGCCCACTCTACTAAAATAAGTAACAATTTTAGACATTCCTTAGGAAGCTTAGCCTCTGTTCCGATTCCTTACTCCTGTGTTTATAAACAGTGGCGGGGATGGAAAAACTTTTGCCTGTAGTTTTGGGACACACGGCGTAGAAGAACGTAAAGCAAATGTTAGTAAGACACGGATCCGGACACGTGGGTAATACAGAAAATACTTACATGTTATAAAGCAAAGTCCCCAGCCGCGTCTGTCTGTCTGTTCGCTACAGCACGGATTTCCTAAAGGTTTTCACCAAGAGATAGAGTAATTCCTAAGGAAGGTTTAGGTGTTAAATCATTATGTTTTTACCCGAGCGAAATCAGGGAATACACATTTCCACTATATTTTATAACTGATTGAAATGAAATTGATTTCATAATTATAGTGAGTAATTGTAAACTAACAACACGCGGTTCGATTGTCATCAATCAAAGCGAGCACACTTTTAACAGTGTTAATTTATTGAACTAATTCGCTTTTGGCCGTTGGTTCGCCCGCGTTTATGTTGTACGTCCGTTCATGACTTATTATTGTCGATATCTCGGGATCTAAGCAACGTATCGCGATGAGACTATTACCAGATTTTAAGTTAGTCCTTCCGCTATACAACTGTAAACCTCATCAGATTGCATCCAGTATAGTTTTAGTAGAAGAAACATATTATGCAGACAGATAGACAACGAGTCTAAAAAAAGTTTTGGTTTCTATTAGTCCCATAAAGAACACTGAACCAACACTGTTTAAGTTATCTAGCATGTTTCGACAATGTTCTCAACAGTGGTCGGTCCGAAATGTTAGTAGTTTGTACCTTTGAGAAGTACTATAGAAATAATTTATAATTGGACATGATAAGTGCTTGTGAACTTAGGTGAAGGTATAATTTATTATATATGGTATTATTATTTATAATTGAAGTTCGCCATTCCAAAGTCTGAAATCCAAGAAACAAGTATTTGAGGTTAATACAGATAAAGTTCAAATATTAGTAGAATCGGGAAGTTTCTGATATAGATTAACTGAAACTTAGGACAGAACCAAGTAAAATAGGGTAGATGACAAATTGTTATTTAAGAGATATATATATATATATATATATATAGTGAAAAAATACTTTGCTAATGACAATGCTTTCAAATATAAGAGAATAATAAAAACACACATTTTTGGATTCGTCCAAACGTTTCTTCTGTTTTTCCTGTCCGTGTGTCACACAGCTTTGCCGCAGCATCTAAACGCTTCGTCAAACGTCTACAGTGTTTGTTTACAGTCTCAAGTCTCAGTTAAATTAGCGCGGTTATTTCTAACTGAGCTGCGATTTAGCTACGTTTTCATGTTTACTCTTCAATGTATGCCGATATTGTTGAACTGCACATTATTGTGTGTGAAATGGAGAAGGCAATGGCAAACCACTCCAATGAAAGATAATAAACGTCGTTGTGTGTGTTCATTACACGTAACGATGAGGAATACACCTCAGCCATGAGGAATACAACTAAGAAGAGCGCTTACCATCGCCCTTATTATAATAACCTAAAGCAATCGGTAGCACCATGTCCACTTTTTAGAACCTTCGAACATAAGATACATAACATAAGATCGCACTGCACCTACTTTCTTATCTTTTTAAATATTTATTTTTTAAACATATTAGGACAAATCACACAGATAGAGCTAGCCCCAAAGTAAATTCGAGACTTGTTATGGGATACTAACTCAACGATACTATATTTTATAACACATACATATATAGATAAACATCCAAGACCCGGGGCAATCAGGAAAAGATCATTTTCCATCATTACCCGACCGGGGATCGAAGCCGGGACCTCTCGGTTCAGAGGCAAGCACTTTACCACTGTCGTCAATATACATGTATATAGCAATTACGAGCATATCGCATTTTGTCAGCTTTATAGCATAATGTATTAATTTTATTTTATTTTCGTTTTAATTTTCATCAAGGTAGTCAGCTGTAGACAATGATTACACCATGGGAAAACACAAGTGTTTGTCTGAAGACAAGCCCTGTAATCGTACCGACGTGCTTTCCATACACAGAGTTACAAATGATTCCAATTTTAGAAGTGGCTTCATTATGATTATACATTTATACCTTCCTCAGGAATTACACTATCTGTTAGTGAAAACCGAATATAATTAATCTGTGAGTTATTGAGTTTATCGCGTTCATACAGACAGACGCGACAGGGAGACTACTCTTTATAATAGGCAATGATTGTGTCACCACTTGACATATGCCAAATAGAAGAATAAAGACTTTAAAGCTATACATTTATGTTTTTACAGAATACGCACGTTCTCACTGTTCCGTCGCACTACGCTTCAAAAGTAACACTCCTCCGCGCCCAAGGCCCTTTCTAAATCTATGTCTGGGTGCGTTGCATCAGTTAATTTTGATGTCAACTTTAACCTGCGTAGAAAAACGCGAAGCACGCAATTTTGTCTAAACGTCTGCAGCGCGCAGATCAAAGTTAATGTCATAAAGACTTGGCTAAACCTACAGTTTTAATTTAGAGAGAGTACATAGGTATGTCACTTCTATTTCCGATATTATCATATTGTCTACGGTACTGTCGTACCTTCCACTCTATTTAACATGGAATACATCGCACGATTATATTAATATGCATGGATTTTATGCAAAACACAATGAGAATATAAGATTATTATGTATTTGTTTATTGGTTTTGGTAACTAAGGTGTACTGATGAAGTTGGTAAGCATTTTTTACTTGTTTTTATTATTGTCACGAGAGATCTTATTGCATTCAACACGTGACAAAAATATCATGTCCGTGCTGCAAACCGTTGAGGGGTTTCCTCGTTGGGAGCAGTAATTAAGTCATGCATATAATAATAATGCATTGTCATACAAACAAAATTTCAGCTCGGTCGGTTGAAAATATCTGCTTCAAAATTGAGGTGCAAGATTCCACTCGAACAAATATGGCTTCCACACATTGTAAGTTAAATAAAAGCTTGTAGTATAGTCCTGCAATGTGCAATAATTTTATACAAATTAGGTAAAGCATATTCCTGGAGAACATATTACAGTTTTGTCAGTTTTATTTGAGATTGTAACTTGTTCTAGTTAGTTTTAATTAGTCTACTGTGAGTTCTACAAACTAGCTGAAGTGTACTACTTAGACCTTGACCGCAATACGATTGCCCAAAAAGAGGAGTTTTATGTTTTCAGGGCACGACTTGAAACTGTTTTTTATCTAGTTTAAAATCGGTTTAACCAAGGTATTCGTAATAAAATGCGTAAATTGCTCCGCTCCCAACGGAACACTTTTGTTAATTCCATCAACTAAAAACTAAATAAATATTTAAAGTACTGTTATATATATATATAATGTGTATAGTTAAAACCACAAATGAAATAAAAATTAATGAACAAACAGACAAATGGTGTTTCCAAATGGCTGTACATACATTTTCAATACATTCAACAATCAAACTAGATCCAAAGACTTAGGGTTTCGATCAAAATCGGTTCAGCCATCTTGCTTCTATTATGCCAAGAGGAGACATTAAACATATAACTCCCCTCATCCTATGGTCGGGGTTTAAAAATATTCTTAATAAAAATAACTACTAGAAACAAGTATAAAATATAAAGGTCTTTGTAAACTCAACAGGAGCTATCGATTAGCCTTAATTGACGTAGCCTTGTCGAAACGAAACGTTTTATTTCAATGTGCTAAACTCATAAGGGCGCCATTCCATTTATGAGTTCTAGAAAGCTAAGCTATGAACACTAAGGTTGCATTAAAATACGCCATTTTGTCTAAACGGCGTCGGTGGCGCGCAGGCAAAACTCAACATCAAAGAGACTGGTGGAACTCCATTACATTAATTTTAATCATAATAATATGATTAAAATTAATGAACAAACAGACAAAATGGTGTACTTTGCGTTTCTTTTGCGCAGGTTAAAGTTAACGTAAAAGTTGACGGTGAGTTCCACCAGTCTCTTTGATGTTGAGTTTTGCATGCGCGCCACCGACGCAGTTTAGACAAAATTGCGTATTTTACGTATTATACGTAAACGTAAAAGATATAAACCTACTACGTTTACGCGGTAGACCCTATAGATAAATTGACTGCTGTAGCTACATGAACACATTGTGATAACCGGAACGCTTTCGTTTTAATAACAGTCTAGATGTTTTTCGATTCGTAGAAATACCACCAAATGGACGAAGTTGCCTTTTAAAAGGCTCAATTCTGCCAGTTGTACCCAAACTTTTGCAATAAATGTTCAGATGTGTGGTATGAGTGTAAGTGATGTGGTTTTTAAGTGTTGTTGTGATTTTAATTCCATGCTGGCCTGGCACGAAACAGACAATCGCGTTGCACGTTATTAACATGCTGTCTCTTTCCCATATCGTGTACTCATCGTGTAAAAATAACCGATCAAGTGTAGGATTCTATAGTTCACTATAACAACCAAACAAGTGCGAGTCGGATTCACTGACCGAGAGTTTCGTACCATGCCACCTGAGGGGTTAGTGCGGGTTAGCATTTCACTTCTCACCATCGAATCGATTCGAAATGAGACGCAGCGAACCAAAGACATTGCCGTGTGGTTGTCGTTGCGTCACAATGTCGTAATGTGATTGGTTCGCTGTGTCTCGTTTCGAATCGATTCGATGGTGAGAAGTGAAATGCTAACGCGCACTTCGCCCACAGTTCGAAGTTTTTATAGTAGATAAACTTATAAAGCCAATTTATGTATGATAGTTTTTTTTTTATATGAATACTAATGCCGCAATAGACGCAACCAGCAATACAAGGGACATAGGAGGCCGGTCTTTCAAGAAGTCGTAAATTAATTTCATAAAAGTTCCAATGTCGCATTTGGGACATTACAGTACAGTATTTCTTAAGAATCTAAGTATTTAAATTATTGGAAGTGTTATTTTTTTATTTAAGATCGCTGTAAGTGGGACCACGCCCTAATAATATAAATCGCCGTGAAACGAAATTTTCCAAACGCTCTTTGACGAATTGTACCCTTTATTGTTTCTCCTTATTTCTTGTTTCTTTTATCTTTTGTTGTTCTCCTTTGAAATCACATTATTTTATGAAAAAATAATAAAAATACCTGCGCTTGGATGTTTTTACGGTTATATTAACTTTCCGGTATGTTAATTTGTTTGTTTGTAACGTTGTTATTCTTCATAAGAATATTTTTCGAGGAAAATAATGATAAAATAGCCCTGGGGTATGTATATATTGATAAAATTGTTAGGCATTGTTGTTATAATATTAAATGAAGGTTTAAGACAAAATATCGTATAGTAAGATCATTAGATTGAGATATTTCGAGTTTATAGCATTAGTAGTTAATTAATTAAGCAAAATTCAGCAAAACAATTTACAATCAGTGGAATTGTATTTGATTATGTAGGGCAGTTTAATACAAAAATTCGTTACAATTTTTGATTTTCGAATCAAATATCCATTCGCTGATTTCAAATAAAAAATACGCCATATAATAAGCTATGGAATATGGATATGGCAATTTAGTAGCAGGCGATATTAATTTATATGTTTTTAAAATGGTGGATCCGCCGCAGAGCACGACATAATTTGATTAATAATTCCAGACATACCTAACTCGCACCCCACCCTGTCTAAATACGTCGTCAGTTTTGCAAACGGTTTGAGCACATTGATTGCAATTCTTTGGTTTTATTCGCTCATCGTATTTTGCTCATATATTTATCGTTGTCCAGCTGCGCCCTGGGGCTTCGCTCTCGTGGAAATTTCGGGATAAAAAGTACCCTATTTTATTATAGATTATATTATAGTGTACCAGTGTACCAAATTTCATAACAATCCGTCCAGAATAACACACTTAAATCCTCATAAAGTTATTATGACATTTGAATCTAATTGTGACGGTAATTAATGTTGACTAAATGTATAAAATTATGTAATGTAACTATATATAAGGCATATAATATGTACGCTAATATCAACTTCTCATGTTTGTGTTAACATTCATATGCCTAATAGGCAGAATATACTGTACATTACCCTTTTATTAATTCTGTATCACCATATCCCAAGGAAAAAATGATATATCTAAACTTTGGCATTTATAATATTAGTGGGATTAGTAGGACATCACATTTAATATAGCAATACGTTATCTGTAATTTTCAGTGGCAAATTTTATTTAATCTTGAATAAAAATCTGACGCCAGTTTTAGCAATTAACACACTGGAAAATAACAAGAAGAGCGATGTGGCCAACTCTTCACCTAGGCTTTTTGACGTCAATAAGTGATGTGTATCATCCTAAATTGAATAAAGAATTTTGAATTTGAATTTGAATTTGAGGCAAGAAGTGGTAGGACCCATATAACTTATACATTTCTTAGTTTCTTACTTATCAGCATTAATTAATGTACTTTTATATATCGATGTGAAACACATTTAACTTACACAAACATATATGAGAAACGAGATGGCCAGCTCCCTCTGACAGCACCCGTTCACGAGTTGACGCATGGGTCAGCCATCGCGTAGCTCAACCATAATAGAGGTAACCTTACGACCCGGGCCACGAATAAAAAAGTTCTTGTTATTCGGCAAGTAAGGTAGGTAAGGCTTTTTGTATTTGATATGAAATATACGGGAGCGTGTTCAATGTATTTAAACTATTATTATCATAGCACCTGGGGTTCTTGGTACTGTCCAACCTTGGGTTTCTTTCTACTCACACCATTTCCTTACTGACCCGCAAGGACTGTATTATCTTCAGAATATTAATTCCTCTAGGTCCGAATATTAGTGCATTTGAAAAAACAAGTATAACAAGTTCATTAATGCATTTAGGGAACTTAAAATCAGTCATCAGTGTTAGCGATTACCACAGTCTGTCTTTATGACATCAGCCGCTATCACTCGCACCCCGCCCTAACCAAACATTCCATTTCACGTACATTTCGAGCGCTTTGAAGGATCGCCGCCGTATTTTGTTTTCTACTTGACTCAGTTCCGTTTCAGTCATTCTGCAATTTGAATAATGGTTGCAGTTAATTTACTTTAAAGGGTCATATTAGCATGTTTCATGACAAAAAAAATTAAACGACCATGACTTAATAAGGATTAATCATTATATAAAAACCATTACGTTACAAATTTTCGTATTTTTTTTTTATTTACACAACAATTTTAATATAATTTTCATAGTCTAAAATAATAAATTATTCTTGTGAATTATGTTGTAATAAACACGTCGAAAATGTACATGACGACAGCCAAAACTTCGATGACCGAAACATCGAAATTTTAAATAATGAATGTCGCGAAACCTCCTGTGTAGTAGTTTGGGGTGATGACTATTTCACCACAGAGATCACTTTTCAACATACTATAATTTCTACAAAAATTGAGAATGTAAGCTAAAAATGAAGCGGTGGTGGTGTAATGGTTAAGACGCCCGCCTGTTAATCGAAAGGCCCCAGGTTCGAATCCTACTCGTGCCACACGAGTTTGTATACCAATCTGACTCATGTATAGTAGTTTTCATCGGCCACCAATTGCTTCCGGTGAACGAAAACATCGTGAGGAAACCTGCACACTGGTTGATTGTTAACTTGTGTGTGAAATGGATAAGGCAATGGCAAACCACTCCATTAATAATGCCAAGAAAGTTGTTGTGTGTGTTTCATTCCACGTAATAACCACGATCCTCAGCCATGAGGAATACGACTATGAAGAAGAAGCTAAAAACAATAGCATACAATCATAGTAGGTATGTAAATAATTCCACCCGCTTTGTAAAGGGCTGGGTTCGATGCACCGGGCTGCAGTATGAATTATTAAGTAGACGGGGCGAGGCGGGAATGCAGTGTGAAGCCGCCTTATAAAAATCTCAGTTCAAATAAGCCATGCCCCATTGCTCTGTTGCTTCGGCGTCGTCCGTCACGTTGCCGTCCGTTGACGGAGCAAATAGATTATATTCAATTCTATGTGATGTATTCAGAATGTAATCCAACTTATCATAGTAAATAAAATGGCTTAAGAACTTAACTATGTATATACTAGCTGCGCCCCGGGGCTTCGCTCGCGTGGGAATTTTGGGATAAAAAAATACCCCATATGTTATTCCAGGTTATATTCTACCCGTGTCCTAAATTTCATACTAATATTAATTTGCGTAAACGAGTAACAAACATATACACATATGATTGTTAATTTGTGATTATTGTAGCTTTTAACTCCTGTGTGATTTATTTACATCCCAGTTTAGGCACCTTATTAATTTGTGATCCTTTTATTTAAATGCTTATTTCTGCTAATTATTATCCTTAAGAATTTAATAAAGAAATTTTATCTTATTATTTTTTTATTTTTTACACATACCTACATCTTCACAAACTTTCGTATTTATAATATTAGTTATGGACATAATAAATACCCTAAAAACAAATAACTTTTGACTGGCATGGCAACACTAGGAGTTCAATCAACCAAACCATTCCATTTAGTATTGCAATGGCAAAAAAAATAATTAAAAATTCGTTTTTTTACGCTGAGCTTGGGTGCCGGGGCGTCACAGTCCCGTATATCAGAAAAACAAATGAGAGAACGTAGGCGATTTTCCATAAAAAAAAAAACATGTATAACTCCAACACGAGCAAAGCCAGGGAAAAACCTAGTTACAATTTTAAAATGATAATAAATAATAAAATAAAAAAATATTTGATTCCACTTTTTTTTTTCTAAATATTGATACTTTTACTAAGAAAGAGTTCATAAATTTTAAAACTTTATTGTATAAAGATAAAAAATATATTTATATTAAAAAAAATAAAACATTATAAGCCACCATCTATCAATGGAATTTCAACCTTGTTGCAATCGGCATAAAATTGTTATTCATTTGTCAATAAATTCGCTTACGTTGATAGATTCTATTTGAATTAGGAATATAATATCATGAAACGTTTACGCCACTGAACAATGAACTTAATGTCGTGGAAATAGAGTTGAAATTTGTGGTGTAGAATAAGAAATGAGAAACGTAAGGATCTATTGATTTTCACTTGGTTTCCCAATTTTATTATCCTTAAGGGTTTTGATACAATGGTCTCTAAGATGAGGATTTGTATGGGACATTACGACATAGTCTTTTTAGAGGTAGTCTTCAAGTCGAGTGGAAGCAGGATAAAGTTATGGCCATCTATTACTATATATACTAATATTGTAAATTGAAAAGTTTATGTGTGTCTGTTTTTATATTAGTTACTTTATAACTTAATATTTTTGGGCATATTTCTTTAAAGCTCTAATGCCTTGAGTGCAATCAATAGGTAGTATATAAACAAATCAATTCTTTGTTTTTATAAATATTGGAGATTCGCCTATGATTTTAGGACCTTTTTACGGACATACTTTTTAGAAGTTATTTTTACTTGTTACCACTTCATATATAAAGGGTTATTTTTAAAACATCGGCATCCTGGCAGGACTGGAGGCGGACGAATGAGGTGGAACGGCTGCGATAATACAAAGGCGCAAACTATATTCTAATGTAACAGGACCTTCTCTTCTTCATAGTCGTATTCCTCACGGCTGAGAGTCGTGGTCATTACGTGGAATGAAACACACACAATAACTTTCTTGGCATTATTAATGGAGTGGTTTGCCATTGCCTTCTCCATATCACACACAAGTTGATTATCAACTTTTAATTTAAGTGTGCAGGTTTCCTCACGATGTTTTCCTTCACCGGAAGTGGAACTGGAAATGGTGGACGATGAAAACTACTATACATGAGTCAGAATGGTATACAAACTTATGTGGCACGAGTAGGATTCGAACACAGGACCTGTCGATCCACAAGCGGTTTTGTTACAACCGGTATATTACCAAAAGATGTATGTGCAGCGTCATCTAATGCAAACGATTGATGGTACCGTGTCTTCTCTCAGAAACAATTGGTTTTGCTAAACAAATGGGAGCTATCACTCAACGAACACAAGAACAGCGGCGGAGAAACACGGCGAGAAAATATACGACCAATAGAGTATGTACTAAAAGTGAAGACGAAAATGTAGTAAAGCGGATCCTGGGCGCGATGCTCAATGGCTGAGGAAGAAGAAGAGAGAGTATTATTATTCAAATTCAATTTCAAAATTCTTTATTCAATTTACGATGATATACATCACTTATTGACGTCAAAAAAATTACTTAAACTAAGTCTACTGCCGGTTTCCAAAGCGCAGGTGAAGAAGAAGCGGCGCAACAAACTTCACCGCAGCCTATTCTCCAAGGACGTCAATTAACAAATATAGGTCTATGTATAAGACCTTAAAAATTAGGAGGACGAATTTACATCATTATTTAAAATGTCAAAATTTGAATGAATAAATAAAATAAAAATTGCATTTCCAATAAAATCATTGAAAATTGTCACACATATATATATATATATATATATATATATATATATATATATATATAAATAATAAGGTAAATGTACAAAACGTACGTAATAATGTCATAATATTATTGTTATTTATTTAATACACTAGCAGCTTAAAGCTGATGCGTGTATATCACAACACTTGTGTCTTTAAATGTTCATTAAGTCTATTTTTAAGTGTTTATATTAGGAGCACTTATCACAATTTCTGGCAGAGAATTCCACAAACGCACAACACGGATTGGCAGAAAGTGTCTTTTAGTATGTATCAAAATTCAATGTATACAAACATTAAAATAATAAGACAATAAATTAAATATCACTTTTATTGATCAATTCCTATTTATTATATACTAGATGATGCCCGGGGCTTTGCTCCCATGGGAATTTTGAGATATAGCCTATATAAATCTTGGATAATGTACCTTGCTAATGGTGAAAGAATTTTTGAAATCGGTTCGGCAGTTTCGGAGATTACCCGCCTCAAACATACAACCTCACAAACGCTTACCTCTTAATAATAATAATATATAGAAAAGAGAATCGATTAATTAATCGTGGGTAATTATAATAGTATTTATAAATAAAACTTTATAATAATAGTATAGATAAAACTTACAGCCCGTCTCGGCTTCGCTCGAGTAAAACCATTTTATATTAATAACAATAACATAAACCACTTCCGTTGTGTAGTTTAAAAGATCTAAGCATAAGGGACAAACAAAGCATAAGCAAAAGCGACTTTTTATGTACTTATGTAGTGATAGTGACTTAATTAAACGTGACGTCATGAGTTTTACTAACAAGCGCTATTCAAACTTGTGTTTATGAGTACAAGGGAGCTACTATATCAAATGAAATCTCTTCCAGTAGACCCGTGAGGGGAGATGTGCTACATAAACACAGACTGACAAAATAAAAGGAAAAAAAGAAAATTTACTCATTGATACACTAGCAACCCGCCCCGGCTTCGCACGGGTGCAATATTATGCATGTTACATACATATAAACATTCCACTGGAATCTATCTATTAAACAAACCCGCATCAAAATCCGTTGCGTAGTTTTAAAGATCTAAGCATACATAGGGACAGACATATACTATGTATGTACTTAGTGATGAATTAAAAACTTAATTCTCCTGAAAAATTAAGATCTTTATGCGAACAGACAAAAGCTATTTAAAAAGTCATTAAACAAAATGGCGTCGAATCGATTCTTCAAATATATTCTGCCATTTTCGCAGTAAGAAAGGGTTCAATAGCCGGTGATGTCTTGAATGATTAAAAGGGGAGGGTGTGTGCCCTTCAGATATATTAACAACTAGCGGCCCATGCCGGCTTCGCTCGGGTAAAACCATAAAAAGTGTAGTGAAATCGTAGCCAATCGAAATCCGTCCATTGTCCGTATCGCCGCAGGTTCGTTTCGCTATCGCTATACACCATAAATTTTTAATTATGCCAAAAAATAAAATGGGGCTATCAGTAACTATTACTGATAATATGTGCATATTGTTAATAGTCAAAACATAAATAAATAAATAGGGACAAATGACACAGATTGAGTTAGCCCCAAAGTAAGTTCGAAACTTGTGTTATGGGATACTAACTCAACGATACTATATTCTATAACATATACATATATAGATAAACATCCAAGACCCAGGTCAATCTGAAAAAGATCATTTTTCATGTTGACCTGACCGGGATTCGAACCCGGGACCTCCACTGTAGCAGTCCGGCATGATGACCATTAAGCCACGGAGGTCGTCAAAATCGAAATCCAAAATGTATCCAAAAATATCTATAATAATTGGTTATAATACTTAAGAGTGACCACCTGACACTACGCTTCAAAGTAAAGGTAGGCTCAGTGCAGCGATTCACACAAAGTCCATTTTCATTGATAAATTCTGGCGGTTCTTTTTTATTTATTTATTTTTTGCCTATGCCAGGGTCATTGCACGCGAGAGCGAGAGAACACGATACACTATGAATTGGAATAATTGGAGTTTCAAACTACGTCCATAAATTCATTGATGTTTTGGGATTAAAAATCACAGTCAACGTACTAGTGTTTCGTAAATTTCCACATACCCTAAAATGGTAGTCGCGAAAATTACCCTTATAAGAGCTGAAGAGTTTTAATAGTAAAATCGCTTACGTTAAGTGATATAGTGAGCTCATAGTGCCCTAATTGATCTCATTAACTAGTGGAAGGTCATTATGGAGATAATTTTCAGTTAAGTGCTGCCTACTTGATGAGCGGATTCTGTTTAACTTTGAAAGTAGTATTTTCTTTAGAGAAAAAATTACATGAATTTAAATAAAAATGAAAATTTCGTGCAATATGTGTGTAATAGGAAACTAGCGGCGCCCCGGGGCTTCGCTTCTGTGGGAGTTTCGGGATAAAAAGTACTCTATGTGTTATTCCAGGTTATATACTAACCGTGTACCAAATTTCCTAACAATCCGCCCAGTAGATTTTGCGTGAAAGACTAACAAACATACATACACTATCAGAAACTTTCGCATGTATATTATTAGTAGAATTCTGTTTTTTGAAACTGAAAATTATTAATATAATATTATGCTTATTCCTTGTTTGTCCTGATTTAAAGTTACAAAATTCGTTTATTTATAGTCAGAGTTCCTGAAATATGTACCTTTGAGTGTTCATTTTCCGAGTAAATCCGAAGGCGTTTATTTCCGTCGTCTTTTTACATAAACAACGAACTGTGAACACTCGGCAGCTTACCTGAGAAGATAGAAATATTCCGAATTAATATTTTGCAAGTTTTTTTTTTTACATAATAATAATTTTGCCACAGAATATACCTCGATATTAGATTGCGATCTAATTGTCGTACAATTGTTATTATTATCTCGAGAACCGAAGGATTACCAAAATCCTTCGATTCTCGAAATAAGTAGTTTAGTTTATTTGTGTATTTTGTCTATTTGAAAAAAAAATATATAAAAAAAAAACAATAAAAGTTCTGGCATGATAGGGACCTACACTGTTTAAATGAGTTTGTATCGGCATTCCTGCTCGCTCAGCAGTGGTCGTTTTGAAATTATAGCAGTTTGCAGCTTTTTGAGGAATCTATATACATTTTGTTTTCGCACACAATTTATCATTTTGGTCGTGTGTAAAGAAATACAAAGCAAAATTAGACTTCATACTTATTGATTCTAATAAATATACCTCTATAAGTTCAAAGAATTCAATAAAATAAACAATATCCAATTTAAAAATAAATATTCTAGGTACTCAAAGCGGCGTCGTCGACCAAGCATCGTCTAAATTGAAAAATGCTATTAGATGAAAATGGCGCCGAAAGTTTTTTTCTTCGCTTATTTTCTTGGCGCCGTATTTATTTTCCCGAGTAACTGCGGTGCAGGGTTTTTTTTTACTTATTAGAAAAGTGAGGTTATTTTAAAAAATAAAATACAAAGACTCAACGTAATGTTCGTATATATGTGATAAAATAACTGACTGGTTTTCCAATTTTTCATTATACAAAAATACATGTAGGTACCTAATTTGATTAAATCTTTGTGAATGTGTCCGTTTATTATTAAAAAAAAAACATTGTCAAAGTTTCAATCCAAATAGGTTTGTACTTATATGTATTTTAAAACCGAGAGTTTCGTAGAAATTGCACAATAATCCTTTTTACGTAAGTTTAATCATATTTTTAAATCCAGAAAATCCATATTTAAAAATATATTACTCAAACAAATCCCTACCCTGGGGGCTTGAACATTTTATCGCGGACGCCATATTTTTTTCACAGATACAATATAAATTACTTTTCGTACCGTACTCTGTTTTTAATAAAGAAGATATTTGAATATAAGGCTCGTGTTATGATGTATGCAAAATAAACTCAGAACCTTTGATAAACAGTTGTATGTGTGTTTGTAAATATGGAGACAGGGAAAATAAATAGATTACTTATGTCCCTATATTGTCGAAATTGGTTTAAATTGCAGGTACACTGCGACATGTTTTAATAGGATAAACCAAACAAGGTATATAAAAGAACGTGTTAATTATTCCTCAAATCATACTGAAAAAAATCGATTGGTGCTCTAAATCGACGCGTTGCTATTCGAATTTTATTTAATAAATGGAATCCCTCAAAGTTTTAAATATCGCTAAATCAAAAATGTTATGCTTACGGGTAATTTTTAATGTAGCAGTAATCACTACATAGTATAAAATAAAACAATGGCTTGCTTCCCACTGTCTGTCCCTATACCTTATATGCTTAGATCTTTAAAACTACGCAACGGATTTTGATGCGGCTTTTTAATAGATAGTGCGATTCCTAAGGAAGGATTATGTGTACAATTTACTATGGTTTAACCCGAGCGAAGCGAGCGCTAGTTCATAATAAAATACAAATTTATGTTGGAAAGAATGACGTGTAAATATTGGACCCACTTAACACAAAGATCACCCTACATAGGAAATACATTCGGTCAATTTCCATATGATGTCATTTGAGGGATCCTTTTACATGAATAATATTATAGCAGTAGATATTCAAAGTATATTCGGGTGTATATTTTTTACAACCCACTTCAAAAAGGGAGGTTATCAAACTGGCTTTATTAACTGGCTTGATATCATCATATGCGTGCCAATGGTCTGACAACTAGGGATGCCGACGACCGTGCGCAGTGGAGACGGGAAAGTAGGAAAGCGGCTGAGGAAGAAACCGACACAACGCTCAGTTTTAAATTATAAATAAATATATATAAATATGCTGAGCAGGAATGCCGAAAGAAACTCATTTAAACAGTGTTGGCCCCTATTGATAAATAATAATGGACGTCGAATTATTACATTCATAGACTTGTGGTATTCGATTTTACAAAGTGTTAGGTTTTTTCAAAGACAAAAAAACATTTATCCACACAATTCTGCGGCTATCAAACACATAATTTGTCAGTAACACGAAGAATATGATCGTATATAACAACGTATTATTTAACATACAATAAGTCGAGGGTAGCGCAGAGGAAAAACGCGTTTAGAAGGAAAAAGGCGAAAAATATCGCGACTAAAATGAGCGAAAAACATTGGAATAACACGAAAAACACAAGTGCTTGTTCCTACTTGTTTGGCAAAATGAGGGTATGTAGTGATGGGCTGTTTGTTAAGTAATGAATTGTCGATTGTTTTGTATTTATTTGTTTGTTGGATGTGGTCATAGAAATATAATATTGTGTATAGTATTTTGCTCCACGTACTTTCTAATATTGCTTATCACAATTATAGGTACAATTCATACTATTATTAGCTTGTGCGCGCGGCTTCGCCCGCGTGATGTCACTGATGCTTCCGGGTTGAAAAGTATTCTACGTATTTCCTTTCGGTTCTCGCTATAAACATTATTTCTAAGCTTCAAAATAAAAATAAGTTAAAATATTTTCTGTAAAGTATTACAGCAATATATTGCCGGTGCTTATCTGTGCAAATTTTGCACACAATTATACGCTTGGCGCTACTCCAGTGCAACAATATCATAAATCTTGCCTTAACAGAATTGAAATAGTTTTTATACTCACGCTTTGCCAAAAAATCGTGGCATTCCTATTGGTTTGTGCCAATAAGTTGAAACAAAAATAACTAACTTATTCAATGCAGAAATTTAATATTGCCACAATTCAAGTAGGACAGAAAAAGAAACTTTTGATATAATAATATCTTTAACAACACAAATATCACGACTTTTTCTAATCATAAATACCGTATCTTATAATGAAAAGCTTTAGAAGATTTTTTGACCAAGGAACACATAGCTTAGGCGTCAATAGCATTCCCAAGGATGGTCAACGTCAGACAGGTTCTTACCTGAACTGCCGAAAAATCAGAATTTTAAGGTTGTTTTTGACGATGGTCTTCGCGGACTTCGCGGCGGTGTCACAGCCCGGAATACAACCAGGAACTTGATAAATGAGAGAGATGTGAAACAAATGACAAAAAGATAAAATAATATCGATACCGTACATCCCTAACGACAAAAAACATGCTATTTTTCATTATTCGTCGAAGCGAGTCGCGTTAACAGTCGCTTGTTTCACATTCGGTCTAAACACCGTGGAAAATGTCACAGTTCTCGTCACACCTATATCATGAGACCCTACAGACACGATGTATTAAGTCCACTTAGGATGAGTTGCACCAGTCAGCTTTGATGTTAACATTAACCTGCGCAGAAAATCGCCAAGTACGCCATTTTGTCTAGATGTCGGCGGTCAGTCCGGGGTGAACGTAAAAATAATAAATTTAAGATTACACTGTAATTTTTCAACCCGCCGCCGCTGACTGCCTGAAGTTGTCACTCCTTAGGAAATACTGTCTAGAGAATATTTAATAAAAATATGTTTACTCTATTAAATAAATAGGTAGGTAGTATTATATATTATGCATCCCAATCGATGTCAATATATGTAGACAGAGACACAAATAACGACCCATTTAACAAAAGAATACTTCCATTCGTCGTCAGAATTCTTAGAATATTGAGTTATTGAGGTTATAACTATATTTACCAGTCAATTTATAAGATACAGTTGATATTACATAAATGATGTATATATTTACCATTTTTTCTGTAGAAATAAATAAAGAGGGATTTCAAATGTTCTACTTTTTACACGTGTAAATAATATTTCAGTTCAATTGTTTGAATACATCGCCTTCAAAATTGATTTGCGAGATTCCACCCTAAAAATCTTAGGATCCGAGTTACAACATTTAACTTTGACGTTGACTGAAACGTTCCCGCCGCCGACGTTTAAACAGAATGGCGTACTTAGCTTATAGGTTAAAATTGATTGGTGCAACCCACTCTAGTTACATTACATTGTAAGTTAAATAAATAAACACTTGTAAAAATATCTATAAGAACTTTTTTAAAATTGAAGATAGATCTAGCTTGAAAGAACTCAACAAGTTAGATAACTTTTGTTGTTACAACAGATATGTTGTCTAAAGACAGAGATTTTATTAAAGAAAACAAAATAAGCGAATATTATTGACGATGTTCGTATGTCTTCATGAATGTAATCTTTTGTATTTCTTAAGTATTTTTCATGGACAATAACAATGTCTGATCGGATAATAAAGTCTCATAATGGCGTTTATTTAAAATAAATAGCCATTTGATGTATATATTAAAGAACATCTTTAGGAAATCTCCAGATACTTATTTCCGAAAACTGTTCACATCACTGTCCACATCACTGTTCACATCACTGTTCACATCACTGTACACATCACTGTTCACATCACTTTTCACATCACTGTACACATCACTGTTCACATCACTTTTCACATCACTTTTCACATCACTGTTCACATCACTGTTCACATCACTGTCTGTTTATATGGAACACGACTATAGAATATGTAAAATCTGTATCTATGTCCCACTAATGTTTGTTTGTTACTTCTTCACGCTCACACGGCTGAGCCATTTTTTATGAAATTTGGTAATGAGATACCTGATATCTTGGGTTAACACATTGGGTACTTATTATCCCGAAAGTACGCGATTCACATAGGGTTTGGTAAAAAAAGTCTGATGGTCAATGGCGCTTTATAAAGATGGCGCAACTGTGCACAAAAACATATAATTTTATTTTTTTAAATCATTATGCGGGTAACACCGCGTTATGCAGCTAGTATTGCCAATAAACCGTGCATGATTGGGACGTCAGACATCTTTAATTTCTCACCTCGCCTCACCCGACGCGACCGATTCGCGAATGCGATTTAAATATAGCTTCAAAAGGTTCACTATTTGAACATGCTTATTTGAATTTCCACTTCGGTTTCTTTTTCTACGGAATTTTCGAATATGACTTTGCATTATTTGTGTGTGAAGAGATATTTTTAGGGTATCAACACATGGAAATTTCGGAATTATACATATTTACTTTACTAATATTAGCAATATAGGTAACAAAAAATCTATCTATCTCATGTCTAGGACTTTTTTATTTTAATTAAAAGTTCGCACTAAAATACAGAAGCTAGACTTAACGCCGTTCAGTAGTGTCAAAAATTATCAATACAAGAAAAACTGCTTACAGATTTGTAACAAACTTGGTTTTATATCCTGCAAACTTTCAAACCGCTTTCCAATTGTATATTCAAATTCAAATTCAAATCATTTATTCAGAAATTAGACCTTCACAGGCACATTTTCTCGTCAATTTTTATATTTATAGTTATTTCTCACAAGCTACAAACTACTGGCATTTCAGAACGACCACTGCTGAGAAGAAATGCCGAAAGAAACTCATTTGAACAGTGTTGGTCCCTATCATGCCCGATCGGCTTACCATTATTGTTTCTTACAATGTTTTCTTTTTTTTCTAATAATATATAAAAGTACATAATGTACATAGTCAAAAGGTATATCAAAACAGGTTATGATTGTGATCCGAGTGCTGATTATATATATATATTATATTTTATTTTATTATGTATATATTATATTTTATTTTATAATATAGATTATATATATATTATATTTTATTTTATAATATTTATTTGATTATATATATATTATATTAGATTATATATATATATATATATATATATATATATATATATATTGTATAGTGATTCATAAACTGTTATCGCGATAAAATAGTAGTTCTTATTGTAGTATATATATATATATATATATATATATCGATGTGAAACACAATTAACTAAAATATATCATATGTAAACGCAATAAGAACTTCTATTTTGTCGCGATAACAATTTATGAATCACCAATCCGTTCGTTTGCTACGTACTACGAACGAAACACAAAATGTTTTTATTTTCTTTACAATTTTTCTGTACAAATCGCGAAAATTTTTCAGCATTTCTATACAGTAAATGGCAACTATTTCAAGCAGGAAGGGAATCAATTGTGTCCACAAACGTTGGAGGCAATATTTAAAGCTTTTGGACGAAGATTGAGCGTGAATTTGTCTACTTATAGCTTGTTGCTAAGACGGGGGAATCTCTCTGACATCACGTTATGTTCGAGTCATGGATATTAAACTAACTTTAACTAATTAATCAGGTTCGAAATAATAAAAGAAGAAATAAAACAGCCAAAATTTATTTGCGATCCGACATCTTGTCTTTTTGTATAGACACGTACTACAGATATTAACTTTTTAAATCATAGATTCTAATGGGAGCTGTAATGTAATGCCGAAATCCGGGTTCAGCGTAAAAATAACCTTAAAAATTTGATTTTTTTCAGCTATGAGTTTACGACCTGCTCCTTGCCTGACGTCAACCCTTCTTGGGAATATTCTTACCTAGCTACCTACCTATGTTGTTAGTTGCCTCGTACAACAAAGGAAAATAAATTATTCACCAAAATGTTATTGTTATCAGAAATATTATATTATCTTTCAACGTGTGACAAAAAATAAAATCCGTGCAGTAAACCGTTGAGAAGTTCCCTCGTCGGGAGCTGGGTGCACCATTGACCATGCTTCTCAAAATAATTCACTGTCATCCAAAATAAACGCGTGTACAATATTTCTACTCAATCGGTTGAAGATATCTGCTTCAAAATTGAGTAGAAGATTCCATCCTATACGTACTACGTACGTACATTGCAAGTAATTTATTTTATCTAGCTATTTGAGCCCCACTGCTGGGCAAAAGCCTCCCTAACTTCCTCCACGCATTCCTATCCTTTGTGTTCTCTTGACATTCTTTGTCGAATTTTTGCAAGTTAATAAGAGCTTGTAAAAAAACTTGAACCCTGAAAACAACACTGCCTTTTTCGGCACGTGTTAAAGCTAGTGGGAAATTAAATAATGGACGTGACAAAGTCTGATAGGCCCGAGCCTATCAGACTTGTGTGTGTGTGTTTGTGCTTTGTCAGATTATGTCTCACTGTCGACGACACATTGTCTATGTCCGAACATAGACAATGTGTCGTCGAGAGTGAGACATAAAATGACAGTGCATCCATCTCACTATCTCTTTCTACTCGTCTTTTTATATTCCTTAGTAAATATTTCCTACTAGGTTTTAGTTTTAAAACCCTATGCAAAAAGAAGGGGTTTTTGTGGGGAAGTTTGATCACTAAGTGTGTCTCTCTGTCTGTGTACGTGGCACCGTAGCTCATCAACGGGTCAATTGATTTGGATAGGTTTTTTTTATTTGATAGCAATTTTTTGTGCGGTGGTTCTTAGATATGTTTGATCAAAATCGGTTCAGCCGTTCAAAAGTTATAACGAAATGAATATTGAATGTCGGGGATTTTTTAATTTGTCTAACAAATTAATAACCTATCCTTCTCCATACTAAACTACAAACTGCAAAATTTCAGATTGAAACACGTGGTGGTTTTGTTGGCAAACTTACTTTCGCCTTTATAATATTAGTTTATATTTATTAGTTTATAACTCAACTGGGTTTGCGCCAGATCGTTTGGGAAGAAAGTAGGCAAATACTGGTTAAACCCCTGTTCTTATTGACAGAACCAACCTACGCTAGCTAAAAGCGGAATAAAATTGTACGGTCAGATATTTTTTTTCATTTGTTTATTCATTTTTACGTAACTTTAGTCAATAAAACATGTAGGTTGGATTCCTTTGAACACGATTTGTGTATTATACTCATGTTATTTAAAAATAAAACATTTCTCTCTTTCAACAAAATAGCTCAGTACTACGCGCCGCTAACCTAAATACAAATTTTCAAGTTATAGGGGGCAAATTCAGAATCCACTGTGTCATATCTCAATGGACACGCGCCCTAATAAATGTGTGTCCATCAGGAAAATTCCAATAGTTTACTCCAGAACCGTAGTTAATGCCGGACAAGGACACCATAATCCATGATTCGTAGAGAAAATGGCGGGAAAGCCTGTTTTCTTTTCTGCCGATATGACAGTCGATAGCCGGCCCTTTTAGTAGGACGCTGGGTTGTGGTCCAAGTTTCAGCGATTTCGATGACATGCGATGACAGAACTGTCAGTGTCAATGTCAACAAAATACCGCCATTATAATTGTCAAAGCTACTAATACTAGCTAGGTTAATACTAACTTTATATGTTGTGTTGTTTTAGGTTTCTCCTGCTCTTGGACAACGGTCAATTGCCGCTGTAGAATTTCTAACCGATTATAATTCTTAGTAATAATCACAGTGTCTTTCTCAACCTTGACATTGGCAAAATCATCGTTTGGCTAAACGATGGAGCCAGAACATTAAAAAGTGAAGTGAATTGTCAAGGCGAACAATTGCTACGAAAAATTCTCTTTACACGGAGACGATGAGATTATGATTATTTATTCTTTAGAGCATTTTCCAGCAAATGGTACAGCATATTCTACCTAATAGGCGTAGGAATACCAAATTAAATAAACACAAATATGAAATGAAGGAATTAACATTGGAACATATGAGTGGGTTGCACCGTCAAATTTGACGTGCGTAGAAAAACGCAAAAAAGTAGAGCAGAAAGTACGCCAATTGTCAGGGACCACGCCGGTTAAAATCAAGGTTAAATTTGACGGTGCAACTCACCCTGTTATCTGTTCTTTTAGAGTAAAAAGACTTTGAGAGTAAACCCCCTCGAAAAGCCCACTAGGATTCTCAATATCACACTTTTTTCCACAGACAGAGAAGGGCTGGTCGCATAAACTTACACCACACGCCAACAAAGCGATACCCAGAAAATTGTCAACATAAACACGTACATTGGGATTGCAGCATAGGGATAATGTAATTTGGACCATTCTCTCCGGGGTCATTAGTTGCCAGCCATATTTCGTTGTTATTATTATTACAGTGGATTATATTACATAACAATAATTATTTAACCATATCGCAAAATATTTTACCTTTACACAAAGATGCTTTTAAAATATTTGACTAAGAGGAGAAAGAAAACCAAAGACAAGACAGGTAAGAAAATAGAGAAGACTTTTCCCAATATCGGAACGAAAATGGTAGGATATAAATTTTCGACAAAAATCTGTCATGATTTTGTTCTAGGTCAATAAGTGATTTCTTATTTTGTGTATAATCCCAAAGCACAGGACTCGCTTTTAAAATATTTGAATTTTCAAGATTCTAAGATACTGCGATTTTATGACGGGCCGCCTGTCTAATTCAAGTAAAGATTTTACCTACACACTATCGACGAACTTCGCAATGACGCAAATAATTTGTATGCTTTTTTGCGCTAGAAAATACCAGCAATGTAAGTCGAAACCGCCAAGTTTAGCGAACTGTTTTCCAGTGTTTGAAGCGGTGGTTAAGACGCCCTGTCAACCGAGAGGTCTCAGATTCGAATCCTATTGGTACCACGTGAGTATTTGAACCAATCTGACTCAAGTGTAGTAAATTTTCATAGACCACCACATGCTTCCGGTGAAGGAAAACACCTTGAGGAAACCTGTACTCCAATCGATAATTTATTATCTAGAGTGTAGAGAAACGGTGAAGGCAATGGCAAAACACTCCGTTAATAGATAGCCAAGAAAGTCGTTGTGTGCTTCCATTTAATGACCACGAACCGAAGTCATGAGGAATACGACTGACATAGGTGTGCTGGTGTTTGTCGTCTTGTACAACAAAGGGATGATGTGGATAAGGAACCACAAATCGCAAATAAATATCATTTTTACAACCTTAATTTAACTTGCATTAGATTTATGAGGATAACTCTATGTTTGTTTAGGTGGTATTCTGCAACTCAATTTTGAAGCAGATATCTGCAATTAATGGGGCTGATGAGTTTGGATAGCTATAAATTATTACGATATACATGATCTGGATGAACGACTCCCGTCGAAGGAACTCCTGAACGATTAATATCATGTCATGAATTTTAACACATGGCTTTAGATCCTATGACAGTGCGTCATTGTGATAAGCAAGACCTGATAGTGGATCGGTTCTCAATGATCTTCTCAACGGTTCCGTCGCGCTTTGAATGATACTAGTGCTAGTGTCAAATGTTTGTAAAAAATACTTCGGCAACTAGCATTATGGGGAACTTTGGACAGGGTTCGGCACGGAGTGGTCTCATAGCTTAATTAACTTTTTGACGAAACTTGTTGCAGATTCCTTCATGTAAACATTTTGACGAAGCTTGTTGCAGATTCCTTCTTGTAAACATTTTGACGAAGCTTGTTGCAGATTTTACTGTTGTATATTTTGACGAAGCTTGTGGCGGATACTTTTCTGTATACGTTTTGATGAAGCATGTAGCAAATAATTATGTAATCATTTATACAAATAAATATAGACTCAACAACTGACTTCAGCAACTAATACAACAACAATTTATTCATGCTCACGAATTTATACAAGATCTGATTAGCATTAGACATTTAACTGTATAAATTAACTACGGAATAACTGAACCGTTCACTTTTTCTTGCTGTCTTTGGAGACTGGTTCATCAATATCGATAGGGTCGAGTTTGGGCTCATCGAATTTGAAACTGTGAAACGATGTCATGTCTGCTCCGGAACCACCTCCATATTGATTCTCAAGCTTATCCAGCTCTGTCTTCAGTTCCTTCTGAATTGAGGAAACTAGTTTAGAATAACTTGGGCCATACGCTGACACTAAGAATAACCCAAATTGTCAACAGATACACGTATTCAGATTGTCGGAGGGATAACCCAATTTGCTGTATTCTCTCTGGGTCGTTAACGAGACCTGGCGTAGTTTCAAACATATTCAATTTTTAGAGGCCCGTAAGAATTTCCCCGCAAAGAATTTCAGGATTTCCTCCTACATTTAGAAAACAAGCGATATTTGTTTATCAGTTTATTTTAGCGGCCCGTCCTGGCTTCGCTCGGGTTAAACTAATAAAATAATGTGCGTGTGGTCTGAATGCCCACTTCTTGAAATTCTATGAAATTATGCTTGGGATTTAGTGAACATTCCAAAGGAATTGTGAAGTTGGAATTAGATTTTGTGAAAGCCAAATGAGTGAGTTACAATGTTTTACGAAAGGTCCTCAGTCCTCATAGTGTCGTCTGAGGGCCCACCTGTATCTCAAAAACTATACATGCTACAGATAAAGTTTTTACACCAAAATCTAAATTATTGCATAACAAAATTTGTGAAAACAACATATTATCGTAAAACACCGTGCTATATTATACAATCCTCAAGAATCACTCACTTGGCGAAGATCGTACAAAAATCTATCCGGTAATTTTTGCGTTGATGAATGAATAAATGAATGAATGAATGAATGAATGAATGAATGAATGAATGAATGAATGAATGAATGAATGAATGAATGAATGAATGAATGAATGAATGAATGAATGAATGAATGAATGAATGAATGAATGAATGAATGAATGAATGAATGAATGAATGAATGAATGAATGAATGAATGAATGAATGAATGAATGAACATTTATTGCCAAAAATTAAACACCACAACACAAAATAATGATAACAACAAGTAAATAAAAATCTTATCATACAAATAAATGCAAGTGTGTAAGCAGAGTTGTCACGTTGTGCCATGAATTCATTTCGGCAAATAGACCCATTCAGCATATGTTCCAGTCACATCAGTAACTTGAACGCTGATTTTCAATGGACCTACCGCGAATGAGTCGTGACTCGGGTCACGGGCAGTGTGGAACATAAAATACATAAATAATACCAGGTCAATCATTTGGTGTTTATATAATAAGCATGAATATAAAAATAAATAAAGAATATTTTCCTCTCAGATCACTTCACCGACAAGAACAATGTTTACATATGAAAATTAGCTGCGATATTTGTGTCTGCAATAAGAAGTGTTAGCTATTTGCAGAATTCGAAGTGGAGAGTCAGGTTGTTCCAGCATTTTGCTGCGGCATATTTAAAGCTTCCACGAAAAGCAGAAGAAAAATGGCGTGGGATAACTAAAACGCGTTTGGTAGAAGCGCAAATGCGACGACAATATGAAAAAATATTTGTATTCGCGTTGTATGTACAGTTTCGTTGAGATTTAAAATTAGTTTTTTCCTTATTTCCATTGTGATATCAACAAAAATTTCGAGCAGTGCTCAGTCGCTCAGGTTCTATTGGTGCAATATGTGAGTTTGTATGTTTGAGGCGGGTAATCTCCGAAACTACCGAACCGATTTCAAAAAATCTTTCACCATTAGATAGGTACATTATCCAAGATTTCTATAGGCTATATTTTATCTCAAAATTCCCACGGAAGCGAAGCCCCGGGCAAATGAAAAACATTCAGGAATCGGCACGGGGCTTGGATTTGATTACCGATTATTTTGTAAAGTATTCTATACAAAATCAAAAGAGAAATATATTTCTCCATGTAGGTAGCAACATTAATCATTTGTCAAATTCTGTATAACGCACATAATTTGTATACAATATAGGTACTTGTTGTGTACAAAAAGTGAAATTTGCTGACTGCTCGTCACTGAGTACATTTAACCCTCAGTATGACTCAGCAATAGTTAGGGTGGGGTCACAGTAGACGCGGGGAATTGTGTTGCTGAAAAATCGATAATTCATTTGTAGGCAACCACTATATAACTGAAGTAGTAAGAAGCGGTGGTGGTGTAATTGTTAAGACGCCCGCCTCTGGTTCGAAAGGTCCTAGGTTCGAATACTACTCGTGCCACATGAGTTTGTACACCAATCTGACTCATATATAGTAGTTTTCATCGACCACCACTTGCTTCCGGTGAAGGAAAACATCGTGAGGAAACCTGCACACTGGTTGATTATTATTAACTTGTCTGTGAAATGGAGAAGGCAATGGCAAACCACTCCATTACTAATGCCAAGAAAGTTGTTGTGTGTGTTTAATTTGTAGGTTAAATTATGTGGATAATGACCACGACCCTTAGCCATGAGGAATACGACTATGAAGAACCACTATACAAATATTTTACTAGCGGCCCGTCCCGACTTCGTTCGGGTAAAACCAGAATAATAAAAAATAAGCCTATGTTACTTCTGTAGTATTCGTCTGTCTCTGCCAAATGTCATCAAAATCGTCCTAGCAGTTTTTAAGTTTATTCATTACAAACAAGAATATAAATCTTTTTTCTTTATAATATTAAGTATGGATATGTATAGTATGAATAAGTTATTTTGACATTTATTTTAGTTTTTAGGCTTTTACGATAGTGATAGGATAGTTTTGGATATTTTAGGGTTCCAATTAGGTCTCGTTTAACCCTTTGGATTAGTAATAACTAAGATTCTGCTGTCCGTCCTTCGCCCTGTCTGTCACTAGGCTATAATCACATGAACAATGATAGTTAGACAGTTGAAATATTCACAGATAATGTATTTCTGTTGCCGCTATAACTGCCAATACTGTAAATTAATAAAATGTTTAAGGGACAAACGTAAAATTTTGATGAACCCTTCCTACTCGAGTCCGACTCGCACTTGATCAAGTTTATTGTTTATGAAATATAATGGATTAATTAAAGTTTTAGAGGACCATTTTGATTAGTAACAGTTTATATGTAAGTGTTATTAACAATACAAATATATTAAATCAAATAGGATTATTTGTTCGATTTAAATTATTTTAAAATATACTCTCTAGCAGTAGCGGCGTACCCCAGTAGCGAGTCCAAACGCACTTTAGTAAACAAGCTAAAGATTAGCGCACAATTGGGCCCAAACGCCCAAGAGGGGCTTTCAAAGGACGCTAATCTAAGCCGAAATGGAGTCAGGTCTTACTGGGAAAAATTATAAATCGGGAAGTGGATCGTTTGTTTGATATTTGAAGGATTTTGATCTAAAAGTGTTTAATCTTTTTTTTTATATTTTTTTCATGATACATTTTTTTTTTACTTTAAATCTATAGTTCTCTCTCTTTCATCTTTGAGTCTTCACTGTCTTATTCACGGTTGTGACGGAGCCCGAGAGCCCGAAAGTCACGAAAGAAATAAATTGTTAAATGTTGAAGATTTGAATCTCACGTCAAGTATAAACCATTAAATCAATATTTGGCAACTGATTTTATGACCGGCAGCCTGCCTGATATGAACCTTGGCGATAAAATAAAGATTCCCGTGTGAAATTCAAGCAGATAGAGCCGCAGGCAAAAAAGTTTATCTTAAATAAAAGCAACGTTATCTACCCGCAATGAATTCTAAACTGTATTTGTCTCAAACACACAGGTAGACCGATCTATCAAACATGTATACGTGTGACCCTCTTAATATTTAAATATTTGGGACCCGTACATATAAGAAACAGAGACAGAACTCCTTTTGATTTGGCCCTGGCAAACCCAGGAAATGCTGGCTTGATGTCGTCAAGGATGATATGCGTGACAATGGTCTGACAACTAGGGATGCCGACGACCATGCGAAGTGGAGACGAAAAAGTAGGAAAGCTGACCCTGGGCTCCGACACTCAACAATTGATGAAGCAACAGGGAAAATGCTCAGACAATAGAGAAAAAACGACTTTTAATATCTGTTTGAGGTTAAGTTGCTTCCTCTTATATACATGAACCGATCAAGTACGAGTTGAGTTCGTCCGAGGGTTCCGTAATATTCGCTTTTTTGTTATACATTAATAGTTTTCGCATATATTCGTTAAAGAAAATATCGTCTTGCGAAATATCATGATTCTACGTCAACGGGAAGGGCCCTATATGTTTTGATTCCGATTCGAAATCGCAGAATGTGAATCATAAGTCTTTTGAATGCGTTTACATACAAGTTTGAATTTTACACAGCTATAATATATATTTCACGACAATAGTGTCGAGTTTTATGTATATCAAATACCCAGTTCTACAGACTCCATCAGCGTAAAAACTCTTAACAGACGAATAAAGAAATAAAAGGTTCAGATTTTATACTTTTTGAGGCATGGAGCATTAAAAATACAATACTATGTATACAGGCCAATTCAGAAAGCAAAAACACATCGCTTTTTTACCTCTTTCTAGGCTTATTTCCCTTAATAACATAGTCTTCTATTTCCACTACACTAGAAGCCTCTAATAAAGCTCCATAAAATTTTGAATTACAAACTTAAAGGGAATTTTTTATCACGACTTACTCGGCGTCCTTGTTGGACGACGCAACGTTGGACGACGCCGTGCGGCGCTGTGCGTGTATTTCTCACAGTGACCACATGGGCATAGTATATAATAAATAAATAAAGTATATAATAATATGGTCCCGCTAACATTCGGGCACCTTACAGTTGATTTAGTTACTTTTATTTGTTCGATTTTGTTCTGTGAGATGACAAGCATGCTCTCCATTTAAATTTGCATACCCGTGGACGGTGAAACATGTAGAATTAAGTTCTTCTCTTAACACCACATTGTAAAAAAATGTAAACTCATGTATTTGCAAATAAATAATCTTTGTCTTGGTCTTTGCCGGTTGACAAAGATTATACAAAGGTAGACAAAGATTGACAAGATTACACCACGAGAGCCTATCTGATAAGGCTTGCCTAAATTTAATAATATTAAAGATGTACCAGTATTTTGGATTTTATTAGGAAGGGAGACCTAATAGCCTGTGAGACAGGTTTTTCAGACCTAGCTCAGGCACCAGATCTACAACTATTGTGATTAGAATCTTCACCATTATGTGTATATTCAAGACTATGTATATAGTAGATAAATTCTAATTTTGTGTAGACAAAATAAACAGTGTGTTGTGAAAGGTTAGTTTTCAAATAACATTTTGACATTCATGTCCCGTACATACATAACACAAATGTTTGCTGGCATTGGCATTAGCCCCCATTACATGCCCCATACGTCGCCGCGTCGCGTCTCGTCGCGCATCTAGGACATCAGGTTATACAACCTCACGTAAAAATCTTTGTTCATTCCCCGATGAAAAGTTACCTTTAGGTGACTTGTTTTCCTCAGAAAGCATTTTATATTCTTGTACAGATTGAAAACACTTAAAAAATCTTTGCACAACTGAAGTGACGTTAACATTGTAAGCGGTTTATACAATGGCGAAACAAGACAATAAAATAAAAAAGATTTATCTTTCTTTAGATACTTTGTGGCGTGTGATTCCGCCATATAATAGGACCACTCCATATCTCCCGTGGATGTCGCACGAGGTGATTAAGGGCGACAGCATAAGCAACAATAGCATTCCCAAAGTGGATTGACGTTACTTTTTGACCTCGGTCGTAAAATCACGAGCTATGTTATGAATCTTTAAAATTGTAAGGATTATTTATGCTGACTGGAATAGAATATACGAGAAAAAAATCTGAGAATTTCTCAATACACTTATTGATTGGAACAAAAATGTTCAGCTAATTGCATCACTGTATTTACAATGAAACTAGATTAAACAATTGAAGCTTCGCGGCCGCGATTTTCGTATCATTTGTCAAAAGACAACATTTTATCGATCGCTCGCGATTTAGCTTGAGTTAAAACAACATTGCATAGCTCCTGTCGAGTCCGGCCTTTAGATTTCTGTTACCATTAGATATGACCCGCTTGTCAAAGCCGGCAAATAGTACAATCAGTTTATTTTTCGTCTTAAGACAAATTGTGCCAATCAACTGTTCTCTGAGAGAGTGCCATCTGATTGTAAGACTTATTTAATTGACGTCAAGCTTTCCGCTAAATTGATAGCAAAGCCTATATTAATTGGATGAAATGAATGAAAATTGATTCTTAACTTTCGTTTTGAAATTAGCTGACGTTTTTAAAAGTTGATCTCTACTTCCAATATTTGTCAGAAAGAAATTTTCACATCTCCGTTTTTCAAAAATGATTTTATCATGCTCGATATATTTTTAACTTGCTGCACACCCCGGGGCTTACCTGCGGGTAACACGGAGGTTGTAATTATTTTAAAAAAACACTATGTATAAATTATGCACACTGGCGTCATCTACTTTATATAAGCTATTGACTTTCCGATTTTTGATCAAATCCTACGGGAACTATAATTAATTTCCTATGTGTTAATCCAAGGTATCAGCTACCTCAACACCGAATTTCATAAAAATTGGCCCAGCCATGTGAGCGTGAAGAAGTAACAAACATACTCACAAACTTTCGCCTTGATATTAATTTGTTTGTTTTGTTGACGACCTCGGTGGCGCAGTGGTAAGGTTCTAGCCACTGAAACGAGAGGTCCCGGGTTCGATCCCCGGTCGGGTCATGATGGAAAATGATCTTTTTCTGATTGGCCCGGGTCTTAGATGTATATCTATATATGTATTTGTTCTAAAATATAGTATCGTTGAGTTAGTATCCCATAACACAAGTCTCGAAATTACTTTGGGGCTAGCTCAATCTGTGTGATTTGTCCTAATATATTTATTTTTTTATTTATTTATTTATTAATTGTATAACGTTTGCTCAAAATTTATAACCAACAAATTTTTTAAATATATTCCCTTGCAAATATTGAAATCAAAGATGTATTTTGGGAACACCGTAGGTCAGCCGCCTCGGGCCGAGTTTCAAGGTCCCTAAGAGATCTGCCCTTTACGAGCAGTTATTTTAAGAATGTCTACAATTATTCTATAAATATACGGCCTACTGTATTAATGTTACATGTTAGGAATGATATTGTCCAATTTTTTCTCGAATCAAAATTGTTTTTTAAGGTTTTTTCACCGAGCGTATTCATTTGTTGATATTTTAACCTCGTTATTACGGCTATTGTATTATATACATTTCACTATTAATAAAATTTAATATTTCGACTAATGAAAGACAACAGATAATAGAATAAAAAAAAATGGTTGCCTGTAAAGTCGGTTTTACGGGCGAAGATTTTACGTGACAACGTCTTTTTACGCGCGCGGCAGACCGATCATAGTTGAGTGGGAGAGAGACGCAAGGCATTCGGCGGGCCTCTCTCTCGTTCGGTGACTCATCGTAACGTTACCGGGCGTTACACTTTTTCATAAGTGACTCCCAGCCGCAACCTAATTTAAGACGTTGTCACGTCAAAATGAAAGCTTTTCAACGTAATTATTATTTCGAAAACTTGCAATGCCGCGCGCTATAATTGTTAATTCAATACGCCTCATAAATTCATCATCCTCATAATCTGCAACCCTCCGTGACCCACTGCTGGGCATAGGCCTCCTTCCGTCTCCGCCAACCATCTGTCCTGGGCCATCCCCGTCCAGTAAATTGCTTTTAAACTACTGACTTTTGCCCGCGGCTTCGCCCGTGTGGTATTCCCACGAGAACATTTATTTCCAGTGCGAAAGTAACCCTATGATCTCCGCGCTTTAAACTATTTATTATAAACAAATTTCAAGAAGATTCGTCGAGCAGATAATTCACAAAGAGGTAACATATTCGCGTTTTGACAGAAGTCCCTACCATCAAAATTTCTACTACTTATTTATTCGAAGATAAATAATATAATCTGAAAGCAACTAAATAGCATCGCTGGGAGTACTTACTCTAATTCAGATGGAATGAAACAACTAGACCAAGCAATGTTGATCCAAATTATAGAAGCGGTTACTGTCCGAACTACAAACTTTGACCAGCGTTACGTAGACCAAATACGTTATAGACTCTAAGTATTATGGCAGATATATAATTCTTGCCACACGCTTTTATTGTCTTCGTAAAATCTTGTTCCATTCAACGCGTACAAACACTACAGTTCTAAATTCCCTCGTTGAGACCCAATCAGATCAATAATGCACTGTCATGGAAACTGAAGCGACGCGACGTGGAAAATTTCAACTCTATAGGACAAGCCGAAGTATGTGTTTAACTTGCAAGATTTGATTATAGACAAACAAACATCGGAACAGGTGAAACTAAATAAAAACTTGTAGTTAATGAAAGACGTGTGGTTCCGCCCTAGAATATGACCACTCCATGGATATCATACAAGGCGACTAAGGTGCTAGAATCTTGACACCTAATATTCCGTTGTCTTCAAAATTCAATCTATAAAATTGCAAGGTTAATTTTATACACTGACGCCTGATACATTCGCGGCCTCATAAATCCGAGTATGTGGGGGAGAAGAGAGAGAGAGAGAGATGGAAAACTCGCCAACGACAACAACTGTTCTTATTTAAATTAAGAGCATGGGGCGCTACCATGAAACATGTGCACGCAATAACGTGCTACGTGTATTAACACGTAACACGTTATTGCGTGCACACGTACCTACTCTCTTTTAAACGGTGAGTAGGTACTCAACATGAAAGAAAAAGAGAACAGAAAAAGAAGGAAAAAGATACAGAATGTGAGCTTTTGTATATTTTGTGGAAGGCCTTGTGTTTCTATGTATTAATGTAATGTACCTGATATGTAAAATATCCAACAGATAGCGTTAAAATTTGTGTTTCACAAGTGTTGGATAAGGCTAACAGGCTAAGCAGAACAGATATATTTAACAGTTACTTTTATCTGTCAGATTACAATATAATTTATCAGAAAATGCTAAAATCCTTAATCTATAACGTTAGAACATCAAAGACTCCCATTCAGAAAGGAACATTAATTTAGTCTAACTCGAGTTCTGAGGTCCAAATAAATTTGGGGTATGCTTTGATCCATACTGGCTTTACGCTAGTCCGATGGCAAGGGGTCAGCTAGTCACGTGCGCGATTTACCGCAAGCGAAGTTCAGATATTCATTTAATATATAATCTTTTTACTTTTTGTTTTCTAGGGTGTATCATAAGCCTAGTGCACATTCGAAACGAACCTTTATTGCGAAGTTTCAAGTAAATATTAACATTTCTAAATTTCGTATGTGCACGGCGTTTATGAAACAATCTGTATACATACGTCATATTGTCATATGACGACACTGAAAATCTGATGGATGTTTTAAAATAATATTATACTCAAATATTTTCTTTTTATCTCACATACTAGCGTATACACAATGTATACACACAATGTATATTAACTTCTTATGTAAAAATACTGTTCATTGTGACATATTACGCATGTCTTGTTATTTCTTTCTCTTTCTTTTGGAATGTCTCACTTTCTTACACAATGTATGTCGTGTCGTGGTCGTGAGGTTCCCTCTATTATGGTTGAGCTACGCGATGGCTGTCCCATGCGTCAACTCGTGAACGGGTGCTGCCAGAGGGAACTGGTCATCTCGTTTCTCATATATTTTCATGTAAGTTAATTGTGTTTCTCATCGATATATATATATATATATATATATATATATATATATATATATATATATATATATATTATAATCAGCACTCGGATCACAATCATAACCTGTTTTGATATACCTTTTGACTATGTACATTATGTACTTTTATATATTATTAGAAAGAAAAAAAAACATTGTAAGAAACAATAATGGTAGATAGGGACCAACACTGTTCAAATGAGTTTCTTTCGGCATTTCTTCTCAGCAGTGGTCGTCCCGAAATGCCAGTAGTTTGTAGCTTGTGAGAAATATCTATAAATATAAAGATTGACGAGAAAAAGTGCCTGTGAAGGTCTAATTTCTGAATAAATGATTTGAATTTGAATTTTTGAATATGTTATTCTTAAGTAGTAGAAGGGAGCCCGGAGATCTGTAGTACAGGCTGCGACCTGGCTCAGACTCTGGACTCTCACAAGGACAAGATGGTTCGCTACTCAAATGATGTTGTCAATTAATTATAACCCTACATGTGTCCACATCCTTGTGAGAATATTGTAACAGTAGTGTAATTAATACACACTCACGCCAATATAGAATTTTGTATTTATCACCTGAAAAAAATACAAAGCTTCGTTAACATAAATACTAAAAGAATTACGTAAATAGTAAATTATGGTAAAATTTGAATGGATTAGTCATACATGTCACACATACATTTAAAATAGATGCTTGTGTAATTTCAAAAAGCATAATTTGTATTGAAAATCTATGATATCTGTATAATTTTATTATATTAAGTTACTTCAACACAGATATTATCTTTAATACACCAATCATTATCATTACTAGTTATATTTGTCTTCTTCCACGTTACCGCCTAAACAGAATACATTATATACGCATCAATAATTCAAAAACAAACAAACCAACTCATTAATTCAACAATAATTCAGTCAATTCGATTCAAAATGAGTTATACTCGTATTACGACACAAGTTGGAATTATCTTATCGGAATCAGTAACTGATGTCTGATGTCCTGGGTGAGCGATAAACGCGGCACGACAATGCGACGCGGCTAATAATAAGTCGTTTTATCTCAGGCAATAATATATGCAGGTATAAATAGATCGGTATATAGGTGTAAAAATGTAAACTCATGTTTTTGAAAATAAATTATCTTTGTCTTTGTCTATAGTTAATAATATAGGTCCGCTATGTAATTAACTTAATAATATAGCGGACCCTGGACTCCGATGCTCAATGGTTGAGGATGCAGCATGAAACACGCGCAGATAGCAGATAGAGAATAACATAATCGTTTGAAATTAAATAAATAAATAATAAATAAATAAATAATTAATATATATATTAGGACAAATCACAGATTGAGCTAGCCCCAAAGTAAGTTCGAGACTTGTGTTATGGGATACTAACTCAACGATACTATATTTTATAACAAATACATATATATAGATAAACATCCAAGACCCGGGCCAATCAGAAAAAGATCATTTTTCATCTTGACCCGACCGGGGATCGAACCCGGGACCTCTCGGTTCAGTGGCAAGAACTTTACCACTGCGCCACTGAGGTCGTCAAAATTAAACTTTGAAATTAAACTCGACAGTTCTTTTTACCGATCGTTTTGTTAAAGCTTCTGTATCGTGAAAATCGTTATCAAACACGCGCGCAGCGTCGCGTAGCGTTGTGCAGCGTTACGTCGCTCACGCAGGACCTGATAAAGGGTTTCCATGTTACATATTAATAACTTCGGGGTTCCTTAGGCAACAGTTTGACCCTTTGCTCTTGATTGACATTGCATAGTTTAGGAGCTTTGGTTATAACAGTTGGGACGAAGATTATGATCTTACGTATTACTTTCATCTCTCGGTTATTTCTCATACATAGAGCGTTGGAGCCCAGGGCCCGGCCCCAGTTCTCATAGCTGGTGGGAAAATCGAAGTACTCTGGAAGGAAGGAACTCTGTGATATTCAGGAATGAGCCGGAAAAACGCACCTATGTTATTTATTTATTTATAAAACTTTATTGTTCCAAAAACTAAATTAATAGTTTAAAAAAAAATACTAGAAATACACGCTTTTATAAGTGCACGTAAAAGCCGAATCGTGGTCAAAGTTCTTTACAAAATCTTTCTAACAAGTCCAAACGCAGCTATGATACTTGGTTCCATCATGAAGCTCCAGTTCACATCTTCCGGCTCCATCATCAGATCAGTTCGACAGCACCATATTATCGTATTATCATCAGAACTACATACAGCTGCCAATTGTCATGACGCCACGATCCTTGGAAGATGGTTAAATTAGTTACCTTATATTGCATTACATAATTTCTTACATACACACAGGTCGACCTAATAAAAGCGTGTTAAAAACAGTCTTGGCGCAAAATGTCCTTTTCTTACAATGTCCTTTCTCATAATGTCCTTTTCTCGAAATGTTCTTTCTCAGAATGTCTTTTCTCAAAATGTCCATTTCTCATAATGTCCTTATCTCAAAATGTCCTTTTCTCAAAATGTCAATTTCTCATAATGTCCTTTTCTCAAAATGTCCTTTTTATAAAAAAAAGTGTTTTAATCAGTTGCTTATCTAAATTATGATCAAAAACACATTTTGAGACAGGACATTTCGAGAAAACGACATTGGGAGAAAAGGACATTTTGCGCCAAGACGTTAAAAACAGACAAGCAGACTTATAAACAAACAAGCTGTTTACCCGACGAAAATTATAAGAGAGGGAAGATATTAACTATATGTATTGTATGTAGATGCTACTTGAGTAGAACAATTCAGTAGACCGCAGCCGACCACGAGACAAAGCGCACAAATGTTTGTCGACTCGCCGCGAGTTTGTTAGCGTGGTGGGGTCCCACTAGGCTTGCCGACCGTCCCGGATTATCCGGGACGGTTATTATATGATTAAAAAATATATAAATAGTTTTTTTTACTACCATTATGTATGTGTTGGTTGTGTCCTGCGTAATATACCAAAGTCCCGAATGACGAGCTGGGAAATCCCGGAATTGCCTTTTTTGAGTTGGCAAGCCTAGGTCTCACTAATAGCGTCCAAATAATCTTTAGGAATGAGGCTAATGCCAGCGACTGTGCCACTACGGTCTCTGGTGTTGTGGAAGGTTAGTTTTCACCCAAAAACTTAATAGCAGCGTGATATTATTGAGAATTGAAAACTAGTCTTTGCACGCGTCATGTTTGTGCGTCCGTAAATATCTTATTATTGTTAATATCTCGGGTTCTAAGCAACGTATCGCGATGAAACATATACTAGATTTCAAGTTAGACTACTATCTAAACAGCTATGAAAACAGCATTAAATTTTATTCAGTTCATTTTGCGTACGAATATTTTTTTATCAAATCTAAGAACTAATATTTATTTTAACTAGTAAATAAATAATTTAAATATCTTTGTGGCGTGCAGTAGAATTATTAAGACGCCTTTTCCCTAAATAGTATACAGATTAAACACAATAAATTAGCTGCATCGCCGACCGTACTCAAAGCTTTAAGAGTTAATACCCGAATGAGAAAAAAAATCCATTTTTAGTACACCTGCTACGTTTGAGTATTAATAATCCCTCATCACAGCCGATAAAGTTACAAATAAATCGTGGTCCCAGTTGCAGCGAGAGCTTAATGAGCGTTTAGGAACTTTAGTACTTTACTTAGGTTTAGGATCCGTTTGCGCCCCGTGGACTCGACGGTAACGGATATTCTGCTGTGTCAGCATCTCGCAGCGTTCCCCACATGCGTAAAACGGACATACGTTTCCTGGATCGAAACTGGTTTTGAACAAAAAATCATTTTTTTCTTGTCCTCAACTGGTTAGAAATCAGTGATTTCCATAGCAGCTGCAGGGAATGAAAACAATAAAACATAATTTGCAAGATCGTAGACTCTTGCAACCTAATTTTAAAGCAGATATGTGAGCGGAAATGTTGTATACACGTTTGTTTAAATGACAATACATTACAATGACATGCATTAACTGATAGCGCATCAGGATCGGCTCCCGACGGGGGAACTCCTCCACACTTTTTGTACCGTGTTGAAAGGAATAAGATCTCTCTGCAATGCACCTGGTATGTAAAATTATATTTTTGTAAAAACTTATTATGTGAAATATATGTCGAAAGTCACGTTTATTTCAATTATTTTGTGTCAATTGCAAATGAGATTGACGAGTAAACTAAAAAAAGTGAATTGGCGGGTTTACTGTACAGGTTATCTTTTTATAAATCCAAGCGATATATTTTCCGTGACAAATGTTTTGAGGAAACAAATCTGGGAAACTAAAGCGTTTCATACAAAAGCGTTTGCGGAGCCGATAAACTTTTTGCATGATTAGGTTGGGGTGTGACTATAAACGATGTGTTTCTTACAACACAAATTATTTAAATATTTTTTTTGAAGTTGTCAATTTGCTCCTTACTACCGTCCTCAAATCCTTACTAATATTATAAAGAGAAAACAGTTTGTTTTTTTTTGTTTGTAATGTATAAACTCAAAAACTACTGAACTGATTTTAATTAAATTCGGCACAGAGATAAACGAAACCTTCAGGAGTAACATAGGCTACAATTTTTAATTAAAGGTTTTACCCGTGCGAAACCGGGTCCGGCTGCTAGTCTATTATAAGACTGTCCTGTATCGTGTATCCCAAATCTATCTAATTACAGCATTATTCAGCAATCATCCTATTTCATTGTCATATTCGACTGACAATTTATTTCTTCTTGTTTCTATTTTAAATATCATAATATATTTCTCCGTGTATGCATTTTCTTCCTATATAGTCCTCATATTCTTCTTCGTCAAGTCGACCGTTCTAATTGCAACTATAGACCTCATAAGATCCTAACATCCCATTTTGTGTGAATCAATTTTCCGTGATGTATTTTACAATTAGGCTCAATATATTTTTCACCAACTCTTTTATTCAAAACTCTCAATAGCAAATTGAAATTATTCGTGTATCTCTACGCAGTTGTATATTTATAATATGGCTTATAGATTTGATAATTATCATATTAATTCATATAAACTGTTGGGGAAAATAATAATTTTTTCAAGCATTCTTGCGAACAGTACATTGAGGTATTAGAGTATTAAATAGACACGCCGCTGCTGCAAGTGGGACCCCATCCAACCGAACGAGTTCCCAACTTGCCTCATATAAAAGGCTTTCTTCACAAAATTTTCATATTACTTTAGTACCAATAAGTGTAGCTAAAGCGGCTCTCGCGGATATGGAAAGCAATCTCGAAGATTTTATTACAGTGAAGGGAACGAACGCGTTTTTTTATTAATAATCAGTGATTTTTTTTTTCGGGATATTGTTTCTGTTTCGAGAATGATTTGTGTGCTTTATATATTATGCCGTCAAAGTATTGTTATAGTAATACACGAAATAATATTCAAAGTATGTATATCTTGTTTTATTTATTTGTTAAGACATTGTAACCTCGGTTTCTATTCAAATATCTATTCTATATTTTTATTTATTAGCTCATTCATGTGTCCCACTGCTGGGCAAAGCCCTTCCCTTCCTTTTTCCATAAAATATTCAGTTTGGCGACCTCGGTGGCGCAGTGGTAAAGTGCTTGCCTCTGAACCGAGAGGTCCCGGGTTCGATCCCCGGTCGGGTCATGATGGAAAATGATCTTTTTCTGATTGGCCCGAGTCTTGGATGTTTATCTATATATGTATTTGCTATAAAATATAGTATCGTTGAGTTAGTACCCCACATAACACAAGTCTCGAACTTACTTTGGGGCTAGCTCAATCTGTGTGATTTGTCCTAATATATTATTATTATTATCATCTGCAATTTACAAAACGTAAGCACTAAGTATATAAGATATGCGTGCCAATAGTCTGACTAAAGTCAAATTCAATAAGGTTGGCCATAAAGGCCATAAAATCAAAGAAAACAAATTTCAAGAAAATGTAATGTGCGGCTGTCAAACAAAATGGCAGCCGAATGTTGTCAATCACTGTCATCGGCAAGTGGGAGCAATGAACTTTATGGCCATTCTACATGAACAAAACTTTACTAAAGATGCCAAAGACACATGCATGCGAAGTAGGAAAGCGAACTCTGGGCTCCGACGTCAAAAAGCGGAGGAAGAAACAACCGAGAAAACGCTCATAAGTATGTAAGAGAGAGAAATAATTCATAGTTCTTTTTAATCAAACAAAAATCTGGAATGAATCGATTTTCTTTTTTTGTCGCAGTAAAACAATGAAGCATAAAAGTTACACAACCTTTCACTGACCTTGTTTTAATAGACCAGTTTATTTGAACGTTCCTTTTAACTAATTGTCACGCGAGGTTTAGTACATTTGTAGTTATTTCCACTGGGACGCGGTATATGTCCTATTAATATTACTGATCCTACTAATATGATAAATGCGAAGTTTGTGTGGACGATATTTGTTACTTCACGCAAAATCAGGACGGGTTCATTTTATCCCGAATTTCCCACGAGAGCGAAGCCTATGGGCGCAGCTAGTATTAAATAAAATAAAAGAGACAATAAAACGTGAAAAACTTGAGACAATCAATCAAAATGATAAAATATTTTCTTTTTGTCTTTGCCAATTTTTCCACACGAACTTAAATATTTCAGCCTATTTTGGGTATGAATTATTTTGACAACGCTCAACGGCCCGCACTAAGCACTAAGCACTACAATGGACACAAACACAGAAACGGGATACAATAACTGAAGAAGAAGCGGCGCAAATTTTATTTTTACACTCAATCATATTTTAGATCACTTTCATTCAAGCACATTGAGTTATAAATATTAAACTAAGTATTGATTGTTGAAAGTAGGACTTCGTCGGTAGGCCAATCGAGCTGAAATCACCCTGAACCGGTTCAATCTGGTTCGCAAATAGGCATACAGCCCACACGCTTCAGGAATATAACAATTAAGTGGGTGTAAACCCGCACACTCGCGCCACAATCACATTTTTTTCATGTTTTAGTTCATACATTCATATAGATTTATTGGCAACACTAGTCAGAGATTTAATTCGAGTCGCTTAAGGGTGAATTTCACGAGCGTTTTCAACTCCGCCGAGGTCTGTCATTTGTGTTTATTAAAACGCCACACGCCGCGTTCAAACGGTCGTGAAATTCAGCCATAAAATCATCTTCTGACATAACTTTTACCGTATATCTATACTATTATTATAAAGAGGTAAGCGTTTGTGAATTCGTGAGTTTCGTGTGTTCGAGGCGGGTAATCTCCAAAACTACCGAACCGATTTCAAAAATTCTTTCAGCATTAGAAAGGTACATTATTCAAGATTGCTATAGGCTATATTTTATCTCAAAATTCCCACGGGAGCGAAGCCCCGGGCAACATCTAGTACCGTTACATAGTAGTAGCCTTGTGCTATCGCTGCAATGCTTTCGTGGCACATGTCAGTGCTACACGTACTTCGTAGCACCTCTACAGATTTCGCTACGAAATTCAGTGCAATATTTTATTACTCACTAGCAGCTCGTCCCGGCTTCGCTCGGGTAAAATCACAATAAATTATACTTAGATCTCTAAAACCACGCCACGGATTTTGATGCGGGTATCATTAAAGCTATTACCCTGTGCCTACTAGCGAGACCTAATATTTGTATTAATTTCTTTTATTTCTTAGCTAATAATAAAAAAAAATGTTTTGACAGATTGTGCCAAACTAAATAAAGCCAGAACTTTTTCTTACAACAAATTCCTTAGAAAACTGTAATACTTTCTACAAAAATCCTATTATTATTATAAATGCGAAAGTTTGTGAAGTATGAGTGTGTGTGTGTGTGTGTATTTTTGTTACTCTTTCATGCAAAATCTACTGGACTGGATTGTTATGAAATTTGGTACACGGGTAGAGTATAACCTGGAATAACACATAGGGTACCGTTTATCCCGAAATTCCCACGGGAGCTAGATCTTTATAAAGTGTAGTATAATGTTAAAACTAATCGTTTCATTTTCGCTAAGAAAGCAGAGTTCGAGCGACGCCGGCACGGGCCGCTTGTATGAAATATAGAGATATTTTAATTGCAAATAATATATTGACATTTCCTTATTTCCTCTCATTATTTCACAAGAAAATAAGTATATAATAAGCAAATGACACCACAGTAAGTGCTAACGCCTCGAAAAGAATGGCTTCCGGCCTAAGGCGGACCCTTTACATACAAATGCATTTTAAAATTATTTGCATATTCAATGTAGCGGAAATCGCCCTTATCGTAAAGCTGAGTATCCACTGGCCCTTCAAAATATCCTGTAAATTATTTATTGATACATGTGTTTAGGCCTCCTTACGTTTAAGATCCTATACATGTACAGGGTTACTGGTATCTAACGCATAACCTTCCAAAGGCGCATAAGGTACATAGAGACTAACATCTTTTGTTCTACGACTTTTGTCTAAACGTAATAAATAAATAAAAAAAAACATTTTTCTAGTTTTAATTTCATATCTATATGTTCGATTCCGCTATAACACTACTGTACTGTCTCGTGTTGCTTGGCTATTACTGAGAGTTAACATGTGTAGAATCGCAAATTTAGATTGTATTTTTTTATATGAAAAAAAAAATTACGTATCACAAAAGGTCGTAGAATAAAAGTTGCTTGTTTTGATGTACCCAAGTAGTCTTTCAGGGGTTTTGCGTTTGATACCGGTAACCCTGTATATAGTAGGTACCCATAGCCTAAAGCGTCGCGTACTGTGCCCTTTAAAAGAGAACTCCCTGAGAGAATGAGATCCCTGTCATGTTTTTCCCCAAGAAATTAATTGGGAAAACAATAGAACGCGCAGATGAGAAAGATTTGAAATAATTAACTACAACTATTCGGAAGAACAGTGGAAACCCAGCTTTACCAGTAAAATTGTATTCTATAGATATTTTGTATAATAAAACCGAACGGTTATGTCTTCTGCGAACATTATCTCAATGTTACTGAATGGAAATTAACAGCTCTGTTTTAACTTAATAAAGTTCATGCCATCGTTATGCGGAGAAATGAAAAGTGAATTGAAAAATTAACCTAAAATATGATCTTTTTTTTTAATATTGTATATTTACTTTAATATATCGTATTGTGTCCCACTGCTGGGCAAAATCCTCCCCTTTTGGCTTCCAAAGGTATCTTGAGCTATTTGTTGCCAACCACGCTGAAACTTGACTAAGTTATCCCTCCATCTTGTATCTTATGGTCAACCCGACGTCTGCGCCCTTCGGGAACCCAAGTTGTGGTGATCTGTGCTTATTTCTCTGGCGGATTTAGGCAAATATGACCCGACCAGTTCCACGTGAAATTACATTAGTATTTAATCTTTTACTAGCTGCATCTCGAGCGGTTTTTCATTCGTTGTAATTTATAAAAATACTTATGTTTTAATTTTATGTACAATAGTGCGCGCCATCTACTTTATAAAGCGCCGTTGATTGTTAGTCGTTTTGGACAAATCGTACGGGAATCGCGTATGTTCGGGATAAAATGTACCTTATGTATTATTCCAAAATATCAGTTACCTCAATAGCAAATTTAATGAACATTGGCTCCGCCGCCAGGCATTAAGAAGCAACAAACTTTATAACATAAGTGGGATTCAAATTTAATTTGTATCGCAGAAAATGCCGATGAATTACACACATGTGGTATTAACGGTGAATTACACACTCAAATTTGACGTTGACTTTAACCGGCGCGCCGCCGACGTCTAAATGTAGGCGCCATTTTGTCTAAACAAAATGGCGTAATTTGCGTTTTTCTGTGCACGTTAAAGACGACGGCGCAACCCACTCAAGTCCATTGTTAGCTTTTATAGTAGTAAAAAAGGTTTAAATAAGTAACAATTTTATTTGTTGTCTTGACTTAATAATATGTAGCTTTGTATATTTATATTGGAATAAATAAAATAAATAAATATATTGGGACAAATCACACAGATTGAGCTAGCCTCAAAGTAAGTTCGAGACTTGTGTTATGGGATACTAACTCAACGATACTATATTTTATAACATATACATATATAGATAAACATCCAAGACCCGGGCCAATCAGAAAAAGATCATTCGATCAGGGGATCGAACCCGGGACCTCTCGGTTCAGAGGCAAGCTCTTTACCACTGCGCCGCCGAGGTCGTCAAAATTCAACTTCAGAATGAAGAGCCCTGGGCCCACAGGGAACTGAGTTATATATCAATAAGAAATTATGTCCATTAGTCAAAGTTTTAGCAGAGATTGCATGTGTGTAAGATGTTTGATATGTTTGTGTAGCGAGAGCGAGATTATCAGTCTCGATCGCCTCAAGGGGAGAAGATCTTCCCGCCAGGCTGGTGCAGCGCCGGGGACCGCACGCGCCAGACGGTGTCATGTCGGAGGTTGTATATATGCTTCCAATCGAAAACGCACTGTCTGCGCGGTCTAGGCTTGTTAGCTTCTGTAGTAAGTCATTCTACCGTAGTGATTTTGCTTATGTAACACATGTAAGTTTAAAAACTTTTTCATTTAACCTTTTGTATATCATGTTTTTTTTTTAAATATTTTTTCTTTCTTTTGGCATGTGCGAAAACGGCGTGACCAGGCATTTTAACGCAATCCTGTAAACTATACTTCTATACTTTTATCATAAAGAGGAAAGCGCTTTGTGAGTTTGTATGTTTGAGGCGGGTAACCTCCGAAACTACCGAACCGATTTCTTTCAAAATTCTATCACAATTAGAAACGTACATTATCCAAGATTGCTATACGCTATATTTTATTTCAAAATTCCCAGCGAGCGAAGCTCCGGGCAACATCTAGTCTCTTATATTACCAATTAATTCGGAAGTGTTTAATGCGTATTACATAAAAAAAAACGTATTTATTTCAAGTTGTCCAAATAAAAGCAAAACAAAATCGCGAGGCAGGAATAGTCCGTCACGCCCACAAACGCGTGTGACGTGACGTAACCACTAGATGTGGCTATTGTAATGGCCATCCATACTTTCATAAAAAATATTATAGACGCGAATGTTATTTCGTTTATTTGTTACATCTTCACGCTTTATTTACTCAACCAACAGAGTAGTACATTTCTCGTGGAAAATTCATGTTGGATACCTTTAGGCGACATTAATAACATCCGATACTAATCTAAGATTAAGGTATTACAGTCGCGAATAATTATTTTAGGGTAAAGAGACAGTTAACTTAAGCTACAGTATTTTTACAGGGATTTTTTTTCACTTTTAACTTCTTTTCTACCGCGGGCGAAGCCGCGGATAACAATTAGTCAAGTAAAAGTGTCGTTTCCATAGCTTTAGACAGGGATCGCGTGATCAACAACTATTAAACAAAGCCTTTTTAAGTACAATCTCGCTGTGAAACTCCGATCTTTAATAGTTTTCTAATGGCCCTATAGTACAGTCCACAGCGGAACAATCTACAGAAAATCGTAATAAATTCGTCTCTATTACTAAAGCATACGAGTCAATGTGGGTTCAGCCTTTTATAGGTTGTATTACCATTTGATTAACGATTGGTTTTGCTTCGCTTTTGGCACTCGCTTTAACTATTTAGCGTTTCGACTAAAGGCCGGTGCACACCTCGTGCGTTGTGCTACGATGGAATTAACAAGTGTGTACATCCCAACTAATATTTTTATTACGAAAGTCTCGCTATCTGTCACGCTTTCACGGTTAAACCCGTATATTAAGCTTTAAAACTATCCAATCAAATGAATTTACGAACGAGGTTCTTGTCGATGGATTATTTTCCATTCTACTTTTTTTGCAACCACAGATTTTACCACTCTATACGACACGACACTTTAAAAATAAACAAAAAATAAATTAACCTAGACAAAAATTACAAGTGTACTTAAATAGACACTACTTTGTTAATAAATCCAGTTACATATTTTTAATTGTCGAGTCGACTCTCTACAAATACGAATGCAAGCTTAACAAGTGATTTAAAACTATTTAAAACATCCCTACACATAAATGTTACTATCATATAAATGATTTCCCAAATGATGACATTGAAAATCTAATTTATTATCAAGCTAAATGACCTAGACAAATGATTAATTACCTTTTGTTGATAAATATGCTACTTAAAAATTGTTAATTTTTTATTTTATTATTGTATTAAATATCATTTGTAAGCCCCACGTGGCAACGTCACGTCACAATGTGTTTGTACCATCTTTATTAACCTATGATTCACAATGAAATAAATTAATTTTAATTTGACCATTTAAATCTTAGTCTTATTATCTTTGTCCAGTTCCTATTTCATTTCCGTGCACCAGTTCAGACTTTAAACTCAAAAACTAACGATAAATTACCGCAAATTATGCGAACGATTCCCTAAAAGATATTAAAGATGGTAGAAATAAATTCCAACGTTTTATCACAACTTCTTAAATAGTAGAAAACCAATATAATGGTAATTAACCTTGTATAAAACCGCGGAATGATAAAAGAAAACTTAAGATTTCTACTAAAGATAACGTTCACAAATCGAACGCAACGTTTCTAAATTCGAATCGCTCGTATTTTATTTTAATAAAGTCAAATTTCGAACATAACATTTCAAAGACTTAAAAAAAAATGTTGGTATTTCGTTTTCAATAAATTGACATACTACCATTTCATCACATTTTTTTTATAACCTAATTAAAAGGTGACTACGAATAGTCGAATATCGAACATTATCGGACGATGCAAAATTATGCGATTATCGATAACATATCGAATCAAATGCTCGTGTTAATTAAAGTTCAGAATATATTAGCATGTTAATTAGACGGAGAATGTTATTCAACTGGTTATTTTATGACAGACATGCTCATCTTTATTTTTATTATATAAAACTGTAGCGCCACTTCGGTCTGTCACATATTTTTTACAGATATTTAGTAAACTGATAATATATTTTAGGTTATATTGATATATAAAAAACGACCGAAAACATATTTTTGTCTCGGGTTCGATCCCCGGTCAGGTCAACATGGAAAATGATCTTTTTCAGATTGACCTGGGTCTTGGATGTTTATCTATATATGTATATGTTACAGGATATAGTATCGTTGAGTTAATATCCCATAAAACGAGTCTCGAACTTACTTTGAGGTTAAATCATTCTGTATGATTTGTCCCTTACATATTTATTTATTATATAAGGATATTAAATATATTAGTATGTCCCGATATGTGACGAAACATGAATAAATTGAAGTAGGGTTTTCACCGCCCCAATTTACACATACAGGGCTTCAGTAGGTATCGCGTGTTCAGGAACATCGATCGTTATCATCACCGCTAAGATTTATGACCGGCTGTTCTGTTTGCTGTACTGGATAAAGCCTCGTATCTGTCTATCTCTGTCTCTTATCTTCACGATACCGGTTGCATTCAACGCTGTGACGCTATGACGCCCGTGGTTAGGGTAAAAAATAGATACGGCTGGGATTTTACGACGCGGTAATCGTAAAAGTCCTGTCTATACCCTCGGAAAAACCTAGCACCAGTGTTAGCAATAACAATTTCCATACAGTTTTTGCGTGATGGTTTACGCATCACGCAAAAACTACTGGATGGAAATTGTTGCGGTTACGTAAACATACAGACAGACAAAAGTTAAAAAAAAATAAATAAATAAATAAAAATATATATTAGGACAAATCACACAGATCGAGCTAGCCCCAAAGTAAGTTCGAAACTTGTGTTATGGGATACTAACTCAACGATACTATATTTTATAACAAATACATATATAGATAACCATCCAAGACCAGGGCCAATCAGAAAAGATCATTTTCCCTCATGACCCGACCGGGGATCGAACCCGGGAGACCTCTCGGTTCAGTGGCAAGAACTTTACCACTGCGCCACCGAGGTCGTCACAAAAAAACTGTTTTGTCTTCTATAATTAGGCCCATAAATTAATTTTATTTAATATCTTCTACTTATGAAATAGACATAGGCCACTTATAATTTTAAATACTAAATATGTAGTAATTCCACAAAAAGCTACAAACTACTGTTTGGTTTTGCAATGCATTTTCCTTTCTGTACTTGAAATATTTAATGCGGAATATATTCCAGTGGCTCTCTGTGAGGAAACACTCACATAAATCAACAAATACGGAACGAAAAGAAATTGTTTCGTGTGTTTTTTTTTAAAGTTTGTACATTTTAAAAGTTTGTATGATATTGTGTTATACAAAAGGTAAAAAAAAATGAAATATTGCTATATCCTACAGTTCTGAAAGAAATTAATTGAGATAACTGCTTATGTTAAACCTGAACGTATCTATCGTCTGTGCCAAAATTCATCAAACTCAGATCAGTAGTTTTCGAGTCAATTCATTACAAACAAAAAACAAATATTTCCTCTTTATAATATTAGTATGGATAAGGTATAATTTAGCAACTTGCAGCTGATTATAGCGTAACAGGTAAATATTTTATTAGTACCAAGAACTTTAATAGTTAAAAAGACAACTTTTCGTATTGGGTTTTATGAGGTTAGTTTCGTAACTAAACTTGGTTAGTTCTTGAGTTACTAATATTTTATATGGATTCTCTAGATCAACTTTAATATTTATAAAAGGAATTAGTCGTTGTTAAGGATGATATGCGTGCCAATGGTCTGACAACTAGGGATGCCGACGACCGTGCCGAAGTGGAGACGAAAAAGTAGGAAAGCGGACCTTGGAGTCCGACGCTCAACAGCTGATGAAGAACCGAGCACACGCTCGGATGGGAAAGATTACCATTTATTTAATTATAAATTCCAATAATGATTATGCCCACAACTATTTTTGAGAGATTACATTTTTAAGTCCTTTTATAATGTGTTAAATTGCAATTTTATTCAAACGAGCTATTTAAAAATACACTCAACACAAAATAAAATAAATATATCTATAAATCAACTACTCTATTAAATATTATTTTATAATTATACAGAAAAACACCATTAAACGGTAAATAACAATTTAAATACACGATTGACTTAATTTTAACGGTGTCTTCTGCAGTAATAAATTAAAAAGTTACTTGTTTTTTTTTGTGTTGACTTATTAGTCTATGGTTGGCGTGACAACTCGACATACCCCCTATACGTTCGTTATAAAATACTGTTTAAAATAAATAGGTATATGGTCACCATGAGAAATCTCGAGTGTCGAGCTAAACGAGCGATTTCGGTAGTTAGCCATAGACAAAATAATAATATAGAGTAGTCATTGATATAGAGTAGTCTACTCTTTCTACTACTCTCTTCTTTCCTTTTCTAGCCATTGGGCTATGGTTAATTATTTTCTATATTCTTATTAATATCCTAGTAACTTGAATATACCTGTAATTGTTATTGTTATTTGTTTATCTTTAGTAAACCATTGCTTGGTGACAGATCAACAATTTTACGTACTTTTATTTCGTTTCATTATCATATCGTCTTTATCAGCCGGTGAACCGATAACCGATTTTGGAAAATGTAAGAACTTCTCAGTGTTAATTTATTAATTTAATACACTATATAGACTAGCAGTTAAACATATTATAAATACCAAAAACAGCTTCCTAAAAATTATCTCACTGGAAAAATACGTTTTCTTCATAGTCGTATTGCTTCATGGCTGAGGGTGGTTATTACGTGGAGTGAAATACACACAACAACTTTCTTGGCATTATTAATGGAGTGGTTTGCCATTGCCTTATCCATTTCACACACAAGTTAATAAGAATCAACCAGTGTGCAGGTTTCCTCACGATGTTTCCCTTCACCGGAAGCAAGTGGTGGTCGATGAAAACTACTACATGAGACAGATTGGTATACAATCTCATGTGGCACGAGTAGGATACGAACCTGGGACCTTTCGATCCACAGGCGGGCGTCTTAACCATTACACCACCACCGATTCCGAATCCCAAATGATTCGAATCCCGAAACATTGGAACAATTTACACTACTATACCAACTAATACAACCAATTTTATCTTTTCTAGGCGCCAAGCCAAGGATACCCTTTAGAATTTTGCATATCAAATTCTTAATTAACTTAAATCTTACTTGTAAATTATATAGATAAGAAAATAATTTTAATATTATATCGTTCTCTAAATTAAGATTCGTTATAAGTACAGTTTTTAACATATTACGTACTATACGAGTTTAATATTACTTATTGTACAAATACCATACTTCCTTCCTTCTTTTCGAGTGTAAAATCTGACGTGACTTTTACGACTACCAATCGGCGTCTAGTCGTCGCATACACACAAAGTAATAAAGCGCTGAAAACACAAAGTACCTACCTACGCCATTTTGTCTAAACGTCAGCGGCGCGCAGATCAAAGTCAACATCCAAATTGACTGGTGCACACTAGTGTACATTGTCAACCAGCGTTTGTATACTAATTTAGATTATGTGACTCACATTTTCGAAAACTACTAAATTTTCTATGTAGGTGCTTGTTTACGGGTCAAAAAATCATTCTAACTCCAATGTATGGTGATTCTAAATTTTTGTACTGAATATTAATTATAAGACATAATAACATAAAATTTATTAATGCTCAAGATTGTGAATTGTAAACTTTGATTATGTCTGTCTGTACAGTCGCATTATCAATTTGTGAATAGTTAACGTTAAGTCATCATTCTAACAGAGGTTTTTTTAAAATATATTTTACTTAAAATGTCTACTGTCTCTCATGAATTATAATTGCATCTTCTATCCAACACGACGACGCCAAACATACAAACAAACAAACTGTAACGTAAATAAAGAGATATGTCTCAACAATACATCTGCAGAGATGATGCTTCTCAAACATAACTTGATAAAACTATTATGTTAAGAAACGTGTTATCAGTATGTGCAACATAAACCCCTGTAATTAATGATAAACTGACCTACCTCAACTCTTCACAAAGTTTTAATCTAATCTAAATAAAACAATACCTAATAATAATAAAAAATCTTCACGAAATAAAACAATAAATAAATATTCGTGTCATCAAAATTAACAAATTTTATATTGCTAAACGCATGTCATACCTAGATGATTTTTAAACTAAATTTAAAGGGATGAAAAAATTTGCAACTTGAACAGGAATCGAACCCATAACTGTCTCATCTATTTCGAATTAAAATAATTGATTTAAAAGAAATTACTTTTTTTTACATCCAACCATATGAACAGGCGGAGGGAAGCGGTGGTGGTGTAAGTAGTAAGTAGTTGTCATCGACCACTTGCTAGGAAAACATCGTGAGGAAACCTGCACACTGGTTGATTATTAACTTGTGTGTGAAATGGAGAAGGCAATAGCAAACCACTCCATTTTCTTATGCCAAGAAAGTTGTTGTGTGTGTTTAATACCACGTAATGACCACGACCCTCAGCCATGAGGAATACGACTATGATGAATATGAACAGGCATACCCGCTGCCAGGCCCACCTGATGGTAAGTAAACTCAAACTCAAATATTCTTTATTTTCTCTACAATCCTAGTTGTATGATAGACAGATATTTATACATATTGTACGTACATGGTAGATTTTAATAAACAAGATTGTGAGAGACTGGTGTCTGAACTAAGCAGAGCTTGTATCTCGAGTAGTCACCACAACCTGTCAACGCCTTCAACACCAGGTCTTAGGTCACCAGGCTTAGGGTCTTTTGCCACAGTGCCCTGTAATCACACCGCCTCTCTCGCAAACAGGACTATAACAATGCCCACTCACGACTATTTCCGTAACTTCCCTGCGAAACGGCGTTTGGTTTAAGTTATTAAATGTGTACTGTTATATTTCTTAAAGGAAATTTTAAAAAAGCAGGTACCTAGCCAAATTAATCCATATTCCAAATATCAATAAACCAGTAAATTCTGTTTAAACAACCATAATTTACAATCTGCGTTATCCTATCCAATTTCTTGTACCCCTTGAATTTCACAGCTGACTGAATGATAAATATCCTGTCCGGATTCGAACCCGCGACCCGCGTAAATCAATACTGCACCGTGATTTGAGATCGGGCTCTCAAATAAATATTACGGAGAGAGCTTTTCAAAAGAGCTTTTTGATAGTCCGGGAGAACATTTCGAGTTCCTAATGCATTCAATGTTTTGGAGATGGTGTTTTATTCATTTAACAGTTTATTTTACAAGGAAAAAATAGAAAATTAACTTCTAAGGTCGAAGCGGTGATGTTGTTGTAATGGTTAAGACCACATGTAAACCGAAAGGTGCTAAAGTCGTATCCTACCCGTGCCACATGAGTTTGTATATCTTGCTCCAGTGAAGGAAAACCTCGTGAGGAAACCTACATTCTGGTTGTTTATCAACTTATGTATGAGGGCAATGGCAAACCACACCATTAATAGTCGTTGTGTGTTTCATTACACGGAACGACCACGACCATCAGCAATGAGGAATACGACTATGATGAAGAAAAAGAATTTTAAAGGTACTTACAATTGAAATTTCTACCAGCAGATCCATGAGAAGAAAGTTTAAAAGAAAGACAAGTGAATAGATATTCAATTAATTGGCCCACTTTAATTTGATAGAATGATAAGTAAGATTGATAATTTTTAACCCCCGACGCAAAAAGAGGGGTGTTATAAGTTTGACCGCTAAGTGTGTCTGTCTGTGTACGAGGCACTGTAGATCATCAACGGGTGTGCCGATATCGAAGCGGGTTTTTTTAATTTGATAGCAAATTTTTATGCGGTAGTTCTTAGATATGTTTGATGAAAATCGGTTCAGCCGTTCTAAAGTTGTAGTAGCGAAATGAATATTGAATGTCGGAGGTTTTTTAATTTGTCTTACAAATAAACTTGTGATTCAAATTAAAATCATTTATTCAGAAATTAGACCTTCACAGGCACTTTTTCTCGTAAAATTTTATATTTATAGTTATTTCTCACAAGCTAGAAACTACTGGCATTTCGGAACGGCCACTGCTGTGAAGAAATGTCGAATGAAACTCAATTGTACAGTGTTGGTCCCTATCATGCCAGAAGGGCTTACCATTATTGTTTCTTACAACGTTTTTTTCTAATAATATATAAAATCAAAAAGAGTATACTTATCTACTAATCAATAGGAATACCTACGGAGATATTAGGGGTGATAAAACAATGTTATACGAGCAAGTATTCTATGAATCAAAGCGTGGGTGTGTAAGCTTATGTAAATAGATTTTTCCAGCGTCTTCCCTTACATATATATTACATTGATAAACTGAAATTAACTGTTTGAATGGGTAAACAGTACAAAAAACATATGCACATGGATATTTATATAATTTAGCCAGTGGGAAACCTGTGGTTAGATTGCGCGATGACCTGCGAAAGATTGCATTCTGGATGCGTAAAACCGTACGATGATGATTTAAAAAAATAAATAAAAAATATCACCATTGATTAATGACGACGAAATTTTATTAATTACGAACTATTTTGTTCAATATAAAGCATGACAGATCAGCAACGCTTTTGACTTTTTGCAAAATAGACAATTTGATTATGTAAGCCATTACCTTCCAGCGTTATCAAATAAATAATAAAAGCAATCTTCAAAGCAAATTATACAAACGATTAAAGTATAAAAACGACCCCGACATTTCTTATGTCAAAATCGGTTTGTCTGTTTGGACGTTACGATGACATAAAGTAAGACGGACATAAAGTAAGTACACGTATACGTCAAAATTGGAAGAACACCCTTCGTTTGTTGTAGTAAATTACCTAGTAAAATATTAAGTAACATTTGTATTTGACGTTCTAAATATTTGTCTATTAGTTTGCAGCACTGGGACACATCAATAAAAAAAATATTATTGGAGCGCGAACCACAGATACTTATAAAAACATTATTTAGGTACATTGTTTGAACTCAGTCTAACCTGATGGGATGCAAAAAGTCTAAGGTTTTACAAGCAAGCTGAAAACATGCATATTCGCTGATACCTTCCAGATCCTAGGTAGGTGCATTAGGTTCGAGAAATATCGACACGGTGAGAAAATTCCATGCAATTACAGTTTTACATTTTTATAATTCAATTACACAATGCATACTTTTATTTTGCTTTTTTGCCATAAATTTATTTTTGGAAATATAATTATATCCAATTTGTTTCATTACGTAACAATGAAATTTATTATTCTTGGAAAATTTATTGTGATTTTTGAAAAAGTCTTTTTCTAAAATGTTTTAGAATGTTTACATTCTAGGTACCTATATTCTGTAAAATACCCTTAGTACCTACAGATTTGAAACATTCTATTCTGGATTAAAACATGATTTATGTAAATATTATTTTGTATTTTATTATTATTTTTTATTATGTGATCCTAAAGACTCCTATGTGGAGGAAAATCTATTAAAAAATAAACCGATATAGTTTAGGTATTTTATACCTACGTTAAGGAAATGTCAAAATGTAAGTTTAGTTTTCACGAAAATCAATCTGGAAAAATCTTAACGCTGAAAGATTTTATGTAATAAATAATATTATGCAAAAAATTACCGTCAATTCAACTGTGGTATCCAAAAACGCACACCAAAAACGTAGAATCCTTTTCACAAATCCTTTTTTTCAAAATCACTCAAAACAAATCACTTTAAAATCACTTTCAATTTAGTATCACTAAAAAAACTAATACACTGTCACAAAAATCCGAATATTATTTTAAAAAAAAAAAACAAAATTTCGTCCACCGCCGAATTAGCAACTTCAAAAACTCGAAAAACGAATAGCGTTCCGTGACACGCGCGACGCAGCCTTCCTTCTAAGCGGTGGCTGGACGAATGCCTTTTGCGCATGGTTCGAGCCTAAACCGAAACGGCGTACGACGCAATGCGTTATAACGTTCAAAAACTGTCCTTTATGTCTCTATCCCTTTGTAAGATGGATTTTTCTTACCTCGTTTTCAGATTTTGAAATTAATTGGCTAATTTGTTGGACCATTCAAAGTAATGGATGTTGTTTTATTTCCGAAGCAGACAAACTGAGGTATGGATTCATAAAGTGTTTGAGAAGAGCCGTGTTACAAAGTTTTTGACAAAGATTTATGTATTTATCGGCGATTTTACGAGAAAAGTCGAGTGATTAATTAAAATGCTAGTAAGAATTGGTTTGATGTGTTTATTCTATCGATTAACAACATTGTAGTTTCTCTAAAGTAATAACAATAAATTTAATTAGATGTTTTAACTCAAATATGCCCAACTATATTTACCAGCCTATGATTAACCTCGATTCATAACTACCTATTCTATTCTATTCCAAATTCCATCAAAATCCGTCCAACGATTTAGACTAAGCGTGACATACAGACTTTCGCATTAATAATATTTAGTATACTAGAGAATACTATACATGTTTGTACACGATGCAAATGGATTAGGTAATAAATTAATCTTTTGATTATAATTACTGTGTAACCGATTACATCCTGAATCGATTACTTGGAGTAGGTACCTACTTACCTACCAAGATTTACAAGTTAGCAACGTTAATCTTAAATTAAATAAATACCTAATTTATTTCTTACTAGCTGTTTACCCGCGACTTCGTCGATGTAGAATAGTTATGTAGGTACTTTTCATAGCATACTTCATTTTTTATCATTAATATGTTTACCAATGCCAGATTACTAATTTCTAGAACGAATATTTCTATGTGATAACCAATTAAGACTTCCGCGTTTATATATAGAATAAGCTTATAATTTTTATAATCAGTTTAATTAAGCCTATATGAAGTGAAATTATTTAATAACTAGTACATCCTCTAGGAAGTATCATTTAAAATCAAATAAGCACCAAGTTATGTAAATCGGAACGTTTCTTATAAAACGGCCAGTACAAGACAAATAACATAAATATTGGAAGATTCAAGTGAAGATGCTTTGACACATTCATAGTCTAGGAGACAGGTGCTTAATTACTTTGGTCAATTCAGTGACCTGATTTAAATCCTAACTAACCCCAACTAATACTATAAATGTGAAAGTAAATTTATTTGTTACCTCTTCACGCTCTGTCTACTCAACCAATATTCTTGAAATTTTGCACACATGTAGTTTGAAGTACGGACCTTTACGGTACGTATGGTGTCTTTCATCCCGGAAAAATAACAGTGCCCATGGGAAATTAACGCGGGCGAAGCCGCAGGCAAATCCTAGTTCGCTATTATATTTCTGCTTGTCGCGAAGCTAGACCAGCGGATTCGTTAAACAAAAACAAAAATTAAATTATTTGTTTTAAAATGTATAAATATTGATTAAATAAATTCGTAAAATTCAATATTAAATATAAATATACATAGTTGTTACAAATTAAAATAAATGGTTTACATTATTCATACGACTTTAAACAAAAAGGAGAGGTTGACGTCAGGCAGACGGCCGGTTGTAAAATCACAGCCGAATTATCAAAATTTAAAGATCTTTTTTACATGTAGAGATACTAAGTACTCAAGCTCCTAGACTATGTGAGTCATTAAAAAACCTAAAGCAAACAAGTTTGCATAGGACCGCATCAGTATGCTAATGCGATGCCCCTGCTTTACCTGTAATTACCATGCACTGCCGTGTCACTAAACAGAGGGGAATTTAAGACCTCCCACTTTAATCGCGTCAATATGTCTTACAAATAAGAGTTCATAAAGAGCTTGAATTAATATTTGAGAATTGACGAATTGTAGAAGTGATTATCAGAAAAGAGTTTAAACAAGTTTTTTTACAAAAATGTCATTTTTGCCACATGCTTTTATTGTCGTCAGAGAGATCTTATGGCATTTGTGCACGTGCTGTAAATTCAAATTCAAATTCAAATCATTTATTCAGAAATTAGACCTTCACAGGCACTTTTTCACGTCAATTTTTATATTTATAGTTATTTCTCACAAGATACAAACTACTGGCATTTCGAAACGACCACTGCTGAGAAGAAATGCCGAAAGAAACTCATTTGAACAGTGTTGGTCCCTATCATGCCAGATTGGCTTACCGTTATTGTTTCTTACAATGTTTTTTTTTCTAATAATATATAAAAGTACATAATGTACATAGTCAAAAGCTATATCAAAACAGGTTATGATTGTGATCCGAGTGCTGATTATAATATATAAATATATATATATGCCATGACCCATCCGTGACACACGCGGGCCCAATGCGAATTGGTGGGTTTTAACGATAGGCCTTCCGAAGCACGATTAAATTCTAATTCGAGATAGTAATATTTTTGATCTCCAATACAAAATCAAAATCATATCATTTATTCAGAAAATAGGCCTTCACAGGCACATTTTCACGTCATATTCTAAATTAAATGATGTTTACCAAAACTACAAACTACTAGCATTTCGGAACGACCACTGCTGAGATATATATATAGATATGAGATATATTTTGTATTGGAGATCAAAAATATTACTATCTCGAATTAGAATTTAATCGTGCTTCGGAAGGCCTATCGTTAAAACCCACCAATTCGCATTGGGCCCGCGTGTGTCACGGATGGGTCATGGCCCATTCTCCTCTCCCATTCTTAGGGAAGGCCCAACAGTGGGGACGATTAAACAGCTGATGATGATTGAAATAAATTCCTAATTTATTTTAATTATTTCTATTTAATCGTCTTTAGGGTTCCGTACTCGGCTGCCTGTCGGTTCGTCTAATCTAAACTATTATTATAAAGAGGTAAGCGTTTGTGAATTTGTATGTTTGAGGCGGGTAATCTCAGAGCCGATTTCAAAAATTCTTTCACCATTACAAAGATACATTATCCAAGATTGCTATAGGCTATATTTTATCTCAAATTTTCCACGGGAGCGAAGCCCCGGGCAACATCTAGTGGCTATATATTCGAAACCATAAATAGATAAACATCATTTGACGACCTCGGTGGCGCAGTGGTAAAGTGCTTGCCTTGAACCGAGAGGTCCCGGGTTCGATCCCCGGTCGGGTCATGATGGAAAATGATCTTTTGCTGATTGGCCCGGGTCTTGGTTGTTTATCTATATATGTATATGTTATAAAATACAGTATCGTTGAGTTAGTATCCCATAACACAAGTCTCGAACTTTGGTCGCTAGCTCAATCTGTGTGATTTGTCCCAATATATTTATTTATTTATTTATCATTTTTTAAAAACTAAATAATGGCTTTATTTCACGTTATGATGTCTCTCGTCTGAGTGTCTACTAAAATTGTAGCTTAAATACGTTGATGATTCGACCGTGATTTTCCCAACGACCGTCTTTTTAAACTTGGGAATGCTATTGTCGCATATAGCAGCTGAAAAGGCGTGTTTCTTAGTATCGTTGATATCCACAGTATAGTATTTTGTAAGTATAATTTAGTTTTTTTTCAATTGAAATATATTATTTCAAATATATTATCCATCCATTATTTCGGTCTACGGATAAGAAACATTGCAATAATAACTGAAATACCTACTGACAACTAATTACATTACGCAGGGATGTCTGTCCGTCAGCGTCTCAAGTTTACTAGTGCTACACTGCAGGGCAAAGTCATGATACAATAATAAAATAGACAAAAATCGGAAAGAAGAAAAATGAGAATATTTTTTACGATAATTAAAATTTTCAAGCCTATATTGGCGTGTGGCAAAGTGATCTTATTGTATAAGACGTGCCAAAAAATAATGTGCGTGTAGTAAACCGTTGAGGAGTTCCCTAGTCGGGAGCTGATCCTGTCTGCAATATAATAATACTTGACATTAAATATAATAATTGTTGACAATGCACGAAATTTGTCAGTGTGTTAGTGTTCAAACATTTTTGCCTTCTATTATGCTGTAATTTTTTTTAATGAGATTAGTATTTGAAGTCCAGTATGCATGAAGACGAAGATTATGACAGCAATGAGATTATGACAACAATATATTCGTCCTGAAGTGTACACTGGAAGGCAAAAAACATATCCGTCTAGTAATGAAAGGTTAATCTTTGTAGGTAGTCCTAAAAAGACTGAGATTATGACAACAAGGAGAATTGTCTCCTTGTTGTCGTGAAGTGTACACTGGAAGGCAAAAAGAAAGCGGGCTGGTAATGAGAGGTTAGTCTTTGTAATTCAGTTCAGCAGATAGTCCAATAATGTCCAATTATGAATGCAAAGAGACAATATATTTGTCCTGAAGTGTACACTGGAAGGCAAAAAGCATGGCCGGGTAGTAATGAATTGCTGAGCGTCTGGACGTGATGGGTGCCCGGTTTTGTGACGTTACTCCAGTTTCTTTTAGCAACATTTATTACATCGCTATGTATTTGATTTTATTTTATACATTTGTATAAATCCTTACATATTATCCTTTCCTTACATAAATATTATAAAACAAAAAAGTCTGTAGTATAAAGTCTTCTGCCGCGTCTGTCTGTCTGTTCGCGATAAACTCAAAAACTATCGCATGGATTTTCATGCGGTTTTCATCAAGAGATTAGTGTGTTTCCTGAAGAAGTTTGTAGCTTGTGAGAAATAACTATTTAATATAAAAATTTACGTGAATAAGTGCCTGTGAAGGTCTAATATCTGAATAAATGATTTGAATTTGAAGGCTTAGGTGTATGTACGTATGTCTTTTTCCTCGAGCGAAGCCGGGTCGGGCCGCTGGTAAATAATAAAACTATAATGCCAGAAAAAATAAATATTGTATTGTGTGTAGTATTGTAGAGGCAGAAAATGAACATTTTGATACAGTTCTGGACGGAGAATACACAATACACACATACAATACACAATTGAAATAGAAAACACACAACAAAGCGAGTTGTACAGTCGACAGCCTGTATGTATAAGACCTATATTTGTTAATTGCCGTCTTTGGAGAAAAGGCCGCGGTGAAGTTTGTTACGCCGCTTCTTCTTCACCTGCAGTTGAAAAAAAACTAAAAAAAAAACAGCACATCCAGTTACCCTGCATGAACCTCTATGACGCGGTAATAGCGACGAGTTTGCAATGAATTTGGGTAGGTGGATGTGATTTTGACTGTACGTTCACAAAATTATTGTGCGGATAAACTCCACGTCCCTACCATTGTTTTTCGAATTTCAAAAACACAATATCATTTATTTCTAAAAGAAAGGCACAAAATTATTAAGAACTAGCTTACGCTAGCGGCTTCGCCCGCGTTTTACATACGTGCGTCCGAACTTATTTTTGTCAATATCTCTGATTCAAGGCAACGTATCGCGATAAACCTGTACCAGACTTTAAGTTAGACCATTTGCTTCCAACTGTGAAAACCACTTCAAATTCCATCAACTATAGTTAGACAGACAGACAAAGATTCTAGAAAAAAATTGTTTTGACTTCTATTAGTCCCATTAAGACTCTCCCATAACTATTTTTCTGTAATATCTCCTACATACAGACATAGCCAACTTACAGTTTTATTATATCTACAGATATAAAAACAAAAGGTAACGGTAACATTCATACTGGCCGCGAAGGATATCCGAAACACATTTTTTTTATAATTTGCTTTTAAAAAATACAATGTATATTTTGCGCGGGAAAACGGAACAAATTGAAAAGTTTATCGTTTATAAAAATGTATTTCATGGGTAGCAAAATACTGCGGGTTTAAAACAATGAATTTTTCTTTTTTTTTTTTTTCAGAATATCAGCCTTAGATTTTCTTGAATTTGTATTTGGCTTGTATTTTTCCAATATTGCACGGATTCATACTAATTGAATATAATAGGTAACTCTCTCTCTCTCATCTCTTCTTTGCATGTTCATGGTTGTGTTCGTGGTTATGAAGCTGCGACGCCCGAGGTCAGCGTAAAAAAACCTATTTATGTGATTTTACAACCGGCCGCCTGCCTGACGTCAACCCTCCTTGGGAATGATATTGTTTCCTATCAGCAGCCCAGGCTGTGTGTCACTTAGTAGCTTCATACGACATCCAAGTAGGATATGGAGTGGTCGTATTCCAGGGCGGAACCACACGCAACTAAATAAGTAATAACCACACGCAACTAAATAAGTAATAGATAACTTTTACCGAAACCCTTAAACCCCGACGTAAAAAGAGGGGTGTTATTAGTTTGACCTGTTTGTCTGTGTGTATGTGGCACCGTAGCTCATCGACGGGTGAACCGATTCGGATGCGGTTTTTTTATTTGATAGCAAGTTTTTATGCGGGGGTTTTTAGACATTTTTGATCAAAATCGGTTTGATCAAAAAAAGTTGTAGCGAAATTAATATTGAAAGTCGGGGTTTATTTTTAATTTGTCTATCAAATAAACTTGTTTATTTTGTACTGGCAGCCCCACCCGGCTTCGCTCGGGTTATGCTCTCGTAGAAATAATCAATAATCTCATAGATATATACCTATCTACCTACTAACCGAAGTCGCGGCGTGTCGCTAGTATACATACACAAACTCATTTCACGGAATACACCATGAGATCCTTTCATTTGTACAGGGATATAAAAAAGATTGGAGCGACTCTTTCCTTGTACTACAAAATGGCCCAAAAATAACAAGCAATGGATAGAACCTTTGAGTGACTACTAACAGTAGAGCGCGGAATTTAAGTCTGTTTTGTGACGGGACGACATGGTTGGATTATTGTGATTGGTCCAATTATAATGTTGGACAATTTACATAGTTGTATTTCTTGTATTATCGTTTCACTTGTTTATTATTTACTACATGTTGCCCGGAGCTTGCATACCTTTCTAATGGTGAATGAATTTTCGAAATCGGTTCGTTAATTTCGGAGATTACCCGCCTCGAACATACAAACTCACAAACGCTTACCTCTTTATAATAATTGTATAGATTTATTTTTCTACATTTTTAAATATAAATAAAATAAATTTATTATTGATATTTTTATGGGCAAATATAGTTGAAAATTACAATTGCATGCCTGTGAACAAACCGAAGTTCTAGTAAGAGCGCGGCCTCACTTCTCCGTAATTCTGCGCTCCGTCTAAACCACTCAACAGTGGGACCGTGGTGTTATATTGCGCAAATTAATCTTCTTTTGTATTAATTAATTAATTTCATGCCTATAAAGAGTCAGAATTTTTAAAAGGGGCTCGCTGTTGTCTTTAAAGTCTAGACAAATAGGAGTACGTAGGACAGTGAGTATGATCTAGATAATACTATCTCTAAGACCGTGATCATCTTGATAGATTAAGCAATTCGTATTCAACTATATGTCCCAAAGGGATCTTATAATAGGGACACTTGGCTCAAATATAAATCTAATTTAAAAACCAATTCTCGTCAAATAAAAAACAATTGTCTTCAAAACTGGCCTCATGGGAAAAAATTAAAGATTTTTACTCATCTTCCGTTAGTTTAGACATTTAAATAAAATTGTAACGGTTCTCTTAGATTGATTTTGACAATTTTATTTTCATCAATAACAATAAATTCAACTTCAAATTCAACTTTGAATATATTATCCAATTTGAAGTTGAATTTATTGATATTGATGTGATGAAAATGAAATCTATCAAATCAATCTCTAATATAACTTATTGACGTCAAATAAATAACATTTTTACATTACTACCTCTTTATATGTCTCAACTTCGCTAAAATAGGCTAATCCTTACATATTATTAAACTGTCACGTCTCTCCGTATTAACGCCATGAACTCAAAAACTACCAGACGGATTTTTTTAAGGTTTTCACCAACAGATTGTACGATTCCTGAGGAAGGTTCAGGTGTAGGTATAAATTAAGGTTTTACTCGATCAAATCCGGGACGGGCCACTAGTTTTATAAATAAAAAATCTGATTTAATTCTCGAGGGAACCCTGTAATGTGTCACCAGCATTTACAGATTGGAAAAGTTCGAATCGGGATTTTAATAAAAACCGAAAGGCTCACTTCATTCACTTTAGTAGCGAAATTAGATTTTTTTTGTCGATCAAGTTAGCTCGGCTTTGTCCAAATTGTTTTAATGCCCAACTTGGATAGGCTTGTCGGCCAGTGCTTTGGCAAATATTAACGCTATAAATCGCTCTCTCATACTGGCGTCCATTCCTGCATTCAGTGGTGTGACGCCCGGGGACAAAGTAGAAAATAAACCTTAAATAAAATATGGAAGATTCGGCTGTTGTCTTTCAACCGGCCGTCGATGACGTTTAATCCTGCTTGGGAATACTATTGTTACTAGCTGCCAAGCAAGACTTTGTGTCCCCTCGAATAATATACACGGGTGTATATATAATCGTACTAAGAAAGCATCTAACCCAAGACTAAAACCAAAACAATTTTCTCACCAGAAATCAAAAGCATCGCCAAGGGGGACAAGGGAGTGACATCTAATCAATGGTATAGATTATAAAAATATAATCAAATACCAAAGCAACCAATGTACTAAAAGCATCCACTTCTTGTTGTGTTGACCGAACATTCCCATAGGTCTCAATAAATTCTCCAATACACAATTCTCGAAATCATTTTGGAGCTAACTCAATCTGTGTAATGTCCATACATATTTAATAATTTTTTAATAATGTATATAGTAATGTAATGTAAGTAGTAATGTAACTAGACAAATGAAATGTATTTGGAAAGAGAGGGGGAGGCTTTTGCCCATCAGTGGGACATGTTATAGCTACTGAAAAAAAAATTTTTCATACTAAATCACATACAATTTATATTGAATACAGATACCCTTAGAAATTTATTATGTATTAAGTCCATTCCTATTGTACCTTGCGTATGAAAATTTTGATCCGTGAAAATACGTTCTCTTGTCTTCACCTACAACAATTGATACTTTTAGCATCCTTTATATCAATTTGCCCCGCCTTATCTATCAGCTGGCGACGCTTATACCGAAAACTATTATAAAGCAAAATTGAAATTTTAACCCGTTGCAAATTGTGGCCTGTGTAGATCATACAAAGTGTTAATAGTATCTGTGGCGGCTCTAACGGAGTTATTAAAACTGCCAAACTTTAACAAATGGGAGAGACTCATGCTACATAATATTTTTACTGGGTAATTTACCACAACGAATGAAGGGTGTTCTTCTAAGTTTGAAGGCTGTGTAGGTACTTTATGTCCGTCTGTGACATCGTAACGTAATAAGGGTGGTTCGCAGAGCATATGCTGCGGCCGCGCTGTCATTAGGATCGGTGAATTTTCTTGAGGCCTGGAATCGTTTACACATACATTTATAAAATTGACATTACCACAGTACAGATTAATTATTTCAATGTAAGATAGCAGAACTAATTCTTCATATTGTTAAAATTTGAAAAATTGTAATGACAGCGCGGCCGCAGCGGGCGAATCTCTCTAGAACCACCATTAAACACGTAGAGGTTCTAGGTGGTGATTTTAGGGAGCACAAGTCACACATGCCGCTTCGCTACCTCTCGCCAAAGGGAAACGAATCGTTAAAATCTGGATAAAATAAAATTGTTATTTTTAATTCAGACTGGACAGGTGAAACTAAATTAAAGCACAATAAAAAACCCTTTGATCGCGCCAATCAGTTGATTGACCGTCTTAATTGAGCCAATACTATCAACCCAATAAAAAGGATTCTTTATTCGCAGGTGGTAGTATATTTTTTTAAATATTACTAGCGACCCGTCCCGGCTTATATAGGGACCAACACTGTTTGAATGAGTTTCTTTCGGCATTTCTTCTCAGCAGTGGTCGTTCCGGAATGCTAGTAGTTTGTAGCTTTGGTAAACATCATTTAATTTAGAATATGACGTGAAAAAGTGCCTGTGAAGGCCTAATTTCTGAATAAATGATTTGATTTTGATTTTGATTTTGCTTCGCTCGGGTAAAAACAAAATAAATTATGCTCATAACTTTCCACGGAAATCAAACTATCTATTTGGTGGAAAATCCTTGCAGTAGTTTCTTTGAGTTTATCGCGAACAGACAGACAGACGCGGCAGAGAACTTTATAATATGTAAGGATTATGTGGTCACAATTGACTAAACGGATTTTGGTGACCACCAATTTAGATGTAGTCAACTGTGACTACATCTAAATTAATACTATTATACTTTCTAATAAAATACTGTATCTATCATGTGGCCTCATCTGTTAAAATATTTTTTTCTTTTAACTAGACAAATGAAAGCAATTGATAAAGATATAACGCTTTAAATGCCTAGCCAGTTTCATTTCTTTCTTACCTGTGTCCCTAACGTTTCGAACGTGGATTGGCTTAACGATCGATATAATTATAGTCACTTATAATTAAATAAAGTGACTACCCACAAATCATCAGACAATGTATAAACATCTTAATGCTATGCGAGTCCGAGCTGTAACTTTTATCGACCGTAAAACGTTACACAGGATGTTCTTATTTCCCTCATGTTTAACGTGGAATATATATATAATATAAATATATTAGGACAAATCACACAGACTAGCCCTAAAGTAAGTTCTAGACTTGTGTTACGGGATACTAACTCAACGATACTATATTTTATAACAAATACACATATAGATAAACATCCAAGACCCGGGCCGATCAGAAAAAGATCATTTTCCATCATGACCCGACCGGGGATCGAACCCGGGAGCTCTCGGTTCAGAGGCAAGCACTATACCACTGCGCCATCGAGGTCGTCAAATTAAAAATATACTTCATGTGTTAGATTTTGTGTGGCACTAGGTATTGTTCGCAGCTTCGCCCGCGATAGCCTACTTGTATTTGATCTCTTTTTTGTTATATAAAACATTTGAGTATGTTTAACCTCAATTTAGCCAGATGGAAACCTAAATGGCGTGAAAGTCTAGGGTGTTACACGCAAGCTCAAAAAATGCCTATTCACTCTTGCCTTTAAGCTCACTAAATAGACAGACGCTAAGGGCGACTTTCTTTTATAATAAATACACTACATATTGCCAGGGGCTTCGCTCCCGTGGAAGTTTTGAGATAAAATAATAGCCTATAGCAATCTTGGATAATGTACCTTTCTAATGGTGAAAGAATTCTTGAAATCGGTTCGGTAGTTTCGGAGATTACATACAAACATACAAACTCACTCTTTATAATAATAGTATAGATAGATGATATATAGACTAACTTTGCCACAGAGCTGTTCTTTTGTTCAGGGATTTTGATATGAAAATGTGCTGTTATAGGTCATCTATCCGTGTTATGTACATATACATAATATATCAGATAGACTGCGACATTCTATATTCTATCTCATTTGGCTACGCTAGTTCGTTGTCTTTAGTTTTGTTTGTCTATGGCCCAATCTGTCTACCTTCGTAAACTTTCTACATCAATAATATCTATCATTATATCATTTTACTCTCACAACAAAATACTGAACGAAATATTCGTCAATTAAATAAAATTACCAAAAGAAAAGAGAAAATTCCCAGCTGAACGAAACTTAAATATATCTAGAAGTATTGTCTATAAAAATTGCTCTTATTTCAACTCACAAGATGTCGTCATTAAAGAAGCGGGAAACAAAATTAAGCCGGCAGAAATAAAAAGGCTGGACCAATTAAAAGAACCACCCTGTTGGCAGGACACCGTAAAATAGCCGGTAATGAAATTGGATCGTCGTTTTTTTTTACCCCAACGATCGTCCCCAGGTTCGTTATGTGTGGTACAAGTTGGACAAGAATCGCTGTTTTTGTGTTCCTCCACCCACGTAATGTAGGCTCCACAACTCCACTCGGACAGATGCCGACGAATTATGAACATTGCGTAATTTGTATAAGTACTTTTATTTACCTCAATGAAAAACCAGCGATGTATACCGAATCCGCCAAATTTCGGCGATCTGGTACGCGATGGTGTGGATCCGTCTTGACAATGGTCTATGTTGTCCATATTTAGTCGTAAGATTCGATTTTCCTGCAAATGGTTATGAATCAATATCATTATCAGTTTATATGTAGGTATGTCACATTAATACGCCGAAGATATAATATGCATATACGCATATTTTGTCTATAAATTGTATTGAATTATAATTGTTCTTCTTATCCCAAGGCAAATTTAATAAGGAATATAATTTAGCTTCATTTAGAAAAAGAAAAATATTGATATTTTTCGTTACATCTTCGCTTTTGTATTATTTGGTATTCATGGATGAGTTGGAAGAAGAGGCAATGTTGTATCGTCTAGGGATGTCAAATTTTCTGGTTCTTGTGTCTTTGTATTTAGGCAATAAATTTATACCAGACAAACAGACAAAAATCGATGGCAGTGGCTAGAAAGAAAAAGCTATGCACTCCAACGACAAGAACAACTTCTTAAATGATTGATAGTGATGATTCTCATTTGCGTAGGTACTTTGTTTGGAGGTAAACTCGCCGCTCGCTTATCCCTTAACCACAAAGGTGGACAAAGTGACAAAACGGGATCGGTTAACTTAAATCTAACTGATTTCTACATAAATATTTACATTTATACGCTTTTTACGACCGAAATCGACAGAGAGTGTCTTCTTCGGTGCGTATGAAGTAAGAACATACATAAAAATAAAACTTATATGTTTAAATACCAAACTGTTCTAGTTAGTCTGGTTGGGACCATACAATATTCTGTATAATAGTGGTGAGAGTTGACCAAGCTGAATAGAATAATGGTATAAGCTTTGTTAAAGTGGTAGTTACTAGTAATGTTATAATTTGTTTGTCTCTTTATATAGTCTAGTTGAGAGTATAGACTGTACTTTTTTAGATAAAAATAGGATAACGGTATCCAGGAAGTGAAATAGTTTGTGGTACGAGCTATTAAAGCGTCTTTTATAATCTTAAAATTAGTAAAGTGAGTTTACGGTAAGTATATATCGAATTCTGTAGGGATTAATCTAAGTTTTAGTTGTTTGAATACAATTTGCTAATTGAATAAGGAATAAAAAAAAGTATTTTGCCCCGGCACCAAATATATACAATAATGATATGTATAAAGACATTATACGACCTCGGTGGCGCAGTGGTAAAGTTCTTGCCACTGAACCGAGAGGTCCCGGGTTCGATCCCCGGTCGGGTCATGATGGAAAATGATTTTTTTCTGATTAGCCCGGGTCTTGGATGTTTATCTATATATGTATATGTTATAAAATATAGTATCGTTGAGTTAGTATCCCATAACACAAGTCTCGAACTTACTTTGGGGCTAGCTCAATCTGTGTGATTTGTCCTAATATATTTATTTATTTATTTATACATTCACATACCAATTGTTAGTATATTTGGTTTTTTATTTAGTTATGATCTCAGGTGGCTACAGCTTGCGAAACGTCAAGATCGAAGAGCCACATAAAATGCATATAAAACGCTTTTATTTTCTGAATTCCACTTTTACTTTGTACAATATAATTTGAGTCCTATGACAGCAGAATGAACCGATACATTCAAAATGAGAGCGACAGAGACAGATGTATAATTAATTAAGTTATATTTCATAAATTAGTATAGTTTCACAAGTTTGCGTCTATGGTATAAATTCTATGTCACTACTGTATAGCTACTAAATGTTTATGTATGGAAATACATTGTATGTTTTCGTTTGCTATAATGGTAATCCATGACGCATTAAGATTGGTGTTACTTTAAAAAATCTGTGTATCCTTGATAATAAACATTATTGAGCTAAATATTTACAAATACTAATTATTTGGGATTATGTTTAAATAACCACAACTAAAGATTTTTTAAAATAGGCCTGAATGTTCACAAAACTGGCAAGTTGGACCAACAATGTTTAAACAGTTAAGTGAGCAATTAAACTGGAGTTAGTGTCCCAAGTTTAACTATGATTAATTGTGCGTTCCGTTTACGGGTTTTGCTCGGGTTTTCCCTTGAATTTCGGGTCAAACACGAATACAAATTGGAACTTTGCAACTTTTTGCACATCCTTTGATAAGAGGACACATGCCTTTTGAGCTAATTTATGCCCACACAGCGATTTTATAAATATTTTTTTCACAATACGCTCAGTATATGGAAATCTAGCTTTTACCCGTGGTTTGCCCCCTCGTAAATTTCCCACGGAAACATTTATTTTTCCGGGATGAAAGGTCCAATGTGTATCAAGAAGATTGGTTGAGTAGACAGAGCGTGAAGAGGTAACAAACAAACTTACTTTCGCATTTATAATATTAGTTAGGATTAGGATATAATAACTTCCGAAGGAAATAAACATTGAAAGAACAATTCTACTTTCCTTACTAGGCCCAATCAGATGAGACAAAAAGTATGAGAAGCCAAAGTATGCTTACAACGTCAAAGAATGAACAGTGTTTCAAAAATTATTCTGTATAGTATTACCCTTTATTTTGTAATCCAGATAACTCCAAGAAAAAGTGAGTTTGTTTGTTAGCTTATTCACACTTGTTAATTGACGTCCTTGGATGGAGAAAAGGCTACGGTGAAGTTTGTTGCGCCGCTTCTTATAGTTCTTCCTGCGCTTTGGAAGTCGACGTTAGATTATTACTAATACATAGTTTTAAATATATTATGTCAAAAGTACACTTAAAACTAAGTAGATTTTTTTACATAAAGAAATAAATAATAAATACATTTAAATTTGAATGTTACTAATTCAGCTACTCAACCAATTTTTAGGGTTTTTTTTTTTTTTATCTTGAAATCGCGCAGCGAAACGTCAAGCCAACTTAAACAACCAAGAACCGAACTTGTCACAATATTGATTTTAACATTGAAAAAATAAATAATCTAAAAAATTCTAATATAATCTATCTGATTGGTGGTACATATATAGATATATATATAAACATAATGTCTCAATGAACTTATGCGCTTACCTGAATTTAACTAAAATAATTCAAATTAGCGCATTATTAAATTCATACTTCTACTTATTGATTCGAACCTGGGACTTTTCTGTGCGTCTTCAACACTGAACCACCACCGTTACAATTTCATTAAGGAGGAGGTTTTAAATTTGAGCATTTTTACTAAAACTAGACCAAATCTTCGATCTAAATCCGTATTTTAATTAGCGAACCGCAAATTTGACTAAGCGGTTTAAGTTAGTTCCAAATGACAGTTAACTGAATAGCGGAAATAACTTTTGACTCATATAATAATATGAGTCAAAAGTTATTTCCGTGCAATAGCACATACATACATATCACTACATCTATATTATACATTGTGTCACAAAACTCGATTTCTTTTTTGTTTAAATTTAGGTTAGACCATTTAGTCTTAAACCCCTTCAACTTCACCTATCACTAAAGTGGAGGGGGGGAGGATTTAAAATGCTCATAAATTATCACGAGATTAACGGACGGCACCTGTAAATAAAAAAAAAAATAGGACAAACATACCTTACTAGTAAATCAACGGACTACCAAAGAAACGCTTAAGGTTTGTAATACCTACTAAGATTCATCGAACTAAGGTAACATCGCGTTGACAAACAATCGTTAAAATAGACGCTTTCATACCATTTCATTTCATACTACGAATTAAGTATAGCAATAAAGTGTGCGGTAGGTATAACAAAAATCGCAGTAGAGTGTTTCTCAGAGCGTTTCGACTGCTGCGGCCGCGCTGTCATTACAATTTTTCAAATTTTATCAAAGACAAGAATTAGTTAGACTATTCGACTTTAAAATAATTAATCTGCACTGCACTGCACTAATCTGGTAATGTCAATTTTATGAATGATTGATTTTGGAAACGAATCCTTCCTCAAGAATATAGACGGATCGTAATTACAGCGCGGCCACAGCGGTCGAATCGAAACGCACTGAGAACCACCAGTATGAAGTTTCGCAGACACGTAGGGAACCCGATACAGTGGACCACCACGTGGCAAGCGGACGACCTCTCTACTTCTCTCCCAGGCTCCACACTGTCTGGTGTTTGGCGGATTCGGTGTACATTGCCGATTTTTCATTGCGGTAAATAAAAGCTCTCATACAAATTACGCAATGTTCAAGCATTCTCGGCATGTGTCTGCGTTCGACGACAGTGTGGAGTCGGCATCTTGTTCTCCGGTAGTGCGAGAGCTTGACACTTCACGATGGCTTTCTTCGTTAACTTCGGAACCCTAAAAGTATAAAAATAAACTCACCCGCGTCACCTATCACAACATAACACAGCTTAATCCCGCAGAATAAAATAAAAATATTGAAAGCAAACAATGTAATAAGAGGATTGTATTTCAATTAACACTGGATGTGTCGTCGGGCCGTACAACTAGTTTTTGATGTACTTTTTCACTTTTATTTATTTTTCTTTTCGCTTCTTGAACATTGCGTTGTTTATATGGGAGCTTTTATTTACCGCAATGAAAGACCAGCAATGTATACCAAAATCCACAAAGTTCAGCGAACTGTATCGCGATAATGAATAATCGGTATCAGAATAAGTGTAAATAATGTAGTGAATCTCTTTGACAATGAGTGCCTATAACTCAATTTTCTACGCAATAAGACAGATTAAAAATGTTCACACGTCAAGCCAAGGATTACGCGGCAAGGATGGTTATTTTTTTAATTAAAAAAAAATCTAAATATTTTACCTTTTAAATTTTAAATAATGCGGGATGGAAGATCAGCTTTTTTTTCGTTAATCCCCGCCTCGGTTCCAAACAATTAAAGCTATCCGCTTAAATCCCACACTACTTGAAGTAGCGTCGCCAGAAATATTTGTAATCACACGTAGTTTTTTTTATGTAAAATCTTCTTTCTAAACAAAACACGCGAGCGTTATTTAATTATCAGATTCGAAGCGGAAAAATACTTCGATAACCTCGAAAATTAGTAAGTCCTAATAAAAAAAAATATCCCAATAAATATTAATGATTATAAAGGCAAAAAAATTATGTTTTGTTATCTCTTCACGCTCGTATAACACATAGTGTACTAGCTATCCCGAAATTACGCAATTCCCGTAATGTTCCCTTAGAATTTGGTCAAGAATTCTTATAGTTAATATTATTGGCGATACTGTGTACTTATAAAAAATTAATTAAGTATTTTGTTTAATCATTACGAGGGCAATAACGCGATATGCAGCTAATTCTAATCCTAACTTTAATATTATAAATGCGAAAGTAAGTTTCGTTTGTTACCTCTTCACGCTCTATCTACTCAACCAATTGACGACCTCGGTGGCGCAGTGATAAAGTTCTTGCCACTGAACCGAGAGATCCCGGGTTCGAACCCCGGTCGGGTCATGATGGAAAACGATCTTTTTCTGATTGGCCCGGGTCTTGGATGTTTATCTATATATGTATTTGTTATAAAATATAGTATCGTTGAGTTAGTATCCCATAACACAAGTCTCGAACTTACTTTGGGGCTAACTCAATCTGTGTGATTTGTCCTAATATATTTATTTATTTATTTATTTATTAATCTTCTTGCAATTTTGCATACGTGTAGTTCGAAGTGTGGAGAAGGACATACCTTACATCCAGGAAAACAAAGCGATCGGGCGAAGCCGCGGTAAAAAAACTACTTTAATATATATCTATATATCACAGGCTCAGACCACGCATATAAGCAAACTTCGAATCTAGTAAATTACTTTGAGGCTAGCTCAATCTGTGTGATTTGTCCCAATATATTTATTTATTTATTTATTTATTTATTTAAAAAAAAAAAAAAGAAAAAACAAACAAAAACAAAACTATTTTTCCAACTGTACCAACCTCCGTAGGAATTAATTTCGTATGTAAAAAGTGAAATGAGAGTGGATTACGCTGGCGCATTAAGCTCTGTCAAAACCTCGCCAAGACTTTAATGTAGGGGAAGGACAAAGGGTTTACAAGGCGGGAAAATTTAACGCGATCAAAGGGAATGTATAATATAAACAGATTTTTTTTCTCGGCAATTACTTTTTCTAAATTTGCATATTTACAATGTTTAAGTCATCATCATATTGAGTGTGTTATTGCTAACACTAGTTTCAGATTTTATTCAAGTCGCCTGAAGGCATCTGACGTGACTTACTTATCGCCATCTAGTGGCAAGCAACTTTCAACCAGTGTGCAGGTTTCCTCACGATGTTATCCTTCACCGGTAGCAAGTGGTGATCTATGAAAACTGCTATATATGAGTCAGAATGGTAAACAAATTCATATGGCACGAGTAGGATACGAACCTGAGACCTTTCGATCCACTATCTTAACCATTACACCACCTCTGCTTTAATGTTGAAGTAATTTAATTAAAAATAATATGTAAGTTTTTAATAATCATTGCTCCTACGGGAATTTAGAGAAAATTCGTGTAAAAAGTCCTACATGCGAAAGTTATTGAGGGATGTGTGTGTGTATGTTTGTGATCTTTTACGCAAAATCTAAAATCTGGACAGATTGTTATGAAATTTGATACACTAGAAGAATCTAGAAGTCAGAGTACTTTTTATCCCGAAATTCCTATAGAAGCAATGCCCCGGGACGCAGCATTCTATATGTTGATTTTACTCTAACCTTCTGAATAATCATTACAAATTAGTAATGTAATTTCTGATTTATAAAATTAGTGTAAAATGCAAAAATTACAAGACATGTTTTTACAGATATTTAACTTTTTTAATTAGGCAGTTCACAAATAAACGTTTTTAGTAAGTATAGACCACAGATTATATAATACCTTCCATAGACGATATTGTGCGTGGAAAAATCTATAAATATAAAACTTATAACGACAGTTTCAAGTGACGTTTTAAATAGGTTGCTATTATTATTATATAATTATTATAACTATATTATATAATTATTATATTATTATCATAACCATTACTGCACATTTATCCCGCCAGAGTTTTGCCGCCTTTTGCTGTGTCGATAAAAACGTTTATTTTAGAGTACTTTATTAATCCTTTCATTGTGTAAGCATTCGTTTGTGAAAATATACAACAATGCAGCATATTTGGGTGCCGAAATATTGGAAAAAATCGTTTTCCATGAGATAAAAAAAACTTCGAAAACTATGTAATACGACTCACGCTGTAAAATTTTCGAGCCAGTAAACGGTCGAAAAGAAGCTCGGATGACTTTACACTTGGAAGACTTGTTAAATAATGGACTTCATACAGGTAAGATCTTCAGTCAAAATCAAGTTTATATCAGTTTATGACCACAGTTGACCAAATAATGCAGAACACAACCCAAAATAGTGTTATTATTTTAAGGATAATCCACTAAATCCTTCCTTTTTCCTTTAAACTCGCACCACGATTTCCCTATTGTCTTACTCTTAAATTATCTTAGGTATAATGAATGCATGAATAAATTTGCATTCCTTTTTGTATTTTACGATATTGTAACATATGATTAATGATGTATCGATATTGCAAGGCATTAACGAGCCCAGTTTACTTTTTTTTTATTTTATATAAAAAATACGATTTTTGAGTATAATAAAATGGCTTACAGGGCAATCAAGTTGCGATGCGTCCAATTGAATTTTTCGTTAACCATGTGTTAATAACCATTATTAGGTTAACTTGGGATATTGGGTTCATTAGGACCCCAGTTTAGGTTTGTGGGGTCTCATTTTGGGGTCGTTGACGTGTGTTTCATTGAGATTGGGTTGGGCTTTACTGGGGTATAACGTTTTAGTACTTTTGATCCTCACACGTGTAGCTGTGTTCATTGGCTAATGCACAGATAATAGTACAGTCAACAGCACATCAAGCTACTCAAATTCACATCGCAAACTCACCTCTATTACCGCGGCATAACGATCCATGTAGGATTGCAGGGTTACTTCATATGCGGTCTACTATACACAGGCATGTTATTTACTTATATTCATATAAAAAGATTAGGCATTAATGCTTTATTTAAGCTAAATTATAGTTTATTTTAGTTTGGTATTTAACAGAACGAGACAAAACATAGTTTGGCTTATAGTGTGTTATATCTTTATTTTTTAAACTGTCTGTAATAAAGATTCCATACAGGTATTACAATTGTCTGTCTATTTCGCTTTCACGGCTGACACTTTCACGTTGGATCACCAAAATCGGTATCCATATAGTTTAAGGTTCAAACATTTACTTTTTTCAAACATTTATTCAAAAATAAAGTTCAAAATCAAATGATGACTATAGTTGGGGCATAATGTGGAAAGTTTGTGATTCTCTTTCACGGATAAATACACGCGGGCGTAGCCGCGGGCAAGAGCTATTTGAAAATGAACGACGGCGCCGTGTGCTTCGACGATTTGCAACATCAAAAAATGTCAACAAATCAAAAAATGTTACAACATTAAAAATCCTATTTCTACTTTTTAAATAAAAGCCGCAAATCGATGTGAATAAGTTTTTTAATGTCACACTGAAGCTTAAACATCTCTTAACTAAATCCGAACGCGCAATAAATGATTATAGACGACCTCGGTGGCGCAGTGGTAAGATTCTTGCCACTGAACCGAGAGGTCCCGGGTTCCATCCCCGGTCGGGTCATAATCGAAAATGATATTTTTCTGATTGACCCGGGTCTTGGATGTTTATCTATATATGTATTTATTATAAAATATAGTATCGTTGAGTTAGTATCCCATAACACAAGTCTCGAACTTACTTTGGGGCTAGCTCAATCTGTGTGATTTGTCTTAATATATTTATATTTATTATATTTTTTCTTTCGCACCTCTTTTGTGTCCCACCACTGAAAATAATTTATGCACCACTGTTGGGTATAATTTTTCAAGCCCTATTTTTTCAAGCCCTATTCCCTAGTCCCACTTTCCCACTTCTGGGTAATGGCCTCCCCACACTGCTTCCACTGTCGATCAAATATTTCCCGCCATTATATATTAGGACAAATCACACAGATTGAGCTAGCCCCAAAGTAAGTTCGAGACTTGTGTTATGGGATAATAACTCAACGGTACTATATTTTATAATAAATACATATATAGATAATTACACATAGAATAGAATAATAAATACATATATACATAACATTAATCATGTTAAACTTTAAAATTAATAATCGTAATCGTATAAAATAAAATCACACATAAATCAAATATATTGCTCTATTCCGAACAAAATAACAGCGTATCTATCTAAATCTGTCGAAAAAAAATCTCTTACGCCCCGATAAGAAAAACTTTGGGGGGCCCCACTTCAATATCACAAGACACCCTAATCTTTAGATCCACGTCACGAGTAAATCTGAGTCCGTTGCATAATATGTACTTGCACGATCCCCAAAGAATTTACGACATCCAACCTTCTTGTTTTGTGGAAATGAAAAAGGTAGATGCGGCATGAAATGAAAAAATATTAAACTTATTCTTAGGTTTAGATATATTTGTGGTTATACAAAATGGCTGAAGTCTCCTTTATAGTATACAACAACATGTGTGAGGAAACATAGTCAAACCTTGTCAGGCGTAGGGGACCTGACAAAGTTTCATACTTATTATATGCTGTAGTGTTGAAGAATTGCAATTCTTCTATATAGTCGTATTCCTCATGGCTGAGGGTCGTGGTCATTACGTGAAATTAAACACACACAACAACTTTCTTGGCATTATTAATGGGTGGTTTGCCATTGCCTTCTCCGTTTCACACACAAGTTAATAATCAACCAGTGTGGAGGTTTCCTCACGATGTTTTCCTTCACCGGAAGCAAGTGGTGGTCGATGAAAACATACATGAGTTAAATTGGTATACAACCTTTCGATCCAAAGGCGGGCGTCTTAACCATTATACCACCACCGGTCCAATATGCAATATTATGATAGAATACCATTATAAACTGACGGCCGGTCCCGGCTTAGCTCGGGTAAAAACATAAATTGTACATTCTCGTATCTCTTCATTTCACATCTATGTGTCCAAGTTTTAAAGTTCGAATAAAAAGAAAATTTATTGATAGCACCATATGGTTGGTTACAGAGATTTTTACACAAAATAGCTTGACAATCGATTTTCATTATGTTTATCGAACCCGTTCCCTTTCACGGGAATCGGTAGTGAAATACCTCTAGAGGAAAATACACAGATAGAGTTTTTATATTAGTAATTAAGTTATATTTACTGTAAAGTTTTCCGAACATATTGAAATAAATAAATAAATAAATACACCAAAAAACATTTTTGACCAAGCTGAAACGGAGACCTCACGCGCTCGTTTCGCTCGCTCGGACAGTCAATTATGCTATAGGATTCGTAAATTTAAACTTCGAACACACCGCGCACCGTAGGTACTCGCATCGCTCGGTCCGTCCAAAAATACGGCACTAAATTCGGACAAGCACTCGACGACGCCACCTGGTGGGAAGTGTCAGCTGTCACGACCTATATTTTATTTATGAGGATCTACCGGTAGGGATGCGATGGGATTATCGAGTTTAATTTGCGTATTCGTCGCCCGTATGAATGTTATGTTATGTTCCTATTTCAAATTGATATTTTTTTCTTTTTTATTGTCGCAGATAACACTGGTTATGAGATATTCGTTAGTCGTAAAATATAGGTACCTATTTGTTTTATTTTCTCTTGTAAACGAGAGTACTTATACTCTTATACACATATTATATATACATAATTTGTAATATAATTTGTAAGTTACAAATATAACTTGTAGCTTACACAATCTTTGAAAAATTAGTTACTGTTTGTGACTTTAGAGTCTGTACGTTCTATCTATTCTGTAAGCATATTTTACTTAGTGTACCTTCTTATCTAAATAAATACTTGTCAACGCTGTGATTGTTTTTAATCCTGTGGCTATACTATGGATCATAGAGTCTTTTTATATATACCTTTTATTACATATTCTACGTGTTTACGTCAATAAATAAGTGATTTGATTGATGGACATTTAATCGAAGATAGCCCGTCACTAAGTATCGATAAATACGAAGACAATGGCGCTAAGTGTGGCACGGTATCCGACTCGGTTTAAAAAAGTAACCGTACGAAATTCTAATGGAGCCCATTTGCGAGATATCGATCCTTTTCATAAATAGAACCTCTTTTATCTGTAGGGTCGAGTTTTTTTTTTAATTCGAAGGGTTGTTAACTTAAAGACTTTTTGGAATATATTTTTTTGCTTTGATTTTTATACTAATCATTTATTTACCTCTCTATTTCGACTTCATAAAATTATATTTATAAAGTTTTTTATAAACATTAAAATAAGAAAAATAAATACAAAGGAGTTGCATAATTAAATACCTATACATATGTTTTGCGAAAGAAACAAAAAAAAGGCATGGGAATAAAGGCATGGCGTTTTATATTAAGATTTATAAATCTTAATATAAAAGACGCAGACGCAGGAGAGGAGTTTGGAACATGTAAGGTAGTCAAATACCCACTTAGTTAGGTAATAAAAAAATGTATTATCAGAAATTCATCATTTTCATAATAGAAGAAATTTATATAATAGCTTGAACTTGAACGAAACTCATTTTTGATAGCAATAAAAGTTGTGCGTTGTGCTAGATTATATTGTTCTTTGCGTGTTTTTTTTAATGTATTTGTAGTTATAGGTATACAAAGACGAATATGTGGTCATGTTAAAAGTGTATAATATATTACCGATCACCTTTTTTGTTCTGTTAGATTTAAGGTATCCAAAAGACATGCATTTTGTTTTTTCCCTTTTTTATCGTCCAAGGTAAATAGCTGAAATGATGATGAAGTATACTTGTAAAAAAGCCCTTTTTATCTGTAGATAAAAAAAACCTGTGTGCTAATAAAATAACAATTATACTTACCGATTCTATATAAATATCGATTTTTATAATGGGAAGCTAAGTAAGTATAAAGATCACTATCTTTTTACTTTACAGAATGTATTTTACAGAATGGCATGTTTATTTATTAGACAAATTAAAAAAATCCCCAGTTTCTATATTCATTTCGCTGCAACTTTTGAACGGCTGAAACGATTTTGATCAAACATATCTAAGAACAACCGCATAAACATTTGCTATCAAATAAAAAATAATGGTGCTATGGTTGGCACCGTAGCTCATCAACGGATGAACCGATTTGGATACAGACAGACAGATACACTTAGCGGTCAAACTTATAACTCCTTTCACGTCGGGGATTAAAAATAAAAAAAATTAAGTATCATCCAACTGAAAAACACATAGATTTAGTAAGTACTTCGGAGTACTTACTAATTCCATGAAAAAACACAAAAGCATTTCGAATTTGGAACTCACATTTCAAACCTCATTCCTTAATTGACATTAACATTTATTAGGCAAAAAAATCAAGACGCTTTCAGCCAAATTATCACAAGTATGAAACGGTCCAACGATCGTGGTGAGTTTGGCAGATATTTCGACTAGGGGTGGGGGTTGTTCGATAGATATGCGACAGCGTGACGCCTTAGTACACTCGCCGGGAATATTTCCTTAACTTTTTTCTTGCTTGGTATTCATGTCCGTCGTTATTCAAATTTCCTGAGCTACAAGTTTGATGTTTTGCAAATAAAAAGGTTTATTTGAATATTTTAAGGTATAAAGGGAATGGAATTGTTTTTATTTTTAAATGTTAAAGTCAAACTTTTAGATTTTGAGAGAACTTAGGTAAGTGGGCCAATTTTTGGAAATTAATTTGTTAAAATATGCCTAAAACTGATAGTGTATGACGCACGTAGGCGTATGATTGTTATTTTCGATTTAAATATCTTCATACGTGCAGATTTTCGGCTAAGAATCATATTCTGTATCTGCATTATATTGCGTACACTGAAAATTAAGTAAAAATTTAAAAAAGAGATATATATGTAATTAAATATTTTTTATTATTAGATTTACATATATTCGCAGATTTTTGTTCACCTATGTACGTCTGCATATGTCTATGAACCTTTTAAAAAAAAACAATCATTTGTAACATACAGAAGTATTAATATACAGTTTATTATAATATAATATCATAATCGTGTTTCTTTTCTTTTTGTTTTATAAACTGTACTTACATGTATAACCGAAGTAAATATGTACAATTTTATTTATCTAGCTGAGTGTACCTCGCGTTTCGCCTCCCAAATGGAATCTCTGCTTTATATCGGCCTTTTTATTGCATTTTATTTTGGCGACGACGACGTCGCGCGCTGAACGCTCACCCCGCAAACAAAGTTCCACATGAAACAAAGTTCCACGCCTCTGCCACTGAAATGTGTGATGGAACCTTGTCGCGATCAAAGTGATAGCCATAGACAAGCACGACACCGAACAATGATTTTATGAGTTAATTTTTTTTTGTACGAATTTTGTTTTATTCTGCCAAGTAGCAAACATGCATAGGGCTTGTCTAATTGGAAGTGATCACCAAAGCCTATGGCTTGGGTTGTCACACGCGCGTTGCCCACTTTGTGTCCTAGGATCTTTTGCCACATTACTATAAATACACTGCCTCTCACCCTTCAAACCAGAACACAATTATGCAAGCACCACTTGTTTGGTGGCAGAAATAGATGAGCAGTTATTAAGTAAGCATATTTTTTTCAAACTATTATTTTAACTTGAGAATTTTACTATGCTTGTTCGGATGGAATATTGCAACTCAATTTTGGGGCATATCTGTCATGATGTCTTTATTTTAATTTCTATTCTATTTTGGAGAAACAAAATAAACCCTATCTAAACCTTTTCTTCGTCGTCCACCATTTTTTTCTAAATCATCAAGATACTATATTTTTTTTTCTGGCCTTATTGGAATTTCGACTTTTCCACCAGGTTTCCAAGTGTATAAACTCCAGTTACGATGGTAGGTACCTACTAGGTAATCAAAAATACTCAAAGAACGAGTTCAAACCCATAAAATATGTAATACAATTCATTTCATTTTTTTAGGTTTTAGGTACGCAAGTTTTACGAGCCGTCCATGAGCCGACATTTTGTTTACAATATTCGAATTTTGAATTTTGATTTGGCGGTTATACATTGACACGAAAGGAATATATTTCAAAGTCGTTATGGCGATAGTACAGCGATTTTAATGCGAATAATAAAATTTTCATATAGGTAGGTACTTTTACTGTCTATAAATGCCGGCTAAAGTCGTTCGCTGACAATAAAAGCTGTATGCTTACATACCTAACTGATAGCTGAATGATGAATCTTGTCTTGATAAATATTCATGACTTTATCTGGGAAAGATTGGATTATGAGTAACGGCAACCAGATTAAAAATATATAGGTATTTAGAGTCCACAAGCAATCGGGTGGTTCGTAGAGCGTTTCGACCACTGGGCGGTACAATTTTCTTGAGAAAGAAATCGTTTCCAAAATCGAAAATTCATAAAGTCTAAGTTACCACAGTACTTACATATTTATAAATAAAAATAAGAAAAAAAAAATAATTATTCGGTCTTCGCTCTAGGAATGACCACTGATTCGTTGGATGTTTATCTTTATCTAACTATATGTATATCATAGGTATTTCTAATATATGCAATCTATATTGTACGGTATAGTCACAGAATTTATAATACGTATCGTTATGTATATTTTAATTTGGTAAGACGCTGCATATACCTTGGTTTCTTTGGGAATTCGTCGCCACGCCATCTATTGAACTACTATGAATACTATCTATGCTAAAACATTGCACATGACATCTAGCGGTGAGTGGAATAAATCATGCCTTACGCTCCACATGTAATGTTTTATATAGCTGTGACTGGAGCGTACATTTTAATTATTTATTTATGCTCGAAATAGATTTTTTATTGGTAATTTTAAATGAAATAAAGGTAATCTATTTAAAAATATTTTTGAAATTTATTCAATCAATATACAGCTAGTGGAACGCTACCTTTTTTCTGTGTCTTCGGCCCTCGTCATGTTTTGACAGTCGTTTGCGATGTTGGCAGCCTTGGATTTCAATTTCAAACGGTTTTCGATCGTGTAGTGTTTTATGGCGTTTGTCAAATTTAGAAAACTTTTGTAAAAGTGCAGTTTTTCTTGCAATTATGTCAATTTTTAATGAATTACTTCCAAAAATAAATGAGATATCTATCGCGTACGCTAAAAACTTCAATGACGACCTAAAGGTACCTACTGAATAACTTGAAAACCCGTTTGGATTTTGGTGTTTTAAAAATCGTTTTGATATCACTTGCCGGTGGTTTTTAGTGCATTTTTGTACATTAAAGTCTTAAAAAGTGCTTTATAGTGAGTGTTTAAGCTGGAAAGTTAATTTAGTGTGTGTTTTGCAGGCTATAACTGAATGTTTTGATAAGTTTGAAGAGGAATATCAGAATGGACGTCGGAAAACGCGGGAGAAAGGGCAGAAGGATAAAAACCTTGTGACGACTCTGCAAAGCATTCACGAGGATGACGGTAAGAATTTTGTGTATATAATAATACACTTTATGTCATAAGGACATCAACAAGTTTCCAATCCTATACATTGTTATTACTTTGTTGGGGACGCCAGCGGAAGCACCGGACGGGTGACCAGTCCTTTCTGGGTCCATTTCGCACCTAATTCCCCGATAGCCCTTTAAATTGTTGTACCTACCTACCTAAATATGCATTATGTAAAAATTGTGAATATGATACTTTACCCTCCAGTCACATATGATCTCATGGAAACTCTTGACCAGTATATATTGTGTCTGTGCAGTAATATGGTCTTATTCTTCTCCTAAATATCTTATTTATTTATAAAGTAATAGACAGGCAACTTCAGCAGCTGATGTGTCTATATCAATCAGCATTGAAATTTTCTAGATATTTCACTATAAAAAGTCTCATCAGTGATATCAATTAATAACTTTATATTAATTCAGATTATATACAACAGTGACACATTGTTCACTTCAATCCACTTGTCAAGTCTATTTTTAAAAGAATTTATTGATGGTGCAGAAACAACTTCCTCTGGTAATCTATTCCAATTTGGATAAATTAAATAGGGAATTTCGATATAGTTTGCACATATTATTATTTTACAATTACCTTTAAGGTTTCCACCACCTACATAGAGTATATGATCCAATATATTGCAGATGAATCAACAAAAACACCAGAGGACAATCCGAAACGGCTGTCTAACGGCAAATCCAAATCAACAGAAAGCCGCAGCTCTTCAGAGAGCAACAGCGAGCGGAGGCTCTCCAACAAGCGCAATAAGAATGAGGTGGACGGGCTACTCAGCCCCGAACAGGATAAACGGCAGAAGAGGAACGCTTCGGTAAAGGCTCAGAGCATTATTAGTAAACAGGTAAAATTTTCATTTCGCTCAATTATCTGGGTGATGGAGAGCTTTATTATGAACAGATATGGGCAAAATTTCATTAATTAGTTAGCTAAGTGATTTGTTTAATCATAACTAATAACTATGGAGAACAGTCTGTCAAGAAAAGGAAGAAAACATATTTTTAATTATGTTTTTTTGCCATTGCTACCTAAGAATGGTTGAGATTGATAAACACCTAGTGTTGCCAGCTAACAGGAGACCTTTATTTATTTCATCATGTTCCTGACAAACTGTAGTTTTTAGTAGATTATTGTAATTAGAATACTTTTAAACTAAATTGAATTGTATAGTTAGACAAATTAAGTCCAAATCTGTTCATGGCATTTAAGCTTTAGCTTGTGATTTCTTACGCGCGTAAAAATACCTCTGTTTCACTGAGAATTCTGGCAAATCCCCCATAACTACTGCTCCCATACACTCGCCAATTAATAACAACGAAATTTAAGCCTTTTTTAATAATATTCAGAAAATTCATTGATCTTCTCATCATCTTCATCGTAAACCATAAGTGTGTTTGCACTTAGTAAAATGCCCGTGCTTTTCACCAAATATATCAGGCTCGACCCGAGGCTTCAGGCTTTGGAAAAAAAATAATAATTCTTTATTTGTCAGACCATAAAATCCATAAATTCTTAGTAGAATTCTTAACCTATGTTACACGCATTAAACTGAGATCATATATCAGTAGGATTTGTGAGATTAATTAGTATAAGTGTACATCAGTGTAATTGGTAGGATCATGTTATATTTAAATTTTTGAATAACAAAAATAGTTCCTGCTCCATTTGTCTATAGACTTCACAAATGGATAGAACTGAAAAATTTCATTGTTCAAAGTGAAAATTTAAATAAAGTTATCAATTAATGTTATTGAATTGACTAAAGAACTTTGAAGACTGCCTGATATACTGATATGTTTTAAACTTACTTTGGGGCCAACTCAATCTGTGTGATTTGTCCATACATATTTATATATTTAAGTTTATTTCATATTGTATCAGTTGCAATAAGGTGCCTGTGTGATCCCAACTAATACTATAAATGCGAAAGTAAGTTTGTTTGTTACCTCTTCATGCATTATCTACAGGATTGATTGTTATGAAATTTGGTATATGGGTATAAAATAACCTGAAATAACACAGGGCACTTTTATGCTGAAATTCCCATGGGAGCGAAACCCCAGGGCGCAGTATTCAATAAATAACTAACTCTGTATATTTCCCGTCAGGTGAATGTAAACTTGACGCAGAAGATGCGTCGCGAAGAGCCAGAAAAGTCCCGCGGCCGACGACGCAAGGAGGACGACAAAGAGAATGAGCCAGACTTCACTAATGTACAGAGTGAGTTCCTTCAACACTCAAGTTTTGTCACACAAAATAAATAACGAATTTGATTGAACACTTCATTACCTAATAAGGTTTTTAAGAACTATCTATACTATTATTATAAAGAGGTAAGCGTTTGTGGGTTGTATGTTTGAGGCGGGTTATCTCCGAAACTACCGAACCGATTTCAAGAAATCTTTCACCATTAGGAAGGTACATTATCCAAGATTACTATAGGCTATATTTTATGTCAAAATGCCCACGGGAGCAAAGCCCCGGGCAACATCTAGTAGTGGATGGAATAAAGAAACATAAAAACAAATATGAACCCTGAAAACAACTCTTTTTTGGGCATTCATGTAATTCATGTCTTATTTCTGTGTGTTCCGGAATGCATTCATAGTCATGACGTCAAAAGCAACATCCTAACTGATGTTATATATATATAAAGTAAGTTTGTTACCTACCTCTTCACGCTTTATCTACTCAACCAATCTTTTTCTAATCTAATCGAAGTCCTTTTTCTAATTTAATCGTTTTCTAATCTAATGTAGTCAAAGAAGAGAAAGTATCCCTGCCCCCTGAACCGATGGACTTAGAATCGTTGCCAATCAATATTGAAGTTAAACAAGAAGCGAATAAGGACGAGATTGCTATGCCGCCGCCCGCAGCGCCCGTGCCAAGTAAGTTAATTTTTTTTATAAATGAAAATTAATTGAAAAATCATTTATTCAGACAACCAAGATCCATTGGTAACTTATTCTATGTTAGTGTTGACTATCTTAAATTGTCAACACAGTCATATTTAACCCTGTTTCTATTTAATATTTTCCAAGTCAAATTAAAAATAATACAATATTGTAGAGGGAGCTAGGTGATTATGCCCGACCGCCACCGCAGGGAAGATCTTCCCGCCAGGCTAGGTGTTGCGCCTGGGGAACCGCACGCGACAGACGGTGTCGTGTCGGAGGTTGTATTTATGCTTCCAATCGAAAACGCACTGTCTGCGCGGTCTAGGCTTGTTAGCTGTCCATAGTGAGTCGACCGTCGTGCCATCTGTCCGTAGTGTCCTGGATCACCTGTGTGGCTTGTTATTCGTTGCGTTAGGTCGGCTTTTTATGTGGCGTGGTAGATGTCGCCACAATATTTTTATAGCTACAAACTGCTATCAATTCAGAACCTAAACATAATGTAAAGGCTCAGACGCAAAATGTCCCTTTCGCAAAATGTTTTTCTCATAAAATTCACTCAAAGAGCCATTACAAGAAAGATTTTCAGTGAAGTGAATTTCTCAAGCGTTTGAACGCGGCGTGTAGCGATTCATTGAGACCTCGATGGCGCATTGGTAAAGTGCTTGCCTCTGAACCGAGAGATCCCAGGTTCGATCCCCGGTCGGGTCATGATGGAAAATGATATTTTTCTGATTGGCCCGGGTCTTGGATGTTTATCTATATATGTATATGTTATAAAATATAGTATCGTTGAGTTAGTAACCCATAACACAAGTCTCGAACTTTGGGGCTTGCTCAATGTATGTAATTTGTTCTAATATATTTATTATTTATTTATATTTATCTATATAAACGGCAAAAAAATCAAGTCTGCTAAAAGGAAGCCCCCCTTAAATATATAATTTTATTCTGTTTTTAGTATTAGTTTTTATAGTGGCAACAGAAATACATCATCTACTATCATAATAACATGTTCTAGTTTCTAATTATCACAGTTCATGAGATACGCCCTAGTGACAGACGGACAAGATTGAGAAGTCTTAATAAAAGATGGACTGGACTAAAAGCCTATGGAGTTTAAAAACTACATTTCTTTTCATAGAACCCCGTAAAGTAACAGAGAAGACAGTAAAAGAGAAGACAGATGACAATGAAAAAGATACATCGCGACGCAGTCGACGGAACACGAAGACACGCAAACAGACAGACACAATGCCGCCGCCTGCCGCGCCTGGTATGTATATATTTAAGTGTTGCAATAATGCAATGACAATTTTTTGTGTTTTGATGACTATTCGAAGGATATTCATAGAAACACCAGTGGAAATACTGTAATAATGATAATGCTTTCAAATATTAGGTCCTTACATATGAAATTGGCGTTTTGTTGTACTGGCCAGTTTAATCACAAATTTCTCCTCTTGATTACTTACTTTGTTTAAATAAATATATTAAAAAATGTTCGACTTTTCGTTCCTCCTATACCAAACGTTAATTTCATATGTAAGGACCTAATATATGACTAAAAACACACATTTTTGTACTCGTCCAACGGAAACATTCGACACTAAATGATACATAAAAGTGACGTCATAACTGGGTGGTTCGCAGAGCGTTTCGACCGCTGCGGTCGCGCTGTCATTACAATTTTTCAAATCTTAACAAAGTCAAGAATGAGTTTTACTATATGACTTTTCATTAATTACTCTATACTGTAGTAATGTCAATTTTATGAATGATTGATTTTGGAAATGATTCCTTCCTCAAGAAAATTTACGGATTGTAATGACCGCGCAGCCGCAGCGGTCGCAGCGGTTGAAACGCTCTGCGAACCACCCAACTAAGTACTATGGTAGTGAAAAAGCTGTGTTTATTCGACAGCTACCTGAAATATTGCATTTATAAATTAATATTATAATAAAAATAAAGTATTGGTTGTCATATGAAAAGTCGGAAAGGGTTGTATACAAAACAATTGCTTTTCGCAAAAACAATTTTATTCAACACTAGCGGCCCTTCCCGCCTTCTCTCGGGTAAAAACATAATAAATAATACACTTAAACCTTCCCCAGGGACCACACTATCTATTGATGAAAACCGCATGAAAATCCGTGCAGTAGTTTTTAAGTTTAACGCGAACAGACAGACAGACGCGGCAGAGGACTTCAAGACCACGAGTTCACTTCCACGTTAGCTTTTTCCCGATGGCGTAAATACAGACAGTCGCTGTTCTGTAGCGCAGCCGGGTCCGTGTTTGTAAATAATTACAAACACGAGTATATCACAGACATTTGGAAACTGTCTGCGCTGTTATCAGTATCGGAAGCCATTGTTTTTACAAAAACGGCTGCAATACAGAACAGCTCATTACCTACTAGCTTTAGTGTTTGTACCATGATCGCGGCTTTGCAGCTAATTATTTCATTTGTCTGTACCATGATCCGCTGAATCGTAATAATATACTACAAATTGGTAAAACAAAGATATTCACCTTTGACATGTTAATACCATGTTTTATAATATCTAAGGAAAATAAGATATAATGTGAATAAAATTGTATTGTACAATACCTCGTCTCTGTGAAGTGGTGACCGCCGCCCGCGCCAGCTCCCGCCGCCGGGACGCTGACGATCCGCCCGCGCCCTCTGTAGCCGAATCACGACCTAAGAGAACTAGAGCTAAGAAGGTAATATCAATATTTTTTAAAATTTGCTACATGCCCCTCTCGCTTTATGCTTTATGAATTGCGTTTTAAAACACGCGATATGTTATTTACCACCACAATTGATTTTCATCAGTAAAAGGGCACAGTTTCTTTAAAAAAAGTATATACTACTATAAATGCGAAAAAAATAAAAATATTATAAATGCGAAAGTTTGTGAGGATGTATGTTTATTACTCTTTCACGCAAAATCTTTTGGGCGGATTGTTATGAAGTTTGGTACACGGGAGAATATAACTAGGAATAAAACAGGGTAATTTTTATCCCGAAATTCCCACGGGAGCGAAGGCCCGGGGCGCAGCTAGCCGTTAATATTTCTGATGTTCTCACGTTAGTTTTAACCAAATTATATAATGAGATGAAAGTAATCTTGATTTGGGCAGGAATCTAACCCATCTTATCAATAGGTACTAACTACTATAATATCTTCCTGTGTTATGTACACCATTAAATTAAACTATCCATTAATTTCCCATATATATTTTATCCCATATATTTTATTGATCCAGAAAGTATCAGAGACTTCCCCATCGGACACAGAAAAGGACACAACACAAACACAAGTAAATAGTGCTGATGGTAAGTTGTATAATGATCTCTTGTACATATTACATTGTAGTATCAAGTTAAACGCTTGCTGAACATTATATGCTAAACAACAGGTATTAAATGCGCACATACCTTTTCTATTTCCCAGACGTTTCGGACCTTGTTACAAAGGTCACTGGGCTACCTTTGTAACAAGGTCCGATACGTCTGGGAAATAGAAAAGGTATGTGCGCATTTTATTACCTGTTATTTAGTATATAATGATACAACGCGAAAGTTCAAAAGTAATTACTTGCTAAATACATTATCCGTTCAAATTGAAAAGAAACTGACAACTAGATAATGTTATACCTAACTTAATTTAACCATATGTGGCCCAATGGTATTTCCCGATGTCTATTTATCTCGCACACCATGTGATATCTTAAAATGGGACGTCTCAAAACACAGAAGAGACGCCTTATTTCAATAACAAAAATAATGTGATACGCGGGGTTGAGGCAGACGGGTGGGAAGGCGTTTCCGCCATGGCTTGCCCCTATTTCGAACGGACCAGACGTTTTAAACCACGAAAGTTATAACGGAACAGTTATTTGTTTATTCATATGTTTTTCCTCTACATCAAAGATTTTTTGGATTGCAATGACATTAATTAACATACGTGTAGATTGTAAGTGACATTTTATCTTAATTTAATCTGATGTCATTTTATAGTTTTTTAAATATGCCATTATTATTGCATGCTGTTGACAACGGCTAAATAGGCTTGTTCTAAACCATTATGTGGATATTGTATTAACCTACCCTATATAAGCAAATAAAAATGATTTGATTTGATTACAGTGACACCAGATAAACCAAGACCGAAACGAACAAGAAGAGGACAAAAAGCTGCGTGAGTCTTTTGTAATATTTGAAAATAAGTATATTACATATTTGAAGCGGTGGTGGTGTAATGGTTAAGAAGCCCGCCTGTGAACCATAAGGTTCAACTCCTACTCGTGCCACATTTATACCAATCTGACTCATGTATAGTATTTTTCATAGACCACCACTTGCTTCCGGTGAAGGAAAACGTCGTAGGGAAACCTACACACTGGTTGATATGGTGTTCGCTCACGAGAGTGAGCCTATAAGAAACTTAACAAAGACATTTAAAACGTGTAAGGGTTAAGTTTATTGCTGGGATATTGTCAACTTAGGACTGCGTTCCTACCGTGTTTCTGACGTGCTACCCAATTGTAGTTTCCTAAATGTTTTTATTCAATTCAATTCTTAAGGATAATAATTAACAGAAAAAGCATTTAAATAAAAGGATCACAAATTATTTTTTTATTTATTTATCATAGAATCGACAGCGCTTGAACAAAATTTTATCTTACAGTGTTAAACTTAATGCCAATTACAGATTCTTGTTTTGTAAATTAAAAAGTTATAAATAGCTTAGAACAAAAAGAAAAGAAAATAATAGACAAACATGAATGTTGCCTAGTGTGGGACCAATTGTATAAGCATTGTAACAATTTTATGTTTATTTAATAAATATCATTTCATTTTATTTCAAACAGGGACAAATCACGTTAATAAGGTGCCTGAACTGGGATGTTAATAATCACCCTGTGTTTCAGGCGTTAAAAGCTACAATAATCACAAATTAACAATCAATTACATACATTATAGGAAAAGTAAATAAAATAAATAATTTTAATATTCAGTAAATGATTTAAATACCATTCTTACTACTATTTTTCAAAATCGTGAATAGTTCCATAGTCATATCATAAAAGCTAGAAAACGAACTCCATGCCAGAAGGTTGGCAGCATTGCCGCTATATAGAAAAATGCAGTGACATTTTATAAATTCACAGTGAAAAAGAACAAGCGAAACCGGAAGAACCGAAATCGGAAGAACCGAAACCGGAAGAACCGAAACCGGAAGAACCGAAACCAGTGGAAGAGCCAAAACAAATAGAACCAGAACCTGTGTTAAAAGAGGAACGTGTATCGGAACCACAATCGCCTATACTACCACAGAAAGTGCCTCAAAAGGAGAATAAAAATAAAGAAATTAAGTCAAGAATACCAGTTAGTGACAAACGAGAGGCCACGCCTGAGGCTAAAGTTGTGGTGAGTTTTATTTTAAACTAGCTGCGCACCGGGGCTTCGCTTCCGTGGGAATTTCGGTTTAAAAAGTACCCTATGTGTTGTTCCAGGTTATATCCTACCCGTGTATCAAATTTCACAATAATCCGTCCAGTAGATTTTGCGTGAAAGGGTAACAATCATACACACATAGATCCTCACAAACATTCGCATTTATAATATTAGTTGGATACCGTTTGCACTAAACTATTAAAATATGAAACATCCAACAGGAACCAGAAACAGCGAACGCGTTGGACGAAACAAGAGTTATCCAGAAATTGGACACAATGGTGACCATAGACATGGATAAGACTGTCGTACTACCGAATGGCGTGTACAACCACGCGCCAGTTACACCCAACGATCTTGTGAGTTTTTACCATCCAATACTAATATCACGATCCACCCATGTGACGACCTCGGTGGCGCAGTGGTAAAGTAGTTGACTTTGAACCGAGAGGTCCCGGGTTCGATCCCCGGTCGGCTCAAGATGGAAAATGATCTTTTTCTGATTGGCCCGTGTCTTGGATGTTTATCTTTATATGTATTTGTTATAAAATATAGTATATAGATAGACGATTTAATTGCATTAAATCACACAGATTGAGCGAGCCCCAAAGTACGTTTGAGACTTGTGTTATGGGATACTAACTCAACGATACTATATTTTATAACAAATACATGTACAGATAAACATCCAAGACCCGGGCCAATCAGAAAAAGATCATTTTCCATCATGACCCGACCGGGGATCGAACCCGGGACCTCTCGGTTCAGAGGCAAATACTTTACCACTGCGCCACCGAGGTCGTCAAATACAAACAAGACAAAATAAACCTACTTAAAATTACATACATATATACTTAATATATACATACCAATATATATAAACTTACATATACATACTTATATCTACAATTATGACAGAGAAATATACTTTCAGGTGAACATGAACGCCACAGTTGTGATCGAGCCTTTCAACCGGGAGACGATAGTGTTGGAGAAACAGAACGCCGTCATGGACTGTACCGTCGTGCTTGATAAAGGTAAAATTATCAAGTTATTATACGATATCTAGGCCCTCTTTCGTATTGTAATGTGATAGGGACCAACACTGTTCAAATGAGTTTCTTTCGGCATTTCTTCTCAGTCGTGGTCGTTCCGAAATGCCAGTAGTTTGTTGCTTGTGAGAAATGACTTTAAATTTAATGTAAAAATCGACGTGAAAAAGTGCCTGTGAAGGTCTAATTTGTGATTAAATGATTTGAATTTTTGAATTTGATAACTAACAGTGTTTTATATCTATATTTTTTACAAGTTTTTTATTTAGTTTCACCTGTCGCGTTGTCTGTCTGTAATCAAATCTTGCAAGTTAGATTTCTCCTACTTCCAGTTGTTGAAATTTCCCACGTCGTTTTAGTTTCCATGACAATGCATTATAATGTAGATGGTGCAGCCCGGATCGGCTCCAAACGAGGAAACTCCTCAACGGTTTACATCATGGACATAGGTTTTTTTGTCAGGCGTTAAATGCCATAAGATCTCTCTGACGACAAAAAGTGTGTGGCAAAAATGAAATTTTTGTAAAAAAAACTTTTCTCTCACCTCTGCATGTTCCCGGTTGCGCTGGGGGCTGTGAAGCCGCGAAGCCCGGAGTTAGAACTAAAAAAAAAAACTGTTATTCCTGGTTATATTCTCCACGTATTTCTATCTAAAAGATATGGGTATATCTTTCCTTTGTTTTTCAGATAGTTTTGGTTGTATTATTTTGTAACGACACTATTTAATGTTGCCTATGTTTCACGAAAAATCGATCGATGATAATTTTGACACCGAATGTACTACAATAGTGGCACACTTGTTGACAGAGCCAAAGGAAGTGAACATAAGCGAGGACAGCTCAATAATGACTGAAGACAACAGCGACGTTGTAGAGCGCACCCCGCCCAAACCCGTGCCCATTCCGCAGCCCACGTGAGTAAAACTATATTAAATAAATATTCAATAAAAAAAGGTTCTTACTGAGTCTCGTTAAGACATATGGCACAGTTAACTGCACACTTTTATTAGCGAAAACTAAAAAAAACTCTTTTCAAATTATTCTACACTAGATAAAGGAATTTATTGCAAAGTATTTTAGTTATCAGTCACAGTCTATTAAATCGAAAACGGTGACCACTAACACCGTTATTACAAACACTTATTCTAGCACTTCTTCTTCATAGTCGTATTCCTCATGGCTGAGGGTCGTGGTCATTACGTGGAATGAAACACACACAACAACTTTCTTGGCATTAGTAATGGAGTGGTTTGCCATTGCCTTCTCCATTTCACACACAAGTTAATAATCAACCAGTGTGCAGGCTTCCTCACGATGTTTTCCTTCACCGGAAGCAAGTGGTGGTCGATGAAAACTATACATGAGTCAAATTGGTATACAAACTTGTGTGGCATGAGTAAGATTCGAACCTGGGACCTATCGATCTGTCTATGGGCGTCTTAACCATTACACCACCACCGCACCTATTCTAGCACAGTGATCACAAAATTGGACAGTTAGCCCTATCTTGTGAAAAACAATTTTTGACGCTATCTGTTTGATGTTACATATATATAGGCTATATTTCCATATAGCCGTTAAAATCTTATGTATAAAAAAAATGTATTTATGTAATTATGTAAAATAAAAATACAGGTCAGCGGTGAAGGAAAGAGTGCAGCAGTTTGAGGAATTGGCGTCGAGGGTGACGCGGACCAAAACCAGGGCCATGGCTAAAAAGGTATTTTATTCATTTACAAGCTCAAGTTAACGTGTTACAGTGCTAACGTACCACTTTTATAAGTTACACCGATGTACCTACTATAAATGCGTTCACGTAATAAAACATGATAATCAAAATGTCACTTTAATTTATCAATTTTATTTATAGAAGACTAGCTATTGACCGCGGCTTCGCCCGCGTGAATTGCGAATATCACGCGCGCGGGCGAAGCCACTGATTTGCGATCGATTGAGTGAAAATTATGTCTGTTCCACATAACTTTTAATTTTTCATCCGCGTTATAGTTATTTTGAAAAAAGTATAATGTGTTTGGACGGGGTTTTTTATCTAAATACATACCAAATTCAGTCCCACGGTTTAGCCGTGACAAACAGACAGGCAGACTTTAAAACACTGAGCCTTCGCCTATTGCACGCACACTACTAGTTTTTTTTTGTGTTAGTAAAATGTATGTTGCGTCTGTATGTTATTCTTGTCGTAAAGTAGGATTCGAATCCCGAACTTATTTATTCACAGGCTGGTGTCTTAATCTTAACCACTGGGCCATCATTCTTTCAATAAAAACATGTTATTACAGGAGGAGGACGTGGAGACACAAACGCCTCCAGACAAAGTGTCCAAAGTCATTCTGTCAGCGGAGACCCTCAGCAAAATGAATAGCCTAATCTTCAGCGGAAATCCCATACAGGTACTCTCTCTCCCTCCCCCCTCCCCCCTCTCTCTCTCACTCCCTCTTTCTCTCTCCCTCTCTCCCTCACTCCCTCTTTCTCTCTCTCCCTCTTTCTCTGGAAATAAACAATTCGTTTTAATTGAGACAAGTTAGATCAGCTTCTTCTATTGGTGAAAACCGCAAGAAAATCCGTGCACTAGTTTCTGAGTTTATCGCGAATAGACAGACGCGGCAGAGTACTTTGTATTATAATATACGTAAGCATGTGTTTTTTCCAACAGATCTCGAGTTCGGCCTCGAAGCCTCGCGCCAACGTCCCAGTTCCTGTCAAAACTGTCCCAGCTTCCGCTTCCAAGGTCAGCGCCGTCAACAGAGCGAGAGAGGAAGACAGCCTCAAGAGGGAGAAGGAAGATGCCAGGAAGAAGAAGGAAGCTTTGTTGGAAGCCAAAAGGGAACAGCAGAGACGGTTAGTTAACATTTTTATTTTTCAACTAGCGACTCTGCTTGTGACTAAAAGTAGCCTACATTTAGCCCTTAAGTTTTATTCACGTCGTATTCTAAACTAGTTGCGCCCCGGGGCCTCGTTCCCGTGGGAATCTCGGGGTAAAAAGTACCATATAGTGATGGATAGCCAATCTATAACTAGGCTTGCTTATAATAACTTATAAGCAAGCCATCTTGTTATGATTATAATAACTTCATTGTTATAAATCTAAGCACTTTTTAAATAATATATCAATATATTATTTCTCTGACTGGCAAATTATAATAATATATCAATAATATAAACGTTGTTTACGGATTATTTGATCTTTTTCATTTTAAGGCGTCTAATTTACACCAGGTTATATTCTACCCGTGTACCATGTCACATTTATTCTAAACTAGTAAGGAAAAGATAACAAAAATGACTTCGTTACAAAAATGACAGACTTTAATTTTAGAAAATGTAATTAAAAGGAAATGGAAGAATACCGTTAAATAGGTGGGTGTTAATAAATGGAAACGAAGCTTTTAAATAAAATAAGAAATAAAATTGGAGAAAACTGTATGAATTTTTGTATTTCTTCAATGACAAGCAACAAACAAGTGAAGGTATAAAAACCCACAAACAATTAAAAGAAAATATTAAGAAAGAGGCTAAAGGTCTTAACAGTGGGTAACAAAATATTAACACATCCCGATTGATAAAAGGTCTCTAAACAAAAACACCACTTCCTTTAATCCTCCAAATCAGCCAGACATCAAGAAAACTTAGGGAAAGGGAATATCTTCAACGTGCGGCCGTAGGATGAAGGGGAATCCGGTACCGGAGCGTAAATCCCTATGGGAAGAAAGTATTTGCATGCTAGTAATTAGCAACACGCTATTTAAAATAAAGGGAAGGTAAATAGATAAGATATTATAGGTGATTTACTTACATATAATATTTATCTATGATGAGGTTTTTTACATAAAACTATATTTTAACAAAATAACAGCTTCTATAATAACAAAGAATAAAAGTAGCTCTTACACAAAATATTTGGGGATCCTATAATTAATTACAGATCTATCTTAATAGATAAATAGGAGATTAAAATTTATTTTAATCTTTACACATTAGAATATAATCAACCAATCTTTCAGTTTGACGTACAAAATCATGACAAGACATTATCAAGAACCAAAATAATAGACAAACAGAATGAAAGAGTTCCGAAATGAAAATAAAAAAATAAAACGTTAAAACATAAAAGTGTTACATACCCCCCTTTTTAGGTAAGGATTTTTCGTAATAAAATCCGCTACTTAACATTTAAGTTAACTTAAAATCTTTAACATGCCAAGATCCTAATTTATTACCACACATATCCTCCAATTCATAAACCAACTTCGATTTTTTCCCGATTATGCGACATTTTATAAACTTAGGTGCTAGTTTTTTTACAAAATTTATTACCCTTATCGCTTTGGTAAAATGTTTTCCTCCAAATAATATCACCCACATTGAAATCTATGTTCTTCCGACGAAGATTATAATAAGTACTATTTCTTGCGTGAGCTTTAATCAAGGAGGCATAGACCTTATCAAAAATTTTACTCAAGTAACCAAAATTTTCCGCGTAAACATCGCGTGGTGTGAATACAATATGACCTTCCAGGTCGGCATCTGAATAATGAGAACCACAAGTCACCAGTTCACGACCAAAAACTAAAAATGATGGTGAATAGCCTGTTACCTCATTAACAGCACTATTTATAGCAAATTGAATTTTTGGAATCTGAGTATCCCATGACCTGTGGTCGTTATCTATAAATGTAGAAATAGCTGTAACTACAGTTTTATTATACCGTTCAACCATATTAACTTGCGGAATATAGAAAGGAGTGTAATAAATATTAGGTATTTTATAAGTAGAAAATAATTTTTTCAACGTGTTACTGATAAATTGTTTACCATTATCCATTATTATGGTACTCTAGGTATACCATGAACAAGGAATATTTTATCTTCTAAAATATTACATATTATATCAGCTGTTGCACGACGTATTGGAAATAACATCGTATATTTAGAAAAACAGCATGTTATGACCAATAAAAATGTATTCTGTTTTCTGAAAAGGACAACTACAATTCTTTGGACGTCCCATAGTTCCTAAAGTAGCATGATTCGGATATTTATAAGACAAACATACATTACAACAGGTTACAAAATTACTAACGTCTTTTTGCATACTAGGCCAAAAATAATTCAAAGATATGCGTTTATAAGTTTTAAAAATACCAAAATGACCAGAGCTCGCTTCACAATGATTACTAAAAATTATGTCTTGGCGATACTCTAAAGGAATAACCTCTTTCCACTCAAATTCCCTAGCAAGAGGATTAATAGATTTAATATAACGGTATAGTTTACCATTTAGAACACGATAATTAACAAAACTTGTTGGAGAATGTAAACAACCATTGTAAATATCTAAGAACCAAGAGTCAGTAGTTTTAAGAACCGGCTCATTCGATCCATTGTTAGATAAATCAATAGCAACTACAGGAACGGATCGTGATAAACTATCGGGAACAATATTGTCCTTGCCTTTACGGTGCTTAATTTCAAAATTGAAAACTGAAAGACGGACACCCCCGCGAGCTAGTCTCCAAGGTACGCCAGAAATCTATACCCAATATGAGGGAATATTGAATATCAGGAACTACATGCACAAACAATTGATGACACTGATTTTTAAATAGTATAGGAAGTGCCATTTGACCAATTGAACTTAATTTATGGCCACCAGCACCAACGAATTGAGTATTATCAGTCTCAATCAATTGGAATCCCATATCAATTAACTTTGAATGAGACCCATTCCCTAAAATAGTTACACAAGAACCTGTATCAAGTAGCCCTATAAACGACTCATTAAGAATGCTTATAGTTACATAAGGTCTAGCTTTATTTAGACAATTGTTATCGATTGAAGCAACGGAATTAAAAGCAGAAAATTGTCTAATAAAAGTAAGCCAACTTTCCCATTCCTTTGAACGATCACTCCAATCGAACTTGTCTAGTTTTTTGACTTAACCTTATTAATTTGTTCCATTTTATGACAATCTGGACATTCCGGGTAGCGAACATCCTTTTTACCACATTTAAAACAAATCAAAAATCGAGGTTGCTTGCAAACTCCAAGTGAGTGTGAGTTAGACCTACATCTTGGACAATACACAAATCCAGAAGACTCAGTACATAGAGCAGCCACTTCGTTTTTAGATGTTTGAGTTGCGTCAATAGAATTAACTTTATTACCAGTAGTAATTGTGTAAGACTTATTAAATGAATTGAATTTACCATATTGATTATTTTTAAATTTATCAAATTTAGGGAAAGAAGAATTATAATTATAAGCGAATTCAGGAGCAATAGTACTAGTAGTTATGGAAGAAGGTTCGTGAAGAGAGAGAGAATCTAGACTGAATATTTTCATAATTACGACATATAGATATCAATTCATCGATAGTCTTAATCTCCGGTGAAGCCGCGATAGTATTAGCATAACAAGGACGTATGTTATGTAAAAGAATGTCTAACTTTTCTTCCATTGAGACCGGTTTCGAAAGACGAGCGAATAAACCATGCATAATAGAGATATAGACAATTATATTTTCGCGTTCACCCTGCGTACGAGAACGAATTTCAGCAGCTAAGCGGTAATCATAGTCTTTACTACAGAAATCTTCCTTGAGCAAAACACACAACTCTTGAACCTGAGGTTTGCAATTCCTGGGCTGTAGACAATGCCTTAAAATATAAAAATTCAAACTCAGATCGATACTTAAATTGTTCGGTTTCATCTTCACTAATACATTCTAATTGTACCTGTACCTGATCGAACTGCTCATACAACAACTCGATTTTGCCAATTCTCAATTGTAACTCCCTGGACTCAGAACTGGTAACACTGCGCTTACCACTTTCATCATCAGTCAGTGAATTTAAATAATTGATAAATATGGTCAAACGCCCTTTAAAACTGGCACGCTTCCTAATTAAAGCCTTTTCATCGACCATTTTGGAATTCGGGTGTTGTCGACCTGGAATCGATACAAATAAAAAGTAAACAAAACAACAAGATTTAAATTTTAGGCTACGTTACCTACTAAGTTTGAAAATTATACTTAAACTAACTTAGGACGCATATGATATCATTGTACAAACATAAACATGTCCTCAGCCGTGAGGAATACGACTATATATATAGGGACAGACTTAAATAAATAAATAAAATAAATAAATGTTTATTTCGGACGTAATCCATATATTGTTAGTAATTTACAAAGTAACTTAAAACTAGTGTTAGTAACAGAAAACAGTACTTATCCAAAAATATCACACATAAGACACAAAACAGTACGTCCTACCAGCTAGGATCCCACCCCCTGGTCACCGGTATTTGTACATCCACCGTGGTGTGAAGACGAATCCAGTGAGACAGTAATGGGGAGTCCCATCGGTCGGTTAGGACACGGATAATATTATTTGAGCTGGAACGTAATCGCATTAAAAGAGCCGCACATCGCTTTCTAATAATTGCATAGAAGCAATCAGTATTGGCGTCGGCAAACATTTTAGACGCGCTGCAAAAACGCGGCAGCCCAAACAATATTCTGAACGCGTCATTGTATTGAACGCGCAAAGCGTTGTATGCGCGCTGCGTATAGTCCGCCCACAGACTGCACGTGTAGAAGGACTGACAGTAAGCTTTAAAAAGTGTCACCTTAACATCCTTGCTACAACGCGCGAATCTGCGGGCTAAATTATTTATTTATTTATTATTTATTTATTTATTTACTAATAGGCAAATAGCCGGTTCTCCTTGTTTCTTGGTTTCCAAGTTTGATTCCACAGGATTTTACTGATTTATTATCCGGCTTGTTCTAGGACCATGTTAATAAATGGAAACGAAGCTTTTAAATAAAATAAGAAATAAAATTGGAGAAAACTGTATGAATTTTTGTATTTCTTCAATGACAAGCAACAAGCAAGTGAAGGTATAAAAACCCACAAACAATTAAAAGAAAATATTAAGAAAGAGGCTAAAGGTCTTAACAGTGGGTAACAAAATATTAACACATCCCGATTGATAAAAAGGTCTCTAAACAAAAACACCACTTCCTTTAATCCTCCAAATCAGCCACACATCAAGAAAACTTAGGGAAAGGGAATATCTTCAACGTGCGGCCGTAGGATGAAGGGGAATCCGGTACCGGAGCGTAAATCCCTAAACCTGCACACTGGTTGACTATTAACTTGTGTGTGAAACGGAGAAGGCAATGGCAAACCACTCCATTACTAATGCCAAGAAAGTTGTTGTGTGCGTATAATTCCACGTAATGACCACGAGCCTCAGCCGTGAGGAATACGACTATATATATAGGGACAGACTTAAATAAATAAATAAAATAAATAAATGTTTATTTCGGACGTAATCCATATATTGTTAGTAATTTACAAAGTAACTTAAAACTAGTGTTAGTAACAGAAAACAGTACTTATCCAAAAATATCACACATAAGACACAAAACAGTACGTCCTACCAGCTAGGATCCCACCCCCTGGTCACCGGTATTTGTACATCCACCGTGGTGTGAAGACGAATCCAGTGAGACAGTAATGGGGAGTCCCATCGGTCGGTTAGGACACGGATAATATTATTTGAGCTGGAACGTAATCGCATTAAAAGAGCCGCACATCGCTTTCTAATAATTGCATAGAAGCAATCAGTATTGGCGTCGGCAAACATTTTAGACGCGCTGCAAAAACGCGGCAGCCCAAACAATATTCTGAACGCGTCATTGTATTGAACGCGCAAAGCGTTGTATGCGCGCTGCGTATAGTCCGCCCACAGACTGCACGTGTAGAAGGACTGACAGTAAGCTTTAAAAAGTGTCACCTTAACATCCTTGCTACAACGCGCGAATCTGCGGGCTAAATTATTTATTTATTTATTATTTATTTATTTATTTACTAATAGGCAAATAGCCGGTTCTCCTTGTTTCTTGGTTTCCAAGTTTGATTCCACAGGATTTTACTGATTTATTATCCGGCTTGTTCTAGGACCATGTTAATAAATGGAAACGAAGCTTTTAAATAAAATAAGAAATAAAATTGGAGAAAACTGTATGAATTTTTGTATTTCTTCAATGACAAGCAACAAGCAAGTGAAGGTATAAAAACCCACAAACAATTAAAAGAAAAGTACTATGTACTAGTTTTATACTATGTATTGATGTTTTGTAGAAAACGTGAAGAGAAGATGGCGGCGGCGGCGGCGACGCGCTCGGCGGCGGAGAGGGAGCGCGCGGCGCAGCTGAGCGCGGCCGCGCGCGGACGCGAGGAGAAGCGCGCGCACGCACAGCTGGGGAAGCTGCACAGGATCCAGGAGGCCGAGCGGGTTCGTCGGATTTATTTATTATTATTATTATTTTGCACCAATCAATCCGAGAATGGTTTTCTGTTCTACTAATAGATATTAGTGGAACGGAACAAACAGATATTTTTCTTAACGATAGAAATGAATGGACAGAATGACTTTTCAGAGGTTTTGCTTGTTAGAAGTTTAGTCCAAAACATGAGCAAAAAAAAATGCATATGTGTAATATTTTTGTGTTGTTTGTTGTGTTTATTTATACATATTTTTTAACGTTTTTCTCACCTTATCGTTGTATTAATAAAAATTTAATACTCTGATTAGGCTTGGAGTAGTTTATCTTTGTGTCGTCTCTCTCTCTCTCTCTTTTCAATATTTAACATTGGAAGAACGAGACAACACAGAATAATTATCCCGAGACTAATGAGAGAACAGCGTGAATATTGTTATCTGTATGTGTTTTTATGAATCCATACTAATATTATAAATGTTAAAGTCTGTCTGTTTCGCTTTCACGGTTAAATCGCTGGACCGATTTTGATGAAATTTAATATACATATAGTTAAAGACTCCCGTTCGAACATAAGGTAGATTTTTTTTAAACCCAATCGACTATATGGGGGATGAAAAATTGTATTCCGCTTTCGCAGCATAAATCATGCGGGCGAAATCGCGCGCAAAAGTACTTATACCTCACAATCTAGATGTAAAGCAGAGTCGTTAGCTCGGGTGTAATCATCAATTGCACCCTCGAACTATAGGCTGAATATCTCGGGTTGCAATTGATGTCTTACAGCCCTTGGCTACTAATCAATACATATAATAAAATTGAAGAAAGGCCAAATTTATACATTGTATATATTTTTTTAAATTCTTCATGGAATATACTTAGTTACTGATATAGATGACGAAAATATAGTTTTGGAAATTTTTGTCTGTCTGTCTGTCTGAACGCGCATCACTCGAAATCTACTGGACCGATTGCTTGAAATTTGGTATGTAGGTACCTTATATACCGGGTTATCATCTTAGATATATTTCATCCCGGTAAATGGTCAGGTTCCCGTTCCCCATTTTATAGACATTTAATCCCGGAAAATGAGGATGGTCCTGTAGGAAAATTAGATACATTTCATCCCGGTAAATACGCGATAAGAAAATTACTGAGATTTTGCTATGAAATTCACGCGGGTGATGCCGCGGGCAAAAGCTAGTCTACTATTATAATTGAATGTGTGTCGTGTGAATGGCATATGGAAATGAAAATAAAGAAATTAAGGAAACTCTGTACAGAAGAAGCAGGAGAACGCCCGCAAGGCAGCGGAGATCGAGGAGAGAAGACGCGTGGAGGAGCTGAGAGTGAAGCAGCGGCTGGAGGAGGAGCTGCGGCGCGAGGCGGCGCGGCGGCGGCAGCTGGAGGAGGCCGAGGCGTGAGTTGTTGCTTTGTTTCGTGTCTGCGCTCTGTTACATGTTATTTTGAGTGAATCACACTTTTATTGGTTTCATTGATTTTGTCCGCGACTTCGCCCGCGTACATTTCGACGGGCGTCCGCTTCGTAACCTGTTGTTTTGGTGAGTCGCACATTTCTCGGTTTTACTAGATTTTGCCCGCGACTTCACCCGCGTTTGTTTTGTAGATACGCTCGGTTACTTGTTTTGGTGAGTCACACATTACCTTGTTTTATTACCTTTTGTCTGCGACTTCGCCCGCGTTCGTTCGCTCGTAACTTATTATTTTGGTGAGTCGCACATTTCTCGGATTTACTAGATTTTGCCCGCGACTTCACCCGCATTTGTTTTGTAGATACGCTCGGTTACTTGTTTTGGTGAGTCACACATTACCTTGTTTTATTATCTTTTGTCTGCGACTTCGCCCGCGTTCGTTCGCTCGTAACTTATTATTTTGGTGAGTCGCACATTTCTCGGTTTTACTAGATTTTGCCCGCGACTTCGCCCGCGTTCATTTCGTGCCTCCGCTCTGTATCTTATTACTTTCGTGAGTCTCACATTTCTCGGTTTTCTATCGGTTGTGCCCTTATTATTTTGTCAATAATCTCGAATTCTAAGCAACGTGACGCGATGAAATCCATGCACGATTCTCTTTCGACAGGACCAAGAAAGAGGCAGCGTTGATGGCTAAAGAAATTGAAAAGAGACAGAAAGAGTACTTAGAGAAACACAGGATCAAACAGAAGATGGAAGATAGAAGTGAGTTAAATTATATTATTTTTATAATCTTTAAAAAGAGAAATATTTTAAATCTTTACTTACTAGATTGCGATAGGATGTATTTATTTCTTTACGTCGTATTTAAATGTCGCTTTGGCGTATTTCGTCTTTGTGTTCATACGTATAAAGTTCAAAATCGTAGTCTTTTTTTTTTTGGGCAATATTCATTAGTTTAACAACTTTGAGTTTTATTATGTTTGAAAAAGCAAAGGTGAAATTCGCGAGCGCGAAATGAGGGCTTAAGACGTTGATATCTAGCGAGAATGACATTTATTACCGCCGTATTATATAATAGCTTATGCCCGCGACTTCACATGCGTTAATTTCCATCATCGGACATGATTTTCATACAAACTTCTATCGACAAGTATCAGAACTTAGATAGAATTTATCAAATAATATACAATAATGCTGTTGTGTGAATTTAAGATAATATTTTTCAAAGTTATTTAATTATGGACAATAAAAAGAACGCATTTTAAACACACAGTTGACCTCTAGTGGCAACTTTTTGTTTATTAAGAATTTAATTAATCTGTGAATAACGTTAAACATTATAATTATCAGTTACATAATTATCTACACATACATATTTAATATATATATATATTTTAATTAAGACTTTATTTTGTAACTGTTTGTTATTCCGTAATAAAATAAAAATTAAATAAAATAACAATGAGACACACGATACTTTCATTCTATTTTTAATTTAAAAAAAAGACTTGGGCACTTGATTATTATAGTAAAGATATTTTTTCAACAAAACTGCTGAAGGTCACGTAAATAAAATTAGCCCTGATTTTTTTCGCCACGCCTGTTGTAACAGTGCACGCAGCTCATGTACCAGGTCCTCTGTGTTGTTGGTCTGTTTGTGTGTCTGTGAAAATAAATACGTCATTTTAAAGCATCGTCTTCGATTAACACATTCCGATAGACAATAACAATAGTCGCGTTGTAGCGAATGAAAAGTTGAACAGTTTATATGTCACGGTAAGTTTGATTAATTGAAAATTATTAATAATTTTACAACATTATTAATAATAACCGCGTGTTTTGGTAAATATTAATAATCAATTGAAATTACTTGTATTAGTTTTTGTTAATAATTAGCTACGTTTTTGTTAATATTATTGGTGAAAGTAATAAATAAAGTAAAACCCAAGGTTTTAGTACAACAGGTTAAAAATTCAAGTTTGACAGCAGGAGGTGCACAGGGGCACAGCGCCCCTGCACAAACCTAGCTGTGTCGGTTAGGTTAGGTTAGTATTGTGACCAAACAAAGCGGAGCTTCAAACTATTAAAATATTAAATTAGGGGAACAAATAGAGTATTTATTACATTTACCGGTACTATGGTTAAATTATGAATAATCACTGACAAATGTGATTAATTTCTCAATTTTATTACGAATTATTAATAATTTTCAATTTATCACTGTTACCGTAACATTGCACAACAGTGCACAACACCCCGCTGAAGCCGCCGCCGCCGCTGGAGCCCGCGTACATGAGCGACGGCTTCCAGTACCTCAACTCCGACGAGGAGGAGGACGCTGTGGACAGGCCAGTGCCAGCCTGGAGCACTTCTAAGGTGAGTGCTTGATTTCATTGTAAATTAATTAATTATGTACGGATTGATCACACAGATTGTGTTCGCCCCAAAGACTTCCAGACTTGTGTAACGATACTATGTTTTATAACATATATGTATAAACATTTAAGACTCAGGTCAATCTGAAAAAGTTCATTTTTCATGTTGAGCTCACCGGGGATCGAACCCGGGACTCCCAGTGCAGCAGTCTGACGTGATAAACATTAGGCCACATAGGTCGTCGAATTTGACGACCTCGGTGGCGCAGTGGTAAGATTCTTGCCACTGAACCGAGAGGTCCCGGGTTCGATCCCCGGTCGGGTCATGATGGAAAATGATCTTTATCTGATTGGCCCGGGTCTTGGATGTTTATCTATATATGTATTTGTTATAAAATATAGTATCGTTGAGTTAGTATCCCATAACACAAGTCTCGAACTTACTTTGGGGCTAGCTCAATCTGTGTGATTTGTCCTAATATATTTATTTATTTATTATTTAATTATGACATAATAACACTATTATTTATGAGTACCGAATAAAATTACAGAAATATAACATAACTACTGCGCTATGTGTTATTCTATAAGTGTATCAAATTTCATAATAAACCGTCCGGTAGATTTCGCCTGAAAGAGTAACAAATGTCACACGTACATTCTCATAAATTTCCGAATTTATAATTTCACTAGAATTATTTGCCTAATTTTTTCTCAGGAAACATTATCTACTAAACAAGTGTATTTGTTAGATAAATTAAAAATCCCCGACTTAATTAGAGCTGAACAGATTTTCACGAAACATGGCTAAGAACACTCGGGATAAATCTAAGACACAAAAAAAACATGAAACGGAAATCGGTTCATCAGTTTGGGAGCTTTAAACTTATGACATCCCTCTTTTTGCGTTGGGGGTTTAAAAATACCACATAGAAATCCGTTGCATAGTTTTAATGATTGGGAAGCGAATTCGTTTTATACTAGGTAGTGTAGTGTAGTGTAGTGTAGTGTAGTGATGAGTCATGAGAAATCCCCGGGCTGCGCAGGCGCGCAAGCAGCAGCTGGCGACGCAGACGCAGCTGCGCGCGGCGCTGGTGGAGCGGCTGTTCTGTGTGCGGCGCCACAGCCCCGACCTGCGCGAGATCTTCCCCGGCATCGACCGCAGCCGTCTCAAGCGCACCTCCTCCGCCGTCTGGAGGACGCCGCCGCAGAGGCTGCCCAAGGTTGCCGAGTGAAGGTATTGTTCGTGCCAAACGCTTTATTGTTATTCAAAGTATATTGTTATCTTTGTCAATAATGTCAATCATGCTGTTCGCACTTCATTCTTGATTTTTCAACCAGCCATTGTACTTATTTAAGCCGTTATATTAACGTGTTATTTTGTTAAACTATTTTGTGTGACAAAAAATAAAATTAGATGTCCCGCTATAGGGTGGTAACAGCACTAATGTCGTGCTATGATTAGCTACGTAACTTCATTAAACATTCATTTAAAATTTCATCAAAGTCGGTCCAGCGATTAACGTAGGAATTAATATATTTTTATTTTACATTTTATATAGATAAAAAGAGTAACAACAGAAATTCCCTATACTAGTATTAAGGTCGTGGTCGTCCCGTGGAATAAATCACACACTACTTTTTGCCAATATTAATAGAATAGTTTGCCATTGCCTTCTTCATTTACACACTTAACTTAAAAATCATCAACTTGAACCCAGGTTTCGTCACAATTTCCTTATAGGTAGATACATAGATAAAATCTTTATTTGTAGCCACAACACAAAATACACAACACATACAGATTCTTCATATCAATAACACACACAATACAAACGACAAGAGTGTATTGCAGCAATACACAAAGGACACAACTCAGCGGTACTATTTTTTTTACCCGGAGAGGCAATGCACTGATTTTCAGTTGTGACCTTAAGGTACCTAGATGCGAATGCATTCAATAATTGACCACACAGATTACAATTGTACTTATATAAATAAATTAATATATAAAGTTAAAATTTGAACAACGGATAGAAATATAAATAAGAACTACGTTAAACTAACTCGGCGACAGCCAGCCTTATTGGCGACATGTTGGATATTTAATTTTCCTTCACCGGATTCTCCATTATACTATAATTTCCTTTTCAGAAATGACGTGACATCAGTTGGTTCAACATATCGGGTCGCTGGCGGCAGACTGTATATATATTTTATTGTGAAATTAGTACTATGTGTTAGTTCCGTTGAGATGCTACGATCGCGTAACGATTGTGATTTCCATAGACAATAAAATAGCATAGATTTTTTAGCCAAATTTGAATATTCAATGACGTATTAGTATACATAATTATGGAGCGATAGACATTTTAATATAAAATATAAATGATGCCTTGTATTCCGATTTCGTGATCTACACAGTCACAGTATAATAAACACAATACAAACCCACAATTAAAAACCGCTCCCTATATTATTAGAGTGGCATATTGCCTATTACGATACAATTCATAAAATACAATCTAACAAAAATCAACAGATTACAAAAATCGTCGCTAGGGGCGCTGGATGTCATGCGCCGTAGACAGAGAAAACCTTAGACTTTCTTTTGTTTTGCTCATACAAGAAAGAGAATGATGAGTGTTAATATATTTTGTCCCTTATCGTGTGCCAAGTTTTACAACGCCCAAGCTGACACTTCGTATGACAGCTGTATGGAAATGTTCTTTAGTACAGTGTCAAGAGAAACGGATTTTTGACGAACTAAATTGTTTGTCATTGCTTATACCTTGTAAAAGTGTTGCCAGCCAACAGGAGACAGAGCTCTCATTTAATTTCTTCCCTTTCTGACACACTGTATGGATGTATATCTGAAATAAAATTATAACGTTCCATCTCATTTGGCTACGATAGCACGTCATCTTTATTTTCTTTATTATTTTGTGCTCAATACACATTTAAATTTTTTTTATAAGAAAAAAATACCTTTCACTAAATCAGCGCGGCAAATTCACTTATTGAAGTCCTCGTTCCGATGTTCTGAATTATATTTAAAAAACTAAGTTTTGACTTTAAAAGCACACTCTAAAAATGATTTTGATAAATGCCTAAATCAGAAGGCCTACCACGAAACATACACAACACGTGGCACGTTACTGATGTCCACATGCTTTGTGGTTGGCCGTGTAAATAGGCCTTCCAAGCGGGGAGGATAACTTCAGGTTCATAAGTTCAGACCAAATAAATTATGGTCATTTTATATTTCTGTATATGAAAACTTCCGCAAGTCAAACCGCACTACTTCCAAAACAATATAAAGAAGGCACTTACCAACTATCACCACCAGCAACGAGCTCCTGATGTCCAGGTATTCACGTGCTATCAGGGGGCTTAGATTGGTACGTTTTTCTTGTCGGAAGATATTTTCACTTGAACACGAGTCACAAACCAAACCACTGCACTTATTAACAGTGTCTCCAATAACTTAGGAGAATCTATGACGGTTTTCTCACAGAGGCAAAACGAGCAACTCCAAAAATCAACAGCGTATTATGAGAACATGACCCAGAAAACCCAAACAAAACACTGGTGACATTTGCCCCTTAGAGTCTATGGGAACTACTAGCCACCAAGAAGATCAAGGAGGTTCAGTACCTCCGTTTATAATGCCCGAAAGAAAGCGCTAGTTCAATCTTACGGGAAGTTTTCATATTATATATATTTCTTATGTATAAAGAACTAAAAATGAAACCCATTGGTCCAACCACTCTGTCTCCCGTATCGTGTAAAAAAACGTCTCGACGCAATGACATGTTTCATGGTAGCCTGAATTATCCATTAATTTATGCAGCCTTAACTTAGCAATTAAAAGAATTAATAATGAAGTAGTTTAATATATGAAGTAAACTTCCCAATGATTGCTTTATTATATCTATTTATCGACTAGTAACATGTTTTACATTATGTTAAGAGATTATTGCCTTGTATCTCTATTTAACATGTGTAATATTATCGATTTTATTCTTTCGTTATTGTAAAACTTTTATCGTTTATTTATTTTCATAAATTGCACACGGAAATCTGTGGAATTTTTAATAAGGTTTATAATCCCGCTTTGATGTCTATTATGTCTAAAATAGTCTTGACATAAGGAAATTGTACCATTCAATAACATGATAATACTTAATTTTTCCACACAGAGTTGAAAGCTAAATACAAACGCGAGAACATCATTTTTTAATTAATATCAAGACGTTTTTTGAAAGCCACATGTTTTAAAAAAATTATTGTCTATTTCGAGAATTTTCTGTAGATAGAATCTAGATTTTAACATGTTTGCGCGTTTATGCGCAGAATGTTCAATTTCGAAAAATGTCTAGTTCGCTAAATGCCCGATTGGATATTCTGTAAATTGGACATTTTGCAAATTAGACATTCTGCGCCTCAACGCGTTTGCGGACGCGACACAGACATTTCATTATTATTACTGCTATAGCCGTCATGTGTCTGCGAATGTGTCCTGTGACTTGGTAATCATGTAATTATACTAGCGTTTGTGTTGTGACTCGATCACGTGTTTTAGATTATTTTTTAACATTAAGACTGTTATTCAATTTCGATCGTAAGTTAGAATAAAAATTTACATGGAGTAATCTTGTGTTTTTTTACTTCACATTTCACACAATATAAATAAAATGAAATATTCAAATTAAAAAAAATATTTATTAACTTGAAACTGTATAAATATATGTTATGTATAAATATTTGTGTGACCTTACATGTGTTGTAGTATAATGTGCCACAGAAATTGAACGATCAGAAGAAAATTCTCGAGAATATACACCTGACCGTTTCTGCACATTCTCGAAAATTTCAAGAAGGCACATCGCTAAATTTGACTATCTGAATATTTGACATCGCTAAAGTTGCAACACTATTTGCAAATGCACTGAAGCTTGAGATTGAGGACAAGGAAATAAAAAAATTGACCATAAAATTCTCTAAACAAAACTTTATTACTAAACCACCACATGATCCTGCACGATGAGCAGTCATACTGTCTAAAATGAATCGAATGAGTGTTCATCCATCAGTAACGGTGTTAAAGCCAGTGAGAGTCAAAATATATGCGTGCTTACTGACCAGACGCACACTCCTTCGGGAATGTCGGCAAAGTACATTTCGATCTATATAAATCAACGGCAGTTATAAGAGAATAAATATTGGGTATTAATTTATTAGATACAGTTTTATAATTTTCGATAAATTGACGACGAGAACTGGCGTATTTTTGAAATACATAGCTATCTCTTTTTTAACATAATAATTTATATAACAAAAAGAGAGCTAACACGATTTTTTTTTAAATGCGGACACCTTATTGAATAATTTCTTTTTTATTTTCGTATTCCATCTAGCCAAAGCTCGATTATGAAAATGAGCATACCATAAACGGGCAAATTTTAAAAATTCGAACCAACCAGTTCCCGCCACAACAATAAGTTTACTCCAAAGCGGCAGCACCAGAGATGATTTCAATCAACTCCCTAGTAATTACAGCTTGACGAGTTCTATTGAATGTAAGGGTGAGTTTCTCAATCATTTCTCCCGCATTCTTTGAAGCGTTGTCCATGGCCGTCATTCTGGCCGATTGTTCGGAGCACGCCCCCTCTTTCAAAGCGTAGAAGATCATCGAGGCCAGAGAGAATTCCATGTAGGACTGGATCGTGTCGGAGTCGAGGGAATCGTATACTGCCAGTTTTGGGGCCGCCTGGAAGAAATAATTTAAATGGATTTTTTTATAAAGCATCCATAGAATTTTATTAAAAAATTTTTGTGTTCTGACACAGATGTTAAATATTTCGATTTTGTATATAAATATACAAATATACATTTGTATATTTGCCTAAACAACTTGAGAAAATTATTTTAAAAATTACTCTTATAGAAAATATTATAATGCGTTTGTTTAGGTACTTAAATGTCTTTGAAACATTTTGTTACCTCTTACGCTAAATCTGCTCAACCAATTGGATGAATCTTTTTGAAATTTTTCACACATGTATTTTTAAGTAAGGAAAAGGACATAGGGTATCTTTAATTTTGGTATCTTTAAAAATCACTGTTCATAGTAAGAATCATCCTATAACACCCACCTCAACAGACTTTTGACTGAATAGGGGCAAGTCCGATTGCTCGTAAGAGACAACGCTGCGGAACTTATTGTAGATGATCTTCCCGAAGCCGAAGTCGTAGCCGGACGTCAGTATTGCGTTGGAGATGGTCGCCGCGTCCAGGAACGAGGGGGGGAGGCGGCCGATCTGGGGGGGGGGGACACATGTACTTATTTCTTACACGACTATGTATACGTTTGAAATTAGAGCCAAGCTTAGCTTTCCACAAAGAATATGAGTTTCCATGACAGCTATGTGTTGTGACGTCACGATTTAGGAGTAAAAAAAGTATTACTCAATACTTCAATGAGAACAAAATATCAAAAAATGACCTAGTAATTAATAAAAGTAATCAAATTAATTGATGATGACATTTCATTTTTTTTTTTTGCTATTATTATTATTATCATGGAATTCAACGGTAATCGAATTGTGTTTTGTTTCTGTTACTACAGTGTTACAGCAGGCCTACCATCAACTTTTACGGAACGATTCCAATGCAACTCAGTTCAATTTAGGCACCTAAAATGAATCTCATTGGTACAAAAAATTAAGTCGATGGTACGAATTTGCGATGCAGTTCAGTTTAGGTCGTAAAGTGGATCGCGTTAAGAGATGATGGTAGCCACCTAGGAATAGGCTAACACTTTCAATTTGTTTTTAACTAAACATGTAATAACTGATGAAATATTGTGTGCCATAGAAAAATGTTAAAAAACTAATATGTGTTATATCTATTACAGTTTCATAAGCGTTAGGAGTAAAAGAGGTTTAAAACACTCAAAAAGTGTTGCAGAAATAATTTTGTAACAGATAGCATGTTCAAATTCAAATTCAAATCATTTATTCAGAAATTAGACCTTCACAGGCACTTTTTCTCGTCAATCTTTATATTTATAGTTATTTCTCACAAGCTACTGGCAATTCGGAACGACCACTGCTGAGAAGAAATGCCGAAACTCATTTGAACAGTGTTGGTCCCTATCATGCCAGATCGGCTTACCATTATTGTTTCTTACAATGTTTTTTTTTTCTTTCTAATGATATATAAAAGTACATAATGTACATAGTCAAAAGGTATATCAAAACAGGTTATGATTGTGATCCGAGTGCTGATTATAATATATATATATATATATATTATAATCAGCACTGCACCGCTGCGGCCTCGCGGTCATTACAATCTGTCAATTTTCTTGCGGAAGGAATCATTTCCAAAATCAATCATTCATAAGATTGACATTACTACAGTATAGAGTAATTGATGTAAAGTCATATAATAAAATTCATTCTTGTCTATGTTAAAATTTTAAAAATTGTATTGTATATGACAGCGCGACCGCAGCGGTCCAAAACGCTCTGCGTACCATCCATCCAGTGAGGTATGTATTTAAGTACTCAATCCATGAAGATTTTCTTACCTCGTTAGCTACAGAGATGATATGATTTCCGTACAGCCGCTGCAAGATGGCGCGCGACTTGTCTCCCACACAGATCACCTACAAAACAATACGAATCATATTTATATAATAATCTATCATATATATCCACTGTATTAAAAATATCTATATACATACAAATATATGGTCATTTAGATTTAGATCCTTTATAAATGTCAAGTTGATTTCAATACTTTTTAAAAATGTCGTGCTCTGCGCGGTAACACCATTTTAAAGACATCAATTAAATACCTTAATATGGCGTTCGTCAGACGTAAGATGTCTTTATTGCTGTGCACGTACATGAAACGAGCAAATTTACATTAATTGTGGACAGTGGACGAGACTGGACGACCACCTTTTAGTTATATTAACTTAATCATCTTTGTATGTGTATGGGTACTTGTGCCTTGTATAAAATTGTTGTACAGCTAACTGACACATTGTGGTTCCTCCCTAAAATAGGACCACTCCATATCGTCTCGTGAATGTCGTACGAGGGGACTAAGGGACCCAAAACCTTAACAGCTGACAGGCAGGTTGACGTCACACGGTCGGTAGTAAAATCATAGCCAAATCTTTAAAGTTGAATGGCAAATATTTTAAGCTAACCCTGAGCTTTGAGCGTCACAGCTCCGAATTTAACTGAACACGCGAAGATGAGAGAGAGATAGGAAGCGAGAGATAGGAAGCGAGAGAGAGAGAGAGATAGGAAGCGAGAGAGAGAGAGAAATAACCTTGATGTTCTCAGCGCCTGGTTGCTGCAATCTGTTGCGGATCACCTTCGCGACACCAGTGTGCACTGCACCACATAGACCTTAAACAATAACATTAACTTTAAATTTCATCCCACTAGTGTCCGCTTTGAATTTTATATTATATTATAAATGTGAAAGTTTGTATATGAGTCTGTAACATAGATCGACAAAAAATAAAAGGGTAAGGTACATGACAAGTTCAGAAGAGAAAAAATATGTATGCTCTAGATAAAATAGGTATATTTAAGACCATTATGTGATTATTATACTAACATTTCAAGTTGGTTGGAAAGTCCATTTAAAAAACTTATATATTTATAAAAATAAACTCAACAATATTTAAAAAACTAAAATTTTTAAACAACTTTTGTTAAGAAGTAATCAGTATAGACGGAATATTTAAGGTAGCAGTTGAACAAACAGCCTTTTTCGCTAAGATATTACTCAATTGTGACTTCACGTTAGAGTATTGAGGTTCGAACGAGTCCAAAAATTTGTGATTTTATTTTTGTCAATATCACAATATTTTTTTCACTGGTGTTTCTAATAATACAAGAGCCTTTCAATAGTCATTAAAATAAAGATTTGACACCTATAATATATAATCATGTTGGTTGTACAATAATAACGCAAAATCTTTTTTCGTCGATTTATGGTTCAGTTTCGATTCACAAATGTCAAATTATTCTCCTAATACTGAAGAAAAAATAACAGAACAGTCGAGGTCCGATTGCGATCCAGATAAAGTTATTGAGTATTGATTGGAGGCTAGTCTTACCTCTATCGGAGGTCATGGCCACGAACAACTCTTTGACGTCATTTTCCGGAGGAGCCACCTGTAGGAATGGATAATGTGAATTATTAATGTGTCTCAGTGTTTCAACCGCTGTGGTCGTGCTGTAGTTACAATTTTTCAAATTTTAACAAAGATTTGAATTAGTTTTACTATCTGACTTTAAAATAATTAATCTGTACTTTAGTAATGTAAACTTTATGAATGTTTGGTTTTGCGCGGCCACAGCTGTCGAAACGCTCTGCAAACCACCCTAATGAATTAATTTACATATCATTTTACACTTTACACTTCTCTTTGTTGGTAGCAAAATCAAATTTAAGAAAAATAAAATTAACAGTATCATGTCTGTCATATTTTGTGACAACCCTGACTGCAATTCCGACGCTGGCGGCTGTTTCGCCTTTAGCACGACCGTGGAGCAACTGTACAACAATTGTTCTAAGGACTTGCCTGCCATCCGATTTTGCCATTAACACAGCCTCTAATCAAGGAACTAATCAGCATTTTCAACTTTTGCTCGTCACTTTATTAGATGGTATCTAATGTTATGGTGATAACAAAATACTTTAGATCTATGTCCCATTATAATGCAAGAGTATTATGTCCCAGTAATCACATCCTTGTGTAATTTTGCTGCGCATCTCAGAGATGAATTATTATAAAGTTGAAATTCACAAATCTCGAAATGTCCTCACCTCAGCTCGCTCATAGAACTGCACTGCACCAATGCCGTAGGGACGAGCTGCTTTTAGATCACGCTCAGCGCGTGTATACCTGGGTAGAAACATATTTATTTAAGTCAAAGTATTATAATTTTGCATTATAAAATACACAAGTCACAGTCACATTGATGGCCACCATTGGCAGACTACAATGTACAAGTTAATCAAAATATGTTGTACACACAAGACTACCTACCATTATTGCATTTCTCAACTCTTTAAATTTCAACTTTAAATTTGTATACCAAGCTAGATTTAAAAGCTTATTTCTATGTGATTCAGAGTAGTTTATATGACCAGTGAGGAGAATAATTAGGTATTTAATTCCATCATGTCTGAAATTATGATTATAAATACAAACTCTGCATTTTCAATACCTACATTTGCTTACACTACCTAGATAGGTACTGGCTGGGTTGCTCATGTTTTTTTTTTTTAATAATGTCTAGGAGGATTTGTGTGTCAGTTTTTAGGTACACCAATTCAAGATTGGAACGTCAAAACTTACTTAGCAGCCGACACCATCTTCATAGATTGGGTGATTTTCTGAATATTCTTGACAGACTTTAGACGTATGGAAATGGACTTCAAAGTGGCCATGTTCCTATTCTGCTGCAGGTTGACCACAGCGGTCACCTGGCAGGCCACCGGCGCTGCACGACCCAACATCTTTACGGTTCTGGAATAAAAAGAGTTTTACTAAAAAATACCTTGCACAGGTTATGTTTCTCCAAAGTTATGTAAGAAGGTCAGATTATGCACCACCGTTAAATAAATGATTATTGCAATGTAATCTTACAAAATCCTCATAAAACGTACGAACACTGGATAAATAAGGTAAATTGTAATAAATAATGCACAAATACTAACTTTCTTGGGCTTTTTTTGGTCAAGATAACCAGCCGACAGAAAATGTCGCTGGCCGAAAACGTCTGATTAGGGATGCCAGAACAAAAAATTAAAAATAATTCGGACGTTGCTGTCATGCATCCGTATTGTCATCATGCATTATTTAAGAGCGGCTGCCATGGTATTAGTAGGTAGGTATTGTTCTTAGGGTAGGTACTCCGCAGCGGCACACCCCACCCAATGACAACAAGCCGGAGCAGGTTACCTATTGATTAAAAATTAAATTCTAAAAATCATAGGAAAACTAGTTCAAAAGGTGAATTTCATTGTTTCTTGAACCCAAATTAAAAAAAAAGACATTTGGCATATTAACGTCATTTCAATCTGACAGTGATAGGTGACATGAAACTAAAAGTAGAATTTATTTTTTACAGTGCAGCAGCTGCAATAACATCGGTGATCTTCGTTTGTTTTTGTTAAATTATTGTGTTTTCAATATGCCTACACCTCAAAAGAACGTGTTGACCAACCCAGAACAAATCCAGGAACAGCCCGCAAGAGAAATCACACAAACAGACCACTTGAATAAGAAACTAATGACTTCCCTTTTCAACCGGATGAACGAAATCGACGGAGGAGGAAATTCTTTGCTGGCTAAAATGCTGGAGCCTGACAATGATGAGTTTTCCAACGAATTTGACGACGGACAAGACAAAAAGAAGGACTAGTGGAGAGTTTAAGATATTTATAAATATTATTATTATTATTGTTGTGTATGAAATAGAGTATTTTGGAGGAGAAAAGGTTGACTGATGATTAATTTGTGGAGATGACTAAAAAAAAAACTAAAATATGTTGTGTAGGTATTTATAATTTAGTTCTTCCTAAGAACCAGAATATTACAAATCACATTAAATATGAGATCATGGATGAGTAATATTCCAGTGTGCATTTGGATGTGTTATTTACCTATACCACAGATTAAATAATACCCCAGTACCTATACTAAGTAAAACATGTATTATTATTTTAACTACATATCTTATAATTTGTTAACGTCTTTTATTAGCCACAACCCACTTTCTATTTTACTCATAGTTACATTAGGTTTTCCCCATACTTTGAATGTATTTTTATATGTTAATTTTATTGTTACACGTCTAGTTGCAATGCATTGATAGCTAGTAAAAAAAAGTATTCATACAGGCGATAAAAAAATTGTGAGAATAAATTCCATGTGGTGAAATATCTCGCAGTGTGTGGACATAAGTACATCCTTGAAATAAAACAACAAAAAACAGTAACTTGAATAATATTTTTATTTATGTACTACACGAGTTATATGAGGAATGTTCTTATTTACATAGCTTTTGCATAACTCCAATATTATTATTTTTCATTTATTGAACATTTATACAGTTGCACATCTGATGAATGTACATTTCTACACTAAATTGCAACGCAACTAATAATACTGAACTTGTTGCGTGTGACAGGCGGCCCTGTCTGTTGTCAGTTGTTCGTAAAAATAAATGAAACACAAGAAGCTTAAAACCTAAATGGGGGCAATCCATACCAAACTTGAAATTGTCTGTGGTTAATTTATTTTTTTTCAACCACACATTCCAATTATAGAGAAAGATAAAATATTTGGGAACTTCAAATATTTCCATGTGTAAAGGAACAATTTTAAATAGTTAGACCCGGTTTTAATCTCCTTGGTGTAGCCAAAAGCTTTTCCGCCAAATTATTTCAGTTTCAATGTATAAGTGAAATCTTAATAATAAATAACATTATATAATATAAATAGGACAACTTCCTACAACCTGCATCATTAAAAACACACGAAAAAAAAATGATTTGAAATGTCAAAAAAATGTAAATCATTAAAAAGATTTTAATAGAAAAATATGATTTTTTTGCGTTTAGTTTTTACAAGGGGTTTTCAAATGTACACTTAGTGTATTAACTTTGTTTTCGAGATATGTGAACGAAATAAATTGTACAATATTAGCGACTACTGACGGCCAAACGCCTTCGAGACGCATGGGGTTGGCTGGTAACAACATCTGAAAATAAAAGAAAAAATACAATACATTTGAAAACACAGAATATGTTTTAAAATATATTTTACTGACAGAATATTATATATTTCTGCATAGATAATACCTATCTAATTAATTACAAGTTTAATTTTAAGACATATATTAATGGGCTGGACACATTTTCTTTTTAATTCGGGTCAGGATGAGACTATTTATTATTTTTTAAAATCATAATGACCAATTTTCTTAGTGGCCAGTATGTTCTCACCTAATAAATGATAGTATGGCTGCGAACTTTAGTTGTTAGGCTTTTCAACCATGTCGATGTTGATCTTGTAAAACACATATGGGTAGTACTCCGACGATCCGAACCCGAGACCTGCCAGTTCGGCGTTCTGTGAATAAAAAATAAAAAACATTTGAAATTTTGCAGTAGTATGAATGATATGTTGATGTGTTGTTGACTGTGTATATACATGTATGTATATATATATATATATATATATATGACGTCCGTCAACGGATAAAGCAGAAATTGTGTGAAATGAGAGTGAAATAATTCAAGGAATGAGTAAATAGACAGATGGTGTGCACTAACGTCGGCAGCGTTGGCGCCCTGCGCCTGCGCCTGCGTGGAGTGGTCGAGATGCGCGTAGAGCGCGTGCAGCGCGTCGCGCAGGCGGCGCGCGGCCGCGGGCTTGCGCGGCGGCGCCAGCACCACCGACAGGAAGTTCACCGGCAGACCGTATCTGTTATATAGTGTTCATTATACAGGCTGGTATTGCTAACTAATACAATAGAAGTATCATTCATACGTCATAGGTTGTGGTCGCCTCTTTGGCGTAGGCTTAAAGGCTACTAATATTATAAAAGCGAAAGTTTGTGTATTTCAGACTTTTGAAGTGTAATATATTATTAAACATAACATTAAAATTTATTAATGGAATTGTAAAAAAAAACAAACACATTTTAAAATTGAAATTAAATCAAAATGCACACAGATTTACACATTTTGGTACACAGGTACAATACAACCTGGAACAACGCATAGAGTACTTATTATCCCAAAATTCCCTCGGGAAGTCCCGGGACGCAGTTAGTCAATAATATATTCACCTCAACACGGACTCGACGAAGACCCTCAGAGCCTTGACGTGTATCCAAGCGCAGAAACATTCAGAGAAGTTCACCTTCAACCATCGCACCAGCGGACCCTGGGGAATCAAAATCGTAGCGTATTTTGAGTGCTTTTATTTACCGCAATGAAAAACCAGCAATGTACTACGAATTCGACAAAGTGCGGCAAACTATTACGCGACAATTCACCTTCGTGCACTTTGATAACTAAACTTACGTAACCTAGTTACAAGAGAAGATTCTTCTATCGCTCTTTGATAACTAATTGTGAAAGAAGATATTTTTTCCGTTTTCGTAGATTATCTTATTCAGGAATAACAAACAGTTACATCATAATAATAAAAACTGAACATAAACTAAAACCGCTTTATTAACAAATATTTAGTACTCTGATTAGACTTGGGAGTATTTTTTCATCGTGTTATCCTTCTCTCTCTTTTCATTGTTTGACATTGAAAAAACGAGACAACACAAAGAATAACTATTTCGAGGATAGCGTTTTTAATAAGGGGTTAAGTTTTAACCACTAACTAAATCTAAATCTAAATCTATCTATTAGGACAAATCACACCGATTGAGCTAGCCCCAAAGTAAGTTCGAGACTTGTGTTACGGGATACTAACTCAACGATACTATATTTTATAACAAATACATATATAGATAAACATCCAAGACCCGGGCCAATCAGAAAAAGATCATTTTCCATCATGACCCGACCGGGGATCGAACCCGGGACCTCTCGGTTCAGAGGCAAGCACTTTACCACTTCGCCACCGAGGTCGTAACTATATGGAGGGAATACTCACAAACTGCTTCTTCTTGTCGGTCACGAGTTTTGTGATCTCGTTCTTGCCCGCGGTGAGGTCGGCCTCGTTGTACGAGAACTCCCGGACGATGAACTTGCGCTCGCGCGCGTGCAGCTTGAACTCGTCAACTACCTGCAATCGACATTGGCCATTTCAATAAGCAATAAATCCCAACTATCCTAGCCAATTTTATAAAAGCGAAAATAAGTTACCTCTTCACGTCTAAAGTGTACGGCGGAGGACATAGCGTAATTTTCATCGCGGAAAAATAAATGTGCGGGCAAAGCCGCGGGCGAAAGCTAGTATAAATTGAATTAAAATTTAAAAAATCTTAAAAACTTACGGAAGCCCAAACTGGCCTGTGGAATTAGCTTACATCCTCTCATCAGCTAGATAAGAGCTGACAGTTTCCAAACGACCGAACACGCATTTAACAAACATAGCTAAGGACACTCTCGACTAAATAATTCTTTTTCCTTATACATTTATTTGTGTTGTTTGATCACTTTATATTTAGATGTGAGCAAAATTGAACATGTTATATGAACATATTGTTGGTCAGTTTGGTTAATTCGTAGAAACTATGTAATTTCCATATATTCTATGTGCATGTACCCACCAACTTACTGTTTTGTGTACTTATGAATAAATAAATTAAAACAATCAAGATCGGTTCACTCATTTAGCTGCTACGATGCCACAGACAGACACACAAACACGTTACACTTGAACTCCTTCTGTCGTCGGGGTCTCATAAATTGATAATAATAGATTACACATCAAAATCGTTTGTATACAAAGTCTCCGAAGTAACCAATTTCCTGAAATACACTAAATATGTCTAGTATGGTATGCCTTGGCAGTTTCTCACCATCGTGCCGGCGAGAAACTTAAGATGAAACAAGAGGGACCCTAACTCTCAAGTTAGGTCAGAGTGAGAAACTGTGAGAAACCATGAGAAACAACACTACAATACCTTCTTGAAGAGAGAAACGCTGAATAATCCGTAGTCGGCGTCCTGGTGTATGAGCTGCGTGGAGCGCGGCACGATCATGTCCGTTATCTTTTCGTAGTTGGCGTTCCAATCGTTGAATGACGACCTGAAGTCGTTCAGATCAGAAATAAATAAATATATTAGGACAAATCACACAGATTGAGCTAGCCCCAAAGTAAGTTCGAGACTTGTGTTATGGGATACTAACTCAACGATACTATATTTTATAACAAATACATATATAGATAGACATCCAAGATCCGGGCCAATCAGAAAAAGATCATTTTCCATCATGACCCGACCGGGGATCGAACCCGGGACCTCTCGGTTCAGTGGCTAGAACCTTACCACTGCGCCACCGAGGTCGTCATAAATATATTCTTCATAGTCGTATTCCTCACGGCTGAGGGTCGTGGTCATTACATGGAATTATACATACACAACAACTTTCTTGGCATTATTAATGGAGTGGTTTGCCATTGCCTTCTCCGTTTGACACACAAGTTAATAATCAACCAGTGTGCAGGTTTCCTCACGATGTTTTCCTTCACGGGAAGCAAGTGGTGGTCGATGAAAACAACTATACACGAGTCAGATTGGTGTACAAACTCATGTGGCACGAGTTGGATTCAAACCTGGGACCTATCGATCCACAAGCGGGCGTCTTAACCATTACACCACCACCGCTTCCAGAAATATATATGTTTTTAAATATATGAACAACAGTCATCGGTTCACGTTAAGCATTTAAAGTGAATTATATAAAAACTGTAGTCTTTTTGGAATATGCCCTCGAAATTTACGAGCATTTTATAAAGTAAAATCTTCGTCTATGAATTTCTTTTTTGCTCAAGAAAGAGCATAAAAATAAGAGTATATTATATTTTTGTATTTTCATATTTTCTTTGATGCTGTTGTGTGACAAAAAAGTAAATTCTTCGTCTAACCATTGGCCAGTAATTGAATTGACATTTAAAAATGGATTTATTATACATGTATAATATAATTATTTGGATTTATTATACATGTTTAATATAATTGTGGCATGCAACACATGCTTTTTAACTTATTTTCAATTCGATTCCCGCTCGATTCCAGATTTTTTTCATCTCATTATTGTTTTTAATTGATATGTCCTAACTAACATTACAAATGCGAAAGTAAATTTGTTTGTTACCTCTTCACGCTTTATCTACTCAATCCATCTTCTTTAAATTTTGCACATATGTAGTTTTAAGTACGGAAAAGGATATAGGGTATGGTATTTTTCATGCCGGAAAAATACCGAACTGTTTGCAAATTCACGCGGGCATATATAAAACTCTTCCGCACAGCCGAAACTTCTGAGCGTAGCCAGCTGAAATTTGGTGTGTAGGTTCCTAGGACAGTGTAGGGGAGCACTAAAAGATTTCCTGAAATTCCCACGGGAAACGGATTTTTACTCGCATACGAAGTCGTGGGCAAAAGCTAGTAAGATATAGATAAGTAGCGGAACATACTTGGGCACGATGACGAGCAGAGTGGTGAGGTATTCGCTGTCCAGAATGAAGTGTTCCTTCTTCACCAGGTCCGCCAGGTTACGGGTCAGGAGACTTCCGCTGGAAGAGATAACGTGACATCAGACAGAGTCAATTCAAATTTGTGTGATTCCCGCTCTAGATTAGGACCACTCCATAGACACTCCATCCTGTTAAAGAGTTAAATATTTATTTATCTATATATATATATAAAACAACCATTTATTACTAATCAACGCCCAGCCTAAAATATAGAAGCTATAACGCGACATTTGGCAGTAGCTTTAGGTTATTATGTAGTGCTCAGATAAGAAAGGAATTTTCAAAATTCGACCCTAAAGGGGTAAAAATTTGTATGAAAAATAATGAAAATCTTTACTGATCTACTTGAAAATGGGAACAAATGCTATGCAACAAAAAAAATAAACCCGTATTTCAGGATTTCTTAAAATTTGTCCTTTAGGGTAGTTAAATGAGGGTGAAAAGAAATAACGGATAATTCAAAATTGTAGAGTATATATATTGTGTAGTGGATATGAGTAGACACGACGCTAAACACCATTGAATTCACGTTGGGGCGTTTGTCCACCGCCGCCTTCAATTATAATGAATTAAATCTGATTATCTATATAGGGTGATTTCTGAGAAAGTTTTATTATGGTTTTACCCGAGCGAAGTTACCCGGGACGGGTTGCTAGTGCTTTGGGAATTTATACCAGTGAAACTTACGTCTGTTTCTTCTCTAGATTTTGCAAGTTCCCCTTGAGAGCGTTGTAGGCTGCGGACTTCACTTTCAAATCGGCGTCGATCTGGCCCAACTGTGGGCAACACGACAAATATTGAAAACAATTGAATTTCGCGAATTTGGTGAATTGGACCAATCGCGCTTAAAGGCAATTATGACATGAAAACATTCAGGACTCGAGCGGGAATTGAACCCACGCCCCTGCATTACCGGGACAGTGTTCTTATGCTACTACGGCCGAATCATTCTCTCTCGTTCATCATCATCACCTGCAGCCCACCGTGACCCACTGCTGGGTATAGACCTCCTTCCGTCTCCGCCACCCACCGCTTCAAGAGAATTTATATCAGATAGTAGTATGTACTGTTAACTAATAAATAATAAATATAACTCACTGATAGAAGTAAAAAAATATGTTTTTTTTTTAATACTCAATCATCTACGATAGATGCTTGAGTGTTTTCAACAAGTTTATTTGTTAGACAAATTAAAAAGCCCCCGACTTTCTATATTAATTTCGCTACAACTTTTAAACGGGTGAATAAATTTTGATCAAACATATCTAAGAACCATCCCTTAAAAAATAGCTATCAAATAAAATAAAAAAACTGCATCCAAATCGGTTTATCCGTTGATGAGCTACGGTGCCACGTACAGACAGACGACAGACAGACACACTTAGCGGTCAAACATATAACATCCCTCTTTTTGCGTCGGGGTTTAAAAAATATACATGATTGCTACCTGTTTACTGATAATGTCGGCGATGTTGCGCAGACTCTGCTTTATGGGATACTTGGCCATGTCCCATTGGAAACGGGTGATGTACGTGGGCAGGTCGCCTGGGAACATTGCGCGGGAATTACCGATAAATGTCAAAATTTGAAAAAGAAAAAAAAAATTAACTTCGGCTATTGGGTAGTTGACTGGGCGAATACAAAAGTATGTGTGGTATTAAACGCGATTAAAAATCAATTATTCGACATTTAATTTTTATGTCTTTATGTTTCTTTTTAGTGTAAAAAATAAATGGAACCCTTATATGATAATTTCTTCGTCCGTCTGTCAAACAAATATTATTAAAATATTTTTGTTGAATTTTGTTTATTATTGTTTCTCATACTTTTATAACTATACATAAGCATAATATCGCGATTTTTATTAACTTTTATGTATTATCAACTACCCAATAATATTCAAAGAGTTGTATTAGACAACCACTACGACCTACAGTCGCTATTTAAATATTTTATTTATATTTTGTTACATTGTTACATAAGAGACAACATTATTAAATTGTGGCATCGATTTTCTTTTATAATTGGTAAGTATTTTAAATATTTTTTTATATATATATCGTTATGAAGTATATGACCAGCGGTGTGACAAGACAATGTACGTCAATTAAACACTTTGTTTTAGATTAAATAATGTTGTCTCAATGTTTTGCATCCTCACATCACAAAATGGTGTTGTTGTAATTGTCAATAATAATCACAACAACAAAAACCATACGCCAAAATAATAATAAAAAAAACTCCACATACATTATTTAAAATTGACAATATAAATTGGACAATATGTCAAATAAATATAATATATAAATAAGAAGTGCTAAAAAAATCGAAATAAAAAAAGGCCGTAACATACAGTATTAAATTAAAAAATAAAAATGTAGCGAGAAAATAAGAACGGCATTCAAATTCGAACATAGAACAACCATAGAGACGGATTCAAATTTCACTAGAGCTGTCAAATACAAAAATGCAAGATGGCAGAATTATAATAAAAAAAGATGTCATCATAATTCATTGATCAACATCAATTTCATTACTCAACACGATTCTTAATTTTTTTATTACCAGTCTGCCAACTCATAATAGTTTTAAACACGCTAAACATACATTTTCCATGCTATACCATGCAAGTAACATTCCACTATTCTACACGGTAAATGCAAAGCTTTATCAGGCAAATACTCAATCCAACAAGCAACATCTGATTGGTTATAATTATAAATACATTCCTTTTGACATAATATCGTACATAATCTTACGTTTTATTAGCATCTTATTCGGTCACTGCTTCGTAAAATAAAAACCTGAATTATTCTTAGATTATTTTTTCTCGAAACATTCAGTAAAACAATGTATGTTTTGGGCTGTCGAAAAATATATATTCTATAAGTTAAATAGATTTAAATTCAGAAAAAAAAGTATTACTATGTAAATATATTTTTATCTGCGACATAAACCTAGCTGTCAAAATAAAACAGATGTTATTATGCAATCGATGAATGTATGATAAAACAGATAAATCATAACATAATCATATCTTGACGACCTCGGTGGCGCAGTGGTAAAGTTCTTGCCACTGAACCGAGAGGTCCTGGGTTCGATCCCCGGTCGGGTCATGATGGAAAATGATCTTTATCTGATTGATCCGGGTCTTGGATGTTTATCTATATATGTATTTGTTATAAAATATAATATTGTTGAGTCATAACACAAATCTCGAACTTACTTTGGGGCTAGCTCAATCTGTGTGATTTGTAATCTAGTATATTTATTTATTTATAAATCTGTAAATAATTAGTTATTTTATTGTTGGAAAAATATAATTTTAAACGTATATCCCGGTAAAAACTCTTTTGGTTAGGATTAAATAAGAAAATTGTAGTTACAAATAAAATAATAAATATAATGTGTACATCCCATATAGTATTTAAAAAATATTGATCAAAACATCTATGACCTCTTGTTTGCTGTTTATTAGATTAATCTGTCAAAATGTAAATAAACGGAAAACAAATTGTGCTACCGCAAAAATAAAAGAAATATGTAAGAATCAAAGCACCGGTCATTACTCTTACTGCGATGGAGTTGAGTATTTAATTTCCACAATCAAAACAATATTGTTCCATATTCGTTTGATGCGAATACCAAGGTTAGACCGCCATTGTTCCAATAAAGCTTTATTTATAGCTTTTACAATAACAACAGGCGACCTAGAGCGTTACCGGATCCAAATGTCGAAACTACACAACTCACAATTCACAATATTTCAAATTATCAGGCATACATTTACACATATAATAAAAAAAACAACATTGACATTGATGTATATTAAAACATAAATAATAAGCAAAATAATATTGAAATTAACTTAAAAAGCTATGTATAATAGTGTGTCAAGCTGCTACAAAGACGTATGTTTTTTTCAAGAATACGTCTGTCAAGTGTTAAACTACATATCGAATAGCATATTCATAGATTTGGAAGCGTAACTTGCAAATAGTGTGCTGCAAGACGCACATATTGTGTTTTATCTTCACATAAAAATGAGGCTTTAGCGTCACCCTAAACTTTGTTGATTTCAAGTTTAGAATTGAAAAAAAAAGGAAAATTCAGGATGGCGCTCCCAGAATTTCGGATACGGTCAGCGCCATCTGTTGTCTAAAATGAAAATGTAGACGAAACATAAAATGCAAATGATTTATAGAAAACGCAATCACTGCCTTTAAATTAACCCAAATATTTCTCGATGTTTTAAAGGGCAGGCAGCGCTGTTCGTAAAGGAAAAACTCACAAGCCTACTGTGGGGATTAGACCAATCGTAAGAGGTTAGATTTGAACAATATTGAGGCTATTTGCGTAAAATTTAAAAGTGAGATGGTAGAAGCATATGGTATTTTGAGTTAGCGACTTTGTGTACAGGTAAAACAAAATTATGTCTTTGTGTACAGTTAAAGTAAAATGTTATCACTCTATCGGAATTTTTGTCATGTTCATCGTATGCTGCAATGTTATGCAATTTTTCGATAGAAAACAGTCAATCCTGGTCATGGCGATAATTTCACTTTTAATTATTAATGTATAATTTTGTTTTTGGATAAAAATAATGCTGTGATATATTCTGTATTTTCCATACACTTGAACAAACAGGAAATATAGCCTCAAAACAGTTCAAACAACAAACGGGTTAGGACCGAAGCCTAAACCTTGCGTTAAAACGTGGTGGTGCCTTTCTTCATCTTCTTCCTCGTCCCATCGCGGAGAACTTCTCCCGCTAGAGGCCTGCGACGGTTGAGAACAATCCGAATGCTCCCGATGTTCGCACGGCCAGCAACCGTGGTGTTCGGAAAATGCCGAGTCGCATACAGGAGACGTTGGCGTGGGAGGGGGCTCGCCTCCTCCAGGATCCGCGTAAGACTCGATGCCTAAATTCCGCACATTTTCAATTTCATATCTTAAAAGAAAATTCCGTATATTTTCGATTTCAATTTTATATATAAGCTTCATTTTCCTTCTTTTCTAAATAATTTTAGAATTTCGGTCGATTCGGGATTGGCTCTCTTTGTATCTGCATGTTTGAATCAGTTCTTCGCATTATGACATCAGATTTGGAGCATTCAGTTTACGAGCGCGCTGTAAAGCTATGAATACCATTACGCCCTTGTTACCATAAAATTTTATGTCACGGTATTATTGATCATAAACGCCTCACGTATAAATAAGGACGAAACAAAAAAAAAATAGGACATCAATATTGGGAAAGGAGCAAAATATTAAAAAAGAGAAATATAATTTGTAACAAATAAATTAACATATAATAAATTAAAAAGCAAAGCATAGACCAATTTTTAAGCTTGATATGGCTAAGCTATGAATGTCTCGTGAGGCAGTGATTGCGAATTTCTATGGCATGAGGACATGTCAAATTTATTAAATATCATTTTTAAAAAATCATGTGCTAATCTTACAGTATTTCTAACGATAACGTAGAATACACAAATAGTGATCTTATCAACTAATACAAAATTTAAATGCAAAATTGTACAATTAAACATAAAGTTTTAAACATTGATTTTATGTTCATATAAAATTAACTGAAACCAATTTAAAATGTTTTAATAAATTTCAAATATACTGTTCATTTTTAAGGTTATATGACTATATTGTTCACATTTTCTAAACAGGTAGTTTCAGCTAATTTAGAATAATTACATATAAATTGCTAAAAATGCTAATTAGTGTGAAAATGCTACCTGAAACATACACATTACAATTGGACTAAGACGCAATATTTTTACACTGTAAGTTAAAATGTCGAGAACTGGTGAGTTGTTTATTTAATTTCAAATAAGTAACTAACATTCAACATACAAACCCCTCTTCGTCCTTTCACAATAATTATCAAATTAAACCTGTAGTACTTACAAAATCTATGGCAATTCAAAATTTAACGTTCGTTGTGATTTTTAGGTCTTCAATTATTTATAATGTATATATGCACTTATGTCTTAAAATTAATAAAATAGCGGAACTAAAAAAATATATGTAATGTGATATTATAAATATAATAGTTTAAATTAAAAATATTTAACGCTTTGTAATTACTACTTGATATATAAATAAAAAAATTATAACAAATCACTCTAAAAAATAAATACGTAAATATTCCAACGTATGAAAAATAACAGTATTTTCTTATTTATTGACCGCGTTTTATAAGCAACAAAGAAGCTGGCACATATACGATATATACGTTTCCGAAGCCATACACTACAAATATTACTCACTGCCGCAAACTTTTTTCCATTTCTCAGACACTGAAATGCAATCCCAAACATACTAACAGTATAAATCTAAATGTACAACTTATAACTAAACACCCACTTTCAGCAAAGTTGAAGATTATTTATATTACGTATTATAACGAAGCGATGATTTTAATGTATCATTGACGTGCTAAAATAGTTTTGAAACTAAAAAATATAAAAAAAAAAAAAATCACCAATTATATGTTTAAAAAATAATAATAATACAATGCGACATTTACCGAGACACGTTTGTATTTTTTTAAATAATTTAGAAAAGTTAAAAAAATGTTGACATCGATAGGACTTCAGTCAACGGTGCAACATAAACTATGTCCATTCCATAAATAACAAAATTTTACGTTTCATACAATAAGATGCGAGGTGCTAGGGTTCCAAAGTCACATTTGGGAACCTTTATTTGAAAATCTATATATAAAAGAACGAACACTGTTCACTCAACATTCTTAGCTTTTTAGAATATAAATTGTGATAATCAATATCAACGAATCTTTGTATATGTACAAATATAGTTTAAAAATTTCAATTAATAAACGTCAAAGATGAAAAAAAATATATACAAAAGATTGGCATTGGCAAAGTCATCGTTTGGCCAAACGATGGAGCCATAAAATTAAAACGTGAAGTGAAGTACAAAAGATTCATTGATAAAAAAAAAAACTTGTGTATGTACATATTAGTGCTTGATAGTGTCTGGAGGTTGGAAAATGGATCATGTTAATGTGTTGAAATGTATAAATAAATTAATATAAACATTCTTGGATATTGTGCAATTGTACAATTGCAAATCAATAGAAAATATACAAAAGGAAATCATAAATCTGGCAGCTTGGACCAATTGCAAGCCAGTGTATAATTTACATGCAAAATATAATTTTAAACAATATAATAAAATATACAAGAGGAAGACATAAAAAAAGACACAAAAATAAAAATGAAAAGATAGACAATTCAATAAACCACCGATTGAGCGATTCATGCTTATTTTTCGCACTACTCTGTGCGTTTATCTTTCTACAATAGTCCATTATTTTCTATAAAAATTAGTTTTATCATCATGCTGACATTTTTATGGACCCTCAATGCACTATTTTCCCGCCTCTATAAAGGCGTATCAAACATGCCATGATATCTTTAATTCAATGCCTTTGTTTATCATGCAAAACAAATTTAAACTTCATTAAAACTATTTTATAAAATCTTTTAATCACATTCTGAAAACTATTTCAAATTCTCTTATTAGCCTCCAAATATATTTTAAAATAGAAAACAAATGGCACTAAACAGTAATAAAAGTAAATTTGCAATAAAAAAAAATCTTTCAAAAATGTTTAGTGCCACATCAAAAAAAAAACACGAAAACTAATAATTCGTACTTACTGTTATTTGCCGTCAGATTTTCATGGAGTTTGTCACGTTGGTCCTCCAGAACCTGAGAAAAGTAGATAAACATAAATAAAATAACAACAAAAAAGCACTAGAATCCCGTAATCCCAGCATGAGAAAAGTTTCCTCTCATGGCGGTGGATTAAAATAGTATGCGTAAAAATTACGCGAAATTTATACATTTCGTGTATAAATTAAATTTATACAAACTCATTATGATTCGAGTTAATAGACTGTTGTCACGCTAAAGCGCGCCCCTGTAATGAAGTCCCTAAATATAATTTGACAGGCCAGTGCTTGCGAAAATATTCCTAAAATCGATATATTAATGAGTCTGCAAATTTCAGCAAACATTTAAATAATCCAAGAAAGATCAGTGTTATTATTATTTTTAAAAAATACATCGTTAGAAGTGAAATAAATACAGAATTTATCCGTAACAAAACACAAAAGAAGTTTCATTGTTAATAACATTGATATAGCAAAGAGTTAAGGTTAAAGTAAAGGCATTTATGCTGTGATGTCTTGTGGGAAAAACTGCGACAAATTGGTTTGCTTTCAGATTTATTTAACATCTTTAAAATACTGGTATGGAATCGATACGAAGTGAGCAACGACAACCACACTGCAATGTCATTGGTTCGATGCGTCACACTTCGAATTGATTCGATGGTGAGAAGTGAGAATGCAAACCCGCACATCGCCCTCTGTATATTAGCGATTTGGTCGAGCCGTCACATGGATGTTTGTTTTAATAACAATAGTTACGCTAACGACATGGCGTCGTTGAGTGCTTCGAGTGATGGTTTTAGGGAATGTCTGTGTTTGTGAAACGTCACAGAATCATGTCTTAAGAGCAATGCAAGAAAAGTGATGATTTGAAAGGTGACACTAATGTTAAATGTGAACGAAGTGCTTTTCGTTTTCGATAGTATTTGAAAAAACATTTGTTTTGTATAACTAAAGGCAGTTCTGCTGCACCATGTTTAGAACAGAACATTTGTTTCAAAAACATACATTACAAGGATAAAATTAAACAATGTTCTGTTCTTTTACAATATTGATATGGATTTCGACCCTGGGATTCACGGAGTTACATCAAGTGTAACAGGGAATGTGTGAAGATGAGAGAAAGAGAAACAAATACCCACCTCACCGAGGTACTGGGCCACTTTCCTGGTGACACTCTCAACGTAGGCATCAAGCTTGCCAAGGTCGTCGGACAGACCCACCAACTGATCCAATGTCCCGACCTGGAATTTGTAAAATATATGTTAACAAATCTGACTTTCCGTATTGTTTTTCCGTCACTTATTTTCCTACAATCACAAATATGTTTGGACAACACTCAAGTCTTTTTTTTTTTCTTCAATTTTTGGCAAGGCTTGAGTGCACTTTGTGTGACTATGTAAGCCTCATGGGGGATATCTAATATAAACTTATCTAGCTTTCATAATGCTTGTCCAAAAGATATAAATGGATTTAGTCACCTGTGATAATGGACTGCTCAATGCTATGTTCAGCAATCCATTACACACGGGCACTGTGGCTCAAAAGTCTTAAACGCATGTATCACATGTCTGATAAACACAAACACACATTTGGCGTATAGGTTTCTGTTGGCATTTCTTTCTTTATCTCATACATAATGCTACTGAGTACCTGCATTTGAGATAGTGTTAGTTTCACTGAACAGTTTGATTTTCCATAAATAATCTTGTTGTTTCGTCCACTTGGTATGATGATGTTTAAATTGATTAATAATTAATTAGTGATATCCAGAAATTTCATTTCAACAAATTTATTGAATAAATATCATATTCAATGTGGCATATGATATGATGAGGATAAGAAATCTTTAAAATAATATTTATTATTCTATTGTATTATACAATATATCTAATCTATAATCGTAGAATAAAATTTGACAATTAATAAACATACAAAATTACTGTAACAAAAATATGGTCAGTTATTTAATTTTGGGCATGCCAGTGTGATCAGCCCTCTCATAATGGGACCGTTTCACCCAGATATGGTCAATGTAAATATAAACTTGATTTATTATTATGTTTCTATAACTTTAAATTTTTAGCTAAATGTCGCCTACTGAGTTTTGCAGCTCATGGTGTTAGAATCTTGTCAAATTCCAAACCACTGCTGTTGATATTTATTTTATTTTTATATCAATTGGGACACATGACAGAGTTCATAGCCGTAGATTTTCTCCTTTTTTAGAACAACAACCTTATACAAAAATAAAAAAAACTTGTGTTGCCAGCAACACATGGCACTGACTCACTTATATCGTTCAATGAAAATTAAATTCATTATATATCAACTCCACTGATTTTTATTTTTACAACGGATAAAAACATATATTGTGGTTACCTTAAGGTCGGGGATAGGGAATTTATAGTTGACACTCAGGTTGCCCGACTTGGTGGCTTCGTTCAGGGTGTCCCATGTCTGTTGAATGGTTTTATCGCCAGGGGCGCTGATCAGCCAGTACTCGGACATTATCAGCTCTGAAAAACACAAATATTCATACAAAATATTTATTTTAATAATAAAAAATGTTGATGTCTATCACAGCTTCATTGAAATTTTTGAATTAACGCGGACAAAACACACCAAAACTTTAACTGCTACATTTCTTTCAAACATTAAATGTGGTAACTTGATAGAATGATCGATTTTTCTAATGAGAAAATCACAGTGCTGCAGTAACGCGGGTTGAAAGTTAACTGATATGTTTGCCAACGATTCTAGGATACTGAGGTGGTGCAGTGAATCAATAGTGAACGCGGGCAGTCGGCGCCCGCTTGGCGGTCAGACTTCCTGGCGCCCGACTTCTAGTATCCCAATGAATCCACCCCAATTCACCCTACCCAGTCCATCACCCCAACTTTTGACACTTACAAGTCGCGCGCAATAGATCTCAGGGACATTTAAACGCACACCACACTCATAGTGTAATCACAGAACTCACCTTTAACTTAAATATTAATGCTGTTTGATAATAATCACAAGAAACAGCAAATAATTTGGCGAAATCACAAGACAATTCGGGTCTAGCCCTTCAGCGCCATGAAAATTCACGTGATGCGGTGCTGCCACCTACAACAAATAATTTTGGACAGCTGATTTACGTCAATTGTCTATGACTACGAATCTTTGAAAAGAAATGTGTATATTTTAAAGATATTTTAAGCTGATTTTTAGTAGCACAGAAGTCGTTTACAACAATGATGTTATTGATTTAATCGATTATTTACATCTGGAAACTAAAATGAAAAGTTAATAAGAGTTTGACACATAATTTTTAATTTAAAAAAAAATAATAATGTCTATGTTTCTCATTACGTTTCGTTTAACGAACCATTAATTACAATTATATTTTTATAAAAAAAAATAGGTTTCTATTCATTATTACTTGTTAAAGTGAATTTGTATAGAAACGAGTACCTACTTATGTATCTACATACAACCGTATTTAAATATTCACAATTTAATAAAATTTTCTGTGTTAATGTTTAAATTAATCAATTTCTCCAAAATTGTTTTGCTGTCACTGTCACATTAAAATTCATCTTTTATGTCATGTCAGTCTGTCAGTTAGGACCTTACAATACGTATAGGTTACGAAACAAAACAAAATGCGAATATTTAGTTATTTATCGAAAAAAGTCGGTGATCTTACTGTAAAATACTCCAATCTTCCCGAATCTTATATCAAGCGGAGTTATGAACAGGTACTTTTTCCTAAAACACGATTATATCAATTTATTGTAACATAACCTATTATAAAAGTTTTTTCGGTTTCTAGGTGTATTGGAAGAATCCTGTTGGGTACCCACAGTATCCTAAGGCTCAAATAGCTCGAAAGAAGTTTCGTTTCACCACCAACAGGCCTTGGACAGGCCAATTTCAGCAGCAAAATGATATAAATATTCATCGAAAGAAGGTGTTTTTAGAACCAATAGGAGAATGGTCATTTTTCAGGTTAATATTTATTTAGCTTCTGCAGCTGATGTATCGATATCAGGCAGCGTTGAAAGTTTTATAGATAGTTCACTTTATAAAAGTAATATTATACAATATTGTTAAGTATATCATATATGCTATTCCAAGTTATTGAATTTATCTGTGTACCAAATCTAATCTTAATATGTACACTTCTACTTGACCTTTCCCCCACTCATGTAGGGTGGGCATATTATGTTAACATCTTGCACTTAGCTTGCTCCTTTGTCATTTCACTTAAGACTCCCTCCCTATTCATACTTTCCCTAAGGCAATCATCTCACGTCACCTCATGCAATTGTCATTTAAGGCAACTAAAACATACCCTTTTGTTCAGCCTCTGATTGTCTCTGGTCTTGTTTCAGAGGTGACCGTGTGGAGGTGATGGTGGGCAAAGACAAGGGCAAGCAGGGCATTGTATCACAGGTCATACAGGAGAGGAATTGGGTGTTTGTTGAGGGCCTCAACACTCATCTTAGACGGGTTAGTTTATCCTTACATATTACAAAAAGGTGTCACCATGTCGCGTCTGTCTGCCTGTACGCTATAAACTCAAAACCTACTGGATTTTTGTATAATTTTCACTCCCGTGGGAATGTCTAGATAAAAAGTATTGTATTATTCCAGGTTATATTCTAATTTTGTACCAAATTTCATAACAGTCCGTCTAGTAGATTTTGCGTGAAAGTGTAATAAACATACAACCTCACAAACTTTCACATTTATTGATATCAGTAGGGTTATTGTTTAATCTTTGTTCTTCTTTCAGGTGGGCAAAGACAAGAACTTCCCCGGAGTAACAATACAGTCTGAAGCCCCGTTGCTAGTCACTACCGGGGTCAAGCTAGTCGACCCGGAGACCCTCAAGCCAACGGAGATTGAGTGGAGGTTCACTGAGGAAGGAGACAAGGTTTGTTCATAACAGTTAGTACAATATATGTAGGAAATTTGTGTGAGTGTAACATCTTTAGTGAACCTCAACATGGTGGATCTATATCTACAAGCCTCATAGGACTGGACTATGTTCCGAATTTCTAAGGAGAGACAATATAATAATTATTTTGGACGAAATACAATACTACAATACTATTCCGAAAAAAAAAATTATATATTTCAATTAGGTCAACTCAACTAAGAAGATGAAGAATTTCAAACTGTCCATATAACAACGTCCATGAGACTATGTTAGTAAAGTATTACACAGTATCTATATATAATTATATATAAGTAGTATAGTAACACAGACGTACCAGTCAATGGTGACTTGGATTCGCGCACTTAGGTTTCCGTAAAAATCGTTTCGTGTATTCATATATTTCTCTAACAAAAGTTGTGTAACGATACGCGGGGCTAAGGCAGACGAGTTGGGAAGCGGTTCCGCTATCGTTCCGCCACATTCTGAACGGGGAATAATGACCCGGAATTAAACATAGGCTACCTCGAATGGAGCTGTGGACAAAAGCTAGTATACTTTATTTAAATTTTAGTGGCCCGTTCCGGCTTTGCTCGGGTAAAAACAATAAATTATACTACTAAACCTTCCTCGAGAATCATGCTATCTATTAGCGAACACCATATGAAAATCCGTTCAAAAGATTGAGTTTATAACGAACAGACAGACAGACATTTTATAATATGTAAGGATAATCGTCTAATGTTTATCGTCCAGGTCCGCGTGTCTCTAGCCAGCAGCCGCATCATCCCGATCCCGAAGTCAGCAGAGGAAACCATAGACTACAAGAGCAAGTCGTTATATGTTGAGAACGCAGAGAAGGATACCAAGGCTGACGCTGCTACTAGGGTACGTTTATCACCTCAATTTTTGAAGTGCAAACATGTTTAGCGGCGTTGTGCACTTTTTGTGATGGGTGAAAACTCGTGTCAGGACACGTGACTTGAGGGGTTAGTGTTAGGAATCTATTCGACATGGGACACAGCGAATCGATCACATTACACAGTGTGGTTGTCGTTGCGTCACAATAGCGTAATGTGATTGGTTCGCTGCGTCTCACTTCGAATCGAAATTTCGTGAGACGTCAAAAATGCACAACGTGAATATTCAAGATTTCACTTATGCCGGCACTCCCGGAGTGCAACACGTTTTTTGAAATGTTTTTATTTATTTATTACAAAAACAACAGCCATTTATATAAATATACTTGCTGTACCCGCGGTTTATCATTTGTTCTAGTTATAAAAAAATACGTTTTTAATTGTAAACAGTATAGCGAAATCTACTTTATAAAGTGACTAGACTATAAAGTTTTGTTAATAAAAATCCGTTACGTGATTTAGTGTCAGCTCCAAACTGTCGCCGAACCCCGACTATGCCGACGCGAATGCGTGAACATTGCGTAGTTAGTATGTGTGACTTTATTTACCGCAATGAAAAACCAGCAATGTATACCGAATCCACTATTTAGGCAAACTGTTCGACGACAGCGTGGAGCCGGCATAAAAGCCGGCATAATACTTACACCCGCTCCACATATATAGCAGAAAAGTTTGCAGCACTGACGGAATCGGTATAAATTTCTGCTTTTTCATTGCGGCAAATAAAACCATTCATACGTTGGCGTTCTATGATAGTGTGCATTAGAAACGGACAGACGCAGAGAGTAACTTTGTTTTGTAGTGTTTAGTGATACGCGAGGAGAATTTGCGAATTCTATGTTTTTCTTTCGCTCCATAAATGCCATGGAATAAGATATATATTCATTTTACAGATAACATTTGACCCCAAACTCCGCACCTTCGAGATGGATATTATGGAATCTATGGGCATCAAGGAAGACAGAGTACCAGTGAAATCTTATTGGTACTAAAAATTAGTTTAAAATGTATTAAGAAATAAATAGTTAATTTGTCTTTGTGTGATTATTTTATTGTATAAATATAACTAGTTTTTGCCCGCGCCTGAACTTCCAACGGGAATGATAGGGTAGATGACAAATTGGTTTAATGACTATACAACGGATATGAATGAACACCACTGGAAAAAAATACTATGAGAAATAAAATCACAGGTTTTTGGACAGGTTCATACAGAAGTCACGTCATGGACTTGGTAAAATGTTCGCAAAGAAAGCTATGTTTGTTCGACACCTTATGTATTGCCTTAATGATGATGATTTATTATTAAATCTCCGTAAAAATTGTTGACTGAGCTTGATCTAAATAAAAACAGTTAGTGTTGTACCGAATAATATAAGATTTAAAAAGAAAACGCATCGTTAGGGGCATTTGTGTATATTAATAACATCATAACATGTTTTTCTGACGTTTAATCTAAATCTGTATACAAAACACTTATTATATACGTCATTGATTATAGATATCAAAGGTAATAAATACAATGTTAAATGATGATCATGTTGGGGTGGAATCTTGCAACATAATTTTGAAGCAGATATTTTCAACCGATTGTACACTGAATTTTTGTATACACGTCTAGTCGGAATGACAATGTACATATTATTATGATATGCATGGCCAGATAGTGTATCCTGGATCGGATCCCGATGAGGGAAATCCTCAACAGACATGATTTAATGGCACGGTTCGAGATGTCTGCTTCAAAATGAGTTACAATATTCTACTCGAATATACCTATATATAGCTCAACATTATCTATGAATGCCTGGAGAAAATATCAACATAATTCCTAGCTATTTTCATGACCTAGGACATTAAGCCATATCATTATATAAACAACACGATTATGAATGTTTTTCATGACCGTTTATCATTGTTATTACGGCTATCAAGAGTAAACTAATGCCGATGAGAATAATATTGTTTAATGCCATGATTTTATTATAGCACTAGATGTTGCCCTGGGCTTCGCTCCCGTGGGGATTTTGAGATAAATATAGCCTATAGCAATCTTCGAGAATGCACCTTTCTAATGGTGAAAGAATTTTTAAAATCGGTTCGGTATTTTCGGAAATTACCCGCCTCAAACATACAAACTCATAAACGCACAAATGCTTACCTCTTTATAATAATAGTATAGTGTCGCTGCTGTTGATTTAAAGGGGAATGCTCACAAAAAATCTTATGTGTGATTTTATTATAGGTTCGAGAAAATAAAACTACTAAAATTACATACTTATATAAGTTGGCAAATATATGAATATGAATACATAATTACCGACTGGCTATCCTATGGGTGCCAGAAGGGCGAAGGCTAGAACAAGACCGCGATGGAGATGGATGGCGGGACGACTTGTTCCTGTGGGGTGGCAACAGGGTGCTTTCGACAGAGACTTGTGGGATAAGGAAGGCGAGGCCTTTGCCCAGCAGTGGGACACATCAACAGACTAAGTAGATAAAAAGTACATAAAATAGTTCTTATAATTATCATAAAAATACGTTCTGTTATTATCCGGGGTGTAAAAGACAGCGTACCTGACGAAAACAACATGGCAAAATTTTGAACTTCCCATACAAATGTTTCACGTCGGGTCATATATTTGTATGAAAAAACAGTTTCATTTACGCGCGTACATCGACGAATTTGATATCTGAAATGTTGTGCAAAGCGTTTTCTGTTTGTAAATTTGGTTAAAACCATCGAAAAAATTTGGAGAAAATTGACGAAGTGAAGTTAAATTGCGTGAGAATCGAGACCCCGATCTTTCAGTCTAAAAGGCCTGTTACACTACTCGTCATTCAGCACACGTTATTTAGATTGTCTTAGAGTCTAATTAGACAGCTCGCTTTTTTAAAATATATGTATAAGACCTATACGTGATAATTGACGTCCTTGTAGAAAAGGGTGCGGTGAAGTTTGTTGTTCTTCACCTGCAAGTCGCTCACGCTTTACGCTTTGGAAGCCGGCAGTAGACTTAGTTTAAGTAATTTTTTGACGTCAATAAGTAATGTATATTAACCTAAATTGAATAAAGAAATTTGAATTTGAATTTGAATTTTATCAAATCCGAGCTTTTGGGATATTTTAGAAATTTCGTTAGGCATGTTAAGCATGAATTTGATACAACAAAAGATATCCATGCAAAGGATATTTACCACGTGTCAAACACTCGGACGCCGCGTGTGTACACTGTATTTATCGATCATTCACTTCTTTATCAACGATTAAGTATTGTTGCTATTTAGGAATTATTCCGTGATCTCTTAATCTAGATTTCCCACTGATATGTATTAATGTTGGTATTGCGATTATGTGGAGTTATAAACGAATTTTACAAGCTTTTATTTTGCTTCATCTGTCTTGTTTGACTCTCATCTGAGCGTGTTCCTGTTGCTCCGTCAGCCACTGAGCGTCGGAGCCCAGGGAAAGGAAAGAAAAAAGTTACTTTTCCGTCTCCACTTCGCACGGTCGTCGGAATCCCTAGTTGTCAGACCATTGTCGCGCATCCTTGACGACTTAAAGCCAACATTTCTTGGTTTTACCCCTTCTGCCAGGGCCAGGCGGGAGCAGCATAGCCAGATATTTGTTCCCTACGTAATTTGCCGGTCTACACAAGACGTGGCCGTACCAGCGCAGACGCCACTCCTATCCCGTTAGACTGTCGTTCTTTTAAAAAGTATTTCATGTGTCTACTTCCGCTTATTATACAGAATTGAAATTTTCCATTTCGCTTCAGTTTCCGTGACAATGATAGACATGACCCTGTGCTCCCACGATCAGCTCCTGACAATGGACACAGCCTAGGCAGCTTGATAGTCAACAACATCATTCCCAAGGAGGTATGACATCAGGCAGTCGGCCGGCCCTAAAATCACAGCTAAATCTTCAACATTTTAAGGTTTTTTTCGCTGACCCCGGGCTTTGCGGCTTCACAACCCCGAACGAAACCGGAAACATGCAAAGAAGAGAGTGACAGGCTTTCCCCATCGCCTATGGTCTGGGAACTATAAATAAAAACATAGAATGTGCCAACGGTTTCTCTCCCCGTGTAGCTTGTAAAAGTCGATCAAGGGAAAGGGCTAGATAGCTAGAAACCTATCTAATAATTTCATCTCATTCCATCAAAAAGCCCGCCATACAGCTAAGCGAGGCCTTCGTGTTTCTCACGGCTCTGTCTACCCCGTAAAGGATAGAGATGCGATACTGTGTCAGTACTAACACGTTAGACTACACGTTTTCATGTCGTGATTTAATCGTGCCAGTCACGTGTAAAATTGGTTAATTTGTTTTTAATCTCGTAGGATATTATAAATTTTCTCGATGATTTAATATTGATTTGCTTCATACCGATAAATATAGCTACAGAGTGATCTGTAGCTATTTATATCTGCTATCTACTATATGATTAACATGTATGTACCTACATACTTATTGTTACGTGTATGTAACTCTTATAATGCGCACGTAAACAGAACATTTTCAGAAACGATTCTATTCTTTCAAATCAAATCTGTTAAGTATATCTGAAATTAAACCTTCACAGGTACTTTTCCGTGTCAACTTCACAAATAGCTACAAACTATTTGAGAACGACCACTGCTGAGAAATGCCGAAAGATATATAATTAATACATAGTATTATTTTCTGATTGATTTACAATTGCTGTTTTTTTATTTTTTATTATGAGACTTGTGTCAAGTTCTAGGCGAGTTTTTAAGTTATGTTTGGACCAGAAACTTCACCCCAGGTGAAGATCCAGGGATCTTCACCTGGGGTGAGTTAAGACTAGGCGCATTTTTCTCTCTCTCATTTTCATGTGTCACGGTTTCCTACGAAGCTGTGACGCCACGAAGCCAGGGGTTAGAATAGATATAAAATAGATAGATAGATAAAACTTTTATTTGTAAAACAACAACACAATACACAACCAGACTAAAAACACAAAATAAAACACAGTATTCACATAGCACAATTGAGCAAGTGTACTGTGTTGCAGCAATACAAAAAGGCCCATCTCAGTACACATATCACACTGATTTTCAGATGAGACCTGAATCAGTGTGCGAACGGTGTGTGTGTGTGTGTGTGTGTATATTAACAGTTAGGAAGGAGATATATAACTACAATTGATATATTACTTATACAATAAACATTGACTGTAGCTACATACACGTACCTAACATAATAAATAAAGAAAAAATAAATAAAATACAACATAGGTAAATTAGTAAAGGATGCTAAAGTACATAAATAATAGATTACAATACATACAATTTACTAAAAATAAAATAAACAATTAAAAATATATATATATATAAGTTTATTCCAGTGGCAACACCCGCTACCGGCAGCGAAGTGTACAGTTATTTTTTTGAGAATTTAGAGGGTAGGCTCGAAATTTATTTTTAAAGTTACAAATAGAAGAAATAAGTCTAATTGGAGGTGGTATATTGTTACAACACTTCGTCGCCCGGTAGCTGCCCCTAAACGCAACCGTTCTGGGTCGATATACCAGCAAAGGAGGACGACAAGATCTGGCGTTGGGATAATATGGAAAATAAAACTTAACAAAGTTGAAGGATTACAAGATTATCTAGAAAATATCTAGCTATTCATAGGAAATATACGTCAAATATATACCACGCCATGAATCATATGCGCAACGTCTAATAGATCACGTAGGCAATGCATTTTAAATCATAAAATAAAAAGACCCTGTACCCAGTGTAATCCTTTTATCGCTATCGCTTCATTATCTTGGTAGAGGCCATCAGCTGAGATGCAAGCGTATTCGAATTTCAAAAATATTCGAAACAAACATAGACGCGTCGCCCGTCGTAGAGGGAAGTCGTTTCCTAAAATTTCTTCTGTGCCAGTGTTAAATAAAAAAAATACAAGATGAAGTTCTTAGCAAGTTTAGTGCTTTGCTTTTTGTGCTACAATTTGTCACTAGCCAGTGTGAGTATTGCATTTTTTTTTTAATTTGTGTGCGACATAGTGTTTTCTTGCTGTGTTTTTTATGTTATTTTTTTTATTATTTTAATCTTTTTCTAGATTTTACTTCAAATATCACATAATGCTATATCTAGTTGGATTGTCTTTTTTAATTTATTATTATGACGATCTTTTTGTACGTGTTTCTTCTACCTCCCAATAAACATATGTATTTACTAGCTTCTTTGTTAGACAGAATATATATATTTTTTTTTTGATGAAAGTGTTTAAGTAATTTAAAATGAAGTTTGCAAAATCCCGAAATAATTTTCACGATATTTTACAGGCTAAAATTAATTAGATAGATGTATGTGACAAAAAAAAAATAATAATATTGTTATGTCAGTCATTTTTGATAATTAACATTTCAAAAAACTAAAAAGAAAGTATTGTCTAAAAGGAAACAATTTAAAAATTCACATGCGGTGGACGCCCGCATCACGCGATGACGCTGTGATGTTATTGTCATGTCTCTTTCTATGAAAGAGATAGGTATACTGGCCCTGATTCCCTATCCCTCTTGTTGCCGTGGAATCTTTTGGGACGTCACGTAGACCCTTTTCTATAGGGCATAGATATTTCCATCTCTGAATGTCCAGGGGTGGATTTCAAAGTATGACGCCCTGGGCTAATAACAATCAAGGGCCTATTAATTTATTAAATTAGGCAAACTCTGTTTATACGTATATATTTTAAAAAAATATACATAAGACATTTTCACCATTACGAAGCAAAATCTTTGCTCATTTCAAATTATTTTTTTACTTTATAAATCATTGATTTTTATATTTCATTAAAAAGACAAGACAAGAATGTGTACCCGCTGAAAACAATTGCATTAAAATTTTTATTTTGGCAATACTACTAATACTATAAATGCTAAAGTTTTTACGGATATATAACTCTTTCACGCAAAATCTACTAGACGGATTATTATGAAATTAGGTATACGAATAGAATATAACCGGGAAAAATACATGGGGTACTTTTTACCCCGAAAGGTACTTTTTACCCCGAAAGGTACTTTTTAACACGAGACCGAAGCCCCGGGGCGCAACTAGTATCTAATAAGTTTAAATGTTTGTGAAATTAAGATGACAAATGGTTATTTTGTTAGCAATATTTTTATTAGATTAATGATTAGATTAATTATAATATTGGTTTTGAGCCGCGAGTTAGGCCATGGCTAGTACACTTTGTCTATTCATAAGAGAGAACAGGGGAGAAATAATAAAAATATCACCATAATAGTTTGGACCATTTTCTTACCTCAAACACGTATCGTCTGCTGTTTATGTGCCCCTTTGAATCCATGAGGCCCGGGGCTGGAATGCAAAAAGCCCAAATAGTTACGCCCCTGTGGATGTCAACACAATGCATTTGGAAAAATCTTATCTTGCAATGTGCAAATGAACTAACAAAATCCAGTTGAGCCCCCGTTTATAAAGATAAGATAGATTTTTGACTTCGACCAAAGTCTAAAGTATTTTGTTATTATTGATGTTATTTATTATCTTTGTTTTCAAGTTTAAAAACAAAGGAAAAATGTAACTGGAAATGAAAGGAACCACATTATACCAATAGCATTTCATTCATCATAATATTTCAGGCAGAGATTTGATTCACTTGAATGATAGACACGCAAATGAAGTTCAAATTAAATAAATATATCATATTTACATACTTTTATTGTTCCAGGAAACCTATAGAGTCGGCATCATCGGCTCCACCGCCTACTCTGAATCAAAACGATTCTTGCCGGCAGTTCTAGAAGCCTCTAAACACGTAAGACTTTTGCACTTTTACTAAACTGTTTTTATATAATACTAGATGTTGCCCAGGGCTTCGCTCCCGTGGGAATTTTGAGATAAAGTATAGCATATAGCAATCTTGGATAATCTATCTTTCTAGTGGTGAAAGAATTTTTGAAATCGGTTCGGTAGTTTCGGAGATTACCCGCCTCAAACATACAAACTCACAAAGTCACAAACTCACAAACGCTTACCTCTTTATAATATAATAATAGTATAGAATAAAATAAAAATAAAATAGTATAGAATTTATAATATAATAATATAATAGTATAGATCATAATAAGAATGGTGGACGCGGTGGCGGTGTAATGGTTGAGACGCCCGCCTGTGGATCGAAAGGTCCCAGGTTCGAATCCTACTCGTGCCACATGAGTTTACATACGTATCTGACTCATGTATAGAGTAGTTTTCTTCGACCACCACTTGCTTCCGGTGAAGGGAAACATCGTGAGGAAACCTGCACACTGGTTGATTATTATTAATTTGTGTGTGAAATGGAGAAGGCAATGGCAAACCAGTCCATTAATAATGCCAATAATGTTTTTGTGTGTGTGAAACACACACGTAATAACCACGATCATCACCAATGAGGAATACGACTATGAAGATAATAAGTATTTTTTAAATCTGATATTCATACCTATACCATAGGGGATGAAAATTAGTATGAAATGAAAATCATGTCTATTCCGCTTTCCCAGAGAAATTTACGCTGGCGAAGCCGTGGGCAAAATCTAGTACATTACAGTTAAATTCGGGGCTCCGATTTAATGGGAGTTGTGGGACAAAAAATCCAATTTTCGTTGTTGTTTAAAACAGTAATCAATATGTTCGGTTATGAATAATAAATAATGTAAACTCATGTCTTTGGGATTAGGTAAATATTTTTTATCTCTGTCTTTAAGGAATATAGCACTTTTTGATAACTAATTCTGTTACGGAATTAAATTCCATTTTATGTCGCCAGTTACAAAAATGGACCGATTTTTGTAACTGGCGACATAAAATATTCTTTGTTGTATCTAATCAAATCATCTTGCAGAAAAACAAAATTTAAAAACAACGAGGGACCTAATGTAGATCCTTGGGGAACTCCAAAGTTAAAAGATAGTTTTCATACAATTGGCTGACAAAATGATATTTGAAAGAAAACTCATGTAAAAAAACTCAACAATAACGTTAGGAGCCGTTTATTTTGATACATATTAAAGTATGCATATTTTGAAACAAATGGTGTGTGTGTGTGTGTGTCGATGATTTTATGCTCCTTTCTAATATTTATGTAAATGTTTGTTATATATGCCATTTTAGGTTTTTTCGGCGAACTGGCTTAGTGAGCGAGCAATTTTTAAGCTGTGCAATTTGTGTGTGTAATTTTTGTGTGTGTGTAAAAATTTATGACTCATTATGATCAATCATTAAGTATTTCTTTAAGAATACTTTGTTTTGATTTCAATAACGCGTAAACAAGCTAATAGTGATTATTATATATTAGTCACAATAAACTTACAATAAGTTTATTGTGACTAATATCCAAATCAATTCATTTATTTTGGACTAAACACAGATATATGAATATTACAATGTGGGACAAAAAATTACATTCATTCATGAGTTACATTTTCGAGGAACGCTTAAATATTTTTTTTTACTTGTGTGTATATATTTAACTTCTACACATATAATAAAACTGTATGAGCTGAGGATCCGACTTCCTAAATATTATCTCCATTCCGTCCACGACGTCCACTATATTTCTATGAGAAAATTATATTTATAAATACGATTGTTTTCAAGACTTCGAGATATTTTCAAAATTGAATTCATAATCTTCTGAATGGACGTTGCGTTTCTAATGCATAATATTATCGTATAATAATTTCTTCTAAGAGTTCAAAAGGTCATGTATCTAGTGATAAATATAGACTGTTGTAATTAAACATTGAAATATGTATATTATTATATTACTTCCCTTGTTTTATTTACCTCATTTATGTAAAGAACTGCTAGGTTCTGGATTTTATCTTCATTCAGGCCAGCAAACAAACAATTATTTCAGAAATATTCTTTTTCAGATTGCCCTGTCTTATATTTTATCGCTTCCAGGAAGCACTATTTATCGATATCGATATTTTTTGTTCTCAGAATGTCGATATAGTGGTCCTACCGTCCAAAGACTTGTCTTCGTGTCTCGCCGCTCAATGTGAATCGGACAATTATGATGAGGTAATTCAAAAGACAACAACACACGGATCTATTGAATGAATGAAATAAGTTCTAAGTGATTTTTGTTCGATTGTTCTTTTTTTGAATCAAATCAATTCATTTATTTTGGACTAAACACAGATTTATGAACATTACAATGTGGGACTAAAAATTACATTCATTCATGAGTACTTAGGCACACTTTTGAGGAACGCTTAAATATTTTTTTTAACTATCAGATAAAAGTAAGACCGTTCGCCTGTGATCAAAAGGTCCCATGTTCGAATCCCACTCTTGCCACATGAGTTTGTGTACTAATCTGACTCAGTATATGACTATAGTTTTCATCGACCACCACTTGCTTCCTGTGAATGAAAACCTCGTGAGGAAACCTGCATTATTGGTGGACATTTCAGTTTACTAGTATGTACACGACTAATTGCCACTAGATTACGGTGAGCAGTCGTAAAAGTCATGTCATATGGCTTTAGGTGATTTGAATGTAATCTGCCAGTGATAGCAATAAAACACTTGATATGAACTCCTCCCGATCAGAAAGTCTAAACAGCAAAACGTCTAACAAAGCGAAACGTGTAATGAGCAATCTGCCTAGCTAGCAAATCGTCCATGTAGCAAAACGTCTAACTATCAAGAGGTCTATATAACAAAACGGCTATTTAGGAAATCGTCAGTTTCTCATTATGTACACTTATGGACACAACTGCTAGTAAAAGTCTAATAAAAACAATATTGTTTATTTGAAATAAAATAAATAAACTTCTTCGACACAACAAACATAAGATATTATGTTTCCGTAACATTACACACATTATTCCATGTTCACAGTTTCCGTATGTATTGACACAAAAACATTTTATTTTTCAGTCGGTGAAAACTCTGTCCGATTTAGCCAAGAAAGCGAAGCTATATATCGTAGCTCATTTATTTGAAAAGACCCGTTGCCAGAACGGATATGAGCTGACCAGAAACAACCTCGTCTTCGACAGGGAGGGATCTATAGTGGCTGAGTAAGTATTTACAACGTAAATTTTCGCTCGCACATTCATTCAGGTCTCATCTGAAAATCAGTGTATCGCCCCTCTGGGTGATATGTGTACTGAGATGGGACTTTTTGTAATGTATTGATTTTACATCTGACTTGAGGGGGAAATCTATTACACACATAGAATATAACAGTGTTGAATATAACCTGGAATAACACACAGGGTACTTTTTATCCCGAAATTCCCACGGGAGTGAAACCCCGGGGCCTAGCTAGTCATTATACAGGATGACTTTTTATACATTGGCAATATATTGCCTACATTCTCAGCCCATGATTCTGAACAACTTTTAGTATGGGAGTAACTCCAAATTGCGAAAAAAGAATCGGCTGATCTATACAAAATTAAATAAGGTACTTATTTAATTTTAATAAGTTGTGAAAAATGTATGGATTGCAGCTGCCTGATTCATTTTTTCGCGGTTTCAAGGTTGATTCCATACGTTGAAAAGTAGTTTAGTACCATCGACTGAGCATGTATATAAAATAATGCAAATGTATAAGAAAGCACCCTGTATAGTGATGTCGGCGCCTTTTGTTAACAAGATACGATGCATTGATTTAGCCTTGAAACCCCACTTGCTAATCACATGTGTGCTACTATTGTTTACTGTTTAACGTTTTATTAGTTCGGAATGCTATCGGTTAATAATCAGGTCAGTTATTGGCCCTACGAAGTATGGTGATTTAATCAAAAGCCAACTACACTCTTGCGGGTGCCGTATAAGAGGCGACTCAGGGATAAAAAAGACTTCATAAATCATATGCAAGGGTACCTCACTCTCGTATATTTATGCCAAACACATGTGCTTGCATTGTTGTGTTCCGATTTGAAGGGCGAGAGAGGAGGATTAATATCCTAAGTCACAATGTGGGTAAGGCGCGTGTGAGACCTCTAGTGTTGCAAGCGTTGATAGGCTATGGTGACCATATTATAGTTATGCCCGATTGCCTGCTTGGTAATATAAAAAAAAGAATCGAGGTTACAAGCATTCGCAATGAGACAGTGAGTCTTCAATTCAATATACATAATCTATACTTCTATACTATTATTACAAAGAGGTAAGCGTTTGTATGTTTGAGGCGGGTAATCTCCGAAACTACCGAACCGATTTCAAAAATTATTTCACCATTGGAAAGTTACATTATCCATGATTGATATAGGCTTTATATTACATCTCAAAATTCCCACGTTAGTGAAGCCCGGGGTGACATCTAGTTAAGTATATTTAGCGTTACCGATAAAATTGTCTGTGTACCTATCTTTTATATTTATTTTGTAATTAACCCCTTACGTCAGAGTTATAAGTTTACTGTCCGTGGCATCGCAGCAGCCAAACGGCTGAATCGATTTTGATGATGCTGAGCTTTTTTTATTCGAAAGAAAATGTAATCGAGCCTGTACTTAGCTATGTTTGGAAAATATGTTCTGGCGAAACTGTCAGCTCTTTTCTAGCTGTTGAGAGGATGCCGACAATTTTGGAGTCGGGTTTTTTTTACCGGGTTTGATCCCCGGTCGAAATCTTTAATTCAATTTTTATTATTATTTAGTGCAATAAAGAGTAATTGTAAATTGCCTGGATTATGGTAGCCACATTCAGAGAGGTGTCGTGTCGTATCAAGAAGTGAAGGAGTTGGCTTTGGAGAGAGAACAATGGAAGCAACTCCACCGACTAGAGCCTCGCTCTTAAATTACACGATGGTAACGACATTCAGAGAAACCTTTTTCTTCATCAGCTACAGGAAACCAGTGAACAACCTAGCCAACTGCACATCAGTGATGGATGATGTCGCCTTCACGACGGACTTTGGCGTCACCTTCGGAGTCCTTATGGGGGATGACCTGGTGTTGAAGCCCAGTGCAGGAATGAGGAACTATGTGATGAGTGGCGCTTCGCACGCTGACGTACCGCCCTTAAACGGTAAGTTACGTGTTAAAAATGATTTCCTATAGTCCACACCAGTAAAACGAAATCCCCAAAGGTTGTCTGGAAGAAATTGCATTTGCGATAAATCTCTCATTTATATTTGAACTAGCTGTCGCATGCGGCTCCGCTAAGCTCTTGCCCGCGGCAAAAAGTAGCCTATGACATCTCTTGTAACATGCAAAAATTAGAAACATATGTTCAAAATTGAAATAACATATCATCATTGAGATAGAGAGGTGTCGAGCGACCTGCGATGGGCGGACGATATAATAAAAGTCGCAGGTTGTACATGGATGAGAGAGGCACAGGACAGAGGAGGGTGGCGTACGCGAAGAGAGGCCTGTGCTCAGCAGAAATAACGAATAGTTTAATATAATAATACACTGTCGTGGAAACTGAAGCTGTGGAAAATTTCAAGAAGTTCTATTCTTGGGCTGCATTCTGCAGTATAATTAATTTCGTTTTGTCAACAGCTCACCAGTTCTCCGCATCGTGGTCGTACGTCAACAATGCTAACTTGATCACCGGCTATTCGGCCTTCGCCGGGAGAACTGGAAGGAATACTGGACCTTATGTTGATCTCATGAAGACCTCGCCAAATGGTAAGTCCAAAGTCTAACCGGGATGATATCGGATTAAGTCCAAACGAGGATGAACAGGCGACACCTGTGACATGTATACTGTACCTTCCTAGGTACACAGGGATGATAACGGCTTAATTTAGGTCTAGCCAAAGATAAACAGGTTACACCTAGGCATAACCATGTGAGGTCAGCAGCACATAGGGCCGGACTGATGAAAGGCTGAACCTACATCTAACCAAAGATAAGCAATGTCTTCGCCGACACACCGAAGCAAATGAAACTCAATAATAACTTTTAGATTATTTAATGAATTTTTCTAGTTAAATAATACATTGAAAAAATGCTAAGGGAGACGCGCCAAATTTGAGAAAAAAAAAGTAAAAAAGATGACCGTGACGTTGACAGCTTTGACATTTGGGCAAATTAAAAAGCTAGTGACACTGAAGCAATACAGCCATAGGCATAAACAAGCAGGTTACACCTAGGTGTTTACAATTGAGACCGGCTACACATGAGATCAGCAGCCATTTACTTAAACGTCCCCACTGCTGGGGCATTGGCTTTCCTTACGCATGGATAAGGAGTTTGGGCCATGACACACCACACGGCGAGTTTTAATGACTGCAAATACAAACGGGAATCGTGCTTCGGAAGGCACGTAATGCCGGCTCCAAACTAAATATAATAACTACTAACTAACGTTGGTTATGTACCTATTTTTTATAAATTTATAATGATTCATAAAACCCAGCTGCATGTTATCGCCTTTTATCACAACAACGATAGTTTCCTTTTGATCGATTACATTTAAAACATATGAAATATTTGTGTACTTAATTGACAATAAATCAATTACCGAATTCTTTATTCACAGTAAGTAGGTATTATTCGAAAGAATGGAGATAGATCAAAAATAATAGATGATAAAATATGGTTCGATGTTGACGTGATTTGCACGTGGCGATAAATTGATTAGATTGTGACTTCCGAAGTAACTGGCGACGAGAAAGAAAGAAGCATCGAATACATGCTGTAAAAAACACCAAGTCTCGCAGCTCAGTTATTGTACCGTAAAAACTGTAAAAAGTTGTGTGATCCATGTAATACCAAGTCGGTTAATTTATTTAGTCTCTACTTAAGTGACCTTGTCTTAAGTTATCATCATTATTTGACGACCTCGGTGGCGCAGTGGTAAGGTTCTAGCCACTGAACCGAGAGGTCCCGGGTTCCATCCCCGGTCGGGTCATGATGGAAAATGATCTTTTTCTGATTGGCCCGGGTCTTGGATGTTTATCTATATATGCATTTGTTATAAAATATAGTATCGTTGAGTTAGTATCCCATAACACAAGTCTCGAACTTACTTTGGGGCTAGCTCAATCTGTGTGATTTGTCCTAATATATTTATTTATTTATCATATCAATATTAAAAATATTTTACATTTTAAATAAACAGATCGACTTGGCCAGCGCATGATTAGATTGTTTATCATATTAGATTGTTCTATATCACAACATTATAGCACTACGGTCCATCAACCTGGTTTCTCACCAAAGTCCTTCCGATGTGGGATGATTTAGGTGAGGTTTGCGCCCTGGGGCTTCGCTCCCGTGGGAATCTTGGCTTAAAAAGTACCCTATGTGTTATATTCTACTCGTATACCGAATTTCATAGCAGTCGGTTCAATAGATTTTGCGTGAAAGAGTAACAAATATACATACACACATAGATCCTGACAAACTTTCGCATTTATAATATTAGTAGGGTAGGGTGTCATGTGTTGACCAACTTCGGCTTTGTTGACTGAAAAAAATTGTTTCTATATAAAACTTCGTTAATAATAAAACCAAATAAGTAGAAAAGCCTTCAAATTTTCAAATTCAAAATTCTTTATTCAATTTAGGATTATATTACATCACTTATTGACGTCAAAAAAGTACTTAAACTAAGTCTACTGCCGGCTTCCAAAGCGCAGGTGAAGAAGAAGGGACGCAACAAACTTCACCGCAGCCTTTTCTCCAAGGTTTATGATAGATATCCTTCTTCTTCATAATCTTTCATTATGATAGTCAGATGATGTTTTAAATAAATTCAATTTTGATAATGTTTAATAATATCTCAATACGTGTGACCTAGCTTTTAAGAATATTTTATTTATTTGTATGTTAGTCTGTAAGGTATTTATAATATGGGTCACTGGCATTTGTATTAGGGTTTTTATACCGTACTTATGTTATTATTTGAAGTAAAATGATTTATTTGTTATTATTATTATTAAATAAATTACAGGACCAACCACCGCACCGGTGTCCAGCCTCCCCTCCTCATCAGTCCCGGGGGAAGATCTATCCCACTACGTCATCAGGCCAGTAGACATGGGACGCAGCTTGGATGGGTTGACCGAGACTGTATGCCAAGGAAAGTTCTGCTGTGACTTCTATTTGAAGACTAAGCCAGGTACGCTCAGGGGCAAATTCAAATTCAAATCATTTATTCAGAAATTAGACCTTCACAGGCACTTTTTCTCGTCAATTTTTATATTAAATAGCTATTTCTCACAAGCTACAAACTACTGGCATTTCGGAACGACCACTGTTGAGAAGAAATGCCGAAAGAAACTCATTTGAACAGTGTTGGTCCCTATCATTCCAGAAGGGCTTACCATCCTATTTGTTTCTTACAATGTTTTTTTCTAATAATATATAAAAGTACATAATGTACATAGCCAAAAGGTATATCAAAACAGGTTAGGATTGTGATCCGAGTGCTGATTAAAAAAAATATATATATAACTTACACAAAAATATATGATAAACGAGATGACCAGTTCTCTCTGGTAGCATCCGTTCACGAGTTAATATCTGTACTATGGTAATGTCAACTTTATGAATGATCGATTTTGGAATTGATCTCCCTCAAGAAAATTGACGGTTCGTAATGACAGCGCGGCCGCAGCGGTCGAAACTAATTAATAAATTTCTGTTTAATTCTCTTCCAGAAACCCAGAAACCTAAAATGCACTACGGTTTGGCAGTCTTCAATGGCGTCCGTAGTTTCGACAAGAGTCACAATATCGGCTCCCAAAATTGCGCTGTGTTCGCTTGCGCCGGCTTGTACAAGAGATCTTGTTCTATTGGGTGAGTTTATACAATTTACAATACCTATAATTTATACTTTAATGCACCAAGCAAAAGTACAGGAAGTAGGTATTAAACATAATTGAAATAAATGGCGCAAATACGGATATAGCTAAAGTGACCTCTTTCATACTTGGAGATGAAAGAAAGAGAGAGAATAAACAAAATGTCAGGACACTTTACACGATACAGATTAAAGGGATAGGGTGCTCAAGATAAAAATTTTCGGTCAATGATTGCTCATTGCGAAAGTATCGCTTGCTGAGCGCGCCAATCACTGCGAACTTTAGCTATTTCACATTGAAATTGTGGTCAATCTAATACAAAGAAGTGCTGTTTGATGTCTTGAGACTGATATGCGTGCCAATGGTCTGATAAACAAGAATGCCGATCGTGCAAAGTAAAGGAAACGAGAGAGAGATAGACAAGTTACTCTTCAGAAGTTAACAGCCATAGCTGTTACGAACAAAATCAGGTAATAAATAACTTGAATATAATATAGGATCTTTCCTCTTTCCAGCCACGAGATTAACAGCACAGTCACCTTCGAAAAAATCTTAATCTCAAGCAATTTCACCTCCACGGCCAACTATCCCATCATTCTTTCAAGCGATGCGTCCAAAATCATCGATAAATTCTCATTCGACATCAATCCAACCGGTTTCACCAGCCTTGTAATAGAAAATGGCGAAAATCTTCTCAACATTGCCATTTTCGGCCGAGATTTCTCCAAAGACAGTGAGAAATATTACGTTGACCCCAAACATATGGTTAATTTAAATGTTTACGATTACATTTTCAATGAGGACGTCCAAGAATTCTTTGATTATCTGTGGATTAGGCTGAGGATACTTATTGTCGTTGTGTCTATTTATGTTCTTGAAATGATGTAAGGTTTAAATTTATTTATTTATTCACAAAAATCAACACACCCCTAAAGTCTTTTGGATATTAAGCGTTGAAGGAAAGAGACAAAACATTTTTAGGTTATTTTATTTTGTAAATTAAATAGTTGCTATCTTTAACGTTGTTACACAATAAATAGCAAAAATCTTTCATTATTTTCAATAAAAGAAACTAATTAGAGAAAGAATTTGGCTATATACTTTCCTAAAAACATAGACGTTAGGGTTTAATTTTATTAAGAATAGGTTTAAGTAATATTGTATTGTCCGGACTGCGATGTTTCACAGCGCGGTTTTTCGCAATTCTGCCACACATTGGATCTTATTAGAGTATTCGCACGGGTGGTAAAAAATCTACAGTGTGGATAGCCTCTAAAGGTATCAATATAATTGATTTTTTTGCTATGGAACGGTCTAATTGGAGTCTCTATGTAACTAATTTTAAATCATTTGCACTTTGTTTATTAAATAATCGTTAATATAACTTAAGTGATTTGACTTCCTGAGAAATAATCACAGATGTCAATCTAATTTGACTTCTGCATGGAAATAATCTAATTTTGGTGTTATTTATCGATGTGTTTTTTTTAATTTGTGTATTGATGATGCTCTCCGTAAGTTAATAGCATGACTCAATGTTACAATAAGGTATTGTGGTACCTACTTAATATTTTTTATTAATTCACCGCCTAACCCATCGTTCGCTCTAGCGTGAATCCCTTTCAACATAGTGACATTCGACGTCAATGATAAAATGTGTCGTTTGAAAGAAAGAAAAAAGATTAATTTGATAATACAACTATTATCTATGATAAAACTCAATGTTCTATTATTTTGTTGGACAACAAAATTTTAAACGCTTGTTGAAAAAGCGCTCGTGTGAACGTAAAATCAAGAAGGTGTTTTGTTTTTGGTATTTATTTGATGTATGGAATTTAAATATTTCCGATCATAATTTTGCTTATATTATAATAACAACATTATGTGGCTTGTAAATGTATTTACCTATTCAGTTTAATCGCGATAAACATGTTAACATGTTATTTAAATCCAGTGCAGACTTTTGAACTAAATATGTATAAGAATTGTGTTTATCAAATACAGTGTTACATTGTAGCTATTTTTAGAATGTAGTTTGGTAATTTCTACGAGCGTTTCACCGCGGCCGCGCTGTCATTACATTTTTTTTTTATAAAGACAAGAAAATATTTACTACCAGACTTTATAAAAAAAATAACCTATAATTGGTTAATGATAATTTTGTTAATATTTGATTTTAGAAACTTACTATGAGAAGATTCTTCGATAAGAAAATTGACGGATTGTCATTACAATCAACCACAAAATTATAAATGTAACATTTATAATTTTGTGGTTATTGTAATGTAGCGAATAGTTTGTTTCAAATATTTTGAAAATAGAATTTTGACGTTGAGTCGAAATTATCACCGTTGTGGCTTTTAAATTTTCTTTTTCGAACTGGTGTAAAGAATATATGTAAAGTTAAAAGGTCAATGAACCTTTTCTCAACTGTAGTATTTTAACAAAATGATTGTAGTAAATTTGTAACAATTTAAACGACTGAATCCTGTGATATTAGTATTATGCATGATGTTTGTGTAGAAATAAATGATTTCTGTAATAAAAAGTAGTCTTTTCGTTTGACACACTCTGTACCGCAGGATGCGGTGGAGTTTGTTGCGCCGCTTCTTCTTCACCTGCGCTTTGGAAGTCGGCAGTAGACTTAGTTTAAGCAATTTTTTGACGTCAATAAGTGATATATATCATCGTAAGTTGAATAAAGGATTTTGAATTTTTGGTGAAGCATGCGTCCATTGGCTTCGGTGACCAATTCACATCTGGGTAGGCCGTATGATTGTTTGGTATGATAAAAACACTAGTTTTAAATAATATATAATTTTATTTACACAAGCCAAATATGTGGTAACAATCTTAATTATAGTTTCACAAGTTTCTACATAGTATCTGCAACTTTATCTAAATATGACAATAAAGTATATATCAAAGGTTACTGTTAAGATCAATTTAATTTTTACCTAATTATTTCTGTGAGGCGTTACAGTAGATGGCTATAATCCTAAACGTCATGTCAAGCGCCTTTAGTAAAAATCCACTCGATAATAAATAGTATTAATGTATAATAAGTTTTTATGAAATTATATCGGCAGAGATCTTATTGGATTCAAGGCGTGACAAAAAACAATGTATGTGTTGAAAACCCTTAAGGAATCCTGTACCTCGTCGGTAGTCGATCCTGGGTCCACCATCAGGTCATGCTCATCATGATAACACATTGTCATGGATACTGAAGCCACGTGCAAAATTTCAACTCTGTTGAATAAGCGTACAAACTGGGAGAATTTCACGAGGGTTTTGAACTCCGCCGCGGGCTCTCATTACTGTATGTTAAATTGTACCATACACAGTAATCAATTTAATTATCCTATTTTATAAATAAGTAAAGTACTGGTACAATGTTAATTTAATAAATGTTTAATTAAAAATAAAAAGATTCTTTAGGTATTAAAAAAATGTGCGACACGCTCCACGTCGCGTTCAAGCGGTCGGGAAATTTACACAACTAAGTATGCGAAACACATATAACTTGCAAGATTATACAAACAAACATCGGGACAGGTGAAACTACACAAAAACTTGTAAAAGTCAAATTTTAAATCGGCAGATTTCATTGGTGGGATTTTAAGATGTCATGTTCAGTCTTCTGTGCCTATTGGTCCTTCTCTTGTGTATGAATTTGAGGTGGTCTTCGTCATCGTCATATAGTGTCTTCTCTATCCAACGCATGTAGGCTTCCACCTTGAAACAGAGAAGAAAAAGCATGAGCCGAAGCTATTGTCTCTCTCTTTCCTCCTCGCGTGTTCCTGGCTATGACGCCGTGAATCTTGGGGTTTTACAATCGACCAAGATTCTGCTTGTTGTTTTACAATCGACCGCCTGTTTGATGTCAACCCTCATTAGAAATGCTATTATTGGATGTCAGCTGTCAAGGCTATGTGTCCATGCCTCGTATAACATCCACGGCAGGTTATAGAGTGGCTCGATTTTAGGGCGGGACCACAGGCCATTCTGCTATGGTAAATTTTGATGGACAGTTACAGTCAGTAAAATGTCTAATAATATTAATCGTCTTTGGCTCTAGTTAAAAATCTGGAAAATTTCCAGTTATTTAGTCTGGTTGGGTCTCAGAGCGTTCCGACCGCTGCGGCCGCGCTATTATTTTGATTCGTCAATTTTCTCGAAGAAGGAATCATTTATAAAATTTTCATTACATTAGAATTATATTAAAGTCAGATAGTAAAACTAATTTTTTTCTTTGTTAAAATTTGAAATGACAGCGCGTCTGCAGCGGTCGAAACGCTCTGAGAACCACTTAGATGGCACTTTTCTTTTTATTCCCAGTGTCAGCCCTATATGGAAACAATTGGCAATAAGAAACTTCTTTTAAATGGCTGTTGATGATGGAAGTTTCTGCTTGGGGCTTTCTGCTTGGGCACAGGCCTTCCTAATAGAATAAAAAGACTTACCTTTGTATAAACATCAGGCTTGCCTCGTGCGCACGGTATACCCCAAGACACGATGCCAACTTGACGCCCTTCCCTCACCAGCGGACCACCAGAATCACCCTAAATGTAAATCAAAACATTATATCTCGGTGGCGCAGTGGTAAGGTTCTTGCCACTGAACCGAGAGGTCCCGGGTTCGATCCCCGGTCGGGTCATAATGTAAAATGATCTTTTTCTGATTGGCCCGGGTCTTGGATGTTTATCTATATATGTATTTGTTATAAAATATAGTATCGTTGAGTCAGTATCCCATAACACAAGTCTCGAACTTACTTTGGTGCTAGCTCAATCTGTGTGATTTGTCCTAATATATATTTATATTTTTTCCCGTACACAGCAGATAGGCTCCAAGAGTACCGCCGCGCCGCCTACGTCTGTCTTGTCTTATATACATCAACAAATGCCTGGCCCTGGCAGAAGGGACAAACCCAAGAAGTGCAAGCTTGATGTCGTCAAGGATGATATGCGTGCCAATGGCCTGTCAACTAGGGATGTCGACGACCGTGCGAAGTGGAGGAGAATGGTTATATACCTACATGTCATATACAATACATACATCGAATGGTAAAGTATACTTATACATGTTAAGCTTTATATGGTATCCCTTAAACATTTAAAACGTATGACAACATTTGTATTTTGACGTATTCGGTTCACTTCCTTCTTCCTTTGAATCTGTCATGGCCGGACGTGCTATCCGACCTTTTGTATTAATTAGTGTTTATTATAATTCCTTCGGATTTGTGTAGCTTTATTTTAGCAAATAAATGCTTATACAAACTACTCCGTGTTTGCCTCTCGCCACCCACACTACACTCTGCTTCAATTTAACAATACATAGGTACTCCATACCTATATTATAATGTGAAAATCTGTCTATCTGTTCCGCTTTCACGGCTAAACCACTGAACCGATTTTGATTATATTAATTTAGTTAAAGACCCCCGTTTGAGAGTAGGCTATTTTTTTTTCAAAAATCAACTCCAAACGACTATAACGGTGAGGTGAAAGTTTGTATGAAAACCATGTTTTCATGCTTTCGCGGAGCAATTCACTTGGGCGAAGCCGCGGGCTTAAACAAGAGGACAAATAAAGTAGTAAATACTTATGCATAGACATGCATTATCATTTTCTGTGACAAAACAAATGAACTTAATTGGATTATCATCATGTCATCTTGGGTCAGATTTTAGGATGAAGGTTATCTATATCACGAAACAGCTACTTAAATCTTTTAAACCTCTTCTCACGAAATAGATTTATATTAGATTTATATTATATATATTAGAGGAAATATGATGATTATTGTTATAATCATAATCTCCATGTTACAATGTGCTGAGTTTCTGATTACAAAACAATAATAATCTGATTTACAAAACAGAACACTGCCGTGTCAGGCGTAGGTCAGTTAACTTGAGTTACATGAGTTACGTGTTATAACTCTGAATCGTAATTAAATGACCTCGTAAACCTATAGAAAAGTATTTTTTTCATTTGTTTCTATTTAAATCGATATACGAGACTGTCACCCAATCTCATGTAACAATGATTTTACCACTGTCCATTTTGGCAAAGTACCGTATTTTTACTTACACGACTTAGGTCTGTCAAGATACTCACAGTTATATGAATTAGGCGCGACGAGCGCACGACAATTACACGAGTTCGCCGTGATAGGTAAATTTTGCGCAAAAAATGCCTCTCGCTCCTATTCACCTGAGTCGATATTTATTTTGTTTATTTGCATACGGTCTCGGTCGCCCTGCAATTAATTATATAATTTACGTTATTTTTCTGCTACAATATTAAAGTAGTTTAATTAATTTTACTTATGCAAATCCTATACCTAATATAGTTAAGTAGGTAGATCGATAATTTAGAAAAAGATTTCATTTTTGATTCATTCCAATTCAACTAGATATAAAGTGTTTTTGATTACTTATTACACTTTTGTTGTTCTTCTGCTAAAAAAATAATATTTTGGTTTATTAAAGTGATTATTAATAACCACTCTTTTTATTTGAAAGAAAAATTCTAACTAGTTCGAAAGACTAACTTTGTAGGACTAAAACTGTAATTTTCTCTGTGTGTCTGTCTGTTTGTTTGCGCATGATTACTTATTTGGTCTAACTTGAAGAGAAGTGGTGCCAGAAACGAGCACTGTCTGACACGCCTATATCTGGTAACTTACACTTAACTGAGATTAGCAAAACATACATACCTAATTAGACCAGTTTTGGCAAACTGATATATCTTAAAATACAACGCGCGTAAAACAAGAGTTGTATGGAAATCTTGTCACGCCTAACTCGGTTATCGTTAATAACTCAAAGAATAATTAATATTTTTGTATTCTAAAACCTTCCCGATGTTTTTAAGCTTTATACATGTGCACTTATGAAAAATTATAGAAATAATATCTTAATACTTTTTTTATAATGACAAAAATCTGTTTAAAACTTTGAACGGCGATTACTCAAAACTAGGTTTCGCGAGATAGGTACATGAGATTGGTTTGACACGGCAGAACACTGGCTCAAATTTACCTTGCAAATGTCCCAATTTGCATTAAACATTTGCAAACTACAGAAAAAAGAAAATCGTATTCCTCATGGCTGAGGGTCGTGGTGATTACGAGGAATTAAACACACATTTCACATACAAGTTAATAATCAACCAGTGTGCAGGTTTCCTCACGATGTTTTCCTTCACCGGAAGAAGTGGTGGTCGATGAAAACTACTATACATAAGTCAGATTGGTATACAAGCTCATGTGGCACGAGTAGGTTTCGAACCTGGGAGCTTTCGATCCACAGGCGTCTCAACCATTACACCACCACCACCGCTTCACTGATATGCCTATTAATATAATATGATAAAGCATCAAAAAGTATTTAGAATAAAAAGTGTTAGGTATGCTGTTTTGAAGTTAAACTCAAATACACACGTGGCAAGCGCCTTCTCCAGCTTTGGTCAACGCACAGATCTGGGTTTCAAAGACTTCATTGACGTTCTTATGAGCTTCCTTGCAGTCTTCATACGTGATGGCTTTCAGATCCAGCTGCATCAGATCGTTGGGCAGGCGGCCTGGGTACTGGAATCAAGAAGCAAGAAGCTAGGACCTCTAAGAACCCCGTGTTTCACCCAGGTTTGACGGCCTCGGTGTCGCAGTGGTAATGTGCTTGCCTCTGAACTGAGAGGTCCCGGGTTCGATCCCCGGTCGGGACAAGATGGAAAATGATCTTTTTCTGATTGGCCCGGGTCTTGGATGTTTATCTATATATGTATATGTTATAAAATATAATATTGTTGAGTCATAACACAAGTCTCGAACTTACTTTGGGGCTAGCTCAATCTGTGTGATTTAAGGTTGAGCAAGAAGCGCAGGGCACAGCTAAAAAAAACAGAGGCCCGATTCTCATGCTTTTGAAGTTCACTTCATTAATTTTCTCCCAATTATTTTCAATGGTTTTATCATAATTTGCAAACTATAAAGTTCGATCGATCGATGCGTTGGAACTTTTGTGACGGTGATGTTTTGTAAACGCAGAAATAGTGCTAGAAACTTCGTTTGTGTGCATATAATTTATACTATTATTATAAAGAGGTAAGCGTTGGTGAGTTTGTTTGTTTGTTTGGCGGGTAGTTTTCGAAACTACAGAACCGATTTCAAAAATTCTTTCACCATTAGAAAGGTACATTATCAAAGATTGCTATGAGCTATATTTTATCTCAAAACTCCCACGGGAAAATCTCGCTCAATTAAGTATATAAAAAAAACATTGCTCTCAAAATTAACATTTACCTACTCAACAAACACTCTGAGCCAAGGACAATTACTTAAGTACAAGACTTATAACAACAGCAACAAAACATCTAAAAAAGTATATCCAAAACTTACAGAAGTAGTCCCCCATCCAGTGAGCATCATATCCTCTCCTCTTTCTACCGGCTCGTCATTTAGTTCTACAGCATCAACGATACTGCCGAAGTCGATCTCCTCATCAGTGAAGAGGATGGCTATGTCGTTTTTGATGATGTCATCGTCGTAATCCTCGTGAGGGACTATCTTCCTGATCGTGTAGGACTTGCCGCCCGCTCGGAGCTGGTTTGTGCCTACAACGGCTTTGAGGTATTCTGGTCTTGCCCTGCAGATTTTATTTATTTAAACGCCTTGTTAAAAAAAATAGCAAAGTACACAATAAAACTATTTGCTTTGTTCCATGATGTAATTGAACTTTATAATCTGAATATAATAGTAACTAATCTACGCATTTATATAAAATTTTGCGCACATTATATAATTTACGAAATTAGTGTACGTTAAACTCATAACTCATTTAAAAAATAAAACTGTTTTCACCATAGAATCCCACTTCAACTAATTTGCATCAGTAATAATAAATTCGGTTTAGTAAAGACGTATATATACAAATGTAAGCGGAATTAATAACAATTGCTTTTGTGTTTGAGGTTCTCAAGAAATAGATACCTGTCAACGCAATGTGCAGCAGTCAAGATGACCCTGGGAGTGACGAGGGAAGCCCCACAAAAATGCCATACTCCGAACCATCGTAGGGATACCTGAAATAAATAAAAATAGACAATAAATTGAAAATAAATTTTTACTATTATGTATTGAAATTGCAATGTATGCGTGAAAACCTTATGTTTTTACTAGCTCTTATTTAACTTAACTATTAATTTTAAAGGAACTATTGAGAACTTGAAATGTACATTATAATATACTTAGTATTCGCAGGTATGTAACTATTTGTGTTTGTTCGGGTGAAATCTTGCTACTCGATTTTAAATTAGATATCTTCAACAGAATGAGCTGAAATTTTGTATAAGTACCCGTTTATTATGAATTTATTATAAGCATAACCAGATGATGGGCTAGCATCGGCTCCCGATAGATAAAGGAACGCATCGGTTTACACGGATGTTATATTTTTTAATGTGTCCGACAACAATAAAGCTAGCCAAATATAACATTTTTGTAAAAACTTTTAAACTTTCTAATGATAGGTATATTATCTCTCTCTCTCTCTCATGTGTTTTTCCGATCATTTCTTCAGCTGTTGAGAGTCGAAGCCTAGGGTCCACTAGTTGTACTATAATATGAAAATACCCACTTGATAAGGTACTGATCCATTGGGTGCTTTGGTGCCCCCCACAATACGTTCCCAGTCTTCCCGGCCCTCGATTGACGTGTAGAATTCTGATGACACTGCAAAAATATTATGATTGAAGGAACTATTGAGAACCCTTGTTCTGAGAGAAAAATTAAAAACAATTCTCATCCAAATAACTTTTTATCCATGAACGTTTCCCGTTGAAGTATTACTAGTTAAAAAATAAAAGAACAAAAAGGCAAAATAAAAAATAAGTCTGTCAGAAGTGGGATTCGAACCCACGCCCACAGAAGTGGACTGCGACCTGAACGCAGCGCCTTAGACCGCTCGGCCATCCTGACTTACTATAAGTGAGCGAAATTAGCGATGTGTTCTGTTTGGCGCGGTTGTATTGAAAATAGAACGGTGACGTCATAGAATGATTGACAGATATTTTTTTGGCGCCTTTTTATATAATGACATTATTTCAAGTCGTATCGAATTATTAAATATTTTAGGTTATGTAGGTCATAGTACGTGATATTAGTATGAAAATTTCTCGTTCCAACTGCAAACATAAACTGTGGCCATTAAAAAAAAATTAAATAAGTAATAACTTCATGATAATCTTCTAAATTGTCCAAGCTAAGTTCGATTAGCTGAATTTGTATGGACAATCAAAGTATTTTTGTTCCTACATTCGCATTTAATCTACTTATTTTGTACAATAAAGTTTATTCTTCAAACTTAGTTTATTCCTCATGGCTGAGGTTCGTATTGATTATGTGGAATGAAACACACACAACTTTCTTAGAGTGGTTTTGCTAATGCCTCCTCCGTTTCACATACAAGTTAATAAAAAGCCAGTGTGCAGGTTTCCTCACGATGTTTTTCTTCACCGGAAGCAAGTGGTGGTCGATGAAAACTACTAGGTATACATGAGTCAGATTGTTATGCAAACTCATTTGGCACTAGAAGGATTTGAATCTGGGACCTAATGACCCACAGGCGTCTTAATAATTACACCACCACCGCTTTAATAAAGCAATAAAGTAAGTAGGTATGTATGTTTGTTACTCTTTCACGCAAATCTACTGGACCGATTGTAATGAAATTTGGTACACGGGTACACATAGGTACTTTTAATCTCCAAAATTCCCATGGGAGCGAAGCCCCGGGGCGCAGCTAGTCCTAACTAAGAAGAAGTCCTATCATAAAAATGCGAAAGTAAGTTTGTTTATTTGTTACCTCTTCAAGCTCTATCTACTCACCCAATCGTCTTAAAATTTTGCATATATGTAGTTTGAAGTGTGGAGAAGAAAATAGGGTTCCTTTCATCCCGGAAAATAACTGTTCCCGTGGGAAATTTACACGGGCGAAGCCGCGGGCAACAATAATAAATATCTTACCGAAACTCGATAAAATTCCGAACAGATATACTAATGCAACACAAAGATCCATTGTTTGGTCACAACCGAACACTGATCTAGTGTTAAAAAAAATCTTTATTTTATACTTTGCCAGTTATCTGCGAGTTATGCGCGTGCGTCAAATTGCGCCGGTCTAAATAACTATGGTGATACCCCTATGCGACAATAATATAGGTACCTCCTTTTCTATAGAGATTTCAAGGGGACAGGTGGGACGTAATGAGTTTAATCACTATCGGCGAACTTCGACAGATTCGATGTGCATTGCCGGTTTTTCAAAAATAAATTCTCTCATACAAACTACGCAATTCGTGTTGACGTCTGTTTGTCCATAGTGTGTAGTATAATATACTTAGTATATTATATAACATTTTTATACATAACAGAAAAAGACTGTTGGCTCACTAGCGCCACCACATTTATATTGAAACTTTTGATTTATAGCGAAACTAAAAATAAATAAAATACATGAGATCATGCTTTTAGGATTTTATTTTAAAGTATTATTAACATAGTTTTTCCCTTACTCATCGAACTTTGACAGATTCGGTATACGTCGCTGGTTTTTCGGTGTGGTAAAATAAGCTCTCATACAAATTACGTAATGTTCATGCATTCGCATCGGCATATTGTGTCCGATGTAATGGATTATACAAAATGTAGTCGCAATTTACAACAAGAACTTTGGTGGCCAATGTTTTCTGAAATTAAAAATGGAATTAAAACTGGAAAATCCTTTTGACGACCATTAATTAATTATTCCCAATCGTTGATATCATTAATTTTTGACGTCATTATAAATTATATATAATAAATGCTATTTTTGTTATAATGATCGCCAGAGAAAATTATCTCACTCTCATCTGAGCGGACCGGTTACCCGGTTACTTCCTCAGACACAATCATTCGAGTCTTTCTCCACTTCTCAAGATCTTCGTTATAGTTATAGTTATTAGAACAACGACATTCCAATGCTGACCATAACCGTGTAATTTGTTACTTATAAAATAAAAATAATATCCCTAACCCTCTTTGGGGGATGATCTTGTTGCCTGTCAACGGTTATTCCTTCGTCGTTTCGTATGACGTAGTGTATGGAGTTGCTGCATGATTACTAAACAAACATTGAAATGAACCTTAAAAAACCATCTAAAAATAAAAAGATTCGTCGAAGTTTCACAATAAATTCCAGAACTGAAATTCAAAGGGAAATTGAGCAATACCAATAAATCAGATTAGCCCAGATTAATCTGTATATTTATTTCTCCATGCAATGTTTTATATCATCAATAATTTATTGCACATTATTTATATTATATAGATTCATCATACATGTCTCATGCATACGAAATTATTGACTTATTGCAGTCATCCGACCTCAATACATACAATTATAAAATGTTACAGAAACGCCGGACCTAGGTTGGGTACCTGTGTTGGGTACGGGCGTAAGTCATTTTTATTTCGAGTTCGTTTGACCACAATCTAGCATTTTGGGAAACAGAGATGAGGTCTCCATCATGAGGATGAGGGAAGAATTGTCTTATATTTTCCGATATATATTGCAATTGACTAGCTATTTGCCCGCGGCTTCGTGAATTTCCCATGGGAACATTTGCTTTTCCCTGATGAAAGGTCCTTCTTCATACTTCATCTCTATACTCCATACGAACTCCGTGGTCCCAGGTTCGATGAAAATGATCTTTTTCAGATTGACCTGGGTCTTGGATGTTTATCTATATGTGTATATGTTATAGAATATAGTATCGTTGAGTTAGTAACCCATAACACAAGTCTCGAACTTACTTTGGGGCTAGCTCAATCTGTGTGATTTGTCCACATATATTTATTTACTTCAAACTACATGTGTGCACAATTTCAAGATCATTGGTTGAGCAGATAAAGCGTGAAGATGTAACAAATTTACTTTCGCATTTATAATATTAGTTAGGATTAAGATTAAGATTCACTTATGCCTTGAAGATCCTTAAGTTGTAGGATATATTTTAGTATGCCTTTCATACATGGTAGGGCCAGCCCGCCTGCTTCGAATGCCTTTGATGATCGCATGCGAATTACCAATTGTTAGTTTGGTATGTGTATAGTGTGAGAAGAATGGATGCGGTTTGAGTTTTTGGGCAGGTTCTAAGATAATTTCTATTTCTAAATAGATCTTTTCGCAAAAGTTTTTAATCACAGCTTCAAATCAATTTTTTTTTATTCAAACGCCACTTTTCTCCCTCTCATCATCGCGTGTTCTGTGTGCTGTGGCGCCCCGAAGCCCTGGGTTTTTCTAAAAACCAAACATTGAATTTTGATTCGGCTGCGCTTTTACAACCGGTTGTCAGTCTTTGGGGGAATATTTTCCTTAATCGACTTATACACGCGACGCCAATGATGTACTAGATGTTACCCGGCTTCGCTCCCGTGGGAATTTCGACATAAAATATAGCCTATAGAAATCTTGGATATTGGATCAATCTAATGGTGAAAGAATTTTTGAAATCGGTTTCGGAGATTACCCGCCTCAAATCAAACATACAAACTCAGAAACGCTTACCTTTTTATAATAATAGTATAGATATAACAACACCCTATTGACGTCAATTTAACCCGTCATTTCTTTCCCACATAATTTCATTTCGATATCAAAAGATACCTACCTAGTTTTTATAGGCGTCCACTTGCTTCCGACGAAGGAAAACATCGCGAGGAAACCTGCACACTGGTTGGTTATTCACTAGTGACTGAAACGGAGAAGGCAATGGCAAACCACTCCACGAATAGTGCCAAGAAAGTTGTGTGTAACGTGTTGAGTAAAGTGATGACATCTTTTTGACGGCCTCGGTGGCGCAGTGGTAAAGTTCTTGCCACTGAACCGAGAGGTCCCGGGTTCGATCCCCGGTCGGATCATGATGGAAAACGATATTTTTCTTATTGGCCCGGGTCTTGGATGTTTATCTATATATGTATTTGTTATAAAATATAGTATCGTTGAGTTAGTATCCCATAACACAAGTCTCGAACTTACTTTGGGGCTAGCTCAATATGTGTAGTTTGTCCTCATTTATTTATTATTTATCTTTAGTTGTTAAAGAAATGTCAGACTCCTTTAGGAGTTAAAAAAATCTGTTACCAGTGTTAGCATTAACAGATTCGATAATAAAGACACGCCATTTTGACCAAAGCGGATTAAATTATAAGGTTGTCGGGTCATTTACCCAAACTAGACCACTGTCAATGCCGTTAGTCAATTGAATTGATAGTGATCTCTCTATTTGCCGAATTCTTCATTTTAATCCAATTGTATGTAAAACGCTTCTTGGGATTGTTCGGCTAAACGTGCATGAAAAAAAATTATCTGCCGATACCTACTTAGATTCAAGTTCAGTTATAACACACATACACATACATAACGCATTATGACCTTTGTTTAAATAAATAAATTAGGACAAATCACACAGATTGAGCTTGCAAAGTAAGATCTAGACAATTCTGTTATGGGATACTAACTCCACGTTACTATATTTTATAACATATGCATATATAAATAAACATCCAAGACCCGGGCCAATCAGAAAAAGATCATTTTCCACCATGACTCGACCGGGATCGAACCCGGAACCTCTCGGTTCAGAGGCAAGCACGTTACCACTGCGCCACCGAGGTCGTCAAGATTAACTATTATCGTATATAATGACAACAGAATAAGTTTTTTTGCAAATAATTGCAAATAAGTATACATGTGATTTTTGCATTTTTGCCACAATAGCTGTTATTGTCTTCGGAGAGATCTAGTTGCATTCGACGAATGACAAAAAAACTGTTGAGGACTTCCCTCGTTGGGAGCCGATCCTGGGTGCACTATCAGGCCATGCATAGCATAATAATGCATTTTTATTAAACTAAACAAACATGTATACATATTAGCTCAGTCGGTTGACTGTTGATGGATTCAAAATTGAATTGCAAGCAGGGTGCAAGATTTCACCTGATCAATACATGTTTCTTGTTGGATTGATCTATGGATCAAACATAGTGACATACATACATACAAACATACATTGAAGGTTATACGACCGCCGTGGCCTAAGGGTTATCATGCTACACTGGAGTTCGCGGGTTCGAATCCCGGTCACATCAACATGAAAAATGTTATTTTTCAGATTGACCTGGGTCTTGGATGTTTATCAATATATGTGTCTATTTTAGAGTATAGTATCGTTGAGTTAGTATCCCATAACACAAGTACAGAATTTACTTTGGGGCTAACTCAATCTGTGTCATTTGTCCCTATATATTTATTAATTTATTTATAAACAGTTCTCTGAATGTGGTCGTTATGTCTTCATAGATATTATGCCTTCTCCAAATGTATGGTTCTGTGGACACTCCAAATTGTGATTTCACTCATTCATACATTTTATTGTTTTGGGATGTGTCGTATAATTTACCGTTATTATGTGTGTCTGTCTGAATGGAGTATCACTTTGTCTGGAATGTTATGTAAGGGCGGGAATACTAATACAACCAACAGCTATTTGGTTCGTACCATGTACTTTATGTACTTTGTTATGCTATAAAAAAAATGTAAAAAGCAATAATGATAAGCCGTTCCGGCATGATTGATTTGGCGTCTGGTTACCTCTATCATGACTGAGCTTGGCGATGGCTGACCCATGCGTCAACTCGTGAACGAATGCTGCTAAAGGGAACGGGTCATCTCCAAAGTGGTAAAATGTGCGCCCCCCCTCCCCTGTAACTTCTAAAATAAGAGTATGATAAAACTCAAAACAATCTATGACGTACATTGAAAATTGGTTTGAACGAGATCTAGTAAGAACGAGATCTGATTTTTTAATTGTAAACCGTAATACGGAACCCTTGGCCGATTTTTTTTAAAGCTTCATATTACGCAATGATTTAAATAGCATCGGCATCTATATATGAGTTTGGCTTTAGTGTATAGCCGACATTACGTAATTTCCACGATTCTCGAAAACGAGGAACACTAAAAGGAGAAATTTCAAGTAACACATCAAAGAAATGAATAAATAATAAAAAAAAATTAAAAATTAATCTCACTTAACTGTAATATAAAAAACAACGGGTGTACAGAACGACAAAGTTCTTTTGAAACAATCGAAACTACAGGTTAATGAACCGGCTCCACTGCTCCGTTGCGTTGATGCAGAGCGATGCTGCTCCGTTGTTTTACACAGAATTTGACATTGACGTACGTCGTAACTTCATACATTGTCTACGTCGACGGACGTCAACGAATCGGACAACGACAGAGCGCAAACGAGCGACACGAGTAGGGCTGGACGCGCAAAGGATGTCGTTTCAATGAAAATTAAACCCAGGACGCTTGTACAATAAAATACATGATCAGTCCTATAACTGCCATCGTAATGTAAGCCGTGTTGAGAGGTCCAAATCAGCTGGATGATGAGGAGTCAGTCGATGTGGTGGCAGAATCTGTGGAAGACTCAGTAAAGTTGTACGCAAACATGTGGATCACGAACCGGTAGGTGTTTACGAAGGCTAAAGTTGGTATGCGAATCTGAAATCAATATAGTCAAAACACAGATTATATAATACTTAGGTGTACACAGGTGATGGCTACCAGCAAGAAAAAGTGTTTGTGGTACACCCGGACAGACCAGATGTACTTTTTGGAGTAAATTAAAGTAAGTCAAGACAAAATACAGGCCCAAATTAAAAATAAAAAGCCCAGAAACCTTAGGAAAACAAAGGAGAGGATTTTGCCCAATAGTGGACTAAACTGGGTATATACTTAAAAAGTTTTTTACATAAGTGACATTTTTGACATCAGAAAGATCTTATTGCATTCAATGCGTAGTATAAAAATCATGGCCGTGCAGTAAATCTTTGAGGACTTCCATCGCCAGGAGCCGTTCCTGAGTGCACCATCAGGTCATGCTTATTATAATATTTAATGCATGGTTATCCAAACTAAACGTGTCACGCATTGAATGCAATAAGACCCTCTACCTTTCTGAAAACAATAAAAGCCGTCAAAAATTATTAAAAAAACACATTTACGATTTCATTGCTACTGCACATTGTTTTACATTACGACCACAGATATTACGGGTTAATGATTTTTTATGTCGGGTATAGAACTTACATACCTTTACTACCGGTGAATCTAAATCGTGCACAAAAGGCTGTCCCAGACGGAAGGGCATACCGACTTTGCAACACACTGCGGATGCACTATCAGGGGTGAACACCTAGAGTTTGACGAACACATTATGATTATGACGAAGATCTTCTGTGATTGTTAGATCGATTAGATCTTTTGACGACCACGGTGGCGCAGTGGTAAAATTCTTGCCTTTGAACCGAGAGGTCCCGGGTTCGATCACCGATCGAGTCATAATGGAAAATGATATTTTTCTGATTGGCCCAGGTCTTGGATTTTTATCTATATATGTATTTTTTAAAATAAAATATAGCATCGTTGAGTTAGTGTCCCATAACACAAGTCTCGAACTTTGGGGCTAACTCAATCAACATGATTCGTCCGTATATATTTATTTATTTCTGATTTCTGTGATCAAAAGGTCCCAGGTACGAATCCTACTCGTGCCGCGTTTGTATACCAATCTGACTAATGTAGAGTAGTTCTAATTAACCACCACTTGCTTCCGGTGAAGAAAAACATCGTGAGGAAACCTGCACATTGGTTGACAATTTAACGTCGCTACTGTGTATAGGACAATTTGCCAATATATGTCGGCAGGCGATCGTAAAGGCAACTTAACTAATATTTGACACCTGGAAGAAGATTGCATAAAGACGAAATCTTCTTCTTAGCGTGTCGATTCGTACGAATCCAATCATATTATAGGGGGGAACCACACGCCGCTTGTAAGTCACAAATTGAAACATCGCCGAAATCATACAACATTTCATTAGTACAATCAACAGTTATATATCAGAATACCGATAATTTTAATTATTTCTTCTTTCGAAAATTAATAGGTAACACATATATATTTGTGCTGGTGGAATTCTAAGTAATAGATGGCGCTAAAGGGCGCTGTGTATTACAGGTTTCAAAAGAGAAAGAATTACCTCTAAATGATAGTGAAGATATGTCTGAGTGGTGGGCTTGACTTGGAAGGTCTCGTGGTAGAACTTGAACAAGTCGCTGGAGGCGTCGCCCCTGTCGAAGCACCTCAGTCCTCCCATCCACCAATGGCCGTTCCACTGGTGATCCAAATCGTGAACTGATGCTCGAGGCATCACGTAGCCTGAAAACAATCGAGATTTTTTGTCACTTGGACTATTATGATGAGTTCTTTCTATGCTACACTAGCTGCTCCCAACAGCCTACTACGATACTTACAAACACGTGGCTAACGTCTACATGTTCGTCTCTTTTTCCCATATCGGGTACTCATCGTGTGAAAAAGAGAGTGTTTTATGTTTCATGGTAGCCCCCAGGACTTACCAAAAGGATCATCCTTAGCAAAGGCTCCCACCGCCTTGCCTGTGATGGCTGCAGTAATCCACGGCACGTACGGGTGCAGCAAGATGTGGCGAGGGGGCGAGGGGGGTCGACGAGGTCGCAGAGGATCTGGGCATGGAGTCCCACCTGGGAAATAGCACAAATACACGTGTCAATTAAAGTGACTGATGTCATCAAGTGTAGCGAAGCTTCAACGACTGGGCTGGTGTTGTGACCTCTTCAGCAATTTTTGTATCTTGCCAATCATAGCTATCTGTTCGAGAAAATTTAGAGCTGTTTTTCTGCCTTACCATCGTCTAGATCCACCGCTAATAACGCCCTCAGGAATAATATCATAAAATGCCTTAGAATAGTACCACTCCGTATCCTCCTCTGGACGTAGTATGACAGGCGACTAACTGATAGTATTCCTAAAGAGCATTAACAGCGGGTTGTAACAGAACAGCCGAATAATCAACATTTTTAGGTACTGAAGCATCATAAGCTGAGAATGTAAACGCGCAAGGATGAGCGAGAGAGAATCATCATCATAATCTCAATCACAAGAAATCCACTGCAGGCCTCTCCTAGAATAATATCGAGAGAGAATAAAAATGATTTGAAAAGTGAGATAATAATATCTTAAAATTAGATTTACCTTCAGAAATAGACACTAGTGTCCAGTGACCTGTGTGCTCGTGTACCAAAGTGGGTGCACCGGAATGGAAGCTACATCCTGTGGTACACGCCTTACGGTTCTTCATCAGGTAAGTGCCATTCTGTCAGGAAAACCTGTCTGTGAGATGATTCTCAACGTACGAAATTACCGAATGCGCTATCTGCGAACTCAGATAGGTGTAAAAACTAGCAATGTACATCAAGTTTAGCGAACGTTTAGTCAATAGGAATGAATAACTATTCATTCTTCTGCCATGATCAGGTAGCAGTTAGGTCTGTTGACTAAACTGACTAAACTGTATGGCAGAAGAGGCAAACTGAAAAAGTCTGGCTGGATGTCGTCAAGGATGATATGCATGCATATATTTTAACAACTAGGGAATAACAGACAGACAAGACAGGGGGACCTATGTAATAAATGCGAAAGTTTGTGAGGATTTATGTGTGTATGTTTGTTACTCTTTCACGCAAAATATACTGAACCGATTGTTATGAAATTTGGTACACGGGTAGAATATAACCTAGAAAAAAACATAGGGTACTTTTTATCCCGAAATTCCCACGGGAGCGAGGCCCCGGGGCGCAGCTAGTGAAGTAAAGATTTATGGTAAGATGCTTACATCTGGATCGTCATAGAGATAGCACAGCTCCCTTGGTAATAAATGTAGGTGGACCAGTTGCTTTTCCTCGTTCAAAAAATCTCTTGGCACATCTGTAATATTACATATCGAAATCAATATAAAGAAAAATAAAAAGGGTTTCATTGGAATCGTTCTGTACAAGTTGATAGTAGGCCTGCGTACTAACATGACGACCTCGGTGGCGCAGTGGTAAAGTGCTTGCCTCTGAACCGAGAGGCCCAAGGTTCGATCCCCGGTCGGGTAATGATGGAAAATGATCTTTTTCTGATTGGCCCGGGTCTTGGATGTTTATCTATATATGTATTTGTTATAAAATATAGTGTCGTTGAAGTAGTATCCCATAACACAAGTCTTACTTTGTGGCTAGCACTGTCTGTGTGATTTGTCCAAATATATTTATTTATTTATACAGAGTTTTGGGGTTACCATTAACAAAATCAATGTGGAATAATTTGTCGGCATGGTCGTGTTTGGGATTCTTCTCGTAGACATAGTTCTTGAACGGTAGACACGCCGGCACTACATAAACTGAAACAAAACAATCATAATTCGTTCAATTTTGATACTATTTTGCATTAGCATTCGAAAACCACTATATTCATTGGCGGCCATGGATGTCGTGTGAGGCGACTAAGGGACACATTGCTTTGGGAGCTGATAGCCAATAGTAGAATTCCCAAAGAGGTTTGACTCCAGACAGGTGACATGTTGGAAATCTTTGAATAATTTAAAAAAAATATATGTGTATTTATAAGCTGCTCTCAGGCTTCGTGGCCTCACAGCTTCGAATTTATGACCATGAAATTCATGATCTAGTAAGAGAAAGATATAAGATGTAAGAGAGAGAAGAAAGCGAGATGCTACGGCGTGTGGTTCCGTCTTAAAATATAATAATATTTCCTTTGGATGATGTACGAGGTAACTAAGGGACTTAAGATTATATTTTTCCGGAATAAAACTCTAACCCCTGATTAATAAAAACGTTATCCTCTGATAGCCTCGGGTTAGTAATTCTTTGTGTTGTCTCGTTCTTTCAATGTTAAATACTGAAAAGATAGAGAAGGATAACACAAAGAAATACTACTCCAAGCCTAATCAGAGAACAATATTTTTATTAATAAAACGGTAAATGTTAATAACATTTAGCTTACAAGATTTGACAGGCATGATAAGCTTCAAGATCGCGAGGCTGTCGACGGCCCCGAAGTGCTTGTACTCCGGGTGAAGCAGCACATCAGCTATTGGCATCAGCACAATAGCTGGGTCACATATAGCGCCGTGAGCTAGATCCTCTATACTCACGCCGCATTCTGTCTCGTCTCGCTCGTAGTCCGCAAACACAACGTTGCCTCTGGAAAAAAAAATTAAGTACAGTCAACAGCGCATCAACCTACGCAAATTCATTGCAAACTCGCCGCTATTACCGCACCATAGAGGTTCATGCAGGGTAACTTGATGTGCTGTTGACTGTACTATAATTTGAATATAGAATCCTTATAAAACAAAGTCTTATGCCGCGTCTGTAGGTTCGCGATGAACTGCGGTTTTCACAAATAGATAGTGTGATTCCTGAGGAAGGTTTAGGTGGATAATTTATTATGTATTTATCCAAGCGAAGCCAGGATGAACCGGTAGTATAGGATAATTCTGCATGTATATAATGAGCACAGCGCTGAAAAGAAGACTATGGCGACCTCTCGTTTCACTTGGGTCAAAAATATATGTAACGCGAAAATTTTCGAACCGCATTGGCTTTGGTCTGATTTTGATGAAATTTGAAAGGTATACATACCTGTCTTGGGCTCATGATCTGACAATAGAATTTTTAAGTTCGTGGGGCAACAAAATCGGTTAAGTGGTTTTTGATATAATCACAATTTTGTAAAAAAATATTGTGTTCGCGGTAAAAAAAATATTAGGTCTTAAATTCGCGGCGAACACCTAGTGATAGTATAAGTACAAGCCCAATTATTTTGTTTCTTCCATGGCAAAAATAGAAAAAAATAAATTAGTTCCCAAAACACAGATTCGTCTAGCTTAGGAACTATAGAACTCTTATACATAATGTACCATCAATCTTAAGTACTTCAGATTCTGTCAGTTCTTCCATAACGCCTTCTACCAAGCAAGATAAAGGTTAATTCCTAGTTTGCTGGTGGATGGTTGAGCGTTGGACCTGCCTTATCAATTGAATCATGTACAAAAATGTATTGATCTTAGACAATTAAACTTTTTTTCTAATTCACAGCCCCGAATACAACAGGGAAACACGTCGAAATGAGCCAGGGAGTAATACTCACAAAGCGTATCCTTTCGGCACCTGTGCAGCGTCCATGGCTGTGGACAATGCGAATTGTCTACTAATGAGGACCACCCTTGGCACCCTGAAGTAGTGTGGCGTTGCATTCTTAACTGTCAAGTCAAAATACAGGTGATTTTTACGGCTCTGTATCTCAAAAGGTAATAATTATAAACCCAAACTAACCCTAACCGTGAAGACCCTCGAAAAAGTGTATCTTATCACCGCCTCTATTTTAAAATCAATCACTTGAGTTATGTTGCGATTTTAAATTATTTAAATGGCTGGATTTGTCTTTCATAAAACAGATATATACATTTACGTATGTACATCTGAAAATATTTTTCTTCTTGGCTTATTTCTCACTTATGTGTCGGCACAATATTGTTAACAACTTCCGATTTAAACTTTTAAACACTGACCATTTTATGTGACTCTCATCTTTTTCATACTTCCTTTGACACAATGACACTCTTTTTTAGTTTCCTCATTTTCTTCCTTTCGTCCATCTTTAGTACCTAATTTGGTTTTCAAAATGAAAATATTCATTCCGAAATTAGACCTTCACAACGGAACGAAACTGAGTAACACTGCTGAGAAGAAATACCGAAAGAAAATCATTTAAACAGTGTTAGTCCCTATCATGCCAGAATGGCTTAAAACTGTTTTTTCTCTGTTATATAACAATATAAGTACATAATCAAGTACAAGGTGTAAACGGAAACATGATTGTGACACGGACCAAACGAAATATGGAATTAAGAGATGAAGCTGAGCAGTTTCCACCGGCAAACCCGTTTTTTTTCCTGGGTAGGTAATTACCGTGTATATACTGTAGAAGTCCTAGCCACGAGAACTCCATTTCTCTCAAATCTCCTTCATCAGGCTCCGATGATGGATCGTCATGGCAATCGAAGAACTGACATTGTACTGATGATATTGCTGGAAGCAATATTATACCATGAAGTGAGTATTGAAGATAATAATAACAGGCTCAGATGGTATGGTCACGTTATGTGAAGGGAAGAAAATATCGTTGCAAGAAAGGTTATGGATTTGAAATTAAATGGAGAAAAAAGTAGGGGCAGGCCGAAGAAGAGGTGGATTGAGTGGATTAAGGCAGGACATGTCTAAAGGAAGTAACAGATCGGTTATCATCGGACAGGGAGGAGTGGAGACTGACATGCTGTACCTATCACACATAAAGTGGGATAAGGGTAGGCTGATGATGATGAAGTGAGTATTGAAGAAGCGAGTGTGGGTTGTCAGTGGAAATCCCTAGTATTATAGCTTAGGGTGGTTCGCAGAGTTTTTCGACAGCTGCGGTTGCGCGGTCATTACAATCCGTCAATTTTCTTGAGGAAGGAATCATTTCCAAAATCAATCATTCGTAAATGGACATTACTACAGTACAGAGTAATTAATGTAAAGTCATATAGTAAAACTCATTCTTGTCTTTGTTAAAATTTTAAAAATTGCAATGACAGCGCGACCGCAGCGGTCGAAACGCTATGCGAACCACCTTTTAGTCTCTAATAAAGAATTTAAAATTTAAATTTGATATTTTAATAATGCCAATATCTTGAAAAATATATAAAACTAGCTTTCCCAAAGGAAAAGGAATTTTTCCGGGATGAAAGGTACCCTATGTCCTTCTCCGTACTTCAACGACCAAGACAAAGATTATTTATTTGCAAAAACATAAGTTTACATTTTTTTTACAATGTGGTGTTAAAAGAAAAGCTTAATCCTACATGTTTCACCGTCCACGGGTATGTAAATTTAAATGGAGAGCATGCTATCATCCCACAAAATAAAATCGAATAAATAAAAGTAACTAAATTAACTAAATTTTTATCTAAATCTATCATTTAAAAAATTGTTCAAATTATAATAACTTTTATCAATCAGCAAGGACCTGAGGTGCTTTTTAAATAAATTTAAATTCTGATCTTTAATTTGTTGTGGATTTTTTTTATACATTTTAGGTGCCATACATACAATACTTTTACTGAGTAATGCCGTTTTACAAGGGTGTAAACACAGTCTATAATTATCCCGATGATTTCATCACAAAGGCGTGGGAATAAATGAGCATTACTTTTAACAAATATTGCAACCTCAAGTATATGTAAAGTGACGGAAGTGTTAGAATTTTATGTTCTTTAAAAAGCGGCTGACAACTAAACACAATATGTATAACAGGTAGCAAACTTAATTTCGCATATAATTTTAGTTGGATGTTTACTTACCACTAAATAAAATTATTATCACAAAAAATACGTTGTAGACATTATGTTCCATATTTTACAAGCTACATTGAATACATGACTATTGGTACTATTGTATGATACGAGTATGCAGTGAAAATCATTGTGTTCGATAATTGCAATATTTACAAATACAGAAATGAGCATAATGGAATTTTGAAAAACAAATACTTTAGGAAATATTTCGTGAATAACTAAAGTGGGTGAGGTTCAGTTTTGGAGCGTTGGTGGTCGTTCCATAATGCTAGTAGTTTGTAGCTTTGAGAAATCCTACTTCCTACTAATCCTACTATTATAAATGCGAAGGTTTGTGAGGATGTATCTGTGTATGTATATTTGTTACTCTTTCACGTAAAATCTATTGGACGGATTATTATGAAATTTAGGGTAGAATATAACCTGGAATAACACATAGGGTACTTATTATCCCGAAATTCCCACGGGAGCGAAGCCCCATGGCTCAGCTAGTACTTCATATATGAGATAAGAATCTTATGCCGGGGTTGGGATGGATTTTTATAATATTTTCAATCTCATATGGTTTAGCCAGCGTTCGTAATGTAAGCGTTTGAAAATTTGTTTTTTACGACTTCATCGCAAAACATGGAACACGTTCAGGTGTATAATTTATTATGTATTTATCCAAGCGAAGCCAGGACGAACCGGTAGTATAGGATAATTCTGCATGTATATAATGAGCACAGCGCTGAAAAGAAGACTGGCGATCTCTCGCTTCACTTGGGTCAAAAATATATGTAACGCGAAAACTTTCGAACCGCATTGGCTTTGGTCTGATTTTGATGAAATTTGAAAGGTATATATACATACCTGTCTTGGGCTCATGATCTGACAATAGAATGTTTAAGTTCGCGGGGCAACAAGATCGGTTAAGTGGTTTTTGATATAATCACAATTTTGTAAAAAAAAATATTGTGTTCGCGGAATTTACTATATTATACAAACTTTGTGTATATAATACAAATAATTCTGCCCACAAATATTTCAGAAGCTCTGGATATAATAAAGACATTACAATTCCGCCCATAAAGAAATATCACATTTTCGATTCGGAGGCGTGGTTTCACGGAAATTGGAATAATATGACAGAGCGAGGTGACATAGACATTTTAGTATTATTCTTCTTCTTCATAGATCGTATCTTCATGGCTGAGGGTCGTGGTTATAACGTGGAATGAAAAACTACAGCTTTCATTATTAATGGAGTGGTTTGCCATTGCCTTCTCCGTTGCACACACAAGTCAATAATCAACCAATGTGCAGATTTTTCCTTCACCGGAAGCATATGGTGGTCTATGAAAATAAATAAATAAATATATTAGGACAAATCACACAGATTGAGCTAGACCCAAAGTAAGTTCGAGAATTGTGTTATGGGATACTAACTAAGCGAAACTATATTTTATAGAAAATACATATATAGATAAACATCCAAGTCCCGGGCCAATCAGAAAAAGATCATTTTCCATCATGACCCGACCGGGGATCGAACCCGGGTCTTCCCGGTTCAGAGGCAAGCACTTTACCACTGCGCCACCGAGGTCGTCTTATTTTTTTCAAGAAAGTTGTAAACGATGATTTATTATATATATTATCTTAGACTTTAAACTAAGTTCACGTTACACGTGTATAATCTTGCTAGTAAAGTATCAAATTTAATAAGGAAGGTCTGTGTATATCACTGCAATTTTAGCATTACTTTTATGATGTACATATGATAAATTTTATTATGTACAGACAACTGCATGTCAAACAAATTCAAGTTATCCTGAATAGGTCTCTAACGCGGTGTCAATAAAGGCGAAAATTCAATGAATCGGTTAGATTGATGTGTGGTTGATTGTATCAATTTGTTGACACGTGTAGTTGTGAAATGAACGTCACGTTTCAAGATTATATGAAGGAAAACATCTACGGTATCGTGAAATTTCGGTAAGGAAAACGTATGAGAAAATAAAAACAGAGTACGTAGGTACTTAGATTTAAAAAAAAAAACATCCATTCGGTAGAAGAGATGTTGTTGCATTAAATGCAAGTTAAAAAGTATTCCCTTGTTAGAAACTTAACCTGGAGGTCTACCATGAAATATACAAACACGTATTAACGTCCAAATGCTGTCTTCTTTCCCATATCGTGTAGGTACGCATCGTATAATGAAAAAGATATCGTGCGGACGCAATGACGTGTTACGTCGTGTTTCGTGTTTCATGTTTGCTGGTAAGATTTTAAAAAGGAGGTGAAATTGACAAATAAGACTCGATAAATCTAAATATTATACTTAAAATAAAAAAAATATATATGTGGGATAGAAATTGGTATAAAACGGAACGCAGCGGATGTAAGAAAGGGAGGCGAGAGCGAGAAAAAAGACGAATGGCGATTTTGTTTTTACCGCGAACGTTGTGTGGTCTGAAAATAAAAGTTTTTTAAAAAAGATATCATTGTTTATTTTGCCAAAACAATCTCACATTATATAATACATACTTAATATACAAAATTACACTTCTATAATACAATAAATACTACATTATTCTAAATTCTGTGGTGGCAACTGAGCCAATATGGCGTGGCGATACGTCTCGCGTCTCGTTGCATCGATTGAGTAATGGTTCAAATAAATATGGCTATATCATGGTCAGGCACAGAGGTGCTCAAAGGGAGCGTTAAAATATTTAGGTGCGTTGCACCGTAGTGCGCAGAAAAATGAAAACTACGCCATTTTGTCTAAACGTCAGCGCGCGCTGGTTAAAGTCAACGTCAAATATGACGGTGCAACAATCTATAAAATGTGAAAGTGTGCTCATCAACGGGTGAACCGATTTGGATGCGTTTTTTTTTTATTTGATAGTTAATTTTTATGCGGTGGTTCTTAGGTATGTTTGTACAAAATCGGTTGAGCCGTTCAAAAGTTGTAGCGAAATGAACATTGAAAGTCGGGGTTTTTTTTTAATTTGTCTAACAAATAAACTTGTTACATTTGTAATCTATAAGTGTAAGAAGTATATGGTATATAAGTATGTGGTTATTATAAATATTACATAATATAAAACTGACTTTATTTCAGCATTATTTGTTACCGTGATAAAGAATACCCTAAGGGCGAGTTGCAATCGTTGCACCAGTCAACTTTGACATTAACTTTAACCTGCAAAGTATGCCGTTTTATCTAAACGACGACGCCGGCGCGGCGCGGCGGATCTCATGTTAAACTTAACGTCAAAGTTGATAGCTTCAACCCGTTCTAAATGTTTTAATCCTTTTTTATGTCATAATAACTTAATCTTTAGTTTTTTTCAACCAATCTGTCATCATTTTTAAGTAGGTAGTTACTTATAATTCGAAGACTATTTAATCCACCGAAATATTTCATCAAATGCATTGTTTTATCTTCGAAAATGTTATCTTTGTAACAAAAAACCTTAAAATACCGCCACTCGATAAGAAAAACAGGGATTGAGTTGCCGAGCCCTTTGAAATGGGATATGGCGGGAAACGATCGGTGTGTTTTGTGAAAAACAAAATGGCGCATGATTGATTTGGGTCGTTGTGTGTAACGCAGTACTGGCAATAATGGAGGGTCACGTTTTCAAGATTTCCGAACCTAAATAATGTTGGGAAAATTGAAAACACACGATTGTATTTCGAGATGACTAATTCAGTTTTAGATTTCTTCTCATCTGCGGCCATTCCGAAATACTTATAGTTATTAGCTTTGAGAGATATTTGAAATTTGACGTGAAAAATTTTTATTATGTACTTAGTGATTTTGTGAAAATATAATTTTTATTTCGTGTAGTTTTGTTTGTATTGTGAGTTAGTATTTATTGCATACCTATTAAAAAGTGAATAATATTAATACAAAAAAAAAACTTAAACGGGACTATGTAAGTCATTTGCGGAAAGAACAATAATAATAATAATTATCAAAACTCTCCAAAAGGCCTCTACGTGTTGGATCCATATCCCCACGCAAGCCTCTCAAAGGACCGCACTTAGTGCCGTGAATTTTAAAAAGGATATACATATAATAATTATAATAATATCACACAAAACTAAGATTAAATTAAATCCTAAACATAATAAACAACTCAACATTTTGGTATTTATTTAGAAAAAAAAAACTATAAAAACTAACAAATCGTTCTATTGTCAAGTTTTTAGAACTGGCTGGCAATAAAAAAAAGTATGATATAATGGGGTCAAAAAGAATGGCACGTGAACGCCAGGTGCGTCTATCGAGGATCTGGTCTATTTGTTGCGGTAGGGTTGGAGTGTAGGGTGACGATATGTTGTAATTTTTTTTATGCTGCTTTAGCAACGAATTTGGGCACATTACGTCCTTCTCCGTACTTCAAACTAAATATGCAAAATTATAAGGAGATTCATTGAGTATATAGAGCGTGAATATCGCATTTATAATATTAGTTAGGATAGTAAGGATGACAAATTTTGTATGCTTGACGGCGCGGCATGGTGCACTAAGTATTTATAGTAGGTATAAGATCTATTGTGACAAAAATAAATATTATGAATTCGAATCTTATTTTTACCTTTTTATCATTCATAGCAATCATAGTCACCCCGTACAGGGCAGGACTATAGTCAAATATTTGCAACAACGAATTCGCCCCTGCGGTCGATACTGAGCGAATGAATGAATTACGTACAGAGGGTGCTCTTGATTGTTATCGCTTAGTTAGATATCGAGTGCATTAACCTTTTACAGTTTTCTAATTGTCGTAGTATTTCGTATTTCCTCATTGACGAGGGTCGTGGTCGTTACGTGGAATGAAACACACACAACTTTCTTTTCGCACTTTTTATGGAGTGGTTCGCCATTGCCTTCTCCGTTTCACACACAAGTTAATAAACCAGTGTGCAGGTTTCCTCACGATGTTTTCCTTCACCGGAAGCAGGACAAATCACACAGATTGAGCTAGCCCCAAAGTAAGTTCGAGACTTGTGTTATGGGATACTAACTCAACGATACTATATTTTATATCAAATACATATATAGATAAACATCCAAGACCCGGATCAATCAAAAAAAGATCATTTTCCATCATGACCCGACCGGGGATCAAACCCAGGACTTCTCGGTTCAGTGGCAAGAACTTTACCACTGCGCCACCGAGATCGTCAAAGGTCTAAGGGTTCCCTATTTTTATGCATACAATTTTATGTCGTAAATTAACATGGCATGCTTTTATTTATCATAATAATAGTTACGCACAATATTAATTTGGCATAATGTTTTAGTTACAATTTTTTTACGTATACCTACCATAAGCATAACAATTTTTAAGCATAATATTCTAAAGCATATTGGCGGCTTATGGGTGGCCCGAGGGCCACCCCTGCCACCTGCCTGCCTGATGAGGTGCCACGTACACAGACAGACAGACACACTTAGCGGTCTAATAACACCCTTCTTTATGCCTCGCGGGTTAAAAACTAGATCGAAAGCTAAGTTAAAAAGCGAAAGTAAGAAAGCTAGTTCAGCCGTATGGCTGCTACGATGACACGGACAGACATATACCGACACGTTAAACTTTACACGTAAAACGGACAAGTTTAACTAACTCTCTTGATCTCTTCCTTCTGTCATCAGGGGTTAAAAAATATGTGTAACATGCTGTGTCACTGTGTCACTTTAATATCGTACCAAAATACGCACCAAATGTCACCCAGGTATCCTGTAATAACAAATCAAAATCACAGGAAATTATGCTAAGGTTATAATATTTGAGGTTACCCGGCTCATACGTCAAATTTGATTAAGCCATAATCAACTCTAAGTCAAATATATATAAGGTTTAAATTGATTTCTGCTGGGGGAGATAGTGAAGTGACGGTCCAAATTTGCGGCCTACTTTCCCGCGCTTCCGTTCGAAAATGGAACGTTCGTTAATATTCGCTAATACGATTTTCAGGTGCAGAGATTGGTTGAGATTGAGTTCGAAGATAAATCTTGCGATGCCACGCAGTTTTATAGCTTTTTGATATTTTAACATTTAATAGGAAAATGTTAAATAAAAGTTATTATTTCATTAAATGGTCAATTTTTTTTAATTAAAGACACAACTTGATCAATGTGATTGTTGTTGATTTCGGATATTGTTGTCAAATAACAGATAAATTATAGCCTATAAGCAGTAATGCAAAGAAAACTATAAAAATATAAATGAAGACCCTTAATTCCAAGTTTCACAATTCTTTTGGAATGTTCACTAAATCCCAAGCACAATTTCATAGAATTTGAAGAAGTGGGCTCTCAGACCACACGCACATTATTAAAATGTCTTTAGAAAAATGTATCTTTAGCAGTTGATAATTTTAAATCGACTACAAAATATATAACTACTATTATGAATAAAAAAAAAATACAGAAAAATAAAATCGTTATAAATAAGTAAAATGAAATCTGAGAGATTTTAGAAGATAATTTTTTCTTTTATAAATTTTAATTCAACATAGGTATGTAACTTTAATTTGTACATAAATAACACTATTAAGTTTTTGTTTTTGATTTCTGAAAAAACTTTTTGGTGTGCAATAAAGTTGTTTCAAACAAAACAAACTCTATTCCTGAGATAAATTTCCAGAAGATTGTCCCGCTGTACCACACGGTATCAGAGGTCGACTATATGGGCCATACGGAAGTAGGGATGTGCATACAATCATCAATATGAGTTAGTGTGTCCTAGACATGACATTTGTCATCTGACCGTGTCACATCTCCTTTATGTGTGAAGTGGTTTGCCACTGCCTTCTCCATTTCACACACAAGTTGATAATCAACCAGTGTGCAGGTTTCCTCACGATGTTTTCCTTCACCGTAAGCAAGTGGTGGTCGATGAAAACTACTATACATGCGTCAGACTGTTGACTGATGTTATACAAACTAATGTGGCATGAATAGGATTCAAACCTGGGACCTTTCGATCCACAGGCCAGGTCTTAACCATTACAACACCACCGCTAAAAGAAAGATTTACTAGCGCTGGCCGAGTGATTGCGGGGCGAGATGCCCTTTGTCGACGTGGTGAACCCAGTATACCTTACCTGCTAAATAAAATTTACCTGACAATCCCTGACTGATTGTCTTGGCGCGAAAAAATTTAGAGACCTCACGGTGCGTGCATTAAACATTCCCCATCAATCACAACTATCTATTAAAATAAAGCACACCAAAATCAGTCGGACAGACAGACGGACAGACTTTGTTTTGTATTATTTAGTGATACAATATTAGTAGGTTAATAGAATATTACGCCTGATTTCTTTGCTAAATCACAGAACAAAACGCAGGTGACATTTAAAAATGTTTAAATTCACGTCATTGTGTGGTTTCCCAGTAAAAATAGAACTAATATATAAAACGAGTGTAAATCTGTATGTTAGAACAAACATAGCTAACAGCAGTGGGGGAGCAATTTGTCATACGTTTGGTAGTCAGTCCTAAACAAACACAATTTATGACCTGTGGCCTAATTGATAAGCTGAAGCGATCATTTTAAATTTTTAAAATCTTTTTAAAATCAGAACCACTGGCACAAGTTTATGACTTAAACCACAATAATTTTAGTTATTATCACTAAAAACTAAAAGCTTTCGTGTACACACACACGTGACGTACTGAACTTGAAACGTACAAATATACATAAAATTAAATATTATTGTTACACTGAGTCCGCGTTCAATCGTAAATAATATTTTTTAAATAAATGTACGTGACTTGATATTTCTGTAACGGATTTTGGCAAAAAGCAGCGTTACTAATGTTTTTTTTTTTTTTCGAACTCGAACGTGCTCGGTTCAAGTTTTAACAACCGTCTTTAGTTCCACCTGCTCATTTTACTTGTAAATCAAATTTTTCCAGTTAAATTTGACCCACTTAATTTACAGATTTCCCCAACATGCATATTCAATAACTTTTCATAATTACAGACATGTTAACTAAAATAATTACTTGTATTGTATGTATTTGATTAAATAAAATGAACTCAAGTTGCAATTTATAAATCAATATGGGGCCAAAAATATTTTTTTTTTGTATATATGTATGTACGTTTCTAACGCGATAACTTTCGAACAGTTGTTGGCCCGATTTTGACGAAATTTAAAAGGTACGTAGGATCTGTCAATAGAATTTTGAAGTTCGTGGGGCAACAAGATCACTAAGTTACTGGGGTATTATTTAATCTGTGACTAAGTCGTAATTAAAATATTCAAAATTTTGTAAAAAAAAATATTGTGTTGCGGCGAACAACTAGTATTTTATAAATGCAAAAGTTGCCACGGTTGGCACGGTGCCATCTACAACCGGCGCGGCGGTGTCGGAGCCCAGGGTCCACTTTCCTAGATTTCCGTTTTCATATCACACGGTCTTCAGGATTTTACTAGCTCTCAGACTTTTGACACGCATATCCTATTTTCCGATAATGGTTTGGCCCTTACTGCCAGCTGGTGGAAGTGGCAACGCCTTGCATTTGGATTTTAATTGATCTGTATACGTGCTATAAGTAACGTATCGAAAAAAATGAATTTGATTGATTGCATCATTCTTGTTAACTCTCGTTCGGGATGATATCATTGTTTAGATCGGTTTCTGGGAAACAAATATGGCGGCGGCGCCGAGTCTGGCCGTAAATTAATTAGATAGTTTACTGTTCTGTGTATTTTATACAAGCTTTAATTTTATTGATTATTGTGTGGAAGAAAGAACATTAATAATATGTTACGCCGCGCCAACGGCTTCGCGGCTTCTTCGGGATATTCAGGACAAAAAGTACCCTATATGTTGTTCCAGGTTACGTTCTACTCGTGTACACAATTTGATAACAATCCGTCCTGTAGATTTTGCGTGAAAGAGTAACACACAAACATACATACATACATACACACATCCTCACAAACTTTAGCATTTAAAACATTAGTAGGATGTCTCGCGTATTAGATCCAGTGGGAATTTTGGGATTTTTTTTCACGTTTCAAAATTCTTTATTTTGACACCTCACACCACAATCTTGCAATGTAGCAGTTACTTTCAACCGATTGAGCTAAAATTTGAATCACACGTTTATTTTGGAATGACATTGTATTGTTCAGTATCGTTATGATAAACATGATCGGATGGTGCACCCAGCAATCGCTCCCGACGAGGGAACCCTGTCATCATAAAAGCTTGTCATTTTTGAAAAATGGTGGAATAAAAAATCAACAGTAGACTTAGTTTAAGAATTTTTTTTACTGTAATAAAAAATTTTGAATTTGAACAAACGTGAAATCTGAAAACATAACACTACTTTTTTGGGCAGTTATGTAAAAATAGATAAAGTCTTCTTTATCTTCCATATTCACTGTAGTCGGTTAAGGTCGTACAACTATTTGGCAACAATAGTAGGTACGTGATAGCCGACACGCTGTCTACGATTCTGAGAAGTGGTCTTTGAAATATGATAATTAATTTGAGGAGACTTGTAATGGGTCGTTAGGTTAGGAGCATCGGGCATTTGGGATTGTTGGTTTTTTGAGCCTTGGTCGCAACCCCCCCATACTGTGTTGGAATGTGTTCATTGGGACCGTATTGGGTGGAGCGGCCGAATATAAGGGTCTATTAATGTTTGATTAGTGCAGGCCCTCGTCATGCTACCATTTTTTTATAAAATATATAACCCAACTAACTAAAATATTATAGATGGCGCTGAATGCTATTAAAATAAACTTTGCAATTGAAATACTAGATGGCGCTGTATGTATTATAAATGCGCTATGGATATTTTACTTCAACTATCCCAGTCCCATTTTAATACAAAGAAAAAACTTTTTCGAAGGGCATTTACGCGGGCGAAGCCGCGGTTAAGCAGCTAGTATAATATCAAGAATAGCCGTAAGAGATTAATACACAAAATTAATATGCAAGGCGACAACGTGTCTGTTGTCGTGTTATATGATAATAACGTGTCAAATTATATTGTCGGTCTGTCTGTGTATCATATTAATAGGAAAATATCTACGATTCAGCGTGTGAATTACTGTGGGTTAAGGTTATATATACAACTGAATATAAATACAGATCAAATTTATTTATTTCGCAAGAAAACACGATCGATAACACTGGTGTCAGATTATAAACAAGTCGCCTAAAGGCACCTGACGTTACTATTTTTACACCCACCTCACATTCATACATGAAGTCTAAAAACATAACACTCCTATTTATGGGCAGGCGTGTTCAATGAACGAGCTAACACATTGCTTTCAAGAGACACAAGTCATTCATCTGAACTATTTATGCAGCTGACAGGTGACTTGTTTGTCTGTCTGTCACAAAAACAGTCTAGTTTTGAACATGTGGTTAGCACATTTGTTACTTTAGTGTAGTAAAGGGATGGTAGATATGGGCAGAGTTTTAGAATTTAGTTTTAATTTATTCCCAAGCCTAAAAGTCGGACTCAAACCAATTCTAATCTTAAATATATATATATATAAATATATAAATATATACGGACAAATCACACAGATTGAGCTGGCCCCAAAGTAAGTTCGAGACTTGTGTTATGGGATACTGACTCAACGATACTATATTTTATAACAAATACATATATAGATAAACATCCAAGACCCGGGCCAATCAGAAAAAGATCATTTTCCATCATGACCCGACCGGGGCTCGAACCCGGGACCTCTCGGTTCAGAGGCAAGCACTTTCCCACTGCGCCACCGAGGTCGTCAAACTAATAATATAAAGGCGAAAGGAAGTTTGTTTGTTTAACTGTTCACGCTTTATCTTCTTACCCAATCTTCGTGTAATTTTGCATACACATAGTTTGAACTATGTACAAGGACATGGGTGCCTTTTATCTCGAAAAAATAAATGACCCCCCGGGAAATTCACGCGGGCGAAGCCGCGGCCCTATGCTAGTCCACTTAACTTGGTTTTTCGTCGGAAATGTTGAGAATAATCTGGGAAAGCATTGGACTGTAACATATCTATGCTAAATACAGTCTAAATAGGCCAGTGAGTCTCACTCATACGGTAGTTGAACTATCATTGTGTCCGTCCTTTTTTAGATTTCTATGATATAGCAAGAATAAATGACGAGTTCTAACCACGGTGACAGTCACCTAGCTGTTATGCTACTGCCCTAGATATTATAAAACAAAGTTTTCTGCCGCGTCCGTCTTACTTCGCGAACTTAAAAACTGCCGGACGGATGTTTCTACGGTTTTATTCAATAAATCAATACATAGTATGACTGAAATGATCTTTTTCTGATTGGCCCGGGTCCTGGATGTTTATCTATATATATATATTTGTTATAAAATATAGTATCGTTGAGTTAGTATCCCATAACACAAGTCTCGAACTTACTTTGGGGCTAGCTTAATCTGTGTGATTTGTCCTAATATATTTATTTATTTATATTTATTTATGACTCTTGAGCAAGGCGTGTAATTTATTCCAATTCGTATGAATTGGATGCGATGTCGGTAAGGAGCCTCTAGTTTCTCATAAATAGATGTTGCCCGGCGCTTCGCTCCCGTAAAATATAGCCTATAGCAATCTTGGATGATGTACCTTTCCAATGATGAAAGAATTTTTGAAATCGCTTCGGTAGTTTCGGAGATTACCCGCTTCAAACATACGAACTCGCAAACGCTTACCTATTTATAATATAGTTATATTACCTACATATATAAGTACCTACATATAATTATTTTAAATTCTGAACAGGCAACACCATTCCATTATAATAGCCGATAAGTCATGATTATCAAGAAATCTATAGCCTTGTACTAAAATTCTGAATATCATAGATTAGTATGCAACGCTTGCTATGTATTATAGTCGGTCGCTTTGTATGACTGTAATGTTTGTGTTTCTCTGAATCGACGAATTAATTAGGCGCTTTAGACTATCTTGGGGTTGTCATATCACGAAAAATTTACTTCACTTGAGGATAAATCACATTTTCGCACATTGAAAATAATGAAAGGGGGCGTTGATTTTTGCAAAAAAATTGCAATTTTCGCATCTCATCTGGTTTTCACTAAATAGACAGCAGTTCGGACAAGTAGGTAGACTGATTGGCAAAGCAGACCGATCGTTCCGGAACATGTCCCTAACACTGATCATTGTTGGAAAAAAAAAACATTTGATTTAATTCTGCAAAAATGTGTTTGCGCAAATGATCAAAGAAGACGAAGGTGGTCCTTAGTGGGTTACTCCATATTCAGAAATGAGGCTTTATGTGCATATATTCTATGTATGTATAAGGTACATAATATATGTCTTTAAGGTACTATGAACCTTGTACCTTGGTCGGAACAGTTTTAACTGGGTCTCTTCGGAAAAACGCGTGTTGCCCAGTAAAAAATAGTTTTAACTGATATTACATTTTGAGCATTAGTTTAATCTAGTTTTACCTGTAACACATATACTAATAGTATTTAAAGGATTATTGATTACGCTCTATGCTTCTTTAAATTTGATATTTTCTTACATACAAGCTTTTATTTAACTTGCAATGTAACTGTATGTCCACATGCCTCTTCGGGTGGAATCTTGCAACTAAATTTTGATTTTAATTTTAATTCCACCGATTAAACTGATATTTTGTTTTTTTTTTTCAGGATGTTGATGATATGATATGTCTCATGGTGCCAGCTGAAAACCAGCGCTATGGTTCCCGCCACAGCAACACGCGGAGCTGGCCGCCCTTTCGACAATTATTATTACTGTATTGTTAATTTTAAGACGCATAGTTAGTTGTAAGTTTATGTAATATTTTGTCGAATAAAAAAATATTTTCTTTCTTTCTTTAAGATGGTGCACCTAGGAATGGCTCCAGACGTGGGGACTCGCCAACGGTTTACTGCAACAAGGCACCTTTGACGACAATAAAAGCATGTGTCAAAAATTTACTTTTCTTTAAAACTCATTCCATCTTCAGTTCAGTATCGTGTCTGCCGGTGGTCTCATTATAAAAATGGACACACAGCGCACACAGCAACCCACAATTTCGTGTGAAATGGAGTTATTATATCAAATTAGGTGTGTGAAATTGAGCCTTACGGCGGATTTTCAATGAAGATCCATGTGTGGCCGTTTAATGTACGGTTGGGAAAAAAATATTTGTGATACAATTTATAAAAAATATGTACTTATAGATTATTCCATTTTATATTTTTTATGATTCTTTTTCAAGATGAAACTATTTTTTTTATAGCAAAAGGGTAAACGAGCATGCGGCTTGCCTGATGGTAAGCAAAAACCGCGACCCATGGTCACCGATGCGTCTGCATGCGATATGCGAATTGTTGTCGATTCGTGAAAGTGTGAATCTATGTTTTCTATTAAATCACGTAATATCTATCAGACAGATTTCGATAAAATTTGTCACACGGTTAAATTATAACAAAACATTGCATATACTCGTAGAATATTTTTTATTCCGAAATTCTCACGGTAGATGAACTTAGAAACTGAAATTTTTACTTACGCTAATATTTTTCATTGAATTCATAGATAAAAAGACAAATGATATTGAATTACGATATGTATTGTTTAATTTTCAAATTTATAATTGTATCATTATATTTTTCTAACTAAAATTAAAACTGTAACAATTGCCTAATAATATTTAACAATAATTTAAAAAACGGAATCTGAAAATATCCCGAAGAATTGTAAAAATATGAAAACACCACATTGTAAAAAAAATTTAAACTCGTGTTTTTGCAAATAAATATTCTTTGTCTTTGTCTTTGAAAGTGGTGGTTAGTTTTTTTAAATTGAAAACCCAATATATATTAGAATAAATTTGTACATCTTCCGATAAAACCGTCATCACCCAGAGCTCAGAGGCAATTTAAAACAATAAAAAAAATATCCTGCTATTTGTATTTTTTACCAATCCATTACATCAAAATGAGGGTACCCGCGAAACGCCAGGGCGAAAGCTGTCACTCAAACTGACACGCGATACGTGTGGTCTTAATTTAACTGATTGTCCGAAAGTGTGTTTAAATTCGAGTAATTTTCTTGATGGTCATGCATCGAATAAATTATTTAAATCACTATAAAAAATTATGACGGCCTTTCCTTCGCCGTCAGCCAGCAGATCAACAAAATATATCATGCATGCGGCCCATTTGACGCCTATTTACTTACACAAAAAATTAAAACAAAAAATATATATAAGTGTTCCGTTATTTATTTATATCTAATGCACCCAACAAGCTATGAATCTCGCTTCGTTCCAGGAGTATGAACGAGGTTCTTACCTCCTAAAATCAGGCCAAATTCGACAAAATAATCTAAGTACAAGTGAAAAATGCTGCGGGTAAAAAATATTTCAGAAAAGGTAATTGAATCTAAAACATGCTTGCCCACGCATCTAATAAATTTATGGCGAGGGCAGATTGTTTATGGCAATCAAAACAATTCACAGAAGTCGTAACTAGTTTAAACGAATGAATGTATGGAGTTCCCCAGCTTTACTGTGCTTATTTACAAATTGGCCCAAACAAATTTTTGTGCCTTGAATGAAATCAAGTGCCTTTTCGCAAAAGTGTCTTTTGCACTATTGTCCTCATGCGGTTTGCCTTTTATTTATCACAGCTTATTCTTTATTTCGTTGATGCCATAAAAAGAATTATGCATAATTAATGTACTCAGAGATCAATTGCAATAAATAATAAATAAATAAATATATTAGGACGAATCACACATATTACTGTTCAATTATAATATATTAGGACGAATACACATATGTTGACGACCCCCGTGGTGTTGTGGTCCCCACGCTTGTCCGCAATCTATCATGGGTTCGATTTCCAGCGCGGGCAAATTTGTGCTAAGTGTGGGCCGTTGAGTGTATTTATTTATGATTTGCTAACTGCACGCCGGGGCTTCGCTCCCGTGGGAATTTCTGGACGTATGTGTTATTTCAGATTATATTCAACCCGTGTACCAAATTTCATAACAATCCGTCCAGTATTCCGATCCGATTTTGCTCGAAAGAGTAACAAACATACACACATACACACACATGAGGATGTATATCCTCACAACCTTTCGTATTTATAATATTAGCAGGATTATGAACTCGTTGCTAACACGATTGCTAGTCATTGTATGTACCAAAATGAAAATATATCATTATTGAAATATTCAAATTCAGTAATTCTTAGAAAGTTGTGACAAATGCTGTTGACGATATTTACATCGCCATTAAAACAAAGATGAATATGTATTAGAAGATATTATCCGTGACTCATCCAGACAAGACGTATTGAATGTGGTTTAGTGTAGACTCTCTCTGTTATTGCTGGCAGAGTGGACGGGCCCATACTCAAACACTGGACACAGATTCATTTAAATAAGTTACTAACATACACTGTGGATTATGTCCGAAATAAATAAATTATAATTATGTTTCTCTTTAACAATACAACGGCACCTAGGCCAGTCCTTTTAGGGCAGGCGTGGGGATATACATCCAACACGTAGAGGCCCTTTGGAGAGTTTTGATGTTGTGTAGGTCCCTGTTATTATTATAGAATATTATATATTTAAAAAACGGGAAACCAAGGGACCAACACTGTTTGAATGAGTTTCTTTCGGCATTTCTTCTCAGCAGTGGTCGTTCCGAAATGCTAATATTTTGTAGCTTTGGTAAATGTTATTTAATTTAGAATATGAACTGAAAAAGTGCTTGTGAAGATTTGCTGAAGAAAAATTTGGTATTACTGAAGAAATTATCCGATTTTGATTTGATTTGAAGCAAATAAATTATTTTTATTTAAATATCTGATTTGTTTGTTAATATGCGTATTTTATATTAATACAAGCTTTTATTTAACTTGCGATGTAACTATGTCTCGGGTGGAATCTTGCAACTCAATTTTGAAATCAATTTGAAAATCTGTCTTCAAACGATTGAAGTGAGATTTTGTATTGTATAATATTTACCTGATCGAACGAACTTGTTAAGTTCGATCTTAATTGTCATGTTTTCGCCGAAGAGATTTATTTTTATTTTGGAAATTTATTAAAATGTGATGGCGGCACTAGTGTGTGACACAGCGCCTCATATCTTAGAATAGGATAATGAGATTAACAAGTGATTAACGTCTTGTAGTAAGACTGAAAATGTCTAAATGCTTATGTCATTGTATACCATGAACTTCTTAAAAAGGAACGTGTACTCTGTCTAAACAGTTCTAAGTAATTGATGTGTAAGATTGTGAAAACCCAATGTTTCCTGGAATGACGTAACCGATATATCTGGAACGGAAAAGTGGTTGTATGGAACCTGACTCAGTTTGTAATGGTTTAGTGTATGTATGGTATAATTGGGTTTATTTATAGAATAAACCTGTCGGAGTGGGTCGCATAGGATATCAGAGGCCTTTACCCAAGGTAAGGGGCCCAAGTTAATTTATTTTATTGACCGAGCGAGGTCTATAATTCGACTTGGGGCAAAAATACATTTTTTCTGTGTATGTGTTGTTGTAACGCGATAATTTTCGAACCGTTGGCATGGTTTTGATGAAATTTAAATGGTATGTAGAAACAATCAAGTCAATAGAATTTTTAAGTTCGTTGGCCAACAAAATCGGTTCAGTGGAGTTTTGATATATTCACAATTTTGTAAAAAAATATTGTGTTAAGTTCGCGGCGAATAACTAGTTATTTTTAATTTGTTTTTTTTTTTTTTACTTAGAGTATTAATTTATTTTTAGATATTAATACTATAAGTAGAATTGAGGATTAGCTGCGCCCCGATCATTCGCTCCCGTGGGAATTTCGGGATAAAAAGTACCCTATGTGTTATTACAGGTTATATTCTACCCGTGTACCAAATTTCATAACAATTGGTCCAGTAGATTTTTACCTATAGTGTGATTTCTGAAGAAGGTATTAGGTGTTTCTGTCTAACCCGACGAAGCCGGGACCGCCGCTTGGTTCGTATATAATGTAGAGAGAGACATACAGATAATTGAATTATCATTTCTATATACCTGCTATATGAGCTTCTGTCATTTTTCCATATTTCTCCTTACTTGTTTGAAGTGTAGACAGCCGTGACTTGGTAACTAAATGCTAGAACACAGCTCCAAAGAATATAGATGTGTTCAGATGGAAACGTTAATTTCTTGTAATACATAAATAAATATAAATATATTAGGACAAATCACACAGATTGAGCTAGCTACAAAGTAAGTTCGAGACTTGGGATACTAACTATACTATATTTTATACAACGATACTATATTTTATAACATATACATATATAGATAGTCATCCAAGACCCGGGCCAATTAGAAAAAGATCAATTTCCATCATGACCCGACCGGGGATCGAACCCGGGACCTCTCGGTTCAGTGGCAAGAACTATACCACTGCGCCACCGAGGTCCACATATAAATATAATTAATACATTGAGGTATTTCTTTGTAATTCATTACTATATTTTTATTTTATGTATGTTTACTATATATGAAATATTGACCGATTATTCCGAACCTGACCCGAATCCTGACCCGGTCGTGGGTTAGGTTAGGAATATGAAAAAATGATTAGTTTTTATTTCTAACGTAACCCTAGTTCTAACCTGATCCTATCATAACCCAAATTGCGAAGTAGGTAGGTTTCCCTCTCCCCTTTCTAATAAAAAGAACGTATGTGTCAAATCAGAGTTTAATATTTGAAACACCTAATTAAAATATCACAGAATCAATATAATTATTGAAAAATCAATATACTTATAAAAAAAAATTCACATCATTAATGATACATTTACAAAATGTAAAAAAATTGTGTCAGCTAGCGGCCTGTTTCGAGTGAAACCGTAATAAAATACACAAAAAATCACATCAAAATCCGTTGCGTACTTTACAATGTCTAAACATACGTAGGGACAGCGGCAAGTGATTTTGTTTTATACTATGTATTGATATAAATATTCACTTAACGCATTCGATGGCAAATACACAAACTCTTAGATTACCTAGATTAATTAAATGCTAAATATTTTATTACCAGAATGCCAAAACCGAACCACTTCGAAGGCTTTATTAGAGCTGTCAAGTCAGCCAGAGTACCGAATGTTTGGGCACTCATGAACAACCGGAACAAGGCGCAGATGAGAGAGGAAGAGTGAGCCAGATTGGTTGTATACCAATCTCACTATCTCTCTCTATCTCTCCCTTTTTCTTTCACAAATCAAAGTCACCACAGCCGGGCGTGTCACACATCTAGAAATTTAAATCTTCGTAAAAAGTGTCTTCGCGCTTCACCCGTAAAATAAACCAGTCGACTACTTTTAGTTTTATTGCGAATATTTATGCAAAACTGTAAGTTGGAAAGTAAAAATGGATTTTTAAATGAGGTTCAGGCATGGTCTTCTGTGGTTACCGAGGATTATGTCGTGTGCGAGGGCTTGCGCATGATTATTATTATAAACCAAGTGGTACTAAAACAAATATAATTTTCCAGTCCAGTGGTTCTCAAAATGTGCTTCGTGGAGCTCTGGGGCTCCACAGAATATATGTAGTTGAAGTCTCGCGAAAATATTGGTCTCTTAAAAACAGTATCTTCCATTAGACTTATAACATGAAAATCCTGTTGGAGAAATAGTATTGTGCATTTAAAAAGAAATGTGCGTTGGCCGGGAATCGAACCCGGATCAACTGCTTGGAAGGCAACTATGCTGACCATTACACCACCGACGCTGATGGATGCTCGAGCAAAATATTGCATTTCTTAATGTACTTCTATCTCATCGAACGTGTTTAAATTGATTTTCGTAATCAATTACGTCACTAATGTTTTCTAAACATATTCTGTAATTATTCCGTACTAGCTGAGCCCCGGGGCTTCGCTCCCGTCGAAGTTTCGGGATAAAAATTATCCTATGTGTTATCCCAAGTTATTTTCTACCCGTGTACCAAATTTCATAACAATCGGTTCAGTAGTTAATGCGTGAAGAGGTACCTAACAAACTTACTTTCGCATTTATAATATTAGTTGAGATCATGGAATTAGTAGGTTTCCATGTTACGTATATAATTCTTTACGAATCATTAAATAAGCATAGTATTAAATTGCATAATGACACTTTATTAAGGTGAGGGACAGCCAACATGCAACTACAGCATTCCCAAAGAATTTACGTTAGACAGGTAGTAAAATGATAGATAATTTTTTTAATGATTGAAACTAGAATATATCTAAACATTGCTGTGCGAGCGGTATGACGTCATATTTGTTTTGGTGACTACTAGAGCAGCAATGGAAAAATGTGAACTAAATTTATATCACCTATCTGATTTTACGTCAGTCGTCTTCAACGGGCCAACTAGTAGAACGTTGATCGATGCTAGTTCAAATAATGATAGGCCTAGCCGTTCCATTGTATATTGCCGGCGTTTAATAAATGAGCAAGCCTTTCAATTAAATGGCTGATTTACCCAGATGGCTGCGACATATTAAAATCAATAGCCAAATAAATAAAAAAAATGTTGATTTTTTGCGCGATACTCAGGTGGTGAAAGCCAAAGATGAAACCAAACCAACACGCCAGCACGAGTAAAAGATTGGGAAGCTTTCTATGGATCAATTTATAAAACCTCGCCTCTTCATCAGGGGTTAAAATTAATATAGCCTGGTACAATTTGTTTATTTAGTTTTGAAGGCATTTGCCTATGAGGTAAACTTGTTACCGAGAAATGTGCACTTGTACACACAAACGATTGTACACAAATGTCGGAAAATCCATATCCGTTTGTAAATCTTGCTAAACTGCTATTTATTTATAGATCGCGAGTGTAGAAGTAAATTTCATCGATTTTATCATACTCCAAATTCAAATAATTTATTTGATAATATCTACTTCCTACAATGATTTATAGCGAACGTTTGCGAGAATGTATGTTTCACGCAAAATCTACTGCACGGATTGTTATCTTGTCCATGGGTAGAATATAACTTGGAATAAAACATAGGGTACTTTTTATCCCGTAAATCCTACGGGAGCAAAACCCCGGGGCGCAGTTAGTTATCTATAATTTCATGTGTATGATGTGACACAAAAAAAACGTATTATACAAAATAATGTCAACAGAATCATAACAGGAACTCTTCAAAATCGGAGGCAATCCGTGTTGGATATATTTCGTCAATAGCTTCTGTGTCAAGTGTGCAATTTTTGGCGTAAACTTTGAGTTTGGCTGTGTGCTAGCCAAGTTCTTTAGATAGTGACTGTTAATACTCGGACCTATAGTGGACTTCTTGCGGCTGAGATGATGATGAAATATCTATGGAGACGGGCACTGGGATTATTTGAAAGATTATTGGTGATTACTGGCGTGCTGTAAATCGTTGCCGAGTTCCTTAATTGGGAAGGAAAGTAAGTTCGAGACTTGTGTTATGGGATACTAACTCAACGATACTATATTTTATATCAAATACATATATAGATAAACATCCAAAACCCGGATCAATCCAAAAAAAGATCATATTCCATCATGACCCGACCGGGGATCGAACCCGGTACCTCTCGGTTCAGAGGCAAGCACTTTAACACTGCGCCACCGAGGTCGTCAAAATAGATGCGTATGATACGTCGTAAGCGACTGCCCGCCACAAAGTACCTTTTGTACGTTACAAAAAATAATTTCTTTTTCCAAGCAGACATTTATTACAGCGGTATTGAACTTGTACTTGGGCCCCGCGCCACCGAGCGCCTTGCGAGTGTGTGGTCAACATTTATCCAATTGGTATCGAGATACGAGGTCGAGGACTATTCACGCTTATCATCACTGAAACTGATGTGTCTTCTGTAAAATAATACACGATATATACACAGGAAGTGTTATTGGGTAGATCCTTTATGGGAAGTTTCAAGTTAATATTAATAATCACTTCTAAAATGTAGAATACAGCCGGGTCCACTGTAATGGATACGGATATCTCCTTGCGTACTCTCTCTCTCATCTATGCGTGCTCCCGGTTCATTCGGAGCTGTGAAGCCTCAAAGCCCAGGGTTAGCTTAAAAAATTACCATTAAATTTGGAAGATTTGGCTATGATATTGTACAACCAGCTGGCCGCCGAACAATCCTCTTTGGGAACCCTTAGACCCGTACGAAAATTTCCTTAAAACACCCTTATAAAAGTGTTATTGTTAACTTGAATCCATCCGTTTTATCCACCCAAGTTAGCATGTACCTACGCTATCACTTCACATCTAGTAACTTTAAATGAGTAAATATTTTGTAAATCTTATCTATGTATGTAATACATATCCTACCGTGTTGTCAAGTCTGTATCCCTTTTTTTAAACTACCAAGCAGACATACAGCTCTCACCTGTGGTCGCCACAGCCTATTAACGCTATTAGCCTATCAACACCAAGGGGTCACACGCACGTTGTCTACTTTAAGGCCTAACTTTTTCCCCTTGACCTTGTGTTTGCGGATCACATAAAACATTTTTTATTGATATTAAATGATAAGTTAGACTAGAGACTAGATCTGTAAAAAAAATATTTTTCCTCATGACGTCTATAAAATTGCCTGTCACAAAAATAATAAGCATTATATACACACAACTGGCACTGTTTACCCGTTAAAACGTTTAAGTGTAAAAAATCTGAAAAAGTCTATAAAAAAATTACTAATACGTTACAAAATTGAACAATCTGGCTGGGTACTAATATAAAATCATCGCTCGAGGATTAAAACATGCCATATTTCTCAAAAATCGTTATGCAAAACAGTTTTAAAGGCCCCTTTTTACAAAAGCAATTAAAAAACAATAACAGGTTACCTGTTATAGTACAAGACCTGTCATAAAATCTTCTTCGCCACGCATAAAAACCCGTTATGTAGAATTATAAAAAAGTTAAAAAAATAAAAAACTAACCCTATGAACTTAAAACATCTGTCGAAGATACTAAAAACGCAATTTTCATACATCTGTTTCAAATAAAATCATATTCGCAATGTCTTTTAACTTGCCGCCGACTTTAAACAGTTCTATTGTTGTAAAATTACTTTAATAATCGTAAACAAATGACCCTTCTTGAGGTATAATGCTAGGATACGAATAGGTAACTTTTAAATTTCATTTTTACAAGGGTAACAGATAAATAGCTAGATAATGCAATTATTTGTACGAAAAAAGAACATATATTCACAATAAGAACAGTCTCTACCCTATATGTTAGAGGTGTGGACTTAGGTGCAGCAGCTGGTCTCAGTTGGTTATACGTAGGTCATGTAACCTAGGTGATTATACCTTGGGCTAGACCTACCTAGGTCACAGATGGTTACACCTAGGTATGGCCTGCTTATCTCCGGATAAACCTGGATTTAGCCGTAACATAATAAAAATATGTCCTTCTGGCATGAGCGAAGGACAAAATAGTTGGTGTGCTTCCACTACCCGTGGATGCCACACGAGTCGATTAAAAAATAAGAGGGCTTGACACGCAACAATAGCATTATCAGAGAGGGTTTACGTCAGTCTATTTGTGTTCGAACTTCCTTTGAAGCACGCGAATAATCTGTGTCCTTTATTTCATTTTTACACATTTAAAAAAAATATATATACATGACAGCATGTTAACCTAAACCCTTCTGAGCTCCGGGGTATCTCAGCCAAGAACGTAACATTGAAGTTTAAACGATTATTTTTGAGATTCGCTGGTCATTTTCGACAACTACTAGCCGACTTCGTGACGAACTCATCACTGCTGTTTGTCGCCCGGCGTCGCTTGCTGGTTAACGTCATTACACCCAATTAGTGCGCTCTCACTGCTCCTTGATAGTCCAGGAGCTAGTAAGTTATGATATAATTATTTTATATTTATTAATGTTTTCAATTATAAAGTTAATCTTCTTCTTTGTGCAGACTTGACTAATTTGACTATAGTTTTGATCAGTTAGCAATGCATTCTGTGTGAACCACATCAGGTCTCACAGCGTGCACGAGTCGTTAGGCGTTTCGTCCTATGAACTTTTCGTCCTATAGGTACGAAAGTACACTTTAGAAAAAATCTAAATATGTGTACTGCGATTCGTCCCGATCCCGATACTATTATTAATGTATTATTTTAATAAATTTAGTACAGTTAGCTGTCCTTCTTTAGTACAGTTAGCGGTGAGATATTATTATAAATTTAATAAAATGGTGGCTTTTTAAACGCTAGGCAAATTTTTGTAGCAGGATGGCGACATTCGAATAAAGCTATAGCAAAAATATTTGCTCTCTTTTTGCTCTTTTCTTTTCTCTCTTTTCTTTCTTTTCTTCTCTTTGCTTTCCAATACAAATTGTCAGATTAGATGGATGATCGCATTTATTATGGAAACTAAATATTGTTGTTCACAATATTTTTTTACAGAAGTCGATGAATGAATACAATGTTATTGAGCATATTGTGAATATTTGGGTGTTATTGAAAAACCATCCCTTATACAAATACTTATATGTATTAAGGATCACTAGTAAAGACATATCTTGAGAGAAAAGGGAACCTACCGATGAAGTTTGTTGCGCCGCTTCTTCTTCACCTGTGCTTTCAAAATCGCCGGTAGATTTAGTTGAAGTAATTTTGGCATCAATAAGTGATGTATATCATTCTAGATTGAATAAATAATTTCGAATTTGATTTTGATTTACTTCGGGTGAAACTTTTAAATAAATCAACAGAAGGTCTACTAGCCCCTGGCCTACGTTCCCGCTACTCTTATCAACCGCTATCTGACACTATCCCTTACTTCAGAGTCCCTTTTAACATTCTTTATCCCGTGACGTCCCTAGCTTTGAAGTCAGAGCTTATCCGAATTATTTATTTTGTGGCTGACGTATTTATCTCAGAGTAGTTTTGGAGTTAAATCTTTATTTGAGCTTGTTCATTTCTCAGACTGACGAAAATACTGAGCAATGACACCGTTTTTAACTGAGAGTTTGTTAGAATTTAAGGATTAAATAAATATATTAGGACAAATCACACAGATTGAAGAAGATTGAAGTTCGAGACTTGTGTTATGGGATACTAACTCGACGATACTATATTTAATAACAAATACATATATAGATAAACATCCAAGACCCGGGCCAATCAGAAAGAGATTATTTTCCATCATGACCCGACCGGGGATCGAACCCGGGACCTCTCGGTTCAGTGGCAAGAACATTACCAATGCGACACCGAGGTCGTCAAAAAAAGGATTATTAGTAGCAAGTGGAAATTTTATATACAGATTAAGTATTTTATTTGTGTAAAAATAAGTGTTTTATTTGTATCACAATATAATCACAGAATAAGCAAAAAAAAAAAACAAGAAAAAAACAAAATAGGTACTTATAAGGTATATGTGAATTTTTTCGAGTGTTAAAATAATATTTTTTTTAACACTCGAAAAAATTTGTATAATAACATTTTCCAAGTCGTACATCATTATAAGTTTTACTTCCAATATAGCAAATCTAATTCTATTAATTTTATAAATGCAAGTCAGTTTGTTTGTTACTCTTGTCTTCAAAATTTTGCGTACATATACATATAATTTGACGTAAGGAGAATGATAGTGTAATAGAAAATAAAACATGGGAAACACACGCGGGCGCAGGCGCAGGCAAACGCTAATTTTTAATTAAAAAACAGTATAATTGTTACTCAATAACATTAATATGCACATGAACAGGTGGACTATACGCTTGGTTGCGTCAATTAAAAAAAAATAAATTTATAAGAGCTTGTTTCCGGGTATTTCTTTAAGGTAACCCTTCTTCCCACAAAAGTCAGTGGTACGGAACCAAGACATTGTCCAAGGGGTTGTATAGTAAATGTAAAATCAACATTATTCATTTGATTTAAAGTTCCATTTATGTCGGCAAAGAAAGTGTGTTGTTTTCATTTGTAATGACCGTGTCAACACAATATTTTTTTTGCCCATGTCAAAACTAGCTTTAAGTTTGTATGTGTGACAATATGAATTTTGTGTTGCGCATGCGTGAGTGCATGTGTTAATCATTACATATTAACACAAAGTCAATTTCCATCCAGCATCTGTCTTTTCGCGATAAACTAAAAAACTACTTCACGGATTTTCATGGGGTTATCACCAATAGATAGTGATTAGATTCCTGAGGAAGGTTTAGGCGTGCAATTTATTTATGTGTGTTTGTATGTTTTTACTCGAGCGAAGCCGAGACGATACTTATATTACGGGTCTGTATACAGAAAGGGCACAACAGAATTTGTGGTCACAGTTAAATATATATGTATGCCCGCGCTGGGAATCGAACCCAGGACCTTCAGATAGCGGAGGGCGTGGTTACCCGATGAAGTCAATTCGGGTTACTCTATCGGTGATTAAAATTAGAAACTTCCAAAAGTCAATTATAAAAGACATTTTGTTCAACAGTAGCGACGCCCACACTGGACAAGATAAGTTCGTTCCTGTAACATCAGACATGCAAGTGGGCCTCAGCAGTGTTGGGACGATAGTAAAACCAGGAAATAAGCTACAAAGGTGGCTGTAACTCTGTAATTGTCATAGAATTTGTAATAATACGAATTAACTAACGCACGAACTAACCTGCAGCGGGAGGCTCCGCTGACGCGCGCCTTGCGCACACTAAATGTTGTGGCTATCGACTTCGACGTATTTTATTGTACCCTGAGTGAATTCACACGTATAACAGTAATTTTAAATTAGAGAATAGAAGTGTCAAAGTAGTGTTATTTTTTCGCTTGTTGAAATAAGTCATATTGGACTCTTGACTTTAGGCAGTTGCACTACTTAAACCTTTTTATTTTATCGTTACTTCGGATTAGCGGAAGACAGGCGTGCTTATTTATGCTAGAAATTTTGGCTAACTTAGCGAAGACCATTTTTTTCCTAATTACAAAATGTTGTGCATAATATATATTTTTTAAATGTATCAAATTTATATTTGTTACACTCGAACCGAAGTTTGGGAATACTATTGCGTATCTTTCAAAACTTTTTGTCCCTTAATCGCCTTGTACGGGAAAATATAAGTATTTTATTTGTACCACAATATAATCACAGAATAAGCAAAAAAAAAATAAGAAAAAAGACAAAATAGCTACTTAGTTATATGTGAATTTTTTCGAGTGTTAAAACACCTTGCATAATAATATATATATGTATATGGTATCTGGTATCAGTAAATATTGCATATGCTATCTGTAAATGACACTTCTATTTGCTTTACTATTTCAAATTCTGTGACAACTGCCATCACATGACGTGCCGTGGGAGTAACAGGATTCATTGATATTGCTTTAAAGGTACCTATTTGGATTTGAATCAAATTTCTCTGAATCATGGCACCTAAGCCGAAATAATGCCAATATTTAACGACATTTGATGGATAGACAGGTTTGATGTTGACACTGCTACAGGCACAATACATATGATACAACAAATCCTTAAAATTAAAACACACTCTTCATAGTCGTATTCCTCATGGCTGAGGGTCGTGGTCATTACGTGGAATGAAACACACATAACAACTTTCTTGGCATTATTAATGAAGTGGTTTGCCATTGCCTCCTCCATTTCACACACAAGTTAATAATCAACCAGTGTGCAGGTTTCCTCACGATGTTTTCCTTCACCGGAAGCAAGTGGTGGTCTACGAAAACTATTATACATGAGTCAGATTGGTATACAAACTCATGTGGCACGAGTAAGATTCGAACCTGGGATCTTTCGATCCACAGGCGGGCGTCTTAACCATTACACTACCACCGCTTCACACCGCTTTTAAAACACACATTAAAATAAAAATAAAAATGCATCAAAATGTTATTCTGCAGCAATCCGAATAACATTGTTGCACTCAATTAGTACAAAAACACTCATCATCATCATATCGAGTGTGTTATTGCTAACACTGGTGTAAAATTTTATTCAAGTCGCCTAAAGGCATCTGACATGACTTTTACGACTACTTACCGCCATATAGTGGCAGGTAGTCGTCACTCTTGGGAACTAAATTGTCAACCAGTGTGCAGGTTTCCTCACGATGTATTCCTTCACCGGAAGCAAGTGGTGGAAGCTATGAAAACTACTATATATGAGTCAGATTGGTATACAAACTCATTTGGTACGAGTAGGATATGAACCTGAGACCTTTCGATCCACAATGGTGGGCTTTCCATTACACCACCATCGCTTCAAAAACACAAAAACGCTGATTTTTAGTTATTAGCTTCAGAAGTAGGTAATAAGTATACTTTGAAATTTTATATGATCACAACGTGTAGCATTGTGTATGAATTTATGAAACAAGAAGTGAGAAAGCATTTGATTCATTCGTTCGTTCAGGATCATCTACTTGTCAGTCTGAACGTGATGGTCCAGTGTTTAAGACGCCCGAATGTGATCAAAAGGTCAAATTCAAAAGGTTTGAATCCTCTTCGTGTCACATGAGTTTGTATTCCAATCTGATTCAGGTATAGTCGTTTTTATCGACAACTATTGTATCAATTACTAGCTATTGCCCGCGGCTTCGCTCGCATGAACTGATATGTAATAAAACAATATATGGGATAAATATTCCTCTTTTGTAAGTCTATCTTTTAAAAATCCACCCTGTATGTTCTTGTGTTTTCCATTTTACGGATATTTCTCAATAACAAAATATCCCGCAATAAAACTATCGTAAAAATATAATTCACATTGATTCAGTTGTTATTGTGAAAATTTTTTTTTATGTCTTTATTTCTAGGTACATGTGTAATGTATGCTTATATAACTGGCAGTACCCAATCAAAATTCTCAAAAAGCTACAATTTTTTTTTTAATTTAACCATATGACTACACGCGTGATTCGTGCGCTTATATAGTTTTAATGACGAAGAAAATAACAAAAGTTTAAAACTAATTTTACAGAGAGGGCATACAACGAGAATTTATACCAATTACATGCCATTATTCTGTACCGAATTATTTCTATTCATGAACCAACAATGAATGACAAGTAGGGACAATCTATCTTTAAAAACACCACAAAAATTCAACCATTATCAACTCTATTGCCGTCATGGTTAAGTCCAATTTGCAAAGTTCCGTTTTTATTTAAAATGCAATATGCGTAATCGGTATGAATTAAAGTGCATTCTTTACTATTTTGGCTTTGTTTTTTTTTTTGTATTTTGGACTTTAATTCCGAGAGTTAAGACTGAAAATTGATTTGTTTGTATAGTTTTTTGGTTTAGTCATGTTCTATTTTGCTATATTATTCAATAGCAGGAAATACATATAAATAAAATGTTTATTTCCATCAGTTCAATTATTCATTACAGCAATGCGTTGTTTTTCTGTCTTATTGTTCTTGTGGTTAGCGCCCTAAAATAAAACCACTACATATCAGCCCGTGGTTGATTGGCTCTCAAAAGCCTTTCCTTTCTTAATATGAATGGGATAAATACATGCTTCAGAGAAATTGATTTAGGAAAACTAAGTACATTATCAGAGCACTATTCCTCATCTACGCTCATTTTGTAATAAAAGACTAAATTCAATCTATTTGGCTATCTACGCCTATTTAAATATAACATATAATTAGTTGCGTCTGTTAGTAATTTCATTTGGAACAATGCCACCGGAATCGAACTTCCAAGTAAAAATAATGTGCCTAAAAACAAACGTACTACTAATATTACACCATTCCGAGAAGGCAACGTAAGATGTAGGAGATATGACGGAAAAAACATGTGTTCTCAGACAGATAATGAATCATAAACACGAATAAACCCACAAGGACTTACGCTAACATATCATGCAATTGAAAACATCAATTAAAGCTACAATAAAGAAGCGTTCAACAACGAAAGCTCTAGTTTAAACTCCATTCTTATGAATGACAAATACATGTGTCCGACTTACTAACACAGATAAGAACTTATAAAATCTACCGTCAATCAAAATGTCACTCTATTCAGTGGCGATAAAGTTGAAGATTTGATAAAAGCGTCTGATAATGTTGCACATGGTGTATAGTAAACAGAGAGGGAATAGACAGACGCCGGCGGCGCGCGCGCACATTCAGTCAGTCAGCATTCACTGTTCGAACCGGTCGCTATTCGAAGGCACGCGCTCAATGATCGCACGCGTCGATCGAAATACGAAAATAAAAAAAATATAACACGGGGTTACGCAAGGGTGTGCTCTAGGTCCAGTGAATTTTGATTTATTTTTTGAAACTTGTGACACGTGAAGTGAATTGTGTGGTCCATTTGTGATGCTGTGTTGCATGGTGAGTGAATTTCAAACGATCAATGCCACCATTGTTACGTTCGACTCTTTCGTTCGTCTTTTTTAAAACATCTTGTATCAACACTTTCATCTTCGTTTTCTGCTAGTTTAATTTATAATTAAGGGGCTGTTTCTTGTTACACAGTCGTAAAGATTTTATAGTTAGCTTGAAACATTCGTTTTATAGTGCTGGATTGTAATGCGTTTAGACGCACTTGAACTTCAGAGCTGTGTTTACATACGTTATCGCTTCGTCAGTTGGGATATTTGCGATAACAAACTCATTATTGGTCTGAGAATTTCCTAAAGCAGTTAAAGATTGATGGGTTTTGTGGGACTTTCCTTTATGTGAAATTTTTTTCATCGTCCAAAGTTAATATTCATGTTGTAAGAGTTTTAGATAACGTTAAGATAGCGATATCAATGACTGATATTACTATCAAAACACCATAGATTGTGTTTATATTGGAGAAAATTAACATTGCTCTAAAAATATCCTATAAGTGTGAGCCAATTTTGAATACTGATAATATCATTGATATTCATTGGGGAAAACTACATCGAAAATCATTGGAGGAAATAAAGTCCCAACATATACAGTCATGAAAGAAACGAAGATCAACTTTCATTTATACTTTGTAGTGATAGTTATTAAGTAGAGACAATCAATTAAAATATCCGGCCGTTCCGTCCTCTGGAATTCGTCAATAAAGTAAATTGCTTTAATTTACACGAAGTATCTCGGAAGAAAAATACGCTCATTTGTTCAGGGAAAAGAAAGTGCTTGATAAAATCTCACTCGTTATTTACTGATGTGTCAATTTTGTAATTGTTAATAATTTACATACAGAGGAACAAACTGTAATAATAAATAAATAAATTAGGACAAATCACACAGATTGAACTAGCTCCAAAGTAAGTTCGAGACTTGTGTTTTCGGATACTAACTCAACGTTACTATATTTTATAACAAATACATATATAAGCATCCAAGACCCGAGCCAATCAGAAAAACATCATTTTCCATCATGACCCGACCGGTGATCGAACCCGGGACCTCTCGGTCCAGTGGCAAGATCTTTATCACTGCGCCACCGAGGTCGTCGTAATGTTCCGGTGAGGGCGTCGCTGCTGTTGAGTTTGACAAAAAAATTTTACAATTTTTGTTTTGTCCGCCGCCGGGTCAAGCATCATTGAAATTCTGTACAATTTTGTTTGTATTTCGCTTATTTTTTTCTTCTTTATCTTCATCGCAGCCTCTGTATCTATTTCTCCCCATTTTTTTTCTAAGTTACATTGCATTTAGGGACATATTATTTATTCTTATTAAGAGTTATGCTCGTATATATCTCAATATAAAGATCTTTATATTTTTTTATTTCACCCTTTAGTTTTGTCCATGGTATTTATTTTGAGTTCAAAAGTTTGACGTTTTTGTCTGAATAAGTAACAAACGTCAAACTTTTTCACCATATTTTAAGTGAAAATTCAAATTAATCCATATCCATACTAATATTATATGCGAAAGTCTGTCTGTCTGTCGTTTTAACGGCTAAACTGCTGGATCGATTTTGATGATTCAAACATAGCTACTATTTTTGTCAGTGAGTAATTCAAGCGAGCGAAGTCTCAAAAGTTTTTTTTTTTGCAATTTTAAATTTTGTTTTGCAAAATAATATTTGAGTATACAAACTACCTACCTGTCTATCTAATCATTAAGCTAATAATGAATTTGATAGTGATATATTAAATTACAAATTGTTTATAACATAACGTTTATTACAATGTTATCAACATTATTGTAGTCGTTACAAAGTTATCATCTTATTGAGATTGTATTTTAATCAAATTATTTAATTTTATATTTATTTTACTGTGTAACTATATAGGTTTTGCACGCAGGTCCGCCTGTGTTAGAAAAATAAATATGAAACTTACAAAGTTGTTCCCATTTCATCCCTTTAGGCACGGAATTTCCAAAATTCCATATTTTAGTCTTCACATAGGAGAATACTCTATCGTAAAGAACCTCATTTTAAAATTTATTTAGACTCAATAAATATTTAGACAGTAAACAGTTAGAATGTCTTTCTGGCAAATTTCAAGTTTTTACTTTTTACAAATTTATGTAACTTATTACTAATTTGTATAAATTATTAGCATAAAGGACTTAATACCTAAATTAATTTAGTCCAGTGTTCCAAAAACTCCTGTATCAAGTCTGTGATGCCCCTCAGGAATTTGTTAATCTTCAACATGCAGGATTTTCGCCTTAGCTTTGATATATCAGTCTATGTGTGTTTATAGATTTACTAGCTGCGTCCTGGTGCTTGGCTCCCGTGGGAAATCTGGGATAAAAAGTACCAGGTTATATTCTAACCAAATTTCATAACAATCTGTCGAATAGATTTAAACATACATCCTCACAAACTTTCGCATTTATAATATTAGTGGGATAGGATAATATTTATAGTACAAATTCATTTTAAGTTAAGTTATTCATCATAATTGTCATGAAAGCAATTTACAATTATTTATATATAAGTCCTGTGCATTTTTTTATCTATATCTCTTTAAAACAAAGAAATTCTCACTTCCAATGACTATAATCTATTTAAATTATCTATAAAATATCATACTCGATAAGAAATAAAAGAGATAAATTCGCCTTCGCAACGTATAGAAGATTACGCTATTATGTTATTTTATTTGGTATTAACTTTTGCCCACGGCTTCGCCCGCGTGAACTTTTCTGCGAAAGCGGAACAGACGATTTTCATACAAACTTTCAGCCCCATTTTAGTCATTTGGGGGTTGATTTGTGGGAAAAAAGTAGCCTATGTTTGAATGTGGGTGTTTAACTAAATGCATGACAAGTTTTGTCAAAATTGGTCCAACGTTTAGATGTGAAAGTGGAACAGACAGACAGACAGACTTTCGCATTTATAATATTGTTTATGGATTATGTTTTCTAGAGTTAGAAATTGTGTGAGCTCAATTTTACTAAAGATCTTTAGGAACTCAAAGTCTACTGGTTGAAATTTGATAAATTTGAAGAAATTAGGTGAACCGTGCAGTTACAAAATAAATAAATATGTTAGGACAAACCACACAGATCGAGCTAGCCCCAAAGTAAGTTCGAGACTTGTGTAATGGGATACTAACTGAACGATACTTTATTTTATAACCGGGGATCGAACCCGGGACCTCTCGGTTCAGTGGCAAGAACCTTACCACTGCGCCACCGAGGTCGTAAAATAAATAAAAATAATGATCTAGGTGAGAGACAGGTGTCTGTGCTAGGAGAACCTGATAGATTACCAGCCACTCCAACAGTGAACCAGGTGTAGGCACACAATGCCGGTAAACACTCATGACAGTATTGATATAATAGGTACCTATATTATTATCCTGAAAATCCCACAAGAGCGAAGCCCTATTGTAGAATATGTCCCTTTATCTTATTTCATCTCACTAATATTATAAAGGCGAAAGTTTATGAGCATGTTTGTTAATTCTTCACGCTCAACCGGCTGGATATTGTTTAATGAAATCTGTTATTGAGGTAGTTGATACCTTGGATTAACATATATGCTACTTTTTATCCCGAAAGTACGCGATTCCCGTAGGATTTTAAAAAAGTCTGTGATATGCAATAGCGCTTTTTAAAGTAGATGGCGCTGTTGTGCACAAACGTAAGTATTTTTTATAATTACGTGGGTGTCATCGCGGTATGAAGCTAGTTTTTATCAGAGACATAAAACTGAATAACGACTATAAAAGGCAGGTGGAAGGTGAAAGACTGACATTTCGTTAAAATAACTAGTTATGTACAGAGTTGAACCTTTTAATGCCAAAAATAGATAGATTTAACGATTGATTGATTAGATTTATGGTAGGTATAAAAACAAAAATGGCGGATACAATGAAAGCCCGCATAAAATATTTGAGTTAATCCATCACCTGCGTTAAATATACACACATAAACTTTCCGCAGGTATCACTCACATTATCTACTTATAAGTACATATTATTTATTCTATTAAGAGCTATGCTCGTGTACACCTCGACATAAAGATTTTTATATTTTTTTATTTCACTCTGTGGTTTCGTCCATGGTAATATTTTGACTTCAAAAGTTTGACGTTTTCGTCTGGATAAGTAATAAACGTCAAATATTTTCGTACGTGAATAAGTACCTCATGAAAGTACTCAGTCTCAGGATATTGAGCGGTCCTCTTATAGAGTGGAACCACACGCCATTAATTTATGTTATGAATGTCTCATGTTCAATTTAGAATAATCTACTGGATATTTGGTAAATAAGTATTTTGAAGCATGGGAGCGTTTGGGATAAAATACCCTGGTACTTTTTATCCCAATACCGTTCATGGAGAGTCCCGTGGTACAGATAGTATAGTTCTTACATATTATAAAACAAAGTCTTCTACCGCCTCTGTTTGTATACGATATACTCAAAATCTTATGCACGGATCTTCATGCAGTTTTCAACAATATATAGTGTGTTTTAGGTATATTATTTATTTACTATGTTTTTAGCCGAGCGAAACCGGGTCGGGCAGCTAGTAGTTTAAAATAATGGAACCACTACAAGGAAATTCAGTTACGATAATATTTTAAAAGTTAAAACACCAGTGTACCGATTACGTCATGCGAGGTTATGATATTTCTAGGAATTCAGTTCAATGTTATATAGATATACCAACGGTACACAACAGTGTAGGAAGGTAATAATTTTTGTGATGTCAAATCTAAGACCTTATAAAAAAGTATGATAATGTATGGTAAAGTATACAGATCGAGTTCGTCTCAAAATAAGTTTGAAACTCGCGTAGCATATGAGCTAACTCAACGATAATTATTCTTTACATCATAAGCGAACATAATATACCTACTTGTATTGTATAGATACTTATATATTCAAGAACACAGGTCAAATTGAAAAAGATAATCTCCCAATCTGACCGGACAGGGGATCGAACCCGGGAACTCCGGTCCGCGATAACGACCAGATGTAATTACATAGAATTCGAAATGGCGAGAAAAATCCTTTTTTTTTTTTGCTCAACATGAAAATTCTTTACTGTTGAACTGAATATTGGATTATTCCATTGATTAGACAAAACATCGATTTATCTGTTGATTTTGCGAAATACCTATTTAGAGTAGCTTACCAAAGATTATGTCATTAGATCATTGAGACACGATTGTAACTTCACGTAGGTAAAAATTACGCTTTGATTTCACGTAATTATTCTCCGATTTATACTGATGAGATCTTGTTGGATTATATTCGGGTACCGATTGTGCCATCGCCGGATTTAAATGAAGTAATCGCATCCAATAAATTGAATTTGATTGAGCAGAAGGCGCGACGCGATTCAGTAGGTCACTTCCTGACGAATTTTGATCAGCAATTGGCTGTGTTGACTCATTGATGAGATTTGATGCATTGGTCGAATCCTTGCTTGCAAACTTAGAGCGGGTTGCACCATTCAACTTTGAGGTTAACCTGAGCGTCAAAATTGACTGGTTTAAGTCACTCTTAGAGTAGAAGTATATTTCGATGATTTCCAAGTATTCCAACTAATAATTTTTAACTAATTAGGATTAACTCACTGATCTGATGAGATAGAAAGACAAGAGAAGAAAGGACATATCTACGTCTATCTAACTCTTTCTATCTCATCTGAGCGTTTTGATGACATTTTTGTCACGCGTTCAATGCAACAAGATCTATTTATACTTGTGTTAAACACGGCGTTTTTTGTAAAAAAAAAAATCTAGTGTAAATATGCTGTGATTTTGATGTAAAACATTCACAGAGATCAAAGTTACATCACAACTAGGTACCTATGCTTAAGATTAACATCAAAAGGAAGCGGGCGCTATCTCGGGTGTGGAGTGGAAAGCAGTATCTAAGATTATATCCAGATAAACAGTGATACTGCACTTTGTGAGATGTTGTACAAATACGCTGAAACTGTCTCTCTCCCACCTGAGCGTTTCCCGGTTCCTTCCAACCATTGAGCGTCGGAGCCCAGAGTTCGCTTTCCTACATTTTCGTCTCCACATCGCACGGTCGTTTGTCACTAACAAGCTGAAACTAAATAATTAAAATGTGTGAGTTTGTATGCGAGTGTAAAAAAAGTTTTCGAGAGAGGGTTATTATTTATTAGAGGAGGAGGAGGAGGGAGGAGAGAGGTTATTTTCTAATGTTATCTGTGGTTTTTTGATAAATTACAGTTTCATAGTATTAGTATCTGAGCCAAGCCGGTGACGGACGGACAGACATGACGAAAATATAAGGGTTCCTTGTTTACATCGGAATATGTGTTTCCTTTGACGTTTCTTTTCTGGTTAAAGCTAGTAGTTTGTAGTTTAACTTAAAATTATTATTTATTATATATTTTAGAATATGACATAAAAACTATCTGTGAATGTCCAATTTCCAAATATGAAGTAACGATCAAGGGGTAAAATATAATTGGATAAAATATGCAATATTCAATTTCATTACGCTTTACCTATTATCGTCACAATTGCGTCTCAATAGCAGTCTTATTACGTGAAAATAAGAATGATTATCGAAAATCTATTGAATTATACAATTTAGCTTTAACGTTAGCAGAATCGATACCTTACCTAAGCAAAACAAATCGAAGTTTATAGTTGGCTCATAAATATAGATTTCAATCGACAATGTCGGAAATCGTTAGTTTGTATCAGTATACGTTTAGCGGCGGTCTAGCGATTGAAAAATGATGGGATTATGACTTAGTTGCTCATAAAATTCTAACTGACTATCTTACTAATGATGTCGAGTTATTACAACATGATTGAATGGTTCCTGGATCGAATCCTTCTCGTGCGAATTGAGTAACAAACAGTAAGGTAATACGAGTATTCTGGCATGGTACTTAATTTGTAATGTTGTTGTTGTCTCGGCATTTCTTCTCAACAGTGGTCAGTCGTCTAATTTTTGAATAAATTTTTTAATTTGAGTTTGTCTCAAGGACGATACCGCCATTTTGAAATCTTCATATTGGGGCCCGATTCTCACTTGATCGAAAAATATATGACATTTAAATTATGAGACTATACTTATAAGACCTACATTTGTTCATTGAGACTTTTGGAGAAAATGCTGCGGTGAAGTTTGTTACGCGACTTCTTCACCTTCGCTTTGGAAGTCGGCAATATAGGTACTTTTAGTTTTAATTTTAAACGTCAATAAGTGATGTATATCATCCTAATTTGGAAAAAGAATTTTGAATTTGAATTACAAAATACGTTTTAATGTTATATTACTGAGAAAAATTATATTTAAATGTATATTAAAAAAAAATTGTAAACCATTCTGGCCAACGCTGTTCAAAAGAGTTTCCTTTCGCCATTTCTTCCCAGCGGTGGTCGTTCCGAAATGCTAGTAGTTTCTGACTTTGGTAAATTAATTTTTGATTTAGAAATATGACGTGAAAAAGTGCCTGTGAAGGTAATTTTTGATACCTACATAATTTGATTTTGAATTAGACTTTACACATAAAGGGAGAATAATGAATTCAAGACACTTTTTTAGACGTAGAACTAATAGTAACGTAGACGTAGAAGTATACTTGTCACTTCCACAATGCACAAGAAAACAACGGGAAAAAATCGGAAAAATGTAGGAAATAATTTGTAAACATTACTTTTGTTTTCCAAGCACATCGCTATATTCGGTAGGTATTGTACGAACATAGAAATATGTATTCAAAATTTGTAAACGGTTAAACTTTAAATATACGAAGTATGCCGTTCAGCGTACCTATTTAAATTGCACCTGAAGATTTCGTTTAGAGTATTAGTCATTATTTTCGAGCACTATATACGATGCCCATCGGAGTACCTACTAATTCCATGGCACGGCCATTTTGTGTTTGTTCCTAGGAGGTACGACTTTGACATATTACTTAATTGTTTTTCAGTCGTGTAAGCAAGTTTTATTATATAAAATAATTTCTACACTTTCCTCCATGATATAAATTTTACCAGACTTATGTACATACATACGCGGTAAAAGAATGACTGAGATTTAAAAAAAAACGAATATACTCACACTTTTAGTAATAAGTAAAGTAATTTCTTTTGCAAATCGAATAACAATTTGACAGTGAAACTATGAATATGATCGATCGATGATATAGTTTCTATTTAGAAATTTTAAAAGAACAGCCTTAGGCCATACCTCGATTTTGCTTTTTAACCGACTATAAAAAAGGAGAATATCGAAATCATATACCAATTCAATCAAACAATGAAAACTTTATTAGTGTAATTAAATATGTTACAGATTTGAAAAATATATGGCGACGTATTGAGAAATCAAAACAAATATATTTTTTTGTCGCTTGGGGTATTTTCAATTCTACTCTGATCCCTGCCACAGATTTTATTTCACTATACGACACAACCTTTGCCATGTTTATAAAAAAAATCTTCATTGACGAGAAACTCGATATTAAATTTATATTGACGACGCTTTTAACCGCGGCTTAGCCCGCGTAAATGAGAAAGTCTGTCCAGCGGTTTAGCTGTGAATGCGGAACAGACAGACAGAAACTTTCGCATTTATAATATTAGAATGGCGTATGGAAGTTCAAACGCACTTAATATTTTTATCAGTTTCGACTTTACTTTTGCAATTTGCAAATCTATTCATAACCACAGAATATTTGCATGTAATCATTCTGGTAACCTTCTGGATAGAAGGTTACTCTAATTAAACAAGTTGTTTGCGAATTCTGTCGAAGTTTATGTAATAGATTGACTGACGACCTTTTGTGTGACCTTGTGTTGGTGTTAGATCAAAATATGCTACTTAGAGTGGGTCACACCAGTCAATTTAGGAGTTAACTTTAACCTGCACAGAAAAACGCAAAGTATGCCATTTTGTTTAAACGTTTGCGGTGCGCAGGTTAGAGTCAACGTCAAATTGATCGGTGCAACTTTTTGCTAGCTGTTAAGTCCCACTGTTGGGCAAAAGTTTCTCCCAACTTTAATCACGCATTCCTTTTTGTTTGTCATTTCTTGTTGAATCTTAATTACCTTAGACTTTTTTAAGAATCTATACATATAAATTGGAATAAATAAATTTACAATAAATTGGAATCGATCGGAAATTGAGCGCTTTGTTTTTTATGTCTTTTCCTGCCAATTGACTGAAAGAGATCCCTATATGGGATAAGTCCGCCGTCGCCAGTACTTTTTCTATTTTTGATGTCTTGACGTTTTCTTATGCAATAAAGCTATTTCAAACAAACAAACAAACTAACCTAGTACATGTTGTATAGTGTTTTTTTTTTTGTTTTTGTGGGATGATAGCGTGCTCTCCATTTAATTTGTATACTCATTAAAATGTGCAGGAGTAAGTACTTAAATTTCTTTGAATATAACCATTTTTGTTTTTGAGTAAAAGATTTTCAACAGACATAGTACCTTTTAATTTCAAACTTAAAATATGTTTGACTCTCACCGACGCTGGCCCTTACTGTTAAAATATATTAGTATGTCTGTTCGTTACTTAAGTACAGTTACTAGACCAATGGGTACAGGGTTACCACAATTTTTTTTTTTCAGTATATTTTTTTTAGTTTTACGTATTCTTGAAGTTTTTTTGCTGATTGCTAAAACGTTTTTTTTATATTTTTATTTCGAGCTTTTTCAGTTATTTTTTAATTTGAAAGTGTTAAAACTGAAAAAATGCTTAATTAATAATTATTTCGACTATTTATCTGTTACTATTCAACAAAACAAGCACACGGATTAAGCATGATATGTACTTGTAAAATATCGGAGAAAAATGTACGATAATGATAAAAAAACTTAATTAAATATGTACAGCTGAATTTTAATTACCCACTATATTTAATCAACATTGCATGTCCCGTTTCGATAAGAATCAGCTTGATAAAACATATTTGTAAAAACCTGAGTATTATGTCATTATTTTCACAAAATGTTTGTGAAAATATTATTATTTAATTATTATTATACAAAATACAAAATAGTGCCCCTTAAAATAACACTATAAATAAATAAATAAATAATAATAAATATATTAGGACAAATCACACAGACTGAGCTGGCCCCAAAGTAAGTTCGAGACTTGTGTTATGGGATACTGTCTCAACGATACTATATTTTATAACAAATACATATATAGATAAACATCCAAGACCCGGGCCAATCAGAAAAAGATCATTTTCCATCATGACCCGACCGGGGATCGAACCCGGGACCTCTCGGTTCAGAGGCAAGCACTTTACCACTGCGCCACCGAGGTCGTCAAAACTATGAAGAACTATGTTTACATAATATGAATAAAATAATCAAGATTTTGATTGAAGGTTTAAAAGAAAATTATATATTTTATTTTAAAATAATATATTTTCTTTTAAACTTTAGCTATCAGTTTTAATTTTGCACAAAATTTCGGTCGATATTGCTATATCTAAACATGTAAGTTTAAAAAAATAATTGTTTATGCTAAGGGGAGCTACCATGTAGTCATGCGTCCACACATCTTTTTTTTACACGGTGCGTACATGATTTGCGAAAAAGAGATAGCCTATGGAACACAGCTCACAGACAGCTCTTTGAACAACTAGTAAATATTGCAAAACAAGTGATTTTAGATAAGTCATATTAATTAAGTTGATCGAAGAAATTTATTAGACTCCATAATTTTAATATTCTGTTCAGAGACAACCCTGGTTGCACCACGTTCCAACTTTTGATATATTTACAGTGGAAACCGGTTTAGTCGACAGTCAATACAATTGACACTCTCTAAACCGATAAGGGACCGATTCATTGCTGCACATCAATATATAGTATATATACCTTGATCATACATAATATTTGAATTAAATTATTATTTTTATCTCCTTTGAAACTCAGGCATATACTCAGCTCCTTTTGTGGTGATAGGTACCTATAGATCTAACACGTGGACGCTAGGAGAGTTTGATTTAAGTAGATCTCCCTATTATTATATTATTTAAGTAAATTGTAATTACAATTATCTGTATTCATTTAATCAATATTTAGTATGAAATTGCACTTACTTCGCTTATACTTAAAAGTGAGTAACATGTTTCTACACTCTTATCGAGTGTGTATGGTCAATTGGTAAGAAAAAGATTTGATTTTTATTTCTTTAAAAATCGAGAATCCTTTCGAGTTTACAAGACATAACTGCACACTAGCGCCACCATCACGTTTTTACCAAATTCTTTTGTTTGTTAGCGAAAACAAAAAAGTCCTTTTTCCAAATGATTCTACACTAGACAAAGGAATTTATTGCGAAGTATTACAGTTTTCCATTACACAATGTAGTCACAGTTTACTATGAAGATTTTGGTGGCCACCGTTTTCGGTTTAGTAGACTGTGACTTCAAATTGTAAAAATGCGATGGTGGCAGTTATGTATCACCTTAAGGAAAGAAGTCTCGCAGGTTATAACATGGCCGATATAATAAACTTTTTTCATGGTGACACTAGCTAATCATGCTTCGATAATCGAGGCTTAAGTATCATTTTGACACTCTTTCTATACGATTACGAAGTCTGGACAAGATGCCACAAGATTGTGCCATTTCCACCGCCACTTTGTATTCCATACACGTTAACAAATAAACAATCTGTATATAGCTTTTCTATTGTTTGAATTTATGTATTATGAAAGTGTTAGTACTTTTACAACCGCGAGCTCACGATTTAGTTGTGAAAGGCGTATCGCGGATTCATCCGCGTGTATTTATTGAAATAGTGAAGAGATGAGAAATTTTCATTCATATTATTTAGCATTTTATTTTTATTCATAGTCGTATTCCTCATGGCTGAGTCATAGTCATTATTACGTGAAATGAAACACCCAACAACACTCTTGGCACTATTAATGGAGTGGTTTGCCATTGCCTTCACTATTTCACACACAAGTTGATAATCAACCAGTGTGCAGGTTTCCTCACGATGTTTTCCTTCACTGGAAGCAAGTGGTGATCGATGAAAACTACTATACGTTAGTCTCATTTGTGTATAAACTTTTCGATCCACAGGCGGGCGTCTTAACTATTACACCAACACCACTTCAACAGATTATAAAAGCTCATTTGGATTGGTGGCATAATTATAATTACTGAATATCAAATTACACTCTTCATGAGGAAATGAAACAGAAATATAACTATAATAACATGAACAATAAGTTAGTAGACTTAGGAGTCTACTAATTTATTCAGTAGTCCGGTAACTGTTTTTTTTTAAAACGTCCCGAACATTGGACAATGTCCGGCCCAAGGAACGTAAAGTATGCTTCCAGTTTTGATAATTTGTTAGATTTTACTTTCATACAAAATGAATTTTTCATTACAAAGAATTAATTAAAAATTAAAAATTGTAATAATTCTTTGTAATTTGCATCATTGTACGTTGCATATATATTGTTGCCGTAATTCACATTGTATTAAACCTGAACAGTGAACGTGGTAAAAGACCGGACATTTTCTTTTTCTCCGGTTTCATGCCGACTTTTTTCCAACAAAAGTAACGACGCATCGATCAAACTGGGGACTTCGATTAAATCACATTTTGGGAGGTATAATGATAATAAATTATGTTTATATTCAAATTTAATGAAATATAAACTTGGGAAGTATGGTTATTTGTATTTTTTTATTTTTTTAATATTTTTTTCTTATCAAGTGACAAATTAAAAAATATGTTATACCGGAATTGTTATGATATGGTTTGGTTTTGGTTTTATGGTTTAAAATGGGAGAAGAAAAATAGTTCAAGAAGTTCTGCTATGTCATGTCTCTCTTTCATCTGAGCATTTTCTCGGTTGCTCTCGCAGCCGTTGATTGGCGGAGCCCAGGTTATAAGAATATTATCTCCTTGTTTCATCGTCAAGGATTTTATCATTCTTGACGAACGACAATGAGTAAAAATATCCATCCTTTAAAGTAACAATTATCTAATTATTTGAACATTGAAAAGTTTCTGTCTATTAACTAGAGTATTTGGAACAATTATTTTCAATCAACGTGCATCCGTTAAATGGCTTAGATTAGGGATGTCCATAACAAGAATATTTTATAATCACTAACATGATATAATATTTATGTACGTCAGTACAGCCATTTTATAGTACAGCAATTTCGGAGCAATTGTCGTATTTTTTTAAAATCTAAACCAGACAACAGTAAAATCAATCACTCGTTATTAGTAATTTCAATAAATTAATATATATATACGAAGACACTAAGTATAGACAGTTATTTAAAATTTCAAACATGAACTATTAATATTAATATAAGTACATAATTGTTAGACTTTCCATCTTTTATCAAGGATAACTAGTTTAGGCATACTTAGACAAATTAAAATTTGTCCATGTCTTTGCATTCCAAAAAGGATTTTTCTGTGTTGCCAACCCTATTTCACCAGTTAATAGTTTAACAACTGACGTCATCCAAAACAATCGCTTTTCGCGTTAACTTATCTGTCCAAATTGTAGTTTTACTATCCGGAATCGATTTTAAACTGTCAAATAATTAGTTTAAATATTCATATCCTAACCAGTCTAAAAGATTTATCTTAGGCGCCGAGGTATTTGTTTAAGCTATATTATTTACCCAAGTATACGAGTACACAGGGTTCTCATATCTTTTTATTAAAATATACATACTTAGATACACTTTAAAATTTACTTTGTTTCTTTTGGCGTTTCGTCGTAAAAAAAGTCTGTATTTTTGAGAATAAAATGTGCTGTGATCAATACTATTAGCGCGCAGTTTTAGAAATTTTCGAAAAAGTCCTTCAACAAACAGTGTGTTTGACAACAAAAAAATGTTTTTCAAAAATCAGCAAAATTCGCAAGATTTTTCTTTGGAAAATTTCCGAGACCATTGAAAATTTCTATGGAATCTCTCCGGAAACTAGCCGGAAAAACACCGGAAAATCATGAACGAATCAGGAAAGCCAATGTCCCAGCAATGGGGACATTAAAAATGGCTGACGATATAATTATAACAAGAAAATTCTTTACATATCTCAGTCAAGATGGCGTTATCAAAAACAATGGTGAAGAATGTCTGTCATCATCTATTGTGTTGTTACACAAACAACCAGACGCACGAACAATTGAGAAAAGGAGTTTATAAAGACAAAAACAAATATTTCTTTTTATTTGTAATTTGTTTCTTACATTACTTAATACCCGCTGAGGTGAGGCAATTTGAGGCTGAAAGAAATATGGATTAATGAACAAATACACAATTTTTCGTGTCCTATTTGTGCCACATGGCACGAATAGGATTCGAACCTGGGACCTTTCGATCCATAGGCGGGCGTCTTAACCCTTACACAACCACCAGTTCTAGGTTGGATACATTAAAAGAAAAACGTCGCGGGAAAAATCGGGTTCCGTGATAAAATTTAGTTAACTTTCCAACAATGTTAATTACTAAACTACGCAAAAATACCATTTCGGTCACGGACCGAAAACTGACAAAGGGCTAGACTTTTTTATAATGTTTACATTCCATTTAATTTAAGTTAAATAATCATATAATGTGTCTTTATACAACAGTAAATAACGCTGTAAATGTCTACTGAGGAGCCTGTCGCCCACAGCACAGGGGAACAGGTTTTTTTGTTTGATTTATTTTGATTTTGATCGATCCCCGGTCGGGTCATGATGGAAAATGATCTTTTTATGATTGATCCAGGTCTTGGATGTTTATCTATATATGTATTTGATATAAAATATACTATCGTTGAGTCAGTATCCCATAAGTCTCGAACTTACTTTGGGGCTAGCTCAATCTGTGTGATTTGTCCTAATAAATTTATTTATTTATTTGATTTTCAGATCAAGTCGCGACCCACATTGCACAAAATATTGATCGTTTAAGGCCTCCTTAAAATGGATAATTTTGAAAAAGTCCATTTTCGGACCATTTCTTGTCAAAAACAGCGCCTGGTGTCTGCATTCGTCAAGCCTGTAATTGGTGACAGACAGCCACACAATCGTATTAAGGCGAAGTGGATGACTATATTAAACCATAATTAATACAGAAAATAAGTTCAAAGTAGAAACAGTTTGCTTATATTGTTATGGGTTCCGTATATTTAAGTTAAAGTATAACAAACGTGGCCCTTGAGTTTCGTAACTTAACGTAACTTGGCTCTGTCTACCCCGGAAAGAATATATTTTTTAACCTTTAGATGACGTGTTCCACTGCTGGGCAAAAGTCTACCGCCTATCCTTCCGTCTATCTTAATCAAACATAACCAAATTTTTGGTAGAATACAAATACGAATATTAGCAAATAGTTGCTTTTGTTAATATAAGAAATATGAGTTTTTATGTAAAAGGGACGTTGACGGAAGGGAAAATGACGTTTTTATTAATAAGGGGGTTAGTGTTTAAACTGGAATGGTAAATGGGCAAGCAATTAACCTAGACAAGAAAAGCCAATTTAATAAAATATTTGTGTGTCAGTATACAGTTGGTCAGCAAGCTTAACACCGATTGAATATTGACCTACGTTTAGGGCAAAGTCGTAACTTAACATTAAGTTATGTATTTTAAGGAAAGTCTGCTTGTAACATGTTCATTGTATTATTTTTTAATTACCAATTGTTGTTTGCATATACATATGAAAGTTTTCAATGAGTATATAACGATAAAATGTGAAGAATGATTCTTTTTCACTGAATCACACAAGATTGTAAAGTGTCGTGTGATCCCCCGCCCTAGAATAGTACCACTTCAAATGAAAACTCTGGATGTCGTACGATACGACTAACGTTTTGTGTATACAAAACGGGTAAACGGCGACCGGTTGTAAAAGCATAGCCAAATCTTCAGAATGTAATTGACTTTATACGTAAACCATGGGCTTCGTAGCGTCACAGCCCAGTATATAACCGGGAACACGCGGGGATGATAGAGAGGCATACAAGATTGCATCGTAAAAGGAAAATTGTTAGACACAAAAATTTATTATTTATTTTTTACGAAACTCTAAAAACCTGCTTTAATGGTTCAGGGGGATTATTTTTTAATTGTAAATTCGCAATGGTTACGAGCTTAAGAGGATAGTCATTTCGATTTAACGTCAGATTTGTAAATGTCTCTTTAATTTTATATTCTAGATCGTATCATATTTTTGTATTATTGTAATTGGATTCCTTTGTTTATTACTTTTTTAGTATTTTTTTTTAAATTCCACCGCTTGTTGTAAGTAGAATGTATGTATAATAAAATCAAATTTTTAAATTTTTGTATTTTTTTTTCAGATAAACGTCACACATGAGAAGTTTTAATGGTATGTGGTAAATTTGAAGTATTTATTTTAATTGCCTACTTGTCATAATTAAAGGTGTTCAAATACATAATTATATGAAGTTTTTGCTAATTCATTTTATTTATATATTATTTTGTTTGTAATAAGTTTATTGCGCGAAACGTGTGTGTTTCATTCCACGTAATGACCTAAATATGAGGAAATAAGACTATGAAGAGGTAACACTTGGCCTTAACAAATTAATTATGGGGCGTTATGGTTTTAGAAATTCTAAAGTTGGGTTAAGTCACCGCTCTTTCGATTAGAGATGCCACGAACTTTCCTTGTAATGGAATGACAATTTAATTAAACAGATAAGTACAATGAAAAAAAAAAGAATGGATACTGGCCACTTTATAAGAAAAAAAAAAGATTTTTTAGCATTTTTAAAAGTTCATAGGTTAGATTGTTTCTTTTTGATTTTTGTGCTAAATTAATTGTAACTAAAGTAACGTTATTATTAAACATTTGTTTCAGTTATTTTTTTGAACTACAATAATCTCGTTATTTTCAAAGTTTATTTATAAAAAAATTTAGTTGTTTCGGACAAAATGGCAATACAGAAAATTAAAACCAACCAAAACACGCGTCAATCTTTTTTTTTTGTTGAAACCTTAATTAAGTTCGAAAACTTTCAAACTTCAGACCACACACTAACGTTTAACTTTTTAATATTTCTTAAATCATTTTCACTTCAGTTAATTTCATTCTTATTTGTATTATTACAGAGTTCAATTTGAGTTTTAAACTTTTTGTTTTTGTAATTTATAAAAGGGTATACATCAAATTAAGGACTATTTAAAGAAGTGACTACGCATTATTTCTCTTAATAGAGTTTTATAGACACATTTTAAAAGTTGAGTAATCACAATTTTTTGCCTTATAATCATAGACAATACAAGGTATTTTCACCTCTAGTTGGTTAGAAAAAGAAGTAGATTAGTTTGAATTCATGAACAGCCATAGAGTTTGGATTCGAATGCCATTTGAATATGTCGTCCTTGGGTGGTCCATTCGGCAGCCAAAAGTCCGAATTATACGAAAAAAATAAGTTTGATGACTACACGATGTATTGTTTTTTATTTTAATGTCTTTTTAAATGACAGCTCAGTGCTTGTGATTTGGTTGGTGTTGTAAGGATTTTTTGGGATTATGGCTTATTATGGTTTTTTTTTTTTTACTTTTTTTAGCATTACTGCAAGGCATGATAGATATTTATGTATACAGTTACTTCTCATAGTAAAGTTGTTTTAGAAAAAAATTGAGTAATCATTTGATCAAATTAAATTACTTTTTTATTTTATAACGTGTTTGTTTTTCTTAAAATTTATTAATTAGCAATTTGTCTTAGTGTAAAAAAAAATGTATAATTATTGTTTAGTAGTTTTTTCCAGCGGCTTCATGATTTGCCACAGGAGCAACTATTCTTCCGGGATGAACGGTATCCTTCTCCGTACTTCATACTATATGTATGCAAAATTTCAAGAAGATTGGTTGAGTAGATAGAGCGAGAAGAGGTAATAAACATACAAAAAACCAACAAAGAAGCTTACTTTCACATTTAAAATATTAGTTAGTATTTATCCTAACTAATATTATAAATATACCATTATTATAAAGAGGTAAGCGTTTGTGAGTTTGTGACTTTGTGAGTTTGATGTTTGAGGCGGGTAATCTCCGAAAATATCGAACCGGTTTAAAAAATTATGTCACCATTAGAAAGGTACATTATCTAAGATTGCTATAGGCTATATTTTATCTCAAAACTCCCACGGGAGCGAAGCCCCGGGCAACATCTAGTGCGATTATAAATGTATTTTTTTACTATTTCGTCCCACGGCTAAGCAAAGCTTTTCGAGTTGAATAATAAAAGTTTAAATACAATATAAAATTATTTCAACATAGCAATTAAAAACAAAACAAAACTTGCAGCTAATCTCACTTTATTGAAAAGTTCACATTTCTTTTACGAAATTTATAAGTTTACTTTGAACTCTTTTTAAACATAACGTCAATTTTTTTAAATAACCCGAAAAAAGATGTAAATATATAGTAACCTGGAATTCAGACTGTTTACCACCGCTTAACCTAGATAACCGCGGTATTTAACTGGATGTTATTGTGTAAACAAACGTCTTTCGAACCAAATATATTTCGTAGAATGTAAATAATGTTGATTGATTTATATAGCAAAGTCTTTCTGAGAATGTTTAAACCAATTTCTTTACGACCAGTGAACAAATAAAAAATTATACATAAATTTATATTTAAAAAATGGTAAGCCCTTCTGGCATAATAGGGACCAACACTGTTTGAATGAGTTTCTTTCGGCATTTCTTCTCAGCAGTGGTCGTTCCGAAATGCTAGTAGTTTGTAGCTTTGGTAAACATCATTTAATTTAGAATATGACGTGAAAAAGTGCCTGTGAAGGCCTAATTTCTGAATAAATGATTTGATTTTGATTTTGATTTTGCACTTTAAGTTAACGAACTGAAAATAACAAGAGTTTATTATTTGTATATATATTTTTTTATTTACCAAACTTAATATACATAGCTAGCTAGCTTTTGTTTGTGACCTCGCCCATGATTTGGCCTAGAAACAGAAAGTTCTATCTTCTTCTTCATACATGTAAGTCTTGTATATTATGTATTATCTTCGCTTCTGTGGGAATTTTGGGATAAAAACTATCGTATGTGTTGTGCCAGGTTATATTCTACCCGTCTAGCAAATTTCACAACAATCCGTCAAACATACACGTATGTATTAAGTATCACATTTATAATATTAGTTAGGATACAAAAACATTGTTGATAAAAAAACGGACTAATCGCGAAAGCAAATTCATTATCATCAAGGGAAATAATATTTATTTAAAAACAATATTGTTTCACAATCTAACTATATGATTATCCGTTCTAACTATAATAAATTCCCAGTTAATGAGGCTATTAGTATGACCACAAAGTTATTGTGTTGATTAGGCTCAAGAATGTAATAATCTTATGATCAAAGATTATAAGAGCTACTAATTGCCCGTTTAGAGCAAGCCATTCATTAAATGTTTGTTTGATTTTACGTGCCAAAAATGGAGTTTAATGATTTTATTTATGTCTATGTGAGACTAAGAATGTGTTTATGTATTTTTAAATGCAATAGTTAATTACGTGTAATAATTGTTACTACTTAATGGTGTTTATATGCTAGTAACAAGGACTTTAAGAACGGGGGGGCTACCATGAAACATAAAGCACGTGGCTTCTTGGCTTTTTTCACACGAAGCATACACGATTTGGGAAAAAAGAGATATCACGTGGAAATTAAATAAATAGGTAAATATAGACAAGTGTCACAAATTGAGTTAGCCCCAAAGGAAGTTCGAGACTTGTGTTATGGGATACGAACTGAACGAAATTATATATTTTATAACATTTACATAATATAGATGAACTTCCAAGACTCAGGTATTATAAAAATATAATTTTCTATATTCTTGTCTTGACCTTTAATATTATATAAACATTCAGGCATGGTGACAACGACGAAAACGATTGAGAAGCAGACATACTGTTACCAGTGATTATTTTGTCATACACGAGTTTACATTTAATCGAGTTTAGTTTTATCTAAATAAAGCTAAAAATATACATATATTTAGCAATGGTTCTATATATACGTTTTCTTATCTCACAAAAAATAAATTCAAGTGTAGTGTACAGTATAACAGCTTACACGAATTCATTGCAATATCGCTTCTATTATCAATATATAAAGGTCCACGCAGCCATGCAGTTTACTGTACCTAACACCCCATTGTAACATCAGCGCTCAGAAAGTCAGGAGTTAAAAACGTCAAAACAGCTATAAACAATTTGGACCAATTGTTTACCAATGAATGGCCCGCTTTATTCCCTCGTTTCATGGTCGACATGGGTGGTTCAGCTATTTTAAAACTGTGTGAATGATTGGTTAACGTTAACTATTAAACTACTGAAGTAAAAGTGAGTTTTAACTGTCTCTCTCTCTCATCTGCGCGTGTGATGCATTCGGGGTTGTGATGCCGCGAAGCCCGGGAATAATGTGAATAATCTGAAAATTTTCAAGATACTAATTTTCTTGTAAGAATGGGTTAATTTCACGAGCGTTGTGAACTCCGCCGCGGGCTCTCATAAGTGTTTATTAAATTGTACCATACACAGTAATCAATTTAATTATCCTATTTTATAAATAAGTAAAGTACTGGTACAATGTTAATTTAATTGAACATTAAAAAAAAAAAAAATGTCGGACACGATTGAAATGTTACACGCCGCGTTCAAACGCTTGTGAAAATCACCCGAATACGTTTATTAAAATAAATATTTCCAACGCAGTCTATATATAAGTCAGTTTTCTAGCCCTGGTCCAAATAAAAATAGCCGCCGACCTGTCTGGCTTGTGTTCGTTACTAGTAAAGTTTAGACGACCTCGGTGGCGCAGTGGTAAAGTGCTTGCCACTGAACCGAGAGGTCTCGGGTTCGATCCCCGGTCGGGTCATGATGGAAAATGATCTTTTTCTGATTGGCCCGGATCTTGGATGTTTATATATATATGTATATGTTATAAAATATAGTATCGTCGAGTTAGTATCCCATAACACAAGTATAGAACTTACTTTGGGTCTAGCTCAATCTGTGTGATTTGTCCTAATATATTTAATATTTAGTTTACTAAATAACAGCTTACTAAATTCAGCTGTTTAAGCTGATAAATAAAAACCGGTTGTTCTGTTTTCAGATGACATCTCTTTCTCTCACCTGAGCGTTTTCTCTGTTGTTTCCTCAGCCGTTGAGTGCCGGAACCCTGGCTCAGCTTTCCTACGTTTTCGTTCCTACTCGTTAGTTTCGAATGTGTAGAATATTCATGTTCGGAATTGTTATATTTTATTTTACACACGTTCATTTGTTAGACAAACAACAATTTTTGAACGACTGAAACATATCTAAGAACCACCGCATAAAATATAGCTATCAAATAAAAAAAAATCGCATCCAAATCGGTTCATCCGTTGATGAGCTACGGTGACACGTACACAGATAGACACAGTTAGCGGTCATACTTATAACACCGCATTTTTTGCGTCGGGGGTTAAAAAACAATATCAAATTAGTGTCGTTAACTATCAAGCAAAATATACTAGACGGATTTTTATGAAATTTAGTACACGGGTAGAATATAACCCAGACTAACACATAGGATACTTTTTATCACGAAATTCTCACGAGAGCGACGCCCCAGGGTGCAGCTAGTAGGCAACATAATATTACAGCTTCAGTCATTGAGTAGCATTCGTTACACAACGTGCAAACCCATGTGACACAGATCTCTATATTTAACTGTATCGAAACAAACTGGGATATACGAACTGACTGGTTGATTATACAGGGTTTCCGGTATCAAACGCAAAACCCCCTAAAAACTACATGGGTACATCAAAACAAGCAACTTTTATTCTACGACTTTTCGTAGTTTTTTTTTTTCTTTATAAAAAAATACAATCTAATTTGCGATTCTACACATCTTAACTCTATGTAATAGCCAAGCAACACGAGACGGTACAGGTAGCGTTATGTAGCGGAATCAAACATAGAATTAACGTTTTGTTGAAACGACATTAAAACTAAAAAAAGGAAAAAAATGTGTATTTATTACGTTTAGACAAATGTCGTAGAACAAAAGATTTTAGTATCTATGTACCTTATGCGCCTTTGGAAGGTTATATGCGTTAGATACCAGTAACCCTGTATGATGATGTATCCTGTTATGTATGGATGAATTGTTGTATCCATGTATTATGGATGACAAACGTATAACTTATCAATAGCCTTGACATTTTCACTGAAAGAAATATCAATTTTGTTCATTCTTATTGGATAATTAGCTTATTATTGTTAATATCTCGAGTTCTAAATAACGTGTCGCGATAAAATTATACTAGATTTTGTGTTAGTCATCCGTTATAAGTATAACTGCAGATAACTATTTAAAAAAAAGTTACTATAATTTGATTCCAAAATATTTTAACCGTGTGTGGTTAAAATATTTTGGAATCAAAAAGAAAGTAACATTTGTTTTCGAATATATTAAGTACCTACAGTCAACAGCACATCTTTGTCGACAATAGCGTTGAGTTTGCAGTGAACTTGGGTAGGTTGATGTGCTGTCGACTGTACCGTTGTGACGGTCTCAAAATAAGTCCTTATTACGCTACTAATATTATAAACGCGATTGTTTGTCGGTCGGTATGTTTGTTACTACTTTACGCTGGGGTCAGTTTTTATGAAATTCGGCATTGAGTTTAAAGTTTTATTTTTTGTCCCGTAGTTTTTGGTCATAATTTTTGAAAGTCGAGTCGATGGCCCTTTACAAAATGGCGCTACTGTGCATAAAAACGTTGGCATAATTTTAAAATAAACACACGAGTAATTAGAGAGTTAATATTGTTATCTAAATAAAACATAATCATCTCAGCTCATTCGCGGTTCTTTCACAGCCGAATGTGTTTCGGCTCGGATATTGTCCAACATTCGCTTTACTATGCTAATCACTTAATCGTGGTCAAGTTACTAGCTTTCATTTAGACATTCAATTCATTCTACTTGAATCATTTTAAAAAAATCTCACCACTGACCATCTAACCGTTATTTTTACAATAGACTTAAACCATAACCCACCTTTGCGGCAATCGGGCAAAAGACAAAAGGCATCTACCTGCATCGACGGACGGACAAAACGTACATAATTCATATTATTAAAGAATTCGTTCTTAGAACTTTATGAAAGTTAAATAGCATGGTTGAAGTTGTAACTTTAATAGTGTTCTAAGTAGCTTACGAGCTAACTTCAAGTTGGTTGCACCAGTCAACTTTGACGTTAACTTTAACAAAGAAAAAACGCAAAGTACGCCTTTTTTTTGTTTGTTAAAGTTGACTGGTGCAACTCACCCTAAGTAGCTTATGAAAACTTCATGTACATTATTGAGTGCATACAGGAAGAATGGTGTTTCTCAGAGCGATTCGACCGCTGCGGTCGCGCTGTAATTATAAATAAATAAATATATATCAGGACAAATCACACAGATTAAGCTAGCCCCAAAGTAAGTTCGAGACTTGTGTTATGGGATACTAACTCAACGATACTATATTTTATAACAAATGCATATATAGATAAACATCCAAGACCCGGGCCAATCAGAAAAAGATCATATTCCATCATGACCCGACCGGGGATCGAACCCAGGACCTCTCGGTTCAGTGGCAGGAACCACTGAAAAAAAAAACCAAAAGCCACTGCGCCACCGAGGTCGTCAATTATGAATTTTTCAAATTTTATCAAAGACAAGAAATAGTTTTACAGACTTGTAATTATTTATATATTATAATTAATCTGTAATATTTTAATATCAATTTTATGAATATGATTGATTTTGGAAACGAATCCTTCCTCAAGAAAATTATCGGAACTCACTGAGAAATACCCGGATACTTGATAATTTTGAGATAATTAATAATTGATACCTTTGCACCTGGTACGATACGGGGTGGACTTATGACGTGTGATGGGTATGTGTTTATTGACCATTTTAACGAAGCTTGTTGTGGATGTATTGTATAAGTTAAATTCATTTTGCGTACACAGTGATATTAATAAATTATTTTATTTTGAGCGAGTTTAGAATTAATGCTAGCTAGTTAATTTTTACTTTTATGTTTTGTAATCTCCTTAGTTGTACTTACTTTAATTTCATTGGTCACCATATTCGTACGCTATTTAGTGGTCCTGGGTTCGATTCCCAGCGCGGGAAATTATGTGTACTGCGGTTTTGGGTGTGTCGTGCCGTGTTTAGTAGACGGTGCCGCGGGTAGAAGCTAATAATACCATAAAATATCGAAATACGTCTGCAAGTTGTGTAACTCCAACATTTAGGGATTGAGTGCAATTTAGCAGATTTGCATATAATTTTGGAGCTTTTGTGTGAGCTTAGGTTACAGAGCTTTTGTGAAGCTAAGTTCTCAGCGGGATACTATTAACTTAGGGTCTATAACTTATACTTATAATGTTTATTGTGTAAATAACACGATATTTACTTAAACCGAGCGGCGTGTGGTTACCACCCTAAAATAGAACCACTTCATATCCTCTTGAAATGAAATGATTTATTTATATGAAACATGGTAAAAGACAGATAATATAGTATGTTGTTATTATTATTGATATCTGGGGGCACGGTAGTGCCCCCCAAGTCGAGCAAAAAAAGCGTCACGGCCGTACCATCCTTTTCTCGAAGCAATTCAGGCCGATTTCGACTCCCAATAACTTCGTTATGGATAAATTGTTATTGTTATCAATTTTTTAACCCCCGACGCAAAAAGAGGGATATTATAAGTTTGACCGCTAAGTGTCTATGTCTGTGTACGTGGCACCGTAGCTCATCAACAGATGAACCGATTTGGATGCGTTTTTTTCCTTTGATAGCTAACTTTCATGCGGTGGTTCTTAGATATGTTTGATCAAAATCGGTTCAGCCGTTCAAAAATTGTAGCGAAATTAATATTGAAAGTCACGGGTTTTTTAATTTGTCTAACAAATAAACTTTTTTACCAACATTCGCCCCCAACCGACCCCATTTAATGGCATTATGGGATATTATGTTATTAGCTGTGAGTTTTCCAAAAATAAACATATACAAAATTAAGTACCTTACTTACACATATGTGTTGTAAAGTCTTCGTGGACGTCGGACGAGGCGACTAAGGGATATGCCTTAAGGTAGGCATATGCCTATGAGAAGAATCTCCAGTTTGCAAAACTTACCTTATATACTTGATTACCAGACTTAATTTTCACTCCAAACACGTATGCATATAGACATATCTTCCATTAGCCTTCCTGTATATGACCTAGTGTTCTACCTATATGTTCTTCCGTGACTGTTTAACATATATACATAAATATAATATATATAATAAAGTCAAAGATTATTACCTGTCCAGTTCATCCCAGTTAAGTAGGCATATTTAGTTTATGTGATGTGATTATTTATGTACAATATTTGTACGTATGTGTATTTTATTTTTGAATTTGAATTTTCGTTTTCTTTTCTTTTTTTAATTTTTTTTTTGGTATTTTATGCACACGCCAGTCTGCCTTTACGTATCACATCTCCTCTCGCGGGTCTACTGGAAGAGATTTCATTTGAAATAAGTAGCACCCTTGTACTCATTTTTATAATGTAATTTATATTTTAAGTTTTTCGTGTACATAAATTGATAAATAAATAACCATGAAGTTAAGTGCGTTTTTATGCCCATTCATAAATAATATTTAAAATACGTATTACTTGCGAGTTTATTGAACTGAGATCAAAATGAAATATATTAATAACTAGTTTTCTTTTTACACGAATGGAAATTTTCCACAAGCTTTTGTGTCGTCAGATAGATATTGTTGATTTAATTGTGTGACAAAAATATCATGTGTAGTATGTAACTATTAAGGAGATCCCTCGTTGGAAGCTGATACTATTAGCCAGACATACTTATCATAAAACATGTAAAATGTATAAGCTCTGTAGGACAAAAGGAAAGTGAGATTTAACTCGCAAACAAATAAATTATATCCAAAACAAAATGTATATTAAGCATTGGATAAATCCCAATCCTAACTGTTATTATAAATACTTAAATACTGTTTATTTCGGAACTAATAGGTAGATAAAATAAAATACTTTCAAGCTAAAAATTAGAAAACTATATTTTTCTTTGTTCATACAAATTGGTTGATTGGAAAACAGAAATCGAATGACAGGAAAAAACAATAGAAAAAAACTAGATTTGTAGTGCGCGCGCAGGAATCAAATTTAAATTGTCGTGTTCGATAGCCATTGGCTGCCGCGCGAGGGGACGCGGGCGGGACGTGCCTAGTGTTGTGGTGTACTGGCGTAGACAAATATTAATAAGTATTATAAATGAGAAAGTAAGTTTGTTTATTTGTTACCTTTTTACGTTTTTTCTAATCTACCAAACTTCTTAAAATTTTGTATATAGAAAAAAAAATTGCTCCTATTGGAATATCACACGGGCGGGAATATCATAAAAGCTAGCGAATTACAATACCATACTCTCAAATATCTTCTGTGGTCATCCATAGCTAAAGCTATCCAGTAAATAGGCCCATTCCTAGAAGTGATAGAAAGTGCGTGGGAAAACCAGTAGTTATAGTTAACCTTGTTAGACTTCGACTGATATTAATGTTAGGGTTGGAGCATACGCAAATATTTTAAGGCGCTTTGTTTTCGTACACTAGCGCCTCCGTCACATTTTTATTAATTTCTTTTATATGTTACCGAAAACAAAAACAAAAAATATAGAATAAGCCACAGTAGATAAAGAATTTTCTTAGAAAGTAATATAGTTTACAATGTAGTCGCAAGCTGACTAAATTGTAAACGTTGGCCACCAAAATCCGTTTAGTCAAATGTGACCACATTGTATTATAGAAAACTAATACTCTTTACTGAAATACTTTATCTAGTATTAATTAAATTGCCCTTACTGATAAACGTCTATAATAATAAATTATTAGTTATTATTCAATTAAAATATAGTATACTAGCTGCACACCGGGACTTCGCTCCCGTGGGAATTTCGAGATAAAAGTACCCTATGTGTTTTTCCAGGTAACAAATTCCATAAATTGTTCTGAAATTTGTTCTTTCACGCGAAATTTACTGGACAGATTGCAGTCCAGTAAATTTCGCCTGAAAGAGTAACAAACACACACATACATCCTCACAAACTTTCGCATTTATAATATCAGTAGGAAGTAAGATTTATTTCCTAGACTGAACCCTAACAACTTCAAGGAAATTTCATAATTATGCGCCAACCAATGCCATTGACGCAATTTGACATTACAATGTGAATGAACGTCAATCGCCAATTATGAATGAGTTTTGTAACAATATAATGCAAATTTATTCAAATCTTAGACATTTCCATGCATTTACAGTACAATATACACCGTGTTTACTGAAAATCTACTCGCTGAAGTCAAATCCAGAAATTGGTGCATTGCGTCATGTTACATCCCCATATTCCCTCGGGAGCGAAGCCCAGACACGCAACTAGTTGTGGATATGTTTGCAATCCGCACGGGACCCGCGTAGTTATGGCCCATTCTCCTTACCCACCCATAGGGAAGTTACCCACCCATAGGGAAGTTACCCACATATAGGGAAGTTAACCACCCATAGGGATGTTACCCACCCATAGAGAAGTTACCCATCCATAGAAGAAGATGATTAAGTGGCATATGATGCTTCAAAATTATTATATTTTGACGACCTCCGTGGCGTAGTGGTCACCACGCCCGCCCGCTATTTCGAAGTCTTAGGTTCGATTCTGAGCGCGAACAAATATTTGTACTTGATATCACAATGTTGGCTGCAGTACTGGATGTGTTGTTTATATGAATAAATGTTATATCTATCTACCTACCTTGTGCCAGTTTCTGTGTTTGTGTCCATCTGCGATAATTATAATAATCTCAATTTTTATTTGCTCAAATCCATGGTAGGTATAAAGATTTGTGATTTGTGACGTATGTACAAAAACATGTTTAACTAAAAATATTATAGCATGCAAATATTGTCAGCATAGAAATCGCTCAGACTGTTATAACTTTTGTCGACAAGCCATTTTATTTTTTTTTTTCTTAAAGAGCCCAACATTGATACAAACTTAGTGCTTAGTGTGAGCCGTAAGTGTCGTCATGTATTTAAATAAATGGCAGTAGTAAACAAAAGCTCTAACACCAGGGCATACGGTCGATAGACCTTAACTCGACAAGAGAAAATAAAGTATAGAACATACATCCATTCTACGTAAGTAGGCACGTGGCATCAATATTCAAGGGCTCAATGTTGAATTTCATGACTGTGAATAAATTTCGCATGAAAATATCAAGTTTCCACACTTTCCAAGTCAATTTCAATATGCATTTAAATTATATTTTATTGGAAAACTATTCCTAATCGTAAAATTAAGTTTCATTTGTGTCATATAAAAGGATGGCAGTGATGGCAAAACTCTCTGTTTATAACGTTTTTTTTTGACATATATAACGAATTTAAAACAAAGAATATGACAGCAATAAATGTCTTTCTAAACGCTAACAAAACAACAAACTCACAAACTTATATCATTGTAAACATAAACATGTTAAACTAAATTTAATGTGAAAACTAAATAACTAAAACGAACCTAAATAAAACGGTAATGAGAGAATTTCACGAGCGTTGTGAACGCCACCGTGGGCTATCATTAGTGTTTATTAAATTGTACCATACACAGTAATCAATTTAATTATCCTATTTCATAAATAAGTAAAGTACTGGTACAAGCTTAATTTTATATATGTTTAATAAATAAAAAAAAAGATTCTTTATTTAAAACAATGTGCGACACTAATGAAACGCTACACGTCGCGTTCAAACAGTCGTGAAATTCACCCTATTGCAGAAAAAAAAAACAATTCGAAAACCTATGATAAAAATTCGAACACGATATCGAGAATCACCGGTGAATCACAGAATAGCGGCCAAGTCTAGCGGATTATAATACATAGCTTATATCAGACTGTTTCTACATTTACTTCGCTGGTGGTAATCATGTAGTTTCTCTTTCGAAGGAAATGTTACTTTATGTAGTACAGCGCGTGCCCGGACTGGTACTGAAATACCACTTAGTTCTGATCAGTGGTGTTAGCATGAGATTTTGCGAGCGCTTATCGAAAACATCTGTAAAATTGTTAGTTATTATCACGTGCGATAGAAATATTTTTGAAAAGTGAAAACTACTTTAGCGGCGTTGTGCACTTCTTGTGATGGGTAAAAAATGTTAAACTAGCATCAGGAGTCAGGAAGCGTGACCTGATCGAAAATTCGTAAATGTCAAAAATGCACAACGTTATATTCAAGTTTTCTCTTCTGCCGGCACTCCCGGAGTGCAACACGTTTTTTTTTATATAGCTTGTGGATGTTGTGTCCAATCGCTGGGCAAAAACGATTTAATTTCTTTTTGTGTCACAATATATTACATATTTTTACATATTTAGTTTTTGTGCATCATGTCTTACCTATACTTATGATAAAACTGTAACTGGAGTTCCATTTGACATTTAACATTTAACTTGCCGTCTAATGCACTGCGCTCGACCCCTCAAAATACAATAAAAAACCGCTACCATATTAAAGAACTCATATAATAATAATCTATACTGACGTATTTTAGACGCGCGTCAAATATACGCCCATGCGAACGAGAGGTAAGGCCTCATTCTCATGAGCGCATTTTCAACGCCATTCTTAATCCAAAATTATAGGTACCTTTTATAAATATCAGACGAAATTCAATGCCAAGGGCAACTAAACTATTAATATAACGATTTTGCAAACACTGTTTCCAAATTAAACACCGTATGTAAACACTTAAAACAGCGATCGAAAAAGATCCGTATGTTTTCATTTCTTGGTCAAACAAAATTGTTTGCATTTCAAACAATATTAAGTACCTATTGGTATTGTTTGACATCATAATACTGGACTAATATTGATTGCAATTTGTAAATTAAATATGTAATAATATAGTGAAATGAAAAAATAAGATTCTTATGTGTGGTTCTCAACGCAAAAATTGCGTCGCCAAAGGGTTACGTCAGACAATCAATATAGTCATTTCTTATCCTTACATAATATAAAACAAAGTCCTCTGGCTGCGTCCGTCTGTCTGTTCGCGATGAACTCAAATACAGCACAGATTTTCATGCGGCTTTCACAAATAGATATTGTGTGATTCCTGAGAAAGGTTTACGTGTGTAATTTATTAAGTTTTTACCCGAGCGAAGCCGGGCCGGGCCGCTAGTAATAATACGACCAGACAGACAAAGGTATATTGTTCATTATCAATACCATATATCAAACAAAACCACGGGCAAAGATTAGTACTTCAAATCGAAAGTTGAATGCGTTCTCAAGTGGTGAATCGGGCATACAATAATGACCTTTATTGGATCTGCACACAGTGCATATTGCCTTTTCAAATGCATCATAATAATAGTTGCTTTGAGAGAAGTTACTGACACTTGACACGGTGTGGTTCTCCATTCTTATTGACGGCACGAGATTATTTACAAGCCGACATTTTATAATAACTCCACAAATTATTTTCACCAATTTAAATACTAAACAAACCTAATACCTATTCAGTATTATAAAGAGATAAGCGTTTGTGAGTTTGTGACTTTGTATGTTTGTGGCGGGTAATCTCCGAAACTACCGAACCGATTTCAAAAATTCTTTCATGATCAGAAAGGTACATTATTCAAGATTGCTATAGGCTATATTTTATCTCGAAATTCCTACGGGATCGAAACGCCGGGCAACATCTAGAATTACAATAAACAAAAAAAAAACGATTCCAGGAGACGAGAAGGGGTCCCAAAGTTTACTTTGTAATATTAGTACGCATTTATCCTATAGAAGTGGACCCAGGGCTCCGACGTTCAACAGCTGATGAGGAAACCTGGAAAACGCTCCTGATTTTGATTGATTTAACTACATACACAAAACATTATAACCATAATAGAAGTTTTCCATGAAAACTTTCAACCACTATTAGAACAATATACTTGTTGAAATTTTAAAAACGAATAGCCTATCTTTGATCTTATGTCTTTTACTATATCTATCTCAAATTTAATCAAAATCGGTCTAACGGTACAGCCGTGAAAGCATAATAGACAGACGTTATACTATAATATTATAAATGCGAAAGTTTGTGAAGATGTATGTATATTTGTTACTCTTTCACAAAAAATCCACTTGACAGATTGTTATGAAATTTGGTACGCAGGTAGAATATAACCTGGAATATCACATACCTATGGTACTTTTTATCTCGAAATTCCCACGGGGGCGAAGTCCCGGAGCGCACTTAGTATACACTCATGTCAAAACAAAAGGGATTGCCGTGTTTTTTGTTGTAGATATAGTCGGAGAGCAGGATAAAACTTTTTATAAAGCCAGGCAAATCTAGTCTCAAATGATATAAACTCATTTCGTCACCTAATTAATCACTTATCACAAATTTCCCACGGGATCGTTAGTATTGTTGACAATCTCGTTAAAGTTATATTAATTACATTTGTTTACATAGGCACGAACTAAATGGTAATTTTGTTGATCATGATCCATTATTGCTTAATTTAATTATTTAATTGATTCAGTTAAATTTTAACTTTATTTAATCTTTTGTCTATAGAGTAACTAGCTTTTTACTGCGGCTTCGTCCGCGTGCATTTTCACCCTTCATTATAGTAATTTAGGGGTTGATTGTTGTAAATAAAAGTAGCTCTGTAAGTAATGTCTGTTCCACTTTCACGACTAAACTTTTGGATCAATTTTGATGTAATTTGGTATGTATGTAGCTCGCATATACGCTATTTATTTTTTTCAAAAGTTAACCCCCAAATGTCTAACAGGGGTGGTGAAAATTTGTAGGAAAGGGGAATTTGTAAGTGTAGTTTGTAGTATAGTCAAGTAAGTTTGTAGTTTGTAAATTTGTAGGAATTTGTGAAAATCATGTTTGTTTCAAATTCACGCGGGCGAAGCCGCGGACAAAAGCTAGTACGAATATATTTGAATGATGATTACATATTGTTGCAATGAAAACGTACATTTCGAGAGCTACCTCTGTACATTCCAGTTGTGGACTCAATCCTGATCGACTAAAGCTGTGTATGCACAGTTTTAGTACACATATGTACACACATACACACCGACAATTTAATAAAATTAATAATAATAATAAAATAAAATTAAGTAACAAATTTATTAGGACAAATCGCACAGATTGAGCCAGCCCCAAAGTGAGTTCGAGACTTGTGTTATGGGATACTAACTCAACGATACTATATTTTATAACAAATACATATATAGATAAACATCCAAGACCCGGGCCAATCAGAAAAAGATCATTTTCCATGTTGACCTGACCGGGGATCGAACCCGGAACCTCCAGTGTAACAGGCGTGATGACCATTAGACCATGGAGGTCGTCACGTATATATTTAAGGATATAAAATAGAAATCTTCCATCATGTAAACCTAGCCTTTTTAAGACCGGATTTTATCCAATCCCGTTTTAGTACCTATATTATACATTACGCTTACACTATAGCTCATAAATGGTGTAATTTATAATGATAGACACATTTATAGCTACTCGATAACACTTGAGCTGTATTCAACAGTAGCTTATGAACCGACTTCGAAGAAGGAAGTTCAGATTTAGCACCGTACTACCTGCCTCATAACTCCGACATAAGAACAGAAACTATGGGAACGTTACATAGTTTTATTCAGAAAAAAAGATTACGTCCCACTAATATTATAAAAGCTTGTGAGGATGTTTGTTACTTTTTCACGCAAAATCTACTGGACGGATTGTTATGAAATTTGAAAAACCTGGAATAACACATAGGGTACTTTTTATCTCGAAATTCCTGCGCCCCGGGGCGCAGCTAGTTTACTTGATAATACTTATCACGATGCAGTGTAATTCCCCCTAAGCTTCTAAACGCCAACGCGACTACAAATCGTTTTGACAGAGTTTTATCACTATGTGTGGTTAACTGCAGTTAGAATTGGAACGAGTTAAGAAAACAGTGAGTCATCTACAAATTGTTTCACACTCGTATGGCATGTAATTATATGTATAGACCGATAGGAAAGCGTTTTGTTAGTCAATGATACGATATATCCTAACTTGTATTATATATGCGAAAGTAAGTTGTTACCTCTTCACACTACCTGCTCAACCTCTTGAAATTTTGCATACACATAATACTTTATGACCCGAAATTCCCACGGGAGCGAAGCCCTGGGGCGCAGCTAGTCTATAATACAAATTATCATGTGAAACGTCTTACGTGACTGTGTTTCGTTGATTTCTTTAAAGATAAACCTTCGGATATAGAATCCGGATTCGGATATAGAATCTGAGGGATTAGTGTGTGTTTGAATTTCACTTCCCACCAACGAATCAACTCGAAGTGACACGCAGCGAACCATTCACCTTGCAGTGTGGTTATCGTTGCGTCGCAATGGCGCCTCACTTCGATTCTACGGTGTGAAGTAAAATACCAACCCGGACTAAGCACTCAGATCTTCAGATAATAATATATTACGAACCTACTTGATTAATGATTGAAAAAATGTTTCCAATCTGACGCCCATATTCAGGTCGCAACCTCCCAGACTACTGCTATCACGTATCTGGTGACAGATGGACCGACAGACAGATATGCTGTTTTTATGACTGTAATAAAATAGATTGATATGAGTAGCCATTTTTGAAATGGCTTTTCCGTTGTGGAAACTGATATGTTTAGTCCATAAAGTTAGAACTTTTTTTTTTATTACTTTTCTTAGGACCTTTATAACGTAACTATTGAGTCTGTCTGTCCGTATGATGTTCACTGCTAGTGTGCTCATTACTGAGCCAATTGAATTTAGTACACATATGTAAATATTTGACCCAAATGATTTTTTTTATGTTTAACACACACTGAGTGCCCTTCTGCCAAAAAGACATGTTTTTTCTGAGAACTTGGAGATAGATTCTTAAATCTGTATTACCATGCTTCAAAATACGACAATTAATAACACGTCTATCGATTTAGGCGAGAGATCTTCACAGAAGGCAAGCTTTAAAAAAATATGTAAGTGGCCAGTACTTAATTATTATTTTTAAATAGCTAGTTGCGACGAAGTACTTATTAAATCCATGGTTGAGAGTAAATAATATAAATCAATTGTCAATTAAGCATTAAAAATAAAAACCTAACAAGCAAGCTGGTATGGGATTATGTTACGTTTTGTATGACAGATAAGCTGTCGTGCTGACGTTCTGTAAATATGCAATATGGCTACGACTACGGTGCATTTCCTAAGTGGTATTTCCTAGCCAGATGTACAAATTGTACAATTGACAACTAAAGTGATTTTATTCTTCTGATTATAAAATATATTCTCACGATATATATGGGACTGTTTAGAGTTTCCGTAGGCATTTTTTCACAACAATAGTGATTCCGTAATAATTTTCGACGTTCAGAGAAATATTATAAGTATAATTCAAATTTAATCAGGACAATTGTCTGTAAATTTCTGAACTAATTATTACTGAGATTTTTTTTTAAATTGTCAATGCTTACTTAAGGCGCACTGCGTATTTGCTTGCGTAGGAATTATGACAAGAAAATATTTGCTATTTTATAATATATTTAATTTACCCGTTTCACAAATTATCCACAATAATTATTATATGTTTTACGAATCAGTTAGCTTAGAGTTAGCGCCAAAGATTCACATTCGAGTGGAGCAATCGCTTGGCAGGAGATCGAGAAGGTACCAAACATATATAAGCGTGGTCTAGACAACTGAACCTAAACTAGGTTCAGTTGTCTGTGCACTCTTCAGTGGTGGACCCAGCATCACACCATCTAACCACTAGCCGGTACAGGACAGAACAGAATAGAATCAATATTTTTGCGCCAATGAGTAACTGCTAACTGGGACTAAACTGGGACATGACTAAGTTTATTAACATTACTTACTATATGTAACAGGTGACATAGTATTTAAATAGCTACTAATTCCATGCCAAAAATGCGTACAAATATAAAAAGCAAGTTGATAAATAACTTTTCGTGTCGAGTGTCCCAAAAACTTTTCGTTTCAACTACCAAACGCTTCCGTATTGGCACAATAAATAAATAAATAATAAATATATTAGGACAAATCACACAGATTGAGCTAGCCCCAAAGTAAGTTCGAGACTTGTGTTATGGGATACTAACTCAACGATACTATATTTTATAACAAATACATATATAGATAAACATCCAAGACCCGGACCAATCAGAAAAAGATCATTTTCCATCATGACCCGACCGGGGATCGAACCCGGGACCTCTCGGTTCAGAGGCAAGCACTTTACCACTGCGCCACCGAGGTCGTCAAATGGAATGTCTCAACGAATTTTACACATATGGACATTCACAATAGTTCACTTCTATTTTCAATCATATTCCCAATGGGATAGAGTTTAGAATGCAATAAAAATTATCAGGAGGACGTTCAAAATGTTTTTCTTGATTTCCAATCATATTTGTAAAGGAATAGAGTTTAAAATTGAACAGGAGGTTACTATGTTGCATCGCGAAACATCTGTAGGCAATATTTTACTCGAAAGTTGTAAATCTTTTTACAAATACTTCAGTTAACAGCTTCACCCCTTTGCTTTGTAATAAAACAAATAGTTATTACGTCATATAGTTAGTTTTTGACCGTTTGCGTCAATTCAATAGCTCTCTAGCTCTTCGACTATCTCCACACCGATCAACCCAATGTTCCTTGACGTGAAAAAAGGACAAACATACTTTCACATTTATAAATCATAGTACATACACGTGTATATGAATTCACAGACATGTCATACAGCCATATTAGTTGCTGGCGGAAAGATATGTTTACATTCACATTCAAATACACGAGTTACGTCAAAAACTTATCGGCCCTTTATCAAAACTATTGACGTGAAGTGTCCGATAGAGGACCTTTTGAGAAACATGCATATCTTGCCGCTGATAGGTTCTCAGAGTGGTTAGGTCCAGCGGTTCTCAAACTTTTTAGTAGTTTTTATTGCGTTGCTTTTGTTTGCTACTGTAGCGCAGAGAATTTCAGTACAGAGACTTTTTTATTGGCACCTAAAATTTATATATACCGTATTTGTGATGTTGTATTATGAAATCATCGACATAATTATAGACTAGTAGTTTTTGCCCGGGGCTTCGCTCGCGTGAATTTTCCACGGGTACATTTATTTTTCCGAAATGAAAGGTATGACTTTCTCCGTTAGCGAACTACATGTATGCAAAATATCAAGAAGATTGGTTGAGCAGATAAAGCGCGAAGACGTAACAAACATACAGACTTACTGTCGCATTTATAATATTAGTAATTTATTATGTGTAGACCCCGCTAGTAACAAATAAAATATAACTGTTCATGACCATGATTTTATTTAAATAATTCCTTCTAACCTCGCCTCCTCAACACACTTGACAGATAAAACTGTCAACGCTCAAGATAAGGCGAATTTCTTCGAATCGAGACCAATTTATACAACGTTCCCCGAATGTTTGTATACAAAGAAAAACCAATTAGTTCACTAATTACTATGAGTTAAAGGATTTAGTGATTTTGAGAATGTGTTTTTTACATGTGCAGTATAATTTTATTTAAATCCATACTAATATTATAAAGAGAAAAGATTTATATTTTTGTTTTTTTTTTTTGTTTGTAATGAATAAACTCAAAAAACACTGGGCCGATTTTGATGAAAAAGAGAATAGACGAAAGGAGTGACGTAGACTTTTATTACGATTTTACCCTAGCGTTTTTAATAAATATAGTAAAATATATTTTTTATTTTAATTAAAAAAGAACTTTAAAATAATAATTTATTGATCTTTACAATGTTAAGTTCTGCCAGGTGTTAGTGTGAAATCAATATTTACCTCGGAAGCAATTACATTTTAAGGTTATGTTACAATTTAAGTGTGCACAATTATAGTGACATTTTGAGCTATGTAACAAAAAACTCCAAACATAAAGTAAAAGTTTATAGAAATCACTATAAAAATGTTTCGTAACAATGTGCCACGTGTGCCACATTTAATAAAATATGACATAATAAAAAAAACCTTATTTTTGTTTCGCGGTAAATCTATGTTTTACGATCTTTCACAGGATAGGATTGCCAGCCATAAAGAACCTTTAGGTTAAAAGGGTATTTCCTAGAGCGAAGCGGTCAAGTTGAAGCGGTACGATGGTGGTCTAGTGATTAAGACCTCGAAAGGTCCCAGGTTCGAAACCTACTCGTCCCACCCACATGCCAATTTGACTCATGTGTAATAGTTTTCATAGACCACCACTTGCTTTGATAATTTAGTGAATAAAATGGGGAAGGTAATGGCAAATTAATGGTGTGGTCCGTTAATTAAAGATGCTGTGGCCAGAGAAGCCTCATTTGTTTAACCTCTTGGCACTTTTATGTTTTCTGGGCATCACCCAACCCAAGGAAATTTGTCACTTTCTTTAATAAATTGTCTAAACAACAGTGAAAGCTTGATCAAAACCCGATCCATGGTTTAAAAGAAGAAAACTTAGAAAAAGACGCGGCGGGCGTCTTATACTCTCTCTCTCTCTCTCTCTCTCATCTGAGCGTATTCCCGTTTTCTTCCATAGCCGTTGAGCGTCGGAGCCCGCAGATTCCGCCTTCCTACATCGCACGCTTGACGGTATCACTAGTCAAGCATATCGTGTGATTACAATGAAACATGACTTATCAAATTACGCGGCCGTAATTCGTGCACTTTTAATGGCACCGAGGGTTGAAAACCGCGAATTCCGCGCGTCCAGCCAGATGTCGTTAGTGGTGAATGTGGCCATTGTAATTGACACCCGGGTGTCCAATTATATCAGTAATTTTTACAAACCTGTCCCGATTTGTCTGTCTGTAATTAAATATTGCTAGTTCAATTTCAATTACACACTTGTCTTAGTGAGTAAAAATCATCCCAGTCGCTTCAATTTCCATGACCCAAGATCGTCTCCCGACGAGAGAACTACGTTACTGCACGGGCATTTATTTTTTGTCACGGGTTGAGTAACACCAGATATTTTGGACGACAACAAAAGCTTGCGTCATAAATGATATTTCTCAAAAAAACTTATTTTACTCCATAAACCTAACTCAATATGAAAATTAGGTATTTTTCGAAAAAAAAAAAACAAAATCCATGCATATTCCTAGAAATGTCCAATGAGGTATCATGGTCATCCTTATTCTTTCATACGGATTCTTAATTATTCTTATGAACGCGAAAGTTTGGATGTGCGTGACGATTATTAGGTATTGAATCACAAAAAAACTACTGGACAGATTTTCATTAAATTCATTACACGGCGTAGAATTTATACTAGTTACCTACTTTTTATCCCGAAATTTTACTGGAGCCGGGCGATATTGACTTGGTACGAGTATTTAACTTTTGCAAAATGACACAAATCTAGACATTGTGTGAAAGTCTACTAAGTACTTAACAGTGTAATCAGTAAAGGTATTAGCGTCTCGTTTGTAAATATCCTATAAAAACTGACTATTAAAATGGCCGGGCTTGTGTGTTCTTACAGAGTTTCTTCCCATCTATATAAGGAACAGAAATATTTCACTTATGTTCGTCTTTCTATAGTTTGTTCACACGGTGTCCACATGTTGGTGGTAGAAAATCGGAAAAGAAAATACTTTCTTTTTTTATTAGAAAGCCGCTGTGTTTTACAGTTTATCAACTTAAAACTTGGTCATGAGGGTATATATATAAAAAAATCTGTAACTGGGCGATGTCTGTACATAGGAGATATTACAGAAAATTAATTATAGGGGTCTCGACTAATAGGAGCCAAAACATTTTTTTTTAATTTTTATTTGTCTGTCTGTATGTTTGTTTGCGCATCACGCAAAAACTACTAAATAGAATTTGGTGAGCTTCTAACAGTTGTCTAGAAAATGGTCTAGCTTTAATTCTGGTTGCTTAGAACTCCAGATATTGACAATAATAATTTATGAGCGCGCACGCACATAATAAACGCGGGTGAAACCGCGGGCAAAGGTTAGTTTGCAATAACTGTATAGTTACAAGGTAGAGGCGGCACGTACAATACAAGTTTAAAGGATTTGCCCATACAGGCATACAATATTAAATCATATACAAAATCGATTCGAATCAATTTAATACTTGCAATTCCAAAGGTAACGGTCCTACTACTTGTGTCGTCACATCTTCACTCATATCATAAACTGTCCGAGCTCGAACATCCAGGGGGGGATATGGAGTGGTCCTATTCTAGGGCGGAACCACACGCCAGTTATCACAATCAAAACTATTTCTTCTTCATTGTGGTATTCCTCATGGCTAAGGGTCATGGTTATTACGTTGAATGAAACACACATAATCACTTTCTTGATACTATAATATAATATTGATGGAGTGGTTCACCATTGCCTTCTCCATTTTACACAAAAGTTGATAATCTCACCAGAGTGGAAGCGGAAGTTTCCTCACGATGTTCTCCTTTAACGGAAGTAACACATTATTAGTCAGATTGGTATACAAGCTCATGCGGGACGAGTAGGATTCGAACCTGGGAACTTTCGGTTCACAGGCCTTAACCATTACACCACCACACCACCGCTTCTCCGTTAAAACTACACCATCACGTATTATACTATATTGCATAAAGTCACCCCTACCCCCTCCGCCACACGTGCGCACGCGCACGTGACACCAATCTCACTGATTGGATGATGGTATTCAAATATTGACGAAGAAAACTGGGGTCGTAAGTGTCTTAGAAAAGCGGGGATCATAAATACATATGAGCCATACGATTATATAGTTTTTTTCTAGAACATATCAACTCAATAGACACCAAATTTCATCAAAATCGGTCGAGCGGTTTAGCCGTCAAAGTGTAATAGATAGACACCGACTTTCGCATTTATAATACTAGCTGCGCCCCGGGGATTCACTCCCATGGGAATTTCGGAATGAAAAGTACCCTATGTGTTATTCCAGGTTATATTCTACCCGTGTACCAAATTTCATAACAATCCCTCTAGTCGATTTTGCGTGAAAAATAACAAACATACACACATACATTATAAATCATTTTGCGTTTATAATATTAGTAGAATTATCCAAAGAATAGATTATAATATAAAAGTTGAATAACAAAACACAGGTACAACACTTGGTTGTGGGAAGAATTTGTTTGAACGCGTGCAGAAATACGCGTGACAAAATGGCGTAATATTTTGTCAGTCGGCGGCGCGCACGTTCAAATGAACGTCAAAGTTGACCATTCAACTCACTCTAAAAATAAATAACGAATTCTTGACGTCTGAGTGACTATCTGTTTATTAAACAAACATACCGACAGAATTACCTATATCGCAAGTATACGTAAATAAGCAGGACACGAAATATTTATGACGTGTTTTTTATATTTTTTTGTTTGTACAAAAAAACTAGGTGCTAAATAAAAAATACTAGGTACAAAAATACTACTTGTTTTTTATCAGCGACTTCTTCGTACGTCCGCTAATAATTTATTATTGTTAATATATCGGCGGGTTCTAAGCAACTTATCGCGATGAAACCTATACCAGATTTTAAGTTAGACCATCTGCTATACAACTGTGAGAACTGCATCAAATTCCATTCAGTAGTTTTTGCGTCTTGCGCGAATAAATATACAGACAAACATTCTAAAAAAAAAGATGTTTTGGCTTCTAACTATAAGTCCCGTAATGATAATTCCCATAATATTGATTCATGATGACTGATTACAATATCGCCGTCGGCGCATCTAATTTTACTTCATTTTATGTGCAATAAAGGGATTTGCATCCTATTGCATTGTTCACAGTGAAATTTTCAATTAAAATTTATTGTAATTTATTGGGAAAAGTAATATTTAAAACTTTCTTAGTTACAACTATCTTTTTCACTTTTCTTATTATTTTTATGGCAATGCCTTTCAGACTTTTACTTTTGCTCATATTTTTTCCTATTTATAACTCCCTTTCTTCTATGATTATACGCACTTACATATATAGTTTTCTAGTTGATGGTTATATACAAAACTAGCTGCGCCCTGGAGCTTCGCTCCCGTGGGAATTTCGCTCGAGCTGTGTATGATGTGAGGTGATTTTTTAATGATTTTTTTTTTTACATTTTTATTCATCAGTAATGCTGGTACATACTCCTTTAGATATACAGACTTTTTACACATTGGCAATATTTTATCTACATGCTCAGTCCATGATTCTCAACAACTTTTAGTATAGGAGTAAGGAAAACGCGAAAAAAAATCAGCTGTTCTATACAAAATTAAATACCTACCTAAATATAGATCAGCTGATTTTTTTTCTCGATTTCAAGGTTGCTTCCATACGAAAAGTTGTTCAGTACCATCAACTGAGCATGTAGATAAAACAATGCCAATGTATAAGAAATCACCCTGTATATCTCGAGCTTACGCGATATAAATAACATAATAACGAGCTCACAGCACTCGATCCGGAGAACAATTTGCTTTGATTGTCACAACACTCACAATCATAGATGGGTTTTACCCAGTATATACCCAGTATCTTCATAAAAAACCCACTAGAGGGCAAGTGTATCTTATGTATGTTCCAGTAATTATGATGTCAAAGTTTTATTTATAATATTTTAAGTACTAAAATAACGATATTATAATTAGGTATTCTATATTTTTCAGCTTTATTTTTATTTATTTTATTTTAACATGTTCAAGGAGAACCAATAGCTTGCATTCTTAAAACTAGGTATATATCAATGGGTTACAGGAAGCCAATTATAGGTTCCCGCTGGTAATTACAGAAAAACTTAGATAAAAACGAATTTAGTTATGCAACACAATAGAACATACACATAATCAAGATACATAGATAATTTGAAAATCAAATTTTATTCTATGTCCCTGGCGCGGCATTTTGCGAAATATATACTTACCTATTCTGCGAAATTATTTTTTTCATATTCCCTGTTCCTTCCTCAGCCGCTAAAAGCCCAGAGTTCGGTTTATATTTCAAGTTTATTTTCAGCCCCATTATAAGCTGGAGGCGCATGGAGAGAATTAATTGGCCAGATAAGCAAACAAAGAAGTCAGAAGATCAAAGAAAGAAGAAGGTTATTGAAAGCAATAAAGACAAGAATAGGGAAACTTTATGAAATATCTGATTGAAGGAAAAATCGAAGCAAGAAGAGGAAAAGGAAAGCCAAGAAGGGCATTCCTAGATGAAATGAAAGAGAAGGCAGAGCTCGTGTCGTATAGGGAGGTGAAATCGATGGCTGAGGACAGAATAAGATGGAAAATGCTCCACCGACATGGAGCAACAAAATTCTTAAATTAATTGATGATATAAGCGTTATAACGTAATTAAATCAATGAACTTTTGTTTATATTGCAAAACAAAATAATTTATAGAACAGTAGGTATATTTAATGAATCATATATGTTGATAATATAACAAAGTTGGTCTAGCTTGCTTCATGCATATAACAAATAAACAACACAAAATACTGAACCGGTTTGACCGATTTTTTTTTTTAGAACATTCACTAATATCACCGCTAATGTCACCGTAGTCAGATACTACTAAGGATACCGAAGAACGTGCGAAGTGGAGAAGAAAAAGAAGTACCTAGGTAAAGCGGACCCTGGGTTCCAACGCTTTGTGGCTAAAGAAGTAACCGGGATAACGCTCAGAGGAGAGAGAGAGAGAGAGAGAGCTTTTATTACATGAAATAAATTTACATTACACAATTTTGTTATAAATATCACGCATATAACTACTAGTTTTGACTCTTAAAATAATTTAAACATTTTTCTGATAACTACAGGATCTTAAAAACTATGCAAAGTGGATATTAGACATAAAGAGACACAGATAAAGTATAGTAAAATCATATGATTAAATTTCCCGCCCTTTCATTGCACACAATAGCGATAAATTATTGTAAGGAAGGGACGTCACGTATTTTCTGCCACGTCAGCGCGCAGACGAGAAATGGCGGCGACTGCGCACGCGTGAAACAAGGAGTTGACGGCTCGAGAACGTATCCAATTACAAGAAATCACGATATTCTCTTGTGGTTTCCAATATGCATACTAATACGAGTAGATTTTCAAGTGTGGTTTTGAGATAAAAGTGCAAATAAATTATCACCTAAATCTTCCTCAGAAATGACACTATCTATTGGTGAAAACAGTATAACAATCCGTACAGTAGTTTTTCAGTTTCATGTAGACAAACAGACAGATGCGACAGCGACTCCTTTTTCTAATTATTTAGGTAAGGATTAATTATATCACATTCATCCTACATAGAACTCAATTATCAAAGGCAAAATATTCAAAAATGGAATGCACATTTTCACTTATTCCTTTTTGCATTCTAGCCGGCCAGTGCAGTAATAACACGAAAACAATCTATACAAAAACTTATTTTATTCGATAGAATAATTATGAAATGCTTACCTAATTTGACTATATATTACTGACTGTACGTAACACGTGTTGTGTGGTTGATACGCAATTACCATAGAATGTTGCTTGCCCAGCCGGGATGTGTATTTTACAGTTCTCCTATGAAATACAATGTATGTAGCTTTAACCCAACCGGTAAATTGGCAACAAGAGTATTTCCAAAGAGAGTTGACGTGAGGCAAGTTGCCGATTGTCGATCTTTAAAATTTAAGGTTTACTAGCTGCGCCCCAGGGCTTAGCTCCCATGGGAATTCCGAAATAAAAGTACCCTATGTCCGAAATAAAAGTCCAGGTTATATTCTACCTATGTACCAAATTTCATAACAATCCGTCCAGTGGATGTTGCGTGAAAGAGTAACAAACATACACACACATACATCCTCACGAACTTTCGCATTTATAATATTAGTAGAATAAGATATCCTACTATCCTATCCTAATATCATACCCTATTTTGTAATGAAACCGGGACCAAATTCAGATGAAAACAGACAAATCGAACGCACTGTGGCTGAGGAAAACGCTTAGAGAGAGATGACAGCAGAGACTTCTCCTTCACACAACGCAAGTTACTGTTTGCGTGTGTTAATATGTATAAAACCAAATGAACTTGTATATACTTTTGAGTTTCCTTCCCAAACGCTGATATATTACCCAATACCCTGCCTCTGAACCGAGAGGTCCCGGGTCCGATCCCCGGTCGGGTCATGATGGAAAATGATATTTTTCTGATTGATATTTTTTGAAAAGAAATTGGCCCGGCTCTTGGATGTTTATCTATATATGTATATGCTATAAAATAAAGTATCGTTGAGTTAGTATCCCATAACACAAGTCTCGAACTTACTTTCGGACTAGCTCAATCTGTGTGATTTGTCTTTATATATTTATATTTATTTAATACAAATAAAATATTGACGATAAATCACACGGCGACATTCCATTACACAAAATATTTATTCCCGTTTATTCGATCGTAAATAACTTAATATAACTGAGACTATTACTTTCACTCGGACAGTGCTTGGACAATGGTCAGACAATTGTCAGAATGTAAAATAATATCAATAAGAGCCGAGTGTTATGTGTGCGTGGTTGTTCTCAAGACATAACTGTAAAGTTGGGCCACGAAACACGCAGTTTAATTAGATCCTTATTTTAGTTCGGCTTTGCATAGGTGATACATAACTGCGTACACACACTGCAAACGGTGGCCACAAAAACTGTGACTATGTTGTGTAATGAAAAACTATAATATACTTTGCAATAAATTCCTTTATCTAGTGTTGAATATTTGGAAAGAGGATTTTTAGTTTTCGCTAATAAAGAAATTTTTAATCATGTGATGGTGGCGCTAGTGTGCAGTTATATATGTATCACTTTAAGGGTAAATAAAAGTCAGCGTTGAAAATGCTATTAATTTTTAAAGCCGTTGTTTTAGCACCCAACGTGCTCTATGAAGCGCGCCTCCCTCCTTGCACTTTTCAAGCTCCACTTGTTTACCCCATTGCGTTGGAAATTTGAGATATGCCTCGAAATGCACCCGTTTTGAAGCACACCTAAAAGGTGTGCTTCGGAATATTTAAGGTGTGCTTGAAAACGGGTCCGCATCGTGGAGAGGTCCGCACCTCTTAAATTTGACTATATGAACCAAATAGATAGGTCAGATTTGTGAAAAAACCTGTGCTATCATTTTGCGCACGCTTCTCTATGTCTACAAGAAGAGCGATCAAAGCCGCTGTGCTCGTGGCCACACCCGGTTTCAGCAACGTCCCGCGACATATCATTTTATCGTCTGTTATGTAACGGACTTCCAACAAGGATCGTTAACTATACGATCGTGTACTAGCCGTAAACTATAAGGATGTGTAGAGTGCATATGTGTGTGTATGTGTATATTGTCAATGTGTTGTATCACTGCGTATTTTATGGAATCCTAGTCATCTTACATAACATATGTTAATTGACGTCTTTGGGTCTGGTAATCTCCGAAACTACCGAACGGATTTAAAAAAATTTTCACCATTAGAAAGATACATTATCCAAAATTGCTATAGGCTATTATATTTTATCTCAAAATTCCCACGGGAGCGAAGCCACGGGAAACATCTAGTAGCTTATAAACATAATTATTCCTATTGGTATTCATAACAAGATTAGCCTAAATACTTACTCGTTTATATTAGAACTTAAATGACTGTGATAAATACCTGTTAAATTAAATACCAAGATATAAGCAATATTTCAAATTATGTACTTAGAATTCAATAGATAGGCTATACTGGCGTTGGTAAACTGGTGTTCGACATGTATCCGACATCTAGGAATTTGTACTTAGGTGCTTTGCTATCAGACATTTTGGATCTAGCTTGTTGTTGATTGTATCTAAACTTAGTGCAATATTATTCTAAAGTACGGTCAAAAATTTATTGGGAATTCACCCTTATTGCCGCCATGTTAAGATCTATATAAAGTTACTTGACATGTGGTCGATTGTAGGTCGATTCACATAGCTTTCATAAAATGGGATGTAGATTTATCTATACTAAGAATCTTTCTCTTATGTGAGCGTTTTCACAGCTCCTTCTAGGTATTAAGCGTTGGAGACCAGGGTTCACTTTGATTTTTTTTTTTCTTCACTCCTCGACATCCTTTGTCCGACTGATGACACGCATATCATTCTTTAATAGTTATTTTTTGTTTTTCTCTTCTGCCAGGACCAGGCGGAAGCAATATTGCCAGACATTTGTTCTCTACGTATATGACGACCTTGGTGGCGCAGTGGTAAAGTTCTTGCCTCTGAACCGTGAGGTCGCGGGTTCGATCCCCAGTCGGGTCATGATGGAAAATGATCTTTTTCTGATTGGCCCTGGTTTTGGACGTTTATCCATATGTATTCATTATAAAATATGGTATCGTTAAGTTAGTATCCCATAACACAAATCTCGAACTTACTTTGGGGCTAGCTCAATCTGTGTGATTTGTCCTAATATATTTATATTTATTTTTTTATTTGTATTTCGTCGATTTTCTTATACTATTAAACAGGCAGAAAAGCGTACGTCCACAATTGACGGAAGGTGGTCACCGCAGCATGCGACACTAGGGGTGTCAATAGCGCGTTTCCGACACAGAATAAATCCTTTCACTCCTTAAAGAAGTCATTGTTTTGTGTTAGCGCGCTGTTATATATCGGCGCGCGTCGTGCATTTAGTCTACAACACGACCAGCTCATTTTGATAAGACCACGCATGCTATCCTTTAATCCAGCTGGTAATTTTGCAGTTAACGTTTTTTCCTCGAAGGCCGTGGGCGGTTACCCACGGCAAATTGCCGGGGTATCGACAGGTTACATCTTTATGTGGTGCTATTTATAGTGTACGATTAATTCCGATTAATCGTACACTATATATTTTTATTGTCATTTTTTGTTTTTCCCTTCTGCCAGGACCAGGCGGCAAGCAATATTGCCAGACATTTGTTCTCTACGTACATGACGTGACATAAAATCCACAAAACGATCCGTCGTTTTGTGGATTTTATGAACATTTGGACAGTTTGTCTTTGATAAAATAAAATAAATGAGGCAGCTGTATCCTCTTGGCTGGCTACACTGGGTGTTTATCAATCGATCTTGATAATTCTATTTGGTATTGATATGTAATGATAAATAAATTAGTTCGTTTAAAAATATTAAGTTAGTAAGATAACGGATTTTTTAATTTTTATTTCATATTAATATAAAAGTAAATATTTAAAAGTAACTTTTTATAGATATTAACTTTTTAACGGAATAAAGGAAAAAGTACCGCCATTTCCAAACTATAATCAATTGAATACTTGCGCACTGTGAACACAACTGCACAATATATGGGACTTTGCACGTACCTTTTCTTTTATTTACTTTATTTAATGTAGCTGACTTTTATTAGGAAATATAATATAAAATACATTTTATTTAGCGTTATTTTTTCACCCGGTTTTAGGCATCATAGCCAATAGTCAAAATCATGAGTAGTCTCATACGAGAGCGACGTTAAGATATATAATCGTGTCGCATGTTCTAAAGCCGTATATTTTTTAATCGGGCGTCATTACCGATCGATCGACACCGGTAATGAGTGTGAGATGTGAGATGAAGTTAATTTATAAGTGCATTTAATAATGTGCCGTAATGAGGTAGGCCACCGTGATGGGATCTGAAATAGGAAGCTTGGAGAGATACACTCGTGTAATAAGTATTTTTAAATCTATCCCATCCCTGTGCCTGGCTAAGGTCCATCTCCCAACTTCATAAGCCGTTCTATTCGATGCCAAATCCAAGCATTTCTCTTTAAAGCTGCGCAGATCATCAATCCAATGGTTCCTTGGTCTGCCACGGTCAACAGCTCATCAACCTACCCAAAATCATAGCAATGATTTTACTCGCCCCCTATTAAACTAGTAACTTGATGTGCTGTTGACTGTATATTCTTTACAGGGAACATATAAATTATATAATTCATTACACAAACTGTAATGATTAAATATAATTTAAATTAAATGAAGTGCTTGTAAATAGCGTGCTTTAAGGTGAAATTGTACCGGTTTTTATTTTACACTGCACAAACTATTGCTAACAATTGGCAATAATACATACATATATGATATACTAGATGGGGCTTCGCTTCCGTGGGAATTTTGAGATAAAATATAGCCTATAGCAATCTTGGATAATGTACCTTTTTAATGGTGAAATAATTTTTGAAATCGGTTCAGTAATTTCGGAGTTTACCCGCCTCAAACGTACACACTCACAAACGCTACCCTCTTTATAATAATAGTATAGATAATTACACCTGTACTCGGGCTGACTTGATGGCAGCTTCCGATGAAGCCACCGAAGTGCCTCGGTTTTGACAAGAATATATTTAGCATCCAAATAAGTAGAGCGTTGATTTGCCATTGACACGCAAAGAAGAAGAAGAAGAAGTTGGAAATGATAAACAAATCGAAGGAACTTTAACGACAAGAGCCTAGCTGTTAAATTCTGATGATGATGCACTTTTGCGAGTGGATTTTCATGATGAAACTTATTAGGTTTCCAAATAAATTTATGTTAAAAATTGACATTTTATTTTATACAAATTATAGCAAATCTGTTGATCGAACTTAGTATGGAAAGTTCACAATTTGATGTTTCAGTACTATTACGTAATTCAGACTATTAAAAGCGAACTAAAATTAAGAGTTTCACAAGAAAACTCGTAGATTTTATATCCAAAACATTCGGTTCTTTACGAGTGTCCCACTTCAGCAGTCATTTTAATTAAACTGCTTTATACATCTGTCTGTACGGAATGCAGTTGCAGAATGCGGATACTTCTATGGGCGCTATGTTTATTCTCCGAATGAAATTTGAAACGTGACGAATTTTGCTATTTTAATGTGTTAAACTGACGTCAAACGAAGTCTCCGTATAACATTGTTCATTTTAATTCTACACTTTTTATCTAGGTTGTACTTTTTGTCTAGGATGAAACATCTGAAACATCTGCAGGCCTACCATCAACTTTTACAAAACGATTCCAATGCAACTCAGTTCAATTTAGGAACCTAAAATCAATCGCATTCATACTAAAAATTAAGTCGATGGTACGAATTTGCGATGCAGTTCAGTTTAGGTCGCAATGTGGATCGCGTTAAGAGATGATGGTAAGCCCCCGTACATACTATTATTATAAAGAGGTAAGCGTTTGTGAATTTGTATGTTCGAGGCGGGGAATCTACGAAACTACCGAACCGATTTTAAAAAATATTTCACCATTAGAAAGGTACATTATCCAAGATTGCTATATTTTATCTCAAAATTTCGACGGGAGCGAAGCCCCGGGCAACATCTAGTACTTTATATAATACTTCGTACTTTAAATTATAAGTATGTTACATTTCAAGAAGATTGGTCGAGTATTATAAAGTACTAGCTTTTGTCCACAACTTCGTATGTGAGTAAAAATCCGTTTCCCGTGGGAATTTCAGGTAATCCCTTCTTAGTGCTCCCCTACGTTGTCCTAGGATCCTAAACACCAAATTTCAGCTTTCTACGCCCAGTAGTTTCGGCTGTGCGTTGTCTGTCAGTCAGTCACTCAGTAACGCAAGAGTTTTATATAGATACGGATAATTTAAGTTGTGGTGTGATATTCGTTGGAATTAGCATATGATTAGTTATTTTTAGCCATATATACAATGTTAAATCAATATTTTCTGGTTCTTCAAATTTCTACACTAGAATGCTTATTATAACCTACGATAAATCAGATTGATATGATATGGATATTTGGCTGGGACGCTTTTTTTTGCTTTTGAGCTGGAGAAGGATGGAAAAAATTACCTGGATAGAGAGAAAAAGCAATGAGGAAGTGCTGGAAATAGTAAACGATAAAAGAAGACTGCTCACAGAAATAGAAAATAGAAGGGGAAGAATGATCGGCCACTTGATACGACACGACGCCTTTTTTAAAACTATTTTTGAAGGAAAGGTGAAAGGAAGAAGAGGTCCAGGGAGACCGAGGAAGAGTCACGCGAGCAACTGAAAGAGAAGGCAGGTGTTGTGTCGTATCGAGACCTTAAAAGCAAAGCCGAGGATATAGAGACGTGGCGTACACTCCACCGACAAGAGCATAGCTCTTAAATAAGAAGGCTGGGACGCCGTCAACATAGGGTTACCAGTTAACTCACACTTCAAAAAGCGAGTCTCGGGGAAATGGTCCCGGAATGGGAGGACCGATCGCCCGTCTGTTACTTGCGCTGGCGTCCCCTACCAGGAAATAATAAACTTGTCAAAGGGCTATCATGAACTATATAAAAACACGTTGCACGTCATTACGTCCACACACGTTCTCACTTTTTTCTACACGGTATGCGAAAACGAAACAGCGTGTGGACGTTAGTTACGTGCTACGTGTTCGTATGTTTCGTGATAGGTCTTCAGTTAACGCAAGACGTGGCCGCCATACTTGCTAGATATAAATACCCGTACAATTTTGCACCTCTTCAGTTTCTGACGATATCGGTCTGTGGTATATTTAAATCACATCAAGACAACTAGGTCACACGTATTAGACAATAGAAACAGAAATTGGTGTAGTTGACCGAGCTAATTCAACAAAACACTTTGATGTCATTTCGACATTTTGAGATCAACGACTTTACTGATCATGTGGCCAAGAAATGACGTTACATTATGACGCGTAGTGTTGACATAATTAGAGCTGTAACGGCTTACTGTATCGATGTATTTATCCGTTGAAAATACCTATAGGCCGGACGAAAATTTGTTCTAGGCTTGAAGAAAGAATTTATATAAAATACGACCCGAAGTAGACTATATACATATTAATATTACAGTGCTCTAACTTAGCTTTAGCACAGCATAAAGATAAATTTTGAACAATCATTAGAATTAAAATTAATACGTGTCGCGGGCGCGAGTGATTTGTACTTATGTGTGAGGAATGTATTTTTAGTCTACAGCAATATTTATGACATAGAACTGTCAACGTCAGAATAAAGGGAAATTAAGAATCAAATCAATACAACAAAGAACGCGCTTTTAATAAATAAATAAATAAATATATATATTTATAATAATAATTGGAGACATTATTCCTGACTGATGAGCGCGTTCAGGTGTTTTTTTATTTTTGTACGGAACCCTGAAAAGAAGAGGAAGGCCAAAGAAGAATTGATTTAGTGTATTCGGTATAACAGATCTGTTAACATCAGATATAAGGAGAAGTGGAGACTTATATAAATATATAGGGAATAATCACACAGATTGTGCTAGCCCCAAAGTAAGTTCGAGACTTGTGTTATGGGATACTAACTCAACATAAGCATCCAAGACCCAGGTCAATCTCAAAAAGATAATTTACCATGTTGAATTGACCGGGGATCGAACCTGGGACCTCCGGCATGATGACCATTAGGCCGCTGCGGTCGATCAAGTGTGATAAAGTGGGATAAGGGTAGGCGAATGTTGATTGCTGTCTCGCTCGCTATACCTAATACACTATCGTTTAATATTTGTTAATTGACGTCCTTGGAGAAAAGTCTGCGGTGAAGTTTGTTGCGCCGCTTCTTCTTTAGAAGTCGGCAGTAGACTTAGTTTAAGTAATTTTTTGACGTCAATAAGTGACGGATATCATCCTAAATTGAATAAACAATTTTGAATTTGAATACTTCATGAACAGTTCGTCAAACTTTGGCGGATTCAACATAAATTGCTGGTTTTTCATTGTGGTAAATTAAATATCTCATATAAACTACGCAACGTTCATTCGTTGTCGTTCGCATCGTCATCTGTCTGCAGTGTAGCCAGTATTACATAATACCTACATCTATCAACTTTGCAATACGTTCAAAATAATTTAAGTGCACCTAATTATTTATCAGATACATTTTAAGACTGTGATCCATTGCGCACAGTAGCTTACGTCCGCTTGTGTAAGGGATTAGATAAGATAATCACTGTTATATGTTCTTATAACATAGATAAGAATTCTGTCAACACGTTGGAAATTTTACATAGCTTTGAAAAAAACCGCTCGAAACAATTGTCAAGCACTCAGTCTCTTGTCGATGTCGACAGTCCCATTTTCTGTCATTGTCGGATTTGTTTATAAAAAGTCATAGAGTCAGTCAAGGTCCAAGTTGAAAAGAGACAGAACGCCGCTACAGTGTGAAATAAAAATTAACAGGACAAGAAAATAATTCCTATAACTCCCAAGGCCTATAATGAGTCAGATTGCTTCTTTTTTAAACACGATTGTAAGTAATTAGGAACAATAACACGCTTATCGTATGAAGAATGCATTGTTGAACTTTCCTTCCTTCCTCGGTTTTCTATAGGATTTATTATGATAGGAATGTTAGAGTAACTATTTCTATAGAGCGTAACGTAGCATACAGAAAGGGCTCTCTAGAGCATGATAGTTTTCTCTAGGAACCTGGAAGATATTGACCTAAAATAGATCAGTCACTCGTCTAATATTTTTTGCTGGCTTGACAGGAAAACATTTTTTTTTAAATGTTAAAATATTGATTTGTATTTTGTAATGATGGTTTTACTTTATATTTGCATTAATTAGTTAACATAACAAATATTTAGGAAAATGGAAGGTTTTTGTTAAGATTATAAAATCAAAATTGTTTACTAACCTATTACCCTTAGCCCTTTCGTAGGCCCTTTCACTTGACTGATGAGACTCTCGGCTCTGTCTACCCTGTTAGTAAAGACGTGATATTAATCTGTATCATAAGTAATTAACAGTGCAATTAATACAATACAATACAATACTCTTTATTGCACCAAAAGCGAAATTACAAAAAGTAACAGTTAAAACAAATAAAATTAACAGTTTGTTTAATAACGTATAAGTACGTTAATGCATAAGTGAATACAATATTTATTGTAATTATTAAAATTAATATGATTTATTCGGTATTTATTAGATTCGAGTTCGACTGATGAGATTGAAATTTATATAACTGAAGCGGTATTTGTTACAACTTGTGGTTATTTTTAAATTTTCATAACTAAAAAATATATAGTCAAAAAATAATGAAAACAAAGTAATAAATAAGACCTCACGGACCTGAGTGCTCCCTGGGGAGGCCCCTGTTCCTCACCTCCGCCTTCCTTCCCCAAAGTCGGAGTGGAAACCGACCCCTACCTAACAGGACCCCTACCTCTGGCTTGCCTTCATCGGCCGGCCAGACTGGAGTCGCGAGACCTGCTCATGGGCATATCATTTTATTGATATATCCGCGAGCGGGCTTTGGCGGGAGACCTACACAACATCAAAACTCTCCAAAGGGCCTCTACGTGTTGGATCCATATCCCCACGCAAGCCTCTCAAAGGACCGGACTTAGTGCCGTGAATTTATAAAAGGAGATACATAATAATAATAATATTTTTTTTAGGAATAATTACACAGATTGAGCTAGCCCCAAAGTAAGTTCAAGACTTGTGATAGGGATACTAATTCAACGATACTGTATTTTATATATAAACATCCAAGACCCGGGCCAATCAGAAAAATATCATTTTCCTTCATGACACGACCGGGGATCGAACCCCGGGGACCGGGGACCTCTCGGTTCAGAGGTATGTAACTTTCGAAAATTTAAAACTACATTTATAAAAACATCTACGAAATACTAAAAACAACAAAAAAAATAATATGACACAAACAAAATCCTTAAACGTATTAAATTTGTTGAAAAAAAAACGATAATTTTAAATCATTATTCGTAGTTTACATTACATATGTTTGACGCACGTAGATTAAAATAAATATTTATAATTTCTAAAATGTTAAAATTATACATTATATTTTCGGGCAGTGAGCGCGCTCTACATAAGAAGCCATACTACCTCTATTGCTAAACTTTCCCATACTATATCTAACAATTGATTGTTTTGACGTTAATCAATATATAGTTAACAGCCAATGATCATGTCATCTTTGTAGTGTTGTGTCTCTTGAACAGTGCGGTCGATTGTTTTAGAAAAAATGTAGTAATATTGTTTTAAATTTTTTTTTATTACGTATTGGGGTAGGCTGCTTTGATTGATTGTGAGTTTGTGATTTAATTAATAATTATTTATTATCAACTGACAATTTTAGTTTGAATTAACAATTTGTGTTTTTTTTTTTTAATTTATTGCCGATTTTATGGAGTGCAATGTTTTTAGGGTTCCGTTTTGTGGTTTTTATTTTATTTTAACATATAACTGAAATTCCTTGATTTTGTTGTTGTATTATATCATTGTCATCTTCAAATTATATCGTTACATAAAAATAATATATTTAAGCCAAATATTTTTCAATTATTAATTGAAAACAAAAAAGCTTCGCTTTTCGTTTACTGATAATTTATCAAACAAAAAAAAAATACACTAAATGGTACTTTTAATAAATAACATATCACTAATAGTATGTACATTTTAATAAATAACAATAAATACAATATACTTTTTGTTTCGCCAATTGTCGAATCGCGTGGTGCGTTTGGATGTTTCGCACCGTATTTAAAGAAAAAATCTGTGTCCTTTTTTTCAAACCTTTTAAATCTTTTATTTTTAATTCTTTAAATCTTTTTTTTCAATCTTTTATTTTCTTTGTTACAGATATAATGAACCGCTAATACGCCCGACGCGAACACCGAACGAGTTTTTAATTTTTGCCAAGTGACATAAATCAGTGTATATGTGTGAGAAGCACTTCGACAAGATGACGAACATTAGTCCGGAGACGAGAATCATGATATCGAGGCCTCAGGATGGCCGAGGGACTTACAGGAGACAGGTTAGTACAGCAATACATACTTCTATACTTAAGAGGATTATTAAGTTCATCTAATAAATATAATAAACGTAAAGAGGGAAGAGCAATAAAAATTAAAGTAATAACAGGTAAAATAGTTCAAATTAATTCAATTATTTGACCTTCTAAAAAAAAATCGATTTATTTTTTATTTTTTTTTAAATAAGTTAATTATTAAATAACCTACTAAAATTTTAATTATAGTTAAAATAATTAATGTATGATCGTGAAAAAAAAAATGTTCTATTAATGGGGAAGCTTTATTTTGAAGATTAAAATTTGATCATGTTTCAATTACTAAAAAAAGGATAGCTGAAGAGTAGGGAGATAATATTATAATTCTGCTTATATCACAATTCGGGTTACGATAGGAATTGTTTATCGGGTCAGGTTAGGAAGCGGGTTAAGTTCGTAATAAATATTGTATTTTTTTTTTTAGTTTCTAATCTAACACGCGACCGGGTTACGATTTTGGGTCAGGTTCGGAATAATCCATCTGAACCGGCTGGGACGATTTTGATGACATTTGTAATAGATGTAGCAAATACTGAGCAAATTGGTTTATACAGACGGTCGGAAAGACAGACGAGTACGAGTAATCCTATAAGTGTTCCGTTTTTTATTTTTGTACGGAACTCTAATAAGAACGAGAGTACCTACTTGAAACAAAGTGTAATGAGCGCATCCCAATGGCACATAGTATCTCACTGAATCTTCTCCGAATAAAAAGTTACTAAAATACCTAACAATTCTACATCAGCTTCGGCTGTGAACTATTTTTCACTAGTTCTATTGAGAATTATTGTCAAAATTCCAATCGCAGTTCAATGACCCCATGCAATTCGGGAAACATTCACCGATAGCGAGGACATGTTGCCAAACTGCGGAAACAAAATATGTGTTCTATTTTTAAAGCCATGCCGAGTAGGTAATTAGAAAAAAAATATTTTTGTTTTTTTTTTTTTGGGAAATAATTTGGAAAATAATAATTTTAGTAAACATATGGCATTGTTCACATCACATGCCATTCGAGTTATTAATTAATAGGAGCTGCTCCACCCCTCAAGGGATTTTGTCTTACAATATTTTACAGAACACGAAATATATCTTAATCTATTAGAATTATTATTAAATGAACACAAAAAAAACGATCCATTTTAACAAAATTTAGCAAATAAAAAAGAATAAATTGTGACAATTTGTTTTCCATTGGTATTTTTGTTGATCGTAATTAATTTTCTATCATATTGACGCAGTTCTACGTTGCATCCTCAGTTAGAACCCATGTTTAGCGTCCCTTTCCCACAATTTTCTACACATTAATTTCTTATTTAATTTAAATTAGTTCTTTTCATTATTTTGTGTTCTGAATCAAGCTCAATGAATCAATGTAAAAAAATGCTTAAACTTAAAATTTGAAATATTTGCCGCGATTTTACAATCGGTTTGACGTCAACCCTCTGTTTGACTATCCTTGTCAAAAAGTATAAATATATTTAACACTTTTATTTAAAATTAAAATTTAAAATTAGGTACTCATTACTAGATGCCTTTGTTAAAACTAGACTTAACTAATGCTCAAAATTTAATATCAGTTAAAACTAGTTCTTACTGGGCAACACGCGTTTTTCCGAAGAGACCCAGTTAAAACAGTTCCGACCAAGGTCGTAGTTCATAGTACCTTATTCTGATTGGTCGCGAGACGTCACCTGAAAGCGTAAGATTAATATTTTTACTAGGTACTTACTATGACTCTGTGATCTAGATATTTTTAATAAATATTTTTAAAACTATATCTTGTTTTCAGCCCCAAATTAGTTTCTCTAGTGCTGGTTTTAACTAAAGCTCGAAGTGGCAACTAGTTTTATCTGAAAATCAAATATATCAGTGGTAAATTCTAGTTTTGACTAGTTATTTCTAGATTTAACAAAGGCATTTAGCAAAAACTAGTACCTATTACCTAGAAAAAACGAGTTCTAACGAAAAACGGGTTTAAACTATAACATATATGCTAATTCATTTGGCATGATCACTCGCTCTATCTACGTCCTATACAAAATTCTATGGACATACCTCTCAAAATTTAATTACCGTCGTACACAGCCTTATGCTTATGTTTAATAGGTCGATATTGTCCTGTCATAGCGATAATGTGTGAATTGTTACCGGGGCCAGAATATGAGGCAGTGTGTCGGTCATTGACCCGCACAACATGTTCGGGACAATCTAGTCGACGCTTTCAGATAAAGTGCATAGTGATGGGATTGTTTCAGAATATCGACGTGTTTATCGATATCGATACTCTTACATGGTTTTAGGTGCCATAGTGTTTGTAACTGTATTTTCTTTTGTAAGACAAATTAAAAAGTAAAGTCTATTTGTAGTTGTTATTTGAATAATATAATAATTCAACTCTCTTTGGATGAGAATTGATTTATTTTAATGTTCGTAGTTGTGTTCCTACTTTATTAAAATTAATAATTTTAACATAATTTAATTTCTTTAATTTCTCAAAAAAATTGTATTACCAGATTTTACAGATTTGTCTGTCCTTATGTATGCTTAGATCTTTAAAACTACAAAACTGATTTTGATGCGGGTTTTTTTAAATAGATAAGTGTGATTCCTGAGGAAGCTTTAAGTGTATAATTTATTAAGGTTTTACCCGAGCGAAGCCGGCACGAGTCGCTAGTGTGTCATAACCATAAAATTAGAATGTGTCGCGAGTACAATATTTCATACCAAGCTCATGACTCGGATCGTGTACCTGAAATCTATTTTTTTAACCGTAAATTATTTCAAAAACAAAGTTCGCTTGCTAATCTAAAAAATTAAAATTAAAATTAATCTCTTAGTTTCACATTTCAATTCTTTTGGCATTTTTAATTTAAATTATTGCATTAAATTTTCACATCTTCTAACGCTTTATTATCATAACTATATTATTTATTGTCATACTCATGTTTTCTTGTTAGAATTATAATTTTTATCATGCTGTGTGTACCCGCTTTTGGTCTTACAACCAGCCTTGTACATGGTTGATTGTTTTTTTACCATAAGAGTGTATAAGTTGTAAACTGTTGTGTGCATCAATAAATAAATAAAAAAATATATCGATAACTCATTTTGGTCGTTACTACGAATCCATTCTCACATACTTGGTGTTGGTAACATTGATCGACTGTGTAGTTCTGCGTGTAGTGGTTAATGTAACACCCTATATCTATATCTTGGTACAATACACGGTAATTTCGGCTATTCAAAAATCGAAGAATAAAAAATGCATTAATAGAATTCTAAACGTGAATATTGATGTTTTTCTACGCGTTTTCAAAAGTATTAGTTACATTACAGTTGTAAAATGACAGCTGAATCTTCACGGGAATTGTTTTTACGACGACCTCGGTGGCGCTGTGCTAAAGTGATTGCCTCTGAGCCGAGAGGTCCTGGGTTCGAAATGATGGAAAATGATCTTTTTCTGATTGGCCCGGCTCGTGGATGTTTATCTATATAATGTATTTGTTATAAAATATAGTATCGTTGAGTTAGTATCCCATAACACAAGTCTCGAACTTACTTTGGGGCAAACTATGTGATTTGTCCTTATGATTTTTTTTTACGCTGCACCCGGACTTCGCGGCTTCACAACCCCGAACCCAACTGAGATGCCATCCATGCACGGGCGCCTTTTATACCTATATTTTTGCAATTAATATGTAACACGAAAATTATCAATTTTATTAATTGATTCATAAAGATTATTGAAAGTTAGAGACTGGCAATCGTAGCCCAAAAAAAAATATTTTAAACCTTCCAAATTTAAAAACCAGTGCGATCTCCCTCCCGCAGATACTAGCAGCTCTCGCTGTCTCGCTCGGGCCGTTCGCAGCAGGATTGAGCAAAGGTTACATGTCACCAGCTCTGGACTCTATGCAAGAATCCAGGTTGAGGTTCCCTGTGAGCGATCAGCAGGCTAGCTGGATTGCTAGCTTAAGTTTGTTAGGTAAGTCTTTATTTATTTATTTATATTTAGGAAGACTTACAGCTAAAGAACACGTAAATAGAAATGAAAGTTAAAAACAGGAAGCCAATTAAAAGTCTCCAGATAGAAGAGAAGTAAGAAATTGAAAAGATCAAGCGTGTAAACAGGCTGTCACATGAAAAACAATAGCCTGAACTAAGTTCTATAGTATTATAGTAGCCGAGCGCGCTAACCATTAACTCATTTTTGACGACCTCGGTGGTGCAGTGGCAAGGTTCTTGCCACTGAACCAAGAGGTCCCGGGTTCGATCCCCAGCCGGGTCATGATGGAAAATGATCTTTTTCTGATTGGTCCGGGTCTTGGATGTTTATCTATATATGTATTTGTTATAAAATATAGTATCGTTGAGTTAGTATCCCATAACACAAGTCTCGAACTTACTTTGGGGCTAGCTCAATCTGTGTGATTCGTCCTAATATAATTATTTAATTATAATTATTTATTTATTTATTTTTGCCTCACTGAGCTCGATGGCTCAGTGGTTAGCGCGCTCGGCTACTATAATAGCGGTTAAATCACTTTCACCATGGTCGGTCATTGGATGGGTGACCAGCTATATTCTCACGAATTCTTCTGTGCTTCCGAAAGCATGTTAAACCGTTGGTCCCAATTGAAATTGCGTTAAAATCTACCCCGTGGTGGGTCATGAGTCATTCTACTTATCCATTTTTAGGGAAGGCCAGTGTCCCAGCAGTAGGGACGATTACCTAAGCGGCTGATGATGATTGTCCCACTGCTGGGCATATGTCTCCTCCATTGCCTTCCAAACAACTCTATACAAAACAATAATGATAATACGTCATTAATTGACGGCAAATAATAAGAATAGAAGAGATAAAATCATCTATCATCAATAACATTTATTCCTATAGAAATCTTCCATTATCGAATTCGAAAAAACACATTCGATATTGAGAATAAGGAAATATCGAGAGAACAAACATCTCTAAAACGGAAATCGGATTTTTTTAGTTACATAGAATTGACAAGAATCCATATATTTCTCTGTAACATTATCATGTTAGCGCACAATAAAGTACATCGTCAGATGGTATACGGACACATGTCATGATTGTGATCGAGGGCTGATGAAAAAAAGAACTTAAATATATAAAGTACTTAACGTAAACTCTCAGTTTGTTTAATTTATCCAATTTATATAACGGCACTTTTGTGTTTGTGTTTTTTATATATAAATATACATTTATATATGTATTGTATATATATAGAAATCACAAATTATATAGCCTATTGAGTGTGTTGCCCTGCGGGTAAGTGGTTAAAATAAAAAAATCTTTCAGCCCTTTGGTCACGAGATATCTAGACTTTTTTGAAATATAATTAAAAAGCTAATGACTATGTATAAAATTACAGTTACTCAAAAATAAATCCTAACTAATATTATAAATATAAAAGCGCGTTTGTTTGTTACCTCTTCACGCTCTATATATTCAACCAATCTCCTTGAAATTTTGCATATATATATATATATATATATATATTGTTTGAAATATGGAGAAGGATATAGGGCACTTGCATTCAAGAAAAATAACTGTTCCCATGGAAAAGTTACGCGGACGAAGCCTCGAGCAAAAGCAAGTACAACTATATTTTCAAGTGTAAACTTTGATATGTCGAAGCTTCCTCATACTAAAAGACTGTTAGTTGCCACTTCTACATACTTTTATGATTTCTGTGGTCCCCCGTATTTCATTCCGACATATTCGCAATGTTGTTCCTATTGTTACAACAACACGGACAAATTAAATGTTACTTCAATGCGAAGTAATATTCGAGAGCGGCTGGCATGTTTATTTTTCCGGGTTGTAAACTTTCAGAGGCCAACGAATACAAATATATTGTGATTTTCTGTATAAGTACATTTCGTACCGTTATTGGGTTTTCATGAAATTGAATTGTGAATTACCTTTTAAATATATCTATATACCTCCTAAGTTGTATACACTTGGAGTACCTACAGGATTGCGGTGGTGGTGTAATGGTTAAGACGCCCGCCTGTGGATCGAAAGGTCCCAGGTTCGTATCCTACTCGTGCCACATGAGTTTGTATACAAATCTGACTCATATATAGTAGTTTTCATCGACCACCACTTGCTTCCGGTGAAGGAAAACATCGTGAGGAAACCTGCACACTGGTTGATTATTAACTCGCGTGTGAAATGGAGAAGGCAATGGCAAATTACTCCATTAATAATGCCAAGAAAGTTGTTGTGTGTGTTTCATTCCACGTAATAACGACGACCCTCAGCCGTGAGGAATACGACTACCAAGAGAGACCAACAGGATTAATTTTCTTACTTTTCTCCTCCACTGTGCACGGTCTTCGGTTAGTATTAGTTTTTACAACGGTACAAATTTGGTACACGGCTAGAATATAACCTATGTGTTAACATAGGGTAGGTACTTTTTATCACGAAATTCCCACGGGAGCAAAGCCCCGGGCCGCGGCTAGTATTGCTATAATTTTGTCTTCTATAGCCAATACGTGTCGCTACTCTGAACTGCAAATGGACAAGTCACATATGTCGTAGAGGAGACGGAACACGATACCCGTTATGGAGAAGTTCTGAAACCTGGCGTGCATTGGAGGAAGCTTATGTCCTGTTGTGGAGAAGAAGAGAATCAATACAAATAGCAATAAAATCACAACATTGCATAGTTACATAACAATTATATATGGCGATGTGTTACGATTATTGCATCAAAGTGACTATTAAGTCGTATTTCACTTTGCAAGCTATTATCTGTACAGCACTAATGTTAAACTCGTCGACAGATGGTGATTATCGCTTGTACAGTTAGCATAAAAAGTTATGACTAAGATTGTTAATAACTATACCACAAATATTGAAACGTTGTGATAATAAATTATTTGGAAAAAAAACCACCTGAGCAGTTAAGATTTTTGGCATTATACACACAAATACAACAATTAAGTAACTACTTAACCTCGTAGGGTTTATTTAAGTTCGACGAATCGCTAATACATTTTATTCTGGAGAATAGTTGAGTATTACGGATAAAATATTAAGATAGGTAGATAGATAAAATATTTTCCTTCAATCAGATATTTCATAAAGTTTTCGTGTCGTATAAGGTAAAGAGGAAAAGGAAAGCCAAGAAGAGCATTTCTATATGAAATAAAAGAGAAGGCAGAGCTCGTGTCGTATAGGGAGGTGAAAATGTATGAAGATGTTGATGATAAAACATTTATTTGTAAAACAACAACACAATACACAACCAAACTAAAAACACAAAATAAAAACAGTATTCATAAGCATAATTGAAGAGCAAGTGTTCTATGTTGCAGCAATACAAAAAGGCCCGTCTCAGTGCTCATATCACAGAGCGGCGATACACTGATTTTCAGATGAGACCTGAATCAATGAGCGAACGGTGTGTGTGTATATTAACAGTGAGGAAAGAGATATATAACTACAATTGATATATTACTTATACAAAAAACCCAATGTACATACACGTACCCAACATAATATAAAGAAAAAAAATACTACATAGGTAAATTAGTAAAGGATGCTAAAGTACATAAATAATAGATTACAATACATACAATTTACTAAAAATAAAATAAACAATTTAAAAATAAAGTTTACTTTAGTGGCAACACCCGCTACCGGCGGCGAAGTGTGTACAGTTAATTTTTTGTGAATTTAGAAGGTAGGCTCGAAATTTACTTTTAAAGTTACAAATAGAAGAAATAAGTCGAATCGTTTCGGAAGCTGCCTCTAAATGTAACCGTCCTGGGTCGATATACCAGCAAAGGAGGACGACAAGATCTGGCATTGGGATTACGTTTGAATTGAATTTAATTAAGATATAATTGAAGTATTTATTATATTTAATTTTGCATTAATTTGCTGACTATACAAAACCCCGGCCCGCACCTAGTGATTACAATCGTAGCGATACGCTGTAAGCCAAAGTACAGTCGGAATTATAAGCCCTTATCGACAGTTGTTTTGATGGTTTTAAGCTGCGATTCCATAGCTTTGTATCGCATAGCATCGCCTAACTACATAAGTGTAGCTACGCACTACGCGTAGTATTCAATAGGTTTGCAATCTTGTGATTCCTAGCGCGGATACGTATTCGTTTTCTCAGATGTTGGTCTGTGCCTTTGTCTGTATATGGCATTGGTGTTTTCTGTATTTGTCTCCATTGGACTCGCGATACTAGTTTATCACTTAGTGTGGGTCGTTGTGTCTATTTATTTTTGTCTATTTAGATCCAATAAGTGGCTGTTTTTGATAACTTACTTTCGGCTTCATATTTTGTGAAGACGGTTGTGGAAACAAAAATTTGTCTAACTATTCATGAGATACAGGCTGGTGTCAGACAGACGGACAGTGGAATCTTATTAATTTTCTCTCCCTCCCTTTTAACTTTTTGGGTACGGAATATTTTTATACCCTAATATAATTAATATTTTTCTGTATCGCATGTAGCTTGTACATAGCTATGGAGTCGTGTCTTTATTTAGTACTCAGTTACGAAGATTCATCAGTTATTTTCAACTTGTTTGGATGTTGTTAATTGGGTATGGCGGTGTGTTAACTGGCTTGTTTTATTGTTTTTTGTTTAGCATTTGTGGGCATCATTTTTCTTTGTCTTCCAAGAACGACTTCGTATTATACCTATTCATTTTTAAAATTGGAACAGGTACAGCGGATCTTGGCTTAACAGCTGAGGAAGTAACTGTCAAAACGTCTAGTTGAGAGATGGATACTCATTCTAAAAACTGATTAGTTAGTTTAATTTTAATTCTGAAAATAAATACGCAATTAGTATTAGAGTTTTCTGGCTGGCTATTATACATAAACACGTGAAATGTCTATAAGATGTTAACCCAGGATTCTGATGAAATTTAGATTCATAATTAGTTTGGGAACTTGACCATTTACCGGGATGAAATGTATCTATTTAACCCGGTATATAAGGTACCTACATACCAAATTTCAAGCAAATCGGTCCTGTAGATTTCGAGTGATGCGCGTTCAGACAAACAGACAGACAGACAGACGTCATCTATATCAGTAACTAAGTATATTCCATGAAGAATTTTTAAAAAATATCCAATGTACAAATTTGGCTTTTCTTCAATTTTATTATATGTATTGATATGAAATTTACAAATACAGCAAAAAACATGTTTTTTCAGCAATATATAAATATGTTGTTTATTTATTACGATAGATATATTAATGGTGTAATGTTCCATTGTTTAAGTTTTATTTTCGTTGACGTCTTATATGATTGTCATTATAGTAATGAAAATATGAATGGAATTCCCTGTAAGAAATATGACGAAATATCGTTAGTCATACATAAGTTAAACATAGAAATTTGTTATGATTATCTAATATGTTGCGTATGAATATGTGATCAACAATATAGTAATGAAATTACAAAAAAAAAAAATAGCCGCGAAAGCGAAATAGACAGACAGATTTTCACATAATATTGATATGGATTATTCAAAAAGTTTGTGGGCATTTCGGAACGACCGCTGCTGAGAAGAAATGTCGAAAGAAATTCATTTAAATAATGTTGGTCCCTATCAGAAGGGGTTTTGTATAGGTAATATATTTTGTGTAAAATTATAAGGTTATTGTATATAACTTTGTATATAACATAACCTGTGGCCTGATTAAAAACGAAATGTTAACTTCAAATTTCCGCGAAGCAATTGGAAATAATAATGAGAAGAATAAATTCTGGAATCGAGCGGGAATTCGTACATTTTATTGTTTAAATAAACCCTTAATCAAATCACCTATTGTGTGTTTGTCTTCACGTTTCTGATCGGCGCCGGCGCCTGCATAATTCACGAACATACACACAGACATCGCAACACAAACGACGGATAAATAAGCAAATGTATTCTTAGTGAAAGTGTATTTGGGCACCAACGTTGGCCACATATGGATCGTGGCAAGATATGAACTTTTACAATAGGAACCCAGGTTCGAGTACTACTCGTGCCACATGAGTTTGTATACCAATGTGACTCGTGTATTCATAGACCACCACTTGCTTCCGGTGAAGGGAAACATCGTGAGGAAACCTGCACAATGATTGACGGTTTAAGTTCACTAGTGTGTATGCGATTACTTGCCACTAGACGCTGTATTCGTAAAAGTCGTGTCAGATGCCTTTAGGCCGCCTGAATACAATAGCTATCATTTTGAGTAGGTTGTGCTGTTTACTAGATTAATAAATTCAAATTCAAAATTCTTTATTCAATTTAGGATGATATACATCACTTATTGACGTCAAAAAATGACTTAAACTAAGTCTACTGCCGGCTTCCAAAGCGCAGGTGAAGAAGAAGCGGCGCAACAAACTTCACCGCAGCCTATAAAAACGTTATTCACTGATTAGCCTCTGTATCATTATTCTTTGTATTCGTTCTTTCAATGTCAAATACTGAAGAGAGAGAGAGAGAGAGAGAGGGGCAAACCAAAGAAAAACTACTCCAAGTCTAATCAGAGAATTAAATATTTATTAATAAAGCGGTGAGGAAATAAACGCTTTACAGATTTGAAAATTAAAAATAAGGTGTCACACAAGTTTGAGGAGCATTATATACAGTCGCGTAGACAAATGAAAAGGTTAAAACAATTTAGATTGTCTCTTCGGAAAGTTTCGCGGAAAAGCTTTGGGCGTTAAGCTTTTGACGCATGAGCGTAAATAATTACATGCATTCCCACTTAAAACGAAAGAGAAATAGGTACATGTTTTGGCTTTGATATCTTAATATATATATATATATTTCTTTTCCTTTCATCAGTACTTGATCACAATCATAATATGTTTCAGTATACCTTTTGACCATGTACTTTATTGTGTACTTACATTGTTATATTACTGATAAAAAATTATACATAAATTCATATTTAAATAATGGTAAGCCCTTCTGGCATAATAGGGACCAATACTATTTGAATGAGTTTCTTTCGGCATTTCTTCTCAGCAGTGGTCGTTCCGAAATGCTAGTAGTTTGTAGCTTTGGTAAACATCATTTAATTTAGAATATGACGTGAAAAAATGCCTGTGAAGGCCTAATTTCTGAATAAATGATTCGATTTTGATTTAATTTAAATGAAAATTTGTCACTAGCATTTACTACCTACCTAATATTATAATTGCGATAATAAGTTTGATTGTTACTTCTTCACACTCTATCTACTCGACCAATCTTCTTGATATTTTGCATACATGCAGTTAGAAGTATGGAGAAGGACATAGGGTAGCTTTCATCCCAGAAAAATAACTGATCCCATGGGAAATTTGTGCAGGGGAAGCCGCGAGCAAAAGCTGGTATTAGTATAAAACAAAGTCGCTTCTCGCTGTTTGTCTGTCTTTATGTATGCTTAGATCTTTAAAACTACGCCACGGATTTTGATGCCGTTATTTTTAATAGATAGAATGATTCAAGGGGACGGCTGAGATGCATAATTGATAATGACTTTATCCGAGCGAAGCCTATAGATATTCTAACGACAATATTCACTTAAAGTTCTTCTTTTATTAATAAAAGCAATATTGCTTCCAGCAACCTTTAATATAAACAAAAAGAAATCCATCCGGTCTTTACGCCAAAAGCGGTAAAATATTAAAAGCACTTACGTTATTACATCGATTTTACGCAAAATTGCACAAAATGTATCAGTAATGGTGATTGCGGTAGCCTATAAAGTACACGATACTGCATTTTAAAACAATTCGGTTTAATGCAATTCAGCCTTTATTGCGATAACACAGGGTTTCTAATGGCGTGGGGGGATTTAAAACATGTTATTTGACTTCATGTAAAATCACTTTACAAGCGACACTTTAAAGAGGTAAATGTTGGAGAAATTAAAATTTATTTTGTGTTTGAAATATGTCGATGCGAGAATTGTAGCGAATCAAAATTTTGATGTTTTCAGTGGATTAAGTGATGAAATTTGGATTTTATGTTAAGTGCTAAGATATGTGTCAATAATTTATGCCGGAACGTATTCTCGAGCCGCTGAAAATAATAGTGAATATTCCTTCCTATATATCGAAATCGACGTTCTGAGTGGAATACCTCATGTTATGACTTATTTCACTCAGAGCACCAATTTGAATAGCTCTGACTGCAATAAATCTGTTATTTTACCTACACGTAGTCTTATGGATGGTTTGGATAAGTAGGATGGATTTTAAAGTTGGCCTTTTATATAAGAAGGTAGTCTACGGCGTCTGCCTGTCTGTTCGCGATGAACTTAAAAACTACTACACGGATTTTCAGGCGGTTTTCACCAATCTATAATGTGATTCCTGAGGAAGTTTCAGGTATATAATTTGTTATGTTTTCACCCGAGCAAAGCCGGGATTGGCCGTTAGTTTATTATAATATTTTAAAAATAAAAAAATACTTTTTGGTTACCCATCCTGAGACCGACCATTTCAAAGGTTGCTTAACCGCCACATAACTTTACGGAAATGTTGAAGATTCATCTATTGGCGCCACTGTAGTAATAATTTTGAAATAATATGAAGTTAAACACTTGATTAAGGAATGTTTCTGGACTTTATGAGATATTGATCTCTCATATTTCCGCGTGAAATTTACATTTTTATGCGTTTCTTGCACTCCGTTTTTTCTTGCAAGTCTTTTTTATTTAAACAATCTTACCATGCCTTTTTATGATTATCCAGGTATATTAATTAAAATAGGCATTTTTAGGTAATTACTTTCGTGGTTAATAAAATTTTTACTTTATAATATCATTTGAATTAATATTTGATTTATCTTCAAGAAAATTCAACAATAAGCACCAGCTGTGAACGTTGTTCATGTTAGGACTAGTAAAAAAACGGAGTTCTGCTCATCCTACTTCCTATGAAATTCGTCCTCCTAATTTTTAATATATATATAAGACCTATTGACGACCTCGGTGGCGCAGTGGTAAAGTTCTTGCCATTGAACCGAGAGGTCCCGGGTTCGATCCCCGGTCGGGTCATGATGGAAAATTATCTTTTTCTGATTGTCCCGGGTCTTGGATGTTTATCTATATATGTATTTGTTATAAAATATAGTATCGTTGAGTTAGTATCCCATAACACAAGTCTCGAACTTACTTTGGGGCTAGCTCAATCTGTGTGATTTGTTCTAATATATTTATTTATTTATTTATTATTTATCTATATTTGTTAATTGACGTCCTTGGAGAAAAGGCTGTGGTGAAGTTTGTTTCTTCTTCACCTGCGCTTTGGAAGTCGGCAGTAGACTTAGTTTAAGTCATTTTTTTGACGTCAATAAGTGATGTATATCATCCTAAATTGAATAAAGAAATTTGAATTTGAATTTATGAATATTATAGATTGAGATATTTGCAATGTCAGTTACTCATTCAAATACACGAGTTTACGCATAATATGAAATACAATAATTTAACATTTCAAAAACTCATTATTTCAAAAGTCAGTCACGTTGTACAGACAAACTCACTTCAGCGAGTTAATTTTGGTAAAACCATAATAAATATAAATAAATATATTAGGACAAATCACACAGATTGAGCTAGCCCCAAAGTAAGTTCTAGACTTGTGTTATGGGATACTAACTCAACGATACTATATTTTATAACAAATACATATATAGGTAAACATCCAAGACCCAGGCCAGTCAGAAAAATATCATTTTCCATCATGAGCCGACCGGGGATCAAACCCGGGACCACTCGGTCCACAGGCAAGCACTTTTACCACTGCGCCACCGAGGTCGTCGTATAATAAAATATTTGAACCACACTATATATTGGTGAAAACTGTATAAAAATCTGTCCGTTACTTTTTCAGTTTATCCCGTTCATACAGACTTCCCTTTATTTATATGTAAGGATATTAGAGATGTACCTACATAACGTTATTATATAATGAGCTTAATGAGCGAAAACGCGCTTAATATTTTATTATAACCACCATTTAATTGAATGGATAAACCATTAGAAAAGCAAGAAAGTGAAAAGATTATTAGAAAGTCGCATGTAATTAACGGTTTTATATTGTACTAGCGACCCGTACCGGCTTCGGGCAAAACTGTATGAAAATCCGTCCGGTAACTGACGCGACAGAGAACATATAATAAAACAGCTCTCTGCCGTGTCTGTCTGTGTGTCAATATATATATATATATCCGTTATAGTGCCTATTTTTCTCCTATCAATGGTCACGTGCGCGCAATATATTGTTTTTTATTATTATTTTCTTTATGTATTACTCACAAACCACAATTGTATAACATTTTAGTAGAATTAATAATTTTCTCACTGCGGTTTTAACATTATGAATATTCAAAATTATTATGTGACAAAACTAAGTATGTGGTTTTAAAAGGAAAATAATTATAGGTAATTTATGTGAATGTACATTGTTTTTGTTAAGACGAATTTAAACCACACGCATAAAAGGCAATTATATACTATATTTATAATCCCACTAATATTAATAATGCGAAAGTTGATGAGGATGTTTGTTACTCTTTCACGCAATATCTACTGAACGAATAGTTATGAAATTTGGTACACGGGTGGATTATAATTTGGAATAACACATAGGATACTTTTTATCGTGAAAATCCCACGAGAGCGAAGTCACGGAGCGCAGCAGTTTGTTTGTTATCTCTTTTAATCAATCTTCTTGAAATTTTGCATAAATGTTACTACTTTCATCTCAGAACTAAATCTTTTCGCGTGAGACATACACGTGGGCGAAGCCGCGGGCAAGAGCTAGTTCGCAAAAATAAAATGATGCCGCAGAGTCGAGATCTTAGAAATCAAAAGCTTTCTAAGATCTCGACTCTGGTTTAAATAAATCCTCAGTTAATTATGGTTACATGCTTTGAAAGTCTGTTTTATAATAAGTCTAGTTTTTTATACAATGTTATAATAGATTTAATTATCATTTTTGTATTGTATCCCTCTTTTTCCCTATATATGTATTCCATTGTTTTCACTTAACTGTAATTTGATGTGAGCAAAATTTTACATGTTACACCTACAAATATTGTTGATCAGTTTGGTTGATTCGTAGAAACTATGTAATAATGTTCATATTATATGTTATGTGCATGTACCCACATAACTCACTGTTTTGTGTACTTATCAATAAATAAATAAATATATTTGCCCTGTATATCTGTACACATTTTCCGGAATTTCACATTAGACGCTGGTGTTTGGACACGGTATTGGAAATATCGGGATTTTGGCAAATTCCTCGCATCCCATAACGCTGTCACTCAATGATTTTTATTGCAGAAGAAATAAAAGAAGCCTCTTTTCGCGCTAAAGGTGCATTTGGATTGGTGAAGTGGAAAATGAAATATGTGATTTTTTCTGGAGATTGTTATTTAGCAAATGGACTAATGTGTAATATCCCTTCATAATTGGTTGGTTGTCGACCTCGAGGTTGACGACCTCGGTGGCGCAGTGGTAAAGTGCTTGCCTCTGACCCTAGAGGTCCCGGGTTCGATCCCCGGTCGGGTCATGATGAAAAAATAATCTTTTTCTGATTGGTCCGGGTCTTGGATGTTTATCTATATGTGTATATGTTATAAAATATCGTATCGTTGAGTTAGTATCCCATAACACAAGTCTAGAACTTACTTTGTCAATCTTTACTGGCTTGCTCAATCTGTATGATTTGTCCCTGGGCTCCAACGCTCAAAGGCCGCGTAAGAAACAATGAAAATGAACAAATATGAACAAATTTGACAGAGATTATATGCCATTTGTACATCAGCTAAACGTTTTATATTTTCGTTGATTAAGAATTGCTATAAGATCTTTCTACAACAATTAATCTTGTGTCAAAAATGTCATTTTTGTAAAAAAAGAAATTATTGCTAAATTGTCTTGTGAACTGGATCTAATTTTGTAGTATTTGGTGTACAGTCGATAGCACATCAACCTACCCAAATTCCTTGCAAATTCGCCCTCATTACCGCCGCATAGAGTTGACATACTGGCGACTGTACCACACCGATATTGGTTAATTTAGAACCTTTCTGTTTTGACGGCGCACGATTGATAGCCTCAAAGTATTTGGGTGAATTAGATTTACTGCTCATTGTCCGTGTCTGTGACTTATTTATCGGAAATCTGAATCTTATATGTTATTATTAACTCCGGATTTTGCGCAGAATAAGTACATTGTACACTGGGTTCGAGGGCCGCGAACACCCGAGTTGTGAATCTTACTTTCTTTCGAGTGACACATTGTGCTTTATACGACACCTGCTTACGCGGATAATAAAATATTTTTAATTACCTCATACCACGAAAGGATATCTCGTGTTTCTATTCCAGGGCGGGAACCACACGTGATCCTCTTCTTTGGAATGCTTTTCTAAATCATCTAGTAACTTTGATTATGTTATTCGCGTCGATCCGGCGGCCAAATCTACGAAATCTTCTAAAATATGATCAATTAAAGTTTTACAGCACATTATTACTATAATTAAACTCGAGATTAACTCTACAGCGTCTCGCGGGTTGACAGATTGCATTTCTAAATATATATAGCCCGTCTGTCTGTCCGCCCGTCTATTTTTGTCGTACCAAGAACGATCTCTTAGATAAACTGGTATTTCAGTAGTCTGATAGGTTATTAGGCGCTATGCTTTTGATGTTAAAAATATCAATAAGAAAAATTCCTTTCTTTTAACTTTGTAAAATCTACCTACTGACTTAAAACTCCGAAAACTCACATTGTAAGAAATAAAATAGAATTTACTAGTTACTTCATTTTTAATACTTAAATTTTTAATAAATTTTGGTCAAAATGCGTGAATAATCTAGAGGAATGTTAAGTAAATAACTTTTTCGCACAACTTCGTATGCGAGTAAATATCCGTTTCCCGTGGGAATTTCAGGAAATCCCTTCTTAGTGCTCCCCTACACTGTCCTAGGAACCTATACACCAAATTTCAGCTTTCTACGCCCAGTAGTTTCGGCTGTGCGTTGTCTGTCAGTCAGTCAGTAACGGAAGAGTTTTATATATATACATATAGATAGCAGAAATTTAAATTATTTAATATAACGTGCAGAAATTTAAATTATTTAAAATCAAAGTGCGTGAATATCACGACTTGCAAATAACTAAGTCCTAGCTTTGAGGGTTAAGGGTCTCCTTCCATACTTCTTATAAAACGACCGAAAATTTTATATTCCACCACTTTGGTAAAGAAAACATGGATAGAAAAGGTATTCAGTGGTTTTACGCTTAACCGAGAACACGAGAAATCAGGCTTAGTAAATAACACACTCCAAAGAAACGCTAGTGAACGTGCGCTAGTAACCGTGATGTCATCGACATGATAGACAGAATTTTAAACGAAGAAGAAGAATTAAAAGAATTTGTGTTCACTGCCTCTCTGGTTGGTTTAATACTCAAAGAAACCAAGAGCAAGCGCCCAGACTAGAAGGAATGTAAATCGACGCGTGCGCAACAAAACTGATTACAAACAAAGAAACCACTTCCATTCTCGAGTGTTAATTAAAAAAATATAGACTTAACAGCTCTTTGTCAAAATAAAGCACGCTAAGAGTGTTTACAAGAAAGATTTGCTGTAGAGCCATTGTGTTTTCTTCTGTTCATGTGAGATGAAATATTCGCAACAACTTTCCTGGCCACGAGTTGTTTTACCATTTATTTTCTCAGCTTGACATTGGTGGGACTCTTTTTTCCTTCACGTAACAACTGCTGTTAAAATAAATTAATACTTAAGTTAGATTGCTCGTCATCAAGACTCTGGAGGAGAAATAAGTATTTTTCAAAAATGTCATTTTTGACACAAGCACAGTGTCTCTGATGACTCAATGACATCACAACGGACGATGTCACGCGGACTAATATCATATCCGACGCGCTGTAAACCGTTGAGGAGATCCCTCGTTGGGAGCCGATCTAGTTCGACTATTAGATCTTAAAACACTTTTTTATCCAATGTAGCTGACGTATCGACGACCTCGCAGTTGTTTAAAAAGAACATGAATATTTATGAATTTTTATACGGATTTCTAAAACAAATTTCTCATATCCACAGGTGCCCTGGTAGGCGGTATCCTAGGCGGTATGGCGATGCGTTACGGCCGTCGTACGATACTCCTCGCAGCAGCGTTGCCGTACACGCTCGCTTGGCTCGCCACTTCGCTCTCCACGAGCGTGAACATGCTCGCCGCGACGTCGTTCTGCGGCGGCTTGCTCGTCTGCTGCATTACTATGATCACTCAGGTAATGCTTGTATTACTTCTATTAAGCTAACATACAGTAAATTCATTGTTTTACATTATCCCTCTATGCGTGAATGGATGGCGTGTATGGATAATTTGCTATTCGCACGGGTAAAAAGAAAATATGAACCTTATGAAGGAGTCACACTATATATTGGTGGAAACTGTATGAAAATCGTACATCACTTTTTGAATTTATCGCCAACAGTCAGAAGCGGCAGAGATTTTTGTTTTGTAACACGTTGTAAGGAAAGGATAGATTGCCATTTGTAGCTTGTGGTTCCGCCCTAGTATAGAACTACTACTTACTCCATATCTTTTCGTTAATGACGTACGAGGCGACTATGGGACACAATAGTCATATTCTTTGACAATTTACATTATCGTGTATTCCATATCTCTCTTCAAACAATCCAAAGGAAATCAGCTCGTTTCTAAAAACGTAAAAGTCCCATGCCATTAAACTCGACAATCAATAAAACCTACCTTCTATAAAAGGTGGGTAAAGCATACAATCACATTTTTCATACATTGTTTACTAATCATCGATTGTCACTTCCCATCGATTATTCGATGAGTGAACAAAACATCGATCATGTTGTTAACGGGAACTTTTTATATTGTTGCTTTTGCTCGTAGATCTTATCACGGAATCGAATGATAATGATTATCATTACCCGTGTTTTATTTCGAAGAACAAACTGTCTGAAAATAGCTTGCTTGTTTGTAATTAAACTTATAAACTACAAGACCTATTTTGATGAAATCTGGCACAGAGACTGATGAATCCTTCACTGAGTAGCATAGGCCTGATTTTTGCCAAAACACTTTCTATTACGTTGTACAGGTCGAACTCGGTATACATTTCTGGTTTTTCGTTGCGGTAAATTAAAGCAATCGTACTAAAAACGCAATGTTATATGCATCAGTATGTGTCTGAGTTCGGCGACAGTGTGGAGCCGGAATGAGCATATAGTTCGCTTACGTAACTTCAGCCTTACCCCGTGCCCTCACACAAGTACAAGTACTCGATACAAAATCTCATAAATATATTTTGCATCACTTTACGTTCAGTCCATGCTGCTATGGTAAAAACGTACATTTTCTCGTACGACAAAGCGACCATAGAATATAAAGTATAGAATGGTTGTTTATTCAATACCTAAACATTAACACTGCTGCGCAATTAGGCTCAGTTATTCGGATATACGATTGAAATATTTTTTGTTTCTTTTAAGCTATATTTAATCTATTATTGTCATTACATAGTATAAAACAAAGTCAATTCTCGCTGTCTGTCCCTATGTATGCTTAGATCTTCAAAACTGCGCAACGGATTTTGATGACGGATTTTTTAAATAAATAGAGTGATGCAAGAGGAAGGTTTTTTGTATAATTCATTAAGGTTTTACCTGAGCGAAGCCGAGACGGGCCGCTAGTATAGAATAAAACGTACAAAACTGGCTATATCAATAAGTCCAAGCAGTGAACTTAAAAATACTAATTGTTCGCCGCGAACTTAGGCCTCGCGAACACAATAAATTTTTACAAAATTGTGAATATTTCATAAACGACTGAACCGATTTTGATGCTCCACGAACTTTAAAATTCTATTGGCATAACTTTTAAATTTCATCAAAATCGCACCAACGGTTCGAAAGTTATCGCGTTACAAACATATACATATACATATAAAAAAAATATTTTTGTCCCAAGTAGAATGTTAGACCTCGCTCGGTCAATTAAAAAATGGACGGCCCTAAAAAAAATGTATTGTAAAATATATGTACATTTTTGACAGACTTTTCTATTAAGTTTCATAGACTCAACAACACGTGTCTAATACTCAATCATTGGCAGTTGTCTTTTTGTTCTGTCTCTTTCGCTACAAAATAACAATTGTGACGCTTCTGCAAATTGAATCTTTGCACCAATAATGGAAAATTTATCTCCATAACCTCTGGTTGGAATTGTTAAGTGTTATGAACCGTAGTGAATCGACTCGGAACATTTTACATGCGTTTACATGCGTTTTACAACATAATGCGAATGGAAACTAGCGTATGAAATATCATTTGAAATTTATTCTACGAAATGCTTTTCACTGCCACGTAGGTATGCGGTATAAACCTAGCTAGGTATAACGGTCAATGACCTAGGATGATTGGAAAGCATTGGCCGTCATTATAACTGAAAATTTTGCTTGTAAAAATGCTGCAATAGGTACCTACGTACTAAACTTTTTGTTACTAACAAATTTTAGTCAAATTCTATTTTATTATTGTAAACTCACTCCAAATGAAACACACAAAATCACTTCACTAGTTTTATTATTCTTCCACAACGTGTTCACGTTTCGCCCGATTGTTACCGAATGATCCCACTTGCCAAGTGAAAACAACCGTCAAGACTCTCTCTTTATTTTTTCGTAGTGTTGCCAGTTTAGAAAAAGCTTAAATAAAATACAATTTAATTGTGTCGTTATTTTAACGTTCTTGCTTATAAAATATGCAATACATTTTTGTGTAAATGTGCATTAAATAAACGAAGGCTTCCACTATATTAAGTAAACTACTACTACTGGTCGAAAAAACGAAGGCCTGAATATTGTTGAAAGTTTCTAGGTTTGAATTCTATTTGTATAGAGTTTGTCGCGTCATTACTTAACTTTTTGGATTGCACAACGCTTTAGTTAACAACATCTTGATGGCAAATAAAATACATTTTTCACAAGTCCGCCCCTCTTTTCTCCAAATCTGAGAAATAGACTATAATAAGAAGAGTTTATAATTCTTCTTCTTTGCCAATTCTAAGACCATAAATAAAATTACGAATGTTCTATACATACATACATCACAGAAATAGCAAATTGAAAATTTATATTTATGCTTATTGAACACTTGTTTATCTGTTTGTAAAGTATAATTAACCATTAGACGAGCTTAAGTTTGTAATTTTAATTATTCTTTTGAATTTACGTTGCTAATTATGCTTGTAAGTTGAATGTAATTAATAAAATGCGTATACCTGAATGGTAAATCTAGAATTTAAACTAGCTTTTTAAATGTTAATTTCACATGTTAATATGCATATTATAAAAAGAAGTCCCTTGCCGCGTCTGTCTGTCTGTATGAAAGCGATAAACTCAAAAACCACCGGACGGATTTTTGTACGATTTTCACCAATATATAGTGTAATTCCTGAGGAAGGTTAGGTATATAATTCACTGGTTTTACCTGAGCGAAGATCGATTTTGATAATTTGAAAGATTTTTCTCTAAAAAAATTTTCTTAAGTAGTTTTTGATCAGATCTTGAAGAAACCTATATATTTTTAAATAATAACATCTTTGTTTTACAATATTACAAGTTTAAATGAAATCTAATAACAATTATTCTACGTGTCAAAATATTTTCTTTCCACATAATGGCTAACAATAATCAGAGTATTTCTACGTCCGTCAACAACATTGTTATTGAGACAATTAACAAAAGAAGCCGTGAAATTTTATGAAAATTAGTGGACTAAAACTAATGAAGGTGTCTAATTGATTTAAAATTTGTTTAGAGGCGCATCAAATATTGATTTTAATAGTTATTTTAAGGCACCAAATGAGTTTTTAATAGGTACAAGCATGCGGCCCTCCTATTTGGCCTCATGGGAAATGGTTACCGCAGCCAAAGGACATCTGCAACACCAGGGACTCACACGCGTGCTGCAGACTCGTTGACTTGCAATTTAACTAAGAATTTTAGAATACTATTGCTCACTGTATTTAAAGAAAAATTACATTGACCTATACACAATGTCAATGGGTGGTTTGTTTTAACATCATACTTACAATAATTCTCTTTTTTCCACAGGTATACGTAACCGAAATAGCTGTCCCCGAAATACGAGGCTTCCTCAGTTCAGTCTTGAAGATACTTAGCCACATCGGTATTCTGATATCCTTCACCATTGGGACCTACCTCGATTGGTCCCAACTCGCTTTGGTCGTAGCAGCTGCCCCAGTATTACTATTCTTCGCGTTACTCTTCGTCCCTGAAACCCCTTCCTTTCTCCTCCTTCGAGGAAAGGAGCAAGAGGCCGAAAAATCTCTTCAGTGGCTACGCGGCCCTGAAGCAGATATCGGCCAAGAATTGGCTACAATCCGCACGAATATTTACGCCAGCAAACAATATCACGACAGTCACTCAAGTAGACTAAAAGTGATTCTATCCAAAAGAATGATCAGACCTGTCTTGATTACCTGTGGGTTAATGTTCTTTCAGAAATTCACTGGAACACAAGTCTTCAGTTTTTACGCTGTGCCTATGTTTAGAAAGACCTTTAGAAGCATGAGCGCTCATGGAGGTGCAATAGCTACTAGTGTCGTCCAACTTCTAGCGTCATGTTTGTCGGGCATGCTCATCGACAACATTGGGAGACTTCCTCTTCTACTTATGAGCGGTTTTATGATGTCAATAGCTTTAGCTGGCTTTGGATCTTATGCGTATTACGAAGACGTTGTCAGAAACTCAACAAATTTAACTGTAACTGCCGACGCCGCTTCTTACGACTGGATTCCTTTGGTGTGTGCTTTAGCTTTCACTATCGCGTTTTCATTAGGCATTGGTCCTATATCTTCTTTATTGATTGGAGAATTATTCCCATTGGAATATAGAAGCACTGGTAGCGCTTTAGCTACAAGTTTCAGTCATCTATGTGGGTTTGTCAATGTCAAAACTGTTCCTGATTTCATTTATTATATAGGGCTACATGGCCTCTTTTGGATGTATGCAGGGATTTCGGTGCTATGTTTATTATTTGTAGTGCTATTCGTTCCTGAAACTAAAGGTCGTGAAATAGATGAAATGGATCCTAAATACGTTGAATCATTATGTATTAATCGGTAGTTTACAATGATTAGTGTAGGTATTGTCTTGTGCAGTATTAAGCTGTAAAAGTGATCATTGAGAGATTATCTCGCAGATATATTGAGATGGCCGATTCCTTTAGAGGTTTTGTTGTCGTCACCTAGTCTGTTGCGTGCAAAATGCATTTGTATAGTATTAGTGCCTTCCATTTCATGAGCCACACTGTTGTTTATAACTTTGAACGATTTGTATACTTAATTCATATTTTTATTGTCATCTGTTGGTTATTTAAAAGCATTTTTGTTGCTATCTATATCTACACAATTACAATATTTGAAGAAAGTTTTTATATTAAGTGTAGTTGTGAATGCGATTGACTGAATATGTAAATATGATATATTTTGATGTCTTCTGATATTTTTGTTATTAAATGGCCAGTATAGCGCCTTCGTCTAGTTCCTTTCATCACAATATTAAATGTAAACATACCTAGTAAGATTGGTCAATGTTGGATTTGTATTGGTTTTATCTATCGAGAATTGATTAAGATCTGATAACACACAATCATTTCTCCTATCTAATATTGACTGATTATGTACAAATAATTGATGTGTTTATAATTTTAAACTTGTAGAAATATATTTCGTTTCCAATTTATCAGTTGCCGATTGATTTGCAGATTAAATTTCATACAACAGTTATTATTAATATTAAAAATGAATTATCTTTAATAACCAAACAAAATTGTATGTACAATGTAAACATAATATTATTTTCATATTTATGAAGTAGATTATGGAAAATAATGTTATTACCTACATAATTATATTGTATAAATTATCATTATATATCAAAATTGTATGAAACGAAATATGTGTTTTAGAAAATTTTATTAAAAATCTATGTAAGTAAATTTTGATGAAATACTGACTGAATGTTACAAAATGGTATCAGTTTATTAAGTTTATGTTTTTATTATATTTTTTGTAAATATGTATAATTTAAGCATAACCTTATTATACAGTGTTGAGTATAATTTAATGAGCTATTATATTATACGGGTAGAAAATGTGTATTATTAAATTTTTAAATTTATTTTATTGGCAAACCAAAATTATTTCTTGAACAATATAAAATGAAATCCAGTGAAAAATATTGATTTTAAAAATGTATATATGTTATTATATATACTAGGTATTTTAAATGTTTTATAAGAAATTATATCACAAATGAGTGGTGCTAAAAGATGCCTTGATGAAGATTTTTATAATGAAATTGTTTTACCTAGTAATTGTATATAATATATAAGTATTGTAAGCTTATAAATGATTATACTACATATATATTTATGTAAATTGTTAAGAGTGTTAAATTTAGCGTGTTGCCATAATTTAATAATATAGATTACAAGTATTTTACAATGTACTTAAATAATCGAATTTAAGTGTTTAAATAAAAAATTCAGTGAACGATTACAAGGTTTTTTTATATCATTTATCCTGACCGTTTATAGTAATATTCACATAAAAATGTATATTAAAATGACCTTGGCAGAAGAGGCAACTCTATTATATATAATAATGATTTGTCTATCAATTAAGGATGCCAAAAAATGTACCTACACAGATGAGAAGTTGAAAAACAGACCATGAGCTGTAATGCTTTACGTTGAAAATTCACAGATGAACGAGAGAAAGAACTACAGAGTGAGAGAGAGAGAGAGATTATGAAGATAAATCAATAATTCCGGAATGTCAGTAGCTTGTCGCTTTTTAAGATTTAAAATGTGACGTGTATGTCTGTGAATTATCACTTATTCTGACTTCTATGTAATTAGTGAGCGTGTAGAGCATTTCAATGCTACTCAAAAATCAGACAATTATGGTGACCATAAAATACTATAGTGACCAATCTTTTGTGTAATAGGGAAACCCGGAAATGTGGTCATCGGAATAAAAAAGCTATTGTACTTCTAATGACTGTCATGGGATAGTGGTATTCAATGAAGTATTTAAATTAAAGCTATAAGCAGCCCTATTTACTTGGTTCGTAAAGTCGAATTTCGCGCACGTCTCCACGGAGAGCCAATGGCGGGGTCCTGAGAGGTGTGGGGAGGGGGGGCGCTCCTAACACTCCATATGAGTCTTCTTCTTCAGAGTCGTATTTCCTCATGGCTGAGGGTCGTGATCACTACGTAGAATGTGGTAGAATGGAACACACAACAACTTTCTTGGCACTATAATTTCACAAGTTAATTATCAACCAGTGTGCAGATTTCCTCACGATGTTTTCCTTCACCAGAAGCGAGTGGTGGTCTACGAAAACTACTACACATGAGTCAGATTGGTGTACAAACTCATGTGGCACGAGTAGTTAACCATTACACTACCATCGCTTCCTACCACTAGCATTCGTTGACGGGGCGAATATGACTTTTGTGCGATTGTTAAGCTAAAAACATTCCTTATGTAAGACTAAGTAGGTAGATAAAGTCTTATTAATTTAAAATCTACTCGTGCCATATGAGTTTGTACACCAATCTGACTAATATATAGTAGTTTTCATCGACCACCACTTGCTTCCGGTGAAGGAAAACATCGTGAGGAATCCTGCACACTGGTTGATTATTAACTTGTGTGTGAAATGGTGAAGGCAACGGCAAACCACTCCATTAATAGTGCCAAGAAAATTGTTGCGTGTGTTTCATTCCACGTAATGACCACGACTCTCATCCATGAATAATACGACTATGAAGAAGAAACTAATGGTAATAATATCGAAACCCTTATGTCTGTCATCTCCGTATAATCCCGGTTCCATTCAGGGCTGTTGCGCCGCGTAGCCCGGTGAAGATGTAATTTTATCTACAATTGGCCGTCCACGTGACATCAATTCACCACATTATCTATTATTGCCTATCAGCTGCCTAGGCCATAGCCTTTAGGGACAAATATGATGTCCCTTAGTCACCACTTTCGACACCGGTGAGAGGATCTGGGGTAGTCCTTTTCTAGGGTAGGTACCACTCACCTCACTCTTGTCTATTTGTACTTAACTTTTACCATTAGAGAATAGGTAATATTATAAGAAATATTAGAGGATAACAATAAGAAATCTAAAAATAAATCCCTTTATGTGACTCAACGTACAGTCAACAGCACATCAAGTTACCCTGCATAAACCTCAATGGCGCGCTAATAGAGGCGAGTTTGCAATGAATTTGGGTAGGTTGTTGTGCTGACTGTACCCACGAACACACATTTGGACAGAAATTTGTCAATATTCTTTGAAGTAACAACACATTTGCATTTCACCTATCACGTTCTCTTTTACACCTCCGTAACACCCTTCGAATTCGTATCAGAGGTTAACAAAAAGAATGAACGATATGATTCAGATTAATTTGATATTAATATTTCCAGTAATAAAATTAACAGCCTATTGTTTTGCCATTTCCAGAGCATTACGTGTTATTCTGAATAGCGCCTGATAAAGTAAAATGGGCAATCATTGTTTGCGTCGTTCTTGCTTCTTCCGTATTTATACATAAACACCTACAATCCTTTTTCCGTATTTATGCTTTCTGCCGCATATTCATACCCATACTTGATAATGATATATGACTATGTTTGTTTATTCCTCTTTTACGTGAAACAGAACAATGGATTGGTGTTATTTTTATGACAATTTTGTGGGAGGACTGGAAAGTTAGAAGTTTTTAAACTTTCTTAAACAAGTAAGATAGTAAGATTCATGTTCAACTCTTTCAAATAAATCAAAGAGTTTAATTTTAAAAGTCATTAATACAAAAATAAATATTCAAAGGAAATTGAAGACCACTCGAGACAAGACAGTGATTCAACTCGAGTAGGTACCACTTGATGTACAGTCAACATTAAACAGCAATTCATTACAAATTAGCCTGTATTACCATGGTAATAGAGATCAATGTGGGATATCAGATGACGCTTGACTGTACCTCTTGAAGTATGCACTCGAATCTGATTTACAGTTTATGTAGGTACCTACTTAGGTCCGTTAATGGGAAATCTGTTCAGGAAAACTTATAATTGAGTTGATGAGCCTATTTGAATATAAGTATACTATCTGTTTACCCGCGGCTTCGTCCTTTTAAATGCCTTCGGGAACATTTTTTTCTTCGTATTGAAATGGAATTGCCATACTTGAAATAAAATATCCATAGCGCATTTAAGATACACACAGCGCCATCTAGTGATTTTATAATTGGCGCTACCTATTTATAGGTTTATAGCAAATCCCACGCGATTAATAGTTTTTTCCGGGATGAAAGGTACTCGTTGTCCTTCTCCATACTTATTTAATTTAATTGTATCACGAAAAGTAGTAGAATAAAAGTGGCTTGTTTTGATGTACCCAAGTAGTCTTTAGGAGGTTTTGCGTTTGATACCAGTAACCCTGTAACATACATTTGATTAGCTTCTTCACGTTCTATCTGCTGAACCAATATTCTTGAAGTTTTGCATACACACAGTTTGTAGTATGGGGAAGAGACGTTTCATCCCGGAAAGTAACCGTTCCCGTAGGAGATATTCGCAGGCGAAGCTGCGGGTAAAACCTAGTATTTTCATAATTCATAAAACATCTATGCAAATAATTCAATGTTATGTACATAAGTAGTTAATTTTTATAGAGGCTTAGAAATACTGAATGAATAGTATCAGCGTTGGTGGTGTAATGGTGAGCATAGTTGCCTTCCAAGCAGTTGATCCGGGTTCGATTCCCGGCCAACGCACATTTTAGTCTTTCGGAAAAGTTAATTAGCTAATATTATATGTACAAAATATTATATATTATATTATACAAGTACAATCCTTCCTACTAATATTGTTTTCCTTCAACAGAAGCTATACATGAGTCAGATTGATATACAAGGTTTACTATCAGTAGTTTGTAGCTTATTGAGCTTCTTTCTTTATAGTCGTATTCCTCATGACTAAGGGTCGTGGTCATTACATGGAACGAAATACACGTAACAACTTTCTTGGCATTATTAATGGAGTGGTTTGCCATTGCCTTCTCCATTTCACACACAAGTTATCAATCAACAAGTGTGCACCTGCACACTTGTTGAAAAATATCGTGAGGAAACCTTTCCTCACGACGTTTTTCCTTCACCGGAAGCAAGTGGTGGTCGATGAAAACTACTAACATGAGTCAGATTGGTGTACAAACTCATGTGGCACGAGTAGGATTCGAACCTGGGACCTTTCGATCCACAGGCGGGGGTCTTAACCATTACACCACCACCGCTTCAGCACAGCGCACAGCTTATTGAGCAATTGCTATTTAATATTTCTTAGTGAGTCATGTGAAGGTCTAATTTGTGAATAAAATAAATTATTTCATTTGATAAACTCATGCCATCACGAGTAGGATTCGAACCTGGGACCTTTCGGTTCACGGCGTCTTATGCATTATACCACTACGGCTTCACCAAAATTCTTGAGGAATATTAATGAATAATATATATATATAGAGAATTATAATATGAATAGAGAAATGATATACGTTCTTGGAAATAATTGTGACAATTTGGAGGCTTAGCTGTGTTGTCGTCTCTTTCTAACACGCTGGCTATCGCATAAGTCCGTTTCAGAACTGCGCTGTAATCTATCGATTGACTGAAATGTTTTTCACGAGATGCGCTCTGCAGATACGTCCTGAGATCTGTTACAGAACAATGCAATAACATTACTAGCTATAAAATCGCGGTGTGGCCCGCGTAATTATATTTTTTTTAAATCTACATACAATTGCATGTAGATCTTTTAAATAATTTTAATTCTTTAATTTTAATCTTTTAAATATTTTTAATTTTTTAAATTATTTTAATAATAGTGTGGATTTTAATGGTTTCCTTAAAAATGTCACAAAAGTTTATCAACGAAATTTTGAAAATTCGATTCCTTTTTTAATTTTTTAATCTGTTTACATATAGGGTGATCTACATGGAATGTGAGTGGGGAAGCTTTTGCCCAGCAGTGGGACATGTCGTTGCTATTTAAAAAAATCAGGACACGGACTCCCGCTTGTGACCTGAATTTTATTATATCAGTATATATTTTTTAAATTAATACTATTATTTATTTATTTATCAAAGCTACAAACTACCAGCATAATGAAAGGGTTAAGAAACAAAACTTATATCTTCAGATATACATGCAGTGTATACTGGTTTTCCCTGGGGCATGGACTGCACTCGTTACCAAGCTCTCAAATGATTTGTTTTTTTTTTATGTTTTTTATTTACTTTTTTAATTGAACGCGCGATGTTTATTCTTACAGTGGACATTGATTAATATCGATGGTACATCTGTATGCAATATAATGTATGGAAGTATAAAATCGTTTCGCTGCATGAAATTTGGGATTCTGAAATATAAATTAGAATTCATAGCGCCTTATTAATGCGAATTTGCGGTCGTCCAAATCAAAAAGGACCTTCTGGCGTCCGGTAACTTACGCCATTATCGTCTTTCCAACAATGGCAATAAAGACCTAAAAGTGCCAGCCGCCATAAGGTCCCCTTTGATTTGGACGACAAAATTTACAGAAATAATTTTTCAAGTGACACCAAACCGAGATTTGCGCGTTTAAACAACATCAAAATGTATATGTATAAAAAAATATATAATTATGTCCATATGTTAATACTCTTTGTTCTTGTATATGTTAATATCTTCTTCTGTTCTTCTTATTTAAGAGCTATGCTCTTGTCGGTGGAGTATACGCCACGCCTCTATATCCTCGGCTTTGCTTTTAAGGTCTCAAAACGACACAACGCCTGTCTTCTCTTTCAGTTGCTCGCGTGACTCTTCCTCGGTCTCCCTGGACCTCTTCTTCCTTTCACCTTTCCTTCAAAAATAGTTTTAAACAAGGCGTCGTGTCGTATCAAGTGACCAATCATTCTTCCCCTTCTATTTTCTATTTCTGTGAGCAGTCTTCCCTTTTCGTTCACCATTTCCAGCACTTCCTCATTGCTTTTTCTCTCTGTCCAACTTGTTTTTTCCATCCTTCTCCAGCACCACATTTCAAAAGCGGCTAATCTGTCGGTATCCTTTTTGGTGAGTGTCCATGTTTCGCATCCATGTAATGCTACGCTCCAGATATATGTTAATATAATATAGTGTAATTATATTATGCATTCTTGTTATTCCATGGTTTTTGATTAACGAGAATGTAAGTGATTTACATATTTTGTTGCTATATGATAACGGGAATGTAAGTGATTTACATATTTTGTTGCTATATGATAACGGGAATGTAAGTGATTTACATATTTTGTTGTTATATGATAACGAGAATGTAAGTGATTTACATATTTTGTTGTTATATGATAACGAGAATGTAAGTGATGAAAATATTATTTGAAATATTATAAATATTATATTTATATAGTAAGTGAAATATCTTCCTTGTTATAATAATTGATCAGGCGGGCGAATCGAGCGATCGAGGTGTACCTACAAATCTGTGTTTAACGCGATAGCTTTCAAACCGTTGTTGGTCTTATTTTGATGATATTTAAAAGGTATGTAAGATTTGTCACATAGAATTTTTATTTTAAGTTCGTGGTGCAACAAAATCGGTTAAGTCGTTTTTGAAATATTCACAATTTTGTAAAAATTTATCGTGTTCGCGATCAACTACTTAGTTAGTTGGTATTACATGTACTGAAACTATATTGCGCAGGTACCTATAGTATCTTCTTCGTATACATGTTTCTTTGGAATTGCATCAGCGTTGGTGGTGTAATGGTGAACATAGTTGCTCCAAGCAGTTGATCCGGGTTCGATTCCCGGCCAACGCACATATTAATTACTTTAATTTGGTGCCTGTCATGAAATGGATTTTTTTTTTTTCATACGATACATTAAGTAGCTGCCCCCCGGGACTTGTGGCTCCCGTGGGAATTTCGGGATAAAAAGTACCCTATGTGTTATTCCAGGGTATTATATTATTTATTTATTATTCTACCCGTGTAAAAAATTTCATAACAATCCGTCCCGTAGATGTTGTGTAAAAGCGTAACATACTTACGAATACATACATACATCCTCACAAACTTTCCTATTAATAATATTAGTAAGATGCGATTCTAAAAAGTATTTTTTCTTTGAGCCCTAAAATGTATAGGTACGAATTCAGTTTTGATTTGAACAAGTACATTATAATTTAATATCCTTAAACGTTAATTCAGTTATTAATTGAAAAGACCTTTGGAGATTATTTGGCACGAAATACAAATAATATTTTCCTTTTTTTGGGATAGTTTATTAATGATAAGCCGTATCTAAAAACGTAACATTAGTTAGTTTCAGCCCCATTCGCGGGAACGAAGTGCCCCTAGAGCCACATTACTCTGCGTGCACCCCATTTAAGATGTAAACACATAAGTATAGAAAGCAACCCCCTACAAGGGGTGGTTTAGGCCAGTCGCCGCGGCGAAGCGCCGCCAAACGGACGCGTAAGGGCGCACGCGACGCTCAAAAATAAAAATCTAACCAATCAAGGCAAATCAAATCTATTCCAAAATCAAAATTTAAAACAAATTCCAGCCAATGTCAAACGAAACATTTTACTGGCCATTTGTATTATAGGAACAAAACATTCCAAATTCGAAAATTTCCGAACGCAATGCGGATCCGCGACGTAAACTGTTTTCATTTGACATTGGGCCGAAAATTCTTTTGGTTAAACGTTTCCTTCCCAATGTTCCTTTCATAATTTTTCTTTTTTTTTTGCCACCTTATTATTTTTCCAGCCAGTTCTTTTGAGGAAGATCAAGTCACTGTCAATTTAGGATGCCTTTATGTGGATGATGTGTTTTGTTCAAGTAAGTCGCTTTATATTTAATGCGTAACTAATACAAGTTAATGTTAGTTTCAGATTGTTTGCCTGATAACGGAAAAACTAAAATTAAACGAGCATTATTGAACCAATTTCCGAAGTGATTGACAATGAAAACTGATTGTGATATTAGGTTAGTTTTAAAAGCAGTTATTTAGTAATTTGTTTTAGTAAGCTTTTAACTATCGACGAGACGACGAGTTGTTCCAAGGCATTTTTGGTAATTCTGAGAAATTAAGTCATTTGTCATAAAAAAATACGAATAAACTTTAATTTTTAACCCCCGACTACAGGAGTGGAAGTATAATTTAACGTGTTTGTGTATCTGTATGTCTGTGTCATCGTAGCAGCCAAATGGCTGAACCGATTTTATTGAGTTTACAATATTTACAATTAGGGCCCAGTCCCGGCTTCGCTCGCTTAAAAAATACACATAAACCTATACAAATAATCCTCAGGAATCACACTACTCATTGGTGAAAACCGCATGAAAATCAGTGCAGTAGTTTTTGAGTTCATAGAGAACAAACAGAGAGAAGCGGCAGAGGATTTTACATTGTTGTTCTGTGGGTACTATTATCCTATATCTATAGATCCTATTATAGGGCGGGACCACACGCACAAAGTCATGCCGTTAGCACCATGTTAGCGCCAATTTACCCGGACCCATTTAGACAACGGTAACTTAGGGTGAGTTGCACCAGTCAATTTTGACGTTGACTTTAACATGCGCGCAGTCTTTATTTCAGACAAAAGGGCATACTTTGCGTTTTTCTACGCAAGTTAAAGTCAACGTCAAAATTGGCGGTGCAACTGACCCTTACTGGTAATATCCGTGGGTTATCTGTCAGAAAACTACCCTCATATCGGCGAGTTCCAAAAGAACTTTCTTATCTTTCCATTCTGGGGCTGTAATGAACTTTTATGCTTCATATAGAGGTACAGTCGACCTCATACATACATTGGCAAATTCTCAAGGTGGTTTTTTTTATACTTAACTCTTGTTCGCTGATAAAGTACCAGATAGCCTAAATGTTACATATAAAACGGTGTTAAAAATTATGTTTCACAAGTGTTGGGCTAGCCTAGGGCTAACTGGACAAAAATTATCTATACTATTATTATAAAGGGTGTGAGATTGTGAGTTTGTAAGTTTGAGGCGGGTAATCTCCGAAACTACCGAACCGATTTCAAACAATCTTTCACCATTACAAAGGTACATTATCCAAGATTGCTATAGGTTATATTTTGTCTCAAAATTCCCAGGGGAGCGAAGCCCCGGGCAATATCTAGCCTATCATAAATCATATTTGACGACCTCCTTGGTCTAACGAGGTCTTCATGCCGAATTTATTTTTGTTAGATTATATATTATTGTTACAAATTAGTTAAACAATCTTTGGAATAGGATCTTTTAATGTTGTTTCTTGATTTTTCACAGGTGAGTACATTTTTTGTTAATGGTAAACTTAATTCAGTTTATAAATATTGATTTAGCTATAAAAATAAATATCTTGATTTTTCACAGAAACACGCGGTTTTATTCCAATAAATCCTAGACAGAGGACATTATCATTATATATATTTATTTATCGTGGGCTAAAAACGAAGACAAATAGACGTACAATCCATCAGAACTGTGCCAAAGTTTTAGTCTTCAATCTTCGTTAAGGCTTTGGGTCCGGGAAAATCTTCGGGAGAACTTCGGTAGTTATAAACTTAGAGTTCAACATATTTAAGAAAAATAATTATGAGGTTAATAGAAATTTAGGTTGATAATATCTGGACTCTTACAAAGTATAATATGTTAAAAAAATCTAGTGTCTTATAACGTCCAGTCTCACAATGTCTAGTGTCTCAAAAAGTCCAATATAAGCCAAAGCAATTTTCTGAGAATTTTTGTCTAACTGTCTAACGTACTGGATGGAATTTTATGCGGGAATTCACATTAATTTATATAGCGGGTGGTCTAACTTGAAATCAGTAGGTTTCATCGCGATTCGTTGCTTAGTACTCGACATATCGACAATAATGAGTTATACGGAACATAAGGAACGGACACATAAGCAAAAAGCACTAAAAACCATCTAATGATATTCGACTGCCTTTAAATTTATATACTAACCTATTAATGAAAAAAGATATGATATCTTTTAAATTTATTTACTGAAAAACGAATTTTAACAAAAAAAAAGTTGTTTGGGAAATTCTTTTTTTGTGCATTTTCGTTTTCAATAGGTTTTATATAACTTTAATACAGCTAATGACTAAAATATCTAGGCCTTTCGTTGCATGACTGATAATTTCCATTATACCCATGCCGATTAAAGGGTATAAAATAATCTTTAGTAATTGTAGGCCTTGAAGTCCATTTCGTAAATTAGTTTTTAAGCTTTCAATGTTATTAAACAATTTTCATTTCATAGGTATATAATGATATCTACTCGTATATGCCCATCAATCAGAGGCTTCAAAAAGCTGATAATTATTTGTGAGAGGTTCGTGATTTCTCATTGCCTCAGGTACAATGCAAAAAAGAGCGAATTTGTAGTTTTTAAATGTAAAAATAAGGATTACAATTTCCCACCTGTAACTCTTCACGGCGTACCACTGAAAACAGTGACACGTTTTAAGTACCTGGGGCACTGGGTTACAGAGAGCATGTCTGATGAGGCGGTGTAACGTGGAAGTCAAACAAACACTCTTTAGAGCTTATTGTCAATCTTTCTACACCTGCAGTCTATGGGTAGAGTATACTCAAAAGTCGCTCGGAGCCCTGCGCGTTCAATATAATAACGGGTTCAGGACGTGGATGGGGTTGCCTCGGTACTGCAGCGGGTCGGCAATGTTTGCTGAGGCTCGCATAGATAGCTTCCAAACTATCATGCGGCAGCGGGTGGCCTCGGTGTGGCGCCGCGTCCGAGACAGCTCCAACAACCTCCTGGCTGCGATAGGGACTCGCTATTGCTGCCCTATATTAAGGCATTGGAATCAGACGCATGTTGGCTCAAGGCCGGCGCTGGTTAATGTTAAATAAATTTCTCTTTACTAATAATAGTTTTAAGAACAATGTTGCTAACCCTTTCTATGGATTTTTTTCCGAAATAAATTATATTATTATTATTATATGCTCACATGTTATAAAACAAAATCCTTTGCCACGTCTGTCTGTCTCGCTCAGGTGAGAGAGAGGTAAAAAGACATTTTGGTAAAATATAATCTGGAATATAGGGTACCTTTTATCCCGAAATACCCACGGAAGCAAAGCCCCGGGGAACTGCTAGTAATACAAAACCAAATTGATATAGATTTTCCCAATCAGCCTTTAACATCACGGTTTTCGTAATATCATTTTGATTACGAGTTTCCATACAATAGAAGTAAGGTTATATAGATAATGATGGGGTGACCAGGTCACGGGGGTGGGCAGGGAATGTCGGAAAAATTTTGCGGACCCGTCCAAGGGCGCGCTCCACATTACATTAGTAGAATTAGTTCGTCGAAACGTCGAGTACCGAGGAATATATTTTGTTATTTGGAAAATTAGGGTCTGTTCACTTCACATGCGTAATTTTTAAGTCACGTTAGTAAGAATTTTACGACTTTCATTCTTGTGCATATAGATATAACGTTGAATTTGTTGAGCTGATTTGTTTTCGGATTGAATTGCTCGCTCTGTAATTTTGAACTTTTTCATTTTTAGACGTTGTGCAAACAAAATTCGCTAATTTTATCTCAATAAATTTTAACAATGATCTAAGGGAATATGTTAAATTTTTTAATCATATTTGTTATACATCTGTCTATATGGAAGTATATTAGTTGCTCTACAGATCGTGCCAAGTCCCGTAATATAAATGTATTTAGTTATAACCTTGTGCTTTTTGGAAATTCCCAATTTTCTTTGTCTTACTAAATTATAAATGCGAAAGTTTGTGAAGATATATGTGTGTACGTTTGTTACTCTTTCACGCAAAATCTATTGGACGGATTGTTATGAAATTTGATACAAAGGTAGAGCATAACCTGGAATAACACTTAGGGCACTTTATCCAGAAATCACGACGGGAGCGAAGCCCCGGGACGCAGCTTTTTCGGTTTAAAACATAATCACTCAATCGCAACGTTTCAACTAGTGATGTGATAATAACATATCTGCACACTAATTGTAGTTATACACGCTAACATTGCATTTTCACTTTCGTAATAATTGTGATTGAAAGTCGTGGTCGATGATTTTTTAGAACATAGTTGCTGTGATAATAAATGTTTTGAATTATCTTTAGTATTTACTTTGTACATAAAGTAATTATGCTGTTAGGAAACGTATATTTTTTTGAAACTACATTTTTTTTCTTTCATACTAGGAAAACATTTTTCATGTTTTTGTAATGATTTAAGTATATGTTGCCATCAAATATATCCGTTCGTTTTTCGTATACGTATGTAATCAAAAAAAGACTTCAAAATTCGCATCTAAAACTCAAATTATATTTCCATCAAATAATCGACTAATTGAATCGATGCCCACTGATCAATCGATTACACCTGTGAACGAATAATTAGGCTCGTGATTCGACGAAATTCGGAACGGAACATGGGATATTCCGATAATATGAAATGGATGGGTTATAAATCTCTCACTCATCTCTGCATGTTCCCGGTGCGTTCGGAGCTGTGAACTCGCGAAGCCCGGGGTCAGCGTAAAAAATAGCCTTAAAATTTTAAAGATTCAGCTGTGATTTATACAACCGGCTGTGAATCCTCCTTCTAGGGTGTGGTTCCGCCACGGGTTTGGTTATAGTCGTTTGGTCTTAATTTAATAGTCACTTCGTTCGTCATCAAGAAACTTTTGAAAATATGATTTTACCCGAATGAAGCCAGGACGGGCGGCTAGTACTAAAACAAAACACAACGGTTCCTTAGAATAAAATGTGAGCGTCTGGGCGCGTCATGGGATTACTGCTATGATTACCCTAGTTTATTTCCAAAAAGTTCCTTAAACCCAACTATAAGTCCAGTTTGCGCCGTCGGGGCAAAAGTACTGGGCGAAAACCCATCTATGGCTGGGAGTCCTGTCCCGCTTCAAATTTATGGCCACCCCAAGGCAATGTGTGCTAAATTTTAACTACACACGACGTTCTACTTTTCCTTATTACAGTGCCGGCGGAGAAATCAAATAGCTACAGGTAGTGAAAAGATCTAATTATTCCTATTTATCAAGTAAATTTTGAGTATAAGGTATATAAGAGTAATAAATAAATAAATAAATATATTAGGACAAATCACACAGATTGAGCTAGCCCCAAAGTAAGTTCGAGACTTGTGTTATGGGATACTAACTAAACGATACTATATTTTATAACAAATACATATATAGATAAACATCCAAGACCCGGGCCAATCAGAAAAAGATCATTTTCCATCATGACCCGACCGGGGTTCGAACCCGGGACCTCTCGGTTCAGTAGCTAGAACCTTCCACTGCGCCACCGAGGTCGTCAAGAGGACGTATATTTCCCGACAGAGACGGCGCGACTATATTTACGACACATTAAAGTTGACAGTACAACCTACCCTAAGGGTTTGCCTATATCTGGTATATAGGCATTAGGCATATAACCTATATTCCTATATACCTACATTTAATCTAACATATCGAACAGCTTTGTGATTCCGTAAAACTCGAAAGTCATCAACATCACATCACATTACTCACACTTGGCAAACCATTTTCACTTCTTCTGTTAAAAAATAATTGTTGTCGAATAGGACTATCTGGCTAATCACAACAGGCAGATTTATTTAGCAGTAAGTTTTATCTGTCATATTGCAAAATATTTTATCAGAAAGTGGTGAATTCGACTCTAAACTTCATATGAAACACACGAAAACAATCAAAAACTTTGTACACATTCGCTTTACACCGTTCAAATTTACTGCGTCTTCCCAAGTTGGGGAAACTTGAGACTTTTTAAATAGTCTCGTTTTAGCCCTACTTGAATCTATTGGGTGTTTTATAGCTTCGTACGTACTGTATGGTATGATAGGAAATTTACTCAAAAATTCGATTGTACTCATAATATGTATATATAATATTTTCAAAGCGCCCCATGGCTTCGCGCGGTTATAACCATAAATACATAACTAGGGTCTGAATCTTCTTCAAGTATCGCACTATATATTCTGCCTCCGATGGTTGAAAATACGTAAATTACATTTTTCGAAAATAATGCTAACACTAAAGTCGCCAAAAGGCGGATGCCTTTAGGCGACTTTAGTGTTTTACCACTGTTTTATCTCAATAGCCCGTGATTAGGTTGAAGGAACGAAACTGGGCGATTTGGCAATGGTCCCGATTGGTCGGACAGTTTGCCCATATTCAAAGGAAACTCAATTTGCGCCAGATGCTCACAACGACACACCTGAGACTATGGGAATAGATTTGTATTCAATATTGAATTTCAAAGACATACTCCGTGTTCTAGTGGTAATTTTATTTGAGTCTGGAAACACACATTTATAATATTATTACAAAGAAAATTACATTTTATATATTAAATATATTATTAATATTTAAAATAAACGACACAAAAATATTCTCTCAGAAAAAAAAACAATTATTATGAAGCCTATAGATAACTTGGACAATAGTAACTTGGCCTCCTATTTGAACATAGTTTTAGGGAAGTGCTGGCTTGATGTAACGCATGTCATATGTGTGCTCATTGGCAAAGTGACTCATAAATGTCACATGTTTTCACACCAACTGTGTTGGCTATAAAACGAAAATGTTAGCGATGGATTGTTGACTCCATCTTAGCTCTGGCGGCGTGCGGTGCGGTCGTGTTCCTTTGTATGGGGAACAACCCCTATTTCCCGATACTATATTATATTAAACTAAATTTTATCGTTTCTTCATAATTGTAAAACAGGTAATCGAAAATAGGGTCTAAAATATGCAGGGTTACTGGTATCTAACGCGTAACCTTCCAAAGGCGCATAAGGTACATAGAGATTAACATCTTTTGTTCTACGGCTTTTGTCTAAACGTAATTTTGTCTAACGCAAAAAAACCTTTCTTTTAATGTTAATATCGTTTCTATAAAACGTTAACTCTATGTTCGATTACGCTACATAACGCTACTGTACTGTCTCGTGTTGGTTGTCTATTACATAGAGTAAAGACGTGTAGAATCGCAAATTATGTTTTTTTTTTTATATGAAAAACAAATCACGAAAAGTCATAGAATAAATGTCGCTTGTTTTGATGTACCCGAGTAGTCTTTAGGTTTAGCGTTTGATACCTACTGGTACCACCACCTTGTACCACCAGGTTACCACCTTGTATACGGAACCACTAAAAGTAACATTATAAATACCGTTCTGTACGATTCTACCTCCCGTAATGGATGTCACCATCAATCTTCGCGTCGTGTGTAAGTTTAGGTACATTGTTGTGTAGTAGTAGTGAAACCTGATATATATAACATTCCTTAATAATGTAGCAAAGCTGATAACGTAGCATTTTAATTATTAAACTTCATTATTTCCTGATATTACAGCTAATCAATTTCTATGGTCAAACAAAAATGTGCGTTGGCCGGGAATCGAACCCGGATCAACTGCTTGGAAGGCAACTATGCTCACCATTACACCACCAACGCTGATAATGTAGCATTTTAATTATTAAACTTCATTATTTCCTGATATTACATCTATAATTTCAATGGTCAAACAAAAATGTGCGTTGGCCGGGAATCGAACCCGGATCAACTGCTTGGAAGGCAACTATGCTCACCATTACACCACCAACGCTGATGCTTCTGTCCTCGAAATACAAGACAATAATGTAAAAATTTAAATTTAGAACAATTTATTGAATGGTTCATTAGTCGCTATTGTTAGCACTATATCAGTTGTTTCAATAATACCTACAGGACTTGTAGCGTAATGGCTATCACGTCCGTCCGATATTTGGAAGTCTTGGGTTCGATAGGAATGCCGAAGTGGTGACGGAAAAGTAGTAAATCGGACCCTGGGCTTCGACGTTCAATTGCTGAGTAATAACCGAGATAGCGCTCAGATGAGATAAATCTTCATCTGTATTAACGCTGGCAAATTCTGGAAACCTTTTATCCATTTTCCAATCCATTTGGAGAATCGAATTGTGACATGTCACCGACCCGTCCGTTTCAACGTTAACGCGTACCAGATTAATCTGGTTTAATCCGGTTTTATTCAGTTACGGTGTATTCAATTTGCATCTATTTTTGTCTTTATTAAAATTCTCTTTCATCTCACTTTCAGTGTCTCCTAGTAAGAAAACATACAATATCAATAGTTGCTTTCCACTCCCGCTTGATTATTTATTTAGGCTTTTAAAGAACTAGCTGCTGCCCGCGGCTTCGCCCGCGGGAAATTCCCACGGGAACAGTTATTTTTTCCGGGATTAAATGTCCTATGTCCTTCTCCATACTTCAAACTACATGTATGCAAAATTTCAAAAAGATTCGTTAAGTACATAGAGAAGAGGTAACAAACAAACTTACTTTCGCATTTATAATATCACTTCGAATTAGGGTATTCATATAAGACTGGGCAATTACATTTTTCCAAACGTTTCTGTCCTTGACTAGATTCTCTAGCTTCTAACGCTAGCTCTCTAGCACTCCATCCACTATGTCCGGTCTTGGAGTGATGATATATCATCTTCCATGCATTCTACATGCTATAGGACATCGTCAGCATACGAGTACACTCGGTACCGCCCGGCGGCACCAGGACGCTTCTCGCAATAGGCACTTCAGGCACCTTGAGCAATATACCGCTCTGGCCATTTTTCGAGTAACACCCAAAGCCGAGGTTCGTTCCCACCTGGGAGCCCTTTGAGCTGTTACTGTTTCGGCTGTACGGTCCTTGTGACTGTCGCCATATTTCCCCCGGTTAAGCAGTAAAGGTCGACGTAGCGACCGACTGCAAGTAAGCTTTGATAAATCTATGTACTCAATTAAGGCTCCCCCAATGTGGCTACCTCAATGTCTCCAACAACATTCGTTCATCTGTACTATTATTCTAAAGAGGTAAGCGTTTGTGTGTCTGTATGTTTGAGGCTGGTAATCTCCGAAACTACCAAACCGATTTCAAACACTCTTTCACCATTACAAAGGTACATTATCCAAGATTGCTATAGGCTACATTTTATCTCAAAATTCCCACGGGAGCGAAGCCCCGGGCAACATTTAGTATTATATAAGAATGCTTATCCCCATGGGAAATAGACGTGATAATATTATGTACTAGTAGATGTTGCTGGGACTTCGCTCCCGTGGGAATTTTGAGATCAATACCTGTCAATCAATAGTCTGAGGTGAAGAATTAAGAATCGCTCCCACTGTAGACACAAGACACATTAGAAACAAACCAACAGTTTAACCGTATAAAATGGGCGACCCGGTGGACTACAGTTCGATTACGATTGATTGGGTTGATTGTAGGATAATCCTTTAAAAGGGTTGTAGTGTTACCTCGGAACTTAATTGCTACTCATTTATCTTATTGGCTGAAATAAACTTTAGTTTCACATGTACGTAGGTTTATCAGTGTAACGGTTAGTAGGTCACATTACCCAAATTCAGTCTGATTCGCAGAATTTTCTTTCGCATAAAAGCAGCGCCTGTGACCGGAAAGGTCGCAGATTCAAATCCTTGTGTCATAAATATTTGTGTCATATGAATGTGAAGGAATAGATTCGGGTCAGGCGCTAAATGAGCATTTCGAAAAATTTACAAAATAATTTGAGCTATATGTTAAATTATTTAGATACTGCTTAGGTATACCTAACCAATATCGAAATAATTCTAAAATAGAAGTTTGGTTTGGTTCCTGAACACAGGACCTCGTCAGGAATCGATATCCTTCGCGACGGGAATTCCAATAATACCGTGCCTGGAATATTAGATTTACAACAAAATATAATAACAAAGAAATAATAGGGCATGAAAGTTCTGCGTATCTGAATATTCAATCTATACTTACTATATTATTATAAAGAGGTGAGCTTTTGTGAGTTTGTATATTTGAGGCGGATAATCTCTGAAACTATCATCAAATTTTGTCACATTGCCAACCAATCTTTGAAAAATCGTTGTACTCGTATATACAATAAACATTTACATCACTGCTTGTCTAAAATTTAAAAAGGATTCTATATTTTCCTAAAACAGATTTAAACGAAAATATCATTGTCTGAAGGCTTAAGGGTATAATTCCAGTTTTAGCTCTTTAATTCCTTGACCTACTTTCTGTCAGAATCACGATGGGTTCGTCATGCTATAGATATATAAATTATATCCTCCTTACATTATAAATGCGAAAGTTTGTGAGGATGTATGTCTCTATGTGTGTTTGTTTACTTTTTCACGCAAAATCTAGAGGCCTACTGATGGATGGATTGTTATAAAATTTGGTACATGTTTAGATTAGAATATAGCCTGGAATGACACCCGCATATACATGGCTCAAGAAATATGAGATAAGAGCTGCGCTTCGCGGCTTCGCGGTACCCTATGGTACTTTTTATCCCGAAATTCCCACGTAATACCCGGAGCTTATTTCTTGATTTTGTATTTAATACGAAATCAAGACATATATATTCTAAGTATTAATATACCTGAAGTATATGTCTTGATTTTGTATAATATGGAGCGGTAGCGCCCACCCCTGGATCGTAAGGGCCCAGGTTTGAATCCTACGAGGTGGTTTAATCCTGTCCGAGTTCGGCGATAGTGGGTAGCCGACATCATAAAACAAAGTCCACTACCGCGTCTGTCTGTCTGTTCGCGATAAACTCTAAAACTGCATCATGAATTTTCATGCGGTTTTCACCAATAGATAGTGTGATTTCAGGGGAAGGTTTAGATGTATAATTTTATTATGTTTTTACACGTGCGAAACTGGGTCGGGCCGCTAGTAATAAATAAATGACCGAGCGAGCGAGGTCTATCATTCTACTTTTGTATGTATGTAGTATGTTTGTAACGCGATAACTTTCGAACCGTTGGTCTGATTTTGATGAAATTCAAAAGGTATGTAGGATCTGTCAATGGTTAAGTCGTTTTTGAAATATTCACGGCGTACAACTCAAGTCATAAAAATGTTTCAAGTTCAATGAACTTACATTTATGCATTGTCTCACGGTGTTGCCATAGACAAACCTTCTATTTTCTATTTACACATTACATTACTGTCAAAGAGTCCGAATTAGCACCGTGTTGATAAATACTGGTACGTGAACCAAGAAAAGTTTTTTTGTTTACTTTGCCATTGCTACTAATAATTCTAATAAAGTGGTTTTAAACTGAATTATTTTTACTTCAACATATATTTATTTTTTATTTACGACGACCAATCTAGTGGCGTTCCATTCCAAGCGTTTAGGTACCACTTGTATGGTATTAAGGCTGGGTTTAGATAGTTAAATAGTTGGTTGATCATATGGAATAAAAGAACAATGAAATTTAATCACATTTATTGGAAAAATATCTAAGTTCACAATTACAAAAATCAAATTGTTGAGAAACAGACATTGAAAATTTGAACAGAGTTCTAGTTTAGTAAACGTGTACAATTGCAATTTTCTCACGTTGTGCACATGAATTAGAGACGTTTATTCCATGAATTCGTAGCTATTTGCATGTTGCATTAATCGCAAAATGCCAATTTTAAATCTTTTCTCGCAAAATCTCAAATATCTCGGAAACTAGAATCTGCCCTAGAAGTACCCTTTTGCTTGGAACAGTTTGCCAAACTTTGTCAGATTCGACATACGCATTGTTGGTTTTTCATTGCGATAAATAAAATCACTTATACACGTGTAAATATGCGATAAATTTGTGAACGTAGCTAACTACATTCGCGTCAACATAGGTCTGAGATCGGCGACAGTGTGGAGCTGATATTGTGGGTGTCCATGTGTGGTGTTTGCTTACCATCAGACTCAGACAACCCGCACCCTCGTTTGTCAGTTATACTATAAAATAATTAAAAAGTAGTATAAAGTAATATTTATTGAGTTAATACACCGTGCGAGCGAAGCCCGCAAGGTCTACAATTCGACTTAGGGAAAAAAGTTTTTTTTTGTATGTATATGTATATATGTTTGTAACGCTATAACTTAGGAACCGTTAGTCCGATTTTGATGAAATTTAAAAGGTATGTGGAATGTGTCAATGGAATTTTTAAGTTTGTAGGGCAACAAAATAGGTTTAGTCGTTTTTGAAATATTCACAATTTTGTAAAAACTCATCGAAAATGTATTGTGTTCGCGAGGTCTAAAGTTCGAGCGAACAACTAATATAAAGTGAGTTAATTGACGAGCGTGGTTTAACATTCTACTTGGGGCAAAAATAATTTTATTGACATGGTAGATGGGCCCTTTTTTAAACACTGGACCCATATCCACTTAAATAAGTAACTAACATAGTTTTAAGAACATTGTTACTAACACTTAATATGGTATTTATTTATTGCCGAAATAAACAATTATTATGATTATATTATTATTATTGTATGTATGTAAGTTTGTAACGCGATAACTTTCGAACCGTTGGTTCGATTTTGATTTAATTTTAAACGTATGTAGGATATGCCAATAGAATTTTTAAGTTCGCGGGGGGAAAAAATCGGTTCAGTCGTTTTTGAAATATTCACAATTTGTAAAAATTCATTGTGTTCACGAGGTCTAAGTTCGCGGCGTACAACTCAAGTCATAAAAATGTTTCAAGTTCAATGAACTTACATTTATGCATTGTCTCACGGTGTTGCCATAGACAAACCTTCTATTTTCTATTTATTAACATGTAACAATTAATATGTTATAGTCCAAGAGCTCTAGTGCTAGTTCAAAACTTTAAAACAAATGCGGCAAAACGCCCCCCAGTGACCTCATAACATTGTCTTTGGGCCCAATCTGGCTTGTACAGTCAACAGCACATCAAGTTACCCCGCTTGAAACTCTACGGCGGCGCGGTAATAGTTTGCGAGTTTGCGTTGAATTTGGGTAGGTTGATGTGCTGTTGACAATACTTAATTGGAACACTGCCAGAAAGCAATATATACCTCCGCGGAACCCGATGTAAAATACACACAACACAGATTACAAATCTGTCACAATATATGTATTATGTTTTTTTTTTACCCAGGGCTTCGTGGCGTCACAGCCTCAAATGAAGTTGGTAACACGTGAGGATGAGAGAGAGAGAGAGAGAGAGATAAAAAAGGGAATAATATGATATAATTATTTCCTATGTACTTATTACAAATATTATAACCCTAAGAGAATATGTCGAACGAAATAAAAAAACTCGTAAGAATAATACAGCTATATACCTGATACAACACCTCGGAACTCGTTTTGTCTGCCCCATCAATACTAATTATTATAAAGATGTAAGCGTTAGTGTCTTTGTATGTTTGAGGCAAGTAATCTCCGAAGCTACGGAACCGATTTCAAAAATTCTTTCACCATTAGAAAGGTATATTTTATCTCAAAATTCCCACGGGAGCGAAGCCCCGGGCAATATCTAGTAAAAAAAAAAAGACGTGATAATGTATTTTTCTTCAGTTCACGCAGGCTTAGTAAAAATATTGTCGAAAAAATATTCATGTTACGCATTCAAAGGGAGATTTCTTTATGAAAAAGATTTTCCGATTTGAAAATGTTGTCGGAAGCTCCTTTAATTTCCTCAAATTCTACTCCATTAAGCGAAGCCAGTTGAAACCAGTACAAACCGGTATTCTGAAATGTATTTATCTGTTTCCGTGAATCCGAACGTTTTTCCACTCCGTGTCTTAGAGTATAGAAAATTTTGGAGTTACTATGTTTATGTACATATGTTTTGAATTATATTTAAATATTGAGTATTGAATTACATTTTTTTAATGCCGACTTGAGCTAAGTGTAAAGGACATTTTATGTTTTGACAAAGTATTTCTATTCTTTAAATGAGAAAAAAACTATTATGTATGTATGTAGTACTTATTAGGTATCAATGCTGTGTTCATTCATCAATTTCATTTCATATAAAAATTACACACAACACTGACAAACAAGTACAAAAGTAAACGTTCTAGTTATTTCAATAGAAAACTCTTTCAGTAGGTGACAGAGACAGTATGTCTGTATATTCCGTCTGTCAATCTGCGTTTCGCTTTCGCGGGTAAACTGCTTGTTCAATTTTCATGAGAATTGGCAGATATCTCTACCAAAGGTCTAGTCCTACCTATGATAGCTCTGAAATAAATAGGCTTATACTTACTAAGTTACTTACCTAATAGTACCTCTTAATGAAAAAAACATACCCATTTGTTCTTTAAAAAATTGTCACTATCAATTCACTCTTTACAATATTTCACATTGACAGAACAAGAGAAAACATAGTTAATACATATTTTTAATGAATAAAAGGGTATGTATTTTGATATATATTTTTGTTCTGCTAAAAAAATCGTATGCCCTTTCCATAACATTCGCACCTCCATGACTTGAATCAGCTGGCAATTTCGTAGGCTCGGTTTTATTTGCACCATTTACTTATTATAATGGATCGATATAATTTTTTAATTAGATTTTGTATAAAGTCGTATGCAGATTAAACACAATCCTCTATTCTGTCGGGGGTTAAAATCGGTGCAGATGCAGCATAAAGGTCAATATACCGCAACCTGGCAAGGCTGTGCCAATTAAGGTGGCGTTTTGGCAAACTGGGTTTCTGCATTGCGCTGATTTGGTCGAAATTTATACATTTACTACAACGTGGAGTTGTGTTTTTACGACGTCTTTTAAACAAGATGCAAATAAAATATTGATTTTTCCACATTATTTGTTAATGCACAAATGCATATCTGATCTCAAATCTGTTTACCATTTTACTTACTTACACTGTAAATTATAATCCACTAGCTGCGCCCCCGGGGCTTCGCTTCCGTGGAAATTTCGGGATAAGAAGTAACCTAAGTATTATTCCAGGTTATATTCTACCCGTGTACCAAATTCCAATTAGTGGGATCCACTTAACCACATCCGCGCGCGCGGATTCTGAAGTGAGTTTTTGCACGGTCTTAGAGAATCGGAATGATGTGTTGTAACTATTCAAAAATTCCTTAATATCTGAGAATTTCTATTTTGTCTCCCTCACCCGTGTTCAGTTACAGGCGTATTCAATTTACATCAAATTGGATCCCGCATGCAAATACAGAGCGTTGAATATGCATGCTCTGTTCAGTTACATTAATCTGCATCTTAAATAGTTTTAAATTGAAATGTTTTAATTTAAAATTATTGACGTCTTTGGAGAAAAGGCTGCGGTGAAGTTTGTTTTGCGCAGCTTCTTCTTCACCTGCGCTTTAGAAGTTTGCTGTAGACTTAGTTTTAATTTTTGACGTCAATAAATGATGTACTTATATGACGAGCTCGGTGGCGCAGTAGTAAAGTGCTTGCTTCTGAACCGGGTTCGATCCCTGGTCGGGTCATGATGGAAAATGATATTTTTCTATTTGGTCCGGGGCTTGGATGTTTATCTATATATGTATTTGTTCTAAAATATAGTATCGTTGAGTTAGTATCCCATAACACAAGTCTCGAACTTACTTTGGGGCTAGCTCAATCTGTGTGATTTGTCCTAATATATTTATTTATAGGTATCATCCTAAATTGAGTAAGGACTTTTAATTTGTTGTGCTAACTCTATATTCTGCCCGGTTGTCGTACGAAGCCGCTAAGAAATAAAATGACAGCTGAAGCTATCAATAGCATTCCCTAGGATTCTTCGGGGACAATATATAGTTATTAAATTGCTTTGGAATAAAAGTTCGCCGCGTGTTGATTTAGGGCTCATCTACTCATGGGTATTGTACGAGGCGATTAAGGGATATATATAGACTTGACAGCTGATAGCCAAGAATAATAATTTTCAAAATTTGAAGGCTTTATTCACACGTGGTGTCACAGCCCGTCCGAGATCCAAGATCTGTATTTCAGGTACTCGTATATTTACTATACCAACGATTACAATAATATTAAAGAATTCTCAATTATCGATTAGTGTACCGGAAATAGAATTCCCAGTAGTTCGATCAGTAAGGCCACTCAGTAAGACTAGTGGGAATAGCCGATACAAGTTAGATGGCAAAATTAATAGTTTTCAGTATAACCTAAATATGAATAGGATGTTACTTGACCTACTAATGAGGTTAACGACCGGTGAAGCTTTCCAAGCCCCAGTTTCTGTTTATCCCCTCTTAAAAATAGAGGGTATGATATAAAGAAAATTATTTGGATTTGTATTACTACGTAGTATAAAACAAAGTCGCTTCCCGCTGTCTGTCCCACTATACGAGTATGTATGCTATCTTTAAAACTGCGCAACAGATTTTGATGGGGGTTTTTTTTATAGATGTGATTCAAGAGAGAGTGGTTTAAACGTATATAACATGCGTTGTCTTTGATAAAATAGTAGAGAATTATTTTATTTTAATCTATACTATTATTATAAAGAGGTAAACGTTTGTGACTTTGTATGTTTGAGGCGGGTAATCTCCGAAACTATCGAACCGATTTCAAAAATTATTTTACCATTAGAAAGGTACATTATCCAAGATATACACATAGGCTATTTTATCTCAAAATTCCTACGTGAGCGAAGCCCCGTGCAATATCTAGTTAGAAATATATTAAGAAACGGTGGGAATATTCTTTTAATAATTTTTCTTCCACTCAAAATGTAAATTAAATTATTCTTTTTTTATTTCTAAAAGGAAAAATAAATAAATAAATATATCAGAACAAATCACACAGATTGAGCTAGCCCCAAATTAAGTTCTAGACTTGTGTTATGGGATACTAACTCAACGATACTATATTTTATAACATATACAAATATAGATTAACATCCAAGACCCGGGCCAACCAGAAAAATATTATTTTCCATCATGACCCGAGCGGGGTTCGAACCCGGGACCTCTCGGTTCAGAGGCAAGCATTTTACCACTGCGCCACCGAGGTAGACAAATAGTTGGTCGACAATAGTATCGAACTGCACTCACTCATAATGTAAATACAAATGAATGCATCTCACATTTTTGTCAAGGACCGGCATTTTTGTAATATAACTTGTAAGTTTTTAGTAAGTATAAGATTAATTAAATCAGTTTTAATGTTATTCAATTAGTTTTATTTTTCATAGATGAAAATGTCAAATAAGGAACTTATTTTTTAATGAAAAATGTCAAGGTTCAATAAATGTTCAAAATTATGCCGCATTCATGCAATGTTGTCGAAGAAATTATTACCAGTATTTTGCCAAACCACGTATTGTTGACGGAACTGTATTGAAATTTTGTTGTATAAAATTCTACCTATTGTATTGTGAACGTGGATTTTCACTGACGACAGACTATAAATCAAACCAAATTATTGTTTGTATTGAATTGGTTAGCTGAACAGATTAGAATTTTCCGTGCAGGATTTTGAAACGATATAACAAATGTAATTTTCTTATTATGTCTTAACCTATTGACGACCTCAGTGGCGAAGTGGTAAAGTGCTTGCCTCTGAACTGAAAGGTCCCGGTTCGATCCCCGGTCGGTTACATAAAATATAGTAAAATATAGTATAGTTGAGTTAGTATCCCATAACACAAGTCTCGAACTTACTTTGGGGCTAGCTCAATCTGTGTGATTTGTCTTAATATATATATATTTATGTTATATTATCGGGTATTTAAAATAAACACCTAAATCTTAGTTTAGAATCACTTTATCTATTAAAAAAACATGCATCAAAATCCGTTGCGTAGTTTTAAAGATCTAAGCATACATATGGACAGACAACGGGAAAAGACTTTGTCTTGTGCTTGGATTGAATGGTAGTGATGTTTGTAGATGTAAAATAAAAATTAATGTAGCGTGTGGTTCCGACCTAGAATAGGACCACTAAATATCTTCCCGTGGATGTCGTATGAAGCAACTATAAGGGATACAGGCTAGGCAGCTGATTGGCAGCAATAGCATTCCTAAGGAGGGTTGACGTCAGGCAGGCGGCCGGTTGTAAAATCACAACCAAATCTACAACATTTTAAGTTTATAAAGTTATTGTTTTTTTTTACGCTGACCCCTGGCTATACTGATAAGTAAATGAATAAAAAAATATTTAAATTTATTCGTACTACTAAGCCGGGATATTGTGAGCCCCTTTGTGCCGCTCTAAACCAGAATTCTGCTCAATTTCGCGCCCCTTCAAAGGCAAATCCGACGGATTTGACAAACCCACTCATTAATATGCGCTCTTTCTTTTCAGGCGGGAAAAATCCGATAAAAAGACGAGATGGCCGGCTCCCGGGAAAGATTACTACACGAGAGACGTGAATACGGCTACGAATATGAATTTAGTAGAAAATCTGACTGGCATGAAAGAGACAGACGATATGACCACAGAGTCGAAAGATACGAAAGGCCTAGACGGAAAAACGGTTACGTCTATGAAGATATTTATTCAGATTTCGATGAAGCTCAAGGAAGACTGTCCCTATTCAGACCAATAAGACCAGAATATTTAAATCTACCTACATCTTATGATACAAAATATAACTCATTACCAAGAAACTATTATAATTACGACGATAGAAATAGTCGCAGAAAGAAAGATTATTACGATTTTAGAATCGAAAATGATAGACGAAGATCTAGAGAATCTTATGAACCTTATAGGAAAAGAACTCCAGAAGCTAGGCGTAAGGGAGCCGATAATTATGAGAGGAACCCCAAAGCTATTTTTACTGAAGTAAAAAATCCTAATACTCCAAAAAACGTTGCCGTTTGCAAACCATTACGACTGTCGGAACAAAATGCTCAATATTGGACAACAGAAGCGCCAGCAAAGAAACGTAAAAAACCAGACGAAGTTAAAAAGAATGTAAAATTTTCCGAAGTATCCGAATGTAACAGAAAAATTGTTGTAGACGACCCAATAGTTGGTAGAAAAGTAGTGCCTGTTAGAGAATTGGAAGTGTCATTAGATCAAATGATACAGAATGGTTATTTTGAGAAACATAATATACCTATTTCGAGACCAGCTGAAGTGAATAACAAGGAAGAGATAGCGAATGTACCAAATGGAAAATGTTTATCAGGAATAAACGGAAAGGAAAAAGTGCCTCGGAAAACAAGACACCTACCGCAGGTGAGTTTTATCTGATCTAAATAAATGTCAGCGTTTGCCCGCCTAGTTTCGAGTTACATGCTCCATTTTTTACATTATCAAATGAAAACTTAGAATATAATGTTATCTAAGTCTTTTCAAACGGGTTTAAATTGTCACAAATTAATGAATGACATTTGTGTATACACAGGGTGTATCCTAAACCCCATGCATACACGGGGTGATAATACCTTAGGTAGATCCTTTATGCGAAGCTTCCAGTGCCAAAGAGGGTATAAGAAAATAAACTATGGAAATGTAATCTTGACATGTAAACGAACACCGCACAACACTATTTGAGGTCTATTAAATAAAGAAAGAATGAAATCATATATTCGGCAAACACATAAAATTCAAACATACAAAAGAGTAACGAATATAGATCGAATACAATATGTAAGCCGAAATGGCGACCAGCTCAGCATGGTGCCATGGTATCGAGCCAAGGCGCTGATTTTCAGCTGGAACCAAGTACAAAAGTAGGTGAGGTGGCAAAATAAACAAGTTAATATGTACGGAAACAGAAACAAACAACAGCAAACATTAGGACTAGATAGGAGACTAACGTACAAGTGTAGTGAAATAATGTTAATTGGGATGAGAGGTACATAAATAGGATAATATTTGAGGAATTAAACATATATAATAATAATTAATATATACGAAAAAAAAGCAATATATATATATAAGCAATATATATATATATATATATATATATATATATATATATATATATATATTATAATCAGCACTCGGATCACAATCATAACCTGTTTTGATATACCTTTTGACTATGTACATTATGTACTATGTGTATATATTATTAGAAAGAAAAAAAAACATTGTAAGAAACAATAATGGTAAGCCGATCTGGCATGATAGGGACCAACACTGTTCAAATGAGTTTCTTTCGGCATTTCTTCTCAGCGGTGGTCGTTCCGAAATGCCAGTAGTTTGTAACTTGTGAGAAATAACTATAAATATTGACGAGAAAAAGTGCCTGTGAAGGTCTAATTTCTGAATAAATGATTTGAATTTGGAACTTTTTATCCCGAAATTCCCATGGGAGCGAAGCCCCGGGGCACAGCTAGTCTAATCTAAATGTGAAAAAGTTATTCTAAGTTATGAATGCAGTGTTTCAGGATTCAGATTTCTTTCAGAATTCAATTTTTAGATGTTTACAAATTCAAGTCGTTTTCTCACATGATTTAAGAAGCGAAAATAAAATATGTCTCTGGAATCAATAGCTCCCCTATGAATATAGGTCAAGTTTAAGTGTTTTTGTCGAGATATTACAGAAGTGGAGGTCCACTTAAAAAAAATGGAAAACAACTTAAACAACGGACCAGAAACTCGATTCTCATGAAATCGATGTTTATTTAATTAATTGTACATTTCTTCTAATAGAAACGGAAGCAAAATTAATCGAATTCACAATCGAAACAGTTAAGTTTATTTTAATGATATAACTATAAAATAACGTATAAAACGTTATTTTGTAAAGTAATTTAATTAATAATAATTTCTATTATTTACTTTAATAGAACTTACGTAATATCTTCCATTGAAAAATTCAAATCATGTCCAATAGTTTTTTTTTTTTCATTTTAGTATTTGTATACTCTTGTTAATTCCAAACAAAATCTTTACCTACTTATTATCCATATTGTGATACGAAGTGGTTTTTCTAGGTTCTATTTATTTAGATCCGGTCCCCATTTACCATTGCTGTGCCATCGCAGATTGGTTTAATGTCCGTAATTATACCGGGTTGGATATAAAACGTTATGTATAAATATCACGTAATGGTGTTCCTTCGTGTCTCTATACAAATTTATGACGTAATATAATGTTTGTAATATTGTGGTGTGTTATTACATACCTACCATAGAAGAGGCGACGGATAAAGTCCCTTAATCACCTCGTACGACATTTGAAGAGGGATATGTGTGTCCTATTCTACGCTGATACGACATGCAGTTGGCGTTGAGATTTAGTGAATTGCACCCATGCAATTAGTAGATACTCCGACGAAACTAAACACATTGTTGCACCGTCAAATTTGACGTTGATTTTAACCGGCTGACGTTTAGACAAAATGGCGTACTTGCGTTAAAGTCACGTTTAGTTACGACAGTTTAGTTCTCTAGTGTGTTTACGATTAACTTGCAAATTGATGTCTTTAGATAGACGTCAAACCAGACACCAGTGTTAGCAATAACACTCGATAAGAAGAACGCTTGCAAGATTTTATGAATTACCCCTCTCTATACTGCTATCCCTGTTTCTTCCTCGGCCATAGAGCGTCGGAATTTTGATTCGGGATTTGATTACTCAAACCTGGTGAGGCGAAACTGGAAAGTAATGACGAAATGACTTATTGATTTAATATAATGATGATACCTACCTATAGTAATCAGGGAGTGGCGTCAACAAAGCATACAGTCCCAATGTTACAAATCACTTTAGCTGGAGATGACGGCTTGTTAATTCTAATCTTGGTGTTTGGTACAAACACAATATTTTTATGTTTTAATTTTGACGTATAGCTAAACACGGCCCTCGTGTTTCGCAATTCTTATGCCAGCTCCACACTGTCGCCATACATTGCGTAATTTATATCAGTTTTTATTTACCTTAATGAAAAACCAACCAAAGTTCTACGATAATCTGTTCCATGACAGTGTAGAGCTGGCATTAGCTCTGGCTGGAATGATTATATACTCTGTGGCTCTGTCTACCCAATAAGAGACAAAATATGTCAATGTATCAGGTATCATTAAGTACATTAATATTAGATCATTACATATGAAATTGGCGTTTTGTTGTACTGGCCACTTTAATCACAAAAATCTCCTCTTTGGTTAGGAATTCCAAATTCAAATTTATACAGCTATTTAGACATGTATTTGTGTTTCGTTAACCGTCATTCATTTGTTTTTTTAATATTTCAAAACTGTCAAATTTGAAATGAAATGTGGCGTGTGGTTCCGCACTAATATAGGACCACCGCAATCCCGTGGATATAATATTGTAACTAAAGGATATATTCGTCGCCTTGGCTACTGATAAGTAACAAGAGCATTGCCAAGGAGGGTCAACGTCAGGCATACAGAAGGTTGTAAAATCATAGCGGAGTCTTCGATATCCGCGACAGTACATATAATACTTTATTGCACGAATTAGTTACAAAGTATATACTATATACACTATGTCGTACTAGAGTAAAGCGCCATGTAAAAAAATCTTCTTATCGTGTCAACTAGGCGAATCATTGACCGAGCGCGCGAAGCGAGCGATATCTACAATTCGATAACTTTCGAACCGTTGGTCTGATTTTGATGAAATTTAAAAGGTATGTAGGATCTGTCAATAGAATTTTTAAGTTCGAGGGGTATCAAAATCGATTAAGTTGTTTATGAAATATTCACAATTTTGTAAAAATTCATCATAATTTACTGTGTTCGCGAGGTTCGTGGCGAATAACTAGTAATTGTGAAGATCACCACCGATACATCAGTATGTTCATTGAATTCAAATTCAAATTCAAATAATTTATTCAGAAATTAGACCTGCACAGGCACTTTTTCTCGTCAATTTTTATATTTATAGTTATTTCTCACAAGCTACATACTAATGGCATTTCGGAACGACCACTGCTGAGAAGAAATGCCGAAAGAAACTCATTTGAACAGTGTTGGTCCCTATCATGCCAGATCGGCTTACCATTATTGTTTCTTACATTGATTTCTCTTCTTTCATTCTTTTCTTATATTGATTGTTGTCATTCCGCTCCACGCTTCTGCATTGTACACTACGCCTATGCGTTGTACCATTCGCAACGTAAATAAATTTACTTAACCATGAGTCGGTTCCATATTAACCCACAATGCTAAATTACATGCTTTTTGTTACAAATGTCCACAAATAGTGAGCTTGCACAAAATTACATATTCGAAATAGTAGAAATGTATTTTTATTTGTTATTAGCTTTTGCCCGCGGTTTCGCGTTAATTTTCTGAGATGAAAGGTACCCCATACCTTTACCCATACTTCAAACTACATGTATGCAAAATTTCATGAAGATTGGTCGAGTAGGATTAGGATGGAACAAATAATTTATTTATAACTAGCGGCCCGTCCCGGCTTCGCTCGGGTAAAAACTTAATAAATTACACACTTAAACCTTCCTCAGGAAACGCAATATCTTTTGGTGAAATCCGCATAAAAATCCGTGCATGTTTTTGAGTTTATCATTAACAGACAGACGCGGCAATAAGATGTTAACAATTTTCAATAACCTAAGAGACCTATACCCAGCAGTGGGACACGGTGGGATGAAGGAAATTAAGAATTTAATCGCAGATCAAATATCACAGACTAGCGGCTCGCCCCGGCTTCGCTCGGTTAAAACCAGAATGAAAAAGTAGCCTATGTCATTCCTGAAGGTTTCGCCTATCTCTGTGCCAAATTTCATCAAAATCAGATTAGTAGTTTTTGAGTTTATTCAACACAAACAAAAAGCACTAATCTTTCCTCTTTATAATATTGTTGTTACTTGTAACAAGATATCTCGGTTGGTCGCCCGCTACTTGTTTTAAAAGGCTTCAGAGAAACTAGTTCACAAGACGATCCAGCAGCGGTAAGATTGTTAGTTTACTTTAATACCGTAGTGGTGTAGTGGTTAATGCGGCGACCTATGACCGAAAGGTCCCAGGTTCAAATCCTCATCGTCATATCGAGTGTGTTATTACTACCACTGGTGTCAGATTTTATTCGAGTCGCCTAAAGGCATCTGACATGACGTGGTTCAAGTCTTACTAGTTCACAAGACGATCTAGCGGCGGTGTAAAATTGTGTTATCTGTGTTTTGACGCGATAATGGTGTAGTGGTTAGAATGGTCTATGATCTAAATGTCCTAGGTTCAAATTCTACTAATATACAAGACAATTATAGCGGTAGGATATTATTACATATTAGGAAAAGATTGTATTAGCTCTTAAATGGCTGCTTGGCCATAAGTTTTTTTTTACAAAAAATTCATTTATGACACAAACTTTTATTATTGTCACAGAGACCTTATTTGCGTGACAAAATCTCATGTATGTGCAGTAAACCGTTGAAAAGTTCCCTCGTTGGGAGCCGTTCCTGGGTGCACCATCAGATTATCCTTATCATAATAATGCATTTATACAAGGTAAATAAAAACTTGTAATAATAATAGAAATCTGTATCACTGGCCATAACGGACATTTTTAAAAAGTCGGTGTTCTTTAAAAAAAAATTTCGAGATTAATCCCAGCTCCACACTGTCAGACACATGCGGACGCGAATGCGTGAACATTACGTAGCTAGTATGAGTGCTTCTATTTACCGCAATGAAAAACCAGCAATGTATACCGAACCGCATAACAGTTCGACGACAGTACGGAGCCGGCATAAAACTAGCACAGAAATGGACCGTTCAAACTATTCGTGGAACCATTTTAATTTGTAACTTTTGGGTTGTTTGCCCTAACGGATGGGATGCGGGTTAAGCAAAGTTCACGATTGGTCGTCGGAAGCCTTTATTAGAGGTCCGACGGCCAAGTTATAGGAATAAATGGTTACCGTATTCTTTTGTCTGCGACCCATGTTCCACCTAGTATTGTCGTTCAACTATCGATAGTCTATGAAAAGCAATAGTATCGAGTGATTTATAGATAGTATCAATAGTGTCGATAGTATCGATAGCATCGATACTGGTGCTGCTGAATATTCCAATAAAAAGCGATATTATCAATAATAGATAAATAAATAAATATATTAGGACAAATCACACAGATTGAGCTAGCCCCAAAGTAAGTTCGAGACTTGTGCTATGGGACACTAACTCAACGATACTATATTTTATAACAAATACATATATAGATAAACATCCAATCAGAAAAAGATCATTGTTCATCATGACCCGACCGGGGAATGAACTTTTCCCGGGACTTTTCGGTTCAGTGGCAAGAACTTTACCACTGCGCCACCGAGGTCGTCAATAGTATCAATATTCAATTGTTATCACAATAGTCATAGCCGATACCTTGAATATTATCGATACTGGCGATAGTATTGTAGTATATTGATACTATTGTACCAAACTAAGCTATCGTTACTATCGATATTACAGATGATTTCCGAGGTCAACACGCCCACCTATTGTTCTGATCTCCTTCGACAGAAATTGCTTTGTATTCGACGTGCGTCAACGCACGTCAATGTCAAAAGCAACGGAGCGCTGCTGAACAATGAGGCATGGCTCTTGCCTGAGGGAGAACACTTTGAGAAGACCATAAGAACTCAAACGGATGGACAGACAGACCTGACAAACCTATTAAAGGTTCCGTGTATAATATACCCAATACAATAAATAATGACACCCTAATGATAATGAAAGCGAAGCGGTGGTGGTGTAATGGTTAAGACGCCCGCCTGTGGATTGAAAGGTCACAGGTTCGAATCCTACTCGTGCCACATGAGTTTGTATACCAATCTGGCTCATGTATTGTAGTTTTCATCGACCACCACTTGCTTCCGGTGAGGGAAAACATCGTGAGGAAACCTGCTCACTGGTTGATTATTAACTTGTGTGTGAAATGGAGAAGCCAATGGCAAACCAGTCCATTAATAATGCCAAGAAAGTTGTTGTGTGTGTTTCATTCCATGTAATAACCACGACCCTCAGCCATGAGGAATACGACTGTGAAGAAGAATGACAATGAAAATAAATTAATGGACTGACGACCTCGGTGGCGCAGTGGCAAGGTTCTTGCCCCTGAACCGCGAGGTCCCGGGTTCGATCCCCGGTCGGGTCATGATGGAAAATGATCTTTTTCTGATTGGCCCGGGTCTTGGATGTTTATCTATATATGTATTTGTTATAAAATATAGTATCGTTGTGTTAGTATCCCATAACACAAGTCTCGAACTTACTTTGGGGCTAGCTCAATCTGTGTGATTTGTCCTAATATAAAAATAAAAAAAAGTATTTCTCTTATACATCTACTGACACAAGCCTCTATAGCTTTGCTTCCAAATAATGTATTCAAAATCAATACTAATCTATAACTGTCTGCCTGTCACGTTTTCACAGCTAAACCAACTTTGATGAAATTTGGTATTCATATAATTGGAGACCCAAGTTCAAACATAGTAATTTTTTTTCAAAAATTTGACAGTTTAGTTCCCTAGCGTGTATCCGACTACCTGCCACTAGATGGCGGTAAGTAGTCGTAAAAGTCATGTCAGATGCCTTTAGGCGACTTGAATAAAATCTGACACCAGTGTTAGCAATAACACACTTGATATGACGATGAATGAGTAAAACTCAGATTTTTTCCGAAATTCCAACCAATGAGGATATATAACCCCAAGAAGACGCAGCCAGTTAAATAACACCGTTAACTTTTAAACAGAAGGCTGTAAGTCAAAACTACTGTTAGGTAATAGTTTAGTGCCGGATTTAGCACAGCAAGCTCCTTGGGCTGAATTTCTGTCGCGGCGCCCCTTTTACATAAAAATACCCACACAGATGTCGTTCTTACGTACTATAAAACAAAGTTCTCTACCGCGTTTGTCTGTCTGTTCGCGATAATGTCAAAAATTACTGCAGGTATTTTCATGCGGTTTTCACCAATAGCGTGATTCCTGGGAAAGGTTTACGTGTGTAATTTATTATGTTTTCTACCCAAGCGAATGAAATGAATGAAATAAAAGAATGAGATAAAAGGATGTTCAATTTATGTGATACTAACGGCCACTAATAAAACCGCGGGGCTTTATCCTCTTTCTCTCTCTATGCCTAGCGTCGTCTCTTTTTCTTAAAAGTGAGCTCTCCTTCATTCATTTTTCGCCGTCGCCCGTTCGATTTTAGGTAGGTCCTTGGATGTCATATGAGGCAAATAAGAACACTCAGTCTTGACAGCTGATAGGCAATGGCAACAATCACATACCCAATAAGGTTATTACTGACATTCGAATTTTCAAAATGTTGAGGTCATGGATTTAGTAATTACTTCGTACAACGGAGTACCTACTAATTTCATGGTTAACGTTTATTTTTTAAGCTGACCCCATGGAATCACGAATTCGCCGGCGCCGTGGAATCACGAATTCTAAAACCGCAAGTACGCAATGATGAGAGCGATATAAGAATATATAATTTAACGCCGCCCCTTTTATTTTAATACCCTGGGCAATTGCCTACCGCGCTAAGTTCCAATGCCACCACTGTGTTCACATATAAAATTACTATGAATAAAACTCTATGCGACGGTGATAGGGTTGAATTTGCAATGATTTTGTGTAGGATGTGTCCATAATCGATAATTTGTCTTTCAACAGTTTGTCTCACTGAATATTATGTGTTCTGAGGTAACTGCACTTATTATATCAAGGCACTTGTCCGGAAAAGTCTACATCTTCTTGAATATGTTATTATTAACACTAATGATAGATTTTATTTAAATCGTTTAAAGTAGGTAGGACTATCACGACCACCAATCGACAAAAACGCAATAGCTTATCGCTATTATTTCTTTTGTGTCAACATCAACATCCGACATAAACATGTAATTAAAACGAGATAAAATAAATTTATCATAATTATAAAATTGTGTCTCCGTAGATTTTAAATTTTTACCTGTACCTGAACCCCTCATAAAAGCTTATGATTTTTACCATAAAAGGTGCTTGTTTGAGCCTCTTCGAAATCTGAAAATACCCATAAATGCGTGGTGTGTCATAAAAATAAGTGATTCCCAAGCACGTCCCAGTTTGGGCGAAATGGATGGACAAACACACTCAAGTTTATGTTTGGAGACGCAACGTTGTTCTTGAGACCTTTGCAAAATAAGTGTTGACATTTTTGGAACTTGCGCAGTGATATTTTCTTATTCGACTCCCGCGGAAATTTCGAGGGAAAAAGTACCCTATGTGTTATTCCAGATTATATTCTACCTGTATATCAAATTTCATAACAATCGGTCCAGTAGATTTTGTGTGAACGTGTAACAAACATATATCCTCACAAACTTTCGCATTTATAATTTTAGTACGACCCGCAGCGGCCCCTTTCGGCTTTGCACGGGTAAAACAATTGGTTTACCATTGCCTTCCCCATTTCACATCCTAGATGATTAATAATAAACCAGAGTGCAGATTTCCTCATGATGTTTACCTTCACCGGAAGCAAGTAGTAGTCGATGAAAACTAATATATGTGTAAGATTTTTAAACAAACTACTCGTGCAGAGTAGGATTCGCACCTGGGACCGTTCGGCTCACAGGCGGGCGTATCAATCAATTCACTACCAACTCTTCTAAGTAAGACATTTTATCCAGCGGGAAGCCATTTATTTATTCATTTTATTTACAATTTTAACTCTGGAGTATGTCAAGTAGCCTCCATGGTTAAAATTATAAATTCAGAGCCTTAGTCTCGGGTCTCAAGGACCTATTAGGCCAAGAAGCTCTCATGTTGTCCCACTGTGGAGTTAAATATTTGCTTTTAATAAGTAAATGGTTTTGCATAATTAATTTTCCGGAACCTTAACGGGGTGAACACTGCGGTTAAATATAACACTAATATTTATTACTGAGTTCTAATTACATGCCACTTAAGACTTTGAAAAATGCGATGTTTTTACAAATTTGTTGAAGCATATATCTACAACCGATTTAACTGAAATGTATATAATAGTATGTTTACTTTGAATGAGAAAGCATTTTTTATTGTATGAATGAACGGTTCCCGATCTGGAAACTCCTCCGGTTTATCAATGAACGTTTTGAATGCAATAAAATCTGTCATACAAAGTTCGTGTCGAATGTGTTAATTTTTATATGACTTTTTCTTATTAATTTACTTTTGCGAAAGTTTGATTTTTGAGTAAGTAAAGAATGTGATTAATTTGTTGTACTGTGGCGTGTGGTTCGGCCCTATAATGGGACCACTCAATATCCTCCCGTAGATGCCGTACGAGGCGACTAAGGGACTTTTAAGTTTTTTTTTTTAACCTGACCTCGGATTTTGCGGCTTCAAAAACCCGAACGCAAGGGATGCCGTACATGCAGTCATGATGTGAAGAAATTCTTTTGGAATAAACACACTCAAACACGTATAAACATTAAGCCTGAAAACAACATTATTTTGCGCAGTCATTCATGCAAATAACACCACTGTGCACGACGTCAATTAATGGCAAACAGGAAAAGTTGTGTAAACAACAAATCTGACCAAAGCAAGACCTAAATCATTTTCCAGCCCAGTTGTGAGTTCAACCGTTGGGCTGAAAATGGTCATTTTCAAACAGGAGGACCGTTGCCCAACTGAAGTAAATCGGGCTTAGGGTTCGTTAAGCTGGCTAATGAGCCCAGGGCTCTGAAGGGTAGCCCTTTGAATGACGAACCACGAATATCATAAATTGACGTGATATTCGAAGTTTTGACCGTGTTCCTGAAAATGAAAAATTATTTTCTGTGTTTAAATTTTTATAAGATATTTTTTTCTTCTCTTTCCTGATATCCTTACATATTACAAAAGAAAGTCCTCTACCTCGTTTGTCTGTCTGTTCGCAATAAATTCAAAAACTACTGAACGAATAATCGGTTTTCACCAATAGATAGGATTCCTGAGGAAGGTTTGAGTATATAATTTACTACGTTTTTACCCGAGCAAAGCCGGGACGGGCAGCTATAAGAAAATAAAAGCTATTTTTCAGCGTACATATCAAATCAGATATATTATATTTAAACTAATGAGGGGACGACTCTGCAGCAGTGGGGTGTTACAATGGATGGCCTTTTGCGTACCGAACCGTTACATATGGCGACGGCGACCACCTCCTCTGTTCGCAATACCACAAGGGCAAACGAATATGCTCAAATATTCACCTCTGACTAGAGCGCTCCTAAATGAAGTTGCAAATTCAAATCGAATTATTTGGTTGTCCGTATTTGACAGAGTTCACAAGAGCTACATTGTATATATTGTGCTATGGTAGAAACCATGTATAATTTTAGATCTTAACTATTATTGCATTGAGAGCACCTGTAATGATAGTGTAAGATATAATATATGAAATAAATAAATATATTTTTTATGTTTTTTTTTATAATGCTATACGAATCTATACATAATTCTATATGCCAGTAGTTTGTGAGAAATAACTATAAATATAAAGATTGACGAGAAATAGTGCCTGTAAAGGTCTAATTTCTGAATAAATGATTTGAATTTGAATTTGAATCCTCCTTTATATAATGATATATTTCAGGTGCTCGCCGCCCTGGCCGTCTCACTGGCTCCGTTCTCAGCAGGCCTCGGCAAAGGCTACAGCTCTCCGGCTATAGCCTCTCTACAAGGTCCGGGAGCTAACGCTACTAGGCGTGACTTCCAGCTGACCGACCAACAGGCCTCGTGGCTGGCATCACTATCTTTCCTAGGTATGGTTGTGTGTTTTTTCTTTTTCGCTCTATGCTTATTTCTCTTTAGTTTCTTTTAGTCATTAAGTGATTGCTTAGGATATAATCAAATATGATATATTACAGCCTTTCTCAAAACTTTCGCATTCATAATTGTTTAGTAAGTTAGTTTAACTTTATATATTTGTCAGGTCAGGGAAAACTGTTTCTTTTGGTTCATACAAGAAAAAAAATGCGTATTAAAAATACATCACAGATTATTAACCTCAAGTAATATCTTTTTCCCATATCGTGTATTAAACCAGGCCAGGAAATCGTATGGAAATATTATATTTTATTTGGATAAGCTAGCAAGTCTTTAGTTTAATTTGAAATTCGCCATAACAAAAATTTAAATTTTCTCAAGTGATTTTTATATAGGTAGGTTAGCTTAGTAGATGGTGACCAAATATAAATTTTTGCTCCGTAATTCCCATGGCTGAGCTAATTATAATTGCTTTCCATAAAAAAATGTGCGTTGGCCGGGAATCGAACCCGGATCAACTGCTTGGAAGGCAACTATGCTCACCATTACACCACCAACGCTATGTTTCATTCAACAAATATTGCCAGTTGTAGTAACTATTTGTTTCACAGTTTACACAGGTGTAAAGATTTTGTTTAACAATTATTATGTACCAAGACAAACAGTAGAGGGTAAAACAATAAGTGAGATATTTATGTCTTAATTTACTGTCTTCTTCATAATCGTATTCCTCATGGCTGAGGGTCGTAGTCATTACGTGGAATGAAACATACACAACAATTTTCTTGGCATTAGAAATGGAGTGGTTTGCCATTACCTTCTCCATTTCACACGCGAGTTAATAATCAAGCAGTGTGCAGGTTTCCTCACGATGTTTTCCTTCACCGGAAGCAAGTGGTGGTCGATGAAAACTACTATATATGAGTCAGATTGGTATACAAACTCACGTGGCACGAGTAGGATTCGAACCTGGGACCTTTCGATCCTCAGGGGGGCGTCTTAACCATTACACCACCACCGCTTCCGCTTTACGTTATTTACATAAATTTACTCAATTTGTTGTAATTGTATGAGTGTGCAATGTGTATATATGTGTTTGTAGGAGTTGTTTCTTAGATTGGTTAATTTTTTTGCCTTGTTTATTTCTCATTTACTTTTGTTTACCTTTTGTAACAGTCCATGTTGAATAGACTATAGTTCGTTTTCTCTTTTTGTTTAGGCGAGAGGCCGATAGGCGTTCATCTAAAGAAATAGTGATTACTCATTATTTTCGTGTAAGTATTTCAACATATATTTTCTGAATTTTAAGGAGCTCTCTTCGGCGGCATGGCCGGCGGCGCAGCAATGCGACACGGGCGTCGCCGCGTGCTGTCGCTGGCTGCCGCCCCCTGCAGTCTGTCATGGTTGCTAACCGTCCTGGCTACGTCTGTGAGGATGATGTGTATAACAGCCTTCCTTGGAGGGTTCTGCTGTTCTATATTGACGATGTTGTCACAGGTAACCAACTTGTAGATTTTAGCTTGTATGGATATGAAATGAATTTATTTATTTCAGACTGTGCACAAATACAAATACAGGTCCATATTATATTAGTAAGTGATTTAAACAACTACATTAGTAAAATTTAAAACGGATATAAATGTATTACATACAGGGTGACGTTTTATACATTGGCAATATTTTGTCTGCATGCTCAGTCCATGATTCTGAACAACTTTTAGTATTGGAGTAACTCCGAAATCGCTATCGATCCAGCATCTCCAGTATAGCAGTACGGACAGTTATGCTATAGAGACCTTGGTTTTGCTCATTCACTTGCTTTATTCTATAGTATTGTCTATAACTTTCTTGCAATAAATGTCAGGGGAAACATTTATTTCAAGGTCACAAAATTCAAGAAATTATTAAAATATAAATTAAATAAGTAGCTGTTACAAAACATTCCCAAACTTTCTTTTGTAAAATAATCAAACTTATCCACGTAATCCGAAGAAGGGGAACACCCTATACATATAATTGATAAAGTCCAAAACTTGGCAAAAGTTTGGGCACCCCGAAAATACCGGCAAAGTTCCGTTACGGGAAAACTTGTTAACGATGAAAATTATTATTTATTATTATAAAATTAAAATAAAGTTCCCGTTCGAAGTTACAAATTACGGTATAAAGTAGGAATAATTAAATGCTGTTAAGCGAAACATACATTGGTCGAGTTATAAAGACAGTAATGTTTATATATGTGGGTTTACATTTTGTTACACTTATGGGTATGTAATAGTTTGTAGATATTCACATTTGGCTGATTTTGTCTGATGCGATCTGTCCCGTCATCTCCTGCCAGAGCACAACAAAATATGACACGTTTATAAATTCACTTGTTACAAATTTTGATGGGAAAAGGTATTGTGTTAGTGTTATTTAAACAATTTTATTATTTACTAGCTTTGCCCGCGGCTTCGCCCGCGTGATTTTCATTTCTTAGAAGTAATGAAGTACCTAAAATCTCAGTCATTCTTTTATCGGGTATTCTGTAAGACTGGTAAATATATATGATTCATATTAGTTTATCTCATCTTTAGTTCAAATTCCCGTTTCCCCGCTACGTGTCCCGTCTCGCAACTGGTACAATCCCGCTTCCTGTAATGTAGGTATCCCGTACCATTTCCTACATATTGTCCCATCACGTTTTCGCAATATGTCCCGCCCCGTTTCCCACTACATGCTTCCCACCCATTTTCCACTACCTACGTGTCTCCGTTCCAATTCCCGCTACGTCTCCCACTCCCGCTCCCTGCAACGCGTGTCGTCCTATTTATTAAGTATTACGTCCCGTTTTTTATTAACCACAAGTGTAAATCAAACATTTCATGGTCGGTCACTCTTCAAAAATAGTGTTATTTAATCAATTTTATTATTTATAGCTGCTTCTCTATTTTGCCTATTATTTTCTCTATTTTCAGTGAAGGAAATCGTCGTAATCATCGTCGAATGAAAAATTGGGTAATTGGGATTTATGAGAACTTCAGTTTTTATCATTTCGTCCTTTGGCGAACACCACTGGCCTCAGTTTTAGATCGACTATATTTACTTCTCTCTCTCTCTCTCATCTGACAGTTGTTCCTACCACAGCAATAGACCGTCGGAGCTCAGGATCCGGTTTCCTGACTTTTCTACTTCGCAAGGTCTTTGGCATCCATAGTTGTTAGACTATTGGCACGCATATAATCCTTGGCGGCATAAAACCATCACGTCCTTCAGCTTCGATTAAATTACATTGTGTACACTAAATTCCGGACAATATAACATCGGAAGGTGCAATTTGCCAGCAATTAATTCAAATTAGTTTAACGACGGATAAAGCTTGAGGAAGATTAAGGGTTTCCATGGCCTTGTTTTAGAAACGAGCAGTAAAAGTTAAACGTTAAATTTGATGTAGCTACCTTACTTTTCTGCTGTAAGCAGAATCTATTTAATCCTTGTATTCTCTCATCTGAACATGTACCCATTACATTTTTTGGCTGTAACGTCTAAAAACCGGGAGTATTCATAGTGATAAATTTTTAATTTTTGAATTTTCTGCGTGATTGATGTAAATGCCGCCTGCCAATGTGAACCTTATGACAATCGTCATAAGGTTCGGATGTTGTTGTATATCAGCTATCAGGGGTTTTCGTCCCTCAATGGCCTCAAACCTGATGATCCATGTGTGAATGATTGTAGTGAAGCCACATGACGCTGGTCATTTAATGTCGCGTAATTTTAACTCGCTTATTTTGACTTTCACAAAATCTAATTACAACTTTCACAATTCTTGTGAAATGTTCACTAAATCCCAAGCATAATTTCAAAGAATTTCAAGAAGTGGGCCCTCAGACCACACGCATATTAAACTTTAAAGACGAGGCATTCATCATCATCTTTTGAAAGTCATTACTTTCACACAATTTTAAAGTAAAGTTACTTGAAAGTCTGAAGTTTAGTCTCTAAAACTGTGGTCCATTCCATTTAAGTAACTTGAAAACTAAATTTCCAGTCCTGACAAAATAATAGTTCCGTAAGTTTTAAGTTATACGGAGAATTTTCAGCAAAATTCTTTTAATCAAATGTAAAGTTTGGTTGACCCGACTTCGTAGAATAATCCCGTCTTATGGTATTTTCTCTTAGTATGACGTATTAGTATTACAAAATATACTTAATTATTATAAATATTATTATAAATTTCTTTTGTTGTGTATTTACTTTTATTTTAGATTTCATTTATAATAAATAAATTACACAGTACCTACTCAGAGCCGCAGACCAATTCCTGTACATTTTTTTTTAACTTGTGACTTGCAGTAAAAAAAACAATCTATACAAATAAATGGAATAATTTTCCGGGAAAAAATTAAAATAGTATGTCCTAATTACGTCTTCATTAGTTTTGTTTAAAAAAATGTTTATTACAGATATTTTGCCATAATACCTAAATTATCATATTTTAATATTCATTTTCAGGTCTACATCAGTGAAATATCCGTGCCTGACATTCGGGGTTGCCTCAGCGCCGTCCTCAAAATCGTCGGTCATCTTGGAGTTCTGTTCAGTTTCACCATCGGCGCTTACCTCGACTGGCAGCAATTAGCGTTATGCATATCCGCTGCGCCTTTACTTCTCTTCTGCACGGTGCTTTACATACCAGAAACACCAAGCTACCTCGTTCTAATCGGAAAAGACGAAGAGGCCTATAAAAGTCTCCTCTGGTTACGTGGGCCAGATTCCGATGTCGCCCAAGAATTGGCCACAATAAGAAATAATGTTTTGGCCAGTAAAAACTTTAGCCAACGTCAAAGCCAGATGTCTGGCAGTCAATTCATTAATTCTTTAGATGTCAGAACTATGAATCGTTTGCTTGGTCCTATTCTTGTGACTTGCGGGTTGATGATGTTTCAAAGATTTTCTGGTGCGCACGCGTTCTCATTCTATGCTGTTCCGATATTCAGAAAGACTTTCGGTGGTATGAATCCACATGGAGCAGCTATAGCTGTCTCTTTCGTCCAATTACTGGCTTCGTGTCTATCGGGATTGTTAATAGATACCGTTGGACGACTACCTTTATTGATAGTCAGTTCTGTGTTGATGTCAATGGCTTTAGCTGGTTTTGGTAGCTACGCGTATTACGAGGAAGTCCATCGCAACCAAAGGATTCAGAATGTGATGTTCCACCAAACTTTGGGTCAAAACGACTGGATTCCATTACTTTGTGTCCTAGTGTTTACTATTGCTTTCTCTCTCGGCATGAGTCCAATATCTTGGCTTTTGATTGGGGAATTATTTCCATTAGAGTATAGGGCATTTGGAAGTGCAATGGCTACTGCTTTCAGTTACCTTTGCGCGTTTGTTGGCGTCAAGACATTTGTGGATTTTCAGCAGACATTAGGTCTCCATGGGGCATTTTGGTTATACGCGTCTATAAGTGTCGGAGGACTGTGTTTTGTAGTTTGTTGTGTGCCGGAGACTAAAGGGAAGGATTTAGATGAGATGGATCCGAATTACGTGCAGAATTTGTCACCAAAGAGGTAAACAGTTGGTTTCACAAGCCCAAAATCTTCCAACATAAATTATATACCCTAAACTTTAAGGCTTTAAGGCTTCAGCAATGAATATTAATTATAGAATACATAATTGGATTCGATTATAAATTGTAGTCCATCAATTTTCAACTGAAATAGGAATATATTTACCTGTCAATATCCATATGAAAGCGGAAAATATCTGTTGTTAAAACTAAAAGTATGTAAATTCATGTGCTTTTGTAATTCCTATGATTCGTATGTTGGAGGATTTTCTGACATATTAAGGTTAGTCGTGACTGGTACGAGAGTCTTACGTGTAGAAGATGTATTTGATAGAATAATCGTTTGATATCCTATAGGTGTTGGAATTATAATGAGACATGCACGTAGGAACAAAATTAAATCGAGTCCACCGCAAGATTTTGGCTGTGCTTATTAAATTTTTTAAATAATAACAACACCATGGGGGAAAATATTTAGAGTAATTTTGCTATGAAAGCAAGAAAGGCACGTACTGCTTGATAGTTATCCATTATATTATTAGATTCAAGAAGTTCTTTAATTAAAACTTAATGGAAAAAAAATGCATTTGTAGTAAAATTATCAATATCTTCTTTTTATTGCTCATCGCCTATTGTGATTTTTTTTATTCTCATGAGTAAAATAACTCTAAATAAAATTCATGGTGTTCCTCAAACTAGATTATAATTGTATTTATACTTGCATATCGACAACCATATCTTCATTTATATTTTATTTCTTGGAATTGTATAAAATTCTACCTTTCAAAAATGCAGATTTCTTTCAACCAAATATTCTCATGGAGTATTTCCTACTATATAAATATCATCTAAGTATATCATTCCAAGAATTTTTCTTACATACTACCTAAGGTATTACCACAAAATATTTTTTTTTGTAAACATACAATAGAGTTTTAAATACAATTACATAATTTGTTTATATGTCTTACAATATGTTCAGTTTCATTTGTGTCCCAGTATTATGATAAATCTATAAAAAAGAAAGACATTTTGTGGTAAAACTATATTATTTAAGAGAGCCGTGGTCCATCATTTACCTCTTTTTCTTAGATTTCCTAATATTAGATAATAAACATTGTGTTAAAACGCAAATATATCATTAAAAAATCGGCATCTGAAAACTTTAACAAAGAAAAAGGAAATTGACAAAACACATTTCTGATAATTGACGAAATCTTTTTGTCAAAATCTGTAAAAAAAATATTTTCGGTCTTCTTTAACATTCTGTAATTAATTGACACGTTTTTTTCCCCGATTCTGAAGAAATATTAACTAATAAATGTAATTTTTTATCGATGTGATAATAAAACATGTCTGAATATCATTTTTGTAATGATAAATTTGCGTTTTCACCAATAATTCCTTCCCGAATAGCAGTTATATGATACTTTATCGAGCTTTCGTACATATGACAATAAAATAAGACAATAATATACCTATTATAAATATAATGTATAGATTAGGCAAATATTTCTTCTATTCTAAGAATCTTTCGCCTGTAAAATAAATGGATTGATAGACATAATTATATTTACTGAATGATGTCATTGAGCTAATTTATTTCAATTTACATAATAGTTGATACATGATATAATTTTCAATAACCTTATGATAAGTTATAATTGATAAGTTGATAAGTTAATTCATACTTAGTATTGATTATTTGACAAAACGTTAGAATATAGATATAAATGTTTGACGTTGTTTGAAATGTTATATATGAAATATTTTATGTGTTAAAATTTTATTGTAACGGATTTAGTTTATTAAGATATATTAATATTTTTGGTGAACGAGTACAATTTCGTTTTTAAAGTAAAGTTTCAAGTATGTGTTTATGATTTCCGTTAAAATTGTATTTAACATTTGTGTGTGATAAGAATATAAATATGAACAATAAAGATAAAATTAAAACCATTTTTTGGGGCTACATGATATGCATATAAATAGTTCAAGTTATATACAGATACCATATGCAGTATTAGCACAATTTTGAAATATATTTATTGACATTTGTTTGCAGGTCATAACACTTTTTTTACAATTAAAAAATACATATAATTTCTACAGCGGTTGATAAATTTATACATCAATTTATAAAAAACGACCATATATAGGTTTAAATTTAAAACGGTATTATATCTAATTTTAATTTGAATTTACTTAATAGCATGTTAATATTTAGAAGGCCCAAACCCCTGCGACATAAAAATAGAAACAATTCATTAGAAATAATTTTGTTGCGTAGAAATTTATATAGGAAAGATTATATGATTTGTCATAACAAAATCAATTAAATTATTATATATAAATTAATAGACAAATAATAGGTTGTGAATTTATACATTTTCTAGATTTTTATAATGATAAAGTGTGTAATAAAATGTTTAAAAAAAAATAGTGGCTTTGTCGATAAATACCTATTTGCTTGCTTGTATTTAATTTTAAAAAATAGTAATGTACAAAAATGGCTTAAGCGATATCTGGTCATTTTGAATTTAATATTTTTATTACATCAAAGTTAATCTTCAGTCTAAGTATATCGTTTATCTACCATTATTAATGTACTGAATTAGGTTAAAATAAAACCAACAATAAAATCAAAATTAATATGTTAAAAAATTAACTAATGAAAATAGTGATCATTTTCACAAATTTCCCCATTTCATAAGTGTTATTAGTTTTTTTATTTAAATATATTTATAATGATTAAAAAAAATAGTAGGTACTTAACCAATTGATGAAATGAGAGTAGGTACATACAATGTTTAGTAGCTATGCTCATATATCTCTTGTTAAAAAATAATAATAGTTTTTTTGTAGATTTTGTTCATCATTCCAGACTTAAAATTTAGTTTTCAATTATATTATGATTCATTCACAAGCTAATATAAGTATTATAACTAAGTAGGTATAATACAGTGATACACAGATAATATTTTACATTTTTTGTTTTTTTTTTAATAAAAAAAAATAATAAGTTTTCGTCATCAGCGTGTGCTAGAAATATTTGTATGTTATAAATGTGAAATCTATACCAACATCAGTATATAGATTTCTTGTGGCAAAAATTTCGCTTTGGCCAACACTTTTATTTTGAAATATATAAACAATGTGTGAATAAAAACTAGTTCTTACGGCTTAGCGTTTTAGCTTACGTGACGTGGTAGAAATGTGTGCCTGACCTAGATTTTTAGGATTTAGAATATTATTTTATAATTATACATTTGTCAAAATAGAGCATCGACGACTAGAAAAAATATATTTAACTTTATCTACTATCAGTTTTCGTTTTCTATAATTATAAAACGTTTCCATAAATATTTAATTTGAATAATCTTAATCATTAAGTGTAGTGGTTAAGATAGGAGGCTTTAACTAGCTTAGAATTTCCTTAACAAGACTTTAGAGTGTACAAAATTATAACAAAATTAAATATATCAATCTATCAAATTAAATTAATATGTCTAGTTCAGAAGTTAATTTTAAATTAATACATTCGAAACATTACTGAAAGCCCTTTGCCACGTTGCTACTCTTGTTTTCTATAGATTATAGCAATGACGTGCGTCGAAACACCGTCCGTCGACGGACGTCAACGGGACGGAGAACAACGGAGTGCAACGTAACAACGGGGCATTGCTCTAAATATAGAGAAAAAAAAAACAATATTTCAAATTTGAAACGAATATGACAATATTTTTTCTACTTATTGAATAGTATCAAGACAAAAATTTATTTATAGATAAGTAATAATTATGTTTGGATTTTCTTGAAAATGAAACGTATAATTTTGAACAAATAGTTATATTATGAAATAGGGACATACTTAAATATTTATATTTTCAACCTGTTTCCTCTATAATAAAAATAGCTTCAATTATGTCTACTGTTTATTAGTAATAATTTCCCCTTAGATGTTTTAAGCATATGAAATTGCTGGAAATGCCTAAATAAATTAGATTGATTTGTTAAATCTGTTTTTTTTCCCCACTTCCTAAAACTAAAATGAATTTACTATACAAGGAGAGCTTGCAAGTACTTTAAGATCATTATAACACATTATGGCGAATGAATAATATTAATATGAGTACTCTAATCTCAGCTCGTCGAGAATGCATGAAAATTGCTTAGTTAGTATGAGAGCTTTTTTTTACCGCAATAAAAAACCAGCAATGTATATCGAATCCGCCAACGTCTGGCAAACCGTTCGACGACAGTGTAGAGGGCGGGACCTCGCATCAAAATTTCATACAAACTAGACATAAAATTAATGATTATTACAATCTATCGGAATTCCAATGAACTACCAACTGAGCAACTGTGTACACTGTAACTGTACTCTGCTTTATCGAAGCACTCACAAGAAGTTTCATCTGTTAATCTATAGATGGCAGCACTCTTAACAAAATTCCTTTTGAACTCGCTGTCTAGATCCCAGAGTTTGTGCCTTTCAACGCAGTATTGTATTATATCAAACAATATTATAGAATAATTGATGAAATACGAATAATGCACATTTTCTACCTTTATATAATAAAGGTTATGGCGGCTCCACACTCTCGCCCGACACATGCCGCCGACGCGAATGACGTCAACGTGAAGATAGCGTAATGAGTGTTTTGTTATTTACCGTAACGAAAACCCAGCAATGTATACCGAATCCGCCAAAGTTTGGCAAACTGTTCGACGACAGTGTAGAGCCGGCATTATATTATCCCCCCCCAAAACTTCGACTTATACCGGCACACACTACCGGCAAACTCAGGCGGACGCCGACACTAATGAACGTACATTGCGGAGATCGTATGAAAGCATTTATCTACTGCTAGAAAAAACCAGCAATCTATATTCATAGTATAGCCGGGATTTTATTTATTCCCATGTGTCAAGGTAAAGCATTTGGACAAATGATGGCACGTGACGTAAGTACGTTAATTTTTATTGTAAGTTCTCCCGCACAGATTGTAAAAGTCAATCAAGGGAAAGTCTATAAACTATTCTAGCCATAGACCATCATTGATTGATTGATAGGCGAAGGGATGTCACATGTCTCTAATTAACCTAATTTCCACCAATAAACGTAGCATTCGTATACATCGTACTAACTTTTGCCCGCGGCTTCGCCCGCGTTATTTTTCCGAGATGTAAGGTACCCTATGTCCTTCTCCATACTTCAAACTACATGTACTTATGAAAAATTTCAAGTAGATTGGTTGAGTAGATAGAGCGTGAAGTGGTAATAAACAAACTTACTTTCGCATTTATAATATTTTCATCCCGAAAAAAAAAACTAGTCCCATTGGGATTCACGCGGGCGAAGCCGCGAAAAAAAAGCTAGCGTAACATAAAATTTAACTATAGGTACTACCCCAATTTGCCACAGTACCCTCTCACACCCCTCAGACTCCGCCCCTCTCTTATCAGCACCTCGCACGCGTCACTCTCCCCCCATCACCCCCATAATAGAATCAGTCAGGTCTATAGCCACGTGTCGGTTTAATATTAATTTGATTGGGGTCACAAATGTATCCGTTCGGTGACATATTTGCACAGATAAACGTGTTGCACTCCGTGAGTGCCGGCTCAAATGAAAACTTGAATATTAACGTTGTCCACTTTTGACGTCTTACGAATTTTCGATCAGGGTCACGTGTCCTGACGCGAGTTAAACATTTTTTACCCATCGCAAAAAGTGCACAACGTCGCTAAAGATGTTTTCACTTCAATAATGAAAAAAAATAATAAAAAATAAGGGCTGTGAATAAAATTTAATAGCCATCGGAGTTTGGTAACTGGTTGCCAAAAAAACCCTTTTTATACTTCAACGTAATTAATTGTTAATATATTTTGACGAAGTAGGGGATAATTTTTTTTGTATTATATTTTTTCTTAATTAAATAAATATTGTGAACTGGCTTCTTAAAATTACTGTCTTTATGTTAGTTCTACTACTATGACATAGAATTATCATCTTAAGTTAAATGCTAGTTTTAAAATATGTTTATGTAGATATTAAAATAATTTTTGTTCATTCTGTCAATATTCATTTGAAATTGCATAGGTTAAGTTACTGTAGATAATTTTTTGATAGTTATTACTCAAAAAATCATTGACTTCCAGATTCGAGAGAACTCTTATTCGAAAGCTGTATTAAGTGCTTATTGTAATTACGCTTCTTGCCAGAATATATTGTAACTTGGTTACTAAATAAATGTGCATTCATTCAATTCCATTGGGTGTTTATTAAACAAAATATAAACAAAGTTGAAAGAACCTCGTCCTAATTAGATTAGAATTCTTCTTCATACGTGGAATGAAACACACACAAAAACTTTCTTGGCATTATTAATGTTTGCCATTGCCTTCTCCATTTTACACACAAGTTAATAAGAATCAAGCAGTGTGCAGGTTTCCTCACGATGTTTTCCTTCACCGGAAGCAAGTGGTGGTCGAACAAAACTACTATACATGAGTCAGATTGGTATACAAACTCGTGTGACACGAGTAGGATTAGAACCTGGGACCTTTCAATCCAAAGGCGGGCGTCTTAACCATTACACCACCACCGCTTAAATTAGAATTACGTCTGCCAATATTTAATTTTTTGAGAGAAAAAACAGGATGATTTTATCACATTTTTTTCATCTTTTCAGGGATAAATCCCTAAATTATGGACAGGATTTTATGCTTTTAACTTTTTAATCACCGCTCAGAGGGATTAACGAGTTTGGTAACGATAATAGAAAACGTGCGTTAAATATTTAATTATTTTAAAGTAAAACTTAGAAGAACAAAACTCATTTCATGTTTTCTACATAATGCCAATAGCTATGAAACGCGATAAAATTGTTTTTATTGTTGCATTCAAAATAATTTTTTTTAGCTTGTATATTCTAAATATGTAATTTATAAAATAAAAACGGCATATCTGTGTTTTATATTAATAATTACATGATTATGAAATAATATCTGTATGTAATATTTGTTTATTATGTTGAACATGGTTTAATCAACTCAAAAAATTATTTTTGGGTAGTTTGGTGAAATTTAAATTCATTATAAAAAAATGTTCCTTTATTAACAAAAGTATAAAAATAACAATACTTAAAATACTATTAATTATGACGTGAAAGAAAACAATTTTAATTTCTGTATGCCGTACTGGCAAATCACACGACTAAAACTAGCATTCTGCACAGATAAAACACATATTTTTACAAACCAAAGGAATGATTAGCAAAACAAAATAATTACAACTCGTCTTCAACACTCGATTTCAATTTTCTAAACACATCAACAGCCATCAAAACGTCCTCTGAAAATGTTAAGGGCATCTCCCAAGCAAGAAAGTGACCTCCTTCGTTCAAAATTGTTATGTTAACCAAATTTTTGTATTTCATATTCAAAATTAGCGGCGGTTGAAAGTAGATTTCATTCTTAGCTTGCACTAACCATGTTGGTACTATAGATTTTATACTGAAAATAAATGAATATATTAGGACAAATCACACAGATTGAGCTAGCCCCAAAGTAAGTACGAGACTTCGAGAAAACATGTTTTTTTTTTTACCAAAATGTCATTTATGCCACAAGCATTTGTCATTAGAGAGTTAACAAGTTTATTTGTTAGACAAATTTAAAAAAATAACTCCGACTTTCAATGTTTCATTTCGCTGCAACTTTTGAACGGCTGAAAAGATTTTGATCAAACACATCGAAGATTTAGCTATCAAATAAAACAAATTTTCATCAGTTGATGAGCTACGGTGCCACGTATACAAACAAACACACTTAGCGGTCAAACGCATAACACCCCTATTTTTGTGTCGGGGGTTAACGCACTATAAGGTCATACTTATCATAAGCAGATAGACGGGACATCGTCTATCTGTATGTATGAACGCGATAAACTCATAAACTAAGAATTTTTGTACTGTTTTCACCAATAGACAGGGTGATTCCTGAGAAAGATGTATTCATTATGGTTTCACGATAGTTCGCACTCGACACTTACCGTTGCATCCCTAATTTATTATGCGCTTTACTACAAGACTCAGCGTATATCCTCATTGAGGTAGTAATAGAATTGCTAGCCCAATATATCATCAGGTTATCCAGAATCTGGTCCTTCGTGAATCTCCACGATCTCGTTCCACCGTCTTCAAACTTTATATTGTCGAAGTCAGTCGCAGCTGCTGATTTCTCTAAGATGTAAGCAAGGAGTGCCACAGGAGAGTCATTTAGACTCACTCCTGAAAATTGATTTCAATTTTTTATCATTATCCTTACATATTATAAAACAAAGTCCTCTATCGCGTCTGTCTGTTATTTCGAGATAAACTCAAAAAGTACTGCACGGATTTTCATGCGGTTTTCACCAATAGATAGAGTGATTCCTGGGGAAGGTTTGGGGGTATAATTTATTATGTTTTTACCCGAGCGAAGCCGGTACGGGCAGCTAGTTGACAATACATATAAATAGAAATAAATTAAAAAATACAAGGGAGATTCTCTGTATCCAAATTCACTGGCCATAGCCAAATCGACCCGTTAAAAAAATTAACATAACAGGCACAACATTTTTGAAATAATTTCTCGATTTGCTCAAGCGAAGAAGAGTTAATAAGAGTTTTGACAATTTTATATGAAACTAACTTTTGCCCGCGGCTGCTCCCCTGCGTGATTTCCCACGGTTAATTTTACAGAATGAAAGGTACCCTATGTCCTTCTCTGTACTTCAAACTACATGTATGCAAAATTTCAAGAAGATTGGTTAAGTAGATAGAGCGTAATGAGGTAACACACAAACTTACTTTCGCATTTATAATATTACTTAGTTAGGATGGTTTGATAATTACTAACCCAAAGTGTCAGGTTTAGTGCTCTGCAGATGAAAATACCCGAGTTCTCGGAAAATACCCTTATTATATTCGAGTCTGTCAACCAAATTTTTGTCCATGAACAAAGTCGGGTAGAACGATATAAGGTATTGGGCTACCATTGCTTTCAGAGTTGATACGATGCCAAAGTTTATGTGGGACCCGAGGATTTCCTGAAATTGATCTATGAATTTGAATAATAGACCCTATTAAAGAAGAAAGTTTATCAAAATAGGCATGAAAACATTCAATATAAGAATACAATATGTAGGTATATACCTACGTTCCAAAACAAAGATATATTGTTTCTTTTCAACAGGACGTGACACCCCTGAAAGCGTCCATAGGCTGCGGTAACCGCTTCTCATCGGGCGTTTGCCTGCTTGTTATTATGAAATAAATTATGAAACTCTCTCTCTCTCTCTCGTTGATTGCCATTAGCATTCTATGACGTATAACGCTTGAAGCTGGGGTCCGTTAAATAAAACTTCGAAATCTCTTTGAAGATGATGTCAACCCTATAAGAATGCTGTTGTTAGCTATCAGTCAAGACTAAACATGAATATACCTAGCTTATATGAGCTTGAGATAATTATTATGGGTCACCTATCCCATCATGTGAAAAAGTTAAATGTTAGCTTAACGCACAGAAGTTATAACCAGAACAAGATAAAGTTCATAAAAAAGTATAAATCGAACAAGTAACTTACCGTTGGGAATAAAACCGTCATACAATGTGACACCTGACTGCCCCAATCTCCCCCTTGTATATAGAACTTCTCATGTCCCAGTCTGTGCATTAGATTCCTCATAACTACCGCCATTTGTGCTGGACCAAGACCTGGTCTAACAGCTGGCTGGAATATATTAAAGAAGAAAGAGAAAGTTACATTCAAATATGTTTTAAAAAAAATGACAATTCTGATACAAGCTTTTATTGTTGCATTTTTTTATTGCATTCCATGTGTGACAAAAGAATCATGTCCGTGCAGTAATCCGTTGAGGAGTTCCCGCGTCTTGAGCCGTTCCTGGGTGAACCATTAGACCATGCTTTTATCATAATAATGCATTGTCATTCAAACTAAAGTTGTGCTCTGTTGTTCACTCTACACAAATTCTCCGTTGTTCAACGTTGTCCGTTAACGGAATGGAGGACGACGGAGCAATGAAGCCGGGCCCTTAGTCACAACTCACATCAGAGAACCCGTATCCAGGCAGGCTCGCAACAATTACTTCCAATACAAAGTCTCTACTGTCACTGACAGCTGTCAAAAATGGTATCGACTCGTAGAATTCCCTAACGGACCCAGGCCAACCGTGGAGAAGAAGTAAGGGGATTATTTCTTTGTTCTTTGCCTGTAAAATAAAAAGAAAGTTTTTATAAAAATCCATGTCCTTACGAAAAAGTCTGTCTGTTCCGCTTTCACGGCTAAACCGTTGGACCGATTTTGATCAAATTCGGTATGCAGGTGGTTAAAGATCTGCGTTCAAACATAGACTATTTAATTTTTCAATAATCTACCCCCAAACGACTATTATGGGAGTATACCCCCATAATAAAATGACCCATATCAATGCTATATAATCTATATTATGTCAAACTGTCAATAATGCTGACAAAATCGCGAAAATTGATAATATTTTTTATTTTTTTTAACTTGGGATAGGCATCATTAAATGATCTCTAAATACATACATACAAGTATGTATAATGACGTCCAGCCATGAAAAAATAAATATGAATTTAATGCTCAAAAACGACATTTTCATCCCATAATGTTACCTGCGGTTTAACCCGGATAAAATGGATGTCCAACCCTTGAATATTAGTTTTGTACTGCGGGAACTTGTTTAAGAACCTCTCCTTTTGTTTGAAGGGGTACTTCTGTGCCCAGTAGTCCACCCACTCATCTAAAATGTTAGTATTGAAGCCATATTCGAAACCAACTCCGTCGAGAGGTGGTGAGAATGGTACGTGATTCTTCAGTCTATATTTGAGATCATTTATCATCTGAAAGAAATAAAGAGCTATATTTAATTATGTTATATTTTCTGCGCCTCGCTTACATTGTAATAAAATTTTTGATCTGTCAATTAAACCAACTTCTAGATAAATTTGCCAGCAGTGATTGGCCAATTATCTATATCCAACGCTAATTAAACACAATTTTTAACGCTACATTATAGGACTATCAGATAATTTATCAGCGATCAGTGGAATAGATTCTATATGTTATAATCAATATTATACAAATACGGATTTATCCGCAATGATTTTTCTCTCGTTTATTTGCTAATTAGCAAAGAAACGATTAAATTAATTCCTTTATCTAATGTCTTTATCGAATGTAAATATTTTTTTTAGTTTTTGCTATGTAATAAAATATATTTTTTTAAATGTGATTTTGACATTAGAGTGTGGGGCCAGCCAGGACACACTCCTTAATAAAGTACCTACTAAGTATTTACAGAGAAATCGATGAACATACCTACACAAACAATATAGGTACTTACTCATACAGTCGAACATAAAAATATTTTCTACCTATCCCTGTTTTTGAAAGGCTGAGAAGATATATAAATATTACACGACGACCTCGGTGGCGCAGTGGTAAAGTTCTTGCCACTGAAGCGGGTGGTCCCGGGTTCGATCCCCGGTCGGATCATGTTGGAAAATGATATTTTTCTGATTGGCCCGGGTCTTTATGCACGTATGTTTATCTGTATATGTATTTGTTATAAAATATAGTATCGTTGAGTTAGTATCCCATAACACAAGTCTCAAACTTACTTTGGGGCTAGCTCAATCTGTGTGATTCGTCCTTATATATTTATTTATTTAAACTTACATCATCACTGAAAGTAATATTAAACGGTGTGACACCTCTATCCACCTTCCTTGATGTTTCAGGCCCCCACCATTCATCATAGTCCAGGGTAGGTATCGGTGGAGAAGGCTGAAGGAACAGCCAGTATGTTAATCCTAGCACGACCAAAGCTTGGACCAGAGTGAGCGAGAGGGCGATGTTTTTCAATGACTAAAAAAAAAAAACTGAAATAAACATTTACAAACAAAACCACTTACTGATAAATCACAGACAATATGTATACTGCCCCCTATACAACTCTCTCTCTTATCTAAGCGTTTTATTGCTTCCTCAACAGCCGTTGCCCTTTTTCCTATATATTCGCCTCCACATCACACGGTCGTCGGCATCCCTAGTTGTCAGACCATAGACACGCATATCATCCTTGACGATATCAAACCAACATTTTCTGGGTTTGTTACTTCTGTCTCCCATCTAGTAAATAATCTATTTGTTCACGTACCTAGCATAAATGGATCAAAAGTGGGAAAGATAAACTTTGTATTTTTTTCTTTCATATACATAGAAATGTAAATACTTAATCTAATGTGGACATGATTAAAAGTGCGATTACAATAACACCCGGACGTGTCATTGATTACAATTGTATTTTGTTGACCGATAAATTAAATCTATGGTAATAATGAAGTAAATTACTAATCTTATACTGTTTATTTTGTTTTCTAGATATAATTATATCTAAATTTATATTCTTATAAATTCATAAAATGACACCGACGCTTCCAAAAGTCAATCCAGCACACTCCAGCCAATTACTATAAAGGAATGCCAAATTAAAAACAAACAGGGAAACGAAAAACAAAAACACATAAAAAAAGTACATCAACAAGCATTGCTGCAAAAATCACCTTGCCCATATTTTTTTTTTGTTCTTTCACTTATAGTTTTATTAAAAAACCACTTTGACACACATAATGTTTATAATACAATCTGAAAGATAGACAAATTCACATATGAAATTCGTGCATATGCGATTAAAAACGCGCGTCGACTGGATTTATGTCATCCTATCAACTGATAATGCCGCATACGCTTATGTACAACATTATGTAAACATGTTGGCCAAATGTTGGACATATGCGGTTTATTCTACACCTGGGTGAACTTAGTGGAATTTCTAGCATAAATTAGTAATCAAAATGTTTGGTCACATTTGTTCATTAATTCACTCTGTGTGTGTGGGTGAATAAAGTGAAATTTCTTATATACAATCAATACCTAATAGCAATCGTTTTAAATTGAGAAAGTTTTGCTCTCAAAGCATTATATATTGCAGTCGATGTGCACCCAAGGACGTTTGCTCCCAAAACCTCCTGATCCGTAAAGAATGAATCTATTAAATTTTTTTGGTCATATTTGTTCATTAATTCAATACACTTGTGTGAACAATTTGGAGTTTCTAATCAAGATTAATTAGTGAAAGTATGTATGAAAATCATGTCTCTCCCGTTTCGCAAAGAAATTCACCGTAAATAAACCGTTTTGTTTTGTTTTTGACGTTGACAAAGAAATGATCGATGGTTGGCTGCAATGTTTGGCCATTGTTTGGAATGTGTGGTAACAATTATTTAATAGAGCATCGAATGGAGATTGGCCTCTGTGGTTATATTGGACATTGGCCAGTGTATACTTTGTACACCTGAATATGGCGTTATACGTCAACTGAATCAGACGGCTTCGTTCACATATAGAGATCAGTGATTCCAGAGTCTTTTTACAGAGACGGACTCTCTGGTTTTATGCCGGCTTCACACTGTCGTCGAACAATTTGCCAAACTTTGGCGGATTCGATGTACATTGCTGGTATTTGATTGTAGTAATTAAAAGCACTCGTACTAACGCACGTTTAGGCATTCGCGTCGGCATGTGTCTGAGTTCGGCGACAGAGCAGGGGGCTTACCATCATCTCTTAAAACAATCCACTTTACGTGTTAAACTGAACTGCATCGCAAATTCGTACCATCGACTTAATTTTTTGTATGAATGTGATTCATTTTAGGTGCCTAAATTGAACTGAGATGCATTGGAATCGTTCTGTAAAAGTTGATGGTAGGCCTGCAGGTATTACAATTATTAGTCTTGTATTAATAAATTGAAAATCGTCTGCATTGTTGAGTATTAAATTGTGGGGTTAGCCAGGAGATCAGTCTCCTGGTAGAAGGGGCATCACTGTGTACAGGTGAATGGTATGGACCTGTGTGACGCCACAGATCATATATAAGTCTTAACTAAAGATGATTCAATGATATCTCGTGACTTATCTCTTAAGAATGTGATAAAATAATATCCAAGGGAACAACAAAATGAAATGAAATTAACAAAAACGGTGGTGGACAAGTGGTTAAGATCGTCCGCCTATGATCGAAAGGTCCCAGGTTCAAGTGTGTAAGCGATAACTTGCCACTTGCCAGTAGACGCAGATTATAGGTATAGTCGCAAAAGTCATCTCAGATGCCTCTAGGCGACTTGAATAAAATTTGACACCAGAATTAACACACACGAAAAGAAGATTTCAGTAGTTTTGGAGAAAACTAGCTATGCAGGAATAGACAGAAGGCCACATGTAAAAGAAAAAAATGTAACATCAAAGTACGGAACCGGAAGAGAGTGAAACTGGCACTTCACTGTTTTTTAATCCCCGACACAAACAGAGTGGTGTTATAATTAAGTTTGACCGCTAAGTGTGTCTGTCTGTCTGTGTACGTGGCACCGTAGCTCATCAACGGGTGAACCGATTTGGATGCGGTTTTTTTTTTATTTAATAGCTAAATATAAACGGTGATATTCATATATGTTCGATCAAAATCGGTTCAGCCGTTCAAAAGTTGTAGCGAATATATTGAAAGTCGGGGTTTTTTTTTAATTTGTCTAACAAATAAACTTATTTATATTCGGCTGTAAACGATTTGATTACCAAAACATAAAAATAATAATGCAAAAATAATGAAAACAAAACAAGAAGTTGTAATTAAGTTCATTTATCATAATTACCGGTACTGTATTTACCAGCAGGTAACCTAGGGCGGTAGATTTTAGGGGGCGGCAATCAATCAACAATCATAAAATTAATTTAATAACTTTGTTCTTGTCGGTGGAGCATTTTCAATCTAATTCTGTCCTCGGCCACCGATTTCACCTCCCTATACAATTTGACGGGGACGACAAATTGGCCCGTAATAAATTATAGTTTTTATTTTTGATCAAATTTGCCGCTCATTCAAATCTATTTTATAATAATTAACTAATTAGACTTTTACCCAGTGGGATGTGAATAGTTAGAAAAATAATATCTTCAGTAGAAAAAGTGTCATGTATCTCAATACGCGTATATATTTAAGTATATTTTGAACTAGAGAGCACTATTTCTCATCTTATTTAACGAAAGTTTAGCCTATAATTTTGGAATCGTATTTATAATCGAGTTTTCCCACCATGTCTTAATTAAATAACTCCAGTCATACAACCAATGTAAATCCCAATTATTAACTCAAGTATTTGACTAGCCGATTAAGTGGATAAACACCCTAGGATTATCCCTAGGTGTAGCCTCACTTCGGGGTTCAGTCGTAATATACATAATATTTGTACTTGTTTTCTAAAACGTCTATTTAAGTTTTTTTTTTTTTTTTACTGAATAAGTAATCAACAAACTGTACTTGTTTCAGAGGTCATTAGGGGCGGTGAAAATGCAACGGCCCACGGGCGGTAAATATGAAAATCGACCACTAATTAAAACAGGCTAAATGTAATTCAAGTCTTCCTACTAAAATGAAATTATGTAACTACTTCCACATCTTGTTAAAAACTAGAACCAGTCCTTGCCGTGTTGGTTAAGAATGCACATTACTGCAATACAATAGAAAAAAAAAATTCTAAATTCCACAGTAAAGGTAAGAAAAAAGTGCTCGTACAAATTTATGCCCACTATCATCATCATATCGAGTGTGTTATTGCTAACACTGGTGTCAGATTTTATTCAAGTCGCCTAAAGGCATCTGTCATGACTTCTACGACTACTTACCGCCATGTAGTGGCAGGTAGTCGCATACTCACTAGTGAACTGTCCATCAGTGTGCAGGTTTCCTCAGGTAGTTTTCCGAAAGCAAGTGGTGGTCTATGAAAACTACTAGGTATATATGAGTCAGACAAACTCATATAGCACGAGTAGGATACGAACCTGAGACCTTTCGATCCACAGGCGGGCGTGTTAACCATTACACTATAAGAAAAAGGTATAACTTATTTTCTCATAGGTACTTAATAGATTCTTGTCCTTCAGATGTTGCTAACGTTATATATTTTAACGTCTATATTAACTGTGGAGCGTGTCTATGGAACATTGGGTTCTGGTTTGAATTTAACTAGATTTAAATATGATGCCTGGTGGGGGCCGGACGAGTATGGACACGAAAATACTGATATCAAAAGGATAAAAGTGGTGTTTGCTGATGAGGTATCATTTATATTATATATATATTACTAAACACAACACAATTATATACCAATCAAACTATATATTAGTAAAATCCGCCTGAAAATACATGCAGTAGTTTTGGGTTTCTCGCGAACAGACCAACGCGACATAAAGAGGTTCACAGTCTACTAAACCGAAAACGGTGGCCATCATAATAATCATAGTAGACTGTGACTACATTGTGTAATGGAAAACTGATACTTTGCAATAAATTCCTTTATGTAGTCTAGAATAATTTGGAAAGAGAGATATTTGAGTTTTCGCTAACAAACAAACGAAATTAGTATAAATGTGATTGGTGACGCTAGTGCGCCGGTTATAGCGATAAGTGTTGATGAATGTGCGAAGATGTGATGATCCTACTTCCAGTAGACCTACAGACTTGAAATAAATTAAATAAATAATAAATAAAATGTGTTCATTTCAGACCAACAGTCCATATTATCAATTATAAATACATTTCCTTAAAATTAAACGTATCTTAAATTAACAGTTTCTTTTATGTGGAGATCAACATGCCTCTTGTACTTATACTTCTGCATCGGTCCTCTCATCAATGGGCTTGAGGACTCTCACGTGGCTTCAGTTTCCATAACAATGCATCCTTACACATTATAAAACAAGGCCCTCTACCGCGTCTGTCTGTTCGCGATAAACTTAATCAATGTAATGTTTTTTATATCTGTGGCCTAGACAAACCATTCTCTGATTTTAGGTGGCATACGGTTTGTAACTGTATTATTAATAAATAAATAGATAACGCAGATTGAGCTAGCCCCAAAGTAAGTTCGAGACTTGTGTTATGGAATACTGACTCAACGATACTATATTTTATAACATATGCATATATAGATAAACATCCAAGACCCGGGCCAATCAGAAAAATATCATTTTCCATCATATCCCGACCGGGGATCGAACCCGGGACCTCTCAGTACAGTAGCAAGAACTTTACCACTGCGCCACCGAGGTCGTCATTATTGTTAGACCTATTTAATAACAAGTGGAGCTAACGAATAATGTTTTATTTTGCAGATGATAAATGACCTGAAATTCAGGCTTCACCATCGTCGATCCATCACACCGTCTCTCGAAGGCACCTGGATGGAGTACGGGATCAACTCTCATGTGCTCGAAGACTGGCTCGCCTACTGGGAGCACGAGTATCCATTCAAAGAACGAGAGGAATTCATGAATAAATATCCACATTTCACGACGAATATCCAAGGTTTGGATATTCATTTCATCAGAGTTCGGCCGCAGGTAGCCATTTATAAATAAATTCGTCATCAATTTCAATGTATCAAACATAAACCCAATTAGAGCCTCTCCCATAAATTTTTACTGAAGTCGATTCGAAGCAAGTTTCGTCTATAATTTTCTTCGAGGACATTCTCTTTTATTACTGAGATCCCCCTTTGTAACTTGTTTTTGATCATCAAATATAATATTATATTAAGTCTTTTTGACAGAAAGTAAGAAATAATAAAGAAAAAACGTTTATTTGCTCAAATGTCAAACTGCTTGGAGTTGCCTCTGTTCAGCATATTATGTTGTGGCGCTTGCTACGGCGCTGGCCTTCCGCGGATACCATAAATATAATAAAATATCTTTATAATAAAATAAAATTAATGTAGAACATGAATTATGTGCAAAAATATCTACACATCTTTTAATTTCATTATTACAATAGGTATTTTATGCTGTTATCAGGGAATAGGAATATATTATGTCCGTGTTATTGTTAACTAGTTTTTGCCCGCGGCTTCGGCCGCGTTTTTTTTTTTTCGTACGTCCGCTCATATCTTATTATTGTCAATATCTCGGGTTCTAAGCAACGTATCGCGATGTAACCTATACCAGATTGTAAGTTAGACCATCCGCTATAGAACTGTGAAAACCGTTTCAAATTCCATCCAGTAGTTTTTGCTTGATGCGCTATAACAGACAGGCAGACGAACGTTCTAAAAAAACTGCATTGGCTTTTATTAGTCCTATAAAGACCATCCATAATTATTTTTCTTTAATATCTCATATCTACAGACCGTACAGACAGCCCACTTACAGTTTTATTACACGTATATAGTATCTATATATTATAACTAGATTTAAGCCGGGCTTCGCTCCCGTGGGAATTTTGAGATAAAATATAGCCTATAACAATCTTGGACAATGTACCTTTGTAATGGTGAAATAATTTTTGAAATTGTTTCGGTAGTTTCGGAGATTACCCGCCTCAAACATACAAACTCACAAATGCTTAACTCTTTATAACAATCAGATGTTAGGAGAAGAAGAAGAACTTTTGTATACGTTTATGTATTTCACTAATTCGGTTACATTTTCAGGTTCCAAATCACGTGGACGTTGTCCCTCTATTACTCACCAATGGGTGGCCAAGTTCCTTCGCGGAATTTTACGGAGTTATACCCCGTCTAGCTGTATGGGATAAACACAGAAACTTCGCTGTTGAAGTCATTGCCCCTACTATACCTGGGTTTACACTTTCTGAGGTAACGGCTCTGTTAAATACCTGCTGGTTTAAGCCGGGCTAATTTTCTAACAAAACATGTTATAAAAACAAGTTAGAAAACAGCCCGTCCGCTGCGCCTACTGTTGTTATGTTTGTGTATTCCATATTCCGCTGTGCGCTCACTAAAGAAAGACGTAGGGCAGACGTCTTTCTTTAGTGAACGCTAATACAAAATGCGTCACTTCCCCTCCCCGCAGGCGAACGTTAGGATGTTCCATTCGATTTGGAAAACATGTTTTTGTTATTTTTCTAACATAACTTGTTTTTCTGTTAGTTAACACGGCGCTGCGAACCCGGTTTCATACTCTTGAAACACAATTTTAATGGATATATCATAGGCGCTGTCCTATTATAAGATATCCACGGTACCGACCGACAACCTTCTTTTGCTTTTTGATTTCACGCATAATGACGTCGTTATTGTGTTTTGTGTCAAGAATACCAATTACTATTGAGTATTGTGATCTGATTACATTGGATTTCGATTGTTCTTGGGTTTCGGGAGTAAGACAGCTGGTGTTTGAAGTGAATAACCTCGCTCATGGCTGAGGCCGCGGGCTGTGCAGTATCAAAGCCGCGTATTCAGTCGGAATACTCTGGATTTGTAATCAATTAATATATGAAATACATATGATTTGTTTTAATACTTATATGAACACAGATAATAATAGTTACATGGTAGATATAAAGGAAATACTCCTCGTACGCGTCGCATCGAGGCAATGTGCTCAGAATGGTGGCAGCATTTGCCACTGGACCGAGAGGTTCCGGGTTCGATCTTCGGTCGGGTCACGATGGTAAAATGATCTTTTTCTGATTGGCCCGGGTCTTGGATGTTTATCTAGGTATATATGTACCTATTTGTTATAAAATATAGTTTCGTTGAGTTAGTATCCCATAACACAAGTCTCGAACTTATTTTGGGGCTAGCTCAATCTGTGTGATATGTCCTAATATAATATTTAGGAAAAATCTTAATAGGTAAGCTGTGTTAAGAAAATGAAAGAGTAACTTTTGGGCTATATTGATTATCAGCTAAGGAAAACATTCTGAGAAAACCTGCACTCTGGTTGATCAACTTGTATGTGAAACGGAGAAGGCAACGGCAAACCACTCCATTAATAGTGCCAAGAAAGAAAGTAGTTGTGTGTGTTTCATTCCATGAAATGACCTCGACGCTCAGACATGAGGAATACGACTATGAAGGGAAGAGATTATCTGCTTTTATAAGAATCTGATACTCTCAGAGTTTCATAATATGCGAAAAGGGTTTATTTTAAGTGCAAACTAGCTTTTGCACGCGTCTTCGCCCGCAGTTATTTCCCGCGATGAAAGGTACCTTATGTCCTTTTTCATTCTTCATACTATAAGTATGCAAAATTTCAAGAAAAACGATTTAGTAGATAGAGCGTGAATAGGTAACAAACAAATTTCAAGAAGATTAGTTGAGTAGATAGAGCTTGAAGAGGTAACAAACAAACAAACTTAGGATAAAGAGCTTGATGACACGATTTTAGGCTGCGGTGCGTCCACACCTAGGTGCTCCAGAAGCTGCGGTTATCTTCAGGAAACTGATGCACAGGCTTGGACACAAGAAGTATTACATGGCTAGTGGGGACTTTGGACAGCTTATTTGCAATTTCATAGCGACTGCATTCCCACAGGCAAGTATTATTTGTCATAGAGACTACTAAATGGAGTTCTTAAAAAAGGGCATGAAAATATATCATCCGGGTCAGCGTGTATAGGTCGCGGTGACCACATACCGTCAGGTGAAGCGCATGCCTCTTTGCTTGCGCAATGGTAAGTGTGAAAAACAGTCAATTTCGAATTTGAACGTTTTTTGTGTATTTATTTTAATCACATTTAATATTACTCAAAAATATACTTTCAAACAAGTTCACGGTGAAAAAAACTCAAAAATAAAGTGAAACGAAAGACGTTTAATTCACGGGTAAACGATAGATTAAAATCATCGTCATGTACAAGTTCCTTCTATTGTTCTCTCTCCAAAGTCTTCAAGGCCTTCAACTTCTTTATACGACACGACGCCCACTTTTTCTTATATTCACCTGCTGTAATTATCTCTAGGTCTTCCTGAGCCCCTTCTTCCTTCCACCTTTCCTTCTATAATATATCTGAAGAAGGCATCGTGTCGTATCACGTGTCCTAACATTTTCCCTCTTCTATTTTCAATGTTGTTTATTATATGAAACTGATTGCGCCCCAAGGCTTCGCTCCCTTGGGAATTTCAGGATAAAAAATACTCTATGTGTTATCCCAGCTTATATTCTACCCGTGTGCCAAATTTCATAACAATTGGTCCAGTAGATTTTGCGTGAATGAGTAACAAATATACACACATACATCCTCACAATTTTGCGCATTTATATTATTAGTAGGAAGTAGGATTTAAGAAAATAAACCAATTATATAATTATGTTTACATGTTTCAGGATGTGCTGGGTTTCTTTATGCAATTCGTGTGGATGCACAATTTTAGTTCCAAAATACCACAGCTTCTGTCCGCAACTCCTCCCTTCTCTTATTCTGAATTATTCGCTGGAAACTTCTCGATAGGAAGGACGAGGAAGGACGATGTACAACATGCTGCATATTTATATCACCAATCGACTACACCTGACACTCTGGGTAAGATCTTAACCACAACCCGATGACAGAGAGAGTCTCGGGACTTCCCGTCCAATATCGAACACATGAAATTTACCAGGCTACGAAATTTGAGCTCTTCTCTATATTCAGTGCGTTCGAAAACGTATGAGATGGCTTTCGTAAGTCGTTAGCATCTTTTACTGTTATAATTTTTGTGACCATGGACCATGTATAGTGTGACAACTGAAATTTTTAACAAAATTCCCCAACAATATAAAGATTTGAATTTAAATTTATTTAAAAAGCACCTCAGATTAGTGATTGATAAATGTTATGGTTAAAGAACTTTATTTTCTCAAAGAAATTTACATTTCACATACAGAGAAAAAAAACTTAAGATTACTATGTACATTTGTTGGTGTGAGCATTCAAATACAAATATTTGATAAAAATTTAAGTCGGTAGTTGCGTATCGGTAGGAATAGCGATTCGCTTCTTACGTATTAACAAAAGACTCAAGACAACATTAGGGTGCTCATTCACTGGCATTTAGTCTAGTTATTATAATTTAAACGATTATTTCAACGACAAACTCAGATAAATGGACAATTATTATTTTTATATATTAGTTTTTTATTTTGTGGGATGATAGCATGCTCTCCGTTTAAATTAGCCGGTGAAACATGAAGGATTAATTTTTAACACCACATTGTGTAATCTAAACTCATGTATTGCAAAGAAATAATCTTTGTCTTTGTCACACAAAGGTCGTCTACGCTATGATGACAAGTATAATTAGACATGTTATTTGATTTAAGGTAATAGCATGAAAGATTCACCAACTGGTCTCCTAGGCTACATACTACAGTTTTTCCATTTCGGCCGTGTGCTGGACAGAAAGGAAAATGCCGGTGCCAGGATCGAGAATCATATCCCAAGGGACGTTATCCTGGACAACGTCATGTTGTTTTGGATGACTGGCAGTATAGGCACAAGTATGAGGATGTATGCCGAGACCATTAATAGAAGAGTGTGGTATATGAACATTGACGGGTTAGTTACTATTACAAGCTTTTATTTAAGTGTATATTAATATTAGCTGAGACCCGGGGATTCGCTCCCGTGGTAATTTCGGGATAGAAGTACCCTGTATAATATTCCAACTGTACGTTAAACTTCATAACAATCTGTCCACTAGATTTTGCGTGAAAGAGTAACAAACATACATAGATCCTCACAAACCTTCGCTATGATATTAGTAGGGTTAGTCGGATAATGTAACGTGTACCCCATGTAATCCGGCAAATAATACAAATATTATATCCGTGACCTGATGGTGCACCTATGATCCCGACGAGGGAACTCCTCAACGGTTTACTGGACAGGTCGTATAAGTCATGACAGATGCCATTATGAGACTTGAAGAAAATTTTACATCTTTGTTAGCAACACACTCGAAACGAAAGGAAATAAATACTGCACAGGCAAGATTTTTATTATTTCTCTGACAACAATATAAAAGCTTGTATCAAAAATGACGTTATAAAAAGTCACTCTTTTTCAGGACTCCTTCTCCCGTTCCCGCTTGGATAACAGAACCACGATTTGAGATCATTTCACACCCTTATTACCTTCTGAAGAAGAAATATCCAAATCTGATCAGCTACAAGATATTGGAGTTCGGCGGTCATTTCTTTCCGTACGAGTTTCCCGAATTTTACGCCAATGAAATTCTTACTGCTTTAACTGCGTTTAGGAAGATTCACAAATATTAATTAAGGATTTGTTTTTATGTAATTTTGCTATTATTCAAAGATTTCAGAACAAAATGCTTAGGATAATATGGTTATCCCATGCACCATTACGATTTTTCAAATTTTAACAAAGACAACAATTAGTTTTACTAATAATTACTCTGTACTGTGGTAATGATTGTTTTGGAAATGATTCCTTCTTCAAGAAAATTGAGGGATCGAAATGACAGCGCGGCAGCAGCGGTCGAAACGCACCGCGTTCCACCAGATTCGTGACCGTGTCTCCAACTTTCCAAACTTTAGTACGCTGTCGAATAACAGTGTTTGAAACTTGATCCTGTACGAGCGGGCTATGCCGAACATTGCGCTTCATGGCGACTCTCAGTTTGTATACAGTTTCCTTGGTGAGCGTCCATGTCTCGGCACCATAGGATCTAAGAAACCGAACGCTCTGAGAAACACTCATTGGTCCAGGCACTGTGTAGTATAAGTCGATTTCAATATGTCATCCATTCTGCTGTTAAATCTAGATAAAATACTCAATATTAAGGGTAAAAGTGATGTCAGAGTGTCCCTATAGAATAATTCTGGAGTGGCATCTCATATAGTGAAATAATTAGTAGCTTTGCCTTGGAAGATCACGAACGTGATTGCGCTGAGTAGACGAAATAATATTGATACAATAAATTATAATTTCTATATCCTTATACGTCCACAAGGGTCGTGGAATTATTTAAAAAAAATAATAAGAAAAATTAGAAGAACGAGTTAAGACACGATCTTTCAAATTATTATATTACTTCGCAGTAAATTGTCAGTTCAGTTAACGATACTCTGTGTTCGTGAGAGGGTCAAAGTATATCGCAGTCAAGGTGAGATATTTCATTTTGTAAATATTATTTTTTTTTACTAATTCGCACGCCGAAATGGAGACAACACAAAGTGAATTATAACCTAACAACTTTTGTAGATTACTTATTTTATTCAAATAAACAAATGAGTGATTGATTGGTCGATTGATTTGTGTCTCGGGGGGCTACCATGTATTAAACACGTCGCACGTCATTGCGTCTACACGTTGTCTCTTTTTTTACACGATGCGTACATACGCGATATGTGAAAAAGAGACAGAATGTGAACGTTAGTAACATGCTCCGTGTTTATATTTCTACGTCTCTCTTAACGTCATTTAAGTTTCGACGTACGCCAACACATATGTGTCAAAACCTATACAAAAAAACGGAGCACAACAACCGTGCTGCGTAGTCGTAACGGAGCACGACTGAGCAATAGGGACATGGCTATTTGTGTTACACAATAAATAACATCTGTGAGATTGTATGGAGGAAATACATTGTTACTTTTACACAACTCTGAATCAAATATTGTGATTTTAAAGTTAGCGAATAGGTATGTATATGTACGTTATGATAATTCCACTTTATAAATGTCTATCGATTCCGTTGTCTGTCTGTAATCAAGATTTTCTGTTTAAAAATAATTATTCCACAATTACAAGTTCCTATCGTGTAAACTCTTGCACGCGTTTCATTTTAGCGCAGCGAGATATTTCTTTTATCTGTGGTCGCCAGTGTTAATATATATATATATATATATATATATATATATATATATATATATATATATATATATATATATATATATATATATATATATATATATATATATATATTGTAATCAGCACTCGGATCACAATCATAACCTGTTTTGACATACCTTTTGACTATGTACATTATGTACTTTTATATATTATTAGAAAGAAAAAAAAAAAACATTGTAAGAAACAATAATGGTAAGCCGATCTGGCATGATAGGGACCAACACTGTTCAAATGAGTTTCTTTCGGCATTTCTTCTCAGCAGTGGTCGTTCCGAAATGCCAGTAGTTTCTAGCTTGTGAGAAATAACTATAAATTTAAAGATTGACGAGAAAAAGTGCCTGTGAAGGTCTAATTTCTGAATAAATGATTTGAATTTGAATTTGAATTTTGTCAGATTTAACTCTATACTGTATTCAACATTCACTGATACGGGAAATAAACAAGCCAAGAAATTTAAATTAGCGACATGACTCCATAAATGAACAACAACTAAAAATTTAACACCAAAAGAAAATGAGAACAAAATTAACAAAGGAATAATAAGAAATAATGATTTTTTTGTTCAAGGTTTGTTTACGTTTTGTCTCAGTCCCAGGTGAATAGAGTATAGTCGCTTAAAGGCATAAATGGGCGTGTGGTTCCGCCCTAATAGGACTACTCCATATACAAGACACAAACTTTAAAAGCTAATAGGCAACGATAGCATTCCCAAAGAGGGTTAACGTAAGGCCGGTTGTAAAATCATAGCCGAATCTTCCAAATTTAATGGCAATTTTTTTTACGCTAACACTGGGCTTTGGGCGTCATAGCTCCGAATGCAACCGGGAATGCGTAGATGAGAGAGAGAGAGGTGAATTTCACGAGCGCTTGAACTCATGTAGCCACCTGCAGTGTCCACTAATTTTTTTGAATAAATAATCTTTTTTTGTTAAATTAAACATTTATAAAATTGATATTGTAGCAGTACCATGAAATTAGTACTTTTTATTACTTGACTTATTTATAAAATAGGGTAATTAAATTGATTACAGTCTATGGTACAATTTAATAAACACTAATGACAGCCCGCGGCGGAGTTCACAACGCTCGTGAAATTCACCAGTTAAGGCTAAAACCCGAAGTGCAAAGTGCGACGAATCACCGTTATAATAGATATATGATAAAATAAAAGTAAATTATATATAATCTTACACATACATTTAACCATCTCTGATAATCTGCACCTGGTCTAGCCTAAGACAAGTAGGCTACACCTATTTCAAAATCAAAATATTAATTCAGAAATTAACCCTTCACAGGCACATTTTACGTCAAATTTTAAATTATATAGCACTCGCTGCGCCTATGGGCTTCGCTTCCGTGGGAATTTCGGAATGAAAAGTACCCTATGTGTTATTCCAGGTTATATTCTATCCGTGTACCAAATTTCATAACAATCCGTCCAGTAGATTTTGATGATCTTGTAAAGGCCGCACGATGGGTGACAACAGATCCATAGCGCTCTGTCCCTTTACTCTTGTGTGAGTGAAATAGAAGATTATGACAATGTCTATAGTTTTCGTCGATCGTTATCAAAAACAATGTAAATTTCTATTTTTAACTCCTCCAACCGAGAAATGTGAATAAATCATACAAGTTAATGTATTTATTATGTTACATAAATTATCTTCTGTTAGGCGAGAATAGGTTTGTGGTATGATGCTAATGACTGACTGTAGCAAAAAGTGGCTTATTGTCGAGCAATGCCCACTACCTGGTGGTCCTATATTGTATCCTGGTCCTGTATATATTTTGTAGAAAAATATTGTAGAGGTAACTGGTGACCAGAGGGTTGGTATATTATAACTCGGCCAGAGAATATTGCATTGCCATACAACATGGCAATGCTACCAGCCTTCAGGACACATTACCTCAAGGCAACGAATTGCCGGGACTGGCATTTTTGTAAATATTTAATTTGTAAGTTTGACGACCTCGGTGGCGCAGTGGCAAAGTTCTTGCCACTGAACCGAGAGGTCCCGGGTTCGATCCCCGGTGGGGTCATAATGGAAAATGATCTTTTTCTGATTGGCCCGGGTCTTGGATGTTTATCTATATATGTATTTGTTATAAAATATAGTATCGTTGAGTTTCTCCAACTTACTTTGGGGCTAACTCAATATGTGTGATTCGTCCTAATATATTTATATTTTTAATAAGTATAAGTTTAATTTAGTTCGTTTAAATTTTATTCATTTAGTTTTATTTTTATAGATTAAATCGAAATTCAAATAAAATTATATAAATTTCGAAACAATGAACGAAAAATATCGAACAAAAATAAATAAATTGTTCATTTTCGTTATTTTTACCGTCAATTTGGTGCAATTTCAGATGGTAAAGCTACTATTTCCCCTTCTGGCTATATCAACTGCTGTGGTGTGCTACATATACTTCCGACCCCCTCCTCCCCTTCCAGAACTGGACTATAGTAAATGGTGGGGACCTACTGAGAGGCAGGCGAGGCAGGATAGAAGCGTAAGACCTTTCAACGTTAGCTTTAGCAAAGAGGTAAATTCTTACATATTACAAAATTAAGTCCTTTTTGTGACTTCTTCTCTGTCTGTATAACTCAAAAACTACCGGACGGATTTTTGTACGGTTTTCACCGATAGATAGTGTGATTCCTGAGGAAGGTCTAAGTGTAATTATTATGTTTTATACCTGAGCGAAGCCGGAACGGGCCGCTAGTGAATAAATAAAATGCGCTTTTTTTCTACGCACCACAATAAATACCTACCCTCTTCATACTCGTATTCCTCATGGCTGAGGGTCGTGGTCACAATGAAACACACACAACAACTTTCTTGGCATTATTAATGAAGTGGTTTGCCATTGCCATTTTTTACATGAGTTAGATTGGTATACAAACTCACATGAGTTGCTTAGCGTTAAGCGTTAGCTGCCACATAGCAGAACTAGTCATCGAACCTGGGACCTTTCGATACAGGCGGGCGTCTTAACCATTACACCACCACCCTCATAAATACAGAATGCATAGTATAACAATATTCTAACTCATTTAAATGTATCTGGGTCCTGTGTTTAAGTATAGTTGTGTGGAGCCCTTGATGCAATGTATGATATTGAGTGTTATATATTAAAAAACAGGTATTAAACGCATAAATAGATAGCTTATTTCCCAGACGTTTCGGACCTTGTCACAAAGGTCGTGATCATAATATTGTGAATGCTATAGTAATAATATAGTAAATTATATTGAGTTTGAGCTAACGTAAATTATGGCATCTACGAGGAGATTTTGAATGGTCCCATTCTAAGGCGTAATCACAAGAGATAATCATTATATTTACGCTTAATTTTCAGATGATACAAGACCTAAAATGGCGTCTACAAAACCACCAACCCTTTACTCCTCCTCTAGAAGGGGTAGCTTTTGAATACGGCTTTAATACCGACACTCTACAACCCTGGTTGGATTACTGGGCTGATAGGTACCCATTTGAGGAGAGGCAGGAGTTTTTGAACAAATACCCACATTACAAGACTAATATACAAGGGTTGGATATACATTTCATCAGAGTCAAGCCGAAGGTAAAGAAGGAAGGTCTCTTTATTTAAATCATCCATTTGTAACGGGAGCCAGGTAATTATGCTCGACCGCCACAAAGGGAAGATCTTCTCGCCAGGCTAGGTGTTGCGCCTGGGGAACCGCACGGCTCCGACGGTGTCATGTCGGAGGTTGTATATATGCTTCCAATAGAAAACGCACTGTCTGCGCGATCTAGGCTTGTTAGCTTCTGGTAATGAGTCGACCGTATTGCCATCTGTCCGTAGATGTCGTGGATCACTTGTGTGGCTTGTTATTCGTTGCGTTTGGTCGGCTTTTTACATCTGCGGCGTTGTGCATGTGGCTAATGTGGTAAATATCTCCATATTTTAGCTGAAGATTGTATCTCTGACTTTTATTTGAATGTAGTTTTCATTCATGAATCTCACATATCGGTTTCAATCTCGATAATGCGCTGGGCCGATGAAAGAAAGAAAGGAAAATAGCGAGGAATCATCTAAACTGGTATTATGCCATACATAATAACAGTTTAGATGATTCCTCGCTACAACATAAGCTAGACCAAAGAATAATGAGCATTCGTTTTTAAAAATCTTGATTGAGAATACTTTTAAAATTATGGGAAACACTTGGATGCAATCGGCAAAGAGTCAAATGGAAAAACACAATATCCCAAGCAAAGAAGAAGATGCGTTATTTGTGCTGTAAAAACCCAAGTCTCGCAGCTCAGTTTTTCTACCGTAAAAAGTTGTATATCCATGTAATACCAAATCGGTTAATTTATTTTATCCCTACTTAAGGGACCTTTTAAGTTATTACGTAAGTTATTATCATATCAATATTAAAAATCGATCGACTTGGCCATCGCATGATTAGATTGTTTATCATATTAGATTGTTCTATATCACAACATTATAGCACTACGGGCCATCAACCTGGTTTCTCACCAAAGTCTTTCTGATGTGGGATGAATTAGGTATGGCGAACTATCTAATTGTTTTCAGGTATCTTTTGGAGTCCAGTTAGTCCCAATGCTCCTATGCCACGGCTGGCCTGGTTCTGTCAGAGAGTTTTACGAAGCGATCCCATTTCTGACTGCCATCAGTAACGACAGGAATTTCGCGCTAGATCTTATTATACCCAGCATGCCTGGTTATGGGTTTTCTGACGTAAGTATCTCTGATATCGTCACATTTAAATGAGATTCATACTTTCCAGTTTGTACAAACAGATGGATTTACGCTCAGGATTATTCCCAGTTTCTTTCTAAAAAGTCAGCGTCAACGCAATTTTTGGGAATCCAACACAAACAAAAAACAGATGGATCAAGGTTTATCCTGTTCCAAATTTTATCAAAAAAACTACGAGTTTGGAAAATAAAATTATAAAGAAAAAATATAAACATTTTTTCTTTATAATATTAAAAAAATATAAATATTTTTTCTCGTATTATTAATATTTTTAGTCGTAGGTATCGTAGTATGAATTGTATATATACTTTACGAGCGGCTCGCTTCGTTCGCTCGAGTAAAACCAGAATAAAAAAGCCTATAGAGGAATCTCTGTGACAAATTTCATCAAAATCGGCCCTGTAGTTTTGAGTTTATTCACTACAAACAAAAAAACAAATCTTTTCTCTTTATGATATTAATATGGACTTATTACACAGGCTGCAGTTCGCCCTGGCCTCGGAGCCGTGGAAATAGCAATCGTCTTCAAAAATCTGATGAGGAGGCTGGGCTTCCAGAAGTTCTATTTCCAGGGGGGCGACTGGGGTGCCTTTGTTGGTTCTAGCATGGTCACCTTGTTCCCTGAGGTTAGTCTTTCGATAATAATATGATTTGAAATGTGCGATAGTGGTAGTCACTCTCATAAGGGTCGATAATTGGATGGGTAATGAAAAATGTATTATCTTGAGTAAGAAGATTCATTTAGTCATTGGTCCCGGTTGTATTTGCTATCGTTAAAACCCGCCAATGGCCCATTACTTCAGGCTAAAATATATTTTGTGCGATTGTGAAAAACCATGTTTTAGACTTTTTGTTATGAGTAAGAGAGTACGAATATATCCTACTTATAAAACCTTTCTCTGTTTGTGTACAGTAAGAAATGCTAAAATAAAGTTCTCTTTTCGCTATTCTAGGATATTTTAGGATACCACACAAACATGGTCTTCTCAACAGCTCCTACGGTATCTGCACTGACGGCTATAGGGTCTATCTACACCCCATTGATAGTAGAAGACAAATACGCAGATCGTTTGTATCCATACTTCATGAAATTCCTGCCAAATATAGTTCAAGAGACTGGATATCTGCATTTACAAGCGACGAAACCTGATACTGTAGGTGAGAAGTTGCGCCGCGATGATATGAAAATAATAAAACCAGAACTTTTTTTACAGATAATTATAATTGTCTGTAAAAAAAAGGTAACATCCTTGCATCCTAAATTGACGCTAACGTAACCCTAACTAATATAATAAATGCGAAAGTATGTTTGTTTGTTACGCTATCTGCTCAACTAATTTTCTTGAAATTTTGAATAAACGTAGATCGAAGTACGGATAAGGACATAGGATACCTATCATCCCGGTAAAATACCTGTCCCCGTGGGAAATGAACACGAGCGAAACTGCGGGCAACTAGTAATCTATATACACTTAAACGAACAAACAACTCCTAATTACAATAAATTTCTATACATCTAAAGGGTACTTCTGTAAATTTGCTGCAGACCACGCGAAAATACGCCAAATCATTATGTTTTATTAATAATTCTATCGCTCGTGATAACGGCAAAAATATTGCAAGATTAGGTTTTTACATTGTCATACAAGCCCAATTTTACATTGTCATATTTTACTGGCTCTCATATCTGATACTTTTATGGCAATTCATCAATAGCATGCTTAATATAACACCCAAGCACAATATAATTATACTAACTAGATGTTGCTGGCCTTTAGGAATTGATTTATTTTTCAAAAGATACCCTATGTTTGAACCCTTAACTATAGCCGTACCGGATTTCATCAGAATCGGTTCAGCTGATTAGCCGTGAAGAGTGAACAGACAAACAGGCAGTCGGACTTTCGCATTTATACTCGTAATTGGTTTGATAATTATTCAAGTGTAATACTGTAATTCTTATTGGTGATTTGGTAACTATACTAGCTTAGTTGACAAGTTTAATTATGTTTTTCATTTTTATTGTATCGTTATTTGTTGTGTAAACTGTATGTTATAATATTGTACAATGTTGTTATTGTTAAACATGATCAGTGAATTTGTTACAAACCAGTGTAAACAACTACTTTGGAGGAGCGGGCTCTTCAAACACAAGTATTTTATACTTAAATGGAGGACCCAGTCATATATGAGCTATTGTAAAAAAAGAGTCTAATAAAGATATTATTATTATTATTAATCAGCCTAAAGAACATAATATAATGATCCAAAACCTTTCAATTTCAGGTGTGGCCCTAAGTGACTCCCCTGCGGCACTCCTAGCATATATTCTAGAGAAATTCTCAACGTACACTAACATGGACAACAGATATTTAGCAGACGGTGGTTTAGAGAAATTCTACACTAAAGATCAGCTGATTGATAACCTCATGCTGTACTGGTCCACTAACACCATCACCACTTCGATGAGATTGTACGCTGAGACGTTTAATAAAAGGGTTGCGGATATGAGACTTGATGAGTAAGTGGAAATTAGTGACGACCTCAGTGGCGCAGTGGTAAAGTGCTTGCCTCTGAACCGAGAGGTCCCGGGTTCGATTCCCGGTTGGGTCATGATGGAAAATTATCTTTTTCTGATTGGCCCGGGTCTTGAATGTTTATCTATATATGTATTTGTTATAAAATATAGTATCGTTGAGTTAGTATCCCATAACACAAGTCTCGAACTTACTTTGGGGCTAGTTCAATCTGTGTGATTTGTCCTAATATATTTATTTATTTATTGTTTATTAGTATGTACTAGCAGCCCATCCAGATTTCGCTCGGGTAGAATCATAGTATCACACCTAGAGCTTCGTCAGGAATCACACTCAAAAATCCGCATAAAAATCCGTTGCGTAGTTTGAAAGATCTAAGTATACATAAGAACAGATTAATGGGAAATGACTTTATTTTATACTATGTTGTGATGTGTTTCTTTGTTTTTAACCCCCGACGCAAAAAGAGGGGTGTTATAATGGTAAAGATCGAAAGGTCCCAAGTTCGAATCCTACTCGTGCCACATGAGTTTGTATACCAATCTGACTCATGTATAGTAGTTTTCATCCAACACTACCTTAGTGATATTGGCGATTAAGCTACCCTCACAATGGTCGGTCATTGGTTGGATGCCTAAAAATGTATTATCTTGAGCTCCTCCATACTTCGCTTAAAGCCTTTGGTTCGGATTGTATTTGCAGTCGTTAAAACCCGCCAATCTTCAATGGACCCGCGTAGTGGGTCATACCCATACTTATCCATCCTTGAGGAAGCCCAGTGCGCCAGCAGTGGGGACGTTAAAATGGCTGATGATAATTATACATGTATAAATTTATCTTCACAGGATACCAACCCCAGTACCAACCTGGGCTCTTCAAGCTAGACACGAGCTATCCTTCCTTCCACCCTGGATGATAAGGTTTAAGTATCCTAACCTACTCAATGCCACCATGTTGGATGACGGCGGTCATTTTGTGGCCTTGGAGATGCCTGAAGTATTCGCAAATGACGTTCTAAATGCTGTTAAAGCTTTTAGAGATTATCATCATAGCAATCTTGAGGTTTAGTGATGTTTCGTTTAGAAATAAATGTTTTTAAAAGAAAAAAATGTTTTTGTTTTTTTTTAATTTCGATACTTGTGAAATTATGGCTGAGGTCATCATTATCAACAGCCATTTAAACGTCCCCGCTACTGGGGCATACGTCATCCGTATGGATAGACCTGTAATGATGACTGAGGATTTATGCTATTTTATTATTTTTATTACTAGATGTTGCCCGGGGTTTCGCTCCCGTGAGAATTTTTAGATAAAATAAAGCCTATAGCAATCTACCTTTCTAATGGTGAAAGAATTTTTGAAATCGGTTCCATAGTTTCGGAGATTATCCGCCTCAAACATACTAGATGTTGCCCCGGGCTTCGCTCCCGTGAGAATTTCGAGATAAAATATAGCCTATAGCAATCTTGGATAATGTACCTTTCTATTAGTGAAAGAATTTTTGAAATCGGTTCGGTAGTTTCGGAGATTACCCGCCTCAAACACACAAACTCACAAATGCTTATCTCTTTATAATAATAGTACAGATTTATTATTATTTCAACAAATTTAGAAATATTTCACAACTACATTTAATTGACAACCGAGTCGAAACAGATGAAACTGTTCATGATAAATCAAGTTTCATTAATTTGTTGACTAAACAATTATGTCATGGTGACAAACAAATTTTTAACTATCCAAATTCGGTAATTATTAATCTCAAAAGGGGAGATAGACACATTACCGCTCAGGATGAAGATAACAAAGTGTTCGATGAAGAAACATAATAGTATCAGTATACCGGCGAATAAGCAAGTGTTAGGACGTGAGGACGTGACAAGTAAGTGACACTGGTTGGTTTTATTTGCTTTTATTTTTCAAATAGACGCAGTTTTATGACTACTTAAATATCCCATAGATAGAAGAATTAACATTCAGTACTGTTGAATGTTAAATAGTTGTTGTGGCCTAAAAGATGTTAAAATAGTGACAATTGTAAATTTTATTCGTTTTGTGAAATATAAATTCAACAAAAACGTTGTTTTTGTAAATCAAGTTATGATATATTTATACAGATTTTTTGATAAACTATTTAAACCAAATCATCACAAAAAAAAAAACATCTGCTTCATATTTTGTCCACATCTGTCACATCCATTTCAAACCCAAAACTCTTATACATAAGATTCAATATTGCGATACAATAATTTAGTACTGCTACTGTGAGTATTATGTAATCTGTGGTACTGTTGAGAGTTTATGAGCCTTATCGCTTATGTAATAAGGCCGAAAATGATTGTTAGTAAACAGAACAGATAACCATTTAGATCTAAAAATATGCCATGATATCAAAGAAACATGACAATAACCCGACTCATCATGACAACAGTAGGGGCTCGTATCAAATTTGATAGTCAAAATCGCCTTGGTAATTGATATGTTATGGGAACAGGCAAATTTTTTGAAATTACGAGGTGGAAAATAATAATGAATGATGAGTAACAGAAAATACGAAAATACTTAGATGAAATTAAAATTATTAAATAAAATTATTAATTTTTATCTGCCATAGCAGATAAATTAAAAAGTGAGTGTAAAAATATATCTATTTTCTACAACCCAAAAGCATAGGGCATAGGACGCAAGATTGATAAATTGCTCGATTATATTGCACCACACTCGCACACAAGGTTAGCGAATTCGTTTGGTAATTCCTCTGGGGTCTGCACTGTTGCCATCCTTGCCACCGGGTAATTCCATTGTGTACTCTAAATATATTATCTAGACACAATGTAGGTACCTAATGTATTTTTTTTATAGTTGGCTGTCAGACCACGCAAAGCCAAATATTAGATGTAAATTATTGAAAATTGGTATGTGGCCCACATAATTTTTCAACTTTAACATCTATTTTTGGGTCATTGAGTTGAGTGTAATACTCTCTTATGAAGACCAAAAATTTTTTTATAATTTTTTTGACATCAATTTCTTTTGAAACCAACTCAGCTTCACCATCTGTATCTGTTCACGAAACTTGTGCAATGTTAAATAAATTACCCTGTAATAAGTGATCAACTTTCTGACTGCATCAAAAGTTCAGTTTTTGTCAAAATTATTTTGTTGCAATTAACCTAATTGTCACAAATAAGATGAACTTACCATAGATATTCGAATCTCTATTTTTTCATAGAAATGGCTCGAGTGCTGACAGTCCTGGCTGTGGTAGCCATTGGCGTTGGGATATGGTATGCTTGTCCATGTCAAGACTCGCCACAAGCACCAAAACTGGATTTAGAAGAATGGTGGGGCCCTAATGAGCTGAAGGGGAAGACTGATAGCAGTGTACGACCATTCCAGATCAAATTTGATGATGCGGTAAGAATCAAAAATCTGGGGACACAGCAGTGCTTTCATTCAATTCAAATTTAGTTCAGTAGATTACAGTTGTCATGTCAGGTTTCTGACCAAGCGTTGAAGTGATAATCTGCAAAACTTTAGAAAGAAATGGTTATATTTTGCATCGTTTTGAAAGGTGTTGGGGGAGACAGCGTCGCTTCAGTTGTATCTGGAGCATCTAGCTAAAATTGTCTCATAGTCCGGTACGTACTTTGATTAGTGTTAAATGCAGCAAGTACACAATCTGGACAGGCACTGATTAATAAGAGTCTTAGTATTACTACGTAACACCTGCACTTATAGCACATATACCAATTACACTAATTACAAAATTATACACGAACCGGGATTAATGCCTCTCATTTATTTGCAGCTAGTACAAGACCTGAAGTCTCGTCTCAAGAACCACCGCCCTTTCACTCCACCTCTTGAAGGTATTGGCTTCGAATACGGCTTCAACGGCAAAACTTTGGAAACCTGGGTCAAGTACTGGGCTGATCAGTACCCTTTCAGTGAACGGGAGAAGTTCTTGAACCAGTTCCCTCAGTACAAGACTAATATCCAGGGTTTGGACATCCATTTCATCAGGGTTAAAACTCAGGTATGGAAGTCGGTGGTAAACCTATTTAAGTTTAACTTAATTGAATAAAGAATGTTGAATTTGAAATTCGGACCGACAACCACTGCTGAAGAAATGCCGAAAGAAACTCATTTTAAATAGTGTGTAGTTCCCTATAATGTCAGAAGGGTTTACCATTAATGGGTTTTTTTTTTCTAGTAGTATAACCACTTGACTGTTCATAAACATGTCATATTTATGTATCTGTGATAACTGTATTTCTTTCTTCAGGTCCCTCAAGGAGTGCAAGTGGTACCTCTCCTACTCATGCATGGTTGGCCAGGCTCTGTGAGGGAGTTCTACGAAGCAATCCCACTTCTGACAAAGCAGAGAGAAGGTTACGACTTCGTGTTTGAAGTCATTGTTCCCAGTATACCTGGATATGGATTCTCTGATGTAAAGTATATATTTATGACAAACGTATCATTTATATCTGAAACATGATGATCCACACATACAAGGATCTTCAAGTTGTATGCTAACTTGAAAATCCCTGTGGCCTATATTGGTCGCCATGCCGGACTGCTACACTGGAGGTCCCAGTTTCGATTCCCGGTCAGGTCAAGATGGAAAATTATTATTATTAGATTGACCCGGGTCTTGGATGTTTATCTGTATATGAATTTGTTATAAAATATGGTATTGTGTTAGTATCCCACAACACAACCTCTTTGGGGCTAACACAATCTGTGTGATTTGTACATTATATTATTATTTATTTATTTCTTCCTGGGCAATATGGCATAGTTGGCCATTGCCTGACGATTTTTCCTTCGTAACAATAAAGTAATGGTCCATAAATTGCCCACCTACATAACATATGATGGAAACCGAAAGGGCCCTGGTCCGACGTGACAGTCCAGTGACTACCCCTGCTCATACATTAGAGCTCAAAATTGTAGAGCAAATTTTTGTCTCGTCATCATTCTCTCGATGTACAATTTTGGGCCTTAATTGAAAGCTGGAAATTCACTGACGCAGAAATGCGACGAAATATGCTAAATCATAACTCGGCGTCAACTAGTAAAACATGTTTAAACTTGAACTAATATCACTTACCTATTGTTTAGTTGTTATTACAAATATTATGTAATAATTTCGGACTTCAAAGTTTATCATTGATATGTCAAGATGATACAACAAAAATATTTATTTTTGTGTTATAGGGACGTAGAGACAATTTTTTTTTTAACTTATCAATATGACACATCACCTTATTCATATCAACGAAAAGAGTTTATTCATGCGCGATCTTATTATGCACACAAAATTTTGAACTATTAATGTTTTAATAGCGTGTTTTTTGGAAACTGTCCCTTTTTGACATACATTTCTTTGGAAACCAAATGGAATACACGCGAATGCTGACACGATGGCTGACTCATGCGAATACACGCATGAGTCAGCCATCGCAAAGTTCAATCACAACTACGGTACAAGTTGGATACTCCAGACAAAATGTATGAAACGTCCTTTGGTTTTAGGGTGCTGTTCGTCCAGGACTGGCCGCTCCACAAGCAGCGGTCATCTTCCGCAACCTGATGCATAGACTTGGCTTCAAGAAATTCTACATCCAGGGAGGAGATTGGGGTGCATTAATCGCCTCATGTCTCGCCACGTTGTTCCCTGACGAGATATTGGGACATCATAGCAACGCTGCTATTGTTCAGGTAAAATTATGCCTTTCATCATCATCTCAGCTACAAAAAGTCCACTGGACATCCAGGCCTCTTCCGAAGACTTCCACAATGATCGATCAAAAGCAGCTCGCGTCCAGCGTCTTCTTGATACTTTGACGATATCGCCAGATCAGCTCAAGCCAGATGTGGCCGCCATTTTAGTACCGTTTTTATTATCATCAATATCGTATAGTTTTCTAAAGGTGTAGGCAGAGTTAGTGCTATGATCCTGACAAATCTCACTTGTATCCTCTAAATTCATTCCATGCATGCTCTCCAGTTATAGATGCTTCTAATGTCACGTTTTTGCAGGAAAATCTATAATATACAACCCCACCTAATTTAACAATTCATTCTTTTGGAACTTTATCAAAGATCTATTCCAGATCGACCTAGGTTTCATTTATAAGTATGTGATATAAAATATAATATTAGTGTCGTTGAGTTAGTATCCTACAAGTCACGAACTTACTTTGAGGGTTTTAGAATTGAATATACCTATATGAATAATTTGGAATTTTGTCCATATAATTATTAATATATTCTTCCAGACCAGCGGAAATATGTTGAAACATATCCTGGGATCATTCATGCCTTCGTTAGTAGTGGAATCCAATCTGATGGACCGCATGTATCCTCTGTCGAAGTACTTCAGCTTCCTCCTTGAAGAGATGGGATATATGCACTTGCAAGCCACCAAGCCAGATACTGTTGGCAAGTTGCTCAATTTATTTATTACTAGCTGGGCCCCGGGGCTTTCCTCCCATGGGAATTTCGAAATAAAAAGTACCCTATGTATTATTCCAGCTTATATTCTACCCGTGTACCAAATTTAATAACAATCCGTCCAGTAAATTTTGCGTGAAAGAGTAACAAGGGTGAATTTCACGAGCGAGAAATTACTATTTAATATAAAAATTGACGTGAAAATGTGCCTGTGATGGTCTAATTTCTGAATAAATTATGTGAAATTTGAATTTGCGAGCATGTAGAAATAGGCCTGCCTGATGCGCAGTAGTCATCGAAGCCTGTGCATCACTCATCATCATATCGAATATGTTATTGGTGTCAGATTTTATTCAAGTCGCCTAAAGGCATCTGACATGACTTTTACGACTACTTACCGTCATCTAGCAGCAGGTAGTCGATAAACACTAGTAAACTAAACTGTCCACCAGTGTACAGGTTTCCTCACGAAGCTTTTCTTTCACCGGAAGCAAGTGGTGGTCTATGAAAACTACAATACATGAGTCAGTTACGATAAGAACCTGAGACCTTTCGATCTACATGCGGGCGTCTTAACCACTACACCACCACCACTGCAACACTAGGGTTGTCACACTATTACATCGATGCAATAAAACGTTTTATATTTAGATTATTTCTGCATTAGAACGTTGGTGTGTGAAATGGGAATGTCTACTGAGACTACTGATGTTCATATTCTTGACATTATTAATTGAGCAGGTTGCTCAATTAACGTTGCCAAGAAAATAAACATATTTAATTGAAACGAATGAAGATGTAGATAAATGGTTCAAAATATCTGTGCATTTTATTGATCCGGGTCAATGATAATGAAAACAATATATTTGTTGATATAAGCCTTGAAAAGTTCGAAATAACACTAACGAAGATAACATACGATAATGTTGTATTATCTCGTCTATCACAATCATGTATCAAAATAGGAGCACTTTTTAAATTTAAAATGCTCTATAGCTTCTTCTATTTTGTGGCATTGTTCAGGATTGATGTTGCACTGGCAACCAACAAAAAAAGAAAGTTTATTTTTGCATTCCTTAATTTAAAATATTTTTTCACAATGACATATACAAGGATTCCCGCCTATTGATTTTAATATGAAAATTGACAAATTTGTTATTTTTGTTGTAAAATCCAAAAAGGCAATATAATTTCATTTAATGTCTGCTGCATCTTCGTTTTATTTTTTGCTGACCAAAGATTTTGGCCAGCCATATTGACATTTTATCGAGAATTTTTCATCAATGCGAATGATAAACAATAGGCGATGGGCTAGCAACTTGAAACTATTAATAAATGAAAATCAAAATCAAATCATTTATTCAGAAATTAGGCCTTCACAGGCACTTTTTCACGTCATATTCTAAATTAAATGATGTTTACCAAAGCTACAAACTACTAGCATTTCGGAACGACCACTGCTGCCAGCTGAGAAGAAATGCCGAAAGAAACTCATTCAAACAGTGTTGGTCCCTATTATGCCAGAAGGGCTTACCATTTTTTAAATATAAATTTATGTATAATTTTTTATCAGTAATATAACATGTAAGTACACAATAAAGTACATGGTCAAAAGGTATACTGAAACATATTATGATTGTGATCAAGTGCTGCAAGGAAAATATATATACTTATACTTATACTTATATATTTCATATAGCTTATGGTCTCATGATAGAATATGATCATTCCATATCTTCCAATGGATGTCGTACGAATGTGACACCAATGGTGTTGCAGGCATCCATAGGCTGCGGTAACCACACACCATCAGATGGGCTGCATGCCTATTTGCCTCCTTGATTGTATAAAAACTAAAATGAAAAATAAAGAGTGATGAGAGAGACAATAATATTACTATTGTTTATCCACGAATAACCCATCATCCATATATACATGTCCTTTAAGTTTAAGATCCTAACTCATGGTTCTATCTGCCCCGTAATAAATAAAGACGTGATAGAGTGCACATATGTATATGTATAAGACCTATATTTGTTAATTGACGTCCTTGGAGAAAAGGCTGCGGTGAAGTTTGTTGCACCGCTTCTTCTTCACCTGCGCTTTGGAAGCCGGCAGTAGACTTAGTTTAAGTAATTTTTGACGTCAATAAGTGATGTATATCATCCTAAATTGAATAAAGAATTTTGAATTTGAATTTGAATTTGAATTATTTATATTTCAGGCACGTCCATAAACGACTCCCCGGCTGGTCTCCTCGCTTATGTATTGGAGAAATTCTCGACTTGGACCAGAGAAGAACACAGGTCCAAACTGGATGGAGGTCTAGAATTCCGCTTCACCAAGGATCAGCTGATTGACAATCTCATGATATACTGGACCTCTAAGTCTATGACCACTTCTATGAGGTTTTACGCTGAGAATATGAGCAAGAAGACTTTTGCGTTGAAAATTGATGAGTGAGTGATAAGATTTTACTGCTTCAAATATTATTTTATCTTAATTACAAGTTTTACTATTACACACATGTAAACATACATAGCAACACGAACATAGTCTGTCCATAATCGACTGAATCATTCCAATATCAGGCATGAGTCATTATCATATAAGTCATTATCATTTTAAGCAGGAGCTAAGTATGTAACTAATTTATTAGTCTTTTAGTCGAATAAACTCCATTTTATCAAAATGTCCATCTACCGATACTACAATAATATCTATATCTTATTAGCAAACAAAACATATTACAAACACTTGATGGACAAAAAAATAAATTTTAATTTTAAGGAGCTGTTCTACTGTTCTCAAACTAAAATTTGTAAACCAATAATACTTATGTACGCTATATATGGCAAAATATACACAGATTATTATAATGGAAAAAATGCACCTACTTCAGGGATATATGACGTGATATGTCTATGAATTTTAACATTGCTGTCTTTATTTGGGGGTTAAAAACAAATAGGACATTGATCCCTGAAAAAAATTACACCACAGAGCCTTAATCTCGTACCACCTAATATCACTATTCAAGAGAATACAAAATCCGTATCTAACTACCAATAGAATGAATGGTTACAAATTATTGCTACAGAATAATAACTTATAATAATATATATATATATTGGGACAAATCACACAGATTGAGCTAGTCCCAAAGTAAGTTCGAGACTTGTGTAATGGGATACTAACTCAACGATACTATATTCTATAATAAATACATATATAAATAAACATCCAAGACCCGGGCCAATCAGAAAAAGATCATTTTCCATCATGACCCGACCAGTTCCAGACTCTCGGTTCTGTGGCAAAAACCTTACCACTGCGCCACCGAGGTCGTCATTATTACATTAATTAATTTATCAATTACATTAATTAACTTAAATGAATTTATGTTCACTATATGGACATGATCTGAAATTAAGATTTATTATTATTTTTATTTCTCTTCTTGGTTTACGACAAACCGGTATACAGATAGCACGGGCCTAAGCCAAGTGGATATTAGGGAGGGAATCAATATCGATAATTTGAATCACTTCTTCTCTTCTGCTGGAGCTAGAATTTTGCATGACTTGATTATTATTATTAATATCGCAGAATTCAAACTAATTTGCGAAAATCGCATAATTTGTTTTTAATACTTTTATTTACCGCAATTTAAATCCAGCAATATATACATATAACGAATTACCGCGAAAGTTCCGCGAACTGTTTCGCGATAATATATATAACTGGTACACAATTCAATCCAAAATATTTTTCTGTTTTTAGAGTCAAGACTCCCGTACCAACGTGGGCCCTGCAAGCCAAACATGAAATCATGTACAATCCACCAAGCTTTCTCAAAGTTAAATACATGAACTTGATCAACACGACTGTGCTTGATGATGGCGGACATTTCTTTGCACTCGAGCTTCCGAAAGTTTTCGCGGACGACGTGTTCAAAGCTGTGAAAGCTTTCAGAGAATGGCACGCGAAAAGGAAATCTGAGCTGTGATGTGGTTTAGGTTAAGTTTTGTTTATAAAATTTTGTTATATTCATGTGTTTTCTTTATTTACATAGATAATAGAGTATTGTGGTATTTTTATTGGGTGGGAGCTTTGGTGGTGTAATGGTTAAAACGCCCGCCTGTGTATCAAAAGGTCTCAGGTTCGTACCTATCCTGTTCGTGGCATATGAATTTATTTACCATACTGACTCATATCTAATAGTTTTCATAGACCACCACTTGCTTCCGGTGAAGGAAAACATCGTGAGGAAATCTGCACACTGGTGGACAGTTTAGTTCCCTAGCGTGTATCCGACTACCTACCACTAGATGGCGGTAAGTAGTCGTAGAAGTCATGTCAGATGCCTTTAGACGACTTGAATAAAATTTGACACCCGTGTCAGTAATAACACACTCGATATGATGACGATGATTGGGTTTTTGGGTCATCTGTCATTAACAATCTTCTTTTATAACGGCTTCATCGTTCATCGATTGGCACCCAGCGTTAGAACCCAGGGTAAAGTTGCTATATTTTTCTTTTCCACTTCACCCGCAAACCACTTCGATCTTTAGTAAGTAAATAAATATATTAGGACAAATCACACAGATTGAGCTAGCCCCAGAGTAAGTTTGAGACTTGTGTTATGGGATACTAACTCAACGATACTATATTTTATAACAAATACATATATAGATAAACATCTAAGACCCGGACCAATCAGAAAAAGATCATTTTCCATCAAGACCCGACCGGGGATCGAACCCCGGACCTCTCGGTTCAGTGGCAAGAACTTTACCACTGCGACACCGAGGTCGTCAAACGTTCAGTGCCTTTAGTTATGACCATTGACCGTGCAAAGTGGAGAAGAAATAAAACTCAATAACTTCCTGTAGTTAAAATGAAGATGATCTATTTAGACCATCCACTCAGGTACATAACAGTTACCTGAACATACAATTTTAACAACATATAGTCCAGGATGCTACCATCTTCTTTTCAAGGGAATAGCAGAAAAATTATATATTTTTTTTTAATTTTCTGCAAATCTTATAGGTACTGTAGTGTGCTTAGTCTACTCGAAATAAAATGCCAATGAGAAGAATGGAAGTAGAATAATAATTTATTTTACAATATTCACATATATTTTATAGTACAACACTGATACTGCACACGTAATTCGCATCACGGCACAACTCGCGCGGTGGTGGGGAGCGCGCTGAACGGAGCGCGAGTCGCGTCGCGTTGTTTCTACTCAAACTGTTTGTGGCCTCCACAGTACTATAGGCTATTTTCTAAAAAACTTTTCTAATATCTTTGGTGTCAAAAAGCATTTATTGCAAAAAAAGATACGTATATATATATATATATATATATATATATATATATATATATATATATATATATATATATATATATATATATATATATATATACACATCCACATATACATGTATATATATATATATATATATATATATATATATATATATATATATATATATATATATATATATATATATATATATATATATATATATATATATATATATATATATATATATATATAAATAAAATACCTATAAAGGGTATTTCTTTCTTTACAGCACTTCACAATTTGTTCAATGTGGTATAAACCAACTAAACATAATTCCAAATGAAGTACCTAACCAGTGAAAACGACAATGAAAAATTTCGACTATCCATACGTATGTCCAATCAACTGATCAACCAAAACGCACGGGAGACCAAAAGAATATTTCAATTTTTCCCGCACGAATAACACCGTAAAAAAGATACATTTTCCTTCTACCGTAACCGGTTTCGAACCTGTAGTTTTCTATGTGGACGAAATAGTCTGCACACTGTCTCTTGGACTAAGATAACTGCATCGAAGCATGATAACACAACACGCCAGTATACCGGCGACTGTGTTCAAACTGAGACGTGTTATGCCGTATTGAGGTGAGTTGTTTTTGACATTTATTTACAAATAACAACCAGCGACCCGCCCCGGCCTCGCACGGGTGCAATATTATGCATGTTACACATATACAAACCATCCTCTGGAATCACTCTATCTATTAAAAAAAGTCGCAACAAAATCCGTTGCGTAGTTTACAGACAGCGGGAAGCGATTAGTTTTATACTATTTAGTGACAGATATAAGGATCGGAATATTAAAGCAATGTTTTATAATAATAGTCCAAAAATGATGGTAAATTGTGAAATATGTAACATTGTAATGAGCAGTTACTTTGGTCCCCACATGTTTATAACACTGGTGTGATACTGAATGGCGCCTAAAGGCATCTAACATGACTTTTACAATTGTAATTATATGTAATGTAATAAAACTGTATTTATAAAATTTCTTAAATGCTGTAAAATTTCTTAAATACTTGGAATAAAATTGTCCAAATTATGTAGGTACATCAACGTATCCAAAATGTAACTTCTTCATAGTCGTATTCCTCCTTGCTGAGGGTCGTTGTCATTACGTGGAATTAATGGAGTGGTTTGGCATTGCCTTCTCCATTTCACACACAAGTTGATAATCAACCAGTGTGCAGGTTTCCTCACGATGTTTTCCTTCACCGGAAAAATGTAACTAACTGGACGGTAACTCACGGAGTTTGATTCTCCCTATTTTCACTTGTAGTTCGCCTAGAAGTGACTTACTAAGTGTCAATTGCGCCAGTCTACTTTGACGTTGACTTTAACCAGCTCGCCGGTGATGTATAGACAAATTGGCGAACTTTGCGTTGTTCTGTGTAGGTTAAAGATAACCGGTCAAAGTTGACCGGTGTTTAAGGTATCAAATGAATTCTGGCTATGCGGATGCCGTGTTGCTACATCATAACAATTTAGTTCCAACTGTATGTCATGGAATTTCTTGTCTAATTATCATTATATTGCTTCTATAAGCTACTAAACTGTATAAAAGCCTCATAAAATCGGTACCTAATCGGTAATAACACCGGTTTTCGTGGCATTACAACAACAAATGTTAATGACATATTTTTTCCGCGAAACGACTAGACTAGAGTTAGTATTTTGTATTAAAGTATTGGATTTCGGGTAAATGAGAAAAATAAACTATGCAAAAATATTTTATTTCGAATGATTTAATTCTACCCTAGTGGCATAATTGGCAAAGAGACGCCTACATGAGAACAAACGTAATAACATACACATTATGACTTCACAAAACACAGAGTCTAGTTTGTTTGCAATTATTTTCACATATGTGGATGTTTTAACAAGTTTAAATGCAACTTTAGGTGCTTTTCTACAAAACTAAATCCAGACGCCAAATATAGACTATAATGAGGGGTGAAATGCGTCTTGTCAGATGCCTTCAGGCGTTCTGTTTTAGACTTTTTCTGACACTGACTTCTTTAAGCGTTTTCTTTATAGCGCATTCACGCTCGATAGGAAATGATGAAGGAAATATGTATGAAAATTAAATAATTTGGAACAAAGTCAATGAGAGGAGTATTCGGTATACATTGCCGGTTTTTCATTGCTGTAAATAAAAGCACTCATACTAATTACGCAATGTTCATGCGTTCGCATCGGCATCTGTCCGAGTTCGGCGATATTAGCCGTGACCTTGACAATGACCGGCATTGAAACTGCGAGAGTCCAAAGTATTCAATGGCGTCATACATATCTACAATTTATATTCACTCGTTTATATACTGACAATGCATACTAAACCTAATTATGAAGGTCAGTAAAGTTCAATTTTTAATGACACCTCTTTGACTATGACATATAGGTACCTCTAGTGGTGATTATAATCATGTGTTATAGTAAATTATATATATATATACATATATTATTGCCAAAAAAATATTAATTTTGTTGATAAATTGGGTCGGGTAGTTTTGTAGTATCATCAGGTTTCATCACTGCGTGGTTCTCAAAGCGTTTCCATAATCAGTCATTCATAAAATTGACATTACCACAGTACAAATTAATTATATTAAAGTCAGGTAGTAAAACTAATTCTTGTCTTTGTTTAAATTTGAAAAATTGTAATAACAGCGCGACCGCCGCAGCGGTCGAAACGCTCTGGGAACCATGATTGGCTGTGTGTGACGCCTCAAAGACCAGAGTCCGCATAAACAAGAAATCTTTAAATTTAGAACATTCGGCTGTATTTTACGACCAGCCCGCCTCACGTTAACCCTCTCTGGGATAGGAAACAACAGTATTTTCATTTCATAGTATCTCTATAACTGTGCCTATGTAATTATATACTAGCACGTCAGTAACAGTTGAAGCGGAGATAATTATGCCTAACTGGAGTCTCAGATCATGTGATTATGATCTACATTACAAGTAAATAAGGATGCAAAAGGCAAAATTATTTTAACAACTGTAAAACGTTTATTCATCGCGAGCAGAAAGTAATGGGCGTGGTAGATGGTCGCAAAAGTAATATCAGATGCCTTAAAGCGACTTCAATAAAACCTGACACCAACTTCAGTTGAAAAGAAGAAAAAAAAAATAGATATAAATGTAAAACAAATGCAAGTTGATGCCACACACATGCATTCTCCAATCCTGTCTATTTGATAAAGTTATCGATAAATAAATACCTCGAATGTTGTATATCAGAATAACAATTACGTGTAGAGCAAAGGTTTGTAATGTTATCTAACAAAAAAACTTATCTTTTCGCGTAAACTTATGTGCACTAAAATTAGACAAAGTAATAAATTACACAAATTTGTTTATCTCACAAAACATGGTAAAGGACAGTCTTATTACCTGCGTGTGCGTGTCTGACCCCGCGCAATGTTACATAGCACATATTCTACCGCGGTGCATAATTTATTTATTTTCAAATCACTACTGGTTGTATTGTGTAATCTGTGACATCACTGGTTCTCAGAGCGTGTAAATTTTCTTGACGAAGGAATCATTTCCAAAATCAATCCTAGTAATATTATACGCGTAAATGCGAAAGTTTGTCATGATGTATATAGGTATGTTTGTTACTGTTTCGCGCAAAATGTACTGGACGGATTGTTATGAAATTTGGTACACGGGTAGAATATAATCTGGAATAAGACAGCGTACTTTTTATCCCGAAATTTCCACGGGAGCGAAGCCCCGGGGTGTACCTAGTATTTATGTGCCAAACTCGAAGTATCATCCGTATCAGCCCAGGACCATTAATAATCCCGTAAAATGTTTTATTAACGATATCGTTTAGTGCGCTTCTTCTTTTTATCGTCGTTGGCAGGAGGTTTTTTTGGATAATTTTTTTATCGAACAAATTGCATCCGCAAGAAGGGTAGGATTAGGGTGCTAGACGGACGGTTGTAAAATAACAGCTGAATAATCATAATTTTTATTTTATAACAGACTCCCAACTGGCATTACAAACCTGGTCAGGAATGAAACAGCAAATCACGAGAGAAAGAGATGGAAGTTGAACTTTAAGTTTCCAAAATACAACTTAGTCGTTAAATATGGAAGATTTCCAACAAAACTGTTAACGGGCATAAGTTTATCGTGCTGTCACCCGGAGACAAATTGCATACAGATAAACGTAGTTTGCATGGGTCAGTCACCTGTTTATTCACTATTAGATAAAATATTAAATAAAATAAGAGATTAAAATATAACACCTAGTTTTAAGATCATCATTTTCGAAAAATAAATATTTTTGTTAAAAAATAAATAGATATACTTACATCGAGTGAAGCTATTCCGCAATCACTAGATACCACGAAATTTCCGATTATTCCTCATGTGACATTTCACGAGAAAAGGTGCCCATAAAAGAAAGGCAGTCGCTTACATTACAACGTTTTATGCGCATCACTAGGTAGAGTCAAGGGCAGATAAATCTGACCCCTTTGAATTAAGCACTCTCAACCAGATTTCTAAGGTAATAGATATTTTTGGGTGTTCTCTGGGTGAATTCACAAAAGTTTTACTACAGATCATATTGTTCTTATATTTTTAATACCACCAACCAGGCAAATAGGCGTCCACCTGATGGTAAGTGGTCGCCACACTCGTGCTACTTTGTATACTAATCTGACTCGTGTGTATTAGTAATTTTATGTGCTTAAGAAAACCTGGCATACAAACCTGGTAAATATAGTATAAAACAAAGTCGTTTCCCGCTGTCTGTCTAACATGAAACATATGAAACCATTTCCCTCCGTAAGGACCTTTTCTTCGTAAAATTTAAAAAAACTTTTCCTTTCAGCAATGGGTCGAGTATTAACAGTTCTGGCTGTGGTGGCTATCGGCGCTGGTGCCTGGTATGTCTTCCAATGTCTGGAGGCACCGAAGGCGCCCAAGCTGAACCTGGAGGAGTGGTGGGGTCCCAATGAGTTGAAGGGAAAGGTTGACACCAGTATCAGACCGTTCAGGGTCCAGTTTGATCAAGCTGTGAGTATTTTGAGCAGAAATGGGACTGACGATGAATTTTTCTTTTGATGATTATTCGAAAGCTTTATCACAAATTGTATTTTTTATATAATGGTTAATTTTTAATAATAAATACATAAAATTATTTATATTCTGATAATATGAATCCATATTTTTTCTATAAATATTTTTTCAGTGGAATTTTCAACCAACTTTAAATCTTTGTATATCCAACTGTCTATGAATTACTTGTAACATTACTTGCAAGGCATGTCGAAGCATCCTTGAGAATGCAATTAATGTCTATCAGCCACCAATCCTGTCCTTTAGTCGCCTTGTGAGGACATCCATGGGAGGATATAGATTTCACACAAATATTTCGAAATAAGAGCATTTCCCTTACAGATGGTACAAGATCTGAAGACTCGCCTTAAAAACCATCGACCCTTCACTCCTCCTTTGGAGGGCGTTGGCTTTGAATACGGCTTTAACAGCAAGGCCATTGACCCCTGGGTCCAGTACTGGGCTGATAAGTACAACTTCACGGCCAGAGAGAAGTTCTTGAACCAGTTCCCACAATTCAAGACCAACATCCAAGGATTGGATATCCATTTCATCAGGGTAACACCTATGGTGAGTTTAATTATTAATGTACTTACAATTTGTATCTGTTTCTAATCGTATTCTTCATGACTGAGGGTCGTGATCATGAGAAACGTAACTCCTGGACGATATAAAAGGAGTGGTTAATATTACCTTCTTCATTCCACAGACTAGCTGTTAAATCAGCAACTTGAGTCCAGGTTTTCTTTCATTTTTCCTTCAACGAAAAGCACATAAAATTACTAATATACACGAGTCAGATTAGTATACAAAGTAGCACGAGTGTGGCGACCACTTACCATCAAGTGGATGCCTATTTGCCTGGTCGGTGGTATTAAAAAACCATTACACAATGATCTGCAGTAAATCTTTGTGAATTCACCCAGAGAACACCCAAATATGTCTACTACTTTGAAATCTGCTTGAGAATGCTTATTTTTGTTGAGTTTTACATTAAAGTAACCATTTATACGGTCATCTGTTATGTGTTCGCATTTTTGTATATGTTCATGTGTCCGTGGCGTTGCAGAAGGTGATGGCTTAAAATCAGTGCTTGGCATTTTGTTCAGGAACACCTTCGCCTTCACCTATTGCAAGCACATTCCAATTGTTTGTGTTACTAAAATGTTCAGTTTGGTATTACAGCTAGTTTCAAGTTGGGTATTACAGCTTATTCTATTCTGTCTGACGTGATTCTTGACAGGTTCCTCAGGGAGTCAAAGTGGTTCCGATCCTGCTGATGCATGGCTGGCCAGGATCTGTCAGGGAGTTCTATGAAGCCATTCCTCTGCTCACACAACAGAGAGCTGGATACGACTTCGTGTTCGATGTCGTGGTGCCCAGTCTACCTGGATATGGGTTCTCTGATGTAAGTTACATCTTTTTAGAGTTCTAATAACTGAAGAGTTCCTGGGAAACTTGGACAATATGAGCGAAGCCTGCCTTCCACCATCGGTGGTTCTTGAAGGAGCTGGGTTCGCTCGATTAAAACAACAGCGCAGATTCTTCACTCAGAAAGGACAAAGAGTCAAAATTTATTATCTTTTATTTATATCCAATAAATTTTGCCTTTGTAAAAAAGGGAGATTGAATCTGTCTCTTAAAAAAAATCGTACAAAATTGGTTTATTTTTACTGATCATGAATGATGACGTAACACTCATTAATAAACCATAGTATCATACGTACATAGTTAAATAATTTTAAGACATGTAATATTTTTATATACTAGCGGAACATCCCGGCTTCGCTCGCGTAAAACCATAATAAATTATACACCTAGAGGTGTATAATTCCTTTATACACCTAGAGGTGTTCCTTCCTCAGGAATCACACTATCTATTGGTGAAAACTGTACAAAAAACTGTCCGATAGTTTTTGAGTTTGTCGCGTTCACACAGCCTGACGCGACAGGGGAACTTCTTTTTATATTTATTTATTCATAAGTACACAAAACAGTAAGTTAGGTGGGTACATGCACATTAAATATATGGAAATTACATAGTTTCTACGAATTAACCAAACTGACCAACAATATGTTTACATAACATGTTAAATTTTGCTCACATCAAAATACAAAGTGAAAACAACACAAATAAATAAATAAATAAGAAAAATTAGGAATACATACAATACAAAAATGGCAATTTAATCTATTATAACGTTACGGCACTTCCTTTTGAATGACATTAGTGAATATTATGTAACTACAATATTTCTCCTCTTCCAGCCAGCAGTACGTCCAGGACTCGCCGCACCCCAAGCAGCCGTGATCTTCCGCAACCTGATGCACAGGCTCGGCTTCACCAAGTACTACATTCAGGGGGGAGACTGGGGGGCGTTGATAGCTTCGTCTCTTTCTACGCTGTTCCCTGATGAAGTCTTGGGACACCACACTAACATGGCTGTCGTTCAGGTAAACTTTAGATATTGTTAGCCATTTATTGGTTACATCTCCATTTTGGGTTTGCCCGATAACCGAGGTTAATATTATAAGTCTGCGCCAGATATTATATAGAAATCTAGAGTGCAGGTTTCCTCACGATGTTTTCCTTTACCGGAAGCAAGTGGTGGTCAATAAAAACTACTGCACACGAGTTAGATTGGTATACAAACTCATGTGGCACGGGGAAGATTCGAACCTAAGACCTTTCGATCATAGGCGGGCGTCTTAATCATTACACCACCACCGCTTAAAATATGAAATATCTTGTAAATTAAAAAAAATCGAGTATTGATCAAGAATCGACTCTTCACGCATTATCTACTAGACCGATTGTTATGAAATTTGGTACACTGGTAGAAAATAATCTGGAAATTGACACGGGAGCGAAGCCTCGGGGCGCAGCTAGTAATAATTTTATTCATCTTTTTTTATACTCTTTTATAACTGTATCTATATATATCCAACAAATCCAACAATTATATCAAAATTCAGTTTAAATAATCGTCTCAGTAATAAAAATTCCTAAATAAATTAGATTCATAAAGTCTGGCACCGGTTGAGGTAAACAAATTCACAAAAAAATAAAAATTTCCTCTCTCTCTCAAAACACATTACAATATTGTTTACAGTTATGTAGAGGTGGACTGGACAGCGATATATACGCCTATATGAGATAGAAAGAGACAGAACAGATGATTCGGTCAGGGCAACGACTTGCGTTAGTGACGCCTCAGTGATTAAGCTAGTCCAAGAGACTGACAGCTTTTTATTTAAAAATATTATACAACCTATTTATATATATAAATATTTTGTGTGTGAAAAAGTTACCTACTATAATTTACCGTTTCTAGTTGAATAAACATACATTAACAAGCATTAAGCAAAAGCACTTGGGCAATTTTTGTTTATGAGAAGTAGTTACAATCGAAAAGGCTACAAGATTTTTTTTGTCTTTGTTATAAAAGTAACTGGTTCGAACAAACAAAACTTTAATTTGGATCTGATTGGGTCTTCGTAACTACATTCTTCTAGTTTCAATAACTAATCTGGCGTGATTATAGTACCTTATCATCCCTCTATTATCTTCGCTTGTTCCCAGTTTCATTCGCAGCTGTGGTGCCTGGAGCCCAGCCCCAGGGTCCATGTAAAAGGAAACCTGTAATCTTATATAATCAGCCTGCCTGGCGTCGACCCTCCTTGAGAATACTATTGTTATAAAATAAATATAAATATATTAAGACAAATCACACAGATTGAGCTAGCCCCAAAGTAAGTTCGAGACTTGTGTTATGGGATACTAACTCAACGATACTATATTTTATAACAAATACATATATAGATAAACATCCAAGACCCGGGCCAATCAGAAAAAGATCATTTTCCATCATGACCCGACCGGGGATCCAACCCGGGACCTCTCGGTTCAGAGGCAAGCACTTTACCACTGCGCCACCGAGGTCGTCAAAGTCATTTGTTACCAGCAAATGGCAACAAATTGCTCAATTTGGAACATTTCACAAACAATTTGGAATTCAACCTTTGGAAGACAAAAGGGGAGGTCTTTGCCCAGCAGCCCAGGACACATAATACAGGCTGTAAATAATATTTTTTTTTTCAGTCGGGCTGCAACTACGTGAAGTTGTTTGTGGGTTCGTTCATACCTTCGTTGGTGGTAGACTCGCACCTAGTGGACCGCATGTACCCGCTGTCAAACTGGGTCGCGTACGTCCTTGAAGAGTTCGGGTACTTCCATCTGCAGGCCACCAAACCTGACACCATTGGTAACCTTTTCATCTATATACTATTATATAATTTCACCTGTCCCGACGTTTGTCAACAAATCTTTCAAAACTACTTCCATTTGTATAACAGAGTTGAAATTTCCCACGTCGCTACAGTTTCTATGACATTGCATTGTTATGATAAACGTGACTTAATCGTGCACCTAGGATCGGCTCAAAACGAGGTAACTCTTCAACCTCAACGCGTAAAAAAAATATTTATTAAGATACACATACAGACAAATTACAATTTTGCATTTTTATACTTCAGCGCTATGCATTACTGGACAAGTAAAGTGCCCAAATGTAGTGTACACAGCATGATCATCTAAAATGTAACATTTTAGATGATCATGAACATTTTAAATGTTCCATTAACAGAACGTATTAGTAAATCAGATAAATTTACCTAACTAATTAAATAAGTAAGTTGATCTCGGGAAGATGTCACAAAACAGCAGCTTGTACAGAGTATTATTAATTTTTTTTTTACGTGTTGGATGCCAGATATCTTTTAATGACAATAAAAGCTTGTCTCAAAAATGTCTTTTTTTTAAATACGTTTTAAACATAATATAATCGTCTATTTCAGGAACGGCTCTCAATGACTCTCCGTCTGGTCTCCTAGCCTACATAGTCGAGAAGTTCTCAACGTGGACCCGTCTAGAACACCGCTCAAGGGCCGACGGAGGTTTGGAGTTCCGCTTCACAAAGGACCAGCTGATCGACAACCTCATGCTGTACTGGTCTTCCAAGTCCATTACCACGTCTATGAGGTTCTATGCTGAGAATATGAGCAAGAAGAATCTGGCTTTGAGGATGGATGAGTAAGTATTATTTTTATGGTCTGTAATAAATATCTGACGAGAAGTTGTGTGGGCGTTTCGTTTTCAACGCCATCTATTAAACTTGATGCCAGCCCCACACTGTCATGCAGACGCGAATGCGTGAACATTGCGTAGTTAGTGTGAGTGCTTTTAGCACTCATATAGTAGTAGAGTTATAACGCGCATTACCTCAATGTAAAACCAGCAATGTAAACCGAATCCAACAAAGTTTGACAAAACTGTTCGACGTCATTGTGGAGCTGGCATTAATGTTTCGGCTATCTATTCTGTATATCTGTTCCATAGCCGAGTTGCAGTACCTAATATGGAAATTACTTATAGATTCGTCAGATCTGTGTGTCAGTCCACTAAATACATACATAGGTAATTATATTATTGGACCAAATTTGACATTAATGCTAAAATAAAGTATTTATTACGTCTCCAATAAGACATTAACAATATACCTACAATAAAAAAAAAAGATTTGGCAAGTCGATACAAAATTGGTTACTTGACTGGTTATAAAATATAACGCGTATAGGTAGGTACATATATAAATAACCGAATACAATAATTGTCACTTTAATTTGATAAGTATTATTATTTACGAGATTATTATCGATGCTTTTTTAATCTAAAATCCGTGACGTCACAATACATAACTGTCCTGTAATACAAAATATATGAAATTTAGTTTTTGACATTGGTAATAAGTAGGTATATAGATTTTACTAGTTGGAAATTAGCTAATTGAGACTTGATTAATTTATCATTTTGTATTTCATGACGAATCAAAACTTAGCTTAGAATCAAACTTATGCTTAGAGTCTTATTTTTTTTTAATTTCCAGAATCAAAACGCCCGTCCCTACTTGGGCCCTGCAAGCCAAGAACGAGTTGTTTTACCAACCACCAAGTTTCTTACGAACCAAGTACACCAATCTTCTAAACGCGACTGTACTCGAAGATGGCGGACATTTCTTCGCTTTCGAGCTTCCGCAATTATTCGCGGACGACGTGTTCAAAGCTGTGAAAGCTTTCAGGGAATGGCACACGAAGAAAGCTAAGACTGAACTGTGATTTGTTTTTAGGTTCTGTTAATAAAGGTTGTTTTTTTTTTTTACTTTTAAATTGTAGTTTTTTTTTTTAATTGACAGAACTAAATTTCAAATGCAAATATATGCCAAATGAAAACATGGAGACAATACAAAAGTTCCAAATTCAAATTTTCAAATTAATATTCTTTATTTTGCTATTATCATTATCCGTTATATTGACGGAATATAATGACTTTTCGACTAACCACAATTTTAGTTTGCTATTAAAAAATAACCCATCGTGCCTTTCAGTCGACATGCAGGCAAGTTTTTGGTTAAATTTTTTACTGTATTTTTGTTGACAAATTGCAAAACAACTTATACCCTTGTCAAATTTTCGTAACTATTCTTCACACTACAAAACTTACTAAAATGTGTTATGATAAATTTTTCCACAAAAGTAAATGTACCTAATAAGACATACAATAAATGGGTACCTATTTTGAAATTAGACATAGATTGAAGTCAAACACACTCCCATTTTTTATTAAAAACACTAAAAAAATATGCTTTTAAATTCGATCTAGCTGATCATAATAAAATTCCCACATTCAATATTATAACCCCTCGCCTTGTAAGATCACAAACTACCCCATAAGTGTTATTATAACACCAAATACTCATAAATGCCACACTTACCATACACAAAAGAATAATCCCCTTAAATCCGAACGCGTTAGAATTAATTTGCGATCGAACGACGGCCGGGTCGCGTGGCCGGTCTTAAAATTAGCTAACGTTATCGCAAATAGGGTGGATTACCAGCACGAGCGTTAAAAAGTAATAAAACTTGATTTGACCGTCACTTATTCGTAACCACAAAAAAGTATTTAAAAATAAGAGTACGAGCTAACTTTTAACTGATAGGCAACAATAACATTCCCAAACGCCGGACAGCCGGTCCTTACCCTCATCTCATGATAAAGATGATCCTGAATCAGAAAGAAACGTAGCTTCGCTCACGTAAACAAATAAATATAAATATATAAATATAAGAACAAATCAAACAGATTGAGCTAGCCCCAAAGTAAGTTCGAGACTTGTGTTACAGGATACTACCTCAACGATACTATATTTATAACAAATACATATATAGATAAACATTCAACACCCGGGCCAATCAGAAAAAGATCATTTTCCATCATGACCCGACCGGGGATCGAACCCGGGACCTCTCGGTTCAGTGGCAAGAACACTGCGCCACTGAGGTCGTCAAAAAGCACAACAGACGGGAACTGTAAACAATACATTTCTTGTTTACACATAAACTACCTAATATACCTAATGTGTAAATAAGAAATGTTTGTTTTTGCCGTTCGTAAAATCAGAGCTGAATCCTTCCAAAATTATTAGGTTTAATTTTTACGTTACTAATATAATAAGTATAGCAAAATTATGCTAACAGTGGTAACAATCTTTTTTTATCTTTAAAAAATGGTTTTTACAGATAAAAAAAGATTAATTCGGGGCTGTAAGGTCGCGAAGCCCCACCGGGCTTCGCGACCGAATTAAGGCGAACGCACAAAGATAATGATCTATTTTCTTTTTTGATTGTCTGTTTATTTTCTTCAATATCGTCAAAAATCTGACATTGTTTTTTTACCCTAATCTCAAATTGAATGTAGGGTCAACATAACAGCGCTCTCCCACATACTAATATTGGATTAACCTTATCTGTGAGAAGCAGCTTATTTGTATTGCCCTGTCAATTTGGGGTGGCAACCCCTCGCACCTAACAAGTACCTGTTAAAGTCATTTCATATTTTGAGGGTAATCTTAGTGAGATATTGTGGAAGAAATCAGTTTTAACATATAAACAAAAAATAAAACAATTGTGTTATTAAACCGTCATTTTAATATAAATAAAAGGGAAATTATAATAATCCTTCATTACACGGCTGACGGTCACAGTCTTCAAGTGGAATGAAACACGCACAACGAATCTCATGGCGATATTATTGGAGTTTGCCATTGCCTTTTCCATTTCACACACGTGATAAATTATCAACTAGTTTCCTCACGATGTTTCAGAAATTTTGTTTCTAAATTCTGTTTCTCAAGCATAAGAATCAATAGCGAGCAAGAAAGAATCAAAAGCAAAATATTCAATATTTTAGTTAAGTTTACTTTATTGTCTATGGCTCATTTTGTCTATTGTTTGTTCCCGCTCTCTCTGTGCCTCCATCTTGGAGAAAATACACGTACTTTCAACACCTCCGGACCTTTTATTTTACTAGTCCTATAATACTCCAGTTAGACACTATTAACTTCATTTTTAAAGCTGTAAGCTGAGAATCGCTCGGCCAAAAAAAAAACAAAATACAATGTTTAAAAATGATTCCTAATTTTTTTCGCATTAAGAATCGAACCCGAATGAAACTGCAATCCGAATGAAAAGCCGAATGCCGAAGCTGATGACGCATGAGGGGAAGGGGCGTGTCAAATGTAAACCTCCCCCTTTCCCGCCCCTTAATTATAGCTGATCTAGTGGAAAGAGAGGAAGAGAGAAAATACAATGATATATTATTATGTTTCTCCTTAACAATACACGGCACCTAGGCCGGTCCTTTGAGAGGCTTGCGTGGGGATACAGAACCAACACGTAGAGGCCCTTTGGAGAGATTTGATGTTGTGTAGATCTTATTATTATTATGACACACTCGCACACAATACTGTTTAAACGAGTTTCTTCTCAGCCAGCACTGGTCGTTCTGAAATACCAGTAGTTTGCTTTCGGGAAAAAGTTTCGGTATAAATTCTAAATGCAAGATTTGATTTCAGACGGACGAACATCGGGGCAGGTGAAACGAAATAAAATCTCGTAATAATAATGCATATAGTTTGATTTAAATCTTGATGTATTTTATGTTAGTATCAACTACAATTTAATACAACTATTGTCAACACAGAGATCATTTGTTATACTATTTACAATTTAAATCACATAGACATAAATACAACGACAACAAATAAACATTTACGATATGCGATTATGAAGTTTAATCTACGCAAAAAATATTGAATTTAAATTTTTCATGCACATAAGATTTTGTTATTGTTAAAAAATGCATTTTCTTATTAGTAACCATTACTATACAATCCGGGAGAGATCCCTTGAGACCTATTTGATCGAACATCATCACCCTGGAATCAGTGTTTGAAGAGAAAACTTCTTTAGCGGCGTTGTGCACTTTTTGTTGTGGGTAAAAAAAGTTAAACCCGTCAGGATATCGAAAATTCGTAAGACGTCAAAAATACATTCAAGTTTTCACCTCTGTACCATAAATTTACTTAACATCCTTCGAATCACCCTTGTCTTTAACATTGATCTTTCCATCGCCATTATGGGCAGGTGCAATCATCAACAAATTATTTCCATTTCTATCGGCCAAATTTCTAAACGGAATCGGCCATCTTGGATTAAAATAATACTGATTCCTTAACACTCTCAAATGTTCTTTACCGAAATAATGATCAGCTCGTGTATTTAATCTTTGACAGTTCCTTTTTAAGTCTTCATTTTCTTCATTGCCATACTTTTGATCGTTCTCATGGAGTATCTTTGGCTTCGGACCGTCGTCTTCAAGATACGGCCGTTTGAGTCGAACTCTCCTGGATTGAGGGCTTGGAGATTCACATTTGATTGCGAGGTTCACTGAATTCTCTTTATTCATCGATAGGCCGTGGTTCTTCTGCCATTCCAGCACTTCGCATAAGAGGCCAATGTACCTGGTTGATAAAATGTATGAGTTGCTGGATGTGGAAGTAAATAAGATTAGTAAAAACCTTTTTTGTCGCTGTTAAATATTATTTTGGCATTTCTTCTCAGCAGTTGTAGATCGTACCGAAATGTCAGTAGTTTGTAGTTATTTGAATAAGGGAGTTGAGGGAGCAGGTCTACTTTGATGTTATAAATAAAAATACAGATTTGTAAACATAGAATTATGTTAAATAGTCATGATAAAATTGATTCTTCATATAGCAAAAATCTCGTTTGAGTGTACATTTTCTGCCGCAAGACGATTTTGTCCAACGCCGATTTTGCCAGAACCAGATTCAACCAAAACCAACGGAGGAGATCTATCCCATTCTGAACTTAAATCTACTTCTAACTATTAACCTGATGGTAATCTGAAGGTTCTCATTCTTGATAAGTTTCGTGTCAGGCTTCACTCACATTCGTCTCTTGGCAGTTGGTGAACAGCCACCATAGTAAGTTAAAGAGATTTTTGTATGATTCTGCTATATCAAAATATGTTCCTCTTTTAACCTTTCATGCATAAAGAGATCAGGTATCGGCATAGAATAGTAAATTATAATACCCCACTGGACTCTTTTGGCATAGAATGCCTTGAAGACAGTTTGAAAGGAGCAAGATCTCCCTGAACTTCTAAATCGACTTCTATACACTAACCTGATGGCCATCCTAAGGATCTCATTCTTGGACAGCTTCTTGTCTGGCGGATGAGTTGGCACCAACCTCCTCAGCTCAGCGAAGGCCCCGCTGACATTCTGCTGGCGCCACCGCTCGCGGCAGTTGGTGAATAGCTTGCGTGGGGGGCGGAGACAAGAGTTTAGCGAGGGGAGGTCTTCTATGTGATTCTGCAGAAAGATGACGCTTTTGTTGATAGATCCTTGAAGTCAGAAACTCATATTTATGTCTGACAGTTGCAATCATAAGAATAGACGACGATCATATCAGAGTGTCAGACGTAGAACGTTGAAAATCAAGTCTAAGTATTACAAGCTTTTATTTAGTTTCACCTATCTCGATGTTTGTAATCACATCTTGCGAGTTAAATTTCTCCTATTTCCGCTTGTCCTACAGAAATAAAATTGTCCACAATTACAATGAATTATTATTACAGCATGACTAGATGGTGCTCCATGATCAAATTCCTGTGAGGGAACCCCTCAATGGTGTACAACGCGGACATAATATTTTGTTACACATTGAATGTAACAAAAAATGAAAATATTGTAAATTCGTATTTATTACAAGCTTTCATTTAACTAGCTCTGTAAGTGTGGGTCAAACCTTGCAAGGTTGACACACTTTTCAGCGCCCGATTGATCTTTACTAAATACACCTTTAGCTTTTTATGATAGTGTATTATAATCGAGACCTTCTTCATATTCTTTGCATGTATGTAGATGTCATATAACAAATCACGTATTTCCAAAAATGCAAGATCTATCATAGATAAACTAATTTCGGTGGTTCCAAACAAATGGGTTTTCGATAATCTGCATTCTGATGGTATCATAGAAAACGATACTGGAATTTGAACTTTTTTCCGTTGTCCTATCAATAGGACATGCAATGGAACTACGGAAAAGAAGGGGATCTCGTAGGGACTCAGGATTAGCTCCTCTAATATAACGGGGAACTCGTGAATTTGAGGGAAATTGAGCTTGTTACCTGGACACTCCTTGTCTGCCTATCATCATCGCTGTCGGGTAGACAGAAGTCGTCACTCAACATCTCACTGTCAGGCTCCTCATCTGAGCAGGACTCCTGGTCTGACGCCATGGAAGTCACGTAAACTGAAACAAGGATTATCTAGTTCAGCATTTTGTAATGACAGAAATGTATGGTTATATTGTTTTGTTGTACAGTCAACGGCACAACAAGATACACTGCACGAATCTCGGTAATGGCGGCAAGTGTGCAATGAATTTGGGTATGTTGATGTGTTGTTAACTGTACGTACATGTCACACATGTTTTTTAACTTATTTTGAAAATATTTAAATGAAAAAAATCTGGAAACAAACCATTTTTTATTTCAAAATCTATCTAAGACAAAATCATCATCATCATTCATCAAAATTTGATGAAGTTTAATGGCCAACTTCAACGCTTGCTGATAATATATCTGATAGCCTATAGGTTATCAGAAACATTAATCTGTGGTACACCACAGATTAAACAATACGTCCAACACCTGCCGAAGTCACGACACGACACATGCCGACGCGAATGCGTGAACATTGTGTGGTTGGTATGAGTACTTTTATTTACCGCAATGAAAAACCATCAATGTATACGGAATTCGCCAAAGTTTGGCAAACTGTTCGACGACAGTGTGGAGCTGGCAAAACGTATCAAACAGCGTTAAAATTGTGTTTCAAAGGTACTGATAATGCTATAACTTGTAAATAACCTCAGACAGACTTATCTAGCAGTGAATTTCTCTGTGAGATTACGATATATTATTTTATTAAAAACTGGTGGTAACAAGCCGTGGATATTTTTAACAAAATTAACCGCGACAAGCTAATTAAATACTTGAATGTTTATTTATAGTGACTTCCGCTGATAAATTATATCCTGTCGATTTACACAATGTATATGAATATCTATTCTTGTTTGAACTAACTAGCGACCCGTCCCGACTTCGCTTGGGTAAAACAATAACAAATTATACATTAAAACCATTATATTAAAAAAAGTTAGTAACGCTATATACCCAATTAAAAATTTTACGTGAATAGTGTCTAGTTATTCTGTTAATTTTCTTTTTAGCAACAAATAATATTTCAAAATAATTTCATTACATTGGTTTATATTTAGTCGCCTTCGTCCACTTTGGTAACTAAACTTACGTAACCAGTTACGAGGGAAGATATTTCTTTCGCTGTTTGGTAACTAGTTGTTAAAAAAGATACAAGAAGAACACTGTAACAATGTGCTTTTAACATTTGCCGCAAAAGTAATTGTACACCATTTCAACTGGATACTGAGTAAATTATATTTTTATCGCAAATATTAGCCTCCTTAACTTACTTATTTTCATGTCATGTCATGTCTGTCATTAACAATTTTAAAAAACAAATACTTTTTGGTAAGTATTAGTAAACCGGGACTAAGCTCCCGTGCGAATTTCGTGAAAAAAATTAAACTATGTGTTATTCCAGGTTATATTCTACTCGTGTAGTGTACCACATTTAATAACCGTCCAGTAGTTTTTGGGTGAAAGAGTAACAAACATACATCCTTACAAACTATCGCATTTATAATATTAGCAGGATACTTGTGTGATATTTATAAATACATAAGTAGTGTATAACAAATTCGCCCGCCACGTCTCTCTGTTTCTAAGCTTTCTACTTACTTTCTTCTTGTAAACCACGCATCTGATTTTAATACAATTTCACTATTGTTTGATTCACTACTATTGTTAATGTTTAAACAATTTTTAACGATGAATTTATTACATACAAAATAGCATAATAATGCTGTATGAAACATGACCCGGCGATGTTTAGTATAAGAATATTATCTCAATTTATGTCATGCATTTTTATTTTATAATAACTGTGTCATTTTCATATCTATTGTACTAACCGCGACTTCCCGATAAATCCGTTATAGTTGGCATAAAAACAATGACACACACACACACTTATTATTTAACACAAAATTGATTGCAATTCCCCTACAAGCACTTTCCACTGCGGCACCCGAAAAGCGACTGAAGGATAATTTTATATTTTTTCAAATTTCGAAGGGGTAGCGTTGTGTTCTGATTGGTTGGAATTGAATCGGGATGGACCAATGAGGGCTGTGAGGCGGAGTGCAGGGGACAATAGGATTTTCACATTTGTTATTATTATTTTTATGACACTTATCGTAATAGATGGTAGTTGCTTTACTTATTTAGTATACTACTAGCGGCACGTCCTGGCTTCGCTCGGGTAAAACATGTACGTGATTCAAGTGTCTTAACTTCTATTTCGACGAATAAGATTTGTAATTATGAAGTCATGGGAATTGAGTGTGTCATGCTCACTCAAATGGTCAATCTGGTAGTGGCGTCGTGGGCCGGGTCGTGAGGTTCCCTCTATTATGGTTGAGCTACGCGATGGCTGACCCATGCGTCAACTCGTGAACAGGTGCTGCCAGAAGGTCATCTCGTTTCTTATATATTTTTATGTAAGTTAATTGTGTTATATATATATGTTTTGATATAACTTTTGACTATGTACCTACATTATGTACTTTTATATATTATTAGAAAAAAACATTGTAAGAAACAATAATGGTAAGCCGATCTGGCATGATAGGGACCAACACTGTTCAAATGAGTTTCTTTCGGCATTTCTTCTCAGCAGTGGTCGTTCCGAAATGCCAGTAGTTTGTAGCTTGTGAGAAATAACTATAAATATAAAGATTGACGAGAAAAAGTGCCTGTGAAGGTCTAATTTCTGAATAAATGATTAGAATTTGAATTTAAGAAAATAATAAATTATACACCTAAACCTTCCTTAGGAATCACACCATCTATTGGTGAAAACCGCATGACAATCCATGCAGTGGTTTTTGAGTTCATCGCGAACAGACAGATGCGGCAGAGGGCTCATTTTGTAACATTTAAAGATGTTGTCTTTCTCACCTTCACGTGTTGCATTCGAAGCCGTGAAGCCGAGAAGACCAAAGTGAACTTAAAAAATTAAACATAAAAATTTTAAAGTATCGTTTGTGATTTTACAAGCGGCCGAATACTGATGCTACTGATAAATAGATATATATTTTCCATTTTTTAGAATGTCGTTTCTATAAAACGTGTAGGTACTCTACGTTCGATTTCGCTACATAACGTTACTCTACTGTCTCGTGTTGCTTGGCTATTACATACATAAAGATGTATAAATTATATTAAATAATATAATTAGACTATATTTATTTTATATGAAAAACGAATCACAAAAAGTCGTAGAATAAAAGTTCCTTTTTTGATGTAATCAAGTAGTCTTTAGGAGGTTTTGCATTTGATACCAATAACCCTTTAGTAAGGCCTTTGCTTGCTGCAGAAGAGTTTAAAAATAATAATTCTGACAACAACTTTTCCTCAAAAATGCACCTTCCTTATCATTTAGACACCGCTTTTGTAATCAAATATTAATCTTAATGCCGCAATTAAAGCATTAATTTTACATAATCACATTATATTGAGCGGATTTACGTACCTTATTGTGGCGGATATCTACCACGCCACATGCACAACGGCGCAGATGTAAAAAGCCAAACCAAACGCAACGAATAACAAGCCACACAAGTGATCCAGGACACTACGGACAGACGGCACGACGGTCGACTCACTATGGACAGCTAACAAGCCTAAAGTTGATGGTAAAAGTTGATGGTATCCTGGTAGACCGCGCAGACAGTGCGTTTTCGATTGGAAGCATAAATACAACCTCTGACATGACACCGTCGGAGCCGTGCGGTCTCCGGCGCTGCACCTAGCCTGGCGGGAAGAGCTTCCCTGCGGTGGCGGTCGAGCATAATCACCTAGCTCCCTCTACACTTATGTTTGTCAGTTATATTTATAGTGTTACCTACTGGTGTGTAAAGCTATCTACCTAAGTATACTTAAGTAATGAAACTGTAAGTCGGGTTGGTCTGTCTGTTTTTATGCGGTTCCTTCTTTTATAACACGCGACGGATCTTGATGCAGTTTTCATTGTTATTTAGAGAATTTATTTACGAAGTTTTACACTGACTGATATTTAAAGTAGCTTTTGTGCGCGGCTTCGCCCACGTACCTCGTGTTCTAAGCAATATATCGCGATAAAATCTATACAAAAAATATGCCGCAAATATATTCTTTAGACGCTGTTTGACTGGTTTAAACTATAAATATTCCAATTTGAATATATTTGATCTCAAAATTAATAGTTGTAAAAATCGCTGATAGAAGTACTTATCTCATTGAATGATATTTAATTTTAGTAAGACAGTATAAGCTACGGTTTAATACTTTACAATTAGCTGCCTGACGATTACTGTTTTAATTCGCATTCCTGATTTATTGTTTATAGTAATTTAAGTTCCCCTTTTTTCGCACTAAAATATTACAAAACTGTATGTTACCATAAAAAAAAAATGTTAAGTTAGATCATCCGCTTTAGGTACAACTGAGAACCGTATCAAATTCCATCCAGTAGTTTTTACGTTTTACGCAAACAAACATAGCACACTTACAATTTATATAACAATTAGATATAGGTAGATGCCCTTGTGCGAAGCCGTGGTCTCCTTTTATAGAAAAAGTTGTGGGTTCAAAATTAAAAATCAATAAAGAAAAGGGAAATAATATTGCTTTTTACAATTTGCCTATAATTCCAAAAGCAATTAAGTTTAGGAGATGCTAATTCTATGACCAGCCCTCCCATTTTCCGGATAAGCTTTTAATCAAACCGTGAACTTTGATTAAAAAACTTTCAAATTTTATTTCATGTCCAACCGTTTGCCGAATTAATTGCTGGCGTAAAAGGCAGTTGGGTTTAAGTGTTATGTATATGTAACATTTTACAATTTATCAAAAACCATTTTAAACAATACATTGTTTATAATTGTTTTTTATATGCAGGCCTACCATTATAAAATGCGCAGTTTAGTTTAGGAACCTGAAATTGATCGCATTAGTACCTATTAAGAATTAACTCGATGGTCCGAATTTGCGATGCAGATCTGGGGGCTTACCATCATCTATTAACGCGATCCACTTTACGACCTAAACTGAACTGCATCGAAAATTAATACCATCGACTTAATTTTTTGTATGAATGCGATTCATTTTAGGTTCCTACATTGAACTGAGCATTGGAGCGTTTCTGCATTGGAATCATTCTGTAAAAGTTGATGGTAAGGTCCTGAACTGGATCGCATTAAGAGATGATAGTAAACCCTCTAATATTTATTTTGATTAGTGATTAGAAGACAATATGTTAATCAAATCAAATAAGACATTAATTAATCATGCACGTGATTAGTTGCCTCGTGGTAACTTGATTTTAAGGCTTGTATTCACGCTTCCTATACTTATTACGTCAAGCAAAAAAAAGCCCAACACTGATTTCGTTTGTTTACAACTCGAAAACAATTAGTCATTTTAGTTACTTATGTAAGTATATCTTTTCTTAGTAGGCTCATAATGGCCACCTTATCATTAGCTTATAAGTTTAAATTCCCAGTCAATTGTCACACCAATTAAGATATTATTTGAAGTATGATAAAACCGAGTATTATTCGATAAGAACCAGTAACGACGCGATTTTCCACCCATACACACGTATTTCTAGGTTATATTAAATCTATTACAAATATATTATTGGTTACGAGAAAACGTGCCTTGACTCTTAACACAATACAAATAAAGTTCAAAGAAAGATTTGTGAATGCAGTTTATAAGTTGTTGAAAGAAGTGACACCCAAAAGAATATAAAGACGCCAAATCAAATATTAGTTAGTGAAGTTTAATTGTGTTTGAATTAGTGTATTTTAATTTGGTCGTGTGTTCAAGGAACGCGTTATTTTTAAATCGCAATCAGAGAATTCGGCGCGGAAAAGCTATTGTTATTTTTGATTTGAACAGATGTTTTCAATTTGAATGAGAAATGACGAATTTTCTGAATTTCTTGAGGAGTTATTTAGCTGCGCCCGGGTCTTGGCTCCCGTGGGAATTTCAGGATAAACAGCACCCTATTCCAGGATATATTCTACCCGTGTACCTACCAAACATAACAATCCGTCCAGTAGATTTTGCATGAAAGAGTAACAAACATACACACATACATCCTCACACACTTTTGCATTTATAATATAAGATATAGTAGTAGGCCGTGATAGGTAATTAAGTATACAAATGGATATTGGATAAGCAACATTAATTATTCTTAAATAATAGCAATAAATAATAATAAAATATGGCAACTCGTTTTAACAGATTTAACAGAGAAGATTATTAATTTATTCGGCCAAAGGGGGAATATATTAATTAACTTCCATTAATATTTTTATTATTGTATTTTTTACTATGCATATTGTAGCGATATCTGAAATAAACAATTATTATTATGTTTCTCTTTCTTCTCTTTTGGAATTCACGGCACGGATGGATCCAACAAGTAGAGGCCCTTTAGAGAGTTTTAATGTTATGTAGGTCTCCCGCCAAAGCCCACTCCCGGTTATACCAACGAAATGGTATGCCCTGCCCGTGAGCAGGTCTCGGCGGGAGTGTGTATTGCAGTATAATGGATACAAATACTGATCTATGGAATTATATTTGGATGGACTTAAAATGAGCTATTGCAAAGAGTTTCGAACTCTTTCTCTTTCGAACATCTGCCGTAATCATTATATTATTATTATTTAGTTTCTTATTTTTTCTCCCAAATTAATAATTGATTTCGCGGGTTTGTGACCAAGCGGTATCAATGGAGAAAAAAGAAAAAGGAGCTTAGGAATTTTGAGATAGAAACTTACGAACTAAACGGCGTGATTGTAATTATTATTATTATTAGTGTTGTTTTAGAAAATTTTAACAATGAATTGAAGTACTTGCGGCCGTCCAAATCAAAAGGGACCTTATGGCGCCCGGCACTTGCGCAATCATTGCCGTTGTTTTGTATTCGAACAACGGCAATAAAGACCTAAGCGCCAGCCGCCATAAGGTCCCTTTTGATTTGGACGGCCACAATTTATTAATTCATACGATAATAAATACTTCAGTATAGACTATTATATTAGTGTAATGAGAGTAAAACACTTTTACTCTAATTACACTAATATCCCACCGCTGCCACCATGTTGTGAATAAAAGGCATGCTAGACCAAGACTGATTTTATTCTCTTACCCGCACATAACAATATGAAACTGACAGGCAAATATCACATCAAATAATAGTGCGGCTACCTGCTACCTAAGTTTAGCCGGTCAAACCTAGCCGTAGCGAGTTTCTATATGTTAACTGAGACCGGTGACGCCTCTGTCTAGCCGAACTTCGGGGTTTAGCCGTAATATTGAAGTACATATTATCACACCGTAATTTTTAATCGGGTTCTAAATTATTTGAAAGTTTATGCTAGCTCAGATATATGACGACCTCAGTGGCGCAGTGGTAAAGTTCTTGCCACTGAACCGAGAGGTCCCGGGTTCGATCCCCGGTCGGGTCATGATGGAGAATGATCTTTTTCTGATTGGCCCGGGTCTTGGATGTTTATCTATATACGTATTTGTTATAAAATATAGTATCGTTGAGTTAGTATCCCATAACACAAGTCTCGAACTTACTTTGGGGCTAGCTTAATCTGTGTGATTTGTCTTAATATATTATTATTATTATTAATATTAAATACTTACCAAAGTAAATGATTATATTGTAAGTAATATGGTACAATATATTTCCTAAAATCAGAGTGGTATTCTTATGTACACGTATATCGCACGTGTTTGTATGTTTATTTAACGATAGTAAATAAACCAGGCGAACCAGTTTGTTATACTATGTCGGAAAATCATATATTACAATCGAGTGAATGAATGACTTTAATGAATGATAGATCATGAGCGTCGTGAATACACGGCGCGTGGCTCTACAATGTCGTCGAACAGTTTGCCAGAAACTTTGACGGATTCGGTCTACGTTGTAGGTTTTTTTATTGCGGTAATTAAAAGCACTCATACTAAGTACGCGATGTTCACGCATTCGCGTCGGTATTTGTCCGAGTTCGGCGATAGTGTGGAGCTGGCATAATTATAGAGTGTTGAAGTTTTTTTTTTAAATTATAAATGCGATAGTTTCTCTCTCTCTCGTCTTATACGTTTCATTTCCCAAATTTCGGGGTCGTTGTAACTGACGTAATTCCCTTTGGGAATGCTGTGGTAGCTATCAAGCTATATAATCCCTTAGTCGCTTAGTACGTCATCAAAACATATGGAATGGTTCAATTGTAGGGCTGGAACCATACGCAATATTTGACTGAGTCATTGAAATATTTCGGTATCATCCATACATACATATCATAAAACTAGGTCTGCCGCGTCTATGTCTGTCTGTCTCTTCGTGATAAACTCAAAAATTACTGCACGGATTTTCATGCGGTTTTCACCAATAGACAGTATGGTTCCTGAGGAAGGTTTAGGTGTATAATTTATTATATTTTTACCCGAGCGAAGCCGGGACGGGCAGCTAGTTATCAATAACACCATCACATCACAAACTGACCATCTCAGTCCACAAGTGCATACACTCAGTACAGACAGACAAACAAACACTTCTGAGCTCGCCCTATTTCCTTGATAACGGGCGATAAGGTGCTGGATATATTGTAGGAGGTATAATTGATTGATCGCCCATGTTTGGTAAATATACCTCAATTAAATGTGAGGTTATCTTTAAAGTTAGGCTTAATAAACTACTAAATACGATTATAACCGTAAACTTGTAGTATAATAAAAAACACATGGTAAAATGAACCACCCAATAAAATAATGCATTCTTTGAAAAGTGAATTTTATGCCTACGTTCACACGTACGGCTTAAAACAGCTCCCGACGAAGACGATATTGCCGCATTTTTGTGAAATACAAACTATCGTACAACGCCACAGCCCTGTGATAAAAAATATTCCTGATATAAAGATTCGCACGCTCTTACACGCTCTTAAAGTTCTATCCCAATGATTTTTAACGCGCGTTGAAAAAGCGCCCGTGTGGACCCGTCTTAAAGGAAGAATAAACTAAATCAATTTCATACGCTAATTATGAAATTATTTGAATATAATATAATTATTTTATTTGTTTTGTATTTCCTTCCAATAAATACAAAGATGTGACTAATTCAATTTTCTAGACATATTCATTGACGTAAATCCCAGTTATATTATAAATGCGATTGTAAGTTTGTTTGTTAGTAGCGTGAAGAGTCACGCATTATCTACTGGACCGATTGTTATGAAATTTGGTACATGTATAGAAAATAACCTGGAATAACGTATTGCAGGTACTTTTTATCCCGAAATTGCCGCGGGAGCGGGGCGCAACTAGTTAAATATAATAGAACAAATAGTATTTCAGTACTGTTTCACAAAAACAAAATAAATGAATAACTAACAAAAAGGAATAAAGAATATATTTAAAAGTTCAGGTTAATAGGTTGAAGATATCTGTTTCAAAATTGCTTTACAAGATAACACCCAAACATACATAGTTACATAACTTTACTATATGTTGCCCGGGGCTTCGCTCCCGAGGGAATTTTGAGATAAAATATAGCCTATAGCAATCTTGGATAATGTACCTTTCTAATGGTGAAAGAATTTTAGAAATCGGTTCGGTAGTTTTGGAGATTACCCGCCTCAAACATACAAACTCACAAACGCTTAGCTCTTTATAATTATAGTATAGATTGAACACATGACCATATTTTGATAATAAAGAATAGATATTAGTGTCATAATATTGATATTGTAATGCAATATTAAAGTCTATGTGAACAAAGTAACTGTGATATAGTAACGTAATTATGTGACAATGGATCCTCAAGAATTAGTGCCTTTAGAATGTAAGTATATATATATTTTGACGTGACAACGTCTTAAATTAGGTTGCGGCTGGGAGTATGAAAAAGTGTAACGCCCGGTAACGTTACGATGAGTCTCCGAACGAGAGAGAGGCCCGCCGAATGCCTTGCGTCTCTCTCCCACTCAACTATGATCGGTCTGCCGCGCGCGTAAAAAGACGTTGTCACGTAAAATCTTCGCCCGTAAAACCGACTTTACAGGCAACCATTTTTTTTTTATTATTCTTCGGCTAGACCTAATTTAGCCTTTATAATACCAAGGAAAAACAACTGCACCAAGGTCTAGCCAGAATGATAAAGACTAAATCTATATCAAGCCGAACATAAGCAGACGACACCTATTTGTAAGCAGCAGAGTCCGGCTTCAACTAGGTCTCCCCGGCAAAAATTAGCTGTAGCCGCACTTTGTAGTTTAGCCGATTCCGAATATAAATATGTAACTTATTTTCCAATAAAATTATTTATATTCGAATATAAATATGTAACTATCAGTGGCGGAAATAACAAATTGGTTGTGTATAAAATAAGTTTTTTTTATTATTATAAAAATGACATTTTTGACATAAGCTTTTATTGTTGTCAGATAAATCTTATTGCATTCAATGTGTGACAAAAAAAATCATGTCGCTTGAGGAATTCGCATGACTCAAGCCGTTCCTACATAATCAGGTAATATATGTATAGTTATCATAATAATGCATTATCAAACTAAACGTATTTAGAAAATCTCAGCTCAAAATTAAGTTACAAGATTCCACCCGAAACATAGTAACAGATACATTGCATGTTTAAATGAAAGCTTGTACAAGTTATGATTTCTCTTTACAGCAGACCTACATAGGCCCCAGCGGCCTGCAGTTGGACGTCATTGCAGCCGCATCGCATCACAATCCTGCACACAGGTCCCGCTCAGGCTGTGCAGGATGCTGGCCCTGTTGATTATGGTGCCGAGCGCTTTTATATTCGTACCTTTATATTTAAGGTGAGTGTACTTTCATGCTGCAGTAGTGGTGTAATGGTTAAGACGCCGCCTGTGAACCCTATGGTCCCAGGTTCGAATGCTACTCATACCAGATATGTTTGTATACCAATATGACTCATGTATAAATGAAATTGAATGAAATTATTTATTTCGCATTGAATGAGTAGATTCGTTGTTAGAACATAAAATATCCTATGTCCTATAGTAGTTTCTATCGACCACCTCTTGCTTCCGGTGAAGGAAAACATCGTGAGCAAACCTGCATTTTAGTCGAATTTATCATCTAAGCTACTAAGCTACACACACACACTAGTGTGAATTGAAGAAGGCAATGGCAACCATTATTACAATATATTTTTTTCTCCCAGACCAGCATGAACGTATCCTCATCCTCAGTCGTATTCCTCATGGCTGAGGGTCGTGGTCAAAACTTGGAATTAAACACACACAACGACTTTCATGGCACTATTAATGGAGTGGTTCGCCATTGCCTTCTCCATTTCGCACACAAATTGATAACAAACCATAGTGTAGGTTCCTCACGATGTTTTCCTTCGCCGGAAACAAGTGGTGGTCGATGAAAACTACTACACATGAGTCAGATCGGTGGTATACAAATTAACGTGTGGGACTCCAACATGGAATCTTCCGGTTATATAAATATACAAGGGCCTTAAAAGCTTAAGTTTTGCACTTAAATTATCTATATCAAATCAAATAATTTATTCAGAAATTAGGCCTTCACAGGCACTTTTTCACGTCATATTCTAAATTAAATTACAAACTACTAGCATTTCGGAACGACCACTGCTGGGAAGAAATGCAGAAAGAAACTCATTCAAACAGTGTTGGTCCCTATTATGCCAGAAGGCTTACCATTTTTTAAATATACATTTATGTATATTTTTTTATCAGTAATATAACAATGTAAGTACACAATAAAGTAATAGTATATGGCGAAGTAAATAAGACCACGGAGACCGGTAAACAAAGAAGGAATACTTTATTTTAATTACACTAAGTTATATACTAGAAATAGCTTATAGGAATATTAGGTGTTAGAAATATGTGTTCCATGTACGTACGTGTTTGGATAATGTAAAATTATCACATTAAAACTCTTCCTACAGGCACGTCACGTTCGTATTCCTAAGTGTTCGTTACGTAACTAATGGGTAGTTGAAATAAAATACTTTTAAGCTAAAAAATTGATAATTATATTTTCCCTTGATCTTACAAATTAGTAGATTAGAAAAAAGAAATTGAATGACAGGAATGCAAAAACCAAAAAATTAGATTTGTAATGCGCGCGCAGGAATCAAATTTAAATTGTCGTGTTCGATAGCCATTGGCTGCCGCGCGAGGGGTCGCGGGCGGGACGTGCCTAGTGTTGTGGTGTACTGGCGTAGACATTAGTGTCTACGCGACCTTATGGTCGCTATATAGTATAATATTTTGACAGATACAGAGTATATTCTGGCCAGATGTACCCGATGAGTATGACCGACATGAGGCTGATCGACAGCAAGATATCGACCACCTGGTGCCAGGTAGGTGTGTATTTTTATACATATTCTCCATTATTTGTCTTCTTCATTTATTTATTTTAACCTATTAACCGTCCCACTCTTGGGCAAAGGTCTGCCCCAACCCATTTGATATTAATAAATCAGAGTTATTCTACTCTGGTCTCCAAATTCTGCATAGTTTTGAAAAAATAACTACTTAATATTACATACATACTTTTACTTACAACACATAATAAAAAAACTAGCTTTTTCCAGAGGCTTAGCCCGCGAGTATTTCTCAGCGAAGACTCTGTTAGAACGGTGGTCTTTAACTATATGCATACCAAATTTCATCAATATCGGTCCAGCAGCGGTTTAGCCGTAAAAGCGGAACAGACTGACAGACTTTTGCATTTATAATATTAGTATAGATCTCAAAATGGTCGGCCTGGGCCGAATTAGTTAATAAAGTTATAGTACTAGCGCCCCGACTTCGCTCGGGTAAAACCATACCTAATAAAAAGTAACCTAGGTCACTCCTGAAGGTGCCGCCTATAAATAAATAAATATATCAGGACAAATCACACAGATTGAACTAGCCCCAAAGTAAGTTCGAGACTTGTGTTATGGTATACTAAATCAACGATGCCATATTTTATAACAAATGGGTCGTTCTTCTTTTTAACCTACAAAAAGGTGTCTTCGCCAGACAGTTAAAAAAAAACAAGTAAATTATCAATATTTTTTTAAAATTATATTTTGACATACACTGTACTATACATATAATGATCGCACATATTTAAATAACATATTAATTAAATAATTTCACCGTAAAAAGTAAGTTACAGAGTTGTGAATCCGCGTGACAGAGATGTATTCATACAAAATCATTATGTCTCCCGCTACATGAGCGTGCGTGTTATCTATAATATTACGAAAAAAATATATTATGACACAAAATGTAAAAATATCCTATATCTCTTTAATATATTACCTATCGTGTAACAGTAATAGTTATTTTTTAATACTATCAATAAAATTATTAAAAAAATTCAAATACTCGTCTCCCTCTACCTAATGTTTTGCGTGGTAAATTCTGTCACGTGGGTTGTCAAACGAAATACGCGCTGTTGCCGCTCGTCCTTGTGGCATGCGAACCAAGGATATTACCCCTTCCCCCCCTCCGTATGTGTTCCCCTCTGCAAACAGAAGGCAGCGCCTCAGTCGCCCAAACGCAGTGTCAGGACGTGCGTGTGTTTATTCGGCTACCGCTTCGTTACGTAAGTAATTGATTCAAATTCTAATGATCATTGTTACTTTTTGTTGTTTACTCTTACGTAATAAAAAATATTTTATGCCCGACATGTAAATTATCAAATTCTATGTTAACTTTTAAATATTATCAACGTTTTAACAAAAATTTACCCTTCCGTCACACGACAATTCTGTCACATATTTATTGTGACCGAGTGGTAAGTACGTGACGGTGGGGTAATATAAATTTTGTTTTTGTTATATTTATGCTTAATTCAAGAAATACTAAAAAAGATTCATTCGTTTTGGTAGTTATTAGAATAATTATTCCCACGGAATCTTCTGTTATCATTTAGATACTAATTACTTATTTTCTATTACCAGATAACATCATGGTGAAACAAAAGCCATTAACAGCAGCAGAAAGACAACGGATTTGTCGCGCGAAACGAAATAATGACCCTGAGAAAGTAGCTGAAGTAAAGCGCAAAGATTTAGAAAGATACCATGCTCGAAAAAAGTTAGTGGCTGATATGAGCGAGCGAGAACATCGAATTCAAAAGCGAAGATGGCAAGAAGCTAATAAAAAAAGAAGGGAGAAGAAAAAGATACTTGAAGAGGTACTTTTGAATACACCGGCTCCATCACCAATACCAGAAAGTCCAAGAGTAACTCCATGTGCAACACCGACTCTTTCTGAAGTATCAATGCGCAGTTCCAGTGGAAAAAAAAAATGAAAAGAGATAGAACAAAGTTATACAGAGATAATGTTAAGTTTCAAGAAAAAATAAAACAGTTAGAGAAAAAAATTGGAAGGAAACTGTTACTTACAAAAAAAGAAAGCACAGAAAAGATTTTTATTGGACTCCATGAAAAACCTGTATAAAACGTTCTTGAAAGAAAATAGTGGCCTCAAATGCTACTTCACTAAACATAGGCCATTTTATGTGAAGCCACCTACTGTAGATGGAAGAGATACATAGGTTTTTCGAAGAATACGGATTTCGTAAAATATCCTGGAACTTTTTTGAATCAGGGTATGGGAAAGGAGCTGCTGATGGTATTGGAGGGACAATCAAACGGCAAGCTGATGCCATAGTTGCTAGAGGAAACGATATTGCAGATGTGTTCCAATTCTTTTCCGCGCTCAAAGATGCCAACAAAATTATACTGTTCATGGTGACAGGCGAAGACATCGAAAAGGTAGCAGCAACGATTCCTAGTAACATTGTGCCCCTAAAAGGAACAATGCAGGTCCACCAAATGTTCACAGAAAATCGTGGAATCTTAAATCATAGGGTATTAAGCTGCTTTTGTGATCAATTCTGTTCTTGCCATGCTCCTAAAACTTATCGACCTCTGCCTGAAATCCAAGAACAACAAAATACTGTGGACGAGTTTTTATCTAATGAAAAAGAAGATGCTGTAATTCACGATAAGGAAGGTTTGATGCTCGCAGATATTACAAATACAATTAGGATGTCCCGTAAAAGTATTTTCGATACTGTATATGGCCCAGATGAATCATCCGATGAAGATCAACCTTTAGCCACGCTTAAAACGAAAAACGATCTAGCTGATCAAACTGCCGTCTGTGGTACTTCTTATCAAACGCTCCAGCCTGAAGATATTCATCCAATGAATATAAAAGACGGAGTTTATGTATTGGTTAAAGTACGTAGCTCGCGGAACATTCAGTACACTTACGCTGGAGTAGCAAAGTGTTGTCGATGAAGAAGGCGAAGTCATGGTAATGTTCCTAAAATCAGTTGATGACAGTGGAAGGCTGTTTAAATTAGTGGAGAATGACATATCGGATGTTCCTTTTGATGATTTGATTAGTCTTACCGGCTCCAAATGTCATTAAAAAGGGGAAGAGACAATTTTTCCAATTCGAAGAGCCACTATCAGTATTCGAAAAATGACTGATTAATTATTAAGCTATTGTTATGATGAATGTTTTATTTTTTGCGAATTTAAATTTGTTGTCAAGTTAGACTGGATTTTTTATTTAGTTTAGAATGGATAGTCATTTAATTTACCAAATTACTAATTACTTTTGAGAGGCTCTCACGACTCTAAGAAGCTCTCATCTCAAATGTGATTTCATTAATTGTTTAAGTTTGATCTCACCTTATTATATTATATGATAATGTTGAAGACTGATTAAGATTTATAAAAATAAATGATTCTATAAAAATAAATGTGTTTTATTGCAAACTATTGCAAAAGAGAGTTTGGTATCCCCTAGAATAACAACTCCGTCACATAAGTTACTACTCTGTCACAATGTTGTCTCCTGTTAGGAAAATTGTTTTGGTCGTATATATATTTAGTTATAACTAGTGCAACATTGGAGTTTTTTTATTTACAATATTTTATGAAATTGCCATCTGTGCAATGCGTATTTATTTGTAAATAATACTAAAATTTTATTTACAACAAAAACTTACTTTATATCAGCAGTAAATGTGACAGAGTGGTATTTGAAAATCAATAAAATATATTTATAAATACAAATATATAATATTAATATGTTTTTTTAAAAGTTCATTTTGGTTAATTTATGTTTTACAAAAGTAAAAGTTATTTAACGAAGAGCAGTTAATAGAATAAAATAAAAGATTTCGTGACGGAAGTGTAACTTTTTGAGTCGATTCTTTCTTAAAAGTCATGAAAATCCTACAAAAATCTGTAATCTTCGCGGCCAATAACTTTTTCTGATAGAGTAGAAAGTCGTCTAATAAAATATATGTATATGAAGACGTGTATGCAATATATATTTTTTTTCAAAACTATGCAATTTTTTTTTCAAATTGTAGGTTAAAAAGAAGAACGACCCAAATACATATAAACATCCAAGACCCGGGCCAATCAGAAAAAGATCATTTTCCATCATGAGGGAAAATGACCCCGATCGGGTCATGACCCGACCGGGGTTCGAACCCGGGACCTCTCGGTTTTGGGCAAGCACTTTACCACTGCGCCACCGAGGTCGTCAAATCTCTAATCTCTATGCCAAATTTCATCAAAATCGACCCAGTAGGTATTGAGTTTCTTCTAAATATACACACGTCTAGGATGAACGGGTTTGGCCTAGAATACATTCTTTTTTATCATATGATAATATACATTTGTTACTAACACTAGATTAGAAGCTTCTTTGTATACTACTAACATTTTTTTTTTTTTTTATATGAGTCCTGGATGCTCGAAATAAAGATTTTTTTATTTATTTATTTTATTTTTAATATAGGATAATTTAAATGTATTGTAATGTACTAGCCTAACTAGACTGGTACATTACAATACATTTAAATTGTTTACACGAGCGAACTATAGCTATAGTATTTGATATGAACCGACGACCGATAGCGCCTGATATCTTGAGTTTTTTTATCTGTATATTATAAGGCTTGTAGACATTTTTTATTGCAAATATATATAAATAAATATATAAGCAACGAATTTAGTAACATACTAGCTACGCCGCGGGGTTCACTCCTTTGACATATTCAGTATAAAATGTGTCGTATATGCTGTTCTTTACCCGTGTACCAAATTTCATCGAAGCCTGCCCTATACATTTTGCGTGAAATTAATTTTCAAATATTTTGTAGTAAAAAAAAAAAGACGTATTTCTTATAAACTTGCCTTTTTTTATAATAATACCAGTGGGCCGTCCCAGCTTCACTCATATAAAAGCATAATAAATTATACACCAATACCTTCCTCAGTAATCATCACACTATTTATTGGTGAAAACCGCATGAAAATCCGTGCAGTGGTTTTTGAGTTTATCGCGAATAAACAGACAGACAAACGCGGTAGAGCACTTTATTTTTTAATATGTAAGGATAAGAATAATATCCCCACGCAAGCCTCTTCAAGGACCATAATCATGACGACCTCGGTGGCGCAGTGGTGAAGTGCTTGCCTCTGAACCGAGAGGTCCCGGGTTCGATCCCCGGTCGGGTCATGATGGAAAATGATCTTTTTCTGATTGGCCCGGGTCTTGGATGTTTATCTATATATGTATTTGGTATAAAATATAGTATCGTTGAGTTAGTATCCCATAACACAAGTCTCGAACTTACTTTGGGGCTAGCTCGATCTGTGTGATTTGTCCTAATATATTTATTATTTATTATAAAAATACATAATAGTTATAGACATTATCTATGTAAAACAAAATATATTTAAAACAATTTTAAAAGGATACTACTTAAAGAAAATCGTACTAAAATCTTTCAATAAAGATTTTCACAGGTAGATACGTCGTAAAAATTTCCATATTGACTAAAATACAATACAATTTGTATTATCTATATAATAAGTGAGTTAAATAAATAATAATGTCACACCTATTTATATTTTTATATAACAGAATTATGTGTGACTCAAAATTAGAGCTTAGAGCAAATAAAATTTTATATAAATATAATTTATCGAGGCAATAATTTTTTATGCACGATTCTACTCGATAATTTATATTTGCAAAAGTCATGATGACTATATATTACCTAATCATATCGACATACAACTTGACAGATTATGTACAGATGTTTTATTATTAGATACTACGAGTAGCTTTTGCCCGTGGCTTCGCACGCGCTTACTTCATGCGTTTGCGCATAATTTATTATTGTCAATATCTCGGGTTCTGAGCAACGTATCGCGATATAACCTATACCAGATTTTAAGTTAGACCATTCGCTATGCAACTGCATCCAATTCCATTTAGTAGATTTTACGCGATGTGCGAACAAACATACAGGCATATAAATATTACAAACATACAGTTTTATTATATAAAAGCGGCCCTTCCCGGCTTCGCTCGTGTAAAAACATAATAAATTATACCCCTACCCTTCCTCAGGAATCATTCTATCTAATGGTGATAAATGCATGAAAATCGAGTTTATCGTCAACAGACAGACAGACGCGGTAGAGGACTTTATTTTATAATATGTAAGGATTATGTATGTATAGATTATAGATAAATATTTCTGAAAGTTTGGCTAGATATATTGATAAGGATTTATGTCAAAATATCATAATATTTTCTTACACAAATGTAATTTTTGACATAAGCTTTTATTTATTACAACGGACGATAAATAATGTCGTTGCGATAAACCGATGAGGAGTTCCCTCGTTAGGAGCCAATCCCAATTCACCTTTAGAATTGTCTTTTGTGACCGTGTTATACCTATTCACATTTATTTCTTCACTTTCCAAAATTTATAGAGAATATACACACTCGAAAAAATAATTTATGTATCAAGATCATTAACCAATAAATTTCTTCTTCTCCCAGAGACAAGTGGTGAAGTCCAATGCAACATTTAACGCGTTCGTGGTCCCAGGTCCCCCGGAGTTCAGTCAGGAGCTGGTCCCCGTGTCCATGACGAGGAAGCTGGAACTAGAAGACGACATGAAAGAATACTGGGGATTTTATCTGCTGAAGGGGTCCAGCGTGACTGTGTCTACTTGCGTTAGGTCTGTACTGACAGCTTTTTACAAAATATGTTTTGTATCATAAACAAGATGTTGCCCGGAGCTTCGCTCCCGTGAGAATTTCTCGGTCGCGCTGCGTTAATATCCGTCGACGGATCAACTCAGAAAAACTTAGAAATGATATGAAGTTACGACGTACAAAACAACGGAGCACGACGCAGCTACAACATAACACGACTGAGCAATGCAAACACACTCTAACAACAACATTTAATTATATGATTAGCCTTGAAGTGGTTTTTCTTTTGCAGTGGTGGTGGTGTAATTGTCAAGACGCCTGTGGATCAAAAGGTCCCAGGTTCGTATCCTACTCGTGCCACATGAATTTGTATACCAATCTAACTCATGTGTAGTAGTTTTCATCGATCACCACTTGCTTCCGGTGAAGGAAAACATCGTGAGGAAGCCTGCACACTGGTTGATAATTATTAACTTGTGTGTGAAATGGAGAAGGCAATAGAAAACCACTCCATTACAGTGCCAAGAAAGTTGGTGTGTGTGTTTAATACCACGCAATGACCACGACCCTAAGACATAAGGAATACGAATAAAGAAGAAAGTTTTTCTTTGTTTTGTCCCTCTCTCTCTTTTCAGTATTTGACTATTGAAAGAACGAGACAATACAAAGAATAACTATTCCGAGGTTAATCAGAGAATAACGTTTTTATTATTAACAGGGTTATCTATTGAACGGACTATGGCAAATTTTTATCTGTTTGGTTGTTTGTTTGGTAGCACATCACGCAAAAACTACCAAATATAATTTGATGCGCTTTCACAGTTATATAACTAATGGTCTAACTTAAAATCTGATATAGGTTTCATCGCGGTGCGTTGCTTAGAACCCGAGATATAAGTTACGCACGGACACACGAGACAACGCGGGCGAAGCCGCGACCAAAAGCTTGTAAATAAATATTTTTGTTTTAATAATAGATGGCCTGGCGCTTCCCTCATCATGATCAAAGGGTATAAACACCTGAAAGACTGCGCGTACATCGGAGACGATTCCTCTGAAGAGTTGGACGAACTGATGGAAGCCAACAAGCTCGGGTTAATCAGCAACGTGGAGCTGATGGAGAAGATACAGCAGCTGAATAAGGTTGATGGGAAAGCTAATCAACCAGGTAACATATTTCAAATTCATATTCAAAATTCATTATTCAATTCACAATGATAAACATCACTTATTGACGTCAAAAAAAATACTTAAACTAAGTCTACCGCTGACTTCTAATGCGAAGGTGAAGAAGAAGCGGTGCAACAAACTTCACCGCAACCTTTTCTCCAAAGACTGATAAATGTCTTATCATGTTTAAAACTTATCTTTTTATAACAAGTTATCAACAATCTGACTAACTTGTGATGATTTATGTTAGCTACCGACAAAGCTGTGACGCTCAACGGCTGAAGGAGAAACCGGGATAACGATCTGATCTGAGAGTATGTGTGCGGCGAGTGGTTCCGGTTTAAAATAGGACCACTGCAAATCCTCTCGTCCTACAAAGCGACTAAGAGACACATGCCTTAACAGTTAAAAGGCAACATTACCATCCTCGAAGAGGGTTGACATCAGTCAGGCAGGCCGGTTATAATAGCATAGCCAATTCTTCAAAATTTATTTGTTGATTTTTGTTTGTTTGTTCTTGACAGCTAAGAATGTATCTCCAGGCCAGTAGTCAGCGTAAAAAATAACATTACACTATTGAAGATACATACTATGATTTTGCAACCAGCTTGTCTAACGTCCCCTTGGGAATGCTATTGTTTCCACTGCGTAGGCTAAGTGTACCTTAGTCGTGTCGAACGACATCGACGATAGGATATGAAATGGACCTATTTTAGGGTGGAACCACACACCAAAATCGTTATTTAATCATTATCCATACATATTATGAAGCAAAATCCTCTGCCGCGACTGTGTTCTGTCTGTTCGCGTTAAATTAAAAAACTGACTCACTAATTTTCATGCGGTTTTCACCAATAGATAGTGTGATTCCTGCGGAGCTTTTAGGTGTATTTTTATGTTTCTACTAGTGATTAATAGAGTAACAATCAATAACAGTGAAGACCATATTAAATGCAAATGTGCTGATAAATTTTGAAGAAGCAGCAGCAGACACGTGTCGACATTACGTTATCAATAGATACTTATCAGTTTAATACTAGAAACAAACCAGTCTTTGATATAAATATTAATAATAACTGACACGATAAAACACACAATTGATAAAGTAACAAGGGACCGTGTTATATCGTTAATGAAGTAGGTTTTGTTCAAATGATGTCTCATTTATCACTTTATGTAATGACTGGCGGCGGCTCGGCAATAAAAAGTAATATGTCAGTCTTGAAATTAGCTAACTAGCCTATCTCTGTGCCGAAGTTCATCAAACTCGGCCCAGTCGTTTTTGAGTGTATTATCTTATTTTATTATCTTTTCTCTTTACAATATTAGTGTGAATGAATTCTTTTGTTTACTAGGCGATAAAATCTATAAAAATATATAATATCGAACCTATAATTATCATGACCGCAAATGATGTTCTTTGCAGTATAGTTGTGAAAAATCATGCTGATTAAATACAGCGTGAAATTCAGTATAAATGTGGAGAAATTAAAATAACAGATAAATATGGGAAATTCTTGTTTGTTTGTTTGTAATAACTTTATTGCACGAAAATGAGTACATTAATCAAAATTAATACAAGATACATTGTACAACGGCGGACTTATCCCACGTAGGGATCTCTTACAGTCAACCGGCGATAGGTTGAGAGGACGTGTATACAGTAGCAGGCTAGTCAGAAGTACTAGCGTACAACATGAACAGAGAAGACTATAAATTGTAAGAAAATAAACAAATATACTTAGGAAAAGTAAAATCTAAATAAATAAATACATAAATATATATAACAATAACAAAAAGTACATAAAATAGATATAAATACATATTAAATATCTATCAAATCAATCTAGTCATTCATAGCTCCTCATTCATATTTCCTGATGTTTTCAGATGCCATGAAGAGGCACAAAGCCGGTGTCAGCTTCCACGACCCAAACAATATAGACAACATCACATCTCCAGACAATGTTCCGACAATAGACGTTACTGATCATGATCCTAAGGTAATGTTTGCTCTAACAAAATTTAAACTGTTCCGTTTCATTTCTCTTCTTTATCCGCAGCCCTCCGTGACCCACTGCTGGGTATAGTCCTTCCGTCCACGCCAACCATCTTTGTCCTGGGCCATCCTTATTCAGTTGTTTAACTTTATATCGTCGTCCCATCTAGCTGCCGGATGCCCTAAGCTCCGTTTTCAAATTCTAGAGTGCCATTCAGTTACAGCTTTACTCCACCTTCCATCGTTCCTTCTAGCCATTATTAATTGCTTGATACAAGTATTAAATGCGCACTTACCCTTTTAATTCGGACGTAGCTACTCTGTCGCTCAGTGGCTGAACATATAGTTTTAATAATTTCTAAAACAAATGCTCTAAATTTGACAAAATACATCTTCTTCCTTAGGAGCTCCGTGAGATCCTAGAACGTCTCCACGCAATCAGAGAAGCAGCTAAACAGGAGTCGTTGAAGTACTACCGGCCTCCCGACCACCTGATGTCGCTGCCAGCCCTCCACAGGCACAGGGACACCAATGTCGATAAGGATGAGAGAAGATTTTTGAGCTTTAAAGGTATATAGGTAGTATATATAAAGTTAATAAATCTGAAAGTCGTCAGGTCCCGCCTCAGAATATGAACATTCAATATCTTGTCATGGATGTTAAACGAACTAAGGCAGCTGATGGACAACAACTGCATTCCGATTGGCGTCTAGTTGCAAAATCACAGCCAAATCTTCAAATTTTTATAAGGATGTTTTTAGGTGACGATTTTATTTTCCGTTTGATATGACTATTTTATGACACTAGTGATTTTATTAATTTTACGTTAGGTGTCACATGTTGCTAGTCTATAAGAAAAAGCCCGAATTATCCATGCTGGCCATTAATGTACATCATTAGATCTGGTCATGTATACTCCATTACACTAGTGAAAGATCTAACGTAGTTTTTAGCAGTAGAGTACTTAAAAACTTGTGACATACTAGCAACTTAAACATAGCATATTTGGTAACTTCGATAACTGATACATAATTTAAATTATTAACTTATCGTTAAAACTACTGATGACACATCAATTTGTGCGATTTAATTTCATCAATCACTTCGTTGTTTTCAGATATTGATGGTAAAAATAGTGAAATAGACACAAATTCTGACAATCAAACAACAGATATTATTGAAACTAAAGTAACTACGGTTATACCAACAAGTACAATGGAAGCATCAGGAAATTCACATACAGATAAGATTGAACCTACAACTGTTATCAATGACGAGGAAATAACTAAAAATATTAATAAAGAAGTGGAATCTGCTACTGATGGTCTAAAACTCATTGCTACGAAGTTTACAACTGAAGTAAGTCCACGATTGAACAAAGTACATACACTTTTATGTCAACATTGAAACATGAAAGATAGTTACCTAATTATCCGTGTACCAAGTTTTTGGCATGGATGAGAGAGACATAGGCTGCTACCACAAAAAATTATCCTACTTACACGAATATTCGTCAATATATATATATATATATATATACGATATGTATATGTTACTGTAAAAGCACAAACTACGGTAAATACTTATATATTCCAGTAAAACCTAAGATTTACAAACTCTTAATGGTAAAAGTCCGAAAAATTTTGCGATTCTAACTTTTACCACCATAATCTTACCTTCAAAATATAGAAACATTTATAAATAAAAATACTTACCAAATGAAAATATAGGTAAGGATTTGACTAATTACTTAGTTCATTAATTACTCTCATAATTATGATACCTACATACAAATATGTAAGATTTTGACTGAAAAATAAATGATTAATAAGAATTACTCATTGTTTTGTTCCCAAAACCAATATTTACTTGCCGTCAGTAGCAAAACCAAAAAAAATATACTAAATTCTAATGGCAAAAGCCCGAAAAAAATCGTCAAATATTTATAAATCCTTACATTTACCAACCCATGCCGGTAAATCCTAAGATTTTCAGAAAATACCTAAGATTTACCTGTATACGGGCTTTTACAGTAACATATATACATAAAGCCACAAAATCAAAAACCATTATCAATATATCTACACAAAAATAATGTTTCACACATTTTTGCTTGAAATGAGCAAAGAATTTAACTTTAACTTTAAGCGTCATCATTTTCTGATTGACCAGTGAAATTAATGTGACGTATTTCTAAAACTTTTAATGATATATTCATAGCATATTCTTTCGCCATAAGATTAAATAAAATATGCACAATAAAACCTTCAAAGAATGTTGAATTAAATCATAAAATGCAATTGCTATCTAAACCACTCAATTATGGATAATTGCATCAATGTCAATATTTAGAATAGTGATATTGAAACATAATGACACATCGAATTCGATTAACGGTAAACATAATATGATTTCAAATGAGAAACTTACTTTTTTTCATGTGCTTTTCATATATCAACACATATCTCCATATATTAAAACTGATCTGTATATCTGTTGTATGTACTTGGGCGAAGAAATATATATCTACTAGCTGCGCCCCGGGGCTTCGCTCCCGTGGGGATTTCAGGATAAAGAGTAATGCCAGGTTATATCCGTGTACCAAATTTCATAATAATCCGTCCGTACATTATGCGTGAAAGAGTTAATAGTACATATATATGCGGGTGCACACACACACACACATACATCCTGACAAACTTTCGCATTTATAATATTAGCAGGATGTTGACTTTACATAACAAACCCATGCCTATGATATGTACTTCATAATATGTTGTGTACAAATGTCGTACTTACATAATAAACATGTTGACAATTAGTGAGTCTCACCAGTCAACTTTGGCGTTAACTTGAACCTGCGTAGAAAAGCGTTTAATGCGCAATTTGTCCTAAAAGTCGCAAAACTTGGTTTAAAGTTTCACTGGCGCAACTCAACCTTAATTGCATTGTGATGTTGATATTACAATGTCATTATCTAACAATATTTATGCAACAAACATTGTTGAGAAAAAATTCCAGAATATGTAAAAGATTCGCGTATTATGTTTGCATAAATTTCAACAATCTAATCAGCATATTTTAGTTTGTCTATTTGACAATGTACATTTTAATCTAATTGAATACCTATTTCTTTTGATTAAAATGTACATTGTTTAAATACTAATGTCTTAATGGAATATTCCTACAATTATTTTATCTCGGATACATAGTCGTTTTAGATTAATTTATATAAGTCAATAGTAGAGTATGTCATTTGATAAAATATGATGCGAAGATAATATATATATCCTCTTGACAATGTACTTGTAATGGGATAATTATGAAACTTTTATGGCGCGCAAATCCGTTAAAATTAGCTTAAATCATAACTAATTAAGGCGCCATGCGTACACTAGCATTTAGGTTGCGCGTACATAGGGCCTTAAGCTCAATTCCCAGTAACTTTCACCTCTTAAAAACGTTATTAACGGTTTTAAAGTAATCACGAAACCAATTTAAAGGCAAACTTTAAAATAGTTTTCCTTCAATAAAGAAATTTTACTTAATACAGTAATTTTACTTGTACATGGTAAATTTTGGCAGTATATTCAGTTACATAGAGCACAGACAATACGGACACATAGACAATTTCATTAAAGAAAATCGGAACCGGTATCCATTTGAATGAAATAAATATATTAGGACAAATCCCACAGATTCAGCTAGCCCCGAAATTCGAGACTTGTGTTTTCGGATACTAACTCAACGATACTATATTTTATAACAAAAGATAAACATCCAAGACCCGGGCCAATCAGAAAAATATCACTTTCCATCATGACCCGACCGGGGATCGATCCCGGGACCTCTCGGTTCAGAGGCAAGCACTTTACCACTGCGCCAACGAGGTCGTCAAACATTCATTTCTCTATTTTCTTCTACTTCAGCCCATTGTCAACCAATACTCAATGTAGGCATCTAGCAATGCACGCCAATATCTTGTCCTCATCCGAGATTATTGAGGAAAGTGTATGACACTCAATAATTCACAATTCAACAGAAACCAATCACTGAAGAACCCAATTCAAGAGAAGTTTTCGAAGATGTGCTAAGGAGGCTGAAGGTTTTAGGAGATAGGGGGAAGCGAGTGCTTGTTCGATTGCATGACACCATGGGGGTGGAATATCAAGAGGTAATCATTCAATCTGTTAATTAGATTTAAACTAACGCGATAATTTACTGTGGTAATTAAAATACGCCTGTACTTAGTAAGAACGAAACTATAGTCGACACTTCCGCCGATAAATCAAACGTATTTCCATTCGTATCGAGTGTGTTATTGCTCACACTGGTGTCAGATTCCATTATTCTCACGTTAAGGCTTCTGATATGACTTTAAAGATTACTAGTGACGAGTATTTTCATTTACAATTCAATTTGTTCATTGTCTGGAGCAGTGTTGGGAATTGATGCTGGACCTGTGATAGGTCGGCTGTGCTAATAAAAAAATAGTATACTAAGAAATTCAATGAATCCTTCAAACTTTTTCAGTCTACAGATACGGGGCCTAAACCTGATATCATGTCCAAGATAGCTGGCAGCAGTGAAGAGCTGGATCATCTGAGACAGGTGCTCGTGGAAGCCATAGACGAGGAAAAGACGAGGTACCAGAGACAACGTAAGTTAAATTAAACGTGTCTATTAAAATATACAAATTTAGTTTAAATGGCCATGCATTTTTATGATCCATGGGAATTCAAACTAAATGTGTGATGGTGCATCCAGGATCGCCTCCTAACGAGGACATTCTCAACGGTTTAATGCACGAACAAGTTTCTCAATTCGAATTTTTGTTACACGTTGAATGCAAGCAATAAAAGCTTGTGGCAAAAATTACATTTTGTACAACGTTTGTTTATTGTTATATGTTAATACATAACGCAAGTCGCGAGCTTACTTTGGGGTACTATTACAGGCAGTACTCATGGTGAATTATTTGGAAAGTATGGTAGAAGTCCGTTGCCCATCATTGGGACACCTGATGGCTCTAAATAATAAAAAATAACGTTCCTGTTACAGAAAAACGTCGTGATGCCCGCGACACTGCTCGCGCTAAGAGGGAACTGATGCTGGGTCAGATTGAACTGGAGAAGTCATTCAATGAAGACGATGAAGCCAGAGACTACGCTGCTGAAGAGGTCTGTACACACAACATTCTATTTTACCTAAAAGCCTTAGACATGTTCAACTTAACAAAACAGACGATATTTATTTATATACCAAATTTAAGTACTATGTATTTTTGGGTGTTTCTCAGATGCTTGTATTGGTTGTTGTTATGATGGTTAGATGTTAACAGACACCAGGATCATCCGCCATAAAACATCATACGCCAATCCTTCTCCCGCTTTATGTGGGGTCATTACTGCATGGCCGCCTCCTTCACTTCTCCCTTTGGGATGTTAAGGTTAACGACAGTTACTTCGTTTTTACCCACATCCTGCCTGACGCACTCCATCCATCTCTTCCTCCCTCAGCTTTTTTTCCCATTCAATTGTATATCTATTACTCTTCTTACAATGTTCCATCTCCCTTCTCATAACGTGCAGCTTATTTATTATTTTCCAGTTTTCGTGCTAACCATCAAAAAATATCTTTAAAAATACTGTAATTACCATATTGCCAGGGCCTCCTCCAGCCAGATGGTTATGCAGAACACCACGAGCAAGTGAACGAGACAACAGACTTCGACATGTCTAACTCTGAATACTGGTCATCATTCTCCAGCAGCGAGGAGGCGTTGCTAGAATGCGACGGACTGATATTAAACCTGCCGTTGACTCCCTCTGCCAGTTGTACTGACGATGGATCGGATGAACAAACTAACAGGGCTGCTCGATCTAACGCCTTGACTTACAGGTAAGGAAAATCCTTAATTAACAGGTACTTTATTTGTTATTGAGTATTTAATGCTATGTAGGCACGAAGGCCGATGTCGGACATATGCCGACGCGAACGCATAATCATATTGCGTATTTTATGATAGCTTTTATTTAACCCAAATATTACCGGCATAATATTAGTGTCAGTTATATTTTAAGTCATGTAACGACTAAAGTAGTCATATACACCCAAGTGAGGTAAACACTCAACAAAAATTAAAAATAGGAAAGTGTGTTTGATTGATTGTTATGCCAGCTCCACACTGTCGTCGAACAGTTTGCCAAACTTTGAAGGAATCGGTATACATTGCCAAACTTTGAAGGAATCGGTATACTAAGTAACGCATAATAATCAAAAATAATCGTAATGCTCACGTATTCGCGTCGGCATGCGTCCGAGTTCGGCGACAGTGGAGTTGGTATTAAAACAAAATCAATGTTATTTAAATTTTACGCAAATGTAGCTAAGTATACGGAAATAGTCATATAGTACCTTCATCCCGGAAAAACAAGTCCCGTGAGAAAACGGCGAAGTTGCATCAGAAAAAAAAATAGTTCTAAGATAAATCTAATCATTTATTTTCTGGTTGAAATCAGCCTAATCAAATTGCCATAGCAAATATCGTAATGATCGATTCTTAGTTAAAACACAATATTCTAAGCAGTAGATGCGGTAAGTACAATAGAATTGATATCATACAGGGTCGTAAATTGAAGGGTACAGTTTTGATAGGTACTTTGTTTTATAGAAAGGTCTAATCCCCTTTAACCTACAAGATTCGCCTCAGAAACTTGAATGACTCAATCCTAATCGTAACTAATATTATAAATGCGAAAGTAAATTTGTTTGTTTGTTACCTTTTCACGCTCTTTCTACACAACCAATTTTCTTGAAATTTTGCATACATGTGGTTTGAAGTATGGAGAAGGATATAGGGTACCTTTCATCCCGGAAAAATAACTGTTCCCGTGGGCAAAAATCTTCATATAAAATACTAGAGATCTGTCCCGGCTTCGCTCGGGTAAAACCATGATAAATCGTTGCCTATGTTACTCCAGAAGGTTTCGTCTCTCTGTGCCAAATTTCATCAAAATCGGACCAGTAGTTTTATGTCTTTATCCATTACATACAAAAAAACGAAAATACAAATCTTTTCTCTTTATAATATTAGTATTTATTATTCGATACATTCGTAGTACATTTTTTCGGGAATCAGTAAGTAAGATCAATTTTTATAGATCTTTCGACCCTTGTCTTGTAGGTACCTACCTAAAAACTCTCGTTTACCTCTTGAGGTACAAGAGTTTCAATATCACTGAAAATTCTTTTTTTTTTCATTAGATTGGGATCGATAATTATCATCCGCGGAATAATTATTGAGTCCAATAGGTAATGGACCGATTGAAATAGATTATAGGGTATGTCTCAATTGTTGATTCACTCACATGAGATTTCAATAGTTGATTCACTGGTTTAAAATGATACGTATGGTTTATCTATACTATTACTATAAAGAGGTAAGCGTTTGTGAGTTTATCACTTTGTGAGTTTGTACGGGTAGGTAATCTCCGATGGTACCGAACCGAATTCAAAAATTCTTTCACCATTAGAAAGGTTACACATTATCCAAGATTGCTATAGTACTTTTTCTCAAAAATCCCATGGGAGCGAAGCCCCGGGCAACATCTAGTTTTATATAACTAGGTACTTACTTAGTTTATATTGACTGACATCATTCCTAAAGGATCGACCGTGGAGATCAATGTTAAGATATAAATTCTCAACCTTAATTAATGACAGCTACGTTGACGGCACCGTCTTAGAATACTAAATAGTTAAGACGGTCAAGTCTATTTTTAATGATGTTTCAGTTTCATACATTTAATCGTTACTCGTCGTGGTGATGTAATGTTTAACCGAGTCAATTTGTTTAACCCGAGTCTGATTTATACCTAAACGTTGATTCCAAGTTGTTTTTGTTTGAAAAATCTGTATTCATAGCCAGCTTTATCGAAATATAAAGCGTACATTTTGTTAATTTAAGTCTTTGAATAAAACGCTGCGGTGAAGTTTTGTCTTGATTTGTCTTGATCATATAAAAGTGATACGACGCATTATGATATAAACGGTTGAACCTGGCAATGAAGGGAAATTTCTATGAGCACGTATGACAGTTTTTTCCCGAGAAGCACGAGATTAAGTGACATTGTATATATATATATAACATTTTCCTAACATTTGCTAACACATATTAAGGGCCCCGGACCGGGGGCCCCGTATGATAGATACGGCGGTAGCTTAAGCCCTATCTATATAAACAGAATTTATATCATAGAATTTGTTTGCAGAGTGCCAGCCAATGGTTACTACTTCTTTGTATTCAACTCGGAGAACGAGGTGCAGACGAACTTCATCAAAGCCAAGTTTGACCTTCAGAAGACCAGATACGACGTGGCCAGAACAGCTTTGAGGGAGTGCAAGAATAGCACGGAGAGATGTGACCTCTCGCTCGATATATTTTCGAGCCAAAAGGTGAGCATGAAAATTCACATTCATCGTTATAATAGTCATGTATTCCTTTGACGTGGTGGTTTTCAGTGCGTTTCGATCGCTGTGGACGCGATGTTATTGCACTTTTTTCAGATTTGAACAAAGTCTTACTATCTGAATTTAAAATCTATACTGTGGTCAATGTCAATTTTATGAATGACTAGATGGGGCTTCGCTCCCGTGGGAATTTTGAGATTAAATATAGCCTATATTAATCTTGGATATTGTACCTTTCTAATGGTGAAAGAATTTTTGAAATCGGTTCATCGTGATACATAGACAAACACATTAACTTATAACACCACTCTTTTTGCGTCGGGGGTTAAAAATTAGGTTATTATGTAAGCCTCAAATTGTATGATTTCAATAAATATACATAAATAAATATATTAGGATAAATCACACAGATTGAGCTAGTCCTAAAGTAAGTTCTATACTTGTGTTATGGGATACTAACTCAACGATACTATATTTTATAACAAAAGATAAAGATCCAAGACCCGGGCTAATCAGGAAAAGATCATTTTCCATCATGACCCGACCGGGGATCGAACCCGGGACCTCTCGGTTCAGAGGCAAGCACTTTACCCCTTCGCCACCGAGGTCGTCAATCATTGATTCACTTGTTTAAAATGTTATTTATAGTATATTTTATCGATATATTCTTAGTATTTGTATTGACTCACATCATTCCTCAATGATTGACCATGGAATTTAATGTTCAGATAAATTCTCAATATTAATTATTGAACATATAAATGCATATTACAAAGTAACCAAAATAAGTACATAGTAAGTATTTGAGTGACAAAATTATTTAATCATTATAACCGATAATATTAGCTAACCAAATATTTTTCGCAAACCAAACGTCAATCGAAATTTTGCTTCTGACATCACGTTAGCACAGTGTACAGTAACCAGGACATCAGCCTTCGTAAGTCATAGCAGATTAATCTCTATTACGGCCACTTAGAAGTCCATGGTGGTTATAACGTGATGTCGACTGTACATGTAGTAATACATACACTGACTGTAAATATAAATAAGGCTGCTGACACATTTGACTAATTGGATAATGACCGGTTCACACAATTAAGTTGTTGTGGAGATATTTTCGCAAATACCTTAGTTTCTTAAGGCCCTATCTGGCCGCACACTGGAAATAAAATCGAATAAAATTGTTTATTTAGTGTGGCATAATTTGTTAAAATATTTATTTAATTTTTGCTAAGAAATGAAAGAAATTAATAAACGTACTTAGTCGCTTTAATGTGACTTCCAAAGCACGGGACTTAATATAATAGGCACATTTGTGGTCACCCATCCAATGACCGACCATTGTGAGAGCGTCTTAGCCGCCACTTTACAGGCTGCGCCATTGCTTCTACAATTCAAGAATTGTAAACATTAGTCCAATATACACGCACCCTAGGTTTTGAAGAGCTGCCAAGAAATGAAATTTCTGTCTGTTGCCTAGACCAATCGTACATGAAGGCATTTACTAATGTAATCATAAAGACTAGCTGCGCCCCGGGGCTTCGCTCCCGTGGCAATTTCGAGATAAAAAGTACCGTATGTGTTATTCCAGGTTACATTCTACCCGTCTACCATATTTCATATCAATCGGTCCAGTAGAATTTGCGTGAAAGAGAAACAAACACACGTCCTCAGATACTTTCGCATTTATAATATTAGTTGGACTAGCTTTTGCCCGCACCTTCGCCTACTTTTTCGGGATGAGTTTCCCTAAATCCTTCTCTATTATAGGTCTTACTATAGTATTAAGATAATCCGGAAAAACAATATTTGAGTCCACGATCTCTCTTCTGGCTGTTGATAGGCAATGATACCATTCCCAAGGAGGGTGGACGGTATCACAGGCGAATATTACAAAAAAAAAAATTTACTTTTTACACTTACCCTGGGCTTCGTGCAAAGCTGTGACAAGCTCTGAATACAACCGGGAACTTGAAAAAATGAAAGTAGATTAACAGCGAGATTCTTGGAATCTCGTAAAACACTATGAAAAGCTCAGTGTAGTAAGAATTTCTAGTTAATAAAGTTATTTTAAAATACAAAACGGTCTTTGTGGGCCTGTGTCTGTTTATCTGTGTATTGAAAATACCTAGGCGTTTGTTAAAAAATTATAAACGTAGTTACCTACTTACCTATATATGTATATATAAACGTAGTTACCTACTTACCTATATATATATATATATATATATATATATATATATAGGTAAGTAGGTAACTACGTTTATAATTTTTTAACAAACGCCTAGGTATTTTCAATACACAGATAAACAGACACAGGCCCACAAAGACCGTTTTGTATATATATATATATATATATATATATATATATATATATATATATATATATATATAATATACACCTTCTCATGTATGTGCAATAGAGATGTCACAAACAAATATGTAGGACATAGGAGTTGTTTTGATTCATTATTTAAGATCTAAAGATTTGCTAACTAAAGGGCGTTTACCACAAATCATACAATTTATTGGTGTCGTTGGAAGTTATCTTAAATCTAACATCCTATTTCATCTAGACGCATTATAACCAGTGATTTACGATGGAGTCTGCTATTTCATCGAGAGCCCTAAATTAATGGGCATATAATCCAGCTTTGACGAGATTCAGGCCGCAGATTATATAATACTTCCAGTATCTAGGCATAGTGATAAATCCACTCCATAATATTGCCAAGAAAGTAGTGTGTTTCATTCCACGTACTGACCGCAGCGGCCAATAATAGCGATGTGCCGCCGTGTTTTCGAAATTTCCAGGACACGTTCTAGGAAATTCCAAAGAATTCCGAGAAAATTCATAAGGAAAATTTCAAGCGAAGAAATTTCCGACAAGAGGAGTCATGAAGAATTATGTACAATTGCACATGAGGTATATAAACGGCTAAACGCGACCTTCCAGTATTGCATCTCGTGGCTCTGTCTAGCCCTTCAAAGATAAAAACGTGAATACTGAACGGGTTTATTTTTTGTGCCCAGTTGGATCTAAGTATTTTCAAATTTATCCAAGCGTAGAAATTATTGAAAACTTACTATTGAAAAAACTAACAAAATTTCGACCTTGGTCACATGCTATACTTAGGTCTTCTGTTTCCGTGGGAAATTCACGCGGGCGGAGCCGCCGACAAAAACTAGCAAACAATATAGGTAATTACTTTTAGAGAACAAAAGAGACAAGTATGTTGAACGTGGTATTACTCAAACCTTAACCAATCGAAGGTCAAACTGTAACACGGCTATAATACGGTACAAACAAAATATTATTACCGTTTAGAATTTAAGATGACCATTTACAAGCGTAACAAAACTAGAGTTACGAACTCAACAACCGTTGTTTTGGCTCAAAATTTTGTTCTATTTCTGAACATAAAAGACAAAAAATTAACAATTCGTAGCTTTTATCAAACACGTGCAAAAACATAATTCTAAAATGTGTACCAAACGGTATTTTAGAAAAAGAAATCTATTCAGCCATTTTCGTTCCGCGCTTGGCAGCCCTGTTCCAAGGTGAATGACCTGGAAATTTGCGCGCGCAAATTCCTTTCGATGGTGGTACAGCACCACAGTACAACGTACAACCGTTTATTTGATAGGTCAATAAAATTCCTAACCGTTAATTGATTTGCCCATATTAAATTTTAACATCCCTACTAATAATTGTGTGCGGAAGTGATCTTTATGCTTTATCTACACGACCAATAAAGAAAAAGATTATTTATTTGCAAAAACATTAATTTACATCAAATGTGGTATTCAAAGAAAACTTAATCCTACATATTACACCATGCTATCGTGCCACAAAACAAAAACTAATAAATGATAGTAATATTACCGAAACAACCTTTTTGTCAATTCGCATACATAGGAGCAGATATGAAGAAACCGGCTAGAAGTATGATATAGATAAAATAAATTACGTTATATATGCGGTTTTGATCATATGTACTGCCAATACTGCTATTATATAATGTCTCATACATCTCAAAAACTGATAAATAATTTTCGTTGAAAATTTTCAGTGAGATTTGCAGCATAATTCAAACTTCCATTCGCAAGAAGAACTTGACATGTCTAAAACAGCAATTTTACAGAGCTGTCATTTCAGCGGACCTCCTCTTGGTAAATCTATTTATTACTTACATTTGATCATGGAATTAGTACTTCGTATAAAGTACTTACTAAATCCTTGTATTGATTTTTCATACAGCTATCACAATCACAGCTAAACGTCCTATGTATTTGGTTCTTAGTTCTTACAGTCGAATTTGGAGGATCTAGAGACGCGAGTAGAGAGTGCCGTATCTAACGCTCCATGACGCGTTGGGAACTAAATCAAGGGAAAAATTGGAAAATAAAAATAATGTATACAGAAACAGTATTACGTTTTTCATATTTTGTGACAACCCTGACCGCATTGTAAACGCCGGCGGCTGTTTCGCCTTTAGCAAGGACGTAGAACAGCTGTGCTGTGTTATTCTAAAGAGCATCTTCAGTATTCATCGACACAACACAAAATAAGTTTTGCCTTGATTGCTATGACAGTCGTGCGCCCGCGAAAGTGACAACTTAGGGATTCAGACGAAACCAACATTCATTTCAGTATCTCCAATACTTAGTTTAGAAAATTTTCTACATGTGTCTGTTTTCCGTTTACTTTGATCTCCTGAATCACTTCTCTCGTAAATTTAAGATGCGAATTGCGAATCTCGAAATAGATTTACATTACATAATTATAAATGCTGAAATCCTTTTTATTGAGTAAATAAACTCCGTTGGTACGAATCCAAAAATATGTTATTGCTAGTCATTGCCCGCGGCTTCACCCACGGCAAAAAATGTGTAATTTCATTATTCAATCAAATAACCGAGGTCAAATTGATTTTAATTCTTTTGCTTATCTGAGGGTGAAGCCAAAAGAGGAAAGATTTGCTGATAAGCAGCAATAGCATTCCCAAGCAGGATTGACGTCAGGGGGCTTACCATCATCTCTTAATGCGATCCAGTTCAGGACCTAAACTGATCTGCATCGCTAATTCGTACCATCAAGTTGACATAACGATCCATTATAGGTAGTCGCCAAAACAATACGCCGTTTCGATTTCATTCACTCATTTTGCATACAAGTCGGTACCATGATGTGCATTGAGAACGTAAATTGGATCGCGTATCCGTCAAAATTCGCGATTCAAAAAAAGTCACTATTTCTGATTGATTACCACGAAAGAAGTCCCACAGATATGGCGCTACTGTCGCTGAAAACAATGATGTCTATCTGTTATTGATAGTTCCTAATTTTTCCACCGAAACTCCATCGTGGTACAGTTTTTATGTTCTAAAGTTTGTGTTTAGTGTTATGATTATGATCGACAAATTTGTTAGTCTAGATTATATTGAATTTATTGTAACTGAAATATTTTATTTTATTGTGTTTTGTATTTACTTTAGTCATGTAACTAACACAAAGATAATAATATACATTTTAATTTTAAGTAACAAAAAAATACATATTGTTTGCTCAAAATGGTAAGAATTTGATATCGGAACGCAACTCTTCAAACGAGATAAAATATATAGAGATCGTATGGCTTTATCTCTTTCTTACATTTGGCTGTTGTCACTAGGGTTTACGATTCAGAGACAATTTTTACTTTTTTTATGAATTTCATTCACTACTTACGATTCAAATGAGACTTTGTGAAGATAAGTTGGTGGTACCAAATAACGTGATTAATATTAGGTTCCTAAATTGAACTGCCCTGTATCTGAATCATTGTGTAATAGTTGTTTGTAGGCGCCCAGGCCTGTTGTAAAATCACAACCGATCAACAAAATGTTATGGTTATTATATACGCCGGCCCCTCTTTGCGGCATCATAGCCGTGAAAGAAATCGTGAACACTCTAAGATTAGAGAGGATATAGAATAAATAAAAACTTTATTGACTTTTTTAACATACTCCAACACTTAAATTTTAATAATCTAAGTGTCTACACAAGTAATACCTACCTATCTAAAAATAATATTACAGTACTAGCTGCGCCCCGGAGCTTCGCTCCCGTGGAAATTTCGAGATAAAATTGTGTTATTCCAGGTTATTTTCTACCCGTGTACCAAATTTCACAACAATCGGTTTAGTAGATTTTGCGTGAAAGAGTAACAAACATACATACATCCTCACGAACTTTCGCATTTATAATACTATCTGCGCGACGGGGCTACGCTCCCGTAGGAATTTTGGGATAAAAAGTACCCTATGTATTGTTCCAGATTATGTTCTACCCGTGTACTAAATTTCATAACAATCGGTCCTAATAACATTAGTAGGATTCTGGGTTCCTTAGCTCAGCATCAAACGAGAGATAATCGACTTGTTAATTTACATAACATTTTATTGTACTGTTACAGGTGGTCCTGGAAGTACCACTGCGCAACAACGAGTCCCTTTGGAATGAGCAGTTCGTGATCGTATCGGAATGTGAACCCAGGACATCCGTGTATCTGTTCTGTGTCATCGCCGTGCCAATACTCATATTGGTATTCGCTTTCCAATGAGGGATATATTTGTGGTTTTTAGCTCCAGACGCAAAATGAGGGGTGTTACAAGTTTGACCGCTAAGTGTGTCTGTCTGTGAACCGTAGCTCATCAACGTGTGAACCTATTCTGATGCGATTTGTTTTTAAATTTGATAACATTTTTTTTTGCGGTGGTTCTTAGATATGTTTGATCGAAATCGGTTCGGCCGTTCAAAAATTGTAGCGAAATGAATATTGAAAATCGTGGGTTTTTTAATTTGTCTGCAAAATAAACTTGAGAAACGTAAAGACAATACACAGATATAAGATTTTAATGTAACATTCTTATAAAACAGTTGGCATATTCATACGGTTTGCATATATCATTATATGGCCATTTGTATGACAGCTCTAATTTAGCTCAAGAGGTAAATTAAAGCTCTCATACAATCTAAACAATGAAGGAACGAAAGAAATATATTTATTTGGTTATTTGGTAAATACAACACACAATAGAAATATTTAGAAATATCTGCGCCGCGTTGCTTCGCTCCAGTGGGAATTTTGGGATAAAAAGTATGTGTTATTCCAGGCTATATTCAGGTACCCGTGTACCAAATTTCATAACAATCCGTCCAGTAGATTTTGCGTGAAAGTATTAAACTTTCTACTACACACATACATCGTTACGAACTTTCGCATCTATTGTATTAGTAGGATTTCATGTGCCAACAAACAGCCATTTAGTTACAAGTTTTCATAATTAACTCGATCATGTTTTCCCGCCTTTATTAACGAACTACCTACATATTAATAGATTAAGTGCGTCTTAATATGTAAGTAAAGAATTTTGTTGATAAATATGACTAGTCATTAAGAAATAAATTATACAACATTAATTATTTATTGTATTTTATTTCTTGCTTTTTTATTTTTAACCTCCGACGCAAAAAGAGGGGTGTTACAAGTTTAACGTGTCTGTACCTGTCTGTGACATCGGAGCTCCCAAACGGATGAACCGATTTTCGTTTAGTTTTTTTTTTCTATCACAGATAATTTTATCCCGAGTGTACTTAGACATGTTTCATGAAAATCTGTTCAGCCATTCAAAAGTTGTATCGAAATTAATATTGAAAGTCGGGGTTTTTTTAATTTGTCTAACAAAAAAAACTTGTTATTTATTTTTTAAACTTAGGTTAGAACAATAAAGAGACATACCTATAGCCAGTTACAAGTTTTTACTGACAAATAGTTACATTATCATAAATGTAATGTCGGCAAAAATAATAACACACTTATTATTAATATTTATATTAATTTACGCATAGTAAATTAACTTAACGATCACTCTTGACCGTGACAGGTGACGTCGTGACTACAGTCGTGACACGATCAAGGCAGACTGATGACATGTCATAGACAAGACATATAGCAACCCTAAACAAGGCTGTCTGCAGTGTCACCTTGCTTTGTTCATCTAAGTTTGCTAAAATCTTGTGACATATCAGCATAATATATGTATCTGATATTTAGGTAGAAGATGGGCCTAATCCTCCTAATTATCTTTATACTTACATGTTAGAAAACAATGTCCTCTGCCGCGTCTGTCTGTCTATCTGTTCGCAATAAACTCAAAAACTACCGCACGGATTTTCAAGCAGGAACCTGAGGTTCCTGAGGAAGGTGTATAATTTATTATATTTTAACACGAGCGAAGCCGGGACGGGCCGCTGGTGTTATATAAAGAAGTGCCCCTGTTCTGTCTGTCTGTCTATACGCGATAAACTCCAAAGATACCGGATATATTTTTGTACGCTTTTCACCAATATGTGGTGTGTGATTCCAGAAGAAGGTGTGTATAATTTATTATGGTTTTAGTATAATAAATATATGTATAAATACATAATATTCACGAAAATCAAAAATCTTAAATGTTACGTATATAGGTACAATAAAGGTACGGAACCCACTCCACCCGAGTTCAATACGCAATTGACCGATTTACTTATTGCATTATAAATATATATAAATATATTAGGACAAATCACACAGATTGAGCTAGCCCCAAAGTAAGTTCGAGACTTGTGTTATGGGATACTAACTCAACGATACTATATTTTATAGCAATACATATATAGATAAACATCCAAGACCAGGCCAATCAGAAAAAGATCACTGTCCATCATGACCCGACCGGGATCGAACCCGGGACCTCTCGGTTCAGAGGCAAGCACTTTACCACTGCGCCACCGAGGTCGTCATTCGTGAATACAATGAAATGACCTTACATTGTAAACGTTATTTGTGTATAATTAGACTCATTATAATTTGTATCCGCATTGAATTTGTATCCGGTTTGGGTTATTTTGGTTGCCATTAAAATGTTAGCCTGTGGGAATCTAATGCCCATAATGTTCGCTGAACTTGACGGATTCGGCATACATTGCGGGTTTTTCATTGCGGTGAATAGAAGTACTCATCCAAACGACGCAATGTTCACCCATTCGCCGGATTATTTATTTTATGTATAGTTAAATTAGTTTTCTATTAAGATGCTACATTATTTCTATGAAAATGAATTCATATCCTATACGTATGTTGCCCAGTAATATATAAAAACAAATCTTTAAAATCCGTCCAGTAGTTCCATATTCCCATACTTCAAATAGTGTTCAGTGTGTGTAAAACATTTTGCAATAACGTCAGGATTTCACTTCGACCTACCCAAGTTCATTGCAAATTCACCCCTATCACCACGATATAAAATACACGACTCGACATATGGTAGACTGTTCACCGTCAATAAATCGGAATCACGATTTAAAAATAAAATAATCTGTTCTATTTTTAAATGGGCAACACGCTGAAATATGCAACTTTCTGTGACCTTGGTGTGCTCAACGCATGGATTAACAGAATTTTTTTTTTCAGCATTTCTTCCTCTTTTTCGTGCTTTAGTTGCCAGTACTCAAGTACCTAGCTTCTGCAAAATTTTAAAAGTATATTTTTGGCTATGTTAATAACTGTCAACTTTGTTTTTATTATAATAGAAAATGCCGAGTGCAACACTGAATTTCGAAGAACACGCAAAATAGAAAAAATATGTCTATATATATAAAAGAACAAGCGTTTTTTACTAATCAACGCCCAGCCTAAAACATAGAAGCTATAACGCGACATTTGGCAGTAGCTTTAGGTTATTAAAGGAATTTTCAAAATTCGACACCTAAAGGGATAAAAATTGAGGGTAAAGTTTGTATGAAAAAAAACGAAAATCTTTACTGATCTACTTGAAAATTGGCATAAATACTATGCAACAAATATAATAAAACCCTAAAGGTCAAATTTTAAGAAATCTTGAAGGATTTCGTAAAATTTGACCTTTAGGGTAGTTAAATGAAGATGAAATAACGAATAATCCCATTCAAAATTTCGTCGACTAATGATATGAGTAGACACCTCAGCGGTAAACACCATTGAATTCACGATGTTAATGGTTCGAATCCTGAACTTCAGTTATTTTGAATTAAATCTGATTATCTATATAAGGTGATTTCTGAGAAAGTTTTATTATGGTTTTACCCGAGTAAAGCCGGGACGGGCTGCTAGTTCAGTTATAAAGTTAAACAGCTCCTTGTTGATTTCAATATTCATAAACATAATAGGAAAAAAATCTAAATATAATATTTTTATTTTATTTTTTCTAATTACAGCGGCGTCTTAATTTTTTCACATTCCTTATTTACAGTTATGTCAGTTATCCAAGGTTTTATTATCAGGCTTTGGTATGTGTTAATTTGTTATTTTCAAAGACGGGGTGTGTCGCACAAGTCTTTACAAATATTGTCTGTCTTTTATTATTGTCTTACAAGGTACCTTCATCGATCGAAGTAAATAATATTTACTTAGACCTCAACGTTCAAAATATTACATACATACAACTCACAATCTAAGCGATTTTATATTTTGTACTGAAGTCCACAATGTGCAAGATTCTTTATTTAATTGAACTGGCCACCAAGGATCTTAATTTAAAATATACATTTGAAACTGTAGTACATTCTGTTATTCCCGTGTCGCCCGCCGCTCCCTGCCCCTCCCTGCCCCTCCCTGCCCCTCCCTGCTCATTCTTGGAGACTAATTGGTAGAAATTGTAGAAATTTCCTAATAGATTGATTGGAATCTTCAAGGATCATCTTTCAATTGAAGAGGAATCTTTAAGGATTCTTGACCAGGCGGCAAATTGGAAACTTTAAAAAATATAAATAATATTTATTGGTTAGCTTCTATGTGTCTTCTGCATCCATCCAGAAAATAAAAAAGACGAAATTTTATTACAAATTTTATTTTTCTAAAATTCAGTTCCAACGTAGACCTAGAGAAGCATAGACATCGTACCGAAGGGGATAGCAATAATATCGTTCTTTGAGTAAAAAAAGTCGAAAATGAAAAAAATATACCTGAATACAAGGATTAATTTACAGCATGGTGGATTAGGCTGAATCACTATTAAAATATTTGCTTTCTTCGATATCAGTACAAAGACTGTAAACACAACGAAGGTTTAGTTTCCTAATAGATAGATAGTAACAGAGGCTAGGACAAAACATACAAACGTAACACGTTGCGTCCACATGCTGCCTCTTTTACCAAAATCGCGTACGCATCGTGTAAAAAAAAGAGGGAACGTGTGGACGCAATGACGTGTTTTATATTTCGTGGTAGCCCCCCAGCAGGCCTACCATCAACTTTTACAGAACGATTCCAATGCAACTCAGTTCAATTTAGGCACCTAAAATGAATCGCATTCATACTAAAAATTAATTCGATGGTAGGTACGAATTTGCGATGCAGTTCAGTTTAGGTCGTAAAGTGGATCGCGTTAAGAGATGATGGTAACCCCCGTAGCTCATGTAAACACAGTTCTTACCTTGAAAAGTACAGTTTATGGCTAATAAAATGTAAACACAGCTTCATGGAACTCATGGAAAACTAAGCTTATCCTTATATATATTATAAAACAAAGTCTGCCGCGGATGTCTATCTGTTCGTGATATAAATAAAGACTACTGCACGAATTTTCATGTGGTTTTCATCAATATATAGATATATCTAAACCTTTTTCAAAATCACACTATTAGTACCATAACGACCCCCCACCCCCACCCATATATATTTTTCTTTTATATTTCTTACGTACAGACATACAGTTTTATGCATAGATAAGATTGATAAATTACGATCGTTTGTTAAACTGTTCAGTATGTATGACTAATATTAGTATTTCAACTTCATATCTACCATTCTTAGAACCACGAACAGTAAACGTTTTCACTTTTATGAGTGTATACTATCCATTATGTGTGTGTACACTTATGTCAGATAAGAAAGATACTGAATCATTGTATTAAAACATCGCAAATATTTGAAATGGAAACTGGGAGCGTTGACAAAACTTAGAGTTCAAATAAATAAATATATATATAAGGACAAATCACACAGATTGAGCTAGCCTCAAAGTAAGTTCGAAACTTGTGTTATGGGATACTAACTTAACGATATTCTATAACATATAGATAAACATCCAAGACCCAGGTCAATCTGAAAAAGATCATTTTCCACGTTGACAGCGGGCCGACCATCAAATTTTACGGAACGATCTCAATTAGATCTAAGAATTAACTTGACGGTGATGGTTCGCAGAGCGTTTAGTTCGACCGCTGCGGCTGCGCGGTCATTACAATCCGTCAATTTTCTTGCGCAAGGAATCATTTCCAAAATCAATAATTCATAAAATTGACATTACTACAGTACAGAGTAATTAATGTAAGGTCATATAGCAAAACTCATTCTTGTCTTTGTTAAAATTTGAAAAATTGTAATGACAGCGCGACCGCAGCGGTCGAAACGCTCTGCGAACCACCATGGTGCGATGCAGATCAGTTTAAGTCGCAAATTGGATCGCGTTTTAAGCAGGCCTACCATCAACTTTTACAGAACGATTCCAATGCAACTCAGTTCAATTTAGCCACATAAAATGAATCGCATTCATACTAAAAATTAAGTCGATGGTACGAATTTGCGATGCAGTTCAGTTTAGGTTGTAAAGTGGATCGCGTTAAGAGATGATGGTAACCCTCCAGGAATCGAACGCGGTAAAATGTCATAACATCACAGTTGAGTTTTGACTACACGGCAAGGCGTCTTAACTTTTGCTTGACCTAAATGATCTTCACTGCCATTGAAATAATGAAGTAGGTGAAGCCGTTCACCTAACTTGCGTGAAATTTGCGCTTAAGTTCATTCAGTTATGACATGAATGAAAATAACTGCAAAATTATGTGAAATTAGTTAAAGAAGCGTGTAATTTCCTCTAAAATGGCGTCGTCGAAAGCTGTCCGTTTAGCAAAAGGTCATTTTCGTATATCCCTTTCGCAAAATTTGCCTCTAATATCAGAGTGATGAGTTCCACACTATGTCCAATTTAGTATATGGAAAGGTGTGTCGTAATTTTATATGAAAATTATTTATAGATGTTTAATTAATGACCTAAAATAAAAATATGAAAAATTATTCAAATAATTGACTATCCCAACATGAAGTCATATTTCAGAATTTTCAGTCGCAATTTTATAGTCATTGTTAGGAAGACAATAGGTATTAAAGTGCATGTACAATCCAATGTTCCGTGACCAATCGACGTCAATTCGCGCGGAACGAACTTCTTGCATGAACGGTAATGTTTTGAACCTAAGTTTGTCGAAAACACAGTGACGTAACTACCGGAGGCGGGGCGGTGCTATGGGCCCCCAAACTCAGGGGGGCCCTTGGGCTCTGGCTTACCAATTATATATTGAACTAGTAAATACATCTCCCAGTATATACGACATTGGAAATGTCGCCAGCCTTCTGGCAACTTTACCGCACGACGTTGGCGATTTAGGATCTAGTTTTTATTTAAATTAATTTAATATTTATAATTTAGTTTTAATTTTAGGTTAATTTATATATTTTTAAGTAGTTTAAGTTTAGTTATAAACGAGTTATACGTTTATGTAATGAATTAAGTTTAAATAAATAAATAGAAAAAAGAAAACGTAGGCGTCATGTCGCGTCAAGTAAGGAGAGCAATGGAAGAAACTCCACCGACACGAGCCTAGCTCTTAAATTACATGATTATTACATCCATCTGTCTAATTAAACGCACTCTATCGATAAGACAAACGAACTCTGTGTAAATATAGACAATCGTGTTCCGTTTTTAAAAATGCCAGATATATGACGCGGTGGGTGAATGGCCAGACATTTACCATACCATAGACTTACAAAAAGAAAGAAAACATTGTGTAGTTTTTGGAGGGAAAACCATTGAGTCATGTTAAGGTGTCGTTTCATTTAAAATCTTGATTGTAGAAAAAATATTGACAAGACAAGATATTGACAAGACAAGAAAAAATATTGACAAGGCGAAATTATACTAGAAAATTAAAAAAATATATATATATCATCAACATTTTAAAATATGTACTATATCGTAGCATTACTGCTAGAATGCTGGAACGAAGAAATGGCGAAAATCATAAGTTCAATTTAAAAACATTTTTTTTTTCGAAAAATGTCATGTTGTTTTATGCGTAACGTCGTGAATTCAAAAAGCATTTTTTTCCTAGTTTAATCATTTTCATTTATTCATTTATTAATAACGCCATGAAATACGCCATAAACAAAAACGCCATAATAGCAATTATATTCACGCACGGTTCTGTTATGAATGAATCATAATGAAATAAAGATTATGAGATATGCATTTAGATATGCGAATAGGTACCTACATCTAATTTTGGTTGATTTTATTACTTTGACCCTTAGTTTGTCCATAAAACAAAAGGTAGCATTTTAGTGTTTCATAATCATAAAGAAGTTTGTTTAATACTTCAATACGGTCAAATACAATCTTACTTAGAAAAAAAATCGGTTTCTTCCTTAGCCAAATAACGTTGGAACCCAAGGTCGGTTTCCCAAATGACACAACCTGATTGCCCAATTTGATTGCCGATTGAATTGGGTACAATCTGATCACACGTGTACAACTATACCTATCGCTAATTTCCGTATTTGACTTAGCAATCCCAAATCGGGCGATGCCGACCACCCAATGACCTTGAATTTCATATTCCGTCCACACGACCCAATTTGATTGTCAATCTAATCAAATTGGACGTAAAATTGGGTCGTGTGGAAGGGGTTTTATGGTTATCGCTCGGTCTTTGGCACATTAATCATACCTAAGGTTTTTTTATGGAACAGAGCGGTAAAACTGGTAGGTAAAAGGGCAAGCGGGTCACCTGATGGTAAGTGATCACCGCTGCCAGGAACTGCAATACCAGAGGCGTCGCCGGAGCTCTCCACACGCCGGTGTCGGCTTATAATGAAAGGTGCAGGTCATCAACACATAATAAAACACGTATCTCGAACGTATAAACATGAAATGCTTTAATAGGAATAGGTATTAAGTGGTAATAAAAATATATAGCCAATTAAATTAATATATTTACGATTAATTTAAATTTAAATAAGCTATTCACAGATTAAATCAAATGTAACGAAACAATCCTACTGAGTATATAAAAGAATGGCTTCAATTTTATTTCCTTTCTATTTTTGGAAGGGAAAATCATGCGAGCGAAGTCGTGGGCAAAATTATAATACTATTTCAAAACATTATTTACGAGTATATGTTAATAATATAGATTTTAGTGCTGGGCTGGCGATGGAATAACCGGATATTTATTTTAATTACTAAATAGAAAACAATATAATGCATGTCTACCGGATAACACCGCGTGGTTCTGCTAGTCTTATTATTTATCACTAGCGACTTTGCTCGAGTAAAACCAAAATACATTATATACCTAGAAAACCTTTTGGTACAAAAACCCGGTAGTTTTTAGTCATTGCGTTCATACAGACAGACGGACTTCTTTTTAAAGGATATAGGTAGATATATATTTATAAAGGATAAAGATATATAACCACAGTATTGCTGTCAGTTAATATTGAAATTTCCAGAAATTTCCCACTGGACCAATTTTGATTGATTTTGGTACAGATATTATAATAGACCAGAGTTTGAACATACTAATATTCTGTATACTCTCAAACGTAGACTACGTTTGAGAGTGTTTTATATGAAAAGCACACAAAATATTTTTAGCTGCGGGCGGAGCCGCGGACAACAGATTTTCTTTAACAGAATTTTGTACAATAGAATAATAATATCACGGTACAGTAATACACTATCACGTCTTCTTCCCATACGCGATAGACAGAGCCTAGGAGATGCGATATCGGCCTCGTTTAAAATTAAATAAAATTACTTAATACAAGGTGTTGCCCGGGGCTTCGCTCCCGTGGGAATTTTGTGAGAAAATATAGCAATCTTGGATATACATTATCCTTTTTAATGGTGAATTTTTGATATCGAAACATACAAACTTTTTTTATAATAATACTGATTGAACGGGATAATTTTGTTCCACAAAATTATCGCGTTCAATCAAATTTTATTTACAAACAAAACAAAATGAGTAAATAAAACTTATTTTATTATTTGTTTTATATTCATCACTGTATGTTATTGTCGCACATAATATATGTTTTACGATCGATGTCGTAAACCAGAATGCTGTAATGTGGTGTTTCGATGTTAAATAGATAAATTTATACCACCTTTTATAATTTAATCGTTATATATTGTTAATTTACATGTATAATGTAATTAAATTTTTTGTTAAATGTGCATAAAATTAATTACATGATGGTATATTCTACATTAATGAATCGAGATAATTGACTGAAAAGAATTAATTTATTCAATTATTAAAATAATATATTTTTTTAATAAATCATTTTTCTTAATATCATTCAAATCGGTGTTATTAAAATATGTCATATAATAATAATAATAATGATAAAACTTGGCAATAGGGCAGTTGGCCGTGTATAAAAAGAAATTAAATTCTTCCACATTATGAAACACGATAATCAAATGTCATTTTAATTGATTATTTTTTTTTATAAGTAGTAATATTTAGTACATTTTTAGTTCCCATTACACTAAGAATAGATCTATGGATATTGCGCTATGGTTCTTGACTCCAACCTCTGTGACATCACTTGTGTCCACTGTGTGAGGTACAAGCGCCATTTTTATTCTTTTTTTTTTGACATATGGAAAAGTATCTGATTTGACATGATAGCAACTACCCTATTCCCGTATACTTAAAAAATTCAAGCTTCCTGTTTTATCAACAGATGTTATTGGGGTTCGAAATTGGCCTGAATTGCTTCGAGAAAATGATGGTACGGCCGTGCCGCTTTTTTTGCTCGACTTGGGGGACCACTGCTGTGCCCCCAGATAATCCTTAGGACATAATTGTTTAATGACTAGAAAACTATTGTTAACATAGACCTAATTCTAGAGTGCAATAACTAATTTTATGAATAGAGTGGCAGTGATAGAAAGAGACGAAAAGCGTTTATAAAATAAATTATGCTTAAAAATGTAGTAACTAATTTTACAAGAATGTAACTGAGTAAACACGACTGCAGTTTTCGATTCTTACAACGTGTCCGTGTTAAACGTAAGAAACATGAAAATATACAAGTTTTTTTTTTTACAAACATGTCATTTCTTTGCTATAAGCATTCATTGTCGACAGAGAGATCTTGTATCGGAAAATCATGTCCGCGCAGTTCCCTCGTTGAGAGCCGATTCCGAGTGCACCATTAGGTCATGCTCATCTTAATAATGCATTGTCATGGAAATTGAAGCGACGTGGGAAATTTGAACTCTGTAGGATGGAAGTGAAATTTAACTTGGAAGATTTGATTGCAGACAAACAACGAGATGAAATTGAATAAAAGTTTGTCATAACACTTTTTTGTGGTTTTTTCAATACTTCAAATTTTGTTTTATATTCCATGAAAAAAAATCTAGTCTCTAACTGATAATTTAGTTCTAATCTCGTCTGATAATTTTTCTTCTTCAAATTGGTAAAAATATTATCACGTCAAGCCTCAAATATCACAATAAGACAGATATATTGTGTGCACATTGATTGAAAAACTATTCAATCAAAGATAGAAACTCAATCGTACATTTCGGGTTTGCTAAATATTCCAGCAAATAATATGATTTCTAACTCCCTATCAACTAACATGTAAACAAAAGGTTTATTTGCAACGAAATCCATAGAGCCATTGTTGCTTTTCAACAGATTCTGCGCAGTGGTCATGGACCTGGCTTGAATACCTTCTTCTGTGACTTGTACACTTGCCACATGAGTCATCATAGATGTAAAAATAGTATAATCACTTATACCTTTGAATTCCGCATTCAAAGTAAACATTTTTCTTGCACCCAAATCGAATATCAACTCTGGAATATTATCATACTCAAAATCCATTTTGAATCTAGGTAACTCCAAATTTAAATATTGCTGGCCAGTGTTTTTGTACATCATGAAAATTGATTTCAGTTCTATTCTTCTTAATGAATAGAAAAAATTTAATAAATGTTTACGCTCTTTCGGGATAAATATCAACAAAGATATCCTTTCGATTGAACAAGGCAGCTCCAAAACTCTCGACTTTATCACTGGAATATAGGTCACATTGAAATAACCTGTCTGTTTCATCATATTCACTTTTCCAATCTTCACCCCCGTCAAGGAATAGAAGTCCTTCTTTTCGGTGTTGTCCTTTTGGAAGGCAGATTTCCAACTGGCTTTGAAATTTACCATCCCAACGCTTACTAAATACGTAGAATCAAAATATCCTGGTTCGACAACTCCAGAAAACGTACCACCAGTTTCACTCTTAACAAAATCATTCACTTCCTCTGCAACTTTCTCTATATTATTAAAATTATACAATAACACATCAACGTCTTGTAATTTTTCGACTTTCTTCAAAAAACTCTTTTTGACACTCAACAGTTTGTCTATGACTATCAAATTCCGCAATTGCAGATCGTTTTTCAAATCTGTATTCATTTCATTTATCAACTTCTTCCATTTCTTCTTCAGGCATTGCAAAGTGGAATGCTTTGTCACGTTCAATATTTGTTTAAGCGTTTTCTTCTTAGCGCCTTCAGCTAGCGACGTGAGTTGCAACCAGGTTACTAGTGGGGAAAACACAAAATCTTCGGCTTTCGTATCTTGAATCACACTGTCTAACAGTTTCACTGAAAAGTCGTACGTCGATCGTTTTAGCACATCTAAAGTTCTTTGATCGCTGCAGTACTTATTGCACTTTGAAACTGACAGAATTGTCAGGAGTAACACCACTTTGAACCACATTGTTCGTTTTTTAAATATTTCCGGTATTCTTTTTATAAAATTCGGCAAATTTATAATTTATCGTAGCATTTTTAAACGCGCGCGCAACGCTGCTCGTGCAGTCGCGCGCAGGATGAGTTTCGCACTAGACTACTAGAGACTTGTGTAGAGACAGCTTCTGTGACACAAATTATTTAGTATACAGATGTGAATCTACCACATCAGTAAGAAGAATATAATTACAGATTTAGAAATGGTAACAGGTGGCACAATGATAAAGTGCTTGCCTCTGAACTGAGAGGTCCGATCCCCGGTTGGGTCATGGTGAAAAATGATCTTTTTGTGATTGTCCCGGGTCTTGGATCTTATCTTATCTATATGTATTTCTTATAAAATATTATTATTTCTTATAAATTATTATATTATAGCTCAATCTGTGTGTCTCAATCTCAATTTGTCCTAATATATTTATTTATTTAAATTTGTAATATGAATGGCGATCGAAAAAGTATTAAATGATTTTATCTGAAACTAGCTGCGCTCCGGGGCTTCACTTCCGTGGGATTTCAAAAATTTTGATAATTTTATTCATGTTGGTACTACTGATTAATTATGAGTACCTATGTATGATTTATCAGTTGAACTAAATAGACAGGAAGTGATTAATGTGTTATCTATCACGATGTTTTCCTTCACCAGAATTCACCACCAAAACCTAAAAACCTTCCAAAAAAACTTGAGTGAACACTTCCACAATTTATATATTTTATTCGGGTACAAGGTGAAGGATTTTAATTGGTATTATCTTCTATAAGATCTCGAAAATGGTTAATAAATTGTGATTAGCTATAACCTGATTTTAAGGATCTAGTTTGCAGGACATGTTAATATACTTTACTTTTATTCTTTAGTTTCAGAGTCTCAACATAAAAATAAACCTATTATTTGAAGCGGACATAGTTGGTAACTCAATCCAAACTTCTGAATTAATATAATAAATGCGAAAGTAAGTTAGTTTGTATATTCATTACCTCTTCACGCTTCCATACAATCAATTTTTAATTTCTCACACGTATATTTAAGAGTACGGGGAAGGACATATGCTACTTTTCATTCTGGGAAAAAGTACGTTTGCCGACGGAAATCGCCGCGCTTGAGGCCGCGGGAAAAAGCTAGTTTACGATAAATTGAAAAGTAAAAAATTTAAAGTATAGACTATTCGACCCAAAAACGTATAAAAAATCACCGTTAAAGTTTTGAACTGATATCATTTTTAAAATCAAATCATTCATATTCAGAAATTAGACCTTCACAGGCACTTTTTCACGTCAATTTTTATACGTAATTAACTATTGGCTATTTCCTCCAGGTGTGCCATATAATAAGTCTAGAAAAACGCCTAGAATATGCGAACACATGTGCTTCCTAGACTTTTAAGTAAACAGCAACTGATGAAAAGACGTTTCCAGTTATTACCAATAAATAACCACCGATATATTTCACTAGAAAAATCGTGACGTACCAATTAATTTAATTTCAATGTAATTTTTAATAATTATGACATTGTCTATTGCACGTCAGAAATGACTAAATGTGTGAAACACTACAGATTTTTTCCACCATTTTATATAGCACATTTTATTCAATAAAAATCATTCATTCATTCATTCATTCCTTCGATATATCTGCCAATGTTCAATCACAACTAGGGATGCCGATGACCGTGCGAAGTGGAGACGAAAATGTAGAAAAAGCGGACCCTGGGCTCCGACGCTCAACGGCTGCGGAGCAACCGGGAAAATGCTTAGAGATAGATAATCACTGAATCACTCATTATCATCATATCGAGTGTGTTATCGCTAACACTGGTGTCAGATTTTATTCAAGCCGCCTAAAGGCATCTGACATGACTATTACGACTACTTACCTCCATGTAGTGGCAGGTAGTCGCATACACACTAGGGAACTGTCAACCAGTGTGCAGGTGCAACCGGAAGCAAGTGGTGGTCTATGAAAACTACTATAACTATTATATATACTCATATAGGTATATAAGAATCAGATTGGTATACAAACTCATATGCCACGCGTAGGATACGAACCTGAGACCTTTTGATCCACATGCGGGCGTCTTAACCATTACGCCACCACCGCTTGATGATCACTAAAAAGTCAAATTCAAAAAGTGCTAGTTTGATGAACAAACTTGAGGGTTTGCGTGTCAATAGATACTGACAACTAAGGATGACGACCAAAGATGGTCCTATTTTATGCATGGTCAAGCGTATGCCAAATCTAGATCCTTATTGAATCAATGCAGATAACCTTACATTTATCAAGAGGTCTTTGCTCTGTAAAACAGGTTACCTAGTGGAAAGTGATTGATTTGTGCTATAGGAATCTGGATAAGTTTTAACGAAAGTGGATTGATTCTATTTAAGATTACAGGCGTGGTGTTGAAGCGGTAGTGGTGCAGCGATTAAGACCGTTCGCCTGTGATCGAAAAGACCCAGGTTCGAACCCTACTAAGGTTGATTACTTGCGACTTGACGTCAGTAGGTACTTAGTCGTAAAAGACATATGTTAGAAGCCTTTTTTTATTGCCTTGTGTTATCAAAAATAGTCTAGTCTGTATGATGTGCCAATGAAACATCTATTTATGTTTCAATGATCATTTCAAAATACAAATTTTACTAAAACTAGGTAACAATGTGAACAGTTAGTATTAAAAACCTTGACTTTTATTTTATCTTTATAAAGAAAAACATTTTCCGGGTGCTTAGCTAAATTTAAATATTACTTATACTAATTATTATTTAGTATTATATAATTATTTACTATTTAGTAAATTTTTGTATACCATTTTCCTGTTTTATACTTCATATAAGTTTTAGTCCAAATAATTCCATAAAAAAAAACAATGACCAAATATAAAGAACACCCGGTGCATCAAGTTGTGCATAGCTACAATGAAAGAAGCACAGACTTCACGCAAAGAAGCGGGTTTATATCGTTTCCCGTTCAGAAGCTGGTGGAAATTCCCCACTCGTCTGCCTCAGCCCCGCGTCTCGATGGAGAGATGTAAAAAGCATAGTCGCACTACACACACTATAGTCTATAACTACATGGAGGTAACTAACAGGACGATCTAGTATAATAATATGTACGCTGATCATTTTGAGATCGGCCATAGTGCCGCTAGGAAGTCAACGAACCACACGATGTTAATATGGACCTAGCTACAATTTACTAAGTAGCGTTTTATAATATCAGTCCTCATTGTTTATGAATTCTCATGTCTACTACGCTAAGATCCATGTCGCAGCCATCTAATATGCCATTTGCATAGCCATTTAATTGAAAGGCTATGCAAATGGCAAGTTGGCAAATGAAACGTTCAAAGACTCTATTAGACTCTTATTACCGACGCATAGAAATGATGAATTACTTCAATTGGCTCCAACACTCTATGGCTGAGAAAGAAACCAGGAAAACGCTCAGACGAGAGAAAGACTATCTCCGGCCTTGTAGATAAGACCACGAAGCTAAACCAAAAAGAGATGCCCACAAAATTTGTGTGACGATACGCGGGGCTGATGCAGACGAGCGGGGTAAGGTGTCACGTGACTTCTGTATTGTATCTGTGTTGTCCTTCTCTATATTTGGTCCGTAGGTAAGACGGCCTTTGAACTGAAAAGGAGGTTGAAACTTAATGTCAATCGAACCCGCGATATAAGTCTAAAAAGGCCTTGTGGGTTAATAGTTGAGCATTGTCAATTTACTATTCAGGATATGTCCATGTTAAAATGAACCAAAATTGCAGTTCAGCGATATCATTAGATAACCGTTATAAGGAGAACAAATCGTGCTTAATTGGGGCTTGAAAGGTTGAGCTTCGGCAAAAGTCACGAAACATTACCAAGTTCGTAGTAAGATAACACGATTTTTTTTCGTAAAACGCTTGATTTGTAAACCGATAAGCGACGTATATTATTTACAAGTACCTAACTCATATTACGCCCATACAATCTTTCAACCCTTATTTGACCCCTTCAGGGTAAAAATTTTTCAAAGAAAAATTCACCTTTCTACCATCAGCAGTAACGGCTATGCGTGCGTCTACACCTCAGTCAGTGGGAACTTCTCCTTATAGGTATATATGTATATACATATATTTAAAGATAATTTTTTAATTATTGTACCTATAAAATACAAGTGATTAATGTACGGCAGTACGGTACTTTAATAAGACCGGAAAAATGTAAATTCATGTGACATAAAATTATTGTACTTTTTTTTGGTAGGTGCTACATCTTATTTTATACTCAATCGAGTAACCACTAAAAGATTGGATGCTTTATACGTGTTGTCTGCTTGTCTGTAATCAACTCATCAAGGAATAGATACTAGACCTGCTAATTAGGTTTAGAAATTTCAATTTTCACACTTATCTAGATTATTTAACAAAGATCTTATTGCTCTCTCATCTTACGAAAGAAGAGCTTAAGTAGATACTTAATTACCTTATTAAAATAAGATTATTAAAATAAGATTACCTTAGTAAAATAAGATTATTTTACTAAGGTATATAATTATATTGCGTATTTAGGTATCTAATTATACTTTGGACAAACGACAAGTTAAAGTCTAAAAACGAAAAATAAAAAATATATTAGAACGCCTGGCTTAAAATTACGAGCAATTAAACTGCAAAATGTAATTATAATAGGTATTTAACTTTTTAATTGCATCCAGAAACAGTTACATCATCCAAATAGCAAATTACGGATCATACATTTAAATATAGACGAATACTACAGTGCCTATATCATAAGAATTTATGCCAAAGTCAACGTTTATCGTTGTTAGGTCACTCGATAAGGCAAGTATTTTTTTTTTAGTTCATCGCATTTAATATACCATTCTTACAAGAGAATTCATTGCACTAGTGTTAATATGGCGCGTTTTCCCATTCTTATAGTGATCACTGTGATTTTACCATTAATTAGCGGACAATGCACAATACCAAAAGCTGCTGTGTTAGTTAAAAGACCTGTGTTTCATTTCACTATGAATTTAGCTACAAGACTGGCCCAAGATAAAGAAAACCATTTCGTTGCATCCCCAATTTCTCAATGGATTCTACTCTCAGCGTTGTCAACTGGTGCACTAGAAGAAACTTTAGTCGAATTGAAGAAAGTCTTAGAACTACATCCTCATAAATGTTTCAATAGGAAATATTGGGAAGTCGTCAACGATTCTATGAATAGTAATGACAGTAATGACGTGATAGTCCAACGAACTCCTCTAGTGGTGATAGATCAATCGTTTTCTCCATTTATACCTACATCATTCCTCAAAAACTTAAATGATACTAATATGTGCAAAGTAATCACTCAAAACTTCGACGATGGAGACAAAACAGCTAGGGTTATCAACGATTTTGTTGTACAATCAACAAATGGTATTCAAGATTTGATTATATCACCGACAGATTTGTTTGACACAAATTTAATCCTCCTTGACTCGTTATACTTCAAGGGATTTTGGAATCAGGCTTTCTCTTCAGCTAATACAGACTTTGCAGATTTCCATGATGAATATGGAAACAATATTGGTATGGTGCCTTTGATGTTCACAAACAGCGAATTCAATTACTCAAATATAGATCAAATTAAGGCAACCGTTTTGCAGTTACCTTACGGTGAGAATAAGGAATATTCTATGCTAATTTTCTTGCCATATGACGGTGTTCTTCTGTCAGCCATGTTGTACAAAATCAAAGATATAAGTTTGGCGACAGTGTTTCGAAAATTCGAAATGGATGGTCCTCGCACGATAGACGTGCAAATACCCAGGTTTGAAATTTCTTCCGAGCTGGATAACTTGAAAGAATTGTTGACCGATATGGGGATAAGAAGTATATTTGATGTTAACGCTAAGTTTGATGTTGGGGTTGACGTGTATGTGAATAATTTTGTACAGAAAACGAAGATAGAAGTGACAGAAGAAGGGACGGAAGCGGCAAGCGTGACTGAAGCTGGATTGGGTTGGAGATCGCTTGACGAATCTTTTATAGCTAATAGGCCTTTCTTCTTCATGATTGTCAATTCAGAGAAAGAACTGCCCTTATTTGTAGGTGCATTCTCAAAGCCTGCTCCATATTAAGTTGTGTCCTAGAGTGAGGATCATACTAAATTAAGGGATTCTGTCTTATTAATAACAATGTTGACCTAATAAAGTTTTTATGCACAGTGTTATTTTTTATACCAACTGTTATGAATGCTTGCTTGATCTCTTCTATTGGAAACCTATATATCGAATTTTATGAGCATAATAATATTGAGTGAGATTATTGAGTTTAATCAGATTAAAAAAGAGAAAAGATTTATATTTTTGTTTGTTTGTAATGAATAAACTCAAAAACTACTGTACCGATTTTGATAAAATTTGGCACCGAGACAGACGAAATCTTTAGGAGTAACATAGGCTTTTTATGGTTTTATCCAAGCCGCTGCTAGTTTTTTATATAGGTGCACTAACCATAAGGATTTTGCTATTTCGATGTCTTTGCCAATCCTTATGACGTTTGACGTCTATCTCTAGATGTCAAGTTAAGTCGTGACGTTTAAATAAGAACAAAGTTCGAAATTAAATTGTCAGAACTTTTCTCCTTTTCTTTCCATTTTTAATTTTGGTAGACAAGACAAACAAAAGTGTACAGTTCGATGCTAAAACATCAGTGCATAGTGTAGTTCCAAAGTTTACAGTCGTTTCAAAAATATTCATAATAATTATTCTAAAGTACAAAGATAGTTTTTATCTTGTTTGTCTTAGTATAAACGTCATAAGATATGTTATTATTGTGATTATTACTCGTAAACACATCACTCGTTTGCCTATTTATTAAATCAAGTTTTTATTTCCAAGATGAATTTCTACAGGAATAATTTCACTGGATCTTCAAAAGTAATACCTAAAAAGTGAGTGCTTAACTATTGAAAATACTTACGAAATATACTTACTTATTTATAATTAGAAAATATAGGATCAAAACATTTCTGAGCTTGGCTCTTATAGGTGAAATTACTTACATGTTTCCCTTTCTATCCCTAGTTGTTTTACCTCTTAATACATCTTCTTAATAAACAAAAGTAACTTTTCAACCAGTTGAACTATGCACTGCAATTAAGTCATTATTTTACACAATTATGTATATTTACTCACATATGTGTCAGAATAATAAGCCTAATGACAGCAACATGAAAAACAAACGGCCGCAAGAATATAATATTTTAAATTTGTTTAATTTTAATAAATTAATAATACTCAATAGATTCTTCTCGGCTGTCTTTCGACTTTATTCATTTATCAAAATAAGACTTTACTTTAGTATCATAAGTATAGTGATACTTATGATATTAAATTTGATGTGAAAAAATGCCCTTAAAGTCTTATTTCTGAATGACTTGAATTTGATTTTTTACGTCAAGTCATCATGGCAAAGAAAATTATCACAATAGACTGAGTTAGCAAAGTAATAATTTCACAAAATAAGTAAGAATATTTAACAAATGAGTAGTTACATCAAGTTGTCTCACTGTTATCAGTTATTGCAATACATATATAATTATTGAAACCATTCAGCCCCTTTACCACGCTACTGTCATAGGACACCTGTTAAATGACTCCACATTCTGCTAACATTTTTTTTAAATTCTTCAACAAACTTTTTTTGTAAAATGAGATTTTACTAAAATAGTTTTTAATTTATACATTAGTGAACCATCTACTCTTATGGGATAAGATACGATATATATTTATGGTAAAAGAAATAATAAACAATCTCACATATTTTTACATAAGCACATAAAATAATTCACTTTCATAAACAAATAAAAAATATATAATGCTTTCACATCATTTGGATTAAACATTTTTCTTAATAATCCATAATGATTTGTTCCTTACAAACTACTTTATTAAAAGATACATAAAAATTATGTTATTTGAATGTATTAAGATGAAAACCAATGTTAAGAAACACTTAATTATAATTTATAATGGCTGTATATAATATACTGGCTACTAATTATTTTTGTAAAGAAAATGAAATTGTATTTGCTGACAATGAAACCCAATCAGACATGTTTACCACCAGGGAAGTCACTATCTTATCCTTATGATGATAATTAAGTATTTTGCTTACATATTTCTATTTGTTGTAAATGTAATCAATAAAATATAATGATAATAATCTGATTAAAAATAATAATGCAAGATACCATTATAAAATATCAAGCATTATTGCTTACAAGGAGACGATTTACTTTATCACTATTTACTTACTTTATCACACTAAGCAAAAGATATACTTAATTTTTCTTTGACTAAATTTGAATTCTATTAGTCCCATGTATACAGATCCCAAATAATTATTTTTCATTAATATCTCCTATGTACAGACATAACCCTCTTAGTTTTATTATATGAATGTATAGATCACGTAGGTAGGATCACGTATACATAAATTAGTTTCAAAATTATTCATTCTTACTTAATAAGTTGATACTAATAATAGGTACTATATGTTGGTATGGACAAACGTACAACCTCCTCTAACAAATACGTGCCCATAATATTTTTCTATCCATATGCATATTATACTGAACAATTATTTTTTCGTGATGAAAGGTACTCTAGTGTCCTTATCCATACTTCAAACCAGAGTAGAGATACGAGTAACAAATTAACAAACTTACTTTCGCATTTATAATATTAATTAGTATAGTTAGGATTCGTTGGGATAATCTGAGTCTCTTAATTTAATACACGGGATGAATATTCACGTTTAAATCAAAATCAAATCATTTATTCAGAAATTAGGCCTTCACAGGCACTTTTTCATGTCATATTCTAAATTAAATGATGTTTACCAAAGCTAAAAAAACTACTAGCATTTCGGAACGACCACTGCTGAGAAGAAATGCCGAAAGAAACTCATTCAAACAGTGTTGGTCCCTATTATGCCAGAAGGGCTTACCATTTTTTAAATATAAATTTATGTATAATTTTTTATCAGTAATATAACATGTAAGTACACAATAAAGTACATGGTCAAAAGGTATACTGAAACATATTATGATTGTGATCAAGTGCTGATGAAAGGAAAATATATATACTTATATATATATATATATATATATATATATATATATATATAAACTATATATAAATATATAGGAAAATATATATACTTATATATATATATATATATATATATATATATATATATATATATATATATATATATATATATATATATATATATATATATATATATGTATAATTAACCAAAGAAAAAACTTTTAATAAAAGATCGACCTGACCAGTTCTCCCGGCAGCACCCGTTCACGAGTTGACGCGTGAGTCAGCCATCGCGAAGCTCAACCACAATAGAGGGAACCTCCCGACCCGATCCACGATTATTACAGTTTTGTTTCTTTTTCAGTGTACACACCGATTTGTCCCAAACGTACGAGGTGTCGGCGGAACAGCGCCAATTCTACCACGACAAGGGGTTTCTTCTCATCAAGGACTTGATAGACTTCGAGTCCCTGTACAACTACAAGTACGTGTATACTTTTGCCCGCGGCCTCGCCCGCGTGAATTTCCCACGGGAAGAGTTGTTATTCCGGGATCATATGTGTCCTATGTCCTTCTCCGTAGGTACTTTGAACTAAAATCATGCAAAATTTTAATTTCGTGAAGAGGTAACAAACAAACTTACTTTCGCATTTATAATATAAGTTAGGTTAATCCTACCCAAACTACTAATAATATAAATGTGAAAGTAAGTTTTTTTGTTACCTCTTCACGCTTTATTTGCTCAATGTTCTTGAAATTGACATTAAGGTTTTCCATATTGGCGCTGGAACCCTAAAAGTATAATGCTGAAAATACTGAAGAAAAAAAAAAGATTAGTGCACAATGGAAACGTGAAGTGATAAAAGCGAAAAAAGCCGACACACGTGGAACTGGCATTGTGATTATTTTTTTCAAAGATTAAGAGAATAATAATAATTTAGTTTTCTTTATTTATACTTCTTCATACTCGTATTTCCTCATGGCCGAGGGTCGTGGTCATTACGTGGAATGAAACACACACACACACACACCAACTTTCGTGGCACTATTAATGGATTGGTTTGCCATTGCCTTCTCCATTTCACACGCGAGTTAATAACCAGCCCGTGTGCAGGTTTCCTCACGATGTATTCTTTCACCATAAAAAAATGGTGGTGAATGAAAACTACTACTCGTTAGTCATATTATCATAGTCATGTGGCACGAGTAGGATTCTAATCTGGGACCTTTCGATCCACCAGGCGTCTTAACCATTACACCACCATCGATTAATTTTTTATCACAACCCTCTCACCGGGCCATATTTTGTTCATTCATTCATTTATTTACGACCAATAATTGTATTGAATTGTGTTTATTGTATACACATATTCTAGCTATCCCACTCGTCTGCCTCAGCCTCGCGAATCGTCAACCAATTTTTATTATAGAATATCAAAAAGGAGGCCTCTCTTTGATTTTTTCTTCGTGATATGTTTCAAAAGTACTTATAATTATATTTATTACTTACCTTAAATTTATTTATTTATTTTAGAAAGCGGTTTGTACAAGTGTGCAATGGTCTTGTCGAAATGGGAGGCATGTATATTGTTAAGGAGCCGTCGCTGGTGGATAAGAAGAGGAAACCGGAAGAGTATATCAATAAGGTATTCATAATCATCATCTTCCTTATCATTCCCCAACATTTTTGGTCGACATTTTGTGGATCAATACATGTGTGTGTGTGTGTGTATACAGGGTGACTTTTTATACATTGGCAATATTTTGTCCATGATTCTGAATAACTTTTAGTATGGGAGTAACTTCGAAATCGCGAAAATAAAGTATATATATTCTATACATTTTTTTTTTCGAAGGTTGCTTCTATATATAAAATAATGCCAATGTATAAGAAATCACTCTGTATAAAGGTCTCTATACGTACTCTGTGATGAAGGTAAGGCACTAATAACTTTATCATAGCTGAATCTTCAAATATAACGGGTAAACTAACTGTTTCGCCGCGGCTCTCTGTTACATAACTCTCGGAAACAGTTTTTTCTTTGTATTAAAATGGGATTGGGATAGTTGAAATTACACTCAGCGCCATCTAGTGTTTTATTGCAAAGTTTCTTTCATTAGCATTTAGCGCCACTTATAATAGAATACGGGTTTTTCACATTCACAAATCACACGGGAACAATACACGTCCACGTTCGTTGCAGTTGAACGACGTGTTTTACGACGAGGTCTTCGCCACTTACGTGGAGCACCCCAGACTGCTGGACGTGTTGTCACAGTTCATCGGCGACCACATCACCGCTGTTAACGCGATGGTGATCAACAAACCGCCCGGCACTGACAGACATCCGCCGCATCAGGTAATGCCCTGCCTCTGGCGTTGAGGGATTGATCCGCTATGGCGTTGAGGGATTGATCCCCTCTGGCGTTGGGGGATTGATCCTCTTTTACTTCTTACTTCCCTCGAAGACTATTTTCCGCAGGTAGGCCTCTTGTTCTCTTTGCGTGCGGAGGGATTGATCCCCTCTGGTACTGAGAGATTGATCTCCTTTGGTATTATGGGATTGATCCCTTCTGGCATTGATCCCCTCTGGCATTGAGGGATTGATCCCCTCTGGCGTTGAAAGATTGATCCTGTCTGGCATTAATTGATCACCTCTGGTATTGTGGGTTTAATCCCATGTATATACCACCTCTGGTATTGTGGGTTTAATCCCATGTATGTACCACCTCAGGCATTTTATGATAATTCTTCTTTGAAATTAGGGGATGAATCTGACATTAAAGGACCAATATATGTCAATATTAGCTGCACCCCGGGGCTTCGCTCCCGAGGGAAATTCAGTATAAAAAGTACCCTATGTGCTATTCCAAGTTATATTCTACCTGTGTACCAAATTTGAAAACAACCGGTCCAGTAGATTCTAACAAACATACACGCATCAAATTCCAATTCAAATTCCAATTTATAATATTGTAGGATATAATATACCGTAAGTACATAACCGCAGATTGCTGGACGTGATCAAAGCGCCCGGCGCTGATAACATGCGCCGCACGTAATTAACCCCTCGATTGTCCCAATCCCCAACGTAAGCCCAACGTAAACACAGTACGGAGGGCCTAGGAGGTTACAGATTACAGGATTCCTCCTCTCTTCCCTTCCCCCTGGAATTAAGGGATGAATTCCATCTGATAAGTTGCCTTAAACTTTGTCATTAAGGGATAAGAAAGGCTCAGTGTACATCCTACCAATATTATAAATGCGAAAGTTTGTAAGGATGTATGTATGTTTGTTACTCTTTCACGCAAAATCTTCTAGACCAATTGTGATTTAGTACACGGGTAGAATATAACCTGGAATAACACATAGGGTACTATTTATCCAGGAATTCTCACAAGAGCGAAGCCCCGGGGCGCAGCTAGTAAACCATAAACTTGTATTATTATTTCTTATTCTGACTAAGACTGGGCATAAATCTAAAGTTTTGAGTCTCATTTTTTAGCCGTTAAGTTTTTACAAAGTGTAGCGATAACAATATTCGTTCATAAAATGAAAATGACTTTCTGGGCGGAAATTCCACTCCAAACATACTGGTTATCGTTCGTGTATCGATAAACTGTGGCGATAAGGCACTATTTCATTTGAGCATTTTTCTGGTTACTTCCTCAGCCATTGAGCGTCGCAGCCCAGGGTACTCTATCCTATTTTTTCTCCTGAACTTCGCATGGTCGTCGGCATCCCTAGTTGTCAGACCATTGGCACGCATATCATTGACGATATAAAGCCAACACATGTTAGATTTGCGCCCTAAAAGTCTACGCATTTATTATTAGATTTTCTAAGTGAAGGTCTATCTGAAAAAAAAAAATGTTTGTTACTGTTTCACACAAATACAAAACTAAAACTAAAAATACTGTCCAAAGTTTCGACGTACGTCAGTGTCAAACCCTATGGAAATCTTAGCTGCGTCGTCAACGGAGCACGACCGAGCAATGGGGCGTGGCTCTTATGGCATTCATAGTATGTTTTGTTACCAGGATCTTTTCTATTTCCCAATGAGACCAGCGGATAAAATCATCGCTGCGTGGACGGCGGTCGACCACGTGGACATTGACAATGGCTGCCTCTACGTCATCCCTGGCTCGCACAAGGACAACAGGATTTATGAGCACGGGGATGTTGGGGTGAGTTTTGTCGTCCTGATGTCCGCGACTACGCCCGCGTGAATTTCCTACGGGATTCGGGGTTTGCTGGGGTCTTGACTCTTGCGCAATCGTGGCTCATAAATTTTATCAATTTTTAAAGTTTGTTTATGATATTTAAAATTATATTTTAGAAAAGTTCTCATGCTCGTACAGTTAGATATTATGACTGGATGTAAGCCAATTAAAATTAAATTCTAAGCTCTAGAGCATAAAGCACAATCTCCGTCTAGGAATTTCTTGTTGCATATAGTTTGACGAACACATTATATAAAACAGATAACGAAGAAAATGTACCACGGCATTTTGAACGAGGAGGCGCTAGCTCCCGAATCAAAGCGGGTTCACCTCGAGATGTCCCCAGGGGACACTGTCTTCTTCCATCCCCTGTTGATACACGGCTCCGGCCCAAATGTTTCAAAGGTACGTATTTTAGGGGGTTGTTTTAAATGCTCAAAACAAGGTCTAGATTTTGCAATTTTTTTTTTATTTAATAATTTACCCTAATTTAATAATTTACCCTAATTTAATAATTTACCCTAATTTAATAATTTACCCTAATTCAATAATTTACCCTAATTTTTAATTTAATATTTATTATACTATCTGTATACTCTCACAAATAAACGATTTGATCAATTTTTTTAAAAACTATCTATATATTTATTTTAGAACTATCGTAAATCGATGACGTGCCACTTCGCAAGCAGCTCGTGCCACTACGTGTCCGCGCAGGGCACGGTGCAGGAGCACCTCGCCAGGGAGATCGAGCGGGAAGCCAAGCGGAGGGGATTCGACGTCAGCTTCCAGGTCAGGAACTGCTATTATTGTTTGCTTGTTTGTTTCCAGCCATCCAATAAATGAAGAAATCTTAATCAAGCTATATTACAGTACATGTATAAAAAAGTACAAAAATAAATGTTGCCTGAGCTACGTTAAAAATCACCCTGTGTTTCAGGAGTTTAAAAGCTAAAAAATGTTTAATAAACAATTATGAAATTACGACCTCGGTGGCGCAGTGGTAAAGTGCTTGCCTCTGAACCGAGAGGTCCCGGGTTCGAGCCCCGGTCGGGTCATGATGGAAAATGATCTTTTTCTGATTGGCCCGGGTCTTGGATGTTTATCTATATATGTATTTGTTATAAAATATAGTATCGTTGAGTTAGTAACCTATAACACAAGTCTCGAACTTACTTTGGGGGCTAGCTGGGGTCAATCTGTGTCCTAATAAATTTATTTTGTTTATATATTTAATAAAAATAAAAACTTTAATAACATACTGATTTAAATAATAGAAAAATACGAAAAATACTTAAGATATAACTGTTAATAATTCTGTATCTTTATACGACATATTCTGGAGGGCTTTTTGGAGAATTTTCTTAGACACACTAAGAGTGAAGGGATAAAAGTCAAATTGTTTAGTCTATTGTACAGGAGAAGTAATTTCAGTGCCTATATATGGCAGTGCGCATATCAGTGCAGTATATCCAATGAATAAAGATTGTTTTTTGCCAGCCAACCAATGAATGAACCCTTCGAAGTAGACGACTAATGAGCAGGTCTTGGCACTTGATGATCAACCGCATTCCCAAAGAGTGTAGACTTAAGCCAAGCGGCTGGTCATAAAATTAGAGCTAGATCTTCAAAATTCTAAAGTTTTGTTGGGCTTCGGGCGCCACAGCCGCAAACTTTTATTTAGGTTGTTACAGTAGAAAAGTTGTCCAAACGCTAAAAAGCTTTTTTGCTTTATTTAGTTGTGAAAATTATACTATATTATTATTATACTATATATATATACATACATATATATATATATATATATATATATATATATATATATATATATATATATATATATATATATATATATATATATATATATATATATATAGTCTTAGGTTCGATAATTACTTACTCCTCTCAATTCTATATCGTATTAATATATAAAATAATATTTCCAGGAAGCATGGGAGTATAGGAGCAAGCAGGTGAAAGGCGTTCGTTCCAATTTATAATTATAATTTTAGATGCGAAAAATTTTTAGACCATTATAAGACACACTGACTTTTTCGACTCAATCTTTTATCTTTGTCAGAGGGGTCTTATCAATATAACGTATTATAATACGTTAAGAACATACAATTATGCCTATATAGAGTAGAAAACGGATTGCTGACCAACTTACAAATCGCCTAAAGGCATTTAACATGACTTTTACAAATACCGAAATGTATTTTTTTCATATTGTCATCTCATTCAGATCCTAGATATTAATTAGACATTTTTACGGAAATAATTGAAACCAAACCTGAAAAATCTGTTTTTTGGGTTTTTTTCTGTAATGATAGCTTAAGTTAGTGAAATAAATAAAAAAAATATATATTATAAGACAAAATTAATTAATTTAAATTAAATTTTTGAACTGTGGTTTAGGGTAGTTGCAATATATTTCTCAAAATATTAATATATTTTTATAATCATTATATTTTTATTTTAACAATATTGTTTTGAAAATAAAATAAATTTTATTTCATGTTGAAATTGTAGTTTCATTTGTGATGACACGAATACTTATCTCCCCACTCAGATCGTAAAAGTCAATCAAGCGAAAGGGATAAAACTGGAGTTCCTTCTCATTGTCGCCAGAGACCTATATCGAATGCCAACTATTATATCGACCGACTGCTCGCCGAATTTAGACGTTTTCGATGTATATACATCGTCACATTGTCGATTTTTCCTACAAATTGCCCACGCACAAATTACTTTCGCATTTATTAGGATTCGAAATCAATAAATAAAACAGCGTGTCATTATTAAAAAATATTTTTATTTTGTCATAGTCTTAGGTTCGATAATTACTTATTATAGTTATCAAAATGAAGTGATTCGTTTATCTTTTAAACCAATTTACATAGTAATATCTACATAATGATATTCAGAATTTGCTAAATTATAAAGTACAGTCCGCGCCACGAGAAAAGTTCCAACAGCAATATATGGAACTATGAATAACATGTCGGCCACGTTGTTGCTGTCGCCGACTGCAGCGCGGAGTCTAGGTAGGTATTTCAGTGTGACAATTACAATTTACATTAAGGATCATAATGCTATACTGCCTATCATGGTATTTTCCCAATAAACGTACCTAATACTACTTGTTATATTTAAAGCGTAAATAATTCATATACGTGATTGTTTTTGAAACGCCAACAACCTCACAGGACCACGGGGCGAAGTATTTTCACTTCTCACCATCAAATCTATTCGAAGTGTGACGCAGCGAACCAATGACATTGCAGTGTGGTTGTCGTTGCGTCACAATGGCAATGTGATTGGTTCGTTGTCTGTCTCAATCGATTTCGATCGTTTCGAATCGATTCGATGGTTAGAATTTAAATGCTAACCAGCATTTTCCCAATATCTTTAACAACGACGTTAATTCGACGAGTTTTGATAATTCGTTATATATTTTACTTCAATACAAAAATAAATTTGTTTAATTATCCGTTCCAATGCTAAGCTCTCAATGTGGATCGTGGGTGAGGTGGGACGGCGACGCGACGACGCTAATAGAAACATGGGAGATAAATATGAATGTAAGGAGATGATAATCATTACTTTTAAAAAATTTGTAATGTCACAGAAAATATAATGTAATTTTGTCGTATATCAAAACTCCTAGAGTCAATTTTCTAGAGCTGCGTGATTTTTGGTAATATTATATGTAACCCAGTATATCATGTTATTTAGATTAAGACAATCATCTTCATATCGAGTGTGTTATTGCTAGCACTGGTGTCAGATTTTATTCAAGTCACCTAAAGGCATCTGACATGACTTTTACGACTGCCTACTCCGCCATCTAGTGGCAAGTAGTCGGATACTATTGAACTAAACAGTCCACCAGTGTGCAGGTTTCCTCACGATGGTTTCCTTCACCGGAAGCAAGTGGTGGTATATGAAATAATATGTTTCTTTCTATCACACATTAATAATTTGTGAAATTTTTGGAAAAGGTGTTTTAATATAATTGGAAAACATATGAAGTTTACAATAACACGAACGAAATGTCACAAAGTTTCTAAAAGGTACTGTCTGAAACAAATAACAGGTTATATCTATATTATTATAAAGAGGTTAGCGTTTGAGAGTTTGTATATTTGTTGCGAGTAATCTCAGAAACTACCGAACCGATTTCAAAAATTCTTTCACCAATAAAAAAGGTACATTGTCCAAGATTGCTATAAGCTATATTTTATCTCAAAATTCCCACAGGAGCGAAGCCAGGGCAACATCTATGTTGAAATATATACGCTTTGAATATTATGTATATTAGATTTGTATGGAAAATGAAGGTTGGTGGTAAAATTTATTTAAAAATTTTATACACAAAATGAATCCTGGCTAGTTGCAGATATTGAGAAATCTATAATAACTATTATATTAATAAAGATATAATAAATGTTTTAAATATAAACACTAATATGATAACACATTCTTTGTCTTTAACAACATATGAACCTATTTAGCTAAAAAAATGCCAGAATTTAAAATGATGTTCTTTTCCGACAGATAGCGGCTTGGGCACCGTATTTTCCAAAATTCTAAAATTGTTATAGACTGACGAGGTAAATTTTAATTTTACAAATTGGAAGTATCCTACATATCATAAAGATTATTAAAGGTGTCTAATAAAATTTCTTAATCTAAATTAAACTCATTATTTTTCTTTCACTATTACAAGATTTGTTCTGTTTTCTTCATATATCATGTAGTGACGCAAGACTGGAATAGATGGCGCTACTTGCATCACAATTCATATCAAATTATATACATTTTTAATTACTAATGCCGCAGTAAATATGCCATACACTATCATAATTTCATTTTAAATATCAATATGCTTAATATGTTATTTTGTGCAATATACAGCAACGTATACATCTAAATATAATATTTACATTATTAAAATAACAGAAATAAAATGTAAATTTTACATTAAAATACGTGAAAATAACTTATTTTAAAACTGTGACACGAGACTAGATCTGGTTTGGAGAATTAAAGAAATAATAAATACATATTGTGAACTATATATCTTAAGGTACATTTGTTCGGTGTTAAGAAATATCGGATCTGGTAACTAAATTAATGCAATTAAACTCTTCGGTGTCTCCGTCAAAAATCTGTAAAAAAAAAAGAAATTTCAAGATAAAAATAATTTTTTATGATTCTTTTCATTATTTTATATATATGTCTGCCAATTTAATGAATACTATATTATAAATTTGAAATAAGAATTCAGCATTATTTTTCTGTTAATTATCATTATTTTTTACAATGAATTGACAAGATGTAAAAATATTGTTTGTAAAAACACTGAATGCGTATACAACAAATAAAGAACTAAATATATTAAGATAGATTGAGCTAGCCCCAAAGTAAGTTCGAGACTTGTGTTATGGGATACTGACTCAACGATACTATATTTTATAATAAATACATATATAGATAAACATCCAAGACCCGGGCCAATCAGAAAAAGATCATTTTCCATCATGACCCGACCGGGGATCGAACCCGGGACCTCTCGGTTCAGTGGCAAGCAATTTGCCACTGCGCCACCGAGGTCGTCAATCAACACAAATTTTAGGTCGTCAGCACTAATTGTATAGAATAAGGTAGTTGACAAGGTCAGATAATTGTAAAATACGAGGGCTGCTATTTATGTATCCGGAACTGGCCAATAATTCTAGAATATTTAAAAAGTAATTACAACATTTGAAAATAGAACTCTTCGGCTAGAGAATAAATATTTTTCATGTCCCTGTCATTTGTTTTTTTCAATTGGCGCCAATTTTGAAAATAGCTTGTCTTCATTGCCATGGATTTAACTCGTGAACATTTTCGCGCGATGATTTATTATGATTTTCGGCGTGGATTAACTCAAAAACAGTGCATCGAACAACTGATTTTAACTTTTGGAGATGAAGCACCATCGAAAACCACTGTGTATTATTGGTTTAAGGAATTTCAACGTGGACGGTCTATGCTCACGGATGAAATTAAGGAGGGTCGTCCTAAATCGGTAGTGGTACAACAAAATATTGATGCTGTGCGACAATTAGTAATGCAAGATCGTCATGTTACATACCGCGAGATAGAGGCGTCTCTGGGCATTAGTATGACGAGTATACACGCGATATTGCACGAACATTTAATTGTTAAAAAAATTTGTTCGCGTTGGATTCCGCACAACTTGAGCGTAGATCAAAAACAGGCTCGTGTCGACTGGTGTAAGAAAATGATAAAAAAATACAACCGTGGCACGTCAAAAGCTGTTTATAATATCTACACAGGTGACTAAACCTGGATCTATGCTTATGACCCTGAAACTAAACAGCAGTCAACGGTGTGGGTCTTTCAAGATGAACCGAATCCAACAAAAGTTGTTCGTGCGAGAAGCACTTTAAAGCAAATGGTCGCTTGTTTTTTTGGTATCAACGGACATGTAGCTACAGTGCCACTAGAGAATAGTAGGACGGTTAATTCTGAATGGTACACCACCATTTGTTTGCCAGAAGTCTTTGAAAAAATACGAAAGAACAACCCACAACGCAGAATCATACTTCATCACGACAATGCTAGCTGCCACAAGTCGGCTGAAACAAATAATTTTTTGGAGGGTCAAAACATTGAATTGACGGGTCATCCGCCGTACAGCCCCGACCTGGCACCCAATGATTTTTATTTATTTCCAAACATTAAAAATAAATTACGTGGTCAACGTTTTTCGAGCCGCGAAGAGGCCGTTGATGCGTTCAAAACACACGTTTTGGACATACCTCAATCAGAATGGAAAAAGTGCTTTGAAAATTGGTTTCATCGTATGCAGAAGTGCATAGATCATCGCGGAGAATACTTCGAGAAACAATAAAACCATATGTAATAATATATGTTTGTTTAATTTTGTTATTCCGGATACATAAATAGCAGCCCTCGTATATATATAATCTAGGTAATATATATATATATATTTAGGATCATTATGATAATTCATAGACTGTAACAATGCAGCTGGATCATTATAGGTACGAAGATTTAAACTTAGTTGGAAAGTCCATTTTCAAAAAGTACTTAAGTATGAAGTTATAAAAACAAACTCGACCATCATAAAAAACTAAAATTTTGTAACAACCCTTATTAGGAAGTCATCACCATAAACGTAATATTTAATGTTAGCTGTCAAACGATATCTTTCTTCGCGAACATTTCAGCACGTTGTGACGTCACTAGCTCGTGTCATTTAGTATGGAGCGTTTAGGACGAGTCAAAAAATGTGTGATTTTATTGTTGTCACATCTTTGAAAATATTGTCGTTATCACTGTAATATTTTTAATGGTGTTTCTAATAATATAAGAGCCTTCGAAACAAACAAATTTCCATACATCTATGCGCTTGCACATTCAGTGCAAGGGCATTTACAATGCGAAATTAATTATAAGTTATAGTAATCTAAAATTATCTAGTCTAAACGTGAACAAATAGCAATATTATCTTCGTCTTTTTCTAATTCAATTCCGAATTATTGTAGATATATAATCAAATAATTCGAATGTTGAACCAAATGTAATAAAATATTAGAAATTTAACTATTACAAGCTTGTCCAAACCAAATCTAACTACGTATTAAGCGTGTACGTTAAGAGCTGTGAGAAGCAAGCGTTATAAAGCTGCCATGCTTAGTGTAATTTATGTATATGTAATTAAGAGTGCACCGAGCGCACACTAGCCCCACCATCATATTGTTTGTTTGTTTGTAATAACTTTATTGCACGAAAATAAGTACATTAATCAAAATTAATACAAGAAAGATACATGTATACAACGGCGGACTTATCCCATCATATTTTTATCAATATCTTTCAAATAAAAGTAAATTTTGAAAATCTAGCATGCGACAAATTATGCTACACTATATAAAGGACTTAATTAAAAGGTAATATAGTTTTCTATTGTATTGTAGTCACAATTTGCTAAACGGACTTTAGTGGCCACCGTTTTCCGTTTAGTAGATCTTGGTAACTGTGTCCAATATTGAACTAACTCTTCTTCACAGTCGTATTCCTCATGGCTGAGGGTTGTGGTCATTACGTGGAATAAAACACACACAACTACTTTCTTGGCATTATTAATGGAGTGGTTTGCCATTGCCTTCTCCATTTCACACACAAGTTAATAAGAATCAACCAGTGTGCAGGTTTTCTCACGATGTTTTCCTTCACCGGAAGCAAGTGGTGGTCGATGAAAACTACTATACATGAGTGAACTCATGTGGCACGAGTAGGATTCGAACCTGGGACCTTTCGATCCACAGGCGGGCGTCTTAACCATTACACCACCACCGCTTCCTTCCTCGTCCTTTATCTAGTGAAGCATAATTAATCCAAGCCAGATATAAAATTTGCTTATGTTTAAAAGAAATTAATAAAAATTTGATAGTGGCGCTAGTGTGCGCTCGGATTGTAATTACTTTATTGGTCAACCAAGTGTTCAACGTCAACAATGATCATTGTAACACTTGGTTGGCGAATGAATAAGATGTAGGCAAACTTAAAAGTTTTTTTTTTTTAATTATTTATGGAAATTATTAATAGAAAAAAAATATGGAAATATCCATACAGAGTGCTGACGCGCGGGTCTGCGCACGAAATTATCGGATCTATTGTGTCTGTGTTCCTGCATACGATGCGTTAAGATGCGTCATTAATTCATGTAAGAGCCATGTCTCATTGCTAAGTCGTGCTCCGTTGCGGTGAGTTGATGAAATGATAATTGTGACTTTGTTCTGCACATTTGTTTTCTATAGGTTTTCATACTGACACATCAGTATCAAACCCTATAGAAAACAAAATTCATCCAATTCCTACGCTGTTCTGCGTTGATCCGTCGACGGACGTCATAGTGACGGAACGCAACGGAGCAATGGGGTATGACTACTATAACATAAATTCTGATCAGATTTTTTTTTCAGATTGTTCAACCAAGTTTGACTTCAACTTACGTTTGAAATATTCTTTGCATTATTACAAAAATATGAAATAATAATAACAAAAGTTACGTTAAGAAAAAGTTGCATACGATAAACAAATGGCTGTAATAGTTCTTTGTTACTTAAACACTGCTATACAATAACAAATCAATATTCAGGATTGTGTATGGAAGTCAAATTGCGCAGTCAAATTAATAGAAATATTTATATTACCTACTTACTGGTATAATAGGTATCACTAGTTTCGATTTTACACATGTTTACTTACAAATTTAAATGTTACCTATTCTGTAATTTATTTAACCAAATTCACGGAACCAAAAAATGTGTATTTTAGTTTCCATATACAATCCGTGTAGAGGGTAAAATACCCAATATTAAATTAAATAACAAATTGTAATACTTTGCACCCAAAAATATTTAAAAGCTAAATTCAATAACTATACCTACTAGTTATGTTAGTTAATTTGTATTTACAGTTGTTTATTATATACCAAATTACAGTCTGTCTATATTTAATGTAGTTCATTAAAAACAGCTTTTAAATGGTCAAGATTGGTTGATAAACACCAGGTGTTGCCAGTTAAGAATTCGGCACGCTCATTTTTATTTTTATTATATTATATTTTTCATTTTTTCTAGACAGACTGTAATACACACTTCGAAAAGTGAGCAGATTATTGCACAATTATATTAAAGCGTTGAATCTCTAAATGTAAGATACTTAGTTAGAAAATCCCTTTTAGACCCATACGATTTAGAAGCAAAAAAACTAAATTACCTAAATTTCCTATTTTTTACCATATCAACCTAACTGCCTAACTGCGGAAAATAGTCCACGAGGGAAGTAAGTACCCTATCAACCTTATATTGTAAATAAAATTTGGTCCACAGATTCAGAAAATTAATAATAATCTATTTAATATTGAATGCCACATGTACTCAATTCGATTAAACTGATCAATGGTATCTGACTAAGCTGATAAATGATATTCTTGAAAAAAATCTAAAGAAAAATGTTGTGGACTGACTGAATAAATATCATTTTGTTTAACCCTTTTATAACACGTAAATAAACGACAAAGTTTAATAGAAAATCTCTCCTCGCGTGTCACTCAAACACAGCGCCAACAGGATCGGATTTCACTAAATATTCTAGAATTGTGATTCTTCAGAGGTAACAAACAAACATTTTGTCCTTTAGCCTAAGTATTTAGCTTCACTTAACGTCAATATATATAGCTACTCATTCCCTGTCCTTATAGTTGACATACACCCTAACCACTTCACCTTCGTATTTCCTCTGAGAAGGCATGAAATAGAAGTCTGGATGGGGGGACAACGCGGCGTCCCTGTCCCTGGTCCCTCGTGGAAGTGAATACGTCGCCCGCTCCGGACGTTGGCCGTAACTGAAAAAAAAGACAAATATATGTTTGCATTTTACCATTATTTTTCCAAATTCAAATTCTTTATCAAACTTAGAATGGGTTACACCGTACATAGGGAGTGTTACTGCACATTTATACCGCCAGAGTACAGCACTGTATGTTAGGTACACGAAGTTCTGCCGCCTTTTGCTATGTCGATTAAAACCTTTATTTTAGAGTACTTTATTAATCATTTCAATAAGTAAGCATTCGTTTGTGAAAATATACAACAATGTAGCATATTCGGGTGCCGAAATATTGGGAAAAATCGTTTTTCATAAGAACAAAAAACTTCGAAAACCATGGAATACACCTCACGCTGTAAAATTTTCGAGCCAGTAAACGGTCGAAAACAAGCTCGGAACACTTCACACGTGAAGTCTTATTAAAATATGGACTTCATACAGGTAAGATCTTCAGACAAAATCAAGTTTATATCAGTTTATGACCACAGTTGACTAAATAGTGCAGAACATAACCTAAAATAGTGTTATTCAGGATAATCCACTAAATCCTTCCGTTTTCCTTTAAACACGCACCACGATTGCGTAGAAGGTAGTTTTGTTCGTAAATCTGCCACAATATTGAAAATTGGCGCTTTTTGCCTCCATTGGTAATGTTTGTGTACCTTAGTTGTACCAGTAGCGCCATCTGCGCTGAGCTTTGCGTAATATGCCCTATTATGTACGTTACATTTAATGTGCGCAGAAAAATGCAAATTACGCCATTTTATCTAAACGTCAGCATCGCGCACCAACGTCAAATTTGCCGGTGCAATGATTTAAAATGACTTATTGACGTCAAAAATTTACCGCCGACATTCAAGGCGTAGGTGAAGAAGCGGCGCAAGAAACTTCACCGCAGCTTTTTCTTCAAAGATCTTATTAGTATACTTAGGTATAAGAATTGTAAGCTGTGCACAAGTGAATACACAAAAAAAAACGACGCCTCTATATTTTGTCATTATATAAGTTACAAAATTAATTTAATTTATTGCCATACGAATTCAAAATTATTTATTCAATTCGGAAGATCATATCACTTACACACGTTAAGTGTCCACTAAGTATAGTTACAGTTTTTTTATACACATCAATATATCAGAAAAAGATTTAACATGAAATTCAATATAACAGAAAAAGAAATGAAATATTTTGTTTAAACAAATTATATTAACATATCAAAAATTGGAAATACAAAACAAACCAATAAAAAAACGTTCAAAAAAAAAACTAAAAATATCATTCGACCGTGACAGGACTCGAACCTGCAATCTTCGGATCCGAAGTCCGACGCCTTATCCATTAGGCCACACGGTCATATGCTCAGACAGACGAAATTTTGCGTCGCTTTCAATAGAGCCTTTCAACCCTTATAATATTCACCCCACTCATTATTATGTCATTGAAGAGGGTTGACAAGAAATTAGAAAGTTATTAAAAAAAAGGAGTAATTTTAAATATCTAAATTTTTATTGTGTATTTTACAAGTAAATAATAATAATAGGTAGAAAAATCGACATCCTTAGAATTGGAGACAAATTATTTGTTTTGTTTTTTTTTTCAGAAATATATATATGATATAATATTTTTTCTATTAAATTTCATACAAAACATTTTAATGAAAAAATAAATTATATAAATTAGACTTCAGTCTAGTTGTTTTCTCACAAAGAACTTCTTAATTACCAACAAACATCGAATTCTCGTAATTTGGTTACCAAAGTGTACGGAGGGGCGTTCATAGTTTCGGTTTTGGTCAATAATTCTACTTTAACTGCGTAACTAGTTTTCTTTTTACATCTCTGTTGAAAACAAAAAATATTATTTTATTTTATGTTATAGAAATTATTACCATAGGGATTATACTAAAATCACGACTCCACTGTTTTGGTCGGACAATATAAAATTATACTTACCTACCTGTATTAAACAGTTGTAAAACGATATTGGATACTTGTAAAATGATATTTATCCGCATTGAACAGTTATAAAATGATATTTACCCGTATAGCGCGCCGGCCCCTCCCTGCCCCCTCGGCCGCTGCAGCGAGCGGGTCTCGTGGTAGTGCGGGGGGTGGCTGTGCTTGGGCGTGCTGCGGCCGTTGGTGCCATTCGACGCCATCTTGTTTCCATTGGCGGCCATCTTGTGACCGTTTGTTTGAGGCTGTAAAACAAAACAGATGATATATATTTTCAGGTTACGATTGATGCGAATATAGGAAGAAGTACTGTTGCAAACTATCGATAGTTGCAATCGGAAAATACCATATTATAGATAGGTTTATCGATAGGATTGTTTTTTCTCAAACTATTGAAACGCTATTGATACTTTCCTATCAAGCGGTAGGGTACAAGATTAATATCTTGATTAATATCTAATCTCTATTAAGAGATGGATGGAGTGCGTTCGGCAGGATATGGTTACAAGGAATTGAATAGATCGGTAAACATCAGACAGGGAGAAGTGAAGCAATGGTCAAGTACCGAGCCCACATAAAGTGGGACAAGGTTAGGTGTATGACGGTCGGTACTAATGTCATTAACTAGAATTCTCGTGAATTTAACAGTCTACCAGTGTGCAAGTTTCCTCACGTTTCTCCGGTTTTGTTCTCAGCCGTTGAGCGTGGAAGCCCAGGGTCCGATTTCCAACAGTTTCTTCACTACTTCAATTTTTAAATACTAAATTGACATAAAGCTACCTGGATTTTTTTATTGTCAGATTTTATTGTCAGACCATTAGATAAATATATAAGGACAAAATTACACAGATTGAGCTAGCCCCAAAGTAAGTTCTAGACTTCTGTTATGGGATACTAACCCAACGATACTATATTTTATAACATATATCCAATCAGAAAAATATCATTTTCTATCATGACCCGAACGGGGTTCGAACCCGGGACCTCTCGGTTCAGAGGCAAGCACTTTACCACTGCGGTCGTCATATTGGTTGATTACAAACACGGTACAAAACTGGCACTGAAAATCATGGGTTAATAACGTCAAATACCTTAGGGGTTCCTCTGTGAGCGCTGTTGGGCCTCGGCGGCGGCGGGCCGGGCGGGCGCGAGGGCGGGCGCGACCTCAGCGCCGCCGTGGAAGCGGTTCCTCCGTATTTCTCGTCGTTTTCGAACGGCTCGAATGCGTAGTTCGTGTTCGATGAGGAGTAGTCTTTCCAGGCTGCGTTGGGAATTAGCTGGTCCTGGAAAACGAGGTCTATTATAAAGCAATAGCCGTTGAGACCCTTGGATGTTGGACCATAGACGGTGAGCGTCTAATTAGTGAAATAGGGTCAGAAGCCTTAAGGGACGGGTCTTTTATTTTGTCTAGTTATGTTTGATGAGCCTCTGTTTTCTCAGCAGTCTATTTCATAAAACATAATAGATAATATACATGTAATTTTGACAGAATATAGACTTCTTTCTCTTCCTCACCTTAGTCTTACTCCCACTGGACCTGCTCCTGTACAGAGTACAGCCAGCCTGAAGGACAGCGACCAGTATAAGAGCCGCCACACACCCCACAACCACATACAACTTGGTCTCAGCTAAACCGAAGAACATACGCGCATTGCCTTCCTCATCTTCTGAAGGACGGTTTGATATTACTGAAAGAGAAATAGGATATTAATTGTAATGTACTCAAAGCAGGGCAAGTACTCAAAGAGGTGTGTGCCACATAAAGGTTCTTGAAGATCGTCCTTTATTGTCGCACTCGAGCGATTAATGTCATAGCGCCATAGCACATATTTCTACCGCACCGCTACCTCCCGACAAAATGACGTTCATTGAAAAATGAGCTTTAATGCGTCCGTTATAGACATACTTTACATTCATGAGACGAGAGCTGCCAGTAAGCTGTTAGCTTATTTGTTGTCAATGTAAATTATGTCTACGGAGGACGTTTTAAAGCTAATTTTTCAATGAACGTCATCTTGTGGGGCGAACGGCGCGGTAGAAGTGTGTGCTAAATCCTAAACAAATTTATTTTAACTAGTAAATTTAATGTTTGTGTGAACGAACTCGTTCTCATCTGAACTTAATTTTTATATAGTTTTAAATTTTTCTTGGGATCCACTACATTTTGCGCCTTTTACAACCACAAGTGTATTGGAAAAATATCATAAAACACGCGTGTATTAATTACATTCCGCCTCATATGTAAAAACGAAAACTGCTGTTTTTTTTTCAGAATTACTATTTATTAATTTTTAACGTTTTCCCGTTTGTAACACAATGCTTGCAAATACTTTTACCTTTAACTTAATGAAAGTAAAACTCAACTACATAATAAAACTATAATATACAAAATGCAACAATAAAATACTCACAGCTCTGCGGCTCAAACACCAAGAACTCCGGGTCTACATTGAGATTTCCCACTTTCCCCTGTGCCAGGGTATCCCTCACAACCCTCTGCCACTTCTCCATATCGCTATCTCCTTTCGTCTCATTAGTGTTAGATGAGACGGCAGCGTCGAGCGAGCGCGCACTCGAACCCTCGATCAGATTGGAGTCGATCGATTTTAGTGTTAGTTCCGCGATGATGGCGCTAGTTTCGTTTCTGAAAAGAAGTTGTTATATTAAATAAAGTTTTGTATCAAAAATTATATTTATGGAACATGGACAAGCGGAAGGTGTAGCTTTAACTTGTTAGGTTCAAACCCGCACTAACGTGCGGGTTTGAACTACCCTCTGTAATAATTTACAAAGGAGTTAGTGCGAGTTTGCAATTCATTTCTCACCATCGAATCGATGCGAAATGAGACGCAGTGAGCCAATCACATTGCGTCGTTGTGACGCAACAACAACCACACTGCAATATGATTGGTTCGCAAACCCGCACTTCGCCCAAGGGTGTTTCTCCGAGCGTTTCGACCGCTCCCACCACGCAGTCATTACCATCTGTTAATTTTCTTAAGGAAGGAATCATTTACCAAAATCAATAATTCATGAAATTGACATTATCATATTAACGATTTTAAAATGTCCGATCTTTACCTAATTGTTGTCTTTTGTTAAAATTTAAGAAATTGTAATGACCGCACAGACGCAGCGGTCGAAACGCTCGGAGAAACACCCCCAAAGATAATCATCGAGACAAGTGAAACTAAATGACAATTCACAAGCTTTTCTAGTATTATCTAAGTATTTTTCACTTAATTAGGAAACTAATTTAGGTGGAGTTTCAGATAGATAATGACAAGAGATAGAATTATAGTTGGCATAGAATGGATATTTAATCCAATTCCTAGGTCCACAAATCATTGCATTTATATAAACAATAACACAACAATGACTCGAGTACAAAAAGAGATAAAAAATATCACAAGGATACTCACTGCATAAATCCATTGACGACCAATCCGTGGTATCCCTTACTCCTCTTCAATTCCCTGGCCAAATTGTCCATAACCTGCTGGCTCAGCTCCTCATACTCCTTGCTGCCAGGGGACGGTGGTTTGAAGCTTTCAGCAAGACCGGTGATTCTGATCAGTATGGTATAGGCGGTCTCCCCTGGAAGTATCTTCTCGGTTGTCACCTCTTCTTCTGGAGGTTCTATGGAATAAAGATTCAGAAATAAAGATGGATATATATCCTTATCCTTACATATTATAAAACAAAACAAAGTCCACTGTCCCGTCTGTCTGTCTGTCCGCGATGTCTATAAGACCTATATTTGTTAAATGACGTCTTTGTAGAAACGGCTTCGGTGAAGTTTGTTGCGCCGCTTCTTCTTCACTTGCGCTTTGGAAGCCGGCAGTAGACTTAGTTTAAGTAATTTTTTTACGTCAATAAGTGATACATATGATCCTAAATTGAATAAAGAATTTTAAATTTTGAATAAACTCAAAAACTGTTGCATGGATTTTCACGTGGTTTTCACCAATAAATAGCGTGATTCCAGAGGAAGGTTCAGGTGTATAATTTATTATGTTCCCACACGTGCGAAGCCGGGACGGGCCGCTAGTATTATAATGTGATGATGTATGTAAGGCTCTCCGTTGACTTACGTGTTTGAAGAAAACTAAGAAAAGGAATGTGGTGAAATTCTTTGCGCCGGTTTTTCTTCACTTGCGCTTTGAAAGTCTGTAGTAGACTATAGTTTTAAGTATATTTTTTATGACAATAAGTTATGATCATTCGATGTTGAATACATAAATAAAATAAATATATTAGGACAAATGACACAGATTGAGCTAAATGGTAAATGAAATATTTCATTTAATAAGATATTTGATTTACCATTACTAGCTTAGCTAGCGTAGCCAAATGGGATAGAAGATTTCCATACGGGGGAGTTGTATTGTTCATATGAAGCAGCAAGACAAGCATCGTTAAATTAGGCACACGTTGAGGAACAAATGATATCAGTCCTCTCTCCTGTTTCTTCTCCTGTACTTCTAATACGCATTTATCTTTCTTGTACGAGCGAAGTGAAAGGTATGTAGTAATACTCGTAGCTAACTCTGTCTACGATTTGTCCTCACCTCGCCATATTTTGATGACGACCTCGGTGGCGCAGTGGTAAAGTGCTTGCCCCTGAACCGAGAGGTCCCGGGTTCGATCCCCGGTCGGGTCATGATGGAAAATGATCTTTTTCTGATCCCGGGTCTTGGATGTTTATCTATATATGTATTTGTTATAGAATATAGTATCGTTCAGTTAGTATCCCATAACACAAGTCCCGAACTTACTTTGGGGTTAGCTCAATCTGTGTGACTTGTCCTAATATATGTATATATTTATTTTAGCATATATATCACCGCAATTATTTGATACATAGAAGTATTTCATTACTTAAAGACACGAGCATAACTCTAAAAGTGATAACAGACCTGGGCCGCAAGGCTTGATGCAGACTTTCTCTTCAGTGACCACCGGCACTTGGAGATGTTTGCTGGTCCTCTTGTTAACGGGGTCGAAGTTACCGCCGTGTGTGATGAACATCATGTATAGACAGTCTGTGTCCGTGAATGATAGATCCTGGGAAAATTACAACATACCAACTTATACTCAAGCATTACACCAGCGCGATATTTGTCTCCTAATCGCACGGCCGCGCTCGGCATCATTGGTATTCAAATGTAAAAAATTAGGCCGTTACAGATATTTTTTCACGTGAAATTATATGGTGTTTCATAAAAAGCTACAAGCTACTGGCATTTCGGAACGAGCACTGGTGAGAATGAGAAGAAATACCGAGAGAAATTCATTTAAACAGCGTTGATCCCTATCACTTGCATTATAGTTTTTTTTCATTTTTATTTTCTATAGTATAACTATGTACTCAGTTGTAAGGTATACAAAATTCAAGTCATGAATGTGATCAAATGCTGTTTAAAAAATATGGATACAAAACACGATAAACCAAAATATATGAGAAATGAGCTGACTTTGTCGTTGATTGGACACAGATTCTCACCTTCTGATCTCCAGTGTTCCTCTTCCTAACAAAGCTGAGGGTAGTCACGCCATCGACAGTGCTGCCGCTCTCTTTGGTAATGTCTTGTCTCTGGTCAACTCTGGGGGCGGAGTACCCGCTGACCCAGGAGTCCATGATGAAAGGTCGGCCGGAGCGGGCGTCTACCCAGCCGATTATCGCGTCAGTTTGAGACTGTAGAAAGAATATCAAGTGAATTTATTTGTTCTCACAAGAGAGGGCTCTCGGCTCGCTAGCGCCACCATAATGTTTTTTCATTTTCTTTTAAATAATAACATTTATACCACAGGAGATTATGCTACACTGGATTTATTAGATAGTATTAGTTTCACCGTTTTCTTTCGAGCAAATTGTACCATCTGTGTGCAATTGAAAACTATAATCTATATTATTATTATAAAGAGATAAGCGTTTGCGAGTTTGTGACTTTGCATGTGTGAGGCGGGTAATCTCTGAAACTACCGAGCCGATTTCAAAAATTATTTCACCATTAGTAAGGTACATTATCCAAGATTGGTATAGGCTAATTTTATTTCAAAATTCCCACGGGAGCGAAGCCCCGGGCAACGGCCACATCTAGGTACCTACTCCAATAAAATCAGTTTTTAATGCAGCATATTCGCTTGAAGTATTCTTAGTTTTCACTGTTTATCAAAAAGTAATTGATAAAAACGTGATGGTGGTCGTTGGCCCAGTCTCAGTTTAAAAGTGCTATATATTTTTGGATGACATTTATTGAGTTTATCACGTTCAACATACAGATGCGACTGGGGGATTTCTTTTTATAACATTTAAGGAAGAACCTATTGATTTTGATAGCACTCACCATTTTCTTATCCTTGCTAAACCCAATCCCGGTCCAGTACTTGCTCTGTTTGGTCTTGATCGTAAATCTGACGGAATCTTTCCCCCTCTTCTGTCCCAGGTACTCCCACGAGGCGTAGTACTCACAGCTATTGTTACCCACGTTGCAATCTGAGGGGTACTTCCAGTGACCACCGCATTTGTCTTCCAGAGGCAAGATGCCGCCCGAAGCAGAGGATTTTTCTTCTTCTGTAAGCAGATTTTAGTGTTTATATTGCTGATCAGACTTTCGGGATAAAAGGTCAGCCTATGTGTTCATCCAAAGCATCAGCTACCTCAATGCCAAATTTCATAACAATTGGTTGTTACTTGCTACAAAATGCTCGCAAACTTTCGGCTTTATAATTATTAATGGGATTATTACTTACCAAAGAAGTTAATCCTGGTGACGCCTCTCTGCCCCCCATGTCCGTGGTATTTCAGCTCGTCTTGTCTATAAAAGTCGGCTACAGCAGCTGATCCCTTCTCGAGTCCGGAAGGCGGGTTGTGAACGTATTTCCCTGGCTCCTGCCCGCGCGCCCATATTACGTGCATGAGGTCGTCTACGAGCGAGTGGTCTGTTGGTTCTTTGGCCTGGGGAAGAGAAAAGTCGGATACTGCGTGAGTGTAGTGTGTGAACAAAAGTTCCAGACGTGGTCTCCAGAGTCGCGACAATACAATGGAATTTCACGTGGCATCTAGCTAGAAGGAACGATGGAAGGTGGAGTAAAGCTGTAACTAAGTGGTACCACAGAAACGGAAAACGGAGCGTAGAACGTCCAGCAGCTAGATGGGTCGACGATGTAAAGGAAATTGCTGGCAACAACTGGATAAGGATGGCCCAGGCGTAGACGGAAGGAGGCCTATACCCAGCAGTGGTCACAGATGGCTGCTATAATGATGATTAGTGTGCACTGACCCTAATGTGACTTGATTGAAACAAGTGCCGGTAGTGTGATTGCGCGAGAAACTTCATCCAGCACCGCCACTTCACACCGCAAATACCTCGACTGCAACGTCAAATAAAAAATGTTCGCTAAACCCCGTTGATATACATATGTATTAAAGATTATGAAACTTGCTGAAATGAAATTTATAATATATATTTATTATTTAATAATAATAAATATAATTTAATAATAATAAATATAATGGGACAAATCACATAATTTGAGATAGCCCCAAAGTAAGTTCGAGACTTGTGTTATGGATACTAACTCAACGATATATTTTTATAACGAATACATATTATATAGATAAACATTCAAGACCCGGGCCAATCAGAAAAAGATCATTTTCCATCATGACCCGATCGGGGATTGAACCCGGGACCTCTCGGTTCAGTGGCAAGAACTTTACCACTGTGCCACCGAGGTCGTCAAATTATTTGAATTTTTTTGACAATTTATTTGAAGAAACATTAGAATCGAGACCGGTTATCACAGTCAGCCGTTCGCAAGTTCTTAGGTTCTTACCTTAATCTTCTTCCTAAACATTATGGTGGTGACGCCATTTTCTTCATAACCTGAAGCAGCCGTGATGTCGTCGTGGCCGCCCCAGAAGGTGTCCACTCGGGGGGTAGACCTATGGACAACGAGAAGAAAAAGAACTAAATACATAAATGCCTCATTTTCATTTTTTCCGTTTCTAAGATAAAAAGCTCTAAATAAAAATTGAAAAATTAAATTAAATTTCCCGCGCACTTTTCTCACACAATTCAATAAATTGTCACATGAACGTTTAATTTATTTATTTTTTTCTATTTATTCCTTCTTACTTTTTTTATTTGTGTGAATCTTTCAATACTTGTGAATACAAATTTTACACTAATAACACACACGTACACAGCGACAATATAAAAAAAAAAAAAATTATTTTGTTAAGGTTCCGCAAACCCGTACACTACCACTTCAATCGCGATGGTGGCCATTACGATTTTATCAATGTCTTTTATTTATTAGCCAAAATTAAAAAAAATGGTGCTATAAATCATGCTACACAAGATAAGGATTTTATTTGCAAGTATAATAGTTTCCTACTTCACATAGATTAAAGTTTATAAAAAGATAATGAGAGCTCTAGTACAGGTTTGCTTCCATTATTATATACATATCCGTCAAAGTTGATGTCAATGATGTCAGGTAGTGATCTGCGGCCCGAAGTTCCCGTGGGAATTTCGGGATAAAAAGTACGCTACGTGTTATTCCAGGTTATATTACCCGTGTACCAAAGTTCATAACAATCTATCCAGTACATTTTGCGTCAAATAGTAACAAAACCTATATATACACATACATTCTCACAAACGCATTTATACCAGCTCAATTTGCAACTGTGTAAATAAGATCGATAATCACAATTACCTGTCCCTGGTATAGTAGTCCAGGACCCTATGATAGTTCCCTCTGGCGGTTCCGATCACGATATCGGTACAATCCATAGGGTTGAAGTCGAATTTGGGGACGTATTCGTGCGCTGGGAAATATCCTGGAAAACATTTAATGTTAGAACATGGAAAAGCTAATAAAAAAACATTATTATTGCTGCCTTGATCTTAACATTTGTGACATTTGTGATTAATTTGTGACATAATCAAGGTCGGTTTTCTCGCTATTGGACATATACATATTATACCAGCTTCACACTGTCGCCAAACCATGGATGTAGCAAGTACTTCGTACGAAGTATAACAGCAGGCTAACCATCAACTTTTACAGAACGATTCCAAATCAACTCAGTTCAATTTAAGCACCTAAAAATTAAATCCATGGTACGAATTTGCGTTGCAGTTCAGTTTAGGTCGTAAAGTGGATCGCGTTAAGAGATGATAGTAAGCCCCCAGTACCTACTAATTCCATGCGCCGAACTGAGACACATGCCTACGTGAACGTCAGTTCAGTATAACTTTTTTAGGCAAGTTGGCACATGAATTTAGTAGTTGTACGAAGTACTTGCGAAATCCATGAGTTGGCATAACATTTCACGGGTAAATACGATAGGTACGTCGTAAGCGACTGCTTTCTATAAGGTACTTTTCCACCAGGAACGTCAGCGTTCTGCCTACATATAAAAATTGAATATGATATCATTAAAAATATGTCAAACGTATAAAACTTCATTTTACATACGAAAAAAATATTAATGTATGCACAGTAAGAACCACACCTGGAAGAAATTAGAAGGATCAAGTGTGAAAAAAAAAACAGAAAACAAAAAGACAGTTGGATTAAAGGAAACAATTAAAAGAAAGAGAAGAAAATCAAGGGCATCAAAAGGGAAAGGAGAAGTTAGGAAAAAGGAAGAAATGAAAAGGAATTTTAAAGTGCAAGTTGCATTAGAAGCAGGCAATTAAATAAATACAAAAAGCATAAAATGTTACTCAAAAATGTATATGCATGCAAGATACCAAATATTTATTCAATTAAATTATTGAACAAATTACAAAATGGAATGATCAAAGCTGTATTAAAAATTATATATAATTAACCATAAAACGTCATTATTACTTTAAAAATCGAAAAAATACATATCAATAATGAAAAAATAACTAAAGGTTACCAAGAATGCATTATCACTTTTAGCATGAATCACTCCACATAACAAATTATACATAAGAAGTACGATAAACCAAACCACTAAATAAAAAATAATGCATTTGAATTAATATATTAATATATGTATATGTGAAATATATCTAGGTACTTGCTCTAATACCACAACCAAACTAGTAAAAGTGCCAATATTGCTTTACAAAAATTAATATTCTCACTGGAATAACAAAATCTCGTATTGTATTCATTCGCTTTAGATATACATGATATAACATAGAATTTCGAAGTTAAGATAGTGTTTAGTCTATATAGTTAATTATTCCAATGGAAATATTTAAAACATTAAATGTATACAGTGCGAAGCATAGTGCGTTACCTGCATCTTCAGTAAGTCCCTTCACTAGCAAATTCTCGTGTTCCGTTTCAGCAACGGGTTTTGGGGAAGGTTCGGATGTGGGTTCTGGTTCTGTTTTAGGCTCGGGACTTGGTTCTGGTACAGATTTAGGTTCGGGAGATGGTTCTGGTTCGGAATTAGATTTAGGAGATGGTTCTGGCAATGATTTAGGTTCGGGCCTGGGATCTGGCTCTGACTTAGGTTCAGGATTTGGTTCTGGTTCCGATTTAGGCTCTGGACTCGGTTCCGGTTCCGACTTAGGTTCAGGATTTGGTTCTGGTTCCGATTTAGGCTCTGGACTCGGTTCCGGTTCCGACTCAGGTTCTGGAGATGGTTCTGGTTCTGATTTAGGCTCGGGAGATGGTTTTGGTTCTGATTTAGGCTCGGGAGATGGTTCTGGTTCTGATTTAGGCTCGGGAGATGGTTCTGGTTCTGATTTAGGCTCGGGAGATGGTTCTGGTTCTGATTTAGGCTCGGGAGATGGTACTGGTGCCGATTTGGGTTCAGGACTTTGTTCTAGCTCAGATTTAGGGTCCGCGGTGGGTTCGGGTTCAGATTTTGGTTCTGGCTCAGGCTCAGGCTCAGAAGTAGGTTCTGGTTTTGGTTCTGGGCTTGGTTCTGGCTCCGACTTTGGTTCTGGTACAATAGAAACTGGAGTAGTTTCTGGCAGTGTCTTAGTTGTCGTGGAATTAAAACGTAACTGTTTAAACTTTGGTGTAAACTTTGGTTTGGGGGAGAATTTTGGTCTAGGTTTAAGCGTGGTTGACGAAATTGGTCTAGGCTTTGGTTCTAAGGTAGTTTCAATGCTAGGTTCGAGGGGAGGAGTGGAGCTAACGTTATGTTCATGGACAACGACTGTGGTTGAGGTTTCCACATCTGGAAAAATAATGCAGTCATGCAGAAATATATACATTCAACCCTAGTCGAGGAGTTAGTTATCATCTTGTTCTTTTTATTTAGCTAAATCTTAATTCATTTTGTGTTTAAAAAATATATTTATACATTCTTTACATTCGGGCAAAAAATATATATTATTTATTTACATCTACATTACTACTATTGTAAGGTGCTGTAGAATTGTCAGATGTAGTTTCAATTTTACATATCTAAGTGCTAAGTTGTATAGTATAGTTTTACAATAATATAATTTTAACAAGATACAAAATAAGATATAATATTTTATACAATTTGTTCATAAACTTTTAATAACATAACTCCTCAATAAGGGTAAAGGTGTATATTACAACAAAAATTTCATTAGCTTTTTACTGTTTTTCGTGTTGTGTGCTGTTTGCGTGTGCTTGTGGTTGTGGGTTTAGAATGTTGTTTGTTAAAAGCGTGTTGCTATATTTGTTATACTCACTCTCAGTTTCGTCGGTAGCTCGTTTTCTTCGGCCTATAAAATAAAATGATTTCGGTCAACCTCTAAATATACCTACGGTATTTGGTATTATTTAATTTCTGGTATTAATATTCAGTAGCAAATACATACACATCATTTTTCATAAAATATGCTATTTAATGGTAGATATGGACCTATAAATATCAGTTTTTAACTGCGCTAATATTGCCTGAAATAAAAGTACAGAGCGCCAATATCTGTCCTCATAGATGGGTTTACGCACAGTATTTGCCCATTTTCTGCGCAAACAGCCACAAACCCATCTTCTTGGTCAAGTAAGCGTATTGGATAGTTCTATGTCATGTGGCTACGTTACTCCGTCCAATGTTTGTAACTCACCTTTAGAACTGGACACCTTGTAAGAAATGCTGGTTTTGACCGTCACATCGTCTCCAAGGTTCTTGAAGTCGATCCCATCAAGAGAATGCATGGCCACTCGCTTGTTCCTGCTGTCACTTTCTTGTGTCGGCTCAGGTTTCGGTTCCGCCGTCGGTTCTGGCTCAGCCTGTCAAAAGCGTATAATTATTCAATCATGAAAATTTTAAATTTGTTCTTAAAGTTCGTCTTTGCGCTTGGAAGTGGTGATCGTTAAATTAAAATTTATGCTCTAGGTTGTAAAGTAAAATATTTGTCTTACCCAGCAGCAATCCGAATAAAATCGAATCTAAAGAATTATTTCCTGTTTTTGCTAGTTATACTTGCGTAAAAGCAGTTTTTGGACACCATATTTTTTATACTGTAGCAATAGATTAGATAGCTATTTAGATAACCAATAAGGAAAAAAAGTGTACAGTTTAATGGGCTTTATAACTTGTGAACATACTTATTATTTTTTATTTTTTAGTAAGTTTAGTTATATTTTATAAGTATCATATTTACTAACCTTAGGCTCTGCCGTAGGTTCGGGTTCGGAACTCGGTTCTGGTTCCGCTGTTGGTTCTGGCTCAGCTTTAGGCTCAGCTGTCGGTTCTGGTTCCGCATTCGGTTCCGGTTCCGGTTCTGGTTTCGGTTCCGGTTCTGGTACCGGTTCCGCTTTCGGTTCTGGTTCTGGCAAAGGTTCTGGTTTCGTTGTACTCGCTGTAAACGTATACAATGTCACAAAATAAAAAATAAACGTTAATTTAGTATTTTCCTATCAAATCTTCCAAGTCGCGTCGCCTCAATTTCCAGAAAAAAAAAAGAAACTCACGTTTGTGTTCCGTTGAAGGTCCCAAAACAGGGAAATTCTTGCATTCCTTTGTGAGCCCGCTGGGTCTCCAGCCCACGGCTGAAAAATATATTTTTTATACTACCAAGTAGACAAACCGGCATACGGCCCACCTTATGGTGCGTGGTCACTGTAGCCTATCACGGATACAAAGATATAAAAACTCATTATAGTATTAGCCCTTTTATTTTAATTGCTGAGCATAGGGTTTTACATTAATCTTCTCTTATTCTTTTCTTTATACTAACACGGTGTCATATTTTATTTAAATCTCCTAAAGGCAGACATGACCTTTACGACAACTTATCGCATCTAGAGACAAGTAATCGCATACACACTAGTGTGAACTTAAACTGTAAACGAAGGTGCTAGTTTCCTCACGATGTTTTCCCTTCCCTATCCTGTGCTAATCTAAACCCAAAAATAGGACATTTGAGAAAATAATCAACACTCCACACAAAATATTTATCATCTATTAAACCTTGACAGAAAACCTCCAAAAGTTATGGAACTTCTGGAGAAATTATTAAAGCCAATTTACATTTTTTTTAATATGGTAATTACTTACCAGCATAAGTGGTTCCATTGACGACCATAACTACTTCGACTTCAGCTTCTTCCTTAAGTATACGCCAGTACAGTCTGAACTGTTTGGACAGCTCCTTCTTGCTGTACAGACCTAGGTTTATGGTCTTGTCCTTCCAGGGGGCCTCTGGGAACAAAGGAATATTACTTGTGAGTTTCTAAGATCACAAGTGCCCAACTGGTTGGTCGAGTTAGCGCCAACGATCCACGTATAACGTAGATGTATGATTTTTTTTAAAGAGGTAAACGTTTGCGAGTTTTTATGTTTGAGGCGGGTAATCTCCAAAAGTACCGAACCGATTTCAAAAATTCCAACCATTAAAAATAGCTATAGGCTAGATATAGAAATAGATATATTATCTCTAAATTCCCACGAGCAACATCTAGTGTATTAAATAACTAGCTTTTGCCCTCTGCCTAGCCCGCGTTAACGGGCCTACGGGAACAGTTATTTTTGCGGGATGAAAAGTAGCCTATGTCCCGTGTCCATACTTCAAACTAGGTACATGTATGCAAAATTTCAAGAAGATTGTTTGAACGTGAAGAGGTAACAAACAAGTTTCACTTTCGCATTTATAACATTGGTTGGGATTAGGATTGTGGTTGTCCAAATCAACAGCCCACATGGTAAGCCCTTCTGGCATAATAGGGACCAACACTGTTTGAATGAGTTTCTTTCGGCATTTCTTCTCAGCAGTGGTCGTTCCGAAATGCTAGTAGTTTGTAGCTTTGGTAAACATCATTTAATTTAGATTATGACGTGAAAAAGTGCCTGTGAAGGCCTAATATCTGAGTAAATGATTTGATTTTGATTTCGATTTTTGACAGGGATCTTAAAGGACGCCCGGCACTCCTTCATTGCCGTTGTTTTGTATTCGAACCATGGCAATAAAGACCTAAGACTTCACACCCCCGAACACAATAACAAACATACGATAAGAGACCATATATAGACGTAGGACTAATTGAAAACTCACTTTTATTACATCCTTTCCCATAAAACCCATGGGGACAATAACACATCTTGCTTGGAGACTCAGTTGCGTTGACATCAACACACTTTCCCCTCAAACCACAGTCAGTGTCTTCGATACACTCGTCTGAGAATTGACAGCGGGGTCCGGAGTACATCTTGTTGCATTTACAGCGGCCCAGAATGTGGAAGCCATGACCGGAGCACGTCTCGTGGTAGTCTTTGCCTGGGAAATATAACAAAATGGCGGTTAGACTTCTTATATGTTTCTAATGTCCTGGCACGTAACTTCTCACTTCAAGTATGCTTAAATTTTTCTATGAATGACAGGGTTACTATGGAATTTTAATTGGTGAATAATTGATTGAAAAGGACGATGGCTATCAAGCTGTTTTTGACCATGGTCAACATTGATCTCTTTATAATCCTGCATAAATAATGATCACTGTATAATTTCCCCATACTTTGTCTTAGTAAATTGTATTGTGAAAGTAATGCATGCATAGGTAATTGTCTTGTGAACCTTGAATATGTTAGGTTTAATTCTACCTTGACAGACAGACAAACATTTGTATGTAAATAGGTTGGCGGAAGCTCCTTTCAAACATAAATTAACTTATAACCAACTAAGTATCAACCTGGCCCGGGTACGTTTATGAATGTATAAAGTATCGGGAATAAATTTGTCTAAATAACAGTGAAAACTACCTCAACATCCGTAATCACGTCACGGAAACAATGCTTTTCTCCTATTATTTGCTAGCATTTGCCCGCGGCTCCGCCCGTGTGAATTTCCCACGGCAACATTTATTTTCCCGGGATGAATCATCACAATTCAAACTACATGTGTGCAAAATATCAAGAGGTAACAAACAAATTAAATTACTTTCGCATTTATAACATTAGTTAGGACTAGCTGTTTCCCGCGGCTTTGTCCGCAGAAATGACAGACTCGGGAACAGTTTTTTCTTCGTATGAAACTGGCATATGATTAGAATAGATCTCTAACTAGCACATTCCGGACTTTTTTTTTATATGTCTCAGTTGATACAAATAAACTTTTTAAATTACTTACGCGGTAGAATGTCTATATCTGCGCAGGACCAGAACCTGTAGCCCGCCCCCCACTCCCCCGCCTCCCTCTGCAGTTGCAGGGTGCAGTTCTCGCAGGTGAAGTCTGATGGCAGCCGGACTTCGTACTTCTGGGCACTGGAAACGAGAAGGTCATCATCATCGTAAAAAATTAAGTGTTAGATTTTATTATTTATATTAGTTTCCGCGTGTATTTCCTACGGGAGCAATTGTTTTTCTGAGATGAAAGTTAAGTCTCCGTACTGCAAACTGGGTACATGTATACATTTGACAAAAAAATATTTTTTTTTTACTTTGACAAAAAGATGACTCATGTCCATGCATCAAACCGTTGAGGAATTCCCTAGTGGGGAGCCGATGCTGTGTGCACCTTAATGTCATGCTTATCAAAATAAAGCATTGTCATCCAAACGTGTACACAAAATATCAGCTCAATCGATTGATGATATCAGTTTCAGTATAAAGTTGCAACATTACATAGATTTCCTTGCACTTGCGAGTAAATAAATTACAAGTGAAATAAAATCTTGTAAAAAGAGACAGAACGATCGAAATTCAATTGCGATCCAGCTGAATATTTTACATAGGGGTTACATTTCACTTCTCACTATCGAATAGATTCGAAGCGAGACGCAGCGTACCCATCATTGCGTTGTGGTTGACGTTACATCACGATGGCTCACTGTGATTGGTTCGCTGCGTCTCACTTCGAATCGATTCGATGGTGAGAAGTGTAATGCAATCCCGCTCTAAACCCTGTGACTACAAAAATTGTTCTTACGTGACATCGTCCCTGACGAACTCTGATCCTCCAGCCCTCGGCGTGAGGTCCAGAACTGGACGCTCCAACTCATCAAGTATCCTCAGACTGAAGCCACCCTGAAAATACAAGACTGGTTTGATCTAACCCAGCTAAACATTGACAACTTTATTAATTAGACAAATTAAACACCCCCGACTTTCGTTTCGCTACAACTTTTCAACGGCTGAACCGATTTTGATCGAACTTATCTAAGAACCACCGCATAAAAATTTGCTATCAAATAAAAAATACCGTATCCAAATCGGTTCACCCATGCTAAGGTGCCACGTACACAGACAGACAGACACACTTAACGGTCAAACTTATAACATCCCTCTTTTTACGTCGAGGATTGTTGTGAAGAAATAAAGAGAGCTTATAATTTTGCGCAGTCACGTCTGGTACTCTTCTATTATCAAATTTACGTTAAAAAAACAACTCCAGAGTGATGTTCGATCGAATAGGTTCCCGCTAGGAATCCCTCCTGGAGTAAGTATTTGTCTATATGTGTAGGTACTTTATTCTTGTAGGTACTATATTTCGAGTTTTTTCTTACCCGATGCGCGTACGCTAAATGCCAATGCACTGTGAATGCCGAGCCCGCCAAAAACGTCGTTTTCAACGTTCCTGAAACAAGAAAAATAAATTTTAATGCCAGATATACTATATTATATATTATACATACACTATTGCCACAGAATTCGCCTAATAGTGGCGAATCCCGCATATCTACATTGCAGGTATTTCCTATTGACACAAAGTTCACATTCGAAGTTCGCCGACACGCACATGTCTGAGTTCGCCGACAGTATGTACACAAGAGTAGGGGAGTATGTAGAGTAGTAAAATCTGTGCATAACATAATACGTAAACTAAAATATTAATTACGCCATCTGGCGTGGAGTAGCTGAACTTTGACCTGCCGCATCCAGTTGACGTTAGTTACGTAATGCCACGAGAGATGTCACAACTAGGTGCAACTTCATTGAATACGTGAGAACCTTTTTCGGCATTTCTTTAACCGCAAACAAATACTTTTTTACATAATAAAGCACAATTCTCATGCATAATTACCTATTTCCCTCGTTTTCGAAACCGTATTAGATAACTTTTTACTTTGTAGTATGTTGGAATGTATCGTACCTACTTTCAGATTTATTTTTAGCTCGTATGTGCGATTTTATATGATGCATTTTTCGGTATTTTTATTGATTTTTTGACATTTAACATTTGCGTTACGACAATTTGTAATGTGTATACAATTTTTAGAAGGTTATTTAAAGGAGGGAAAGTTGTTCTTACGAATTATTTAAATTAAAAATATTTTAGCCTGTTCTTTATAAAAAAAAAAACAATATATTCTCATCTATTACCAATACCAATTGTAACAATTTCATTTTCCGAATTAAAAACGGGACGGGAATAAAAACATCAAAAAAGTACTTTTTACACGACCGTGACAGGACTCGAACCTGCAATCTTCGGATCCGAAGTCCGACGCCTTATCCATTAGGCCACACGGTCTGATGACGTGTTTGCTGATAATACTTATGAGTTGCTGCAGAGGTTTTGTACTATACTACTCGTATATGGAATACGAACGCGTACTATGAAAGAATATTTTGTACCCCAAAGCACGCAGCTATGTAATGTCGGCTACGCACTATCGCCAAACTCAGACAAATGAACGATTCATGAACATTGCGTATTTTCTATAACAGCTTTTATTTACCGTAATGAAAAACCAGCAATGTACGAAACCGCCAAAATTGGCGGTCTTTATAGCGCGTCTTAATATGTGTAGTATTCTTAGTATTCAGCATAAGTATTCTATAATAATTGTAAAATAATGAAAGTGTGTTTGTTTGTTACTTCTTCACATTTTAACTGCTCAACCAATATTTCATATATTTCATGAAATTTCTCAAGGATGTTTTTCCTAGCTATCTATCTATGACAGTGTAGGTACTATCAACGTTATTCACATAGTACCTACCTACTTAGGTACATGGTGAAGGTGTGTCTATATTGAAATGTAGGTAGGTATTCTAGTTTTATTTATTTATTAAGTACATTTAAATCAATGGATCATTGCACGCTGTTTATTTAAAACTTCCTGTGTAATATATTTTGTTAAATAAACATGTGCACAGTTATAAGAATATTACATAATGATCTTATATATATGGCTCCTATGTCTCGGATGGAATCTTGCAACTCTAGTTTGAAGCAGATATCTCAAGTTGAAACGGAATAAACTGAAATTTTGTACACACATTCAGTTTGGATGACAATGCATTATTATGATACAGCATGACCGGCATGCATGATGGTGCAACAGGGAACGGCTGCAGACGTGGGAACTCCTCAACGGTTTACTGCACGATGCACTGCAAACATGACTTGTTTGTCAGTTGTCACACATTGAATGCAATAAGATCTCTCTGACAAGACAACAATAAACGCTGAAATGTCAAAAATTATATTTTTGTAAAAAAGTTATTTTAACTACCTAGATATTAATTTTATTTAAACACGGAACCAAAATCATAGTGTCCAACCAAAATCGTGTGTTCTTCTCCTAAATCCAGAATTGATTATACTCTCTGTAATCAAACATACAGACCTATCTACCAACCTACCAACAAACAAATTTTGAAAGGCACCCCTACTAACTACACCCCTTTGATCTCTTGGGGTATTCTAACAGAGCTCTTTCTGCAAGTTAAAAAGTTAAACAAAAAAAAAAAACAAGATAAGAGCTAACCTGCATTACCTGGATATTGCTTGCCAGTAAGATTTTAAATATGGAGTTCGAGCTCACAGTCTATTGGGCCATCATCAGGCCAATAGTGACCTAGGCCTGCAAGACGAGACCTGTCATCCAATCGCGAACCTCGATTATTCCAGTAATTTTTTAACCGTTTCGGTATCGAATAAAAGATTTTTGGAGTAAAATCGATCCCTAGATCACGTTGTCGTCGTCAAAACAAAACTTGTAACGGAAACGGACGAGCTTCAATTGCGATCCAGCGCAAGCGCAGACAAGCGCGATTGGGTAGCTGAAACTGTTCGAACGAACAGTCCAGTAAGCTGTCTCACAGTCTGTCTGTTTGTACTATTATTTACAAATACACAATAAACAGACAGAATCCTATATTTATGGACATGTCCGGCAAGATGATGTCATGACGGCACATTCCACAGCAAAGCAGCCAATTCTTCATATACGTCAATTAACAAATATCGGTCTTATAAGTATCAGAATGAACCACAAACTTGTGGAAACTGACCCAGATAGGTACTATTGTCAGGTTTTGCAAGTCACAGAGACTGCAATAGACCGGACACTTGGAAAGAATGAAGGGATCCCTTTTTTTAGCATATTTTTTTAAATTTAATTTAGCATAACGAGTTAGGCATATATTTTTTTGACATAATAATATTGTGACATATATTTGTTTTTGGCACACCTTTTCAATAAGCATAATTATAGTTTAGGCTAATGTATTTTACCATAATTTTTATTTATTATCTATAGTGTAGCAGTAGGTTAGGGTGCGGCGGAGTGGCCGTCGGGCCACCCATAAGCCGCCAATATGCTTTAGAAAATTATGCTTAAAAATTTATATGGAAGGTATTCGTAACAAAATTGTGCCTGAAACATTATGCCAAATTAATATTGTGCTTAACTATTATTATAATAAGTAAAAGTATGCCATGTTAAATTATGATAAAATTGTATGCATAAAAATAGGGAACCAAGAATTGATGCCAGCAGAACTGTCAAAATTATCAATAATTGGACCACTCGATATCTGGCTATGCGGCTCCCGCCTGCTCCTGGCAGAAGGGGCAAATCCAAAAATGCTGGTTGGATGTCGTCAAGGATGATATGCGTGCCAATGGTCTGACAACTAAGGATGCCGACGACCATGCGAAGTGGAGACGGAAAAGTAGGAAAGCGGTCCTGGACTCCGACGCTCAACGGTTGAAGAAGCAATCGGGAAATCGCTCGGATAAGAGAGAGAGATATATAGAAAGATTGTCTTCAATAGATGTTCTTCAACTGAAGAAGCTAGACAAGAAAACAACTTGCCAAAATAAAAGAATATTGTGGAGAAGACCAAAACTCAAAAAGGGCCACAAGAAGTAAGTCCTGGATGATCTTGTCTTCGCAATAGAAGATTAACAAACACAATAAAAATATTGTGTGCGAACACAATAAAAATATTGTGTTCGCGAGGTCTAAGTTCGCGGCGAACAACTAGTTATGGCTAATAATAAAAAAAATATGATTTAAAAAGTATAAGTCAAAGGAATACCCTTCTTTATGCTGAAGGGATAGATTTTCGAGGCCAAAAACTCCGCAGCCGGTAGGATTCGAACCTACGCTCCCAGAGGGAATCTGATTTCGAGTCAGACGCCTTAACCACTCGGCCACGACTGCTTGGAGCGGAGGGTCGAAATTTCGCAAGGATTTATTTATGACTATTTAAGGGGAATACTTTTCAAATTATTCCAATTGACTTACGGTACGGTTACGGTTTTTGGTATTTATTGATTGACAAAATGTTATTATAATATAAAATCTGTTACAACTACTTAAAGCAAAACGTGATTGGGCTGCAATAAATGACCGTTGTGTAGTGGCTATGGCACATGGCACATGGCTATTTTAACTAACTAGCTATAAACTTAACAGGTTTTGAAATGACTGTGCCACATACACCTATTTCCATATCATATCATGTGGAAATGTCTTTAAGGTAGTGCGCTCTGTCAAAGATATCGACAAATCAAATATTTTACATTCATCAAGGTCATGTCAAGGTTGCTGTTTTAAATTACCTATGCTCACACACACACTCGTGATCAAAACACATTTTAGTCATATCGCTCTCTTTCATCTGAGCGTTTTCCCGGTTGCTTCCGTCTTACTTGCCATTGTGCGTCGGAGCTCAGGATCCACTATTTTGAATTGTTCTTACGAGCGATTTGAACAACGAGGCCGCGTTGTCATTACATTTTTCAAATTTTTATGAAGACAAAATCAAATTTATTACCAGACTCCATAAAATAATTACCTTTAATCAAGTATTGTTCATATTTGATTTTTAAAACGATCCTTTCCACAAGAAAATTGACGGATTGCAATGACAGCGCGAACGACCCTTTTTCATCTCCACCGTGGAATTAGTAAGTACTCCGGTTGTACGGAGTACCTACTAATTTCATGGTCTCCACTTCACACGGTCGTTGGCATCTCTAGTTGTCAGTCCTAATTTTTGTCAAGCATACGATTTCATTAAGATTCTCAAAATGATTTTATTTCTTCTACTCTTGGACACGCTCAAATGTCACTTAGCACTTCTCAATATCAATAGGATTTTATTGCAAGATGTTAATTTATCTCAAATTGCATGTAATTTGATGACAAAGCGATTGGCTCACGGCTCACAGACAATCACATTATTCAGTTGGCAATCTGTTGACTCCAAATAAGATAATTTAATGTGTCGTTGGGTTAAGCAATTACAGGCATAGAACAAGCAGTGGCTCAGAAGGTTTTAATTTAAAATTTAAGTCAGGTTCTTTTATACATAGGCCATTAAAGGCCGTTTTTGGTTTTCTTTTTCCTCTTGTCCCTTCTATTTTGCCTTCTATCAGAGTTTTCGATATTAAGTAAGGAGGTAACAAGAAAATATCACGTGGTTATCATATCCAAACCTAACTAATATTATAAATGCGAAAGTACCTAAATTTGTTTATTTATTTATTACCTCTTCACACATTATCTCCTGGACCGATTGTTACGAAATTTGGTACACGTGGTACTTCCCTATTATTCCAGGTTATTTTCTATATCCTGAAATTCCCACGGGAGCGAAGCCCCGGGGCGCTGCTAATATCCTATATGTATAATTAGCTAACGCCGAGGGCTAACTGAAACTTAAAAAATCCTCATACACGGATGAAAGCATATAATCTAATTTGAAATTACATCTTGACTTCTCGTGAGGTGAATTTTGACCAAAAATTTGAAGCGCGCACTACTCGTATGTGCTACTTACGCATCTATGTAATAGAGACCAGATACTGTAGCGAAACAATGAGGTTCAAACTGAATTAGAGTTTATTTGTATGAAGGCGTATTCATCTAATAATGGCAGGACGGCAGGCAGCCTTTCAACGTACAGTTCTTCCCGAAACGAGCAGAAGAGGCGCTTCTAGAGGTACATGGTCCACCACGGCATACTAACTGCAACGACTTAAGCTACCATCGTACCTAAATTTGACTGACCTGACGATGTCCATTACAGCTATAGTTGCAATCGTTACTCCATTAGTAGCTGCAGTATGCAATTAAGTGATTTACGGTTCGTTTGTGTTCAAGTTGCAGAATTATGCAAAGAGTCGAGAGATTTCACTCTCACTGATAGAATCATGTCTCGCGCTGTTAAATATGAAAAATCGATTTGCTCGGAACTAACTTAATAATAATACTGGCAAAAACAACAATGTAGACAGATGGGTTCAACTTTTTATAAACCCAGTCGTTTTTGAAGAAATTGGCACTGTCATTTCGACTATATTTGATGGATTCAATTATAGATTACTAGCAGCTCGTCCCGGCGTCGCTCTGATGAAAACATAATAAATTATACAACTAAACCTTTCTCAGGAATTACTAGTATTGGTGAAAACCGCGTGAAAATCCGTGCAGTACTTTTTGAGTTCATCTCAAACAGTGAGATCGCGAGAGAACAACGCATAGTTTTAAAATGTTTTTTTCTTCTGCAATCATAATGACAATCATAGTGTCATTTTTGCACGCATAGGAACTTAACGAACTTTTTTACTAAAATACCTACGTAAAATAAAAGTTTCTACACTCATCGGCATAAAAACGTCTATTGGTATCACCTTCTCGCTAACATTTTCCGTATTTATTGAGCTGCACTAAGAATTGAAACAAGTGATAGGACAAACTATTGCATCTGTTTACATTCTAGACTTCACGGCCTCTAGATCATTGACCTCTGAGTCACCTGCAGCGATGGTTTGAGGTAGGTCAGGTAGATAGTGTTTCGGCTTGTTGATGACCTGGATTTTAGATTGCCTAGACTTATTAATGACCATAATACTTTATTCTTTAGGTTTAGCCACCGTCTTAGTTGTTGTGGAGTTAAATAATGACATTTTATGTTACTACTGTATTTTGTGTCGTGGACTGCCGCTTTTGTTCTATAAGTATTCAACAAGGTTCCTCAGGCGCATGTCTATGACGAGTTGTGATAATTAAACTGCAAAAATATTGCCAATAAAATATGTGTTAATAATTCCTTTATTCGTATTCATTTTCTGAGAATGTGGATACATAACTAGTTGTTATTTCCTATTTATTCAATTCTAAAATACATTTGGATGATTAAAATTTTACATAAATTATGCGGAATTCACATCAGTGTTCACTTGTACAGTCACATTGCATATTAAATTAACTTGGACTTCTATGCTGGCCATAATAGCGGCAATTTTTCATATTTGGGTACCTTCCTAAATTTGTTTTGTACACTCTACGAATATTTAACATACCAGTATCGTTATTTACTGCTAACTACTACTTTTCGGCTAATTTACGATTTCTTATTTCGCCAAATCTTTTCCAACAAAGACATTAAGTATATATTGTGTTTTGACGCAAAACATAATTTTAAATGGCTACCAGCTTTTCGTGGTGATTTATCATCTATATTTGCAAATTCCCTTACCTTTGTAATACTTATTAATTAAACTATGCTATGATTATGTAAACGTGAAAGGTTGATTTAACATTTTTGCAATAACGACTTGCTAAAGAAGTGGTGTTGAATTGCGCAAAAATCGATATTTTTATATTCTACATTATCTGACAAGAAGGACGGACAAGATTTTTTTTATAATTTTCAAAGTGTCCAGAATCTTGATTTTATAAATTTTAAAGCCATTTTTACGTATACAATACATAAAGAGACTCCTTTTACATGTAGTTTTGTAATGTATAAATTACCTTTGGGCATTCCACATGGTGCCTTCGTTCTGGAGTTGTCCAGGAAATCCAAATCGAATCTTCTTGCAGGTGGGTATGTCAACGCCACATGTCCATACACGGATACCAGCACAACACTTAGCACGGCACAAATTAGTGTCACTTTTGGAAGAGCCATCGTCACTTTCTGTCACTTCACCACTTCGCTCACTCGAAACTAGTGCCACTAGCTGTTCCTCATTTCAGAGTTGGTTACGTCCTCATTGCCTTTCGAGGTTTTTATGACTTCTTCGACAATATTATCTTGACATTTTTTCGGTTGGTCTCTTTGTGTTTTGCTGATCTGTAACAAAAGACAAGAAATTGACATTTTTGTACTCATGTTTTTTTTATTTATAAGGTAAATAAATGTCATATTTTGTAACGCTTGTCCAGTATCTTTGTACAGTTTTGTCCAGTATCTTGTTCTTCTTTTCGACTTTGCTAATTGAACTATTTCAATTTAATAAAATAAATAAAAATAAAAGAAGAACAAGATAAATAGACTCTTTATTGAACTATTTACAGGATAATCATAAGTTATAACTAAATCTAACTAAATATTCTATGTAATCAATCTAAACATACATGAGCGTAGAAGAAAACGGAAGAAAAATAAAGATAGTATCATTATTACATAAAGATTAGACATTGGCCGAGTGAGCAGAGAACTACTTAAACAATTTCTCAATAATATAAAACAGATATAATATACAAGGCCATTACGTGTATCGTTGTAATCAAATCTATCGCCGCGTTGTATCAAAATTGTCATTCCATCTTACATAAACACGACTTTCTAAGAAAGTAGGTACAACAAACACTTGGCGAAGCGATAGCGGCGACGAAATTGATCCAATTTTCTATCATAATGATACGTTGTTGTACGTCAACGAGATCAACTGAGGAATTGGATGCCAATTACCTACAATGAGCCTACAATAAACACAAAAATTACTGACTATGTGCATGAAAAATATAAAAATACTTTCAAAAAGGATAAAAGCTAAAAGTTTTCACTTTAGAAATAACCTCTAATCTAGAAGATTTTCTTTTTATAAGACAGTTTTAAATTGAACTCTAAATGTAACTTAAATTCATTTTTAAATAACACAATTATCTGAATTCCTTTAAATAACAAATTTAATAAGAATTAGAAAACCGTTTATTTATCAATTCGAAGCATTTATTTACTAAATTAGCTTTAATTAAAATTTAAGATTTCAGTCGTAAATCACTATTAACTCTTTAGACAAATTGAGTGCCTGTCCATTAGTGTCCATATATTTTTTTAAATATTACATTATTCATTTAGAAATATGTATAAACATTACCTATATGTATCTTTCGCAAAATTAGTGTATAATTTCTGTCAATCATACTTGGAGTATAATCATCGGGTTTGAATAAATTTCACAATAGACCTTATATATTAAGCATTCACTTTCAAATACCTGTCTACTAACTACTTACAAGATGTTTATTGTACACTAAAACTAATAATGATATATTAAAAACTAAGTATACAATTAGAGCTAACACTATTAACGATAATAAAAACAAAAGGCGTGCAATTGTCAATTTTAAAAAAATGACTTGACCTTAACATATCGCAAAGGTGCGTGCCGTTTTACACCTAATTTCAACACTGTTAGAGATGAAATTATATTAGCAATGATGTGAAGAAATATTAGTGTGTTGGCTATCACAATAATAGGTTGTCTGTGTATCCGTCACACTCTACGGACGTAACTTTCACTCCGACAATGAGCGTCTCTTGTTATTTTATATTAACTTTTGTTTTCACTTCGCTTTTCGAAATAAGTAGCGGCAGACTAATTAGTAATTTGTGGTAGCGGCTGATTAATCCGAGGCGTGTGGTTCCGCCCTAAAGTAGGACCATATCTTATCCTCACGTGGCGTGGATGTCGTATGAAATTAAATTAATTACACTATAGGCCACAAAAGTAGCATTCCCAAGGTGGGTGCCGTCACGCAAGCGGTCGGTTATTAAACCACAGACAAATCTCAACATTTCAAGGTTATACGCTGTCCGGGCTTCGCGGCATCACAACCCCGAACACAACCGGGAACATGCGGATATAAGACAACGGTTAATTATTCTGTATCTCTCTTTTATTCGCCATGGAATCCTCTCTTGGTGGTCGTACGAGGTGACTAAGGGACATTATCCTTGGCAGCCTAATAGGGTGACAGAAAGACATTAGGCTAACAGAAAAGAAAAAGAAAGAGCTAATGTTATCAACAGGTTTTCGTATCCGAATTAATCAATCAAAAACAAAAAAAAATATGTCGACATTTACCAAAGGTCACAGAAGATATCCAATCCATGTTTCTATAGATATTGATCGTATCCTAAACTATAAATCAATGTTTGATCAGATTTTGTTCTAGTTTTCTTATGCAACTGTAATTTATTGTTTGAAGTTAGTTACGCCATTTTGTGAATTACTCTATTAGATTATCTGAAAACACAATCAATCCAGTGTTATTATCACTTGTTTGTTGAAAAGTGAGAGAAAATGACGGTCGGTTTTCCGCTGCAGAGCCATGCCCCATTGCTCAGACGCGCTCCGTTGCGACGACACACCGTTGTACCAACCGCTAGTTTGATATTTAAAAAAAAAAAGTTTGATATTTTCATATCAATAATGCGTACAGTCTAAATTGTTTTCATGTTACGACACGACTCGTAAGTGGAAAAACGCAGTGTATTTTTTTTACCTATAAGTACTTAAATCTAATAAAAGTAATATTGAGTGCAGCCTATTATTGAGAGCCAATGCAGCTTGACGTCGTAAATGCAGTTTCATCGACAAATATCAATAAGAAAACCGATAAATAAATCCATTAAATTATTGAATTGGATTGATTATATTAAAATCCTCATATTTCGTTTCACTTTATGTATTTATAAAAGATAAATACATAAAGACGACCTCGGTGGCGCAGTGGCAAGGTTCTTGCCAATGAACCGAGAGGTCCCGGGTTCGATCCCCGGTCGGGTCATGATGGAAAATGATCTTTTTCTGATTGGCCCGGGTCTTGGATGTTTATCTATATATGTATTTGTTATAAAATATAGTATCGTTGAGTTAGCATCCCATAATACCTAATATAAAAAAAAAATAAACAGTATATAGGTACCTACCTAATAGTCCTACCATAGATGTCCTAATAAATATATTATATATTGTATATTTATAACCAGGCAGTCGGACTAAATGTTAATGAATGGGTGGACAATACACTCGAAAAGTCGCGTCAGTTAACCTTGTCGCGTCGTTTACTAAGGGCCACGCAACATTACCAAGTTGCGCTCCGTTGCGACGACGGAGCAACTCAGCGTGGTGGGCATTCCTAAAGGTTTTGACGTTGACGTAGGTAAGTCGAAACTCCGTCCAATTTCTACGTTGTTCTGCGTGGCTCCGCCAACGGACGTCACCGTGGGTATGGCTCTTGACGTGTAATAATACTGGTCGTTCGAATGAAGCCTTATTCGAGTAAAAACTTCGATAACCAAACTAACTTTCCGGCTACCATCAACATATTATACATTTAATTACCTACGTACAGTAACAAGGTAAACAACGAAAATCAAATTTCGTTCTGTCACCTTATTCACAGCAAATATTATTACAGGGAGGCGTCAAGCGGGCTCCATAATATCGCAGACCAGTTCGCCAAATTTTGGTGGATTCCTTATACATTGCTGGTTTTTTATTGCGGAAAATAAAAGCACTCATACTAACTACGCAATGTTCATGCAACCGCGTCGACATCTGTCCGAGTTCGGCGATAGTGTGGCAGAAAGAGAAAGTTGCCACCTGCAGCGTGGTCACTATCAACAGCGGTTACTTCATTCGATTTTATGAGGTACTTTCAACAGCACATAAACCTACCCAAATTCATTGCAAACTCGCCTCTATTACCGCGCTGTATAGAAAGTTCGTGGAGGGTAACATGATGTGCTGTTTGCTATACTGATAATACCCTTACTTACCTTATGAAAAAATACATTACTTAACACATATTATCTGGTCTTCACAGAAGCTCTGTGCTGTGCTCTGCTAAATGAAGCTAAGTTTCGAACATTAGAATATCGTTTGTCAAAAATATAAGTAACTAGATGTTGCCCGGGGCTTCGCTCCCGTGGAAATTTTGAGATAAAATATAGCCTATAGCAATCTTGGATAATGTACCTTTCTAATGGTGAAAGAATTTTTGAAATCGGTTCGGTAGTTTCGGAGAGTACCCGCCTCAAACATACAAACTCACACGCTTAACTCTTTATAATAATAAAGTACCTATTTCATACAAAAGGAATTTTTTTGGTTGTTCAAAACTTAGCTTAGAACAGCTTCCGTGGAGCTTTGTGAGTAATTTTTTTATAAAATCATTAAAAAACGATTTGACGACCGGCCGCCTGTCTCCCGACCTCCCCTATCTGTATAATGTAGTATTTATTGTTACAAATTTGTGTCGCTTCTCTATTATGTATGTATTGTTATAAATTTGTGTCGCTTCTCGTGTCCTCTCTTCACATACAAATCTTATTAGATGTTCGTTCAGTTTGCATAAACAATTAGAGTAACATTGAAATACAACAGCCTGTTACAACGAACGACGTTGTCCAAATACCATTGTTATGTAAACGAGATTTCAAAGCAAATAAGTGTGGGTGATTCTGTATGTTGTTATCTTGTTATTAATTTTTAATTCAGTCATCATAAAGATATTTCTGTATGATTCTAGTCTAGTACTTAGTTGTAATTAATAGTCATGTCTGATGCCTTTACTTTAGGCGACTTGAATAAAATCTGACACCAGTGTTAGCAATAATACACTCGATATGGTGATAATGATGAGGGCCCAGACCCATTGCTCCGTCGAACCCGTTGCGTCGACGTAGCGCGTTGCTTTTCAGTTTTTTTTCCACCTCGGGACATATAAGTAAAAACAATGCCACAATTAAAATTCTCATTTTGACATTTTGCTCATGACAGATATACTCAGTTTTTCTTCTAGAATCTATACTTAGCACAAATCAAATTGCTGTAAAGAAAATAATTATCCATAAGATCATGCTCAAACATTACGCAAGAAGGCATCTGCATTAGCAGTTCACAGTTTGAAGGCGTTGTGTTGTGATGTTGCCCGACCGGTTAGAAAGAGACGTGACGAACCAATCTGAAGATAATTCTTCAAATTGCTGGCCGTTTATCATGTCAAGACACTTATGGCCTTGTTGATTGGTGCTGGAAGTTGAGGAACGCCCGAGGCCCTGTATACTATGTATAGTAAATTCTTTTACAAAAACATTTGAGTCTTGTGAAAAGAAATGTAAGCGATTAACTTATAAATTATGCATACAATATGTAACTTACTGAAGTATGATTCTTATATTCGAAAGCACAATCGCCAACGTCCATACCACGTTGAAAACACCGGTTCTCGTCCGATCACCGAAGTTAAGCAACGTCGGGCGTGGTCAGTACTTGGATGGGTGACCGCCTGGGAACACCACGTGATGTTGGCTTTTTTGTAAATTAAAATAAATTGTACCTACATTGTCTTCGCTCATTCTCGATATTATTTTTATTTTATAACTTTCACAGCAAAACCGCTGATCCATTTTTTTTATTTTGCTATGTATAGTATATTGTTGTTAAGAGAATAAGTAGTTTAAAGTCCGAATAAAAAATTAAAAATATAGGTTTTCAAATTTGTACTTCCAGAGACCATGGAAAAACTTTGAAAAACCCAGTTAAGACTATTAACAGTGTCGTAGTCGTGACAACGAAAAACAGCAATAATGTGCCGATTGACAAATCTTTTCTCATGCTTTTTGAGACCTTGTTTCATTCCCGTTTTCCCATGCCCATAGTGTTTATGATGAACTCGATTGTTACCAAATCTAATTGCTGCTAAGCTCTATGGTTAGAATGTCATCCATCTTCTTTAGTATGCTAAAGGAAAAACACTATTGATTGAACGATGTCGATATAATTTTTAATACCTATATCTTGAACGATAATTTCAATACCTCTCACAGAATCCGATATGGTCTAGTGGCTAGGATACCTGGCTCTCACCCAGGAGGCTCGGGTTCGATTCCCGGTATCGGAAGTCCTTTTTTTTATTTTTTTTTCTCAAATTTCTGTTATGTATGAATTATTTAAATCTAAAATTACACACAATATTTTATGAATATACTGAAACCCTGAGCGAGATGGATGAAAATTACCAAAACATCTATATTTGTTTTCCTGATCTCGACGTTCCTAACAAATTTACAAATTTCAATGATAATTGACCTACAACATCCTATAAAAAATGAAATTTATCTTCATTAATTATATATGCAACGCCATCTATCGGCGAGTGGCAGTAATTAATTGCAGAATAATCGCAATTTTTATCCGCGTACATAGAGTCATTCTCATAATTTATGATTCCGCATAAATTATGAGAATGACTCTATGTACGATTTCTTAAATGGGATACTAATTTATGAGCCACGTTAAATCATACTGCAACAGCTGAGAAAGTTTCTATTAAAATGTTCGAGTTCATCCACCAGAGATTTGGAATTTAGAACTTTTTAATTGTATTTGGATTCAAATACATTTTGAGAAAGTTACCAAAGTTTTTGGGAAAGTTACATTCTGTCATTCTGTAGCCATATACAGAATCTTTTCATGGACGAAGTATTTGGTTTATAGTTCGATAAATAAAAGCACTAACAAACTACGCACTGGTCGTTCATTCGCGTCGACTTTGACCGAGTGTAGCCGGGATAAGCTATGGAGCTAAGCTACAAAGATATATCGTATCCAATATATAGTATCCAATATGTATAGTATCCAAATATGATAGACACGTAGTCCTGCTAGTTTTTAATAAGGCATCGCCAAAGCGTTGCCATCAAAAATTAAAAAGACTCATTTGAGTGTTCCCCTCCACGGAAATCTTTAGTAAAAGGCGAAAGATTTATGCGTGTTGAAGGGAAACCAGAGATGATACATAAACTGAAAAGAGCGGTGACCCCATCATTTTTAGAAACATTCTGATAGCGCGATGCAACAATATAGGTTTTAGGACACTGCCATCTAGTGACGTAGAAATGAAATTTCAACTTCAACATTTGAAGACACATGAGACGAACTACTAGTCTGAAGTAGTAATTATCTACATCGGCCGAGCGGAAACAGGTAAACTGTTATGTCAGATGACACTATCGTGCGTAATCGATCTTACACAGCGCATCGATTTATTACTAAATCGATCATAAACATTTAATGCGTCACAGTATTTTCATTACCGTTTTTTTTTTAAATGTCAAAGACAAATGTCAGTAAAAAGTTACTTATATGAATAAAAATTAGGTCAAATTACATACCATAGCCCGTAGTAGGGGCGAATTTGCAATGCACTTGTTGAAGTTCGGTTGTCTGTACAATGTTTGCCATCATGTATGATTAATTATTAATACTTATAAATAAATATACATAATAAATACCCAGAATTTAGGTACCAAAAAAGCAGTCAAGCAAGAATACAAAATGGCTTCCATTCCGATTACCATAGACAAATTAAATGCTTCTACATAATTTCTCACGGTAACTGGCACATGAAATTTTTAATTGTGTAATCTTTATTTATATGTGTGATGGTCGGTCACACAATCAAACTGTATTGCTTTAAAATTGTTAATTAAAACTACATTGGGCAACTGTATTACGTGTATACAACATAAATCGATCAAATCAACGATCGACTACAGTTTCTCGATTCTCCTTTACGATTTTCCCTTACGTAATAGATCATTGTTTTTGACTCTACGGAAATAAACAATAAAATTTTATAACCGTGGTAACGTTCTTTTATACCGTACTATTAATATTTATCAAAGATCGAATGCGTTGCTATTGTATTGTAATGTAATAAAATCTAGATAAAATCAGATGCTATCAACTGCACAGAGTAAAGATGACAATTTGAAGGCATTTTCTAACTTTTACGTCGAAATAGAAAGTTCTCTCGTTCGGTTTCATTCAATTTTTCTCGATTATTGTTATAACATTCGTAATATTTTCAGCACTTATTATATAAATTTTGATTCAGTAAAGGATTTTTTTCAGTACTGGATGCGTTTTTCATCGCTGTCATTGCTGGGGCCGGAATGGTCTGCACGATTAAGAAATGTATTTAAAGAGAAGGGATATCTTACCTTAACTAATACATATATATATCCTCGAATTGTGTTCATTTGTAAAGAACAATATGATATACTATAAGAAGAAAATAGAATTTAGAAGTAGTCAAAGAGATTTTTATAAATATGATTTACATTTGCCTAGTGTAAATAATGAAACATACAAAAAAGTGCATTTATTAATGGAATCAAAGTTTTTAACCATCTACCAATAGATATTAAATCTATTTCTAATTGCCAACAATTTAAACAGAAACTAAAAAAATGGCTTTTTACAACAAGTATTCTATGATATAAATGAGTATTTTAATTATGATACTAAAAGAACAATAAAAAACTAAGATTTCTATGGTTATATCTAAATGTAATTTTATTAAACTTAAGATAATACTATAAAAATATAATAAATTGATAACTTTCTTATTGGAAAATATTGCATGCCTGGAAAGGGCAATCTGTTGAAACTCTTACTTATATTTACCATTCTTGTATGTATGTACATGTACACAGATTTTGCAATAAATGTTTTTGACTTTGACGACAAATGTGCTAAATAATACATAAATTATTTTCTACTAAAATAAAAGTAATAAGTCAAATATGAATTCTATAAGTGTACTAAAGTGAGTCCTGATCCACTTTAAATATTTTTTATTAGAATGTAATCGTATTTCATATTGTTTTTTAAACATTTTTTTTTAATATTACTTTTTTAAACAGCACGATATATCTACTGCGCTTGCGATACATATACTAACCATCGATGTTGTTAACTTAGATTCCTATTGTTCTTATAATAATAAGAATGTATTTAATACTACATTTTTCAACTTAAGACTGAGAAGAATGTGAATATGATGTCATATCATTTGTTTGTTATCGATAGCCTAAAACTAAAATGCTTTCTTATTACGTTCCAGAAATACTAACAAAAACAGTCTACTTTCTCGCCACGCAGTTATCAATATAAAAAATTAACTAGCCAAATTTGCGGGACAAGAAAAAGTTTCTATTACTCGATTGAGATAACTGTGGACAAGATGGTTACAAAATCGAAAGAATTATCTAATTCGGTCACGGTAGGAACTATTGTTCTCTCAGGTCGATCGCAAAGGGCCAAAAAAGTTGTCGCAACTGCGGTGGTGATCTTGAGTGGTTTTTGTTGCTTCACGCTTTTCCTCACCACGTACACCATTGCAGAAATCTGACCACCAAGTGGGTGAAATAGGCGGTCAGATGACCTGGTGTCTATTATCTTGACTTTAAGCCAAAACCGCTTAATCTTCAAAGGTAACTCTTATCGACACACAATAAGAGCTACTGTTGAGACACGATAACGGCGTATCGTTGGTGAATTTACACTCTTTGTGAAATCAGAGATAGATATTGGACAGAAGATGATTTCCACTATTATTAGAACATTACAGAATTGTGAAATTAGGTACTACGTGTTTCTGTTAAAATGCAGAACGTTTTAATAGCGTTATGTGCTGTAAATTAATAAAGTTACAACATTATCTCTTGTGCCTCTGAGTTGCTTTCATCTCAGTATATTTGGGGTTAGTATTCCTAGTCATTATGTTCTAATACATCCAACGATGTGACTGACTTCAAGTCCTTGATGTTGTGACGCAAGAAATATGTAACAACGCCATCTATTGACACAAAATGAATTTAGTTCCATATTGTGAGCTATTTTCACATTTCGTCTTGCAAAATCCAGTAATAGACCATTGTGCCAGTTTCATTTTATCAGAGTTTAATTTAATGTTGTCTAATTAATACTTGCGATAGAGTACTTAAGAGACAATGATCAACAAAACAACACAAGAAAAGGTCTGAAGGTCGATGCGAACAAATATACCATTAGCTCTTTCCCAGGCACTTCTTCTCATAGGTCATTGTTATTTATGTTCAATATTCGACCTTATGACTTACGCAATACAGGTAGGCTACAATGACGGAAGCTATACCCTTACCTTTTTGCGGTTTATGCAGATATAAATGAAATTATACTTTATTTACTCTACAATCAAGATTGAAATTGAATTGCAACCTATAGTTCCTATTGAAGTACTTCTTTGTGTTTTCAATTTTGAGATGTAACCCATTGTCATAAAGGTTATGGTGAATGCAAAATGAGACTTGCAAATGACGACGAAGAGCTGGCTCGAATCGGTTCTCCATGATCGTTTCAAGCCATTGACAAGATTCTACACTGTTTTCGCTGTTTCACGGTTGCATAGTGGTAGACAAATTGATATTATTGCATGACCAATTTTGCATGCAGTTGGATTTAAAATACAAATACGTAGTTACGAAATAATACTAGGTACTAAAATAAATAGGCTTATAACATAAAAAGTTAGGCCCCAACAATTTTCAATCGTAATTTTGAAATTTTGAGTAAAGGTCTTTATGAAGAATATTATCTAAAATAGTATATAAAGAACATAGTTATCACATACCTATATCTATAATGGTAGAAGGAAACAATATTTTTTTTCTAACTTCATGAGTTTTGTCCGGGAATTAAGTTTCTAAAACATCTAGCTGAGATAATAATATAAATTATAATCTACATTAAATGTCTGGAATGGATAGTTTGAAAACTTTGTATATGACTAAGCGTAAATGAATGAGTGACCTTACTTTCTGCAACTGTATATTGTAGTAGTTATTGCGGAGTTGAGAGCCGTTCATAGTGACTTAACCTCAAAATTAACATCAACAAGTGTTTCATTCCTTGACATTCGATCATTAATTATTCACGATGACTCAACGTCCTTGAAACACTAATTAATAATTACGTTACTAGCATTCATTGCATAACATCTTTGAAAATAAACAATGAAGATTTTACTCACGTTATGAAAAACTTGGCCAATGTTGTTGCAATAAGGAGTATCTGCTGACACCCACTAGATGGCGTTAAACAAAATTGAAACGCGCAGTCAAGATTTTTTGCGATTTAGTGGGGTCGAATGTGAGTTACTTCAACGTTATCTCTGGTTTCCCTTCAACACGCATAAATCTTTCGCCTTTTACTAAAGATTTCCGTGGAGGGGAACACTCAAATGAGTCTTAATTATTTTTGATGGCTTCACTTCGGTGTAGCTTTATTAGATCTTGATATAATGAAACGTATATTACACGTATGAATTGATAGTACATAAATATATCTACAGATAGTAGATAAATATATCTACTTAATTACCACGAAATATAAAGAGACATTTTGTTTTTACTCTCCTGTGTTAAGTATCTATTCTGCATAAAAATAATAAGTACTTATATTATGTGGTACTTATGATCCGAAAGGAAATTAAATCGTGCTTGTCTTGATGTATGTGGTATTTGGGATAAATCCTGGTATAAAATAAAAGTGGGTCGTATTTATTACCTGTAAATGTCTACAAACGTCTTAGTTTGTTTCTTTGACTATAAACATAATTTTCTATGAGAGTCTAGGCAGGTACTTTATGTGTATGGATTGTTAGAAACGGACGTACGAAAACAAAACTTTCCAATTGACGCAATACTACGCGTAGAAATGTGAGGAGGATGTGCGATTTGTTTTACTTGCTAATTCGTGCTAAAATGCCCAATCGAATTGTTAATGAATTGGTAATATACTAATGTAATTAGAGAAATATTTAGGCACATCAATTTCCGAAAATAATCTCCTCTTGTCCTAACTCTTATAACTACCATTGTCTATATATATTTATATATATATATATATATATATATACATATATATATATATATCATAAGAAAGGACTATACAATATATAAGTACTAGCGTTATAGCGATTATAACCTGGAATAACGATGTGTTTAAGGTTATATTCTATCCGTGTACCAAATTTCATACCAATAGGTCCAGTAGATTTTGCGGAAAAGATTAACAAGCATAGGTACACACATACATCCTCGCAAACTTTCGCATTTTTAATATTAGTAAGATAGTCATAATTTGTTAATAATCTGTGGTATTAACAATTAATCCTGTAATTATTAATAAGTTATAATGATAATGTATGCATCGTTATTATAACCAATTAAAACAAAAAATATATACAATAGGTTTGTATATTTAATTAAACTAATTTCTAATTTGAATATAACATCACGACACGACGGTTCATATTGGCATTATATTTTAATGAATGCCTAAAATTAAGACCCAACCAAGAAGCGGTGGTGGTGTAATCGTTAAGACCAGGTTTTCGAATCCTACTCGTGCCACATGAGTTTGTATACCAATCCGACTCATGTATAGTAAGTTTTCATCGACTACCACTTGCTTCCGGTGAAGGAAAAACATCGTGAGGAAACTTGCACACTTGTTGATTATTAACTTGTGTGTGAAATGGAGAAGGCAATGGCGAACCACTCCATTAATAATGCCAAGAAAGTTGTGTACGTGTGTTCACGTCCATGTAATGACCACGACCCTCAGCCGTGAGGAATACGACTATGAAGAAAAACTTTACCAACACTTCTACCGAAGTGTTGATGATATATCATACTATGATTCAATGTTGCATATACAATCGCTAATTCCAATTTGAGTGCATAGTTCACGTCAAATAGCATAGTCATCAAATCATCGTGGATTAATCCCACGTGGCTTCGTGTGGCAACACTGCCTTGACTCCATTCATGCGATTCATGCTTTTGAATTTGACAAACGAATGAAATAAATAATAATTATATTTACGTATTATTAATTGAATTAAAACAATAAAATAAATAAGTAAATAAATAAATAAAATACTTTCTGTTCAAAACAGAAACTTAACTGGAAAAAATATGCTTTTTTTTAAATAAATTAAATTATCCAAACTCACAGCTGTCACTTTTTTTGCTTGCGTTTATGAATAAAAACGTAGATGCGGGATAACAATTATAGCAAATTTAATTTTTATTCTACGTTGACTGCTGCCAATTCATGTCGCATAATTTTCCTAATAACGAAAACACGCAACGTATGTTTTCAGCACTCAGAAAAATCAGAATAAAATTGTTCAGTTTATCCAGTATTTTTAGTTATTTGATTTTCTTATTCAAAGACTTAATTTAATAAATAATTAATTAACTTGAAGTCACTAACATAATACGACTTTTAATGTATACATTAAAAATCGTTCTTTCTCAATTACAAACAAAAAAAATTTCACGAAGCATATTTGCGGTCTATAAAGCAAAATTATGATTTTTAGCCGACTTTCTTTAAAACTAATTATGTTACGCTTTCATCTCTCAAGTAGGCGATCACGGCCTACAGGTGACACACATTACCTATGATCTTCAAGGTCGGTTACATATTGACAAATGACTTGTAGGCTTGTAGGACACCCATTTCGCAAGTTATTGTAATGTCTTGCTGTAAATAAGTTAAGGACTTCGGTCAAACCACATATAAGACGATCATATAAAAAAACAATGATCATAAGCTCACCACGAACGAAACATACAAACACGTAGCACGTTACTAACGTCCATATGCTGTCTCTGTTTCCCATATGTACCTACGCATCGTGTAAAAAAAAGAAAGAACATGTTGTGTTGTGTATTTTATGAGGGGGTCTCTGCTGTTGATTAAATTTGAAAAGGGAATAAAATATTTTTAATTTTCCTTGCCGAGTGAAGTATTTTCAGTAAAATCCTTGTAATATACATATCTGATATCACATAATATCATAAAGCGCAAACATTGGTAAAATCAAATCCTTTTCTCGACTTTTCCTCAATACACGGCAACAATTCAAAAGCATGAAAAAAATTTAAAAAACAGGAGAAAATGTATGTTACACTTCAGAAATATCGTTTTTAATTCCAGTGTAAAAAGATAACAAATCGTCTAATTTAAAAAAGTTCCGCTATCCGCCACCCACAGCGCCACTAGTCTACAGATAGATCACGTACTATAATGAGCAGATTGGGCATTTTGATTAACTTATCTACTTCAATGATGGCGTGACAAAAACTATTACATTTATATTACGTGGCGATAATGTGGCGTTAAAATGATAATTAGGATCTAGTAAGACACGTACTTCAATTTCACAGTGACTTTGCACCTGAGATAATAAGATTTTTTCAGCCCATGACATTATATTATCATCTAAGGTTTAGGTAACAGGGCGCAATAAAATATTTAATAGAATGTCTGTAATATTTTTCTACTACTAATTACTATGTAAATATTACTCACAATATGACCTTACCACCATTTATATAACATTCATGGCCTGCCCGCGACTAGGCATATTTGCAAACAAAACAAATAAGCGAAAATGGAACCTATTTCGTATTGTAATAAGTTTGTATGAGATTTCCTTAAATTTGTGTATTTGTAAATAATAGTAATTATTTGGAAGTATTATTAAGTGTTGATAACCTAAATAGTACTTACCTAATTATAATTACGAAAAAATATACAAAAAAAAATTGTGGAATGTTTAAGACAGAAAGAAATAAATATACAGATAGGTACTTACTTATTTTCTTATTCCATGAAATGATCTGAAACAGAAAAAAACATAATTAGTATTTTAGATGTCCCCCTTCTCTTACATTCCATCTACATAATTTTAAATTAATATGTGTAAAATATTTACTTAAAAAATACCTCCGTACTGTATCCTACTTTATGACATTGAAATTAGTTCTTTAACTTTTCTAGGGCAGCAACTATTGGCCAATAGATGGCGTTAGAAGCAATTTACATAAAATTACGCAATCTCTCACGACACATGCAGTCGAAATCTCTCAAGGTGGTATTTAGCGGTCTCTTTACTATTTACGATCGAAGACAATCGTAGATTCCACTGCGAAATGTGGGCTGACTGGTATATCAAGTAGATTTCATTGTTTAGAGACGAGATTTGCATACGCTTAATTTCGTAATAATCGCCTATGGCGTATTCAACAGGTACCATACAAGTCAAAACCTTGAAATCTATTTGAGGATTACAGGAATTGAATAAAATTGGGAAAAAAATTGGCAAAAATAATTTGCCCCGGGTGAGGATCGAACTCACGACCTTAAGATTATGAGACTTACGCGCTGCCTACTGCGCTACCGAGGCCTGTACAATTCGTGTCGAAATAGGTCATCAGATACTTTAATATGCTACTCATATATGCTAAACATATACCGAACAAGAAACAGACGAACTGACATGTCCATTCCTATTCTCGCGTCTCTATATCTCACGTAACTCAACTTTCACTTAATTATGTCGTGTTAAACGCTTCACAGTCCACACCTATAGTTTGACTGGTTCAGTACGTTTGCTTATAGTATAGATAACCTTCGATTGCAAGAAAAATAGCCTACCGAATCGAAAAGAAAATTAATAAAAAATAAGCAAACAAGTTTTTAGCTTCAATCTTCATTGTTATTACAATTAGCAAATTCGTCGAAATCTGTTTTGAAATCTGAAAATGTATAAATCTATTCATGTTATTCCATAGATAGGCCAATTTATTTATACATAGATCTAAAATGTATAAATTGAATCACCGACACCGACAGCGGACTTCCATTTTAGATTCCCGCCATTTTTGGACAACGCTATTTTGGTATCAAACGGTATTTAGATTTAGCAATTTTAGTCATCGTTCTAGAATGTACAGTGCACAAGCCTCTGGCAATTTTTATAGCAATTTAACGGGTTCCATATAATCAGAACCTTTCTAAAATTGTAATCTGTGGTTCCTATCCAATATACATTTATCCAATATTAAACATAAGTAAAATTTAATGATATGAGGGACACAGATGACATAACCCCAGAAGTACGCAAAAAATATATATAAAAAATTGGAAAATCGCACGATTTCCCTACTAATAGTAGGTATAATCAAGTCTACTTAATTAAAAATATAAGTGCGAGACGAAAACGGAGCAACGGTTTTGCATCGCTTTAAAAGTGTAATGTAAATCACGTTTGACTTAAAAAAATATATTTCTTATTATGAATTCTACTTGTGTTCGCCAAGACGATTATAAAATGAAAAAAATATGCTCAAGTTCACCAACCAACGGCGTCTACGACGGAGTTTGAAATTTTGAATATCGAATGCATAAATGTATTATTTTTTTTGCAAAAAGTGGCCAAACAACTACGGTTTTGGGTTCAAACACCGAGGTATTCTGCATAAAAAATAAGAAAACAGAGAGGCAGTGTATAATTTTCTATACTTTGGCAAACGATGTTATTTTTTGTACAATTAAGCATGATTATAAAGCGTTCTGACGCCTACACCATTGCGTGTAATGACGTAATGCCTCATAATATCGTAAATGTGTAACCTAGTATAATAATTGTTGCGGAACAACCGGAGAAAGTATGACGTTAGCCCTTCATGAAGAAAAGAGGTTTTGTGTTCATTTATTTAGTTTTGTAAGGGCTTAGTAGTCTCTATTATTATGATCACACACACAAACATTCACTTGTATAAAGAAATTTAAAGGTACAGTGTTGGAAAGGCTTAGTAGTACTCTCGTTTTAACGTTTTCCCGGTTTTTTCCGCCGCCATAGAGCGTCGGGGCCCAGTGTCCGCTTTCTTACTTTTTCTTCTCCGCTTTGAACAGCTTCGGCATCCTTAGTTCTTGGAGTCATCAGGTGGAGGTTCCCTACGTTATTTGATAGTTTATGCAAAAAGTTGCCAAAGCGGCGACATTATAACCCTACGTACTACTAAATACATAGGAATGATTCCTGGTCAGTAATAAAGAAAAAAATGTTTTATTAAAACGATAGACTTCACAAATAAACTCTAGAATCTGAATTTCTAAACTACCTATTCTCCTTTAACAATGAATTTAACATAGATATAAGAACATTATATTTGTGGAATTTTATTAATAATATAGAAGAAATTTTCTATCTTTTTTTTAAAGTTTTTTTATATATGTATAAGAAAAAAAAAAGTAATGTCGAGAACAACGCCAAGTCAAAAGATTTGTGAGAACCCGATGACGGGGCACGCAATAAAAATGAGTAACAAGTTTACAACACGAATGTTTGTATTAGTAAGCTATCATTTATGAAGACATTCTCACTATAGCTATTATTCAGTATCAGTGTTGTGCGTGCATGAAATGATACAATACATCGAGGAACTTCGTCGATGCCATTCGGACAGGGATTGATGGTTTTCTGTTTTTTGTTGTTTATTTTCCATGAATTATACCATCTATTATATTTGCGTCGCAAAAAATTGTTAATGCCGAAGAATTTGAGTGCAGAAATTAACGACGCGAGCGCTCACTCGCGTTGTTTCGTTTTCCAATTTTCTTTTTTTTTTTATAATTTTTTACACACTTGCTTCATCGAAAGGTCACAGAATTTAATTAATTTAAACACATTTTCTTTTAACTAGTCAACTTGTAATATGCATGCTACCTATTCTAGTACTGTTAAAAGAAATTCAACTTTATAATTTAATAATAATAAAATTTTAAGTGCTCATAAAACAACAATTACTCATAATATCATAGGGACTATTGCAAAGAAAATTTTCTGTAATTGTCTACCTATTTCTTTTTAGGAAGTTTGGTCTATTTACATCTGTCTGATATGCATCAAAACATCTTGTTCTCAAAAACATTTCATACAGGTAGTAACTTCTTCCTATTCCACCTTTTCTCCCAATTTATTTGTGCTCAAGCACATAGAGTATTGGACTAGCAGCTTGAAATCTAAAGTGTACGCTCCACTGATATTCAGCTAATGATAGGTATTGTACCCTGTCCAGTTTTTGCGAGGAGCCATCACATCATCGGTTAGATCATGCAAGGTCGTCTACCGTGATTGTTGGGTATAATGTGGCAGTTGTGTTTCGATTCTGTAAGAGACGTCAAAAAACTCACGTCGGATTCCACGCGGATATGGCTAATGTGTATTCTGTAAAACTCACTCGAGCACACTAGCGCTACACTTGCGGGTGCGTCGGTGAATTGAACTATTGGAATGCTTGAAGTTAAATTCGTTATAAACGATGTTAAAAGGACCCAGACACTCTCCACATATCGGTATTAAAATGTAAAATGAAATACACCTGATACGCATAAGTTACTGAAAGGGAGCCAAGTTTTATATTTAATAACAATACTACGGTCGAATTTTGGTTGAACGTAATTGTAAAATTTTTAGACGTTGACACCACCAGCCATTTAATTAGCAAACCAGCATTAAATTTAAAGATCGTTAAAGACATAAACCTAAAACAAAAATTAATAATGCAAACATCCCAAAGATTACCTGACTTGTCCATTAAGCGTCAACAAGACTTAAAAAATCGTAAGTTCGTGATCCATTACCCCGAATGAGTAAATAGCAGTATGTTACGATAGCCAAGGCGGCTTGAATTTGCAGACTACATTTACTGAAATTAAGTCTTATAAAAAATAACTCTTCATTGTGTCAGACAACGGTGTAGTGTATACAGCCAAGTTTTACTTTTTCACTCCCTAGATCAGCCTATCTATCATATTGTGTATTTTATGTCACATTCTTAGTACATTTTGCAGACCGTACACTTAAATGATGATGGGCGTTCAGTTTTTTTTTATTTTTATATAATTTAAAGCAGTTTGAAAAATGTGCATTTCTTCGCACTTGGTAGTCATTATTTCAATGTTGCCAATATTTTATCCTGTCAGAATCGTCAGACAGCTAAATTAAAAATACTCTTAATCATTTTTCATAAAATTCGATGGGAAATTTTACAACTCAAATTAGTAATAATGCAAAAATAAATACTTGAATTTGTATTTTAATGATGGTCAAGTTGATCTTCTTAGGGCACACAAGTATATTAACATAGTATGTGATACAAGGTTGGTTTTAATGGCTAGCCCTTATAAGGTTCAAAGCTATCATATATAGGTATGTAATGGGCACAAATATTTCATTCGATCAGTTAATTCGAGTTTATACCTATATTATCACACCACAGGCACAGGCTTTGCAAATGGCTCCAAAGAATTGAATTTTCGAGTTGCAATTTGTTTCGATTTTTCCTTCACTGGAATCTAGTGGATGGTGGTCGACGATAACTACCATATTCAGTCAGATTGATTTACAAACTACATATGCCACGAGTAGGATTCGAGTCTTATTTTTTTCGGTATATGGGCTACCTTACCTCTAGACCACCATTGCTTTTATTTGTTTAACTATTTATTTTATTTTTCAGTTTCCGCGATTATAAATCTTGTAAGTAATAATATCGATGCCGCTGGCAATCAAAGAGCTGACGGACCTTCAAGTCACGAACGGGGATGGTCTCTTATGGTGTTTTATATTAAAATATTCCACTTTATATCCGTATCGTGTCTAATTGTTGACTATTATAACGCTATTATAAAGAACATGCACGATTTTGATACGAAAAATAACAGAATTCGACACGAAGTACAATCGTTCATTCCGAAAGGAATGTAAATAGTTTTATTTATACGTTAAAAATGGTATAATTCTTAAATTTGTTAATTATTTACTTTATTCTACTGTGCTTTAGGTTCTTGGGGGTGATTTTTAATTAATTCATAAGGTTATCAGTATCATATATTTAATTTCAGTTCTTGTATAATTCGTTTTTAGGCTTTACTGATTACACGCTTTAGGATAATATTTTGGCAAATAAATAATATTTTAAAAAATAATTGAATCACTTTAGTAAGATTGTATACATTATACAATCTAACAAGCCTTATAAGTAACAATACTGTCAGTTATCAAATGAATCAGCAAATACTATTTCACATTTAGGTACATAGTACATACCAACACCAAATAGTAGGTACACAACAGTTATGAATCACAAGAAGGAAAGTTAACTTGACAAGTTCGTACGAAACCTGCACAAAAACTGGGCTAATTAAAGTGACACAATTTACAACCATTTTTTCCACACCATGCGTTCTGTAAAGCAGTACTGTACAGCAAAGAAAATCAATTAACTCGTGTATACAGACATTGCGAAATGAAATTATTTTGTTTGTAGTTCACATGGCCTTAGTGGTAGTGTTTAGTGAGCTTTAGCTTACATGGCTTGCATTATTATTAAACTACTTCTAATTGTAACTAGCCTGCTCCTGTCTATGTCCTCTCTCGGTTGACTATAAGGCACTACATGGGATAAGTCCGCCATTGATTGTAAAACATATATACGTGATTTGTGATCTTCAAGTGTCTGAAAGTAACATAGGTATCTATTATGTTAGATTATGGAGATCGAGTATGTCATGCACACTCAAATGGTCAAACCGGTGGCGGCGTCGTGGTTCGGGTCGGAAGGTTCACTCACGCGTCAACTCGTGAACGGGTGTTGGTCAGCTCGATCTTTTATTAAAAGTATTTTTTATTCGGTTAATGATGGTTTTACAAAAATGTTTATCTACTTCAGGCTATTACCCAAGTCTGTTTAGTCACACAAAAAAACACTTTTAAGCCCGGGAAGCTTAAAAATATGTACGATCCTGAACTTCTGGTCTAAACAGAAAAAAAATCCGTTCAAAATATCCTTAGCTTAATAGCTACACATAGACTAAATCCTTGTAAACTTGCCATTACTTTAGTTCCATTACATTCCACCTTAGTAGTACTGGCGTAATTCAAATTCTTAAGTGATATATTGCGTAAATTGAAACATATTTGCTTGTAATGACTAACGTTTCATGTTGTAATTGAAATGTGCCTAAAAGCGCCTAAAAACTGAATGGTCAATTTACTAATTAAGGCTATTTTAATTAAAATAAGTAATAGGCAATTAAACGCGTATATATTTCCTCCATAAGGCCACCACAGGCAATATTGCTTCATATTAGGTGATATTCAATATAAATATTTTATATTGAACATAGATTAATATAACTATTTTACAACAATTTATTTCGTGAACGCTAGTTTTGTTATTTGACATTTAACAATTTATTTTTAGTTGAACTTGGCTTGGTAACTAATTTCATTGTCGGTCCTTATAACTGTCGATCATTAGTTTCTACTAAAATGCATAAAATCAGTGTTATGTATGTGTTGTAAGTAATGACAATAATTACAGTATACTAGAGTGTATAGTAGAGTGACCACGCATGGGGCAGTGCCCGGATACTATCAGTGACACGCGGACAAAAAACCTGTTCCAAGCACACAATAGGGTTGCCAAAAATACATTATCAAATACAAAAGAATTTGTTATGTTTTGCGGTCATTTTTATTTTCAACTCTCGACTATTCGGCGATATAAGATCATGGAACAGGACATCAAATCAAATTAGAAAATAATTAATTAAGCAGTTTATATGTGAGAATGCTATAACGGTCGTCAAGGTTGATAAGCGTTTCATTGGTTTGACAACTAAAGATGCCGAAGATTTTGCTAAGTGGAAACAAAAAAGTAAGAAAGCCTGTGCTGTACTTAGATAAGAGAGAGAGAGAGAGAGAGTCAAAGGTCCAAACTATTACATTAAAATTGATTTAATAAGATACTATTCCGATTGTGATGAAAATAAATGCGGTAAGGAAGTCAATAACTGTCTGACTGGCTGTCAATATTAAAACAGTAACATTTAACTTCTGTTATTGTTGTAGTATTATCATATTGGCTTTACCAAAGTATCAAAGAGTGTGCCTAGCTGTGAACACAGCATACACACATAAACCTACAAAACAGTTGTCACAGAAACATCCAGTCAAACCAGACGCTGGAATTCCTATTGATAACTCGCGTACAATTCACAGGTCCCACTTCCACTTGTGAAATCGCCAGCCCTACATTCCGCAGGCTTGCGTCATACGCTTGCCGCGGAGAAAAAACTGCGAGTATTCAGCGCGGCGCACTCTAGCAAATGATATGTTGCAACTCTGCAGGAATTTGTCGTGTGTTTATTGGCCAATTATTTGGAAATACTAGATTGTTTTATTAAATTTACGATAAATTACTTTAAAGATTTAAGCATCTATAAACATATGTTTTAAAGAGCAATATAACTCACGATATAAAAACTTACATACTTTGTATATTGCATTTAATATTTTTTTTACATTTTCGAAAATTGATTGACAGTGTTTACTAGCCGATACTTGTGGCTCTGAAAGTAGCCTATGTTACCATCCAGCTCTTCAACTATCTACAAACAAAAAAACACCTTAATCCAATGCTCCATTTTGGCGTGAAAGATAGACAAATAAACACATTTTCACATTTAAAATATTGGTATGGATACTATGGTAATATTATTCATGTGATTTTTGATATATCTATACTATTTATAGTTATAAAGAGGTAAGCGTTTTGTGACTTAAGAGTTTATATGTTTGAGGCGGGTAATCTCCGAAACTACCGAACCAATGTCAAAAATTCTTTCACCATTACAAAGGTGCATTATCCAAGATTGCTATAAGCTATATTTTATCTCAAAATTCCCACGGGAGCGAAGCCCCGGGCAAAATCTAGAACTCATTATTTGTGTAATAGACATAGGAGAATACATACAGTCATACAAACATTTACAATTCTAACCTTGCTTTGTGGTTTGGTGAAAATAGAAAGTAAATACTCTCTAGCTAGTCATAGTACTTACGCGAATAAACATTTCGCAAAATCTAACTTTTAAACGAGGGTTTTAAATGATTTATGTTTAACTGAGTAAGTTTATGTATGGTCAAAGTTATAGTTAAATAAATCAAACTAGAATATAGATTTTTCTCTTCATCAGTTCATACTATTTTCTCCGGTATTTTCTATAAGGTTACCGATCGATATATTATTGAACGAGACGAGACATACTTCAAATTTAACATTTTCCGAACGGACATTACACGAACTTGTCATTTTGCGAATATGACATTCTGCGTATAGACGAAAGCGTCCTGTCTTGGCGGATCGCTGATCCGAGCAACCATAACAATCTCTGATCTCCAATCAAGTTCAAACAAAAAGCATTGTGGCGGTGCGAAGTGACCGAAACCATCACAATACTGGATTGCACAATGGGATCCCTATATTTCATCGATTGTTTTGTTCTATAGGGTTATGAAGAAGCCTTGGATAACAAGCAATGTTCGTAAGATCTGTTTACCATATGCATAAACACGCCATAATCTTCAATATGTCATTTCATTCCACAATTCTTTATATCCGGAACATCCTCATATCCGATTACCCGTAAGCAATTCTTAGGTCATAATGAGAATTAAAAGAATCATTGTTTAGATAGTAATTATTTTATTTGCGGTAATCGAAGTTCTCCCTTTTTTTCTCTTCTAAAACTTGTAACATAGTTTTTGCATTTACAAAGAATTGCAATATTAATAGTGCAATCCTAACATAATCAAACCCGTCAATCGATCGAAATTTTTCGATTGTCAATTTGCTTATGAAGTTTTATACAGAATTAGATTTCAGTATTGCTCTCCTCCTACTCAGATCCTCTCTATCTTTGTCTAATAAAATAAAGCACATATTTTTATTATAATTACGGGTGTAATTAAAACAGTTTTCACAGAAAGAAAATAACAAAAGTTTCTCTTAGAAATTGAGTCGTAGCAATATCAAACAACATAATAACCACGTTTAAATCATAGCCGTTATATTTTAGATCACTATTATTATTAAACGACAAGTCGTGTCTTTCTCCATCAACTTCAACTGGTAAATATTAAGGAAACCTGATTTCTTTTGTAATCTTCTCAAGCATACTCGCATTCCAGCCTTTGCATTACTTAAATGGAAAAAGAAGACGTTATTTTAAAAATGCCACGGCATCCGGTTGAAGATTACGAAGGACCAGAATTAATGTTAAGGATTTTTAAAATGTTAAGTCTTACTATTAAAATTCTATGTAGTGTTTATGCCCATCATATGTACGCATACAGGATAGAAACTCGTGTGTTTATTAATATGAACACCGAGAAATAATTAACTAAGGAAGTTTATGATAATATTAATAACAACCTCAATACACGGTAAAGAAATGTCGCCGTGAAAGTAACATCTTTTTTTCTTATATATCATCATTTTCCTTACCCTTTCTCATAATTTGGGGTCACCACAATGTCTTACCATAAGTTTTTCTTACCCCTACCATAAGTTCTTTTTCTTTTCCTTCATAACACGTAGTCCAATCATCTCTTGTCTTCAATCATTTTCTTGGTCTCCCTCTTCCCTTGTGACCATTACCCTTCTAAATCAACATTATTCAAGTTCAATGTTGGTCTTCCCTATTAATTTTATCCCCAAACTAAGTCAAAGGTGCGCTTTAAAGAATATTTTTTTCATCGAGATATTTTGATGATTTTATAAAGATCATTAATATCATAGCCTTGACGATCTCGGTGGCGCAGTGGTAAAGTTCTGGCCACCACTGAGAGGTCCCGGGTTCGATCCCCAGTCGAGTCAAGATGAAAGATGACCTTTTTCTGATTGGCCCGGGTCTTGGATGTTTATCTAGTATTTGTTATAAAATATAGTGTCGTTGAGTTAGTATCCCATAACACAAGTCTCGAACTTACTTTGGAGCTAGCTCAATCAGTGTGATTTGTCCTAATATATTTATATATTATTTATTTATAGCTATATTGTTTACTATTATTGGTTAGAATCCCTATACAAATAACTTTCCCAAATCAATTCTTCAATTACTTAGAGGAAGTATACATTAACCATAGAACACAGGTGTAAACACGGCGGCGAGTGTTTAATGTTTCACGATAACATCCGAACTTCGCCGGACGGAGCCGAACGCATTGTTTTTAGTTAGGTTATGAACGCCAAGTCAAGCGCATCAAGCTAACATCATACATTGCAAATTCACCATTATTTTATCCCTAGTCCTAAAGGATATTACAAAAACGAAAGTAAATTTGTTTGTTACTTATTCATGCTTTATCTGCTAATCCAATCTTCATGAATTTTTGAAGTATGGAAAAGGTACAAAGGTGCTCACGCGGGCGGAGCCGCGGGCAAAAGCTAGTAAAAAATAATGATGAACTACTGATGCTACTGAGCAAGAAAACAGGCATGCAGCCCATCTAGTGTTCGTAGCCAATGGGTACCTGGAACACCAGGGGGCTTACCATCATCTCTTAACGCGATCCACTTTACGACCTAAACTGAACTGCATCGCAAATTCGTACCATCGACTTAATTTTTAGTATGAATGCGATTCATTTTAGGTGCCTAAATTGAACTGAGTTGCATTGGAATCGTTCTGTAAAAGTTGATGGTACGCCTGCAGTTGTGTGTAACGATATGCCTTGCCAACTTGGTATAGTTGCCATTGAAAATCACGGGATAACGATCTTCCGTACTATCCACGTCTGCTACAGGCGCACAATTTGTGAGTACGATGTTGTGAGTGCTGACTTAAAGCACCAAGTCCAAATTAATACATTCATTTAGTTCTTTTACTAAAGTTTATCATAGCCTAACATGTTGTGTTATATCTGTTGAGTAAAATAATTTATGTGTCATTCACTACTCCATGGCATGCCATTAAATGACAAGAGTGAAAAGTAATTTTCTTGTTTTTGTTCAACAGCAGCGACGACCTCCTTTAATTAATTTGCTAAAGGTTTTCCTTTGTATGATTAGCGATGGTACAATTTCCGCCTGTCAGCCTAGCTAGACACCATTACTTCGTTCCAAAAATAATGAATTACTGTTAACCTTAACAGAAATATGCAAACCGGTTTGGCGATTGGGATGACGTTAACTGCCGGACTAAACTGAACATCCTTGAGAGTGTTTGGTTAAACGAAACCAATCGAATGATTCTTTATAGATTTTATAAACCCCGCTTAGGTCATAAAATTTATTTTTTTAGGTTAGATTTTAAGTAATATATTCATTGTTTGTGGAAACTTATAATTACTACATTAAATATAAGCTAATATACTTATACCTAAATACCTAATCAATTTAGAAATTTATAATTTTAAGACCTTTGTCATAAAATTAAACTTATTTCTGTTGTAATTCGAGTTTAAATTTTATAGTCAATTTAGATTTTGTCACGTAAGTGAGTTGTTCTTTATGTATTATATGAGAAGTATATGTCTTAAAAGTTTTAGTTCGTAATGCGTAAACGCACGCAAAACAATAACACACAATTCCCTCTATAAATTTACACGCTTTGCAATTTATAACGACCACAATAGAGTCTGTTACTGTAACAGTTAGCAAATCATAGATAAGAAAGATAACAAGCGTGAGACCGCGAAATTTCTCAGGTTGTACAGCCATCTACTTATCCAGCTTTACAAAGTTAATGCAAATTCGATGCTATTACAACTTCATAGAGGTCAATGCAAAGTAACTTTACTTGCACTCGACTGTAGTGTTGTGGTTACAGATGGGAGACATTACATTCCGGGTTTTTCTTTAGTGACAATTACGTGCTAACGGACGCCTTGCCCTTTCAAGTCATGCATTTCCCTACTAACTATCATCCAACAAACATTTACGGCTGAATCGATTTTAATTAAATTTTCTTTCTTACAAATAATGTCAAAATATTTTAATGTCAAAGTTATTCCTAAGTATAACATAAAATACGATTTAAAAATAGGTTAATTTTGTTCGACTTGGCTCGATGCTCAGCGCAGCGCAGACAATCATGTACTTATTTTGCATGTGATAAAAAAAATATTTATCCATAGATAAAGGTTAACATTTTTAAAAACTCAGATACAACTTGGCAAACAAAGAATGTATTGGAATGGAAATGGCTTATCCCAAAACCGATGCAGTATCCTTACAACAATTGTAATTAATTTGTGTCATAATTTACCGCCATGAAAAACCGGCAATGAATGCTGAATCGGGCAATGTTTGTCGAATTGTTCAGCTATAGTTAACCTTAAATACACCCAGCAATTTCGAGACACACTTTCGACTTTTCGAGATAAAATCTTTACTAAACTTGTAATTGATTGGGCAACGATATTCGAGTTGGCGGAGTTTATAGTTACTTTTTGGCGGGATATTGATTTAAGTGATTATTTTAAGATCACAAATCATAATTTTGAAATTCTATAAATATTTTTTGTGCAAAAAATGTACTTAAAATAAAAAAAATTGAAAAACGAATAAATATTGATGATAATAACAAAACAAACAGGGCAAGTTAATTTTATTAAACTTCGTTAAGAGTTTACTAAACATTACGACGCTCTAGTCATCAATTAGCTTATAAACTTTGAAAATCAACGTACCTATATCTTGCCGCTGGACGCTACCGATTCGATTTTAATTTAAATTACCGCGCGAAAGATACGGTGGTCATCATTGTGACTAAACATTACGAAAATTAGGGACTTTTTTTTAAATATTTTTTTTTTGGAAATATTTTTACTCCTTATACATACATTTCATGCTTATATATTATAAAAAGAAGTCCCGGTGCCGCGTCTGTCTGTATGAACGCGACAAACTGAAAAACTTGCTGATTTTTAAACGAAAACCGTTTAAAAATCAGCAAGATACCAATAGATAGTGTGAATTCTGAGGAAGGTTTATTACGTTTTTACCCGAGTGAAGCCGGGAGCGGTTGCTAATAGATTTATAAATATAAATACAGAAACGAAAAACAACATTAAATTTATAAATTACAGGCATCAAGTGAATCTCGCTTAATTAAACTACACGCAAAATGCGGCATTAACCTGCCAATATTGTCCATTAAGATTCCATTCCTACAACGCTTATTTAATTTTTAAACTAATAGGGTGATTAGAAAGTTAATTAACAGTAATGTTATGAGTATTTACGCAAGATGTATAAAGAGTATATAGTAAAAACCCGCCCAAGTGCGAGTCGGGTTCGCGCACGAAGTGTTCGTACCATTATCTATAATAACGAGGGAAAAATCATGTCTTTCTGTCTTTCAATTTGGAAAAATCATGGAAGTTCCTTTAAATAACAGAAATACTTAATTTGTAACAATTTCAACTATGACGCACAGATCATGAGATTCAGCGAAGTGACACTGGTGACAGACGCACGGAGATCGAGGTGTTATACGGTCCATTATCCTTATGGGTAAGGAACAAGGTGTGAAGTTTAAAGTTTAGATAGGAGCACTCCATATTCACGAAGGAAGAATATGAAGTGCTTCCACATCTATACTAATATTATATTATAAAGAGAAAAGAAATTTGTATTTTTGTTTGGTAATGAACTGAAAAACTACTAGATCGATTTTAATAAAATTTGGCACGGTGATAGACGAAACGTTCAGGAGTAACATAGGCAACTTTTTTATTATAGTTTTACTCGAGCGAAGCCCGGACGGGCTGCTAGGTATATTAATAATCCGAGAAGCCGGGACGAGCTGCTAGGTATATTAAAAATCCGACAAGCCGGAACGAGCTGCTAGGTATATTAAAATACGACAGATACGGCATCCAGCGTCATTAACAATGATAATACTTGCAAAGAACAAAGAATCCTTACGTTTATTGGAACGAATAACAAACAAAAGATGAGATTATGTAATTAAATTGTATTACCATACATGAATGTATACAAATCGTTTCTCGCAATTGTAATGATTGTAACAGTAAATATGATTGTTTAAATACCAATAGTTCCCACGTGTCGGGTTTCTCTCGGCTTGCTTCCGGAATTGAACAGTAATAATATTATTGTAAACAATATATCAAGGTTCCGGCGTTGGTACATTTTACAGACACCCCAGTTACTAATTCTACTAATATTATGACGAAACTTTGTGAGGATGTGTGTGCGTTTGATACAGGCTGAAAATGATAACTAATATTTAAAATGCGAAAGGAAAAAAATATCCCGCAGCTGTTTGGGGATGTTGTCGCAGGAAATTAATACTTTTGAAGGTATCAATTAATATTTTTAAAGGTATGCTCCCTTTATAACTAATATGGTAAATTAGTTTAGCTTATTTATAAATTTAGTTACTTTAATTTACGATTTCGCTTGACTGAACAATGTAAGCTTCAATGAATTTAACGATAAATCATTGTAAATTATAAAAGAAATATGTTTTCATCAAATTGTATGTGCCTCGGACGGTCACAGGATAGGACATTTCGACATTATGCGGATAGTGAATGATGTTTACGATACGAAAGCGCAAAAACTTGAACAATAAAATATTACAAAAACAAGTCCAATTCAGTTGCAATCGAACTAGATTTCTTAAATGGCGGATAGAGTTTAGTAGCTATAAAAATATGCCACTAACGTGCTAAGAAAAAAAATTATTATAATTAAAAATATTAAATTGATTACTTCACATCAACCTACTGCCGATTTATATACATTATTATTATTATTATTTTTATTCCATTTAAATCTCGGGTTTTAACACGGTAATTTTAACGATATACACGGGCCGAAGCCAAGTAAAAACCGTGAAATTTTATTAAGAGTTTGATAGTTCAGAGAGAAAATGGTTTGTATGAGATGATGGTGATGGAAATGAAGGTGTATGAGTAGCGTCTGTCTGTAGAAACTTTCTGACCAGGCGACACGTGTTTAACATGACTGCTTTTTGAATTCAGTTATAGATGTAAGGGTATTATTATCGTACCTACAATAAAGTTATTACAAACAAACATCACCGATTTATATCAAAAAATGTACGTACATGAAACTAAACAATCAAATTTTCAACATTACTGAACACCAGTGGATGTAGACCTTTATCGGGGGAATCAACAATTTACATAAAAAGCGGGTTATGCAATGGAAAGCTGTTTAACTTTGCCGAAACACATAAGTTAACGTGAGAGTCACGCCTGTGAAATTTACACGAAAAAACTGTCAAAAAAATGTAATAAATTATTTTAAATCACGAGTGGTAATAATTAAAATAATTAGTAGGTACAATAATTACAATTGATTTTTGAAATCGTATTACGCGCGTAATTTCAATTAATCTAATTTTTGCGTGTTTTAAAACAGTCTAATATTAATATTAACTTGAATAATAGAATAGAATCATAATTAAATCCTTTTAGCAACAAGAAATCAATGTTTACAACGAGAGTGTCCATGATTTGAGAAAATATATAGGACATAGTAATAGAAAACCACAATCCTTCGTCACAACATCGCAGTGGCTGTCATTACATCTATCTAACTGTTAAGTTAATTGCCATTTACTTGTGTTTGCTTGTAAGTGTACACTTAGCAGCAAACGAGTGAGTTATGTAACTGAGATGTCGTACAACTGGTTTTACTATGTCTAGAACTCGTGTCATATGAATATGTCACATAAATGGTACTTTGGTTCACGTACACTGACCTGCATGGGAAGACACCCTGCATCAGCTGCTTTGTTTTGAGGCGAATTTGTTATGAGTTTAATCAATTGAATGTGCTCTTTATCGGTTGTTGGTACAACTGTACTGTATGTTAGCTGAAACATATTTGTAAATTTTACCTCGAAATTTGTATTTTAATTTCTTATATTTCCAAAACATTTTTTTTTTTTTGCTAAATATATTTTTTTACATTTCCGGAATATTCGTTCTTATTTGTAGCGCGGATTTTAAAAGTCAATCAAGAAGAAGGAAACTGGAGAATCTCAATTCTACAACCCACCAATTACAGCCCACCGTACAGCTAAACTGGCCTTCGAGTTGTTTCTCTCTCTCTTTCTCACATAAAGGATAAAAACGTGATTATAATAAGCTTAGATAAATTCAGTTTTTTAGAAATTAAGTCAGGCAACGATCGCATCATTGGTGTAGTATTTCAACAAAAATCAATACTTTAACAATTTCTTTATTCTTTGTTCGTAAAACAAAGTAAAGTAATAATTATACTATATATAAATATATTATTTTATTCATTAAGTTAGTCATAGCTTCACCTCTAAGTGACATTAAAACGAGAATAAATAAAACACATCTGTTAGTACATACAACTATGATTCACGTGCATTTTCAATGTCAAGGATAACTTATTTTTCTGCACCTGTACATTTGACCTCAATATTAACCCAGGTATGTGTCAATGCAAGTATTGTTACTGTTTATGTTGGATACATATAGTTTATTTATATAGACGTGTGATTATTTAACAAATATGTATGTTGTCATAGAATTACACGGATGTATTTCATAATTGATTCATTGTTTTAGCTAGAACTTGCTTAAATGTTAGTATATACTAAAGTCATAGCTAATTGGAAAAATGTAGATGCCTAATCTTTGGTTCACGGGTAATTTAAAATCTATTCCCGGTTTTGTTCTCGCCCAGTTTTGTTCTTGCTGGGAGTTTATAACCGACCACACGTGACGTCAATTTTTTGGGAATGTTGATATCGTAAATGTCGATTATAGGCCTGCATGTAAAGGGCTGAACATGACGAAAAAATGAGTATTACAGTGCGAATCATTGCAAATTCTCCAGGCGTAACTATGACGTAATCGCTCAATTAGATACGCCATAATATGCATTAGCTGTTTGCTATTTCGATCACTATTATTGTAATGGCGTTCTTAAATGTTTTTGTGTAGTTAAGCTATGTTATCATTAAAGCTACAAAAATATTACAATTTTGTCTGTTAAACAAATGCTAGACTCACATAAAAGAAATATCCTTTGAAGAAAAATTTTAATTTCTTTATTCATTTAAAGTAGGCATTTACAAAAGTTGTTGGTAATACCATTGTTTCCGTCACATTTTACCCTGGTAAAACAATAGACCAAATATTAAAACTATATCATTTTAAAATAAAATTTAAAAGAACTACTGTGAACAAAGGGAAAAACCAAAATTATTTTAAAACTACGCCGTTCTTTTCAACTATGATGTTAACCAAAACTGAAATACAATATGTAACAAACGTTGCGTAATTCCTGTATAGGTAATTTAAAAGATAAATTCACAAATGCCACATACCAATTTTAAGTACGCCACGCCTTCATACAAATTATATCAACGAGACGTACGCATAGCCAGATCGCTGTGATTGTTGTATTTATTTCTTATTTATGTACACAAGAAACAACATAGGTTATTTAATTAAAAAAAAACACTTGATCTAAACATAAGTAAATAGTAAAGAAAATTTTCGGATTTTTCTCATATTTTTTTTGTCAGCCTAGCAAATTGGTCTGTTTTTTTTGGCGCATCTAAACATAAGTAAATATTAAAGAAAAATTTCGGAATTTTTCTCATATTTTTTTGTCACCCTAGCAAATTGGTCGTATTTTTTTTTTGGCGGATCTAAACATGTGTAAATAGTAAAGAAAATTTTCGGTTTTTTTTCTCATAATTTTTTTGTCACCCTAGCAAATTGGTCAGTTTTTTTTGGCGATATAAAAAAATATAATAAAAGCAAAATAGGTGTATCTATTTCGTTCACAGTAAATTACGTTCTACTTAAATTGAACCAAAAATAGAAAAAATGACCTTCCAATGCACCTCGCATTGTATAAATTAAGTTTGGAAATTCATTTTCGTTTTATTCGCTTGCTATTGTAGTTATGTTATTAAGTATGTACTACCACAGATTAAATAATACCCCAGGTGCTACTTAACCTTTTTGTTTGGATGATGTTCAAAACTTAGAGTAATTTTCTGTATTCCGAGTTTTAAAACAAGTAAGTACACAGGTAAGTAAGGACAAACTTGATAGTATAGTCACAGATTATATAATAGGTATACTTCAGTACTTAGTCTACAACTTTACCCGCGGCTTCGTTCGCGTGAATTTCCCACGGGCAATACACATTTCTACATAACTATCTATAGGTATATGAGAAATTCCAAATTCGTTGAATAGATTTGACGACCTCGGTGGCGCTGTGGTAAAGTTCTTGCCACTGAACCGAGAGGTCCCGGGTTCGATCCCCGGTCGGGTCATGATGGAAAATGATCTTTTTTTGATTGTTCCGGGTCTTGGATGTTTATCTATATATGTATTTGATATAAAATATAGTATCGTTGAGTTAGTATCCCATAACACAAGTCTCGAACTTACTTTGGGGCTAGCTCAATCTGTGTGATTTGTCCTAATATATTTATTTATTTATAGATAAATAAAAAACAAACTCATTTTCTTATTTTTAATATTAGTTAGGATCTTTACTACCATATAAAGATCCTAACAAAACAATAGATACGAAATTAAATATTTTAAAGTGTCAATATGCTACATTGTCACCTTGTACCTATATCTCGACAAGCCAACATAACAGGTCTAAAACCACTTACCTTGCCAACAAGAATCCAATAAGGTATTTTATACAGTCAAATCACTCTCATATGTAAAATCCAATAGATTATAATAATATGCCAGTTACAAAATCCATAATAAACAACGTCTTGCTTGAAACCAGTTTACGTGTTAAGAAATTCCTTACGTTCTAACACAAAATAACAGTCCACATTAAATTACCCAATTTTGTTTAACGATAAAAATAGTTTTCCTATAAGTATTCACACAAAAACACACCCTCGATATGTTCTTTTTTCGAATATTAATTCGAAATATTTGCTAAAGTTCTCGGAGAGTGAACAACCGTGCCTTCTTTCATCGAGGCAATGAAACGACTGTCTTGAAATGAGCCAATAGGCGGCTAGCATTCTCCCAAGATTGTATTATAACACTGCCAAATTTAAAACAACATCTTATTCCGCAAGCGTTGAACTATTGTCACTCTTTCTAAAATCGGATTATAATCATATCAATTTATCGACAAATCGATTTTAGACTTTATCGATAGCGGTTTAAAATTTATTTTCAAGAATTAAAATGGCCTTTCGAAGGCTGTTTAAAATCTTGTCACGGATAATAGACTCTATTTCTTTATCATTAAGAAGGATTTGTTTACAGCAAATATTGAAATGAATGTAGATGAAATCAAAACGGATATTGCACTTTATAACGAAAGGTTTAAAGTTGAAATTGCTTTGATTGGTCAATTAAGGAGTTGTTCACCTTAGAAGACATGCTATGGCCTCCGCAGGTATGTGGCATGCATCGGAGTCTCATTGAAAGCTCGCCCAGAATCTTGATCAGGTATTTATTTTGTGATGTAAGATCCCGCGTAATCTCTTTAGCAAGTGTTTGCGATTTTCTTTTTTTTTTGCTGAGAGTTAAGAAGGCTAATGCCATATATGCCTAGAGAGAGTAAATATTTTTAATTTTAAAAAAATGTATTAATTAAGTTTATAGCGTGACTCAATTTTATATGTAGAAGGTTAAATGCATTGCACATTTACGCTATACTTCTTGTCCATATTCTTTTAAAACAATGATTTTTCTTTTAAAACTGTAAATACTTTTTAAAATAAATGATACATTGTCACGTAAACCAATCGTGTATGCAAAATTTGAGCTCAATCAGAATCAGAAAGACAATCGAACATACATGCATACATACAGGGCAAGATGAAGAGTTTGTAAAATAGAAGCCGGTTTGGTTAAATTTAAAATTTCGAATTTATTCTAATTTTAGAAGTCACAAGTTAATACAACCAGCCAGTATTTTTTTCTAATAACGAACGCGTTGAAATCTTTTGTATGCCAGTCAGCTGTTAATCGGAAAATGTCCACAATAGATTTTTTTTAATGTGCTAATCTCTGGCAGGAGTGAAGCCAACACGCAGCCGGTCTTCTAGAGAGTAGAATAATATTAATTGAAAATATTTAATTTTCATATCAACAAATGCCTTTTAGTTTATCGCCACGAATTGTGAACCTACTTTTGTAGTCGGTTAAACAACATTTTCAACGCGCGTGAAGTTGTACTTATTAATTTGGTAAATTGAAAAAAAAAACGAGGAAAACAATCTACTTCATTTTCCACGGCCACTACCATTTACATCGAGGTCTAGGTCTTTATTGAAATCCATACTAATATTAAAAACTAGATGTTGCCCGCGGCTTCGTCCGCGTAAATTTTCGAGACAGTTATTATTCCGGGAAGAAAGCTACCCTATGTCCTTCTCCATACTTCAATATACATGTGTGCAAAATTTCAAGAAGATTGGTTGAGTAGATAGAGTGTGAAGAGGTAACAAACAAACGTACTTTCGTATTTATAATATAAGGATATAAGCTAAAACATGTTTGTCACTAACAAATAGTATACTATTTGACATTGACAGAAAGAGACAAAATTAAGATTTATATGTTTTTGCTAAGATTTATATGTTTATGCTTTTGCCCACAACTTCGTATGCGAGTAAAAATCCGTTTCCGTTCAGGAAATCCCTTCTTAGTGCTCCCCTACACTGTCCTAGGAACCTACACACTGAATTTCAGCTTTCTACGCCCAGTAGTCTCGCCAGTGTGTTTTCTGTCAGTCAGTCACTCAGTAAGAGAAGAAGGAAAGAGTTTTATATATTGATCCATGTTCCCGATAAAGGAAAGCATCGTGAGGAAACCTGCGCACGGGCAGATTGTGTGTTCACTAGTGAGATGAGACAAGGTAAGGCAAATAATTTTAGTTTGTTTAATAATTTTAGTAATATACAGCTCATTTGGGATATAGAGTGGAACAAATGAACACATACATATGAATTCGGGCCAGGCTTCACTGTGTTAGGGCACGAAGTTGTATGTGTATGGTAAACGCTAAAAGTGAAATCTCATTTCTGTGAAAGCGTTAACACGTTTACTTACCAGTATGAAATATTGTGAAAAATTTTAAATATTCTCATTTATATGTATACATGTTATTATTATAAAGATGTAAACGTCTGTGAATACGTATGTTTGAGACGGGTAATCTTCGAAACCTTAGTACATTGGTGAAAGAATTTTTGAAATCGGTTCGGTACTTTACTTACATTATCCAGTATTGTTATAGGCATTGTAACCCAAAATTCCCACGGGAGCGAAGCCGCGGGCAACATCTAGTGTATAATAAAACTGCAAGTGGGCTGTCTGTAAATAGGAGATATTAAAGAAAAATAATTATTGGGCTATTTATGGGACTAATAGAAGCCAAGACAACTTTTTGTCTGACTGTATGTTTGTTCGCATATGACGCAAAAACACAGACCATTAAAACTACTGGTCGGAATTTGATGCGCTTTCTACAGTATAGCGAAAAGCCCAACTTAAAATACGATATAGGTTTCATCGCGATTACGTTGCTTAGATCTCGAGATATCGATGATGATAAGTTATTAACACACGAAAACGCGGGCGAAGCCGCGGGCAAAAGCTAGTGTAGTATATTAAAGGATTTATTCGTGTCAGATCTGGGATAAAAGGGTAGCCGAATACCACGATTACTAGTTATATGCGGAGAAGGCTGGGTTTTCTTTTGTAATACATGTAATCGAAATACAGACAGACATACCTATTTCTTTTTTTATATGTATGCAAATTGAACGATAGCGATCGCATCAGAAGACAATCAAGCGTTCTACGACAAAACTGTGATAATAAAAATCAAAGAAATCGCCGAAAAATAACGAAGGTACATAGGTATAAGTTTAGATCAAGTTTAGATAAATTCATTTTTATTATAATGAAGTTCTAGGCTTGTTACAGCCGACCGACTTATTTATTTGGTGTCCCAGTGGTTAAGACCGTCCGCCTGTGATCGAAAATTCCCAGGTTCGAATCCTACTCGTGCTACATGTGTTTGTATACCACTCTGATTCATGTACAGTAGTTTTCATCGACCACCACTTTCTTCCGGTGAAGGAAAACAACGTGACTGAACGTGTGTGAACTGTACACTGGTTGATTATTAACTTGTGTGTGAAATGGAGAAGGCAATGGCGAACCACTCCGTTAATAGTATCAAGAAAGTTGTGTTTCATTCCACGTAATGACCACGACCCTCAGCCATGAGGAAATACGACTATGAAGAAACCTATAAAATCACTGCGCAGTATAAAACAAGTCGCTTCCCGCTGTCGGTCCCTATGTATGCTTAGATTTTTAAAACTACGCAACGGATTTTGATGCGGATTTTAATTAATAGTGTGATAACGGAGGAAGATTTAGGTGTATAATTTATTATGGTATTACTCGAGAGAAGACGGGACGGACCGCTAGTAATAAACATGTTGTCTTCGCTCTGAGCTCTCCATGTTGTGTCGCGTAGAAACCTACTGTCACTCACGTATTGCAGTTCCGTCAACAGTCGGACGTGATATCCCGTCGCTACTCATTGTTAATGGACACCACGACTGGTGTGTTTTATCATTTTATTTCTATTTTATCTATGTTGTTTCGTAACCTCAGTGGCGTAGTCCGCCAGCTAAATATCTGGAGGTCCTGCGTTCGATTCCCAGCGCGGGCAAATATTCATATGCACGCGTAATCACAAATATTTGTCTGCGTTTTAAATAGTATTTCTCATTTCAGAACGATCATGCAGACAAAAAATATTTTATTACATTTAAATTTAAATGTCGCAAGATTTATGTGGCCTTGGGTCTGTACCTCAACTGTGGGTCTCCGAAGACCTACTAGTGGGTCTTCTGGGGTTATTATTGTCTCCAAAGAACCACTTATATTTTGTCAATTTTATTTACTTATTCCTTTTATTTGTGATGCGTGCAGTAAATGTGATCTATAAATCAAAAGATATTTGTTTCAAAATTGCATTTATTTATAGTAATAATACTAAGCCCACATGAACAAAATAACAATTTAAAACAATACTAAGGAACATGTAAATTAACAATATTTGGAATATAATATAGCCGAATAATTACATGAGATCCGTTTATGAAATTACAAATATTTTTATAAATCTGTTTATTTTTAGCAAAACAATATTTTATATTATTTATCCCATATCATTACATTATTATAAAACAAAGTCCTCTGTCGCGTCTGTGTGTCTGTACGCGATAAAGTCAAAAACTATTGCACGGATTTTCATGTGGTTTTCACCAATGTACATACACATTGCGTGATTCCCATGGAAGGTTTATGTCAGTTCCACACTGTCGCCAAACTCAGACACATGCCAATGCGTGAACATTGCGTAATTTGTATGAGAGCTTTTATTTACCGCAACAAAAAACCGGCAATGTATACCGAATCCGCCAAAGTTTGGCTTAATAAGGTTGCTTCTCACTGTTATATATGCTGTACTACTAGAGATACGTTATCTGTGGTTACCAATGCATACACATTTTGTTTTTATCGTTTGGAAAACATATCTGTCAAACGTCATATATTTTCAAGACAAGACTTTATGCTCTATTCCTATTTATGAAACAGAATATACAAACAGCAATTTTATAGCTTCCTTCGTTTAAAATTTTTAACACATCTATAAAAATAAAAAAATGTCCATATGATAAACAAATTTCACGACAAATTTTTGAACTTGAAACAATTTTTGTACTATACTTATTATTACTAAAAAAAATAACTAGCCTTAATTAATTGTCGACTAGATAAACATCAAAATATACGTTAACTTTAATAATAAAATAAAAACCAATACAACACAATTTAAAATAATTTTAAATATATGTTTCTACCATGTACTAAATAAAAAAAATAATACTTAATTTAAAAGCGATAAGTATAAGTCACATTTCATACGAAAAGCGGTTAATAAAAACGATACGGTCGTCCATTAATCACGTGGGGCTCCAAAAGTGGCGGTTTCCGAAATACACGACATAATACAAGGGATGTGTTAATATATCCCATGCATTGATGTTTTCGTCAAACCCACGATTTGTAAACCGAAAGCGGTGTGTAGGTGTGATATTATTTTTATTCCCGTATTTATAAGTAATATTCTAAAAATTTTAAGATTATTTTTAACTACAATAAATCTTAAAATTTTTAGAACTATTGTTATCATTTATATGTTAGAGTATAGTAAAATAAACGTAAATTTTTAGTCTTAAAATACACACGTGAAAAAAACACGTGAATTATCGGATAGTCTTAAATCTCACCACGTGAATGAATGAATGAATGAATGCATCGTACGTATCACTAAAGTAGTGGGTCTTTGAATTAATGAATGGTTTTTATTGCATAATTGTGGTACATACAACGGTGGAAAAATCAGTAGTGTTTCACACCTTTAGTCATTTCTGACGTGCAAAAGACAATATTGTCATAATTGTAAACATAACGTGATTAATGACGGCCCTCTATCCACAAGAATATAATATTAATTTCGGGTTACACGGCACCCATTGTCAAACACATATAAAATTTAAAATAAGGTTTAGTCCAATCAGTTTATCATCATAAATAAGGGCCATGTCCCATTGCGCAGTCTAGCTGCGCTGCAACAACGCACCACGTTGTAGCTACGATGTGCTTCGATGTTTTCTATTGTTTCTTGACATTGACGTGTGTTGACGTACATCGAAACTTCATACAATTTCCGCGTTGTCATTCGACGGACGTCAAGTGACGGAGCGCGACTGAGTAATGGGGCACGGCTCTAAAGGCACCTAGGTATATAATTATTTAGTTCTTATTTGTGCCTCAGTTTGTATAGTTTACAATTCTCTATTTACTATTACCGATATAGGATATTCTCCTTAGCCGTAGACATGATTTCAATTCAATATTATTTTTGATTTTGTATGGAACAGCTTATCAAGTCGTTGACATTGTTTGACATTCAGAAAAAAATTACTGATTTGACTTGTGGTTAAATCGTTTATTGGCAAGAAATCAATTATTTGAAAAATGCATATTTTATGAGATTCTCTTATAGATTGGCCGGATTTTTTATAAAGTAATTGTGCAGTCCATTTTAGACCTTTCTCATTACATTAGAGATCTATGTATTTTAACTCCTACTGAATAGAATGAAACGGTGCAATCTATTGTCAACCTTACCCCAATAAATATAATGATCAACCCGGCACAATTTAACAGTCTGTATTTTAACTCTTATTGAATAGATGGAAATGGTGCAGTCAATTTTCAATCTTACCCCAATATATATAAAGATCAACTCGGCACAATTCAACTATCTGTATTTTAATATAATTGGGATTGAATAGAAGGAAATGGTGCAGTCAATTTTCAACCTTACCCCAATACATATAAAGATCAACCTGGCACAATCCAACTGTCATACACTTCTTGCCAATCAATATGCTTAAAGTATGGGTGTTTCTTAATCTCCTCTATGCCGTCTTTTCCTGCGCCGAGACGTTCAGATGGTTCATACGTTAGAAGCTGTTGACAAAATATATTAAATATACATTACAATGAATGTACCGTCAACAGTTCATTAACCTCGACGACCTCGGTGGCGCAGTGGTAAAGTGCTTGCCACTGAACCGAGAGGTCCCGGGTTCGATCCCCGGTCGGGTCATGATGGACAATGATCTTTTTCTGATTGACCCGGGTCTTGGATGTTAATCTAACTACGTATTTGTTATTAAATATAGTATCGTTGTGTTACTATACATTACATCTGTTGTGCTGTTGACTGTACCTACATATTTATAATTAATAAGTTATACAGGGTTACTGGTATCAAAGGCAAAACCACCTAAAGACTACTTAGGTACATCAAAACAAGCAACTTTTATTCTACGACTTTTCTTGATTCGTAGTTTTTTTTTTCATATAAAAAAATACAATCTAATTTGCGATTCTACACATCTTAACTCTATGTAATAGCCAAGCAACACGAGACAGTACAGGGGCGTTATGTAGCGGAATCGAACATAGAGTTAACGCTTTATAGAGACGACATTAAAACTAAAAAAAATGATATTTATTACGTTTAGAGAAAAGTCGTAGAACAAGAGATGTTAGTCTCTATGTACCTTATGCGCCTTTGGAAGGTTATGCGTTAGATATCAGTAATAGTAGTTTTAAATGACCATCACTTGCTTCCCGAAGGAAAAATCATGAGGAAACCTGCAAACTGGTTAACAGTATAAGTTCACTAGGTTAGGTTAGGTTTAAAGAACTTTATTCTCATAAAGAAATTACATTCCACTTAAAATGAGATGAGTAGGGTACATTAAAAAATATTTACAAATCACAAATTAATTATATGGTCTGATGTGTAGTCTAAGTTTTTTCTTAAATACATTTATGCTCATACTTGTTCTAAGTGTGTTGTGTATGTCATAACTTACATAAATATAAATAAATACTTGCTGTTAGATGCAGTAGGTAGTCGCAAGTCATGTCAGATGCCTTTAGGCGACTTGGAACAAATTGAAACTAGTATTTGCAAAAACACTCTAGAAAAAAAAATAAAGAACTAGCGGCCCGCCCCGGCTACGCTCGGGTAAAACCGTAATAAAAAAGTAGCCTATGTCACTCCTGAAGGTTTCGTCTATCTTTGTGCCGAATTTCAACAAAATCGGTCCAGTAGTTTTCGAGTTACCTCATTGCAAACAAAAACACAAATCTTTTCTCTTTATAATATGAGTATGGATAAATAAATACCTGCGTAAGTAAAGACTCCACTTCAACAGACAAACCATCTGGCAACTGCAGTATAGTGTGACTCGTGAATATACTGTTGTGGTAGTGGGACAGCGGCTGAAACAACAATATGGGTTACGAGCTGTTTCCCGCGGCTTCGCCCGCGTTAATTTTCCACGGGAACAGTTTTTTTTTCCAGAGTGAAAAGTACCCCATGTCCTCCTTCATACTATGAACTACATGTATGTATGTAAAATTTCAAGAAGATTGGTCGAGTTGATTGAGCTTGAAGAGGTAACAAATAAACTTACTTTCGTATTTATAATATTAGTTAGGATTTACACTCGGCACTGCGTTTACGTTACAATCGCCAGTTTATCAATATTTTTTATCTGGAGAAACTAAAATGGCCATTAATTAATTCGTATACAGCAAATTGGTACAACATTGTATAATGGTAAACTATAATATTTTCTTTAAAAAAAATCCTTTACAAGATTTTTAGTTACGGTAATAAAAGAAAGAAACTATCACCGAACTCTGCATAATTCTACGAGTGCTTTTATTTACAACAATAGAAAACCAGCAATGTATGCCGAACTGCAAAAGGACCGCGATAATGTGACATGAGTTTTAATAAAAATCGAACTTACCACTCCACACAGCAACTCATACATTATAGCGCCGAAGCTCCAAAAATCGCACACTTTATCAAATTCATTTCCACCATCCACTATACTATTGACATATAGTTCTGGCGCTATGTACATATTGACATTACATAGTTTGGGCAATGTCATCTCTAAGCCCGGGTAAGATATGAAGTAAGTTAGCAGGATCTGACCTCTGTCGCCCAGTAGGATGTTTGAGGGATTTAAATCTCTGAAATAGAAAAAAAAATAATGAAAACATTGGGAAATGCGCTAAACTTTTTTTTTTTGTTCTTCATTGTGACAATCAAACTACTTGAGTTAAAGCTTAATGTCAAGTTCTATTGTTATTTGACGATAGTTACATCATTAAAAACATTTCATTTGACAAAGCTATCATACGAATAAAAAAAAATCATGTCTAGGATTTGTGAATAAAAAATAAATTAAAGACTAAAAAATGCAAAAAAGCCAACATCACGTGGTGTTCCCAGGCGGTCACCCATCCAAGTACTGACCACGCCCGACGTTGCTTAACTTCGGTGATCGGACGAGAACCGGTGTTTTCAACGTGGTATGGACGTTGGCGATTGAGATGACGAAATATTCAAATCAATTCTGCATACGCAAATCGAACTTTTTTTACCTGCAAATGACCCCCGAGTTGTGTAAACTCTCCAAAGCTGTCAAAATTTCCGCCCCCCACTTGCATACTGCCGACGGTGGCAACACGTCCACAGGGTGGGGGGACAACTGAAAAAAAAGAGATTTGTTATTCGTTTTTATTAACTTTTTACAAAATACATATGAAGATGAGAGAGAGAGACGCCAGCGCAAGTACATTTTGATACAATTTCACTGATATAAAGACAATTTATTCACGAAAAGCCTAATCGCTAGTCTTCTAATATCTAATAAAATCGTTTATCAAGTGTAGCATAATCTCCTGTGGTACATTTTAAATCCTTAATTTTTTAAAATTTATATAAAGTGGCGCAAGTGAACGGGACCACCCCATACAGTATTTAACTTTAGATAAATTCTTACCCTATTAATAGTCGCAGTCTCAACCCTGTTATTATCCAGCTCATTCTTCTCCAATACTTTAAGCTCGCTCAACACTCTGTCCACATTCTTCAACAACTTCTTCGAATTCACCACCAAATCGTTCACGGAAACATCTACATTGTCCAACGAATCAATGTTCACTTCGACACTATCATTATTATTATCACTATCACTTTCTATAACTGTTTTCTCTTTGGGAAACACATTTTCTAAATTTAACACCCTTTTTGGTGTGTTCGGAATAGATTTAGCATATTTTTTTATATAATCGAGTAATTTTTCGCCCGGTGCATAAGACAATATTAAGAATATTAAGTTATCTGTTTCAATGTATGCATGTAGGGGCACCATGTATGGTATGACCGTGGTAAGGATAGGTTGCCGCGTTTCATTTGGCCGTTGGTGAAAGTACTCGTCGAATTCTGTCAAATTGTTTGGTACTTTTTGGATCACCTGAAAAGTGAAATAGACAAATATATAATCTATATACAAAATAACAAATTTTCACTTTTTACATAATATAACAAGATTTGACTTATTATTAGTAGATAACATGACAGATTTTTGCATACCCATAGTCGGTAAAACTAAGCAATTTTTACAGCAATTTGTATTAGGTACTATAAAATCTATCTAAAATAATTTTTTCTTAGAGTTATTGACGAAATGTTGAATAATATTAAATAAAATGCTGATTGATTGAGGGATGACAATGGAATTAAAATTTATCTTTCGTTCTCAGCCGTTGAGCTTCGGAGCCTAGAATCAGTTTTCCTATATTTTCGCCTTCACTTCGCACGGTCGTCGTTATTCCTAGTTGTCACACCATTGGCACGCATATCATCCTTGACGACATCAAGCCAGCATTTCCTGGGTTTGCCCCTTCAACCAGGACCAAACTGGTACAGCATAATAATTTCTCTTTCTCACACTTTTAGTATATTATAGAAAGAGAGAGACTATGCCTACCTTCATAGCATAACAACTCTGATCAGCCTTATGCAACACAAGCATTATACTCGACCCCAGTATAGCTAACACTTGGTACAACGCCAGATCTTCGTATTTGCGTTTGAGCATAGATATTGGAATGGAGCAATGCAGGCGAGGGTTTTCGTCTCGCTCTGGTAATATCTGAAAGGAGGTAAAACAATGTTTAAATTTAAATGTGTAAAATATTATAAAGTTTGTTTAAAAGTAATTTTCAAAACATTAGATCGAAATTTTACGGCAATAGTGTTTTGTTAGATTTTTTTATTTTGTTTTGTTCACGGGTCCACACCAAGTGTGTTGAGAAACGTGATGTGACACAACCATTTGCATTGCACATTATTACCATAATAATATAATTTGTCTGCTATTTCGACTCAAAACTAGTACCATAACGTACTGTCAAGATACCCTAAATGGATCTTATGCCCAGGTAGTAGAGGCGAGTATTCAATGAATATGAGTAGATTGATGTGCTGCTGACTGGAATATTGTAAACTTACACGTTGTTCCGTATCGCACAAGTGGTTTTTGTAAATCTCTTCGGCGTACGATATGTATTTGTTTGTTTTCTTTTTTATAAGCGCCCTCCTCTGAGGATCTGTGTCGTCTAGAATAAGAAAACATATTATTAAGTTGGCTGGAGGAGATTGCTTAGGAATAAGCCCGCCATTGGTCTATACGTATCCATTTTATTAAATATTAAAGATATTTTGCCTTGTATTATAATATAACATTTTTACACCTATTATTGAGGGTTAATAATTTATCTAGGACCGTAGTGTGGATAACAATGAGATGAAAAAATTCTGAAATCTAAAAAGTCTGTATAAACACTTTTTATTCAAAAATTTAAGGCCACGCGTGCTCCACGCCTAGCATATTCTCATCAAATTTTAAAAAAATGTGGTGATGGCGCTAGTGTCCTAATCAAATCTACTGGACTGATTTTTATGAAATTCGGTACACGGGTAGAATATAACCTAAAATAACACAGGGTATATTTTCTCCCGAATTTCCCACGGGAGCGAAACCCCAGGGCGCAGCTAATACTCTATAAACGTACGATTAATTACGAGAAGGTACGTAATAAAATGTATTAAGTGAAAAAGCATTTCATCTCGACCAGAAAAATATTAGAAAGACAGATAAATATACAATAGGTATTTTAACTAAAGTTCTTAAAATTTCGATAACATATAAATAAAACGGAAAACAGATAAATTTTCTCACATTTGCACTTCACATTTTCAATATCATTGTTGTGGATATAGTCACACAAGTACAAGAAAGCCATTCTCGAAAGTTCCTCGAACTGTGTTAACTATTCTAATTTAATTTACTGAATAAATACCATAATTGCTTCGTTTGACAACAAACAAAAGTTATCCTCTATACTAATATTTCTGTACATTGAAAACAGTTGGCTAAAAAAGTGACCGCTTGCGCATTGAATAAAATAAATCGATATGTTATCACTATCAGTCGTTATCTTGTCAAACAAATCGCATGAAATTAATACAGGTGTTTATTTTATGTGCTGTAATTTTTTTAACAAGTTTTTTACAATGAATTGGGTGGATATGGTACCTTGGTAAATCCTTTACGCGAAGTTTCTAGTTAATACTGACATTTATTAAATGGGTGCTCATAAGTAGGGGGGCTGCCATGAAACATAAAACATGTAGCACGTCATTGCGTCTACACGTTTTCTCTTTCTTTTACACAATGCGTACACGATATGTGAAAAAGAGACAGCATGTTGACGTTATTGCTTGTACATTGGGGGCCTTCTGGTTGTCGTGTCCATTACAGCGGACACGACTGACTACTACTGTTAAGAAGCGCTAATATTATAAACTAAAATAAACTTAATATTAATAAGAAATTCACATTAAAAATCTACCTAAGACACCGTAACTTACTACCACTTCATATGTACCTATATAGGTATTTTGAACATCCTGTACATACAAATTCTACTACATGTCCGTTCAACAAATTCCCAATTGTGTCATGAAATCATTCGACTGACATGCAGACAGATAAGAGAAAATTAAAATTGATATCAATCTGTGATTGGACATGGAATTATATGTACATATTATTGATTACTGTTTGAAATATTAAGTAAATCATAATTTGAGCAAAGAAGTCTTCATAATTCCACAACCGACCTACAGTCAAATTTCGAATGCCACTATAAATTAAAAAATAATAATACATATACACTACAGTCTACAGTCTTTTATATTTTGTGACAACCCTGACTTTAATGTTGCCGCTGGCGGCTGTTTCGACTTTTGCAACGACGTCGAACATCTATATGAATCTTATGAAACTGTGTTAATTCCTTGTAATAATATTTTTTTTTGTATGACAAATTTTCTGTAATCTAGCATTTTATACCCTTATTCCACATATATCTATTGAAATTTTAATTTCAAACTTCCTCCCTGCCAAATATGTAAATTGTTCTATTTCCTAAAAGTTTAAGTATAAAATAAATAAAAAAATCTTACTTTGTACTCCAATAAGCATCTTCTCAATGCCAGACTTGTAACACTCAAAAGCTCTTTGATAATCACCCAGATCTTCACATCTTGCCGCTAAATTCAACATGTAACCGGCCTCAAACACATAACTATCTTCTGTCTTTGTCTTACTCTCAAAGTTGGAGAGAGACAACACACTTCTCTTACTATACAAAGACACTCGCGAACTACTTCGCCTTGAATCACTTTCACAGGCAGAACTTAACGAATTCGTGTCCGAATCTGGAACTTTCGCGGGCATGGTGTGGTAATCTTCGAATTTCGAAGTCGAAGGAGCGTCAAAATTAATTAAATCTGGCAACACAGATTTATTTTTCACAAGCGGCTTACTTTTCTCGACGGCCAGTTTGTTTAGTTCGTCGAATAAATCGCTGTCAATGCTATCGAGTGAGTTTATCGATGCAAAACTGTTTGATTTGGATATTTTTGGTGTTGTCTTTATTTCAACGTCGGCTGCTTCGTATATTGGTATTCGGGATATGCTGTCTATTTCATCTGTGGTCTGAGGACTGTCATCTAGAAGGTTGCTGGGTTGTGATTGTGCTGAAAGCATATGATTGTGGTCAATGTTATGTGCAATTTGTTTTCAACGGTAATGTTTTTGATGGAAATGACGATACGAGTGTAATTAATTAAATAATAATAATAAAAGTGGTATATGTAAAAATACACATATAAGAAAATTGATAACATATTAAGTCACTTGGTCGACTGGAAGAAATCCCTTTCTGAGATAAGTCCACTTTTGTACACGTCTCTTTTTTTTAATGCCTTTGTATTATCGTTGTGCAATAAAGAGTTTACAAACAAACAAAAAAATCTTATATATCTTATATAGTAGACAACTTGCAATTTGTATTTTTATGGAATAAATTAACTAATTTAATTAATTTTGAAGGACTTTAGTTTTCTATTATACAATCTAGTCAGTTCACAAAATCTAAACCTGTGTACAGATTTTTAAAATAGAATTGATAAAAATGTTATGGTGGCGCTAGTGTGCGTGTTGGCTCAGCAAGCTCAACATTGCCAACAATCAAATTGACTACAGTATAAGAAGCAATAAGTAGTAGCAAAATATTCTAGGACACAAATTCAAATTCAAATCATTTATTCAGAAATTAGACCTTCACAGGCACTACTGGCATTTCGGAACGACCACTGCTGAGAAGAAATGCCGAAAGAAACTCATTTGAACAGTGTTGGTCCCTATCATGCCAGATCGGCTCACCATTATTGTTTCTTACAATGTTTTTTTTTTCTAATAATATATAAAAGTACATAATGTACATAGTCAAAAGGTATATCAAAACAGGTTATGATTGTGATCCGAGTGCTGATTATAATACATAGATAGATGTGAAACACAATTAACTTACATGAACACAAACGCAACGTGCATGTGATAACTACTCCTGGTGTTGCAGGCGTGCATAGGTTGCGGTGACCACTTACCATTAAGTGGGCCGCATGCCTGTTAGGTAGTATAATAGGCCTTCCCAGGCGAACAGTGTCATCTAATAAACGCTTCAACTGCGCGTTCTAGACTTGTTAGTTTCTACCGCGAGTCGACGGTAGCGCCATCTTTTGATATATACCTGTGTGAGTAGGGCTCCTGGAGTCGTCCTCATCTGTGGGGTACTCCAAATGCGGCGTCTCCTCTAATGGCAGGTGCAGCGACGACCTGATCGTGGCGATCACGCTGCCCGGCGCTGACGGCTCCGGATAACCCGTCTAGAAATATAATGCCTGCTATATATTATCGCGAAACATTTGACGGATTCGGCATATATTTCTGGTTTTCCACCGCGGTAAATAAAAGCTCTCATCCAACCTACGCGTTGTTTATTCATGCGCGTCGGCATATGTTCGGTAATAGCGTGTAGCTAGCATAGTACAGTCTGCCACAGAGTAATCTGACCCAATAAGAGATGGTGTTCAGAGGGAGGTCAGATTTCTCTGTGGCAGACTGTACCACTGTTTAATGAGATTTATACAGTTGTTCAACCGGCTTGCTAAAGGCGAAATAGTCGCTAGCGTTGACGATGCAGTCAGGATTGTCACAAAATAAAATTAGGCGTTACCGACTTATTTTCAATTTTGTGTAACCTGTAATCCTTTACGAACACAAGACAACATACATACAAGATGTAGTGGCAATCCTTAATCGTTAAACAAATTACTTTTTGCTGTCACTGTCACAAGATATACAGATACAGTATCATATCTATAACTGCTTCCAAATAAAATGGTAAAGTTATACCTCTAGAAAGTTGATGCAGTCTGTACTCGTGAACAAAAGTTGATGTTCAGCTATGAATTCTAGCAACACCTTGATTGACTTGGCTCTTTCTTCTATCACCTGATGGACAATAAATAAATAAATAATAAATAAATATATTAGGACAAATCACACAGAATGAGCTAGCCCCAAAGTAAGTTCGAGACTTGTGTTATGGGATACTAACTCAACGATACTATATTTTATAACAAATACATATATAAATAAACATCCAAGACCCGGACCAATCAGAAAAAGATCATTTTCCATCATGACCTGACCGGGGATCGAACCCGGGACCTCTCGGTTCAGTGGCTAGAACCTTACCACTGCGCCACCGAGGTCGTCAAAAAAAAGCGGATGTAAATTAAAAAGTACTCAATTATAAAGCGAAAGTGAGTTTGTTTATTGTCTTGTTACCCCTCTCTACTTCCCATGTTTTAGGGAGAAACAGGGAAAAAAGCATACGCAGTCGCGTGCAAAAGCTAGTTAATGTATTAAGGTCATAGCACACTTGAGGCAAGATGACCTTCATTGTAAATTAGCTTTTGAAGTGTCCTCTGTGACATACTTTACATTGACAACAAATTTGCGAACTGGTTGCAAATTTTATGTTGTCAATGTAACATATGCCTTCAGAGGACACTTTAAAGCTCACTTTTGATGAACGTCATTTGACGGGGTAGTAGAGGTGCATACAAATAAATAAATTTATAAACATTAACCTGTTGTTGAAATCGCTTGAAGTAGTTGCTTGTAGGTAGCTCAGGAACTGTTCCTCTCAAGTGCAGCCCGGCGTGGAGCACTTTCATGCTCTTGTGTAGCTGCTGCACATCGCTGAACCGCTTCCAGACTGACACCACCGTCACTGCTTCTGGAGACTCTATTGGGAATATCTGTAACAATGTTTGTAGGTTCCAAAGTATTTTTTGCTTTTTTTTGTATTTTTAATCTGAGATCAGTCAAACACTTTTAGCAAATCTGTTGTGAGATTTGAGTTTAGCAATAAGGTTGCTTTCCAGTGGTTGGTAGCTGTTTAGATTAGAATCTGGAGGTATGGACCTGTATGTTATATCACTTTAGTCTCTAGTGTAGCATAGTGCAATCTTGATAAAAAATATAAATAAAATTAAAATATGAATACAAAAATGCCTAATAACACCTAATCTAAAATATCTGTTTAAACTCTCCAAAAGTAATTTTGATAAAAAGATCAAAACTGAAGAAACATTTATATTTAAGTAGTACTGGAACAAACTCAGAGAAAATTGTCACTGCACCTTTGGTCAACAGTTTTAAGAAAAGATTACATAAAATCTCCTAAAATTGATTGATTTGGAAAATTAAATCTGATTGTGCAACAGTGTGAGTCATAGTCTTATGGCATATTTTGCAGAATGTAAAATATTGTAATGGTCGTTAAAAACATTATATATGGAAATATTTAGATTAAAAGTAAATCATTAGCGTAAATACAAGGAGAAAAGATATATTTACATTAGTCATAAAAATCTCAAGGCATATCTAATAAGAACCAATTATTTCACAAGAAGTTGTGTAAAGAGAAATACGTAGAAATTTAATTTAAATGCTAATTAAGCTGTAAAATTGAATTAAATTCAGCCTAATTAATTAAAATATTAGGTAGGTATGTGAAAGCAGATAGGTACTTTTATATCATCTTATAGCTATTAGTTCCATCTAATTAGTTTCCAGGGCACAGAAAACCTAATTCCAATGCTGTTTATCGAAGATTTTGAAACTACTTACAACAGAAGTTATCTTGTAAATGGTAAAACCATTTTGGTGTCTCGATGTTTCATCTACAGAGAACCGGCGAACCCACTTATCCCTTGCAGACATATCTACTATTTTACAAAACTCTATAACTCATAAATACTAAACCAGATGAAGAAAATATTTCGGAGAAACGTATCATAATGCTTTTCAATTATATATAATTCGCGGAAATATGGATATTCACCACACCACCACTAAAACATTCACTTCACAACTTTTTATAGTTTGTTGACGTTTCTCTCCTCATCGTCAACACAAAGTAATGCCACTATTTTGTAAAGCTACTAATGGCATACATCTTGTATGGGAACAATATACTTCATAAAAAGTTCGGATTGTAATGTTAAATTTCCACACTTTTTACGCAGCATTTTTTACAAATAAAATTAATTTGTGTATATATTTTTTAAATAAATAAAATACTTGTAAATAGTTATGTATATAAATTTATTACATCAATAAATACTATACTAAAAAAAATTAAGTCATGACTTATTTAATGTATTGCATTGTTTCATCAATAGATGGCAATACTTGTCACAAAAATTTAATCCAAAGCAAAGTGCAACATTCCTTTTGCTAGATGTCACTAGTTGTATGTATATTAAGTTATTGAAAAGTTAACTTAGTCCTGTGACTTAGTTTTCCGTGATGTTTATTTTCGTTATTTACTGGGCTTATTTTTCTGAAAATATGTTAACTTGTTGAACATTATCATGAAGTTTTCTTCTTGATTTGTTGCTGTTCTTTAAGACATTACAACGGGGAAATTCTTTCTCGGAAAGACGTAGCGTAGGCAATAGGTCAACTTGTGGCTTCATTACTTATCCCCTCCGCCCCGCACTCAACCGAATGGCGCGCCGTGAGAGGTTGTGTTGAGTCGTTTGTGTCGTGTTTCTAGTGTCCTCGGATATTTGCCACAATACTTGTCCCTCAAGACATGAATAGAATTTTATCTCGTCGTGGTTTATAGCGAACATATTACAAGTTTTAAAAAAAATGTGTCGTTGATAACTAGTGCAGTGCGAAGTGATCGAAAAAGTACAAAATCAACCGGATATCAACAAGATGGGTTCAAAAATCGAATACGTGGATTCGTCACATTTATACGCGACGAATTACGTTCGAAATTCGAAAGCTATTGGAGTTCTTTGGGCGATATTCACAATTTGCTATGCGATTATCGCCGTTGTTGCGTTCGTGACTCCAGAATGGATTGGCGATTTGGAGACTGAATATCCGAGGAAATTTGGCTTGTGGCAAGTGTGTCGTGCTGAGGATGCATTGGAGGACTGTAAAGGGAGACTGGATGACTTTATGTCGATAAATGGGCTGGTGTTCAAAATTGCGACTGTGTTAGTAGGTGTAGCGGTTGCCCTGGCTCTGTTTACAATATGTGCGATGCTGTTGTTTTTCTTTTGTCAATCGACGACCGTGTTCCACATCTGCGGCTGGCTGCAGCTTTTGTCTGGTGAGTAAGCTGGTTTCAATCCATACCTATTTTAGCACAAGTTATTCTCTGATATTTATAAATGCTTGCTTGTTTCGTAAGACGGAAGTAAACAATATTTTTAGTCCAGATTTTTTATGATCCTAACGTAGCTAAGAATTTTGTAAATAAAATATAGATATGTAATACCTACTAGAAAACTTATAAGTTTCCGAGAAGGCGTAAGATCATGCTCCTACTAATTTAAAAATCCATTTTTACTTATTTTTACTCCTCACACCTCACCGAATCACATCGGAACTTCCGATTCCTATGTGATTCGGAAGCAGATTCTGGAAAACAACGGATATCTGGAAAATCCTGAATCGACTCGTCACCGTCGTGATCAGGCCTACTCCCCATCCCTAGTGCTAATGAAAAGCAATCGAAAGTTCTAATAATAAAGGCGGATTCGGTATACATTGCTTATTTTTCATTGCGGTAAATAAAAGCACTCAATACAAACTACTCACGCATTCGCATCGGCACCTGTCATCATAGTTCGGCTAGAGTCTAGTAGGTAGGTACATAAATATTTCAATCAATAATTTTAAACTACCATTCCATAGGTACCTAAGTAGGTACTTTGCAACAGATAAGTTTAAATGTAAACATTTCGATTTGATTTCGAGAGCACAAAGGACCTTACAAAGGCCAACCGAAGCGAAAGTTAAAATATCGGCCTTGTTAACTCCAAAGCTTTAGAATAACAATGATAATAGCTTACTATAATAATGTTACGGGTGGCGTGTGGTTCCGCCCTAGAATAATACCACTCCTTATCCTCCTGTGGATGCGGTACGAGGCCACTAAGTGACACGCCGGCTAGGCAACAATAGCATTCCCAAGAAGAGTTGACGTCAGATACAATTTAGGGTTATAATTTTTTTTTTTGTTTTTTTTTACGCTGATCCGCTTCACAACCGCGATCGCCACCGGGAACATGCAGAGATGAGAGAGAGAGAGAGAGATAAAATATATTATTATGGGTGTAATATGCAAGCAGGTGCAATTCCGTACAATGTGCAACTGGGATGACATTTAGGATAATACCTATAGGATGGATAGATATACTATGTAGGTACCTATTATGGCTGCTACAAGTTTGCTGTTTCTTTTCATTAACAACGCAAATAATTGCGGGATAATCCGAAGTTATTTAGAATTTATATAAATTCAAAATAAATTCGGCTTATCCCGTTCCAAGCAGTAGATGTAAATGGTACAGTTACCGTCGAGTTGAATCACATCTTTTTCCATGTGCCAAAAACAAAAATTTATATAGGTAATTTATATATTGGTACGACAGTGGGCATACACAAGTGACGCCACAAAGGTTAATTAGGAGAACAAAAAATACTACATGTTATAACTATAAATAAAATTAAATATAATAAATAAAATTGATCAAATAAAGTGTAATTTTAGTATCGTGTTTCATTATTGATGCATTTATACATTAGCATTAAATTATTTTCCATACAGGCAACACTAGGCAACTACCCTATTCCTTTGATAGGTACACTCTTCAGATTGTTACGAAACAAACGGTGCAAATGCTGTTTGAATGGTTCATGTAGATAACAAAGTATGTATGTATAGATACATATAGTAAGTATGTACCTATGTTAGGTTGGCTGAGCAAAAACAAAAAGCTATCACATAATAATTACGCCCTCATCCGTAAACATTTTGTGTATTCTAATTTTGTTACAGATCTATTTCTATTTCGGATATCCGATTTCGATTCCGGTTAGGTAGGTAACTAATGAAAAATAAAAAATACAACTAATGTATAGATTAGTTCTATGATAGATTAGGTAGATAACTATGTATAGATTAGTTCTCTCTATGATAGATTAGGTAGGTAACTATGTATAGATTAGTTCTCTCTATGATAGATTAGGTAGGTAACTATGTATAGATTAGTTCTCTCTATGATAGGTAGGTAACTATGTATAGATTAGTTCTCTCTATGATAGATTAGGTAGGTAACTATGTATAGATTAGTTCTCTCTATGATAGATTAGGTAGGTAACTATGTATAGATTAGTTCTCTCTATGATAGATTAGGTAGGTAACTAGGTATAGATTAGTTCTCTCTATGATAGGTAGGTAACTATGTATAGATTAGTTCTCTCTATGATAGGTAGGTAACTATGTATAGATTAGTTCTCTCTATGATAGATTAGGTAGGTAACTATGTATAGATTAGTTCTCTCTGTGATAGATTAGGTAGGTAACTATGTATAGATTAGTTCTCTCTATGATAGATTAGGTAGGTAACTATGTATAGATTAGTTCTCTCTATGATAGATTAGGTAGGTAACTATGTATAGATTAGTTCTCTCTATGATAGATTTTTATGAGCTAAAATATGTACATACTTGATGACTAGCGGCAACTTAGCTATTCTTAGCTTAGCTAGATTTATGTTTTTATAGGTATTTGTGGCTAGGGTAAAACTATTAGTTAAAAGAAATATAAAACCATAATAAAAAATGTTACTCCTGCAGATTTCGTCTGTCTTTGTAAGTACCAAATTTCATTAAATTTGATCCTGTAATTTTTGAGTTTATTCATCCTTACATTTACATACCTACCTATTATAAAACAAATTCCACTGCCGCGTCTGTCTGTGTGTCTGTTCGCGATAAATTCAAAAACTGATGCATGGATTTTCATGCGGTTTTCACCAATAGATAGTGTGATTCCTGAGGAAGGTTTCGGTGTATAATTTATTATGGTTTTACACGTGCGAAGCCGGGACGGGCCGCTAGTCACAAATAAAAAACCAAATCATTTTTTATTTATAATATTAGTATGGATAATTTGTTTTATCACCCTGGTGTCTTCACCAGGGGCACCTTTTATTCAATAGTAAATGTTGCCCGGGGCTTCGCTCCCGTGGGAGATTTGAGATAAAATATAGCCTATAGTAATCTTGGATAATATATCTTTCTAATGGTGAAAGAATTTTTGAAATCGGTTCAGTAGTTTCGGAGATTATATACCTACCCGCCTCAAACATACAAACTCACAAACGCTTACCTCTTTATAATAATAGTTTAAAAAGATTACAGAAAAGTCACTAGATAACGCTGGATATATACACGGAAAAATCACCGTGTATATACAAAACTCTTGCGTTACTGACTGACTGACAGACAACGCACAGCCAAAACTAGGTACTGGGCGTAGAAAGCTGAAATTTGGTGCGCCTTGTACACTGTCCTAGGAATCTATCCTAGGACATTGTAGGGGCGCACTAAGAAGAGATTTCCTGATATTCCCACGGGAAACGGATTTTTACTCGCATACGAAGTTGTGGGAAAAAGCTAGTACACAATAATGAATTACTAGATATAATGACTATGTATAAGTGCTTACGCAAAACATGTAAATTTAGTAAAATTGACAACAAAACGTTAACGGAAATAATGGTAGCTTTCTCTCACTTTTCCTTTTCACACCGCTTTTCTAAGTACGGAACCTGTAGGGTCAAGCGCGAACACAGACTTAATAAAGGTACATAACACTAACAGGATGTGCGTCTTTGTAAAGCTGTGATTACAGACGGACACACTAATTTAGGAAAATAAACTAAGTAAAATAACCCCAATAAATATTGGAAGAAAACGATAAAAAATTGGCTTGTCTATAATTTTTTAAGCTGGCCTATAAATTACCCTACACGTACTGTTATACTATACATATGCACCCTTTAGTGCTTACATCACTCACAGACTGCTGCATCAGCAGATTCGGTTGCGACGTTAGTCGCTAGTCCATTCCTTTCAGCCAGTCGAAATCGAGCTCCTTTCCATGCTAGACGGTTGCCTCAAATCAATTAATTCTTTTTTTTAAAAACCTATTTCCTCAACACCGTATAACATTTGGTGGCAGCGGTAAAGGGATTTAGAAAAATAAAATCCCCGGTTCGCCTCTTTCACGTAAAATTCAAGTATATAAATTCACGCGTGTATGTGTTTGTGTTCAACTTCGAGTTCTGCTTCGGCCCTCATAGTCGTCGTCTTCAAGAAAGCAGTCCACCTGGGGCCCATTGTTGGGCATCGCCGATATTCAACGTGCTCCAACCGGCCTCAAACCACCTGCCAGGTTACCCACTGTCACGCGATATTGACGCTGTGACCGGTATACCATTGAAGCGACAACTAGTGATTCATTATCACATACACGGTATCCTCATCACTGTATCCAGATCTAAGCGCACCTCCTATCGACATCGAGATTTCACCGTATCGACGACGTCACGCCGTGCCTGTATTTTGTTGTGTCTACGCGACCAGCGACATGCTCGCCCTTATCACGTTTCCTGCATTCCTGTGAGTGACTTTTTATTCATACTTATTCTATTGGTCATTGCTACTCTGTACTCGTGTTTTTTTTTAACAAACGAATTCTTGTCATAATTGTATAATTTTATTATTATTATTATTCTTTTATATTCACATTTTGTTACTCATTTAAAATGGCCGAAGGTCGTTCAACCAGCCCGAAACCCGAAATCTCTGTCACAGACACAGAGGAAGATACCCAGGGCCAATTACATCCAGGCCCCTCCACTAGATCTAGTAAAAAGAAAGCGGCTGTAATTCCCAAATCCGAAATTGAATTATCCACTTTGCTTAAATTTATAAAGCCATTTGATGGTTGTAGAGAAAAGTTAAATTCATTTTTAGTAAATTGTAATAATGCTTATGAAATAGCCTCGGACACACAAAAAGATATTCTCTTTAAATACATACTCTGTCAGTTACAAGGCAAAGCAGAGACCGCCTGTTCCATTAAAGAATTTACTAATTGGCATCAGCTTAAAGAGTTCCTCAAAACGCAGTTCAGCGAGAGGAAACATTACGCTCATCTCCTCACCGAATTACAGGAATGCAAACAACAAGTCACTGAAACTGTCAGTCAGTATGCTTTAAGAATAGAGACTTGCTTATCTCATTTACTTACCGAAATTTCCATCTCACACGGCCATAAAAGTAGAGAAATGATTGGACGTAGTGCCGCGATGGAGGAATTAGCCCTCCATCATTTCCAAATGGGGCTAACGCCTCGAATATCTAATTTTGTTAGGAGTAAATCCGTTAAAACTTTAAACGAAGCAATTAATATCGCAATTTCTGAAGAAAGAATCCAACAATCTTTATCTAAACACTCAGCCCCGTCTAGCAATCAACAATCTCGTCAGTTTATACGTCGTAACCAAAATCCATCTTCATTCAAAAACAATCCTATTACTCCTCGCCCTAATAATAATAATTCCATCCTTGTCTGCCGATATTGCAAAAATCCAGGTCATACTATAGAAAAATGCCGAAAAAGGGAATTTAATAATAATCGCTTCAAAAATCCTGATCAAAACTATACAAGGCAACCCCGTGTTCATTTCATCTCCGATGAAACTTCGGAAACTAACGATGATTTTCTTACCAATCCTGAGGGCGGTTATGACACCGTAGACTCTAATCAAAAAAACGAGTAAACATCTCGTCCCAGTGTCGTGCGGGATTATATAATTTTAAAACCGGCACTATCAATTATAATTCATCTACTAAATCCTCTGTATCCACTGTATCTATGCAGCAACCCAAGGTTGATCTGCCCAAATCTACTAAATCCTCTGTATCCACTGTATCTATGCAGTAGCCCAAGGTTGATCTGCCCAAATCTACTAAATCCTCTGTATCCACTGTATCTATGCAGCAACCCAAGGTTGATCTGCCCAAATCTACTAAATCCTCTGTATCCACTGTATCTATGCAGCAGCCCAAGGTTGATCTGCCCAAATCTACTAAATCCTCTGTATCCACTGTATCTATGCAGCAACCCAAGGTTGATCTGCCTAAATCTACTAGATCCTCTGTATCCACTGTATCCATGCAACAACTCAAGGTTGATTTGACCAAGCCTACTAGATCCTCTGTATCCACTGTATCCATGCAACAACCCAAGGTTGATCTGCCTAAATCTACTAGATCCTCTGTATCCACTGTATCCATGCAACAACTCAAGGTTGATTTGCCCAAGCCTACTAGATCCTCTGTATCCGCTGTATCCATGCAACAACCCAAGGTTGATCTGCCTAAATCTACTAGATCCTCTGTATCCACTGTATCCATGCAACAACCCAAGGTTAATTTACCCAAGCCTACTAGATCCTCTGTATCCACCGCATCCATGCAACAATCCAAAGTTGACTTATCCAAATCTACTAAATCCTCTGAATCCGCTGCATCCGTACAACTTAAAACTACTAGTTCTCTAGATCCTTCAAAACCCAAAGTTTATAATATTTCAAATATTCCATCTAAAACCTTATTACCTCATGTTCTAATAAAGTCCTCTGTCTCTGATATCCCATTATCTCTGCTAGTAGACTCAGGATCATCTGTAAGTCTATTGAAACATTCTTGCATTATGAAACATCCCAAACTCACAAAAGACATAATTCAGTTAAAGGGTATAGACCCAACTGATAACCCTGTCTGCACTCAAGGTCACTTTTTGCTAAAACTGCAACTTCCTAAATTCGACATATCCCATAAATTCCATGTAACTGATATACCTGACTTACCCTACGATGGAATAATGGGCTCAGATTTCCTTAATGCACACAATTGTAACATAAATTATAATAACAATATCCTTTACATTAGAAACACATCCATTAGACTACACTTTCATGAGCCTGCCTATATAATACCTCCTAGAACGGAAACTATTATCGAATGCTCTGTATCAAATCCTGAGGTAAAAGAAGGATTAGTCCTCGATCAGAAACTTTCTGAAACTTTACTAGTAGCTAATTGTATAGTCCATGTAAAAGAAAATAATAGAATAAATATATCCATTGCTAATACATCCGAAGAACCCGTAACTGTCAAATCCAACCTAAACTTAAAACTCGATCCCTTTAATCCCAAAGTCCTGTCAGAACATTCAAATGAATGCATAAATCATATAAATCTTACTACTAATAGTTTCAAAAGAACACAAGAAGTGTTAAAACAAGTCCGCACTTTTCATCTTAATAAAGAAGAAAAGGACAATCTTCTACAATTATGTTCCGACTTTTCTGATATATTTCATCTCCCAGGAGAGATCCTAACTCATACCAACGCTCTCAAGCATGAAATCAAAACAACTACCGACAATCCCATACACACAAAATCCTACAGATTCCCCGAAGTCCATAAAGCCGAAGTCCACAATCAGATAAATAAAATGTTAGAACAAAATATCATAGAACCCTCTGATTCCCCCTGGTCATCACCCATATGGGTTGTTCCAAAGAAACTAGATGCCTCTAATGTACAAAAATGGAGAGTTGTAATCGACTACCGTAAACTTAATGATATCACTATAGGTGATACTTACCCTATACCTCAAATCACTGAAATTTTAGATCAACTTGGCAATAGTAAATACTTCTCTACTTTAGATCTGTCATCCGGTTTTCACCAAATCCAATTAAATGAAGCAGATAAATCAAAAACTGCCTTCACAATTCCTGAAGGACACTTCCAATTCACAAGAATGCCATTTGGGCTCAAAAATGCCCCTTCAACATTCCAAAGACTCATGAATTCTGTACTGTCGGGCCTCCAAGGTACCCGCTGTTTTGTCTACCTTGATGATATAGTCTGCTATGGGTATGACCTTAAATCCAGCATCCAAAATCTGACAGAAATCTTCCAAAGAATCCGTAACTTTAACCTCAAACTTCAGCCGGACAAGTGCGAATTCCTCAGACGAGAAGTTTGTTATTTAGGACACGTAATCACAGAGCAAGGTGTAAAACCTAACCCTGAAAAGGTCAAAGCCGTAACTTCTTTTCCAATTCCAAATAATCCCAAGGACGTGAAATCTTTTCTTGGCCTAGTTTCCTACTATCGTCGTTTCATCCCCGATTTCTCTAAAAAGGCAAAAGCTCTTACTAATCTTTTAAAGAAGGATGTACCCTTTAAGTGGGAAAATCAGCAACAACTTGCTTTTGACACACTCAAGGAAGAACTTACCTCTGCACCTCTCCTGATATACCCAGATTTTACCAAACCTTTTATTCTTACCTGTGACGCATCTAATCATGCCGTCGGCGCTGTACTCTCTCAAGGACCTGTGGGAAAGGACCAACCTATAGCTTTTGCCTCACGCACACTCAATAAGAGTGAATCCAACTACAGCACAACCGAAAAAGAGCTGTTAGCCATAATATATGGATGTAAGACATTCCGCCCTTATATATATGGGTATAAATTTATCATCGTCACAGACCACAGACCCTTGAAATGGCTATTTAATCATAAAGATCCAAGTAGTAAACTCCAAAGATGGAGATTAAAATTAGAGGAATATGACTACGACATAATATATCGCAAAGGTAAACTAAATTCAGCTGCTGATGCCCTCTCTCGATATCCTGTCAATCCTATCTATCCAAAAAATCATACCAACCTGAACCCTAATAATGATGAAATTCCTGACGATGACCTACAAAACCTTCTAATATCTCCTTCCAGCCTAGAAGCCGATCTAGCTGATCCTGAAATAAATAACGAATTACTAGATTATTTGAATGATATATTAGACAATGAATCTCCTGGAAAACAACCAGAACCACAACTTTCATCAAATCAAGAAAACCCCGAAATCTTACCTTCTTCTGTCCAGTCTGCACCTGAAAGTCCTCCTCTAGTACCTGAAAACTTACTTTCTGATCGAACTGCACCTGAAACTCCACCTTTAATACCCGAAGATTCACCTTCTTCTAACCAGACTACACCTGAAACTTCATCTATACAGTTCGGATCAGATGAAACCTATAATACTTTCCTAAAAGCATCCAAAAATGTACACGACACTCTTATTATAGAACATAATGAAAATCTACTTAAAACCACACAAAACCTTATTATTATACCTACCTCCATAGACTTGGATGAGTCTATGCCTTACATTCAGGAAATCATTAATAGTTGTTCAGAACCCGATCGGAGTAATTTCTTAAAACATGAAAGGTCATTATTTACCTCTCTACCTCTCACTATTAGAAATAAGACTTACCTTTTCTCATTCACAAAAGTTCACCATTTTGACGACTTGTCCTACCCGGATATATTTAAATCCATAAAATATGTGCGGGACGAGATTATAATGACATACCCTACTATAAACGAAGTTAGCATAGCAGATTTTAGGAATCCCTTCGATAGACACTCCTTCGTAAAAATCTATAATATTCTCAGCTATCTTTTTGACGGAACCAATATTAAAATCCATATATATCATAATGATATCATATATCCTTCTTTAAATGAAATTCCTAAAATTTTAAAAGAGAACCATGACATCCCTATCGCCGGACACTTAGGATCTTCTAGAATGCTAAACCGTATAAATGATAGATATTATTGGAAAAACATGCGAAGTGACATAGAGAACTACGTAAAAAACTGTACATCCTGTCAAATAAACAAAGCCTTACGCAAAACAAACAGAGCTCCCATGATAATAACTTCCACTTCTACGTCACCATTCGAAAGATTGTCCATTGATATTGTAGGTCCTTTACCTGAATCCGGAACAGCCAAACTTAAATTCATTCTAACTATGCAAGACGATCTTACGAAATTCTCGCTAGCATATCCTCTTCGTAGTACTACTGCAGAAGAATCCTGCGAATGCCTGCTCCATTTTATTTCATTATTCGGAATTCCTAAACATATACTCACTGACCAAGGCACCAACTTCACCGCAGACTTATTCAAGAAAACCTGCGAATTTCTAAAAATAAAACAGTTGTGGTCCAGCCCTTATCATCCCCAAACACAAGGCGCCTTGGAAAGGTCACATTCTACTCTCAAAGAGTATTTAAAGTCATATGCCAATGAAAATCAAGACAACTGGCCCCGTTATGTCTACACAGCCATGTTAGCATATAATACCGCCGTACACTCTACCACACACTATTCACCTTACGAACTATTATTCGGGCACAAACCTCGCATTCCAGACTCCGTTTATGGTGACGCCTCTAGTGTTACTTACCCCGAATACGTAAAAATGTTGCAACATCGCCTAAGGCATTCTCGAAATAAAGCCTTAGCGCTCATACAAAAATCTAAAATTAGTTCTAAGACTTATTATGACAATCGTACTCGCCCAATAGAATACAAGGTTGGCGACTATGTATTACTTAAAAATCATCTTAGATTACGTAAAGCCTTATCACCTCTCTGGAAAGGCCCATATAAAATCGTCAAAGTCCATGGTAACCACACTTTATCATTGTTAATAAATAAAAGGCATGTAAAACATCACTTTGATGAGGTGAAACCTGTGGAAACTCACGAAGTTTAAATTAGGTTTAGGTATACGTTTATATTTTAGTTACTAATATAGATAGGCACTAGGTCATACAGGTAAAACTAAGTAAAGTCTCTTTCCTTACAGCATACTGGCCCAAGGTCATCCGGAATTTATTCATCAAATCAACGTGAGCTCCGGAATTTACTTTGACCCTATCGGTGAACTTAAAATCCGTATGAGTCATTTAGACGTGGTCACCCCACTCGATATCTCGCACATTGAACCCCACTTGCAAAATATAAACTCAGTATTAGGTACAACACGCTACATATGTAACCAAATTAGATTAGAAAAATCATATAATTTACAATGTAATAACCTGTTAGAACCCTTAACAATAAGATATCATGACATTGTCTCTGAATATTCCACTATTTCGCACTTAGTAAATAAAAGATCTAGAAGAGGAGCCTGGATAGGTGCCGTTGGTTCTCTCTCCAAAATCGTGTTTGGGACCCTTGATGAAAATGACGCCATAAAATATGACAATGCCATTCGAAATGTTCAAGATAACGAAAAAAGACTGAGCTCATTAATAAAAGATAATATCCTAATAACATCTGAAGTTTTGACAAATTTTAATAAAACATTACAAAGTATACAACTTAATGAGGTCAGCCTTAATCTAGTTATCGATAATTTCTCTTCAACATTAAAAAATATTACTTTAATTTCAAACGAATTAGTTGTAAAGACGAATATAGATTTTATACTCAATAGTTTAGAAGCATCTATACTCACCTTATCATTCCACCTCGAAGACATAACAAACGCTATTATTTTTAGTAGTCAAAACATCCTGCACCCGGCCGTATTACCGCCCACGCACTTATACCAAGAAATTGTCAATAATTACAGATACTTACCTGTAGACCTTAAGTTACCTGTAAGCTTAACATTAAGTAACATACATATTATTACAAATGTATCCAGTGTAGTGTGTTATAGTATAGGCAACAAGATTATTTTTGTTCTGAAAATACCTCTAGTGTCCCCTAAAGATTATAGTTTGTATCATAACATAGCATTGCCAACTCCTCATATTAAAGATAAACCTAATACTTTTAGTTTCATAAGACCTAGTAGTAAATATATAGCAATGACCATAGACAAATCCGAATATTGTAACCTTGATTCGTTAAAGGAATGCATAACGATAAGCCCGCGCGAGTACATCTGTGACGTTATGACAGTGTTCCCGTCCAGTGTTAACCCCTGTTGTGAAAGTGAGTTATTGTCCAATACAATAAGTGTTCTCCCCGTGCAATGTAAAACAGACTTCTTTTATGGATACGTAGATTTATGGCAACCACTCGATAATAATAATTGGCTATATGTACAATCTAAAAGCAGTAAACTTTACATTGAATGTCCTAAAGAAAAACTTGTTGATATTAACATTATCGGAACAGGAATTTTAACTATCCCTAATAACTGTATGGCCCACTGTAAAAGTACAAAATTGATACCTAAATTTGATAATGTAAAAATAAATGTTGATATTGTTCACTCTAACTTCAACTTAATTTATGATTCTTGTTGCACTTTAGATAAGTTTAATAAAATAATAAGTAATGAGCCTCCCCTTAAGTTGCATAATATAAATCTAGATTCATTCACATTAGAAACAAAATCTAAACTAAATTCCATTGCTAAAGAAACAGATAAAATTCTAAATGAACATCAAATTATTAAATACGAGACTCATTACTCAATTATTACTATAGTTATAATTTGTGTAATCTTAATCTTTTGTATAACCAAACTTATTATGTATATTAAATCGCGCAACTGTCTATCCCGTCGCCTTCCCGATACTATTCCTCCAATCCCTGCAGTTTCTCCAACTGATCAGATTCCAATTGCAGAGAATATTACTCCCGCTAAATTCAGTAAACCTTGTTCCGTTAAGGAAAATATACCATCTCCCAGTATAAGAATTAATGTTTAACCCTAAGTGGTTTTCCTCTTTACAATTCTTCCTAAACATAGTTTCAACCCTATGTTTAGTCTACCCCAAGGAGGTGTTATACTATACATATGCACCCTTTAGTGCTTACATCACTCACAGACTGCTGCATCAGCAGATTCGGTTGCGACGTTAGTCGCTAGTCCATTCCTTTCAGCCAGTCGAAATCGAGCTCCTTTCCATGCTAGACGGTTGCCTCAAATCAATTAATTCTTTTTTTTAAAAACCTATTTCCTCAACACCGTATAACAGTACGCAAAAGCACCAACCCTATTTGTATCCATAAATCTTATGTTTTTTCGTCAAACTTGATACCTATCTTTAGTATAAAAATATTCTATAGTTACTGTTTATTACTGGCACATTATAAAATTCTTTTTTTTTTACTATGTTCTTTATGCCACTCTTTTCCAAATTCAATTTTTTTCTTAATACGATATATTTTTTATTTAGTGTATTACAATTTAAAATACGAATTACTTTAAATGCACACAATATTATATTAATTTGAACTAAAAAATATGTATCTTAAAAATACTTGTAAATTATAAATATCTAAAGATAAATTCAAATATTTTTTTTGCGACAATTCAACAGCAGCGACGTCTTAATCAGATTCATAAGTAGGCATTTATCCTATTACGGAAAATTTATAAATGTATACGTAATTCTATCGTAAACATGAGTTTATCCTGTAAGATAGGTTATCGACCTGAATGTACTGAACACTATAATCTGAGTCCAGTGAAAATCAACCAGTCAACGTCGATTTTCTAACGAAAGTTACAAGCTGGGATGTCGATTGCTTTGAAGAAACTCGATGGATAATAAATAGAACTTTCATTACAATACCGTAACAATTTTATTTTCTTACTATCCGTCCGTCTTGGCTTCGCTCGGGTTAAACCGTAATAAATATACACCTAAATCTTCCTCTGGAATCATCATCATCATCATGGGGTGCCATCTTCGAATTGAAGTTTGGAGGTCAGCATACGGAAACAATTCATACCTAAACACGCACAAATTATATTTTCGCGGCACATACTTCCACACACATGAGCTACCGGACCATGAACAATATTTCTCTCTCCGATTATTAGTTTAAAATCTCAAAGTTTAGTTTCTTGCTAGAACAACGTTACTCCAGCAGAATTATTTTTTTTTATTAAAAAAAAAACAACGACAGGTACAAATGTTTTATGCCGAGCACATAGCCCGTCATATTTCTGTAGGACATAGGTACTTTCTTTCTAGCTGGAGTAACGCACACATACCTACTTCCTTTTTACAAAATACGATGCTACATTATTGCACTTCGTAAAAAGAACACCTTACGTATTCGTTATCCAGTCACTAGGATTACACGATGATGGCATAAAATGTAAAACAAATCGAATTTATACTAACCTTATATGTAATAACCTTATATATTTGTATAGTTACCCAATCAAAGAAGCGATCGTATTTTATTATTAGTTTACAATTTACAATATTTACGCAATAAATAAAAACTGAAGCGAAAGTTGTTATAATTGGTTTACGCTTGAATTGCTTAGTTGTTTTTGTTGATTTACGTAGGATGGTTGAAATCCTACAAATATTATAAATGCGTAAGTTTGTGATAAATACGATATAGCTGGAATAATGAGTACTCTTTATTCCAAAATTCCCACGGTGGATAAGTTCCGGGCCGCAGTTGGTATATATCATATACTGGATGAATATATGATTGATGTCGACACAATTCGATTAAAAACACGCAATGAAGTACACTGCATTATATTTGTGCAACGCTGTGACTTCAGAGAAAATGAAATATTCCATCAAGACTGCTGATTCAGCGTTTAGCACTCCATTTAAAATCACTTACGTTGCATTCTTACTGGCTGACGCCATTCTTGTCGTACGTACCGTATAATTATAATTACCAGCTCGGCGCGGAGAAACTAGATTTTAGGATTCCAGGTAAACCTGAACATGAAACGGTGCTCATACAATGTGCAATCATTTGTTTCTCTATCTGACTGATCCCTATTTGATTCATGATTGAAGATTACGAATTTTCAATAAAAGATTTTGTAATGACAGAAAATATTCTTCCAAAAACATGTGGAGACCTTATGACGAACATTCGAACGTGATTGGATATGGAAATATAAATTATAATCTGAAAACTATTTTGTTCGCTCAGCGCAATCACGTTCGTGCTGTTCCAAAATAACGCCACAGATTGCTTCGCTATATAAGATGTCACTTCACAAATAAAATATAGATTATTCTACAGGAGCTCTCTGGTATCATTTACCAATATCAACCAAGTGATTGCCCCTTACTGGTGACACCTACATAGGTGTATCCCATAAACATAATGAATTGTTAATAGCTAGTCTTAAAATCTAGGCACTTATTTGAGATACCGTGCATACTGAAGGTAATTATTATGCTTATGCTTCGACTACACGCAATTACACACAGAACGAAGGTGTGGTGATATACTACAGCAAAAATCTTAATGCTACAGTAGAGGAACCTAATATAGTAGATGCCAACTGCCTAATACTGAAGCTCAGTCACTCCACTTGTGTCCTAGGTATATATAGACCCCCAGCCCAAAAAGATATAACTCCATTCTTAACTTCATTAGACCAAACCCTTTCAAAATTAAAAAGTTTTAAAAATATTGTACTGTGCGGGGACATAAACATCGATCTAGTACCTAATAACCCCAAAAAATGGCAAAATGAATACCTTAATATGTTGTCCACCCATGAAATGCTCTCTTGCCATTCTTTGCCTACTCATGGACTCACATGCTACGACCACATGATCATTAAAACAAAACAAGATGCCACATGTATAATTGCTGATTCCACATTAACTGATCATTTCACTGTCGCACTCAGCTTAAAACTAAAACAATACCTCCCGGCTAGCAACCAAATTAAAGAAACCATTGACCTAAATATCCTGGACACAACAATTGAACAACTCAATTTTGACACTGTTATGAACTGTCCCGACCCAAATATAGCCACCAATTTATTCGTAGAGTCAATATCATCTGCTATTAAAAACAGCACCAAAATTATTAAGACCAACAAAAGGAAGACAATAAAAAAACCTTGGATAACCAAAGGTCTACTCCGTTGTATTAGGAACAGGGATAACCTGCACAAAAAACATAAAAAAGATCCCGGAAACGACATACTAGCACAAACCTATAAACGCTACAGAAACTTCTGTACGCTGATTCTTAAAAAAGTCAAAAGAATGTACGACAAATCCCAAATAGAAAGTGCAAGAAAAAATCCTAGAAAACTCTGGCAAGCAATAAAAGAAATTAACGGGATCAACCGTACTCAAGATCACTCACAAAACCTACTGGATGAAAGCTGCCCTAGGGAGAGCGTCAATTATGTAAACTCATATTTTGCGACAATCGGGAAACAACTATTGGATCACAACTCTATATCCAATCCTCAACAAGACCATTCCCACGAAACAAGACGTCCTGCTCCATTCTCAGCCCATAGTTTAATGATGGCTCCTGTATTGGTGGAAGAAGTCCTTCAAATAATTAAAGGACTAAAAGAAAAAAGCGCCGTTGGTCTAGACCACATTCCAGGTTGGATAATTAAGCGTTACGCTGCTTGTCTGGCTATTCCGATAACACACATTTGCAATCAATCCATTATGCACGGCGTCTTCCCCTCAGCTTTTAAAACGGCTCTCATTAAACCTATTCACAAAAGCAACGAAAAAAACAGAGTAGACAATTACAGACCCATCTCCATACTTTCATCATTGTCTAAAATCCTGGAAAAGATAATGAACACCCGCCTTATCCAATTTTTAGAAACTCACAAACTGTTATCTACATGTCAGTATGGATTTCGTGCTGGCAAGTCAACTACAAATGCTGTCCAGGAATTGACTTCAGCCATAATCTCTTCTTTAGATAAACAGGAAAAATGTCTGCTCATATCCCTCGACATAAAGAAAGCTTTCGATACAGTCCATAATCCTCGTCTATTGGACAAACTGGAGAGAATAGGAGTCCGAGGATTAGCCCTTTCACTGTTCCGAGACTTTTTAAGTAATAGGAAACAGTGTACTAGGATAGGAAACTGGACCAGTGAAGAGACTGAGCTGTCATGTGGTCTCCCGCAGGGCAGCTCTGTCTCTCCTTCTCTCTTCTTAGTTTATATTGACAGTTTATGCCGTATCCGACTGGAAGGTGGTAGAATTTTCACTTTCGCAGACGACACTGCACTATTCTTTAAAGGTGACAACTGGGAGGACACTTTCCTTAATGCCCAAAAAGGACTGCAATTAGCAAATAACTGGCTTAGTAGCAACGGACTAACCCTCAACATTACCAAAACTAAATTGATAACTTTTTCTCTAAAAACAAACTTTCAACCATCATCTACTTTAACCCTAACCGCCCATGTCTGTAACCCTACTAAACATAATTGTGTTTGTCCCCAAATCGAAAGAGTTGAGAACCTAAAATACCTGGGTGTAATTATAGACCAAACCCTCTCCTTTAAACCCCATGTTGAGTCTCTTACTACAAGACTACGAAAGTTGATATACATTTTCAAAACAATCAGATACATATCAGACCGTAAAGTCGTCCTCATGGTTTACAATGCCCTTTGCCAGTCCCTAATAAATTATTGTATCACCACTTGGGGTGGGATTGCCAAAACAAACCTCCTCGAAGTGGAAAAAGCCCAAAGATCCATCCTAAAGGTAGCTGCCGGACTCCCATTTCGCCACCCTACTGATGAGCTATATAAGATCTGGAATGTTCTTACAGTAAGACAAACATTTATATTACATGCTACTCTAACCCAGCACTCTCTTACACCGTATGACCCAGACAAGTTTAAAGATAGGCGACGGAAAAGAACGGTTTGTCTAATTCCTCCACACAACACAGCTACCGCTACTTGCTTTTTCTTCTACCTCGGACCATACCTGTACAATAAGCTAAATAAGCATCTAAACTTTTACCCCCTTCCCAAATATAGTTGTAAAAAAACTATCACAAAATATTTAAAAACATTAGATTACACGGCCACGGAAGAAATACTTGAATCTATCATCTAATCCCAATCACCATTTTAACATCTCTCAATCACCCCCATCGTCAGACTTGTTTACCCACCACACGCTCATACACAACTTACACACATTCACAAAAACACACGCACACATACCACACATACACACACACACCCACACAAACTTTCCAAATCTCCAGCCTAATTTTAGACTAATAAGCTAGGTTAGTTAAGTTAATTGCTATAAACTAAACAATTTTGTATAGAATAAGAATATCCTTACCTAAACTGTTGCCTACGCTATCTATGGAAACACAAAATAAGTATTCCAAGGGAGGGGCCTAGTTACCTGTAGCACAGGACTCTTAGGAGTCCTATTTCAGGAACTAGTCTCTTCACAACGTTTACAAGTATAGTGTTATATAGTGTTATATCTTTAGCAATAAGCACTTCATTGTAACTAACTTTTGTGAAGAGAAAATAAACATTATTATTATTATTATTATTATAATTATAATTATATTGTTAATGTGGTCTGGACTGACTACTGGAGACAATGTCACGAACTTCTAGTTCGGGATTTGTCGGGATTGTGACATGTGGTTGCTAGAACCACGTGTCAAAATATTTAAGTTGTTAGATAGTGGATTAGTTATACCTAACCCTTACTAGGTACATAGTCCACAGCTGAATTACTACGGAAGGCTGTTTACAAGTTGTGACCTCATCAGAGTTCACGAACCGCTATGTGACCGGAAAAACACTAATAAAGACTGTGTTATGTTTGCGTGTGTTGATTTTATGTTGTCTGTGTTAATTAGAGAGAGCAGGGCAAGTAGTTATGAAGTAGTCAGTAAAATTATGAAAAAAATATGTTTAGGTTATAGCATGTACACACAATACAATATTTAAATGCCATATTAAACAAATGGCGGCCAAATATTAGTTTTGTGCATACTTATCACTAATCAATGCTTGTCCAGACTGTGCCATTAGTAGTAACTTAGCACTCGCACTTATCACTAATCAAAATCGTCGATACCGTTTCTCGTATCTCTATAAATAAATCGCAAGTAACATTAAATTAATAATTCGCAGAAAAACGCAATAAAATTAAAAAGTAAAAGCGTTGTGACATAATGAGAGATATCACCCTTCAACGTTATAACGTAACGTGTCATTTGGTCTATTATATTACACTTATTCACACGATACTAATATTTTAATTACCGCAAACCTTCATGTTTATTGTTTGAGACATGATGACCAAGTTAAACTTTCAAATAATTACGAGCCTTAGAAAGTAATTTGATATGGTTTCATAATATAATCAAAACAACAAAAGATCGTTTTTTGGTCCGTCATTTTTTAGTTTTATATCGTGACAACTTATGGCAATAGATAGTACATGACTAGGGAACACTATCAATCCCAAAAACCATGGTGCTGTCCTTTTTTTAGTCTCGGAATCCCGTGATTACTATTTTCCAATTCCGGAATTTTCGGGACTAAAACTATGATAAATTATAATGATTAAATATTTTTCATCTAATTTGGTACACGAATCCCAACTAATATTAAAAAAGCGAAAGTAAGTTTGTTACCACTTCACGCATTATCTACTGGACAGATTGTTATGAAATTTGGTACACGGGTAGAAAATAACCTGGAATGACACATAGGATAATTTTTATCCCGAAATTCCCATAAGAGCGAAGCCCCGGGGCGCAGCTATCATATTTCGTTTCGTATCACCCACCATCGACTAAAATGACATTGTATTCCCTAAAATTAAAAGAAAAAAGTAGTTTTTAATTTTTACTTTTAATGGCAACAGGTACCTACATTGGTAATTTGATTTAATAATAATAATATTCTTCTATTTTGCTTTGCTTTGAATATAATTGATGCAATAAAATAAGAATGACGCGGCGGAAACAATTAATTTTAATTTCGCGAAGCCGTAACCACTTCAAACTAGTTTTTTCCGGTTTCTAATCCACTCAAAAGGGCCATTTGAGTTCTGGAAAAACGATTATATTACGACACTATTCATTCGGAGATTTTTTGTTGTACTCGATTGTAACGATTTTAGAGGCTGTTGAAAACAAGAATACAATAGTCATTGAGAACAACGTAATTTTTATGACATCACATAACAGCTTCGCATATTTATAACTTATAATAATCATTGCAATCACTTTTTGAGGCAATATAGTAGCACACTAGCGCCACCAAAGTAATTACATTTGTTATAATACATTTTTAATTTTTCGCTAAAATATAAGAGAAATTGAAATAAATTTGATGGTGGCGTTAGTGTGCTTCAAAAAAGACAATTATTTCTTGTTTTTATCGAGTGTGTCATTGTTTATTATATTCGGCGATAATCTATAGCGTATGGCTAATTAAAGTATACAGATTGTTGTGTACTGCCGGCATTAGATTAGAAGTTCTCTATCATTTAAGTAATTTGATTAGTATTGATAAAACTCAGAAAACGACAAGAAAACTGGCAACTGTGAGACGTGAAATGAGATCAGACATGTTAAGGCTACTACTTGATTAGAAAGTAAACTGTGTGACCACTAGATTGTCGCTAGACTTGATCAATTTATTGGAAACTAGATTTTTTCCCGCGGCTTAGCCCGCATTATATGGGTGTTGATTTAAAAAGTATGCGATTGCATATCACATTTCATAAAAATCGCGGATCCCGCGGTTTAGCCGTGAAAGCGGAACAGACAGACTTTTGCGTTTATAATATTAGTAATTTGCAGCTTTGGCAAATATTATTTAATTTAGAATATGACGTCAAAAAGTGTCTGTGAAGGTCTCAAATCATGAATTTCTGAATTCATGATTTGATTTGTGTTCAAAAATTCATTTTATATGTATATTTATAATTGTTGTATAAGATACATAACTAAATGAATAGACATTCATTTTTATGCTGTTGTCCTCTTTATCATAAAATAAATTACTTCTTTTAATAATTTACTAATGTATCCACAGCATGGATTTATTGTGTACTTTGTAGGTAATTTCATGGTCCACAGACATATTTTATGTTTATATGTCTGTGCATTATTAATCTTTCGTTAGTACATTAAATACTTCGTAAGAACCTCAAAATATTAAAAAGAATTATGACATTTTCCAACTTTAAATTGACAACAGACAAATCAAATGTCTTGATTGCTTATTATTTACTTAGAATATTTACTTAGAATATTTTTTATAATCAATAAATTACAAAAATGGCTACAGTTTTGACCTCATTCCCTGAAGATGACAAGTGTCCTAAAGTTTGCAATGACATTGGGGCGTTTAAAAAGGCTGACAAAAGTCCTGAACAGGCTAAGGAGGAAATTAAGGAAGCTGAAGAAGCGAGGACTGCTCTTGCTGCCCCTCCCGTAAGTGATTCCCCTCCAGCTGTCCCAGCCGAGGAACCTGAAGAATCCTTAAGACCTCCACCATCTGGAGAAGAATATCTACCTAATCTTCGTCCCGGACCAGATGGTAAAGTAGACTGGACTCCTTTAGGAGACATGACAGGCACACGACCAGCAGTCAACAAATACTCCATAAGCAGATACTCTCTGAGCGAATGGAGACGGCACAACGAAGAAATCTTAGACCCTGAATCAATAACCGAGTCTAATATCATAGATTATAATGCTAAGACAGCAATCATGCAAGCTTTCGGCAATATTGACAAACAACAAAGCGAAAACAATAAAAGGTTGAAACAGAAAGCGAAAGATATTTTCAGATGGAAAACTGAAGTCGAAAAGGCTTGTAAAGAAATAACTGAAGAAGTAGAACTGCTTGAAATTGAAAGAATGCGCTTAAAAGGAGCTTCCAGAACACTTATGTTGCCTGAATCTATTTCCAAAGAATGTCTTGATCTTCGCTCAAACCGCTTTGAACCCGACCTGGTTGCTGATCTAGCAGAACAAGAACTTATCAAAGAAATGAAATTAGTGAACGAGGTGAGAGCTACATTGAAAAGTACTTTACAGAAAATCGAAGAACAGATGGCTATCAATAAAGCTGCAAAACACAAGATCGAATACGACTGGTGCGATAAAACGCTAGCCTATAACACCGAAGTCACAAACATTGGTCTCAATACCAAATCGAATACCATAATGTTCCGTCCTGGATCAACAAGATTCGGCGAATATTCAGCTCCGTTAGAATATTGGGAGTTCTTTTGTAGAGAAAACGTCCAGAGTTGTGAGGCTGCGCGACAAAATTCACAAGATCTTCGTGGCAGTCTCAATGCTATTTTAGTCCAAGGCGGTAGAAAACTGAGGAACCAAGCTGATAAGACCGACATGGCTTTAGCAGAGACTGTTGCGATCACTCAAGAATTATGCACCAAATTAGAAGAGACCCTACGAAGCACATTACAAAAAATTGCAGATATGGAAGAGTTGATTGATAATTTACACCATTCCATAAGAAAGATGGATGCTGCAATGAAATTGGCGCAGACGAGGCTTGATAATAGGAATAATTGGAGGCCTCATGGAGAAAGTGTGAGAGATCAACCTCATTTGGGGCTTATAGAAGAGGTGAAGAAGATTCATGAGACGGTGACCTCACTTCTTGGGCAGTTGCACAATGCGGAAAGAGTGAGGAACGATTTGCTGAAGAAGAGAATAGTTTTGGAAAGGGACATAGCATCAAAGAGAAAGACTTTGAACACTGATCGGGACAGATGCGGTATGATCAGATCCCATTACCCCTCTGCTTCGGAATTGGCTGGTCACTGAATGTATTGATTTCATTTGGATGATTTGTTACTTGTGTTTACAAATTTCATTGTAATAAATTGTGAAATTTACTAAGAATCTTGATTAAAATCATTTTGAACTCTGTAACGGTAACTAAACTGGCTTTTTTATTAATCTACTCGAAGTCCTACTCAAAAATATCTCTGTATGTATTATATATAGCATGTATGGCTTTATCTTGCTTGTCTTCTAACTTGCAAGATGCATATCGCCTACATTAACATTTATAGACGTAATATTATTCCTTATTGTCATATTTCTAACACAAACACCAGTGCTGTATGAATGCACTACTTAATTAAAGTTCTGTCTGAAATTTAAAACTTGAAGCGACTGGAACTATACTAATAAGTAAAGTACTATTATTATATTTGTCATTCCTTCACCAAAAACTTATCAAGATTACATTTACAAAACAAACTGAAGTAGCACATTTAGTAATTTTACCGAAATTCTTGAAGCGGAGCCAAATTAGCTTGATTGTTATTAAAATTGTTAAAAAAAAACTACTAATGAAGCAGAAAATACAGTAAAGATATGCCAGAAAAAAAACAAACACTTAACAAAGATACCATCGCACTAGTAGCTCTGCTAATGATTACCAGAGAATTACATTGTGAGCAAGAAACCTCGATAAAATAGTTCATTTGTTCTGCCTTTCACTTGCTTTGTCTCATCTTCCTTGTTATGCAATGAATATTTTGGAATATTTGGAATTTTGGGATAAAAAGTACCAGGGTTAAGTCCCGGCTAGATCTACATGTATCCGGGCTCAGTTGACTACATCTAGGTGTACATAAAAAGGCTATAAATATGTCTAGCCGGCCAAACCTAGGTGCTGCCGCACTTCCAAGGTTTAACCGTAACATACATTTGTGTACATATAATATCAAAATAGTTTTTGATAGTTACTGTATTTGGTAAGTATTTTTTAATATAGGTACGCGATACCCGGGTAAATCTTCGAGTTGGAGCTAATGAAAATATAATCAGCTATGGCCCACAATACCACAGAAAATAAACACCTATCACTTCACTAGTAACATAACATACTATTATCACGCAGTCATGCACTAACGGTCGCAATAAACAATAGGAGTCGAATCTCCCACAAATCTGTAACACCAGTTATTTGACTTCAATAACTGCTCTCACGGTGAGAGAATACTGTGACCTTTTGTGTGAAGTAATTGTTAGGTTTATGCACTAGGCACTTTTGAATAGCCGAAGGCTAAACGGTGTTGTCGAAATAAAGATAACGTCGAACTTTTTAAATTCTAGAGACAGGAAATGGTAATGGTATTTTTTTCTATATCTATGCGCAAAATATAATATGTTTCGAAACTATTTTGTTTTTATCTCAAAATGAATGGCCATTTAGAAATATACAAAAGCGACACAACATGACAATGTCATTTTGAACCTCGTCTTGGGGTCATGGTTTTTATATTATTTTTATTTTAATAGTTATAAGCTAAATTTCGGTCAAAATGGAGCCCAAAACATGTCCAGAAATATGCCCAGCTAATGCCGTGCCTCAACAGCCAAAAGAATATCTAAAAGCGGGTCAATCTCGGGGCCCAGAGAACCCTCATGCTTCCCCGTACGTTCCAGGCATGATCAAGCCGCCAGAACCGAAGGTATATCCACCAGATGCCCCGCCCAGGTACCTTCCACAACCGACTGACAGCACCAGTGGCGATATCCTTGGAATGGGCCCTATTGGTCCGTGGGCTGCAGGCCATCTCGATTGGACTCCACATGCCGGAACAACTGGAGTACGACCAGTAGTAGATAAGTATTCCATTACCAGATATTCCACCGGAGAATGGAGACAACACAATCAATTCATGTTAACTCCCAGAGCCACAGATAAAGCTAAAAATGCTGAAATATCTTTTAGGAGAGAAATTAAAGCAACTAATGAAAATTTAGATAGGAAACAGGATGAAACCAATAAAAATTTAGGAAAAAGAGTCAAAGATTTAAGTTATTGGAAAAAACAAGTAGAAAAGACCTTACAGGCCATGGATGATGAGATAGAGGCCTTAGATGAGAATAGAAGAAAGCTGAAAAGCGCTTGTAGGATTTTAAATTTACCTGAAGCCATATCTAAAGAATGTTTGGAGTTACGCACTAACAGATATGAACCAGATTTAGTTAGAGATGACGCTGAGCAAGAATTAATTAAAGAAGTCGCGATTGTTGGCGAGATTAGAAGGGTGTTTAATAATACTTTAGCCAAAGTCGAAGAGCAGATGGCTAATAATAGGGCAGCAAAAGCTGCAATTGAACAAGACTGGAATGATAAAATGTTATGTTTGAAAATAGATAAACAAAATTTGAGTATGACTCCTGAATCTCCTTTGCTTTTGTATCACCCGGGCGTTGCACGGTGGCCAGAGAATGCAAGTAACTTGGAATATTGGTTACATTGGTGCAGCGAAAGTATAAAAAATTGTGACGAAGTTAGGCAAAAATCTGAGAATTTACGCGGAGATTTGATGACTGCAATAGTCAAAGGTAGTCAAGATATGAAAATACAAGCTGATAGAACGAACATGGCACTGGCAGAAACCGTCGCCGCTACAGAAGAGTTATGTGAAAAACTGGAAGAGACTTTGAAAGATAATCTCCAGACTATTGCAAATGTAGAAAAATTGCTTGAACATCTCAAAGATGAGCTGAGGAAATTAGGTGAGAGGACAAAGTTGAATATGACCCGTCTTCACAGTCGGAACTTCGACAGACCTAATGCTGAAAATTGCAGAGATGAAGCGCAATATGCACTAATGTCAGAAGCGAAGTTGTTGAAAGAATCTATTGACGCTTATAACGATAAAGTGAGAGAATCTGAGGCTATCAGATCAGAGTTGATGAAGTATAGAGGGGAGTTGGAGAAGGAGATAGCTTGCAAGAGGAAGAGTCTGAACATTGATCAGGATCGACTGGCTAGAGTTCGGGCTCACATGCCGACCCCCGAAGAATTCGCTGCTGCCTAAATTATGGTTGACCTTTACTATGTTCTGTTTTATATCCATTTTGATTGTGATATTTACGATTCAGATGATATAAATAAAGAGATAATTATTTTTTGCATTTTTAATTGTAAATACTAGAAAGAAAAAATGGTTGGCCTACCATAAAATATTATATAACAGATAGCATAGTTACTAATGTCCACATTCTGCCTCTTTTTCCATATCGTGTACTTATCGTGTAAAGCAAGAATGTGTGGACGTACTCACGTGCTACGTGTTTTATGTTTCATGGTAGCCCTCCAGATATTTCATGTTACGCAAATCATTCATCTTGGGTTTCAAGCTGTCACTTTTCACATCATAGCTTCTGGGTTTATCTAGTTCTCTATTGTTTGTACGTATTAAGATAATTCCATACCATGTCGAATTCTTGACCTACTTTTGTATTATGTAATTCCTATCGTACTAAAAACTTTTAGTTCTTTCTTAGCGTTGATGGCTTTACTTGTGTAAAATCGCTGTAGTTTGGTCTATATCTAGCGGCTCTTGCCGACTTCGCTCGGGTAAAATCTTAATCCCAACTAATATTATAAATGCGAAAATAAGTTTGTTATCTCTTCCCGCATTATCTACTGGACGGATTGTTATGAAATTTGGTACACGCGTAGAAAATAACCTGGAATAACACATAGGGTACTTTTTATCCCGAAATTCCCAAGGGAGCGAAGCCTCGGGGCGCAGCTAGTAAATTATACACCTAAACCTTCCTCAGGAATCACACTATTTATTTAAAAAACCCGCATCAAAATCCGTTCTGTAGTTTTAAAGATCTAAGCATACATAGGGACAGACAGCGGAAAGCGACTTTGTTTTATACTATGGTAGTGATTAGAGCGATCTTTTGATATGTCACCGCTCCCATTGAATTTTTGGAAACTTTTTATTTTCATCGATCGTCTCTCTCTCTCATCTTCGTTATTCATCTTAACATATTTTTTTAAAACTATTTGACTGTGTTTTTACAACCGGTAAACAACCGGTACAACCGGTAGGTTGTACCGGTTGCATTTCCAAGGAACGTTTCGTTAGGTATAACGAAACGTTCCTTGGAAATGCTATTGTTGTCCCTTAGTCGCCTCGTACGACATCCACGGGAAGATATAGAGTTGTCTTATTCTAGGGCGGATCCACACGTACATTCACAAACTCATTGTAAAAATGCACATTCATAAAAAGGAATCTTGCACAGTGGTTGCATTTCGCAGTAAAAATTAATGCCATGTAAAATTTGAAATTAAAACAAATCTGACATCAGTGTTATCTGATACGAGAACTATATATTGAAAACGTGACTGCATCCGACATAGTATCACGTAATTGTACTATGCTGTGCAATGTACACTACTATTTGACTACACGCTGTCCGGTACGTTTTGTACGTGCGACGCTTGCCTGCATCTATTATATTAATTGTATCATCTAACGCGTGATTAATTCTACATAAATTAGTATGATAATGATAGTTAGATAGTTTTTAACAATTTTTTTTTACTTTTTGACACAAGCTTTTATTGTCGTCGAGCGGCAAAAAAAAATCAAGTTCGTCTCGTAAACCGTTGCAGAGTTATCCTCGTCGTGAGCCGATCCTGTATACACCATCTGGTCATGCAAAATTGAGTTGCTACATTCCACTGGAACAAACATCATTTTATACAATATTAATACATATAGATTTTTTTTTATATTTATTTCACATATAAAGAACAAATATATATAGTACATAATATAAGAACACTGACAAAAACCACAGAGGTTTGTCCACAGTGAGCATCAACGTCAGCAGTAGTATAAAATATTTTGTTTCAATTAATCACTTAACAGTAATATAGGAACCACGTACGTAGACCATTTTAAACAAAACAAGTACCTAGTAGTAATTTGCAATCTAACACAATTGTTCGATAAAGTAGGACTTAAGTTTATTTTTCATATTTTTAGGAGTTAAGTCATTTTTTACAGAGGTGGGTAGTGCGTTAACTAATCTCGGAAGGAGATATCGCGCTGTCCTCTGCCCGTACGTATTGTTGGCTATAGACGTGCACAGTTTCTCTCTGGCAACAGCTCGAGTATATATAGGGTGATTTACTTTGTGACAAACTGTGTTATTAAAAAATTGATCTTTTAGAAAGTTACATGTCATTTGAGAATGCACTGGCAGTATTTTGCAATGTTTGAATAAGCCAAGATACTTTGCCAGTTAAATAAAAGCTTGTAAAAATAGGGATATTTCCAACAAAGGTACCTTCACAAGAAGCAAGTAGTGATGTAATAAAAATTAACACACTCGACTCAGCCTGGTATACAAATTCGTACGCGCGAGTAGGACTGAACCTGGGACTTTTAGATCTCAGGACGTCTTGTCTCGCCTGTGGGCGAGTATATCCGGCCCACCGTGCTACTTCCCACATTTGCGACGGACCGTGACGCAACTGCGTAATTATGCGTAATTACAACTATTTCCCAACAAGTAATTATCATCACATTAGTACTCTCGTGATATCATTGTCGATGGGAGACTTTTACTTAGCTCTTGGTTACATTATGTGTTATGCTCCATACTGTCACCGAACTCTGACACACGCCGACGCGAATGCATGAACATTTCGTAGTTACTATGAGTACTTTTATTTACCGCAATGAAAACCAGCAATGTATACCGAATCCGCCAAAGTTTGGCAAACTGTTCGACGACTGTGTGGAGCCGGCATCAGATTTTTATATCTTCCCGCCATTTTTGACTCAACCAAAAAAATAGTTTGTGTGGGGTTTGGATTTATAAATTACTAACTACGCCCCTGTACTCTGCTCGCGTGGGAAATAGAAGGGTTGTATGAAGCTTTGTCTCCGGGTACCAAACTTGCTATACTTAGTAGGTTAACTCGTTTTACTCGTGTACAAAATTTGATAACAATCCGTTCAGTAAATTTTGCGTGATATATATATATATATATATATATATCACGCAAAATTTACTGAACCTATACCTATATAATTTTGATGTCTGATCGCATTCAGACGTAGAAATGCGCGTTCCATATTACGCTTACTATATACGAGCAAATTATATAATTACAAACTATATTTTGTATTGTATTAAAAATTACGACTGATGGTACCTACAAAAACGGGAACAGTTAGTCTGAAACTTAAAAACAATACGTGGGAATACATTATTGTTATGTTAGACAGGTAATTACATGGTGTTATGCAAAAATAATCCTTATATCAGATAGTGTCAGGGTTTACAATGATATTGCACTGCAAACAGGTGCATTGTATGAGAACCAAGGATCTTGAGAGTGTTCTTGGAAGTGCTTTGTGGTTACTGATGCGAGTAACAAAATATAAAAACAAAAGAAAAATATTTTACAAAAATTTGTAGCAGAAGATGCTCTAAGAATAGAAAAAAAAATAAAAAGTGACAGGGGCTTATCCTCCAGCGCAGATTGACTAAAGTCGATGAACGGCGGCGCGGCTATAGATTTTTAGATTTTGAAAAGTAAAGAATTTCAACAAAATTATAGGTTAAGTATCATTACTCTTAACCTATAATTTTGTTAAAATTCTTACGCGGTAAACCAGTCAGACGATGGGTTAACAATACTAGTTGTTCGCCGTGAACTTAGTAGACCTCGCGAACACAATAAATTTTTGATGAGTTTTTACAAAATAGCGAATATTTCAAAAACGACTTAACCAATTTTGTTGCCCCCACGAACTTAAAAATTATATTGACAGTATTAAGTGACATACAGAGGGAGTTAGTGCTGTGAAAATAATAATGGTAAATAACCAAACTGTAATTTAAGTCTGAATAAAGGCTATTATAATATTGATATTAAGAATGTTGGCATTTTTACTCAACATTCATTTCACAAAATTAAATACACAAAATCAATCTTATTATAATAATAAAAACTCAATCTTATTATACAATCTTATTATAATAATTAAAAATACTCAACATTTGTTGTGTTACTTCGAGTGGATGTTATTATACAACATGGTCGCAAAATTCAGATATCTGCGATTGAAATACCCAGTCGCGATGCATCCAAAGGTACCTTAATAAAAGAACAGTATGTCGATTGTTACAAGACTCGCAACATTTGCCGGTCGATTTGTGCATTTCACTGGTTGACGGACATTTCCTGCGCTTTACGTCACATCAACAAATGAAATTGACTAATGAACTAAACAAGTTTATTTGTTAAGACAATTTTAAAAACCCCCCGACTTTCAATATTCATTTCGCCACAACTATTTAACGGCTGAACCGATTTTCATTAAACATGGCTAAGAACACTCGGGATAAAATTGTCTAAGTATGACGTAACAAAAAACTAAACGAAAATCGGTTCATCCGTTTGGGTGCTACGATGACACAGACAGACACGTAAAACTTATAACACCCCTCTTTTGCGCCGAGGGTTAAAAATAGGTAGGAGGAGGTCAATGGCGCAGTGTTTTTTTGCGGTCTATGGCAGTGGCGGTTAAAACACTCACAATGGTTTGTCATTGGATGTGTGACCAAAAATCTATTATCTTGAGCTCTTCCGTGCGTCGGAAGGCACGTCTCGGTTGTATTTGCAGTCGGTAAAACCCGCCAATCCGCAGACGAGTGGGGTGAGCGGTTCCACCATGGCTCAGCGTTTCTCTACAGATTACGCTCTGGTTCAGCATACATTATCGTCATTATAACAAACTAATTATCAATAAAACTACAGATTTCACCGAGGTTTCCATTGATTGAGGCGGTGAAATTAGAATTATGGAGGCTTTCTTATAACAGAAGTCGAGCGTGACGTGACGAATCGCATTTATGTAATGGACCAAGATTTCAAATATGAAATTAAGATCAATTTTGTGTTCCGGTGTCTATTCATATCTGGTTCGATGCTTTTATTTTGTTTACTAGCTACATTAGCAGAAGGTCTACCACGAAACATAATAAATACGTAGTTCGTTACGTTATGTTAATATAACACGATATGTTAAAAAGAGACATCAACAGAGCACGTGTGGACACAAGACACCGCAACGAGCTACGTGTTTGACAATGGATGTGGATTTAAACAACTTCTTCATTAGTTATTATGTTAAGCTTGACCTGTAGGTACACCCAGGATCGTCTCCAGACGTGTGAACTCCCAAACGGTTTATTGCACGGACTTGATATTTTGGTCACACATTGAATGCAATAAGACCTCATGCAAATAAAGAATAATAGAAAATCAGAATCTGTATAAGCAAAAAAGTATTAGTATATTATGACTAATATATAAAATCTCTTGTTGTTTCAGCCGTGTGCATGGTGGCGGGCGTGGCGGTGTACCCAGCTGCGTGGAATGAAACATCCGTGCAGGAGACATGCGGTCCCACTGCCGACCAGTACAATATTGGTAATGTTTATGTTTTATATATAACTTCGTTCGGGTAAAACCATAGTAAATTATGTACCTAAACCTACCGCAGGAAAAACACATCTATTGGTGAAAACCTAAAAAAAAAAATCCGTCCGGTAGTTTTTGAGTTTATCGCGTTCATACAGACGGACAGACGCGACAGAACTACCTTTTTATATTATGTTGAGTTACACAACATAACAGTGTAAATACTTACAAATAGGAATCGATCCAATGAAACTACATACAAGCGCTTTTTTCTATAGAAATTTCTTCCAGTACCAGTTGATCGGCGAAAGTAAATTGGAAAAAATGTGTACCGTGTGTGTGTACAGTCTGCCACAGAGAAGTCTGACCCCCCCGCGATTTGAACGCCGTCTCTTAGCGGGTCAGATTTCTCTGTGGCATACTGTACCTAGTAAGGAAAAGACGTTCTGTTTTATAAGGTTCAAATGGGACAATTTTATTATGGTCGCCGAGTTTTCTTGAAAGAAGGAAAGATATAATGATTATTTTCCTGAAGGGGGGTCACAAATAGCGATCTTGTGCCGTGTATGTACAGTCAACAGCATCATATGAATATACCCAAATTCATTGCAAACTCGCTGCTATTTTCGCGCCATTGACTTTCATACAGGGTAACTTGATGTGCTGTTGACTGTACCAGAGATTACCCTGCTTGGCTAGTAAAAAAAATATAAAACTTCAAGCGGGAAATTTAATTATTAGAAACTAAAGTTTTCGTAAACCATTTTCTCTCACTTTTAAACAATATTCTAAAATATGACAATTGTAAATTCCAGGACGCTGTCATATCCGCTGGGCTTACCTTCTGGCCGTGATCGGGTGCCTGGACGGCATCGTGCTAGCTGCTCTAGCCTTCATCCTCGCGACCAGACACGTGCGGCTGCAGCCAGACAGCGGATACCCGCCGCCTTCGCTTTACAAAGGTAGCTATGACATGGTCTATTTAAAAGACCAACGGTCTACTCAAAAGACCAACGGTCTACTCAAAAGACCAACGGTCTACTGAGTAGACCATAGTTATGCAGGCTTCTAGCAATGACATAGCTGACCATAGGTAAACATGGTCTACGTGATAGTCTTATGGTCTACCGAGTAGACCATTACACAATGCTTGTGTAACTAACACAAAAAACGTTTAGTTAAAGTTTAGGTAAAGACATTATACATTTAATCATCTGCTGGGCGTTATATGTATACTTTTAAGCTTCGATATAGCTAGGTTCAAAAAAGTCACATGAGTGTTATCAATTTTAATCTTGTCTAATCATATTAATTATGCTAACACAACAATACGTAACATTACTTAACAAAATGTGTGCCACGGTTCCAGCGCGCTGGGTTTCGACGGAACGACCTACATACAGACAGACTGAAAGCGAATGACTGCTTTAAACATGGAAAGTTAATTGTATATAATTGTTTGGTTGAAAGAGATGTCAGGGAGATCAGTATCTCAATGTTGAAATTGTTTTCATCGATTAAAATAAATAGCGAAAGATCGTACTATAACATAGTTTTTTTAGTCTTTTGGGGTTTTGTTTATAAATTATTTTAGTTATACAATTGACGATGATTATATTAGATTGTTTAGTCTATGGCGCCCAGATTGACAATATGGCTTTTGAAATTTTTTCTAACTTCGCTCACCGGGTCTAGTATCCTTGTGTATATTCTTATTCTTTGTTTTCAAGACATACATTGCTAGTTTTTCCTTGCAATAAATAAAATTTCTCATATAAACTAAGCATATCATTCATTAGCCGGCACAACAAACTATAATAACCGGATAGTGACATCCCTACGTGCTGTGTTTCGTTTCTGCGAGTTTAGTAGAATCATGAATATGCTAACGGCTGACATACTTACAGACTTGCCGGGTGATTAGGTGTTGTTTACACAGAACAAGAACATAGGTAGATTGTATAGGTATTTTTTGCAAATTCATCAGTTGTATTTTACCACTACAAAATTAGAAACTCTGCCTCACAATGATTCTCTATATATTTAGCTAAAGATATCTCTTTAGCTATAACGGCGTTACGGATTTAATACGGTTCTCACGGTTGTATAGTACATTTAATGACGAAGATTTATGTTATAATTTTTATTCCAGTGGTTTTATTGCAAAAAAACGGCTATTTTTCCAGGTGAGGTAAACAACGCATACGTGACTGACGCGACATCTGTGTCCGGTTCCCGCAAATCACTGGCGCTGCAGCCCGTACTCATCATGCATCCGCATGCTCCCATGGACATGGATACCTACTCTCATTACTCAGGAAGGACTGCACGGTCAAAACACGGTATTTATGCCAACACTATGCACAATTATCAGCTTTAATTGAAGAAAAAAACATAATTCAAAGAATTAGAAAGCACACGTCATTTCTGCTGTGTTTTTAATCGTTCCGCTACTTGCTGATAGATGGAGCTGTATGGCATTTTTTATGAGAACTCATGAAATTTGATACTTATTCCATTCTAAGTTAATTTTACCTGAATTAATTTGATATAAGATGTTACAGTAACTCTACAGTTATGTAAATATTTGTATTTTTATAGAATTTGTTTAGAATGTAATGTCTCGAAAATAAAGATAATGTAAGATAATGTTTTGTAAGGAAACTACGATTTAGTACAACGAACTAAAATGAAAAATTATTTCGTACTGTTGTTTGTATTGTAATAATTATTAAAATTATATAATTTTAATTTTTCGTTTTCTTTACTCTTCACCCACTCGTCCGCCTTGCCCCTACCAACTTTAGGAAGGCAAATATATTTTTAAACATCACTTCTAAGTCCATTGCTAAGGCCTTAAAAATCGTAATTATATCCTACTAGGCACAATGTACCGCACAGCTAGTAACATGGATATATGAAAAATTCATTCGAATTCATGTAGCCGTAACGTTTGACTTGTTAGCAGCTTCTGCTGAAGCCACTGAACTGGCCCAGTTTTGGCATGAAAAAATCAGACCACAACCAGCCGGATAGTTAAGTAAACAAAAGATATATTTATAATATATAATAGGCAGTTGGAGTTATGTGCATCTGTGCTTTTAAATAACTGTAGCTTCACGTCATGAAGAAGTATTGATTCTCTCGCCTTCTATGAAAACGAAAGCCATATGCGACAGTAAGCAACGTGTAGTTATAGCGTTCAATTTCGTGATAAATGTGACGGCATCATTAGAGCCAAAATACAGACAAATCTTAAGAACTATTTATTAAGTTTCCACAAAGTAGTCTCTCTAAATCCATGGTTCTCCATGCAGCAGTATTCAGGCAGATCATACCTCGCTAGTAGACTGATATGTTCACGTCTCTTATCTGTCAGTCCGTGGCGACCTGGGTCGCCTATTAGCACCTGAAAGTTATCAATGACGTATCAAAGTGTAAGAGACGTATTGTTTATTTAGGAAAACCATTGTGCCGCTTGAACGTTATTGCTAATTAAATAAACTAGGCGTTAACCAGTGAATGCATCACTTTCTCACAGTACAGTTGTATAATAAAGTACCTTCATTCAGCGTTCATTGGTTAATCTGGCTAATAGTCAGGTAAAACCAGGGACTCAAAATCACTATAATAAGCGTACTACACATAAGTACATTTATAAACATATTTTCCTATTTGAAAACAGATTGAAAATGTTACTGTTTATTTCTATATGTCTTTAAAAACAGACATGAAAAACAACGTTCATAAAACTCTATTCGGATGCCGCAAATTTACAGGGAATTTAAAATCAAAATGTAAGAAATAATTTGTCATATTGCTACGTAAATATAATAGGCGCTAATTGGTGAAAACAGTACAATGTTCACTTTTATGGCTTTTTAATTGAGTGTTGTTGAGTAAAAGTTCCTTGGTGTTGTCCATTTGTCCAATACTATCAAAGTTCCTGTATCTTTTCAAACATTTCAAGGTACGAGGAAATATTTCATGAACGCACCATTAACAGAAAAAAGTAATTTATTTAGAACTTCATTTGTGTCTAGTACCTAGTAGAAGTAGAGTTTTAGTATCGATTTGCAGCTAAGTACTTCAATAACAAAGATGATGTTGCTATGAGATAAAAAAGTAAATGTAACTTTACAATAGTTGTTATTGCGATCTAAATATACTTACAGTTTTGCCATTCGATACTAAAATTTTTAACCATTTAAACAACATGTTTGCAAATTCTTCGTCGTAAAACATGTCTCCGATCAATATTGTATCAAATTCAGCGCATTTCGCGCCAATAAAATTATCCGTACTCGTTTCAATTGAAACATTGTTGATTTCTGAATTAATTTTCGTAGCCACAACTGCATCTGAAAGGAAAAACTATTTTTGACAGTATAGTCAACAGGGGATGTAGCTCAGTGGTAGAGCGTTCGCTTTGCATGTGAAAGGCCCCGGGTTCGATCCCCGGCATCTCCAAATTTTTCATACATATTGTTGCTTTTATTATTTTGATTTTTGGCTTTCAACAAGTATATTTTACTTACAAGGATCGATATCATTTCCAACAACACGCTTAGCTTGCATCTTTGCAGCCGCAATGGAACCCGCGCCACATCCACAGCCAACATCCAGAACTGTTTTATTCTTAATGATGTCTCCATTATCTAATATGTACCTGTAAAGTAGAAGAGTGTGACATTAAATTTCAGAAGAAATGTACACATACATTTATTGACCATATCCAGTCCATGCCTGTACAAAACTATTTAAAAAATATTCATGTGACGCCATCTAGACAATATATTCGACATTTTTAAATCTTTTCTCCTACAAAAAGCTTATGACTAATTTATTTGTGTAGCACTAGATGGAAGCATTGTGGCATAAACAATATTTTTGCACACAAATTTATTTCATGCATAGATATTATTTGTTCTAATAAAAAGTTAATAAATATTTATAACCATCTGTCGTCCGGGGTTAAAAAAAAGAAAGAGGAAGAAAATGGTCCTTTTATTCAAATGTCCAGTCAAACTTGCTGGTCTGTCCAGCTATTAATTCCCCGAAAGTTAATGCTTACATTAACTTTCGGGGATAAACTCACCGATAAACATAAAACGGGTCTCAACATTGAGCTAAACAAATTAACAAATGGCGAATAGTTTCAGAGAAGCGGGCGTGTTCCTGGAAATACTGAGACGGGGCGAGGGATGGGGTGAAGCGGCAAGATTTCTTGGAAAAGAGATATGCCGCGTCGTGGAGGCTGGGGGGAAATTCAGAGTATACTCCATTAATTTATTACCAACTGGTAATAATTAATGGACTATTCCCTACATCTGGAGTTGGTGATTTTTGCAGCAAGACTTGGTAATCACAGGTTTTTGATTTTATACCGTTTTCATCTAGTGAAATCTTAAAATATTTCTCAACAAAAAAAAATCAATATAAATATAGGAATGATGATAATCCTACCTTGTAATAAATAAAACAAAAATCATTTATTACAGCTGTTTGAGCTCCATGATATTGGTACTTAGGTATAAATTATTATTTAAAATGAATTAAACCAATTAAATTAAAAAAAAAGTCATTAAAATTATATACCTGCCATCATAGCTTAATGAGTAGGTATAGGTACTCATTAAGCATCATATCAGTGATAATGTGTATCATTCTAAGGTAGCATGACATTATATTCGAAAACTAAACTCTGCTGTGTCTATCTGTTCGTATAATCTCAAAAACTACTGCACGAATTTTCATTATTATTTTAATTACCGAAAGTCGTGATAAATGGAATGTTACGCATTCCACATCGACCTTGAGTCTGTATAGACGTTATCCTGAATACAAAAACAACAGGAACTTTCTGCCAGGGAAAGTGGAGGGGGGTGAGGGTCAGGGCCCGTGGGTGAGTCATACTGTCTACGGTTCTACGCATACGCGTGAAGATTTAGTAAGTTATCCCGATTCGCGGCAAAGCAGTGACTCATATCGGTCAAAGGTTGCTTATTTGTAAATATTATAGGGAAACTCAACCGAACAATCGATGAATTAACGTACCTAAACATCAACAGTGCATTTATGTTGAAAAAAAATTAAAGATCTACGTACAAACCATAGATAAAATAAATTAGATTAAGAATAACTTTTCGCTCGATAGATGGCACTGTTCAAAATTGAAACGCGCTATGGTTTGTCGACGGTGTCCACGGTGGTGTTTTCGGCGATTGTGGTTCCGTCTGGAGCACAATTAAATTTAATTTTTAAAACATTTTTTTATTATGTTTATTTATGTATTTATATACACGAAACAGAATATATAAGAAAATAAAAAGTGGAATAATAAAAAAATTGTATTAATTAAATTTATAATTAAGTTAACGGCAAACCAACCTTCTATTTCAGACATTGGTAATGTTTCGCATATCAGTTCAGTACCCTATCTTCAGCAAGTAGGCTTTACCCCGTATGACTCACAAGAGGCAGTATTTCAGTAATTCACTTTTCATTTACAGGATATTGGTGACTCATCCTCATTCAAGCGAGATTCGTGGAAATACTCGTTTGTTTTGCGTGGCGTGTGGTTCCCGCCCTAGAATAGAACCACTCCATAACTTCCCGTGATTGCTTAGTCGCAAAGGCGATTGTGGCACGATATCTAGTCGCATTAATTAGGACTAATTAATTTAATTAAGATTGTTAAAATTAAGACGTCACTAAGAAATAAAATAAATTACTTAGTGTGTTGGTGGCACATTATACTATTTCTTAATTTCGTAATTTCTTACAAGTGCATTCCCAAGGAGTGTTGTAAAATTATAGTAATTTTTTTTGAGACCTAGGCGTTCCTGATTGAAAGAGAGAGAGAGAGAGAAACTTTCATATACATGACGTCACGTCACGTTTACCCACAGAGTTCATAAACCTTTGTATGGGTGATTATTCTCTTGCGTAACATACGTGTGTCGTCAATGATGTGATAGTCATTGGAGTTGATAGTGAAGTTATGTGTAACATAAATTGCAATGCAACACGCAATAACTGATGTTTGTATACAAAATGATACCAAAGGTTGTTGACTTTTAATTGAAGTTTAAAAAAATATTTTGATTGAATATTCAAAAAGCCTCTAAAATTATTCTTAAAAAATTAAAATGAAGAAACCTGGCTGAAAAGAAGTCGATAAAATATACATACCTATTCTATTTTTGAAATTAAAAACTGCATTTACAAAATTGGAATTTGCAATGCGAATAGCGACTAATATAAGTCGATAATTTACATAAAACATGAGTCAATCAGTTTGATTTCTTTTATGTATCTATTGATTGTTTAACAGTCTGCATCTCCTCCCTTACAAATTGTAACACTCGATCAAGGGAATAATATTTAACTCAGTATTATTTTCAAATCAATTGTTTCTGTCAACCCCGTAGTAGACTACGTCGTGTGAGAAAAAGACTGAGGTACCTATTTTTTGACAAAAAAGTTCCTACCAGTTTGACAGTGTTTTCAAATTAATAATGTAGCCTTGTTTCAGTATGACTCATCGTAAAAAAATCCTGAAATGCCTTCAGGATGATTCACGTTCTCCCGTCTCTTTCTACTCGAAGAAATTCTATTGTTATCTCTGTCTTTCGCTTGCCGTAGTGCTCTGTCCTGCTCTGAAGTATTGAAGATCACATTCCTTGTTCCTTGTGTGCAAAAGTCGTATTCATAGACCTGTTTGCAAAAAAAAAATTTTCGGAGAAATGACAAACACAATTTACCGAAAACGAATTTTGGAAACACGAAGCGTGAAAAGTAATTAATTTAAACAACAAAATTAAAAGTATCTCAAACTGCATATTTTTTTCTATCTAACACATGTTATAGTTTTATTCGTGTTTAAAACAAATACAATTAAGTGTGTACGTAATGTTTATTCAGATAACTTTGTCAGAACGGAACGTATTACTTTAAATTAAATGTGTTCGGCACGCGCGTTATCGGACTATGAATAATTCCGAGAAAACCCCCGTTTAAATTTCGTACACACACAAACATAATATCTTTCAACCTTATCACTTCAATCAGAAGGTCGAGAATAGAATACATAGCAGCGTAAAAATGTAGCAAGTGCAATATTATCATAAAATTAAATATGATTCTAAACCCAAAGACATAAAGTAGATATTTGTGTGATTGATTTTTACGCAAGCCCGTCTCGTACTTTCATTGATAAAACCGGACTTGTTACATTGAAGGTAAATCACTGAAGCGATGCAAGTTGGGTTTTTAGGTTTGTTGGGGAAAAACGTTACATTGCATTTAGGTCCGGTCTGCTACAGGATGTACTTTCACTGGGAACCTAATTACTCAAAATCTATACTATTATTATAAAGAGGTAAGCGTTTGTGAGTTTGTATGTTTGAGGCGGGTAATCTCTGATACTACAGAAACGTATTCAAAAACCATTTACATTATCCCTGATTGCTATATGCTATATTTTATCTCAAAACTGCCACGGGAGCGAAGCCGCGGGCAACATCTAAGTAGTCTAGTAGATAATAATTGCGTAAGGATTAATAACAATTTGCAACGAGTTTGTTTCGTTCGATCATTGAAAAAAATTTTCAAATGCACACGTTTTTCGGCAGTGTGTTTGCGTAAAAAGTGTGTCAAATTGAGAATCGATTTTGTGTTATCTACACTATCTTTCGAGACGTACTCATAGTTTTATACACCTATGTCATTCTTCCAGCTCTCCAAATAACACCACATCAAAGATCGCCTTATACCTATAGAAATAAGAACTAACCTATGTAAAAATGCGGTTGTTTAAGTTTGTTGATCCCAAATTATATTTTTAGATTTATTATTTTCAATTCTGTGGGACCCACTATAAACGCACTCACTTTCACATCTTTTATTCCCGAGTCACACACAATTTACAAAGAAATAGGTACCTAATAAACATAAAAAACTGAGGACAATCTGCTAAAAACTTTCCACAATATGTTTTCTCTGACCATGGGAAAAAATATGTGAAATTTTTGTAAGGAAATAAACATTTACTAACAACAAATGGCAATAAAAGCGGCAAGGTAGGCGCCCAGCTTACCGTAAAATGCAAAACAATACCCTCCTTGTTGGCAAGTTGCGTAGCGGTACACGAGATGCGTCAATGATGCGCTAAATAACATTCTTGCGATTCGGCCTTGTTCGGCGCGACCGCGCAAGGCCGAATCGATTGGAAGAAATCACCGCAAAAAATAATAGAAATACACGATGCCTGGAAAGAGTTCCATTTTTAAATGAGGCCGTACCTTGAAATTAATGGCCAGTATCTTACAACTACTTATTGTTAAAGCTAAAATATTTAAAAATAAATCCTGATATTCTCTATATATGAACATATTTTTTATTTCAGAAGATTTTCCTGTCTGTTCAATGTATTGGTTGTCGTATTTTAATTGTAGGAAAACAGTGATTAGTAGGATACATTACTTGTCATGTTATTTTAATAAAATAAAAAAAAAATAAAATAAAATTTAATAATAACAATGAGCACGTGCACACCGGGTGGCAACTGGCAAGGTAAATTGTAGGTAGAAATATTTATGGGTAAACAAAACCACTATAATTGTGCATTCTGCAATAGACTTCCTAAAGACTACCTGGGTATCAAAATAAGCAACTTTTATTCTACGACTTTTCGTGATTCGAAGTTTTTTTTTCATATAAAAAAATACAATCTAATTTGCGATTCTACACATCTTAACTCTATGTAATTGCCAAGCAATACGAGATAGCGTTATAGCGGAATCGAACATAGAGTTAACGTTTTTATAGAAACGATATTAAAACTAAAAAAAGGAAAAAATATGAATTACTAGCTGCGCCCCGGGACCGATTGTACTGAAATTTGGTACACGCGTAGAAAAGTAACCTGGTATAACACATAGGGTACCTACTTTTTATCCTGAAATTCCCACGAGAGCGAAGCCCCTAAGCGCAGCTGGTGATATTAAGAACATTATACATAATATTAGAACAGACAGACACACTATTGCAAAAAAATAATCACATATCATGCAATATATATGTGTGCTGCCGAAAATACAAATTGATCATAGAGCTCAATGATGATGACTGACTCACCGGGCGGTGGCTTGACCTCCCGGCCAGTAGAAAGCCCAGAAGGGATCCTTAAAAGGCACCTGGTCCTCTGCAGCCCTCCACAGAGGAGTGTCCGCCGTTATAAGACGCAGGACCAGTTCTGGCGTCAGGTGGCGACGGCTGGGGACCGTGTGTCTCATGATGAGGGAGGCGACGTCCTTTAACATCGTCTGAAAGCGACAATAAGAAGAAGAATTTATGCGTGTAATCCATACTCCCTTTATATTATGCGAAAGTCTGTCTATCTGTTCCGCTTTCACGGCCAAACCGCTGAAACGATTTTGTTTAAATTTGGTATACATGTAGTTAAACACCCTCGTTCAAAGATCGGCTATTTTTTTTTTCAAAAATCAATCCCCAAATTACTATAATTGGGGGTGAAAGCTTATATGAAAATCGTGTCTGTTCCTTTTTGGCAGAGAAATTCACGCTGGCGAAGCCGCGGACAAAAGTAGTCAACTAATTTTAAGTGACATGTAAATTTCTTGATCTTCGTAAAATGGTTGGTCACCCCCCACAATATTGTCTATGACTGTGACCGCTTACGACACCTCTTTTCCTCTCAAAAAGACCACCAAAGTTTCACCAAACGGAAAAAAGTCAAAAACAAAAAATAAACATATAATAATGAGAAAGTTTTATAGTGCTTCGCGAAAATCTACATCAATATGAAAGTGACTACAAACATCGTATCAATTCTCACAATCTTTTAATTAATTTAAATCTATTATTATGACAAATCCAAGGCGTGATTTTCCGAATTTATTAAATCAGATTAATTCCAACCGAAATTAAGAATTTGTAGTCCCAATTGACCTTGCAAGTCATATATATAAGGCAAAATTCCGTAAAATTATTTTTTTTGGGAAAACTCAACAAAACATATTATTGTGTTAAATATTATGTTCAATAAATATTAAATAATAATATTCGTTATTTATGTTAATGACGTGGTGAAGGATTCTAGGCGTAAGGATATTTTAACTAGCTAAAAAAATATATAATTTATTAGATATATATTTTCTTTTTGGTGATTTCTCGCTGCCTAACGGGATAGCTTGTTGTTGACAAAAATAATGAGTGCTCAATTAAGAAAATTAAGATCAGTTTTATAATTTAATACGATACATATTGTGTACCATTGTAGAGGTGAATAAATAAATTATATCGTAAAAAGTCTCTACCTAACATCAATTTTTCCGGATTTTTGAGCAGTCGTAAAGCGTCGGTGCGCAGGGTCCGAAGAGCCTCAACTTTCTGCAAAACGTAGTTTTGCTTGAAAGTTAATAAATGTAATCTACATGAACCTGCAAATTTCGTGTGCAACACAGCGCTCGCCCGAACTAACAAATATCTTAAAGCTAATTTTATTTTTTTAAAAGCAAGTGGCGCCCCCACTGTAACGCCAAATTATGTAAAGGTTAAATAAACGTTACCAGACACGCCCACCGAATCGCGAGGCCACTGCGCCACATCACAATACAAACAATATGATCCTACCATGATTGATAAGTGATAACAGACGGAACGAGGCGGAATTGCGCAGTTTACCTACGCTTCGGTGAAATGGAGGACGACCTAACGGTGTAATTGGTGTCACCGTGTTTACAAGGCAAAAAACAACGATTATTGACTATATTAAATATAATGAAAGATACCCATCAATTGCGTATAAATCTATGCCGTTTCCCCCTAGTCCAGGCTGAAGGGACAATCCCAACAAATGCCTCGTTGTTGTCAAGCAATCTTTCTTTTCACAGTGCTCGTCTGGCATGATAGAGACAAGACTGTTTGACGAGTTTCTCTCGTAATTTCTTCTCCCAGCTGTAGTCGCTCCGAAAAGCTTTTTGAGTGATGCAAAATTTAAAATTTAACGTGAAAAGTGCATGTGAGGGTTGAATTTCCGAATAAATGCGTTAGGTTTCGTCTATTAAAAATCGCTAACAAAATATGAGTTTGTTTGTTGACATATCATAATATAGAGTATAAATATATTATAAAAATATAAATGTATATTATTGTCATAATACAGTAGGCATCGCAAATTTGCAATACCTTTAAAACGTGACTAAGTTATAAACACAATTGTAATTACTTCAAGATCATTGTAAACTCGGTTGGCGAATAATTTGAATATGAATACTACTTCGGAATTTTCCTTTGGTAATAAAAAAAAAAAAACAAATATTTGCAGTCAGTTATTGCGATACGAAATTGTTTACATTCTTTCACATTTTGTACCTCAATCTCCACTCATCATTGTCATCGCTGCTTGCGTCAACACCAATTTATTTTTTAATTTAGACGTCACTGGTTTCATTATATAATTGCTAAGGCCATGTTTAAGATTCTTTTAAGTATGGCTTTTTTTGAAAAAGACCTTTCCTCGAACGATTCATAATCTAAGGCTGTTTTAAATTGCATCGGTTTCAGTTTTTTTCATGAAATAAATGTTTAATTTTTAAATTAAATTAAAATAATTCGTTCTTAACTGATATCCCAGGTCTTAGGTGAACACATATATTTTACTGGAATTAATGGAGAACACGAGAAAAAATGCATTTTGCCTCTTTAGACTTAAAAAAAATACAGTTTCTTCATGTAAACAATTTGATTTAGACTCCAAATTTTAAACACCTCAAATTGTTTTGGACAAAGTTGATAACTAAATTGGTGCTCAGGGGAAATCCTCAGGACAGTGGGTTTACAGCCCAGACGTGAATCGCTTCACAAACAATTTAATATCATTGTTGCAACGAGGATAAACGTTATTTTCCGGATTAAAAATGGCCGACACAATTTTTTACAGCGCGGCAATCATTGCCAGATTCATGTTTCTACTTTGTAAGTGGCCAGTTGAAGTAAATTTACAGATTACAAATTCAACGATCTTTCGTATTATATAATCAAGTGTCCAACATCGACAGACAAATTCGAATGTATTTTGTTTTCCATTCATATTTGGGTGTTAGTGGCCAGCCATGTACAGTCAATAGCACACCGACCTACCCAAATTCATTGCAAACTGCCCTCTATTACCGCGTCATAAAAGTGCATGCAGGGTAACGTGATGTGCTGTTTACTGTACTTATACACCGAAGTAAAGAAGTATTATTAATTTTATTAATCTGTATCACGGTCCAAAGAACTTTTTTTTAAAGTTGATTTGAATTCAACGACTGTTCCGCCATCTTCTATTCTCACAAAAACAGTTTAATACATTCTTGACTGTTTCAATTATATTTCAAACTATTGAACTTTTTATCTGGATGGTGAACTTTCTTGACTGTTTTAATTATACCTATTTCAAAGTATTAAACTATTTATTTGGATGGTGATAATTCATAGACAAATCCTGTAAAATTATGAAGACGATAATTCGAAAGGTCAAAAAAAAATCTCGTCTTTGAAATCATTGATCTCCGGCTAAAACCTATCAAATAACCCTGTTACCTCATTTACTTCCATGAAAAGTTCGCGAGACTATAGTTCCAGACACAGGTGCCATTCATGTTTGTTGAGACGATAATTATTTTAGCACACGCGTGATTTCGCCTGAAGTCTGCTATTTTCAGTAACTACGTAAGTTCGTTCAACTGAATATACGTCGTTATCTATTTCAGAAAAAGGTAAAACAATTAGTTCATTACAAAAAATCGTTATTACCTACTTTATAGAAAAAAAGGTTGAACATTTTTAAAACGAAGTTTAGAAAGACATTATTATACTGCAGACAATTCGGAGAACACCTATGGAGTGAGATATCCGAGTAGACAAAAAAAAAACTAGGACCTTTCATTTTCACTAGTACCAACAATAGTTTGGAACTACTGAAGATTTTTTAATCACTAGTTCCATTGGATAAAGAATAAGACATTTTTTTCAGGTTATTATCATCTAATGATACATATAAATAAATATATTAGGACAAATCACATAGATTGAGCTAGCCCCAAAGTGAGTTCGAGACTTGTGTTATGGGATACTAACTCAACGATATTATATTTTATAACAAATACATATATAGATAAATATCCAAGACCCGGGCCAATCAGAAAATGATCATTTTCCATCATGACCCGACCGGGGATCGAACACGGGACCTCTCGGTTCAGAGGCAAACACTTTACCACTGCGCCACCGAGGTCGTCATATGATGAAATGTACCAAGAATTACACAACAGCCTGTTATATTTTTCAATTTGTTCACTACATCAATGTGAATAAGTGCGTTCGCATGGTTGGTGACAGTTATCTTGTCAACTCATGACAATTGGTTTTAAGATTAGCACGATCCATGGAATTAGTAGGTACTCCGACGATGTACTTACTAAATCCATGGCACAATCCTAAAATGCACGCTGATAGATAATTATATTCTATTGAATTTTATTATCAAAATCACTTGTGTTTTTGGTATAACTCTAAGTACTTACTTAACTTTACGTTTTTCTTAAATCCTTATTATGGTTTTGTTAGTGTTTCTTGACCTTCGTTTCATATTAACTCTCGCACAAAATCTCCGTGAGTTAGGTATATAGGGTGGTAGATGTCTGAAAAGCAGAATCTTCAAAAAAACATTATTGGGAAGCTGAGATATTCCATTGCAATATTATTAGTAGTAGTACAAATTGTATGTATATGTAATATATACATAAGTATTAAGTATAATAAGTATGAAAACAAAGAGATTTATTGTTTTCATTAGAACTGTTATTATGTAAACAATCTTACCATATCTTTTTATGATTTTACAACGATTTAAATTAAAATAAAGTTTTGTAATACTTTCGTGGTTAATAAATGTTTTACTTTATAATATACCTACATGTTTAATTTTCAACAAAATTCAACAATAAGAACTGTGTAGATTGTTTACATGTTCAGAATCTTGAAAAAACGGTCTATCTTAACCTCATTATTAATTCAGTGCTTCATGAGTGCAATGTCTCCAAAAATATGTGTTTTGTCTGCATTCCAAGATGTTGTGAATTTTGCGTCTGTCTGTTTGAATTTTGTTGTTATTCTTCATAAATATAATGCGTCTTTGAAGTCTTTTGTTATTTTAAAATTCTGTTGGTATTGCGTATTTTTCTTTTTATTTCGTCAAACGTTGAAAATTCGTCCTGGCAGAAGGTGCCAACTGGAAATAGGTAGCTGCTGGCTTGATAGGGATTGATAGGGACCAACACTGTTCAAATGAGTTTCTTTCGGCATTTCTTTTCAGCAGTGGTCGTTCCGAAATGCCAGTAGTTTGTAGCTTGTGAGAAATAACTATAAATATAAAGATTGACGAGAAAAAGTGCCTGTGAAGGTCTAATTTCTGAATAAATGATTTAAATTTGACTTTGATGTCGTCAAGGATCTTTATAATTATTTATAGAAGAAATATAAAATAATAGGTAATAATTAATTTCCTTTTTTGAAAAAATATAAAAACTAATTGGAACGAAAACTAAATTATAAATACTTACCGATTAAAAAATTATAAATACTTACCGATTAAATTAATTTAAATGAAAAATTGATCCTGAAATGGAACGTTGGCACGCATATTATCCTTGGATGGAACGAATTCAAATGGAACGAATGTTTTCAGAAGTACGAAGGATGTCGAAGACCGACAATGACGAAGGTGAGAAGATATATGACGAGAAAAAGTGCCTAATATTTGAATGACTGCTGTGACTTTGATCGTGCGAAGTGGAGAAGAAAATGGAGAGCAAGAATTCAAATTCTAAACTCTTTATTCGACTTAGGATGATATAAATCACTTACTGAAGTCAAAATCACTTAAGTTTACTGTGGACTTCCAAAGCGCAGACGAAGATGAAGCGGCGCAACAAACTTCACCGCAGCCTTTTCTCCAAAGACAAATATAGGTCATACAAAAATTGAAAACGACACATCTCATGAAAAAATCTCTATCCTTCGTGATCTTTGATCACATTTGTACAAATTTTTACGTAATACAGATACAAAAATACAGTCAGTTGCGAAAGGAAAAGACGTCCTGCGTCGACCTCATTTAAAATTTAATTTAGTAAGTAACAAGAAGAAGACACATAAAAATATGACATATTTGTGTTGTCCGGCAATATGGCTTCTATTGCCCGCAAACCAAATAGACTCCTGCGCATATGACACTTTGAGGATAACTGTTTACAATTCAACAATAAACACAGAAGTGGGACTATAAAATATTTTCCTGTTAAAACGTCTAAAACAAAGATTAGTGACGTTTAAGATTTCCCTACAACTTGCTGTGTTGGTTCTGACGTCAATGTTACACATATGCAAGTTAAATTCGTCCTGCTCTTTTCTATAAGAAGTGAAAGAGTGGGAGATATGTTCGTTTGTGTGCGTGTGTGTGGGCAGAATAAACGTTGACCATTCACAGAATGTGTATTTTATACATAATCAGGTTTCTTGCGATATAAATAAATTTGCTACATTTGTATTTTCCTCAACATATAACTGTCTAGTGAAAGTGCAGACGTATCACGTCTTTATTTCTCACGGGGTAGACAGAGCCAAGAGTTGCGAAACTGAAAGATGCATGGTAGGGGAGTAATGACGTATATTCAATCACATGAACCAATGTGCTAAATATAGCCTCTCAAATATACTGACAACGTAACGGCAAGCCCCTAATGTTATATAATGAACGCTTGTATGAAGTTGTACGAGAGCGTGATGTATGTGTATGAAGATCGATATTATATGGAGTAACCGATTATGGAAGTAGGTAAGTGATACGTAACATACTAGGTTTTTTTTTACTTCAATCAATTTATGAATAGACTTGGAGATGATGATGAGATGTAAAAAAAAAATGACAACATTTTCTTTATTCACCCATACAAATGGGCTGATTAGTTGATGGGACTTCGTCGAAGTTTATGTTCTTCCTTAATTGTTTTAGAACTGGACAAGCAAAAAGAGAAATTACGTCTGACGCATATCCAGCACGTACACAACGAAATTGTACAAATTCATATTCAAAATTCTTTATTCCATTTAGGATGATATACATCACTTATTGACGTCAAAAAAATTACTTAAACTAAGTCTACTGCCGGCTTCCAAAGCGCAAGTGAAGAAGAAGCGGCGCAACAAACTTCACCGCAGCCTTTTCTCCAAGGACGTCAATTAACAAATATAGGTCTTATATATATATTAAAAATTTGGAGGACGAATTTACATCATTATTAAAAATGTCGTAAAAACGCGAGTATACACGCATGCGTTAAAATTTCATTGTATAATCGTGAAGCAAAAGTGCTGCGCAGGAGTGCGGTATGCAGAGTCCTTTAAAAGATGTCACTTGTCACACTATCTGAACTTGTGATCTCTCCCAATTCCACTAATATGATAAAGGCGTAAGTTTGTGAGTATGTTTGTTACTTCTACACGTTCAAACTGGGCGATTTTTTAATGAAATTTGGCATTGAGGTAGCTGATCGATTGAGTAGTTTCGGAGATTACCCGCCTCAAACATACAAACTCGCAAACGCTTACCTCTTTATATATATAATAGTATAGAATATTTTTTTGGTCTAAAGTGGTTGCAACTGGTTTCGAACAAAGACTTTTTTTCCCTCTTTCTTTCTTTGATGAAAGAATCTTTCCCTTTTTCTAGCCGGGAGAACGCTCAAATTCAAATTCAAATAATTTATTCAGAAATTAGACCTTCACAGGCACTTTTTCTCGTCAATTTTTATATTTATAGTTATTTCTCACAAGCTACAAACTACTGGCATTTCGGACCGACCACTGCTGAGAAGAAATGCCGAAAGAAACTCATTTGAACAGTGTTGGTCCTTATCATGCCACATCGGCTTAACATTATTGTTTCTTACAATGTTTTCTTTTCTAATAATATATAAAAGTACATAATGTACATAGTCAAAAGGTATATCAAAACAGGTTATGATTGTGATCCGAGTGCTGATTATAATATATATATATATATATAGATGTGAAACACAATTAACTTACATGAAAATATATGAGAAACGAGATGACCAGTTCCCTCTGGCAGCACCCGTTCACGAGTTGACGCTCAGATGAGAGAGACATAAGGTGAATCTAGATACACCACAATGTAACAAAAGCAAGGTTAGTGACTCTAGGTTTCCTAACCGCCTAACCGTATGACGCACACGCGCAGGTCTAGGTTTTTCTAGTCACAATAATCGGTTTAGTATCTACGTTATTGCTTACGTTTTATGAACAAGCAATAAAGCAATAACCGTAAAAACTGGGTTAGAATTGATTTTTATGACAAATCGTCTTTTTTGCATATTTGTGTAACGCTGTGGTCTGAATCCATTGTCTTCAGGGTTTTGAAGTAACTCTATAAAGCAACAGTTATTTCACGAAAACCATTGGATTAAATTAGCCTGGTTATAATATTACGTCCTATTATCTAATTATAATTAGTATTACATACTCATTAACGTTTGTTGTGTGTCAAAATTTTAACATAAACATTAAATTAGAGAGCCATGCCTTAATGCCACGTTGCGCTCGGCCGTCCTACGTCACGTTGACGTCCGTTGACGGAATAACAAAACGTAGAAATTGTTTGGAGTTTCAATGGTACAGTCAACAGCACACCGACCATAATAGCGGCGAGTTTGCAAATATTCATTGCAAACACGCCGCTATTACCGCGCCATAGAGGTTCAAGCAGGGTCACTTTGTGTGCTGTCTACTGGACTCACATCAACGTACGTCAATATCAAAAAAATACTGAAAACAACGGAACAAGACTTAAAATGGAAGATGCATGTCCACGAAAATGTAAAATAATAACGAAGTGTAAACCAAGCAAAACAAGGAAAAACCACATATTAACAAGAATCTGTCGCATTGATTTATGCAGATTATTTTCCTCAGAAATGTGGTTATACTTATATCATGGAAAATACAGAAAGAACGTGTGTGGCGCGTGCCATTGGCCCTGTTTTTTGACCCAATGATAGTCTTTGGCCCCGTGAGCAGAGGCCTGCGATACCAGATTTAAGACGTAATACCACGGTCGAGGTCGAGAGAGAATTGAAAATATTTCATATTTCATACTGGCAACACACAAAAACTACACGGCTAAGTGTTTTTTGATTGATTTCCATACTAATATTATAAATGCGTTAGTTTGTCTGTCTGTTCAGCCTTCACGGCTAAACCGCTGGAGCGATTTTGATTAAATTTCATATGCGTGTAGTTAAACACACCGGTTCAAAGGCCTCTTTTTTTCAAAAATCTACTCCCAAATCACTATAAATTTAAAGGTGAAAGTTAATATAAAAATCAGAAGAATCACGCGGGCGAAGCCGCGGTCGAAAGCTAGTGTACAATTGTACATAACTTAATATGGATGGGTGAACGGACTTACTAGTAGTATGCGCATTGGATAGATTATTGCATATGTTCGATAGCCGGCCACATGCTGGCGACATCGGTGCTAGGATCTGTCAGCGCCGGCGCACTTTGGATTGGATTGCATTGTTTAATAAATAATTACCAATTAATTTCTATAGTATGATGTACTGTTGACAGTAAGTGAGTAAAAACATTTGATTGCATTTGATTGCACCAAAAACATTGGGGAACGGAGGTATAAATATAAATGTTGGTGCTAAGAGTATCAGAATAGGCTAGTTGACAATTTTTCGTTATGATTAATCAATATTATTATTAATAGAAACTTCAGTGAAAAAAATACTGTGGTAATGACAATGCTTTCAATGATATGACTATCACACATTTTTTTATTCGTCCAAACGCTCCATAGGTACTAAAAGACACGTGGAAGTGATGCCACAACGTGGTATAATGTTCGCACCAAAAGATATGTTTATTCGACAGCTACATTAAATATTACGTTTATGGTAATAATTTCTTAATAAAAGTTGTTACAAAATTTTAGTTTTTTCTGATGGTTGAATTTGTTTTCTTCAAATATTCGTCTTGTAACCAGCTGCATTGTTAAAGTATATAAATTATCATAATGATCCTAAATATGTCTATTTTATTTAAATTATACATATTTTTTACAATTCTCTGACTCTATCCAACGTAACGAAATATTTACACTGCATAAAAAATACTTTTAAGTAAAATACAAACATTTTACATAATTTAATTAGAAATCGGCAAGTGTATAATTTTAATTAATCCGTGACAGTAACACTTTTTGATGCGATTTTTATACCTATTTATTTTCTGAAAATTTCATAAATGATCAGCGAGGGGCGTAATGCCGGCTCCATACTATCGCGGACCAGTTCGCCGAACCTGCCGGATTTGGCATATACGCTGGTTTTTAATTGCGGTAAATAAAAGCACTCATACTAACTACGCAATGTTCACGCATCCGCGTCGGTATTTGTCCGAGTTCGGCCATAGTGAGTAGTGCAAGAGATGTCCGTACTAGGCACAACATGATAAAACTTATCATTTCTACTAGGAACTGTTTGTTTTTGTTTCCATCTGCTTTGACAGATGTGGGATTTATTATCATTGTAATTTGGAAAATAAACTCATTAATTTTGTTTGTCAATATTTAAGTTTATTAGACGGTGTATCCAATTATTATATAAGTAATTAACTTAAGTGATAGTTGAGATTGCTATCTTGAGCCGAATGCTACTAATATTATTAAAATTTTAATAAAAATATACGACACCAAGCACTGAACTTGTATCCGGGTCCGATGGACGGACACAACGGGCACAACACACCCAGAACCGCAAACATATAATATTATATTAAATACATTATTTATAAATATATATATTTTTTAAATATCAAGAGACGTTCAAAAATGTATGTGTGTTTGAAAATAATACCAAACAAGTATTTATTTACATATTGAAATCACGAAACGGCAGATTGTTTTTTAGGCTCCCAAAACCGTGTTAAATCACAACATTTCATTCACAACATGATAATCTTTTTAAAAACGACACGACATCACAGGTCTTGCTTTTTAGATATATCCGTGATCACGTGGACACAGTCGTAGCGTTTATTCAATAATTTATTTTTACCAAAAACATAATTCCGTTACACGCATAATGATGAAAATTGCATTTATTTATGTATTTTTTTAAATTATTAAATAAAAAAGAAATGAAAACCTCCGTGGCGCAGTGGTAAAGTTCTTAACACTGACCGAGGGGTCCCGGATTCGAACCCCGGTCGGGTCATGATCGAAAATGATCTTTTTCTGATTGGCCCGGGTCTTAGATGTTTATCAATATATATGTATTTGTTATAAAATATAGTATCGTTGAGTTAGTATCCCATAACACAAGTCTAGAACTTACTTTGGGGCTGGCTCAATCTGTGTGATTTGTCCTAATATATTTATTTATTATTATTTAAATAGGTAAATGAAATAGCAAAGTAGTGTATGTGGTAGCTAAAGACCTATATTTGTTAATTGACGTCCTTGGAGAAAAGGCTGCGGTGAAGTTTGTTGCGCCGCTTCTTCTTCACCTGCGCTTTGGAAGCCGGCAGTAGACTTAGTTTAAGTAATTTTTGACGTCAATAAGTGATGTATATCATCCTAAATTGAAGTAAGTATGAATTTGACTTCAAAACGACTGCTGCTAGGGCTGTGAAAGAAACTCGTATCATTATTGATCCCTATCATACTAGAAAAGCCATTATTAAAAAATAGCTTATGTGCTATGTTATTATATTAATATTTTATGTTCCACTGTAGCCGCCCTGGGTCTTCCTCAGTCTGTCTCATACAACACAATGTCGTCGAAATGAAATCTTTCATTCACAAATAAGGTGTTTGCATCATTTAGTAACAAGTCGTGACGTGACAATACGTTTTCAAGTCGAGCAGTGAGGGCGCCGCTTATGTTGAAAAATATATTTTTTTACAGTTTCGACATTAGTTCAGTTTCCTGCCACATGCCAATTTAATCTTACTCTTTACCAACTTTATCAGCCACGTCTACATTATCGCGTTGGCTGACATGATGTGGCTGATAGGTATATCTCAAATTTACTATGGACATACCTACAAAATGTACATAGACAATTATCATAGAATTGTATACGGTAGTTCTATTTTTATTGCAATTGCAAGAGACGTGGAAAATTTTGTTGCAAATTAAAAGCATTTAATTGAGCTTGAACAGTAACATAACACTTGAAGGTGAAGGAAGTTAGTATAAAATGATTAAATAAAACGACAAACGTTTACGAATTTTAAAAGCAGACAAAAAAAAAATAATATGCACACGAAAAATAATAGAAGATTAAAAAATATATATATACAAAACTACGTCTGCTTATTAGTAATAAAATATTTATTTTCTACCTACCCTCAATAGGTGAAAAGACACATGGGACATTTTCCCTCGAAATTGTATAAAACACATATTAGGTATTGCCTTTCTTTGCTGATTTCAAATATGTAAAAAAAATATTGTCGAAAAATTATTAGATGAGTATTTTCAACTATCGGTGTTTGTAAACATAATATAAATTGTATATATCTTTATTACCTACATCTTTCATCAGACAGCAGATGCTTAGTACACACACACACACACATGGCAATTTGGCCACGTGTACAGAATCTGCGTGGCTGGTCATTGCCTCGTGAATAGACAGGAGACGAGACAATGAAGCAAGGTTGTGACTGTATCATACACTATGCTATATTACAATGGCCATGAGTTTACTTAATATAAGGGATTAAAATCAGAAGTGGTGGTGTAATGGTTAAGACGCCCGCCTGTAGATCGAAAGGTCCCAGGTTCGAATCCTACTCGTGCCACATAAGTTTGTATACCAATCAGACTCATGTATAGTAGTTTTCAGCGACCACCACTCGCTTCCGGTGAAGGAAAACATTGTGAGGAAACCTGCACACTGGTTGATTATTAATTTGTATGTGAAATGGAGAAGGCAATGGCAAACCAGTCCGTTACTAATGCCAAGAAAGTTGTTATGTGTATTTAATTCCACGTAATGACCACGACCCTCAGCCATGAGGAATACGACTATGAAGAAGAAAGGGATTGAAATGACATTAGTGTGTTTGTAATAATACTCGACAAGAAAGAAGAAAGGTAAGAATATTATGATGTAAATTATGAGACAGCTAACTGATACAGTAGCACAAATTCTTATCAGAGTGGATAGAGTTAGACAAAGACAGGTAGACTGGTGGCAGAAAAAGGGGAAGGGCTTTGTTCAATAGTGGGACCTACTGGGCAGACATAAATAATTAAAAAATAATAAACATTGAAAAGGAAACATGTACGCTGCATAATTTACGCGAGGAAAATATATTTTCTGAAACTATCTGATGATACTCGTATAATTCGCTTAGGAAACCAAAAAACTTGAAGGTTTTTCCAACAGAGTGAAGTTTCCTCGCCAGTCGAATACATAAAAATCTCCTATGTCAATTTGTTCATACGGCAAATCATCACATGTTTACACTGTAATAATTACGGTAACATCGACAAGATTCGCCGTACTGAATTTACATAGTGATAATAATGAAAACGATTTCGCAACATTGTGAATCATTGCGCACGCGCCGACCACAAACAATGTGAATCACAAGTTATTTCTGTGCCAAGTGTGAGAAGGATTAGCGAGATAAGATGGCGTTTGAGGAAACGAGTACCTAGCATTTGTTTGATAACGGTCGTAGAACTTTTATATTTTATTGAATGGATGAAGATAAATGAGCAATGTAAGGTGGACTAAAGACACTGAAGCGGTGATGGTGTAATGGTTAAGACGCCCGCCTGTGGATCGAAAAGTCCCAGGTTCGAATCCTACTCGTGTCACATGAGTTTGTATACCAATCCGACTCATGTATAGTAGTTTTCATCGTCCACCACTTGCTTCCGGTGAAGAAAAACATCGTGAGGAAACCTGCACACTGATTGATTCTTATTAACTTGTGTGTGAAATGGAGAAGGTAATGGCAAACCACTCCATTAACAATGCCAAAAAAGTTGTTGTGTATGTTTCATTCCACGTAATGACCACGACCCACAGCCATGAGGAATACGACTATGAAGAAGAAAGACACTGTTAAGTATCTTCAAACCACTATAAGTGTCTTGGACTAAAAAATAGGAAATGTAAAGAATAGCAGTGGACTTTCTTCGGTTAAAATAATTTTGATTAGAAGTAATATGTATAATATTAACAGTAATAACAAAAGCAGTAAGCATGGTGGTATAGAACAAAAGGTCAGTAATGAGTCCTTGGGAATAGTATTAGAGAAAGGAATTTGATGAAATATAACTAAAAATACATAAAATACACATTAAAATCATTAGCAATAATTAAAATTTATAGTTAACAGAACATTTATAATTAATTTTGCAAACAAAGGATAAAGAGAAACTGCGTTATGAACCAGGTATTTTGTAAAATGTTACGATGATATAGCAGTTTCTTGCAATTCTGAGTATTTAATGTCAAATGCCATTGGACTTTGAGCTCACACACATTCCTGTTCAAAGTTCAAATTTGCAACAGACACGTCTCATTTTGCATTGAATGCTTGATTGTCAACTTAGTTCGTGTCCAATCGCATTGTTACATTGTCAAATTTTAGTTTTTTTTATTTATGGCACATCCCCAAATTAGACTTGAAATGTAGGTAACAGTTGAATATTATTTTGTAGTCTACTAGAAAGTAACAAATCCGACTAGAAAATGCTATTAGAAAAACAACACGAGAAGACTCATTGGGAGGGAATGATACAATATTATTATCTAAGCTTGTAAAAAGGGGGGGGGGGAGTCGAAATAAGGGCGAAGTTTTCAAGTTATGCGAAGTTAAGGACTCTTATTGTGATTTGTTTTAGGACCTACATTGATTTGCATCGGAAATGCGTACCATCTACCTAGTTTGGTAATTTATATTACTAATGCGATTCAATGGTTCCTAGGGGGCTTACCATCATCTCATTACGACCGAAATCGAACTGCATCCACAAATTCGTACCATCGACTTAATTTTTAGTATGAATGCGATTCATTTTAGGTGCCTTAGGTAATTGAACTGAGTTGCATTGGAATCGTTAGTTAATTTAAATACAAAACTAATAACAACCAAAAACAAAACTAATAAATAAAAGTAACACTTTGATTTATTACTTTTGTTTGTATGTTTTATATTTTCTGTTTTATATCGATATATTATATCGATACATTATTGTCATTAATCAATTATCAAGCCTGCAGCTTGCTTGCAGGAAAAGGTAAAATACATGCTACTATCTTTGCCATCTATCTTCAGATTGACAGATTTTTTGATATGATGAGGAAACAGACAGACGTTTAAGTAAGTAAACCAAGTTTAAGTAAGTAAAACTGGAAAATTCGCTGTTTATGTTCTTCAGAAAACTAAACCTTCTAAATAACTTTATATTTTTGACGACCTCGGTGGCGCAGTGGTAAGATTCTTGCCACTGAACCGAGAGGTCCCGGGTTCGATCCCCGGTCGGGTCATGATGGAAAATGATCTTTTTCTGATTGGCCCGGGTCTTGGATGTTTATCTATATATGTATTTATTATAAAATATAGTATCGTTGAGTTAGTATCCCATAACACAAGTCTCGAACTTACTTTGGGGCTAGGCTCAATCTGTGTGATTTGTCCTAATATATTTATTTATTTAAGACTTTATTTTAAACCGCGTGTCGCACCATAAGATGCCCTAGTACTAAGACCTATATATGACGGAAAACCAACATTGTCCGAATTCATGCAGGACGTGTTTTGGATGTAGATTGCTGTTCGATGACCATTAGGAGTGGATATGGAAGAGGCTGCTATGAATGGATATTTACCAATTAGGTATCGTGTATTCACTCCTGTACTTAAACTGTATCAAGTCACCAGGCACAATACAGCTTCGCAAGCGCCTTTTCCTACAGCTACTTACTTGACTAACTTATATTGACAACGAAGCAAATTAACAATCTTGATCATGATTAATCTGATGATCACGATACGTTCAATGAGCTATATCTTAAGTTTAAATTATGCCCTTTAGATGTAGTTGTTTGTTGCGCAAAGGAAATAACATACAAGAAAATCAATTTTCAAAATAGTGATATATAGAGGAGGACTTATCACAGTAAGAGATTTATTTCAGTCAAAGATTAAACTGAAAGCAAAAGAAAGTTGTGTTACGAAATTATCATAATTTTACTACACTAAGATTGATAGAAAATGACATGAACATGACGTATGCCGTTAAATGTTAATTGTAAACAAAGCGAGAAATGGTATTTCCACCACCTTTAAAATATCCTGTCGCCAAACTGATTTCGAAAGATTTATCTTGTCATCTAGCGACAAAAACTTGGGTTATCCGCGAATTGTCTTGTCTCCAGCTTGCTTGATTGAGACAGCGGACAATGGTTCCAAGTTAAAGTAAGTGATTGACGTAGTTTTTGTTAATCCATTACGTTGTTGACTGCTTAGAAATTGTATAAATCTATTAATATGTTAGCATTTTCCGTTGTATTTATTTAATTTATGGATTTAATGTCAAAAGGTAAAATAAAATGAATGTAGGGGCAACTACAGGTATTTTAATTATCAATAAATTGTTAAACACAATTATTTACTTAATTTTCCTACATACGCAGTTGCTCCTTAGTTGTTGAACGTCGGAGCCCAGGATCCGCTTTCTCACATTTTCGTCTCCACTTCGCACGGTCGTCGACATCACTAGTTGTCAAACCATTCGCACGCATGTCATCCTTGACGACATCAAGCCAGCCAGCCACTTCTTCTGCATAGACTGGAACTGCATAGACTGACATTTGTTCCCTAAGTAATTTTCCCGTCTGCGCAAGACTTCGTGTGGTACTAATTATAAATGACAGACATACCCGAAAAGCACAAAACAATAAAGAAAAATCTTAAAATTAAGTTCTAATGTTGCATCATCTACATGTAACAATATCAAAATGATAATTTCAATTCAAGGATTCAATGTTCAACAAATGAAGCGCATTTGGCCAGATCAAACAGGATTTGCTTGTGTACCAACTGGTACCATGGACTGGGAAACCCAAAAGATAGCAACATAGGATTCGAACTCGAAATGTGTCGGTCAACAGGGACTTTTTGTTGATACATTGGTATGATAAAAGATTGTGTGAATCAGTTTCTAATAAATATAATAAATAATATAATGAAAATAAAACTACCACCTGCACACTGAAAGACCTGTATGACCCCACAGGTAATGCTGTACCTATGATGTCGTGTTGGTCCTCATAAAATTAACCACGTCGATATGCTAAGAAGAAGAGCTTCAGGATTCTAACAGTACTACTTATTTGAAATGTTTTTCCTTCGAGTCAACCGTTATAATTGCAACATATTGTGAATTTAATTTTTTTTTTGAGGATATAATTTTTTATTTATTTATAATCCAAACTTAGTTTAATTTTGCCACAGCCAACACAATATCTTGTGCCCTACATAGAGTCTGCCAAGGTGCACATAACGCCGCAGAATGAGTAACTTAACCCCATAGGTTGACCTTAAAGGTTCATCAGATAAGCGCGTTTGGACCTTGACCGTGCCAGGATGAAGTAATAGTTGTTGGGGTGAACGGGGCGAAATTTGTTGCTATGGGCACAGATTATATAATACTTCTATTATCATGTACTCAAAAATGAAAAGTAGGACTTTCAATTTGTTACTTTAGTTTATTCACCGCTTAATTAGTATAAACATGATTTATTATTAACCTATACCAGATTAGGTTAAAAATATATTTATAATATATAAATAAAACTATAAATATAATTTTAACCTATTCTGTCCCATTGCTGGGCAAAGGTCTCCCGCAACTCCAATGTTTAATATAAAATAACATAATTTGTTTTATTACTTTTTCAAAATTAGTTCGTCCCTAGTAGCAAACTCATTGTGTCATCGATACAATTTAGTTAATCAAATACTAAAAATATATATATTTTTATCGTTTAAGTAGTTAGTATAGGTATTTTACGAAAACTTATTTATCGGAAAAAAGCCCATGAACAAAGATTAAGTAACAAATTTTTAATAGTATTTATCGATAATAAAAAATATTCGTATGTACGTAGCACATGAAATTTTACGACTAAAACGCAAAAGTCATTAATGAACATTGAGTGATATTAATTTTTTTATGACAAACAAACTATTATGTGCGTCAATAATGATGGCGTCAAAGTCCACATGTTGGCAAACGATGCGGGAATCTTCATGGCCGCAAAATGTGATACATTCAAATTCAGATTTATTTCTTGCAAGTCACAAGTTTGATGTTGTTACATTGTGAAATAAAGGTACAGTCGACAGACATAAACCTACCCAAATTCGTTGCAAACTCGTCGTTATTAGCGCGCCATAGAGCTTCATGGTGACTTGCTGTTGACGGTGCAAGTGATGCCTTGCAAGGCACAGTAAAATGGGGGCCGCTCTAGTTGCTACACTGTAGGTAGTACATATGAAAAACAGTTCAGTTTACAATTAACTGTTTGACATATTCCCACAAAATGTGTGTAACACTATATGTGAATCAAAGAAGAAAAGAAATCAAAGCTTCCAATAATAAAATTACAATAATATACACTTACAGACAAAATATTAACATTTAGTATTAATAGAAAAACGATGAATTGTATAAAATTTTGAACTGACAAATAAATCATTAACAATCTAGAACTGTTCAGTTTCGTGGCTCGCCACGTGCTGTCCTAATGGAGGGACACGATAATGTACTTAACATAATATTAACATCTCCAAGTACCTTGTTTTGTGTAAATAATTCGTTCCATCTTGCTTATAAGGACGTCATTGGGAGGGATATCCGTAAACATACATCTGAATCTTGCTTCTAAATGTTTCATTGTCCAACACTATGGAAGTAAACAATTCCTAGATAATAAACAATTTGTACAGACAATATTCTTTTGTAGACATTTAAACGCAAAAGCTGAACGGATAGCGATGAAATTTGGTATAGATTATTCCTCATGTTTCCTTGTTTATTATGCAAAGAAGAAGGAAGTCCCTCCCTAATCGCGTCCTTTTGTATAAATAAGATAAACTCAAAAAATACCGCACGCATTTTTGTACGGTTTTCGCCAATAGATAGTGTGGTTCATGAGGACGGTTATGTATATAATTTATTATAGTTTAAAGCCAGGAGGGACTGCTAGTTTAGTATAGATATCATTTGATAAATATCCGAGGTCAAACATAGATAATTTTTGATAAACAGTAAAATCAGAGAAGAACATCAAAAATCAACCCCTAAAGTGCCAATCCAAAGGGGGTGCAAGTTTGTATGAAAAACACGATTATTTCAAACGAGCTAAAACTAATAATCTATTAAACCCTGGGCGTCTGAAATTGCACCATATCAGACCCTATTACAGTTAAAAGAGCCCCCAAATACACTATCAAGCTGATAACCGGGTATATCACTGGTAGGCACGTATAGATTAAATAGAGATAAAAACTATACTAATAAGATAAGAACACGAGATTTTTTTGCGACATAGATAAATGGGTCGTCTCGTCATATTTGCGATCTGTCTAGTGCAAATTAGTATGACGAGTTTGTCCTTTATCCAGACTCTCGCCAAACTCAGACACATGCCTACACGAATGTGTGAACACACCGTAATTTGTTTGAGAGCTTTTATTTACAGTAATGAAAAACCAGCAATGTATGTATCGAATTAGCGAAAGTTTGGCAAACTGTTCGACGACAGGGCAGCCAGCTCGCTCCACAACACAAATCCATCTCAATTTTGACGTCTTGACGTGAAAGAAATACAAATAAATACACTGTATGTACAATTTATAATATTACTAGTACCTATGGTTTATTAATTTTCCAAAAATAATTATCTAGTTTTTGTGTGTTGATAGATTATATCGAATGTAGATCCTGTACATCGCCAAATAAATAACGCTCCTTTTTGGTACAAAGATGGGGAAAAGGGGAAAAGTAAACAAAGCAGAAGGGTGCTTAACCTCGGATATCGATCTGATTCTCGGTATGAGTAATGTCAAGGTCTGACCTGCGACCTTCGGCCTCAGCCCACATAGCTTCAGAGAGTCAATGTTTAATCGCATTTGTTACATGTTTATTTACAAATACATTGCGTAGTTTTGATGTGTGTTATGTATTGATGCCTGTTGTAAAAAATCAATGTACTTCGATTAGTTGAAAATAATATAGCCATGTAAAAAAGTAGGAAAGCGGACGCTGGACTTGGACGCTCAACGGCTGCGGAAGAAACAGGGAAAACGATCAGACGAGAGAGAGTGAGAGAATGAAAGCCTGAAGTGCCAGCCAATATAATGAAACTTTCTCTAAAGGGCGTTATTAATCTATTCCATGAACTAGTAGTCATACAGTGAGTTAAGGTCACGACCTTTTCCACTGGCAGTATCTGAGAAACGATTTATCTAAACTCGATGGATTTCTAAGAAAAATTGTCTAAAAACGTAGTCTGAAAATGCCCGAAGAAAATTCGATAACCTTCTAAGATGTGACTAATTCAATACATAGGTCAAACCTTTCATGAAGATCTTGAGAGAGGGGGCTTATCATCATCTCTTAACGCGATCCACTTTACGATCTAAACTGAACTGCATCGCAAATTCGTACCATCGACTTAATTTTTTGTATCAATGCGATGGCGCAGTGGTAAAGTGCTTGCCTCTGAACCGAGAGGTCCCGGGTTCGATCCCCGGTCGGGTCATGATGGAAAATGATCTTTTTCTTATTGGCCCGGGTCTTGGATGTTTATCTATATATGTATTTGTTATAAAATATAGTATCGTTGAGTCAGTATCCCATAACACAAGTCTCGTACTTACTTTGGGGCTCAAATTAGCTCAATCTGTGTGATTTGTTCATAAATTATTTATAATTATTTGATTTATAATTTCTTAACTTAACTTATCTTAACTTTCGTCTTATACGTGTGCCTGGATTCTTGTCCTCCACAACTTGTAATAACTATTTACTTAAATTGTGACCATCTGTGTTGAGTCCATAGTAATATTTAACTAGATATACAATGTTACTTCATTGTCTTTTTTTTAAAATATATAAAAAAATTTAGGTTCTTAAATTCAACTGAGTTGCATTGGAATCGTTCTGTAAAAGTTGATGGTAGGCCTATGGAAGTAATATAATAATAAATTTCTTTTCATGAAATAATTTGGCAAAAAAACTGTGATATTTGGAGCCAAAGTATGTTATGTTTTGTTGACTTTAGACCTTCAATACGTATATATGATTGTGAACTTTAACTTTCTCACTCATCATTTTTCCTGTACTTCTATAAAGCGCCGGAGACCAAGTCTGCTTTCCTTCTTTTTTTCAAATGTGAGAGTGAACTATGTGTATATTTTTACCTAAACTAATATATTGCATTGCACGTTATTATATTTGGTTAGCATTATGTTGGTATCACGTTGGTATCTGGAGTTACTCCTTCAGAGAATAGTCTGAAAGATGTTTTTTCATTGGATTACAAAAAGAAATATGACACGGATTCGATCAACAGAGCACTAACTTACTGCTACCGAGGCTCCGCCCGCAGAAAAATAGCCTGTTTTTAAAATATCTACACATCAAAAATCACCCCCAACCCAATGCTCTGTTTTGACGTGAAAGAAGCACAGACAAATACACATTCAAATATATCGATTTTGAAATATCTAGAATCACGTTAAAAACAAACGCAAAGTAATAATTAATTGAATGTGTAAATTTCCACGGAATTGAATGATTGCCGTGAAGCGATTTAGTTTTATGAATTCGATTGGGATCATACGACCTTGGCTGGTGGCAGCTCACGATCAATTAAAAAATCGCCCTCATTCTTTATTTATTTAATGAACTAGTTTGGGACTGCGACTTCGCCCGCTTGAAAAGAAAGATTAATGTACTTAAATCGAAAACAAAACATGCTTATTATGAGATGCATCATATTTCTAATACAAAGCCTTGAAGGCACAAAGGCTATACGGTCAATGTGCTCCGATTTTTATGTGCGACTCAATCAATATGTCATCAAGATATGACAAATTGTGTGCGGACCACTCACTTCACATCACGTATACACGTAGCGATAATACAGATTGACCTAGCTCCAAAATTACATTAATGTCCTGAGATTATATTATACATATTATGTGGTACTTTTATAAATATTATATTTTTGACACAGTTTGTATCATATTTTAATGCGCATGAGCGGTTTTTATTCTATTATAAAGCGTATAATTTTGATGTAATACAAATGAAATGTACTTAAATGGAACGGAACGTATCAAAGAAGAGATGAGACAAAAGACAAATATCGTCAAGGATAATATGTAAATGAAAAAATAACAAATGACAGAACGAAATAGAAGGAGCTTGTGGGATTTTGGGCATAAAAAGAAAGAACTGGAGTTCGATATAAGCAGATTTATTTGGAGCACAACGAAACACACCGTAGTAATGGAATAAGTACATGCGAGAGAGAATTCCAATTTTAAGCTGTCCTGTGACATTGTGAAAGGCAAACTTCTTCAGGTAAACAGAGGTATTTTTGTTATAAAATACTTGTCAACAGATTGTATGACTAAATACAGTGCCGACTTCACTTGGGAACTCTTATTCCCAAGTGAAGTCGGAGATATCAAAGAGAAAAAAGAAGAAAGAAAGTCAAGAAGAAAATGTCCACTACTGGACTGGCGGTAGCAACGAATAGGACGTCGCCACGTTCTCCATGAATGTCGTACGAGGCGACTAAGGGACTGCTGCGAATAGAGTTGACAGATCCAAGCTTATAATTTCCTGGACATTGGTCATGTGTCACGAACAAAACCGTTGGCTAATATGTAAATTATTATTAAGTATTTTTTAGTTTCTTAAACAGTTCAACGCATATGTAATTAACTTATTAGCGCCAAGCATATTTGACTTTCATTGGCTAAATGTTAAATATAGTATATATATATAGTTTCACAAAAGCTAGTACTGTAAATTCGGGTGTAATATCTATTCTTAAGTATATATACATAGACAAAATATTACACCCGTTATAAATACTAGGTATTCGACAAAGATTGTTTATTTAGGGCTGGTAAATTACGATAATATATTAATATTTTTAAGGTAATGACAGCAAAAATGGTGGTGACAGAATTTATTTTTTAGAAAAAATGGCGCGTGCTTGTCATCACAGCGCATGCGCTCAGACACGGGACAGTCATATTTCGCAACAATCCCGGATTTCTCAGCCATCTGGCAACCCTAGCTGCAAAGCTGTGTTTATTATCTCAGAGAAATTGACACTAATAAACGTATTTGACCAGACCTAAACCATTAATGTATGGAACTGATTAATTATAATTTATTCTTGTTTTGCTCGTTTACCGTATATTATCTGTTACGGGAAATGTCCAAATGGGATTTTACGTCAAAAATTGTTTATGTAAATCACATGTCCTCTCGGAAAAATACGCTTTTAAATAACTACTAATTTTATATTTTTTGATCACACACAATATTATAACAGACCCTCTCGCTCTGAAAATGTTATATGAACAAGATCTGGTATTATCAAGTCATGGGAATCGTGTATGCCATTGTCACTCAAATGGTCAAACTGGTGGTGCCGTCGTGGGTCGCGTCGTGAGGTTTCCATCTATCATGGTTGAGCTTCGCGATGGCTGACATATACGTCAATTCGTCAGCTTGTTATCTTCTGTGTACATTCTTTCTAAATGTAAACAGAAGAAAACACAAATGTTAAAGAAATACCGATGAAAATTATGTCACTAACCTTGACACTGACTATATGTTATCAATCAATAAATTTATAATTATTTTACTCACATAATAGTAGTTCAAATATGACGAATGCATGTGACTCATGAGGTCGCAAAGTTAAATTTCTCTCTTTACGAAGAATCTATACACGTAATAAAACTGTCAGTAGGCTATGTCTGTACATAGGATATAAATTAGTGCGGACCTTTATGGGAAGCCAAAACAATTTTTTTCTGTCTCTATGTGTTTGTTTGTGCATCACACGAAAACTTTGGAATTTGATGAGGTTTTCACAGATGTACAGCGATAAAAATCTGGTATAGGTTTCATCGTGATACCAACTCATTGCTTAGAACCCGAGACATCGATAATAATGAGTTATGAGCGGACGCACGAAATAAACGCGGGCGAAGCTGCGGGAAAAAGCTAGTTAGTACTAAATTAACTTATTTTGAATACTTAAGACTTTATTTTGAGTTCTAAATATCTTCTCCCTCTTCATTTAGAGTGATTGATTGATTGATTGGTTGGTTGGTTGATAGGTTGATTTCCGTAACAACTATCACTGACTCTCCTAGCTAGGATCATGTCTACGTTACATTTTATTTTCTTTTGTCAATTATTTTATGAATGGGTTGCACCTGTCAACTTTGACATTAACGTTAACTAAGCATCAACGGCATTGTTTTTTTTTCTTGGTAGCAAATAATAAAATAGCTACTTCATTCTTGTTTCTTTTTATGTTAACGCCGTCTAACCTCTATTCATCTAAGTTAATGAAAATAAGATCGGTTTTCCCCATAATATTATCTGTTGTTTTTTTTAACATATCTACTAAAGTACCTATGTTTTATTGTTTGTAAAATGTTTTTGAATTTCAATACAAAAACATTTTACAAACTGAAATAATAGTCGGTAAACAATGTAAAGTTGTCATATCACTACATACTATAAAACAATGTCGCTTCCCACTGTCTGTATCTTTAATAAATAGTTAAGTAATATTAGAACAAATCACACAGATTGTGCTAGCCCAAAAGTGTTCGAGACTTGTGTTATGGGATACTAACTCAACGACACTATATTTTATAACAAAAACATATATAGATAAACATCCAAGACCCGGGTCAATCAGAAAAATATGATTTTCCATCATGACCCGACCGGGTATCGAACCCGGGACCTTTCGGTTCAGAGGCAAGAATTTTACCACTGCGCCACCGAGGTCGTCTTACAATCTACACAATCGATTTTGATGCAGGTTTTCTTAATATATAGTGTGAGGAAGGTTTAGGTGCATTTATTATGATTTATCCAAACGACGATGGGGAAGAAGGGCCGCTACTATAAATGATAAAAGTATTCTGATTTCTTGCTTAGATCGTATATGTTATAAAGTTGAATATTGGACAAGAATATAACTTTCGAATTGCACAAAAATTTGTTATCTAAGCAATATTTTATCATTAACAAATTATTTTACATACAACTATGAATGAATGAATGAATGAATGAATGAATGAACGAATAAATCAAGAATCTTGTTGTTACCAACACTTACCTACATGATAAGAAAAGGCAATGAATGACGATATTTTTCTATATACGGAGACTAAGGAAGAAATAGTTATTGTATAAGCGATATTTCTGTAAGAATTTTCATTGTAATATAGTTTAATGACGTTTTAATCGTGGAAGAATTCAAAGATTTTCTTAATGCGCAACTTATCAACGCAAGTTGATATAAATACGTACTATAGATTGATTTGTATGAAGATATAGTAATAAATTCTAATTGCAACAAAGCATACTAAATACCTAAGTTTAAACAAAGGGTTATTTTAATGATTTCCATTGAAGCAGGAAAGGTCAATGGAAAAATATTTTTTAAGACCAATAATACATTATTGTGAAGATATTAGACGAGAAGACAATCTTTCAAAAATTTTAACAACAAAATAAATGGATTTATAAGTACTTTTTCATTTGAGAATCGCAGCTTAAATTATTTTATGTATGAAATTAGTTTGTTCGAAATTAGTTAGTAACATTGGAACAAGACTACAAGATAGAGAGTGTATGAAGGTCTACTCATGACGGAATTTTTCAAATTTTCAAATTTTCCAAATTTTTAAAATTCAAAATTTAAAAAAAAATTAAAAAAAACAAAATTTCCATTTTTTTTTTAAATTTTGATTTAGGCGAGTAATTTTTCTTAAAAGATTATTCAAGGATTTTTGTTTTAAAATGTTTATTAGATTTTTCTTATTTTATCTGTTTAGCCTGGTCTTAAAAAATAAAAATATCCAACTTATGAATAAGCAAGTCTCCAAAAGTCATTGCTCTATCTACGAGTAGGGTCAACATTCCAAGTCAAGTCGCTATCAGATTATTAGATATTCACTCATTAATGCGGTGATTGTACAATGATAATCAATCGTAAATGTGACTTCCATAGATGCCATGCCTCCATGCGTGATTCTAGCACGTTTTTGTGTTTATCTTTGTAAATAAATATTTCACTGATAGCTACAATGGTTATATAGATATATAGGAATACGTGCCAATCGTCTGACGATTAAGGTTGGTAAAGGCTGTGCCAAGTGGGGAGGAAAATGTAGAAATGCGTAAACTGGGCTCCGACGCTTTGTGGCTGCGGAAGAAACCGAGAAAGAAAGTTGGTTAGTATTTTAAATAAGTATAACTATTAATATTATAATCGATAGATAGGTATGTACTAGTTTATTGGAACTGTTATCGTTCGTTGTATCTGTACAACATAGGTACCTACTTACTGATTAGCCTATTACAATATCTGATAGCGCTATTAGCCAGGGAATCTATATGATTCAGAAAACATTATATAGTCCAGTCTAAATAGTTTATTCACAAAAATTAAACAGATTTTTTGAAGGTTAGAGTAATTTTGATAAGAATGGAAATTAGACTTTAAATACAAATCCGCTGAAACTCTAAAATCATTTTATTTAGGAACATCCGCAAAATTCGACCCAATTCGAAAATTCCTGCAACCGTTTCCTCTACATACTAAAAACCCCAAGTAGCGGGAAAACCGTAACATGGACTGTAAACAACTTAAAGCCGAACTATCAATTTGCTAGTGAAATCACCCTCATTCGCCTTTATTCCACTCAGCGCGGGGGATTGGGTAGATCTCACAAAAATGGCGGTCACGCAAGCACGTTGAAACCTGTACGAACATAAAAATGCCCAACGCACACATATAAAACTTTATCTTTCTGTCAATGTGTACGCGAATTTTCGAAGAATCCACCTGTCGGTAGTCTAGGCGCCACGCACACATTAAAAAAATATTTTCTATGTGTGCAATAGCATAAAACGCGCACATGCGTCACACTTCAAACACTTCTCGCTGGACTTTCGAAGTGATACCACGTTACTTGAGCTCGCGAAGTTGTGAAATTATTGTGACATAGTTACGACTGTTGATCCCGCCGGCACGCGACTTGGATTGCATAATATATTGTGAAGTGTTGGATGAAAAAGTGACAATTACACACAAATCGTGGAAAGTGTCTAAAAAAAATAGTGACAATTATAACCTGAAGAGCATCAACATATCAAACAAGATGTACAAGGATTCTGTAGTGCCTGTGAAAATGGAGACGTTCAGTGGAGTGGTGGCTAAATGGTAAATATTTTATGTAATTCCCCCTGTGAAGGATTTATTCGCAAATATTCTTACTAAAATAGACATTTAAATTGTACTTACATTTTTTAAGTTTTTTAATTCGCAACAAAATAATTACTAATATGATGCAGACACGTGCTAATTTCCTGGAGGCACTCACCGAATTGAGCTAACTTCACTTCAGATTGATAAACTTTAAGGTCAATGTCTTTTTTGACATCATAATTCGCCACCCTTGCCGTCGTCCTCGGTAGTATAGTGGTCAGTATCCCCGCCTGTCACGCGGGAGACCGGGGTTCGATTCCCCGCCGGGGAGATTTTTTCTTTTTCAAATTTTATAATTCCATTTTTTTTTCTTTACAGCCCCGTAGGCCATTGCCTAAAAACTGTGCTGCGTCGAGCATGCGTTGAAAAGAGGCTGACTATCGGCCTTCTTCCAGCCATCCAGTATCTATCGAAGAATAGTGATGGAGCCCTTTTTTGTGTGACAGCAGAGGCGCCACCTGGCGACAGTGCAACACACATGCAAGAAGTCCTCTTGCAGGCATTCTGCACTGAAAACAACATTTATGTCATTAAGGTATGTATTTTTTTATATGCTCTTCCATAAATAACTTGGATGTTGGTTGTGTATTTTGTTCCACAATTATTTTTGAATTTATTTATTTGTAATTTAGATACAACGATACATGTGTATCCTATTGCAGTATTTATAAAAGGAAGAAAAATAATCTTATAACAATATCACATCAAGACATACAAGTTTTTTTTTACTTAACAACATTTTTTAACTCCAAATAAATTTTCTTTTACTCAGTTATCTGTTTCAGATTAATTACAATGAGATTATATTCTATTAAATCTTTCAAATCGTAGGCACAAAGACAAATCTTAACTAATGTTTACTTTCTTTTGCCCACAGGTCGACTCGCAAAACAAAATGAAGAGTTTGATCGGAGATCGTTGCTCATCGTCCGATTACAGTTGTGTCCTGGTACATTATCCATATACTGACCCATTTTTGGATAGCCAAGAAATCGACTTATCAATTCTATCAGAAGCTGAAAGAGATTTGATTGAACACTGCGAACTAAACTGGCATTACCCTCAACCACCAGTCGTCAAGTTGCCAGAAAAGTGAAAAATTATATGAACAATAATTATTGAGCGTTTAAATTTTGCCATTGCATTTCGCAGTGCTAGAAGCACCGATTTTCGGAACGGCTTTGGCGTACAACGCCATCTAGTGTTCATTATATTAAGCCCTCGAGGGCTATTATGGACATGTTGTGAAATTGTGTTTTTATGTAGAGGTTTTTATAATGTTACTATGAAAGTTGTTTGTTGTGAAATACAACGGTATTCTTAACGAATTTTGATAAATTGTTGATACTTGTACTTAGTCTATAAATCTACTTTGTCAGACGGCCAAAATGAGAAGCTGTTTTTACGATTCTGATCTGTAATTTCGAAGTAGATACAAATTATATACAATTTGTAAAACAGTCCTCGTTCAAACTTAAATTTCAAGGTGTAGATAATGTATAGATTTTGCTCAGTAGACGTTTTAACCTCTGTAAGACTTGTAAAAACCTCTTGATCGATTGATTTGTATAATTATGGAGAAGCGCGGGAGATTTGACTAAGATTTTTTACCGTTTTTAAAATGTAAAGATAGAGAAATAGTAAAATTTATTATAATAAATATTTTTTATTGTAAATATTTGTATCAATTCATTTACCCTATAAGATACCCTAAAAAACTTGGGATTGATACCATGGACACATGTCAATCTGAGTACAGTACATAGGTACTATACTTATTGTTGCTGCACTTTTATTTAATGCTATGCATTTATTAATTTATGCAGGTACACAACATAACAGCGAAAATATTAGTTGTTATACATATATTTGTATATAGATAAATAAATACAATAAAAAAATTGGACACTAAGCACAAAGCAGTTATTTTATTCTAGTATGTAAGCAGTAGTAGAGGAAGTTCGGAAAAAGGTAAAAATTAATAAACCTGAATAAAAAATTCCAATAATGCCAAGTCATCGCTAGCGCCTGATTTGTGAACGTCACACGTTTTTAAAAAGCTACCCTGCAAACAGCGCACAAAGTTAGGAAATTACCTATGTTGAATTATTAGTACCTGTAATAACTAATGACTTCCAGTTTTTTTTTTTTTATATATTGATAAAGATTTTACATCTTAAAAGATATGCTCTTTTTATATTGGAGTGGTCTCCAATATAAAAAAGAGCTTAACTTTTACATAAAAAAAATTACCGATAATTATGAAGGGGATGCAAAAAGCCAACATCACGTGGTGTTCCCAGGCGGTCACCCATCCAAGTACTGACCACGCCCGACGTCGCTTAACTTCGGTGATCGGACGAGAACCGGTGTTTTCAACGTGGTATGGACGTTGGCAACAGACAATTTAAAACAGTCAATCACAATATTCTTTCCACTACAGGATACATACATAATCAAACAGGAATAGTATTTAAAAACGTGTCTTGTCGAATAAAAATCTTACCGTAATTCTCGTGAGTGAAGTATGTAAAGAAGGATTAAAGGCCATCTGTATTTTAATGTCTAACAACATTAAAATACAGATGGCCCACTTGATTGCGCTATTCGACAATAGGTGGCAGGAATAAATGTAGTTAGTACTTTTTATCCACCGACAGGTGGACAACACATGCATCAGTTAAAGTTCGGAATACAATGGTTTTTCATTGCTGTATCGTCATCTATTCAAGTCCTATAAAAATGTACTTCGTGCTGTGATCCAAGTTTAGCCATATTTTTTTTTATTCATTACATTAAAAAATCTAAAAAGAGGAATATAATATTATTAGTATTATTTTGCTGACTATATTGTATACATGAGTCATTAGTATATATTTTCAAGATTTCTGACACAGGCTACTACCTAATTACGATACCTTTAATTATTATTGTAAACATAATAATATTATAAGCAGGTTACACCAGGTGAAGCCACCTGAGACCACAACCGAGACACCTAACTGAACCGCAAAATGGCAAAAATGTCCTCTCGTCTCAGGCAAATGGCTCATCTTTTTCACAAAAAGCCAACATCACGTGGTGTTCCCAGGCGGTCACCCATCCAAGTACTGACCACGCCCGACGTTGCTTAACTTCGGTGATCGGACGAGAACCGGTGTTTTCAACGTGGTATGGACGTTGGCGAGAGAAGTTCTGAATTAGATTTAGATAAAGACCTATGTCTAACTTTCTTTCTGTTCGTACATTGTAACCAGTTGCTAGAGATTATTTTCAAAACTGCTGCTAGTTTGGTACACAAAATTGGAAATAATTGGAAATAGGTAGTTACTAAATTTATTTAAGTCGATAAGGTTGGATAGAGCATAAAACAATGTTCATAATTTTCAAATGTAAAAATTGTGGGAGCAGTGGTTGGAGATTATCCGATGCCTGTAACTGGACGATATACGAAATAACACTAACTACCGAAATACGTAATAACTACCTATGTGTTCAAATATTTTTATGAAATGTGGGTCCTATTGAAGACTGGGATACAAATTAGACAATATTTCCAGTAAATGGGAGCTGTGAGTAGATTTTTAGGTCATGAATGTAGAAAAGAAATGGCAAGAGCAAACAATGAAACAAAGCAGAATATTCATAAAAGAAGAAAACAGAATGGGACGAAAGGATACCATACCACTCTGGAACACCAGTAGACAGGCTATTCTAGTTGTACAACTCACGATCTACGTACCAAAAGTTTTTATAGCCTTTATCATACCGATCGCTAGATGGCGCTACCACATATAAAATATTCCTGCAACGCGCTATGGAGATTTTTTCGCTGAGAACGACCTCACTTCAGACGGCCGTCACAGTTATCGCTTCTCGGCCTTTTGGCTAAGATCAAAGTGTAGTATCTGTTCTTTTCAGCTTAATATCTGAAAGTTCCCCCACCGGGGGACCAGTATATTAAACTGATTTTTGTGATCCGACGGGATGTTCGGGGCTCGCTCCACTTCCGTCACGGGTCGGCCCGGCATTGCAGTGCCGCCGGGATCGGCCCACATAAATCCATGAAAAAAGTCCTTCGGCAACGAGTTTACGTGACTGCGCTGGATCTATATCCAGTATCCAGTGTTCCTATGCACACCACTGTCTTATGCTGCGTTTTTCATTACTGGGATCGACCACTCGGTTACAGCTTTTTAAGTACTTCATCCTCACACCATTAATCTGTAGTGTAATTTTCCTCTAATCTAAAAGTGTAGGCCTCATGCAGCTACAAGCTAAAATGTTCCAATATTATTATAGTGATTGCACAAATAGATATAATAGATGAGGATGTCCGTACCTACTACTTTTCATTCTTATGCATCCTATTACATGAAGCAGAAGCAAGCAGCGAAACATAACAAAACATCTAAACATAAATGAAGCTAAAAGCAAGCAAAGATTTTTTAGTAACGTTATCAGAAATAATTATTATTATTGATATGAGGTCATTGTATATAAATAGCAAGGATGTTTTCTTCAAAGTACTTCCAAATCGGGATTAAGTAATGATTCTTGGGTTTGTATTGTATAGAAAAATAATTTATCATCTACGTGTCAGTACGTCGTACCGCATAGCAGAAGCTTTTCTTCACTTAATCTGTAAAAACTAAGAAAATGTTAAGATATATTGTTTTTAATAAGGACATATCTAAGTTTATCTTACGCTACAATATTAGTATGGATATGGATTTATTAAAATGCTATTTAGTATATACTATATGGACAGAAGAGGAATCAGCAGTAGATGGAATGCTTTTTTCAGTGGTGGATGATAGATTATGCATTCTACATAATATACCATCTTATTATAAAAAACAGGGTTGTATTCTTTAGTTTTCACAAAAAGCCAACATCACGTGGTGTTCCCAGGCGGTCACCCATCCAAGTACTGACCACGCCCGACGTTGCTTAACTTCGGTGATCGGACGAGAACCGGTGTTTTCAACGTGGTATGGACGTTGGCGAATATAAATTAAAAACATGCGACTACATTCCACACCCGTCCATTTTGTTAAGTAGGTATGTACGTTATAATTCTCTAAGTTTGAAGAAGTGATCTTATATTCTACATCAATGAATGGAGTAGATTCTATATTTATGTAACGACACCATTTTGAATGTGAAAATAAATTTTCTGCCATCTAGTAGAAAGTCAGTGTATTATTTGGGTGGAACGCTCCCATTTATCCTAGAAATTTACGAAGCTGTTAATGTGTTGCTGCAGAAAACCGATAGATGTCAATGTTTTGTTTATATGTTTTCTGAAACAGGCTATAGAGATTATTTCGCCGGGAATGACCCTCCGGACCAAAGGCAGTCAAAGCATACTTACCTGGCGTAGGGGATACCGTGATCAAGAAGGCGGTTCCCCCAGGGCGAGGCCTTCCCATTGCACTGCGGTTGGGTTGACCCCTGCGATTATCCCTAATGTGGATAACTCGGACGCGTAATTTTTGGTAGTGGGGACTGCGTACGCGCCGTCCCCCCATAAGCAATAAAATATTAAAAATCAAAGGTAAAGCATCCGTATTATTACAGACAAAACTTAGGGAGTTTGTTTCACCGCCGCCGTTACCGAGAACGAGATTATTTCGGGCAGACTTTAATACGACGTAACGGCGATCGTTTGTCCACCGCGATTGATTTCGCTGGTTTAGTTTGTGCGTGGTAGTCGCGACGGCGACGGCAGTGTGTGGACAAGTTCATACGTGTTATGTATTGCCGGCACATCGGCCCGGCAAAATCTCGGGCCATGTTCTAGCGGTCACGACGATCTACTCACAATTTGGGCGGCCGGGATGACGGCGCTCGAGTGACGGATATACGGTGGACACGCGGCTAAGTAAATGTATGTACCGCTACTTCGGCGCCGTCATCTCGTTCCCGGTGACGGCGGCGGTGGTCAAACGCACTTAGGATATCTGTTGTAGCTTTAGTTAGTCCTATAATTAATAAGCTTTTTACTTGTCAAACCATATAATATATCGATGTCGCGCGTCGTTGGTATTATAATTTTGGAATAAAATAAACAGTAAATACTAGACTAGTAAACATAATAATGAATACAAGTAGGTAATGAATTAAAGTGGTGTTTAATTAATTAATTAGATATATTTAAGCATTTTATTCTTTACCCAGTCAAATTTACAGATATACAAATCTGATGTTATTTGCTAGTTACTCAAATTTCTTTTCTTTAAATTTTCTATTTGACTTTTTTCCCTCCCTCTTTACAAAAAATAACAATGATAAAATGGTTCTGATTCTTAACTATCACCAAAAGGGCAAGAAAATATTCTAGACGACTGGTGTAAGCAAAAAGTGGTGTTCCCAGGCGGTCACCCATCCAAGTATTCTGACCACGCTCGACGTTGCTTGCTTAACTTCGGTGATCGGACGAGAACCGGTGTTTTCAACGTGGTATGGACGTCGGCGATAGCAACGTCAAATAAATAGATTTTTACCAAAAAACAATTTCTAAGGTTTTCCGAACTTATCCCTGGAGGTAAATTTTGAAAAATATTCTTCATGTTTTCTTATATTAGTAACCAATAAACCACTTTTCTTATACCTAGAAAAAAAATTCAATCCCAGGAGAAGAGCACTAGGAAATACCTATTTTGGATTTAGGTACACGTTTAGGATTTGGTATGGTTTGATATTAAATCCTTCCTCTGTCTCTGTAGGAAATAAAACATCTTAATTTATAAAGTATACCTACTACAGCCACAGATTATAATACTTCCAGTATGCTTCCAGTAGGTACTAAAGCTATATAAAAAGTATTGTCCGACATAGGTATTGATTCATACCTGCAGTTATTATGTATCTGGTAATCTGTGCTGCAGTGGTTATTATAGCTATAAAACGATTAAATCGATTTTTGGGAAGAAATGGGAGGATTGGAAATGTATTTGAAAATCCAGTGTAAAAACTTCCAATTGTGTAGGAAAATTGACTAGTCACAAGTTTACAAGTATGGCGCATTTTAGTATGCGTAATCTGAGCGGAAATTTCGCCAGTTTCAACATCGCCTCCGTGGCGCAATCGGCTAGCGCGTTCGGCTGTTAACCGAAAGGTTGGTGGTTCGAGCCCACCCGGGGGCGGGCATTTTTTGTGTAGTATTTTTTGTACAGATATATTTTTTGTTTTTTTCCCTATGCTTTCTAAATTCCTTTTCTTTGTTCTCATTTAGTTCCACGACCCACTGTTAGTATCCTTCACGTTTCCCTGTGACTTTTTTTCAGTCTTATCCTACCGAACGCATACCATTTATCTTTATTTTGACCTTAGTTCACACTCCATTCCTCAACTCATCGTACGCACAGCGCCCTATCTAAGTTATTTAAGACTATACATATGACTATACATATGAATAGAATTGGATATTAGTGTTAGCACTAACACACTCGATAAGAAAGAAATAAAGCATATACCTAGTTTATATTGAATGCTTATATTTTGCCCGTGACCAGTTTATGAGCAGTCACTCATTACACAGAGTGGATGAAGATGAATAAACCAAACAAAATCCATGTAATAACGAAAACACATTTCTTCAATGAACTAACCGCACCGTTTTGATTTTAATTTCTTGCTTAATAAATTACTTAAAATTTTAATTTAATACAATTTTAAGCAATTTAAAACTTTAATTTGCTTAAAATTTTAATTGCTTGATCACACATGAAAATAATTTTATTTATTTTCTGTCCTACAAACTTAGGGCCACGTTGTCTGTACGAGAGTAATTTCTCAAAATAAAACTTGACAAAATTATGGTTCCGTCGGTTATGTTATCTTTTGGCAAAAAATATTAAATGAAAAGAAAACAAGCATTGCATGATAATATTGTCGCAAAAAGACCATGTTTGTTTATTTTTTAAACATCAAGTAGAAGAGCCAGCTGTGAAAACAAGTGTGAATTGTTATGACTTGTGTCAATAGCACATATACGATACTTTTAGCCACATCGCCATCGGGGATATAGCTCAGTGGTAGAGCATTCGACTGCAGATCGAGAGGTCCCCGGTTCAAACCCGGGTGTCCCCTGAGAGACTTTTTTTCTTTTTTTAAGTAAAATATTTTTTTTATTTTATCTTGAAAAAAAAACTGCATTTTGGAGGTGTTGTATATAAGGATTAGGATTCTGTTTTTTTTATTATTTGCTTCTGACGAATAAGGAATCCATTTCAGAAGAATATATTAATTTAATACAGTCTTATCAGTACGGACGGAATACAGATTTCGGATGAGTGAAGAAAACAGATGAGACGTAGTTAACTTGAATACCAGTTACTCATTATCCACCTACCCATAACTCATCGCCTTTGTACAGAATGTCCAACTAAACCTAACTGACATGTTACTTTACTGTTAAAAGTACTTCATCCATTTCTTCTCTGGCTAAAAAAGGAATGACGTAATTTTTTTTATTCTTTCGATTCCATTATGCCAACCGACGTGATAATTCAGCCTCTAACCGTCAAGCAGTCGTGGCCGAGTGGTTAAGGCGTCTGACTCGAAATCAGATTCCCTCTGGGAGCGTAGGTTCGAATCCTACCGGCTGCGAGTTTTTTTTTAATATAAACTAAAAAAATATATTCAATTTTTAAATCCTAGTAAAATAATCATAATTGATACACGTGATAAGTTATTACGATTCAGAATTGACATATTCTGAAACAACCAAAATAACATGTGATGTTTTGTCACAGTTTATTCATAATATTCTGAGTTGGTTTGAACCACAGACCAAAGGACACATAATGAGAAGAAGAAAATTTATTGAAGAAGGCATTTACTATGAAAGTAGATGGATATATGGGTGGATGGTAAGTAGGGTTAGTATCATCATAACTTAAGTCCATAAATTCACCTTATCGCTGGAATGAGTAGAAATAGTGGATTTTTGTGTAATACCTAATAAATAAATATACTACCTATGAGTCACTAGGATTACGATTTCAACGCACTACGCTCGTTCATTCGGAACGACGTCATCGCAAAATTTTCATATCGCTTGTAGTCTTGACCGCATATGGCCTAAATCGCAAAACGTCTACACCAGCAAAATGACTAAAGTTGTATAACTCCTTGATCGCTCATTGCCTGCAACTCAACACCTTATCGCAAAATGACTACTATTGACTAAGCTGGGATTTCCTCTTACTCTTGGTCGCTTACGTGCGCCAAGTACTCATTGAACTTAAAGACTGATACAGAGGTAGGTATATTAAAATACCTGGGTAATTTATAAGTAATGTATTTCTAAATTTAAATAATATTTTCCCTTATTAAAAAAAAAACTCGTCCTTGTCTTCTAGGTTTTTCAGGTAATCTTCTTAGTTGTCAATAGCAAAAGAAGTAAATAATCTAATACCTTGAAAATAAAAAATAAGTAGTAGGTAGGTGTTAGGCATCTACTTAAAATTCAATCTTAGTTTCAACTGATCAATACTAATGATAAAGTCAAGCGTTGTTATGGTTTTGTTCTGCAGATTTTTCAATTCTCTGCGGTATTTTCTGTCAAAAAGTGTGTCTTTCTTTTTTCGGTTTTCCTCTTTAAATAACAAACCACTTAGTTTCATGTCCTGGAATCTAGACTCTTTTTTGAGCCTGTACAGAAAATTGGTGTCGGTTTATACGCACCCTAATTCGACGACGCCAGGCTTCTAAGACATAAGTTCGGTGCCTCTCATAACAACACGATATGAGTGAGATATTCTTCATCCACTGTTTCTCGAAATAATGTATAAAAGCAGTTACACCGGCACAAGTTCCCGCATAATCGACCCATGAATAATATGGGATGATGGTAGTAGTGGTAATATACAAACTAGCCTCACAATCTTTTTTCCTTTCGTCGTACTGACCAAGCCCAATTTAGCTTTTTTCCAGTTCATTTGAAGTTTTAATGGAAATGACAGAAAAAACAAGAAGACAGCACGTCATCGTCATAATTTTATCTAATCATCAATTCATATTATAAGTGCTCAGGACAGCCATCAAGGAGAAAGAACTATATAGCCATGAAAAAGCAATTATTTAGAAAAGTGGGAATTTTCTCGATGTAGTCATCATGCGACCAAGACTTTTTAACTACCTGTAAGTAAAAAGTATTTTTGCAATGTAGTCATTATGCGACCAAGACTTTTTAACTACCTGCAAGTAAAAAGTATTTTTGCAATGTAGTCATTTTGCGACCAAGGTATTTAACAACCATGGCATTCTAAGGGTAGAGTAGTTTGTGTTGAGTAGTAATTTTACGAAACAGTCATTGTCCTAATGACTCCTACCTACAAGATATTTTTTAACGATCAGAGATTAGTGTACTAACTTATCTCTTTATAAGCTATCTATGTATTTTTAAGGTTTTAAGTAGGCCGATCCCGGCGGCACTGCAATGCCGGGCCGACCCGTGACGGAAGTGGAGCGAGCCCCGAACATCCCGTCGGATCACAAAAATCAGTTTAATATACTGGTCCCCCGGTGGGGGAACTTTCAGATATTAAGCTGAAAAGAACAGATACTACACTTTGATCTTAGCCAAAAGGCCGAGAAGCGATAACTGTGACGGCCGTCTGAAGTGAGGTCGTTCTCAGCGAAAAAATCTCTATAGCGTGATTATGAAATGCATATTTCTTAACAGCGCCATCTAGCAATAGGATTAAAAGCCTACACTACATCCGGATGATGAGCCATTTGCCTGAGACGAGATTACATTTTTGCCAATTTGCGGTTCGGTTAGGTGTCTCGGTTGTGGTCTCAGGTGGCTTCACCTGGTGTAACCTGCTTATAATATTATTATGTTGACATATATAATAATTAAAGGTATCGTAAATAGGTAGTAGCCTGTATCAGAAATCTTGAAAATATATATTAATGACTCATGTATACAATATAGTCAGCAAAATAATACTAATAATATTATATTCCTCCTTTTTGATATTTTTTAAAATGTAATGAATTAAAAAAAAATATGGCTAAACTTGGATCACAGCACGAAGTACATTTTTATAGGACTTGAATAGATGACGATACAGCAATGAAAAATCAATGTATTCCGAACTTTAACATGTGTTGTCCACCTGTCGGTGGATAAAAAGTACTAACTACAGTTATTCCTGCCACCTATTGTCGAATAGCGCAATCAAGTAGTTAGACATTAAAATACAGATGGCCTTTAATCCTTCTTTACATAGTTCACTCACGAGAATTACGGTAAGATTTTAATTCGACAAGACACGTTTTTAAATACTATTCCTGTTTGATTTATTTTTATTCAATTTTTTGTGGTAGGACCTTAACTGTAGTAACGGTGGAAAGAATATTGTGATTGACTGTTTTAAATTGTCTGTTGCCAACGTCCATACCACGTTGAAAACACCGGTTCTCGTCCGATCACCGAAGTTAAGCAACGTCGGGCGTGGTCAGTACTTGGATGGGTGACCGCCTGGGAACACCACGTGATGTTGGCTTTTTGCATCCCCTTCATAATTATCGGTAATTTTTTTTAAATGTAAAAGTTATGCTCTTTTTTATATTGGAGACCACTCCAATATAAAAAGAGCATATCTTTTAAGATGTAAGATCTTTATCAACATATAAAAAAATAAATTTACTAGAAGTCATTACTCATTACAGGTACTAATAATTCAACATAGGTAATTTCATAACTTTTTGCGCTGTTTGCAGGGTAGCTTTTTAAAAACGTGTGACGTTCACAAATCAGTCGCTAGCGATAACTTGGCATGAAAGGTTTACTTCCTGATGATTGTTTCTCAATCAATAATAAGGACGAGATGAATTTTAAAATCTGGGTGAGTATTGTACTAATTTGTTATGTTTGTCACTAAACATTGTGACAGATTGTTATAGTTAAGAAATTTGGTACACAGAATATAACGTGGAATAACACATAGGGTACTTTTTATTCCAAAATTCCCAGGGGAGCAAGCCTCGGCATATTTTTGAGAATACCATTAGGATTTTATATTAGATTAAATTAAATCACATAAATCATAACTTAGATTCTAGAATTAAAAATAGTCTATATTTAGAATGTACTCGTATCTCGTTGTCCATCAATTTTTTTGTTTTATTTCTTTGTTGATGTTATTTATTTGATTTTTTTGCTCTCAATCGTGCGTTTTTAATATAATATTTCGGAGATCATTAGTTAATGCTACTCTAGATGTATTTTGATCAAAGAATTGTACGTCTGTGTTGAAATTTTCTGATTCCTAATGTCATTTACTAATTTTATGTCAAAGAGTACCTACATAATCACTTTTATGTGTGCATTGCATAAGGTGAACTAAATGATAAAAATCTAAATTATGTAGATTAAATACGCTTTGGCGTGTTTGCCACATTGCTCACTCGTGTACCGTTGTTCTGACGTCCGTCGGTAGGCAACGTAGAAATTGTATAAATTCAATTCAATAATGTACTTAATGCACATCTGTCTGTATTGTATTGATCCCACATAAAATAGGCTAAATGTTGCCTACATTTATCCTATTTTATGGCAAATGGTGCACCGGTAAGATAAGTATGTAAATTATATGATTTTTTTATATACGAGGGGGACAGCGCGTACGCAGTCCCCACTACCAAAAATTACGCGTCCGAGTTATCCACATTAGGGATAATCGCAGGGGTCAACCCAACCGCAGTGCAATGGGAAGGCCTCGCCCTGGGGGAACCGCCTTCTTGATCACGGTATCCCCTACGCCAGGTAAGTATGCTTTGACTGCCTTTGGTTCGGAGGGTCATTCTCCGCGAAAAAATCTCTATAGCCTGTTTCAGAAAAGATGTAAACAGTACAGTGACATCTATTGTCATTTTTCGTAACTAACGAATCAAGCAGTTTTATACACGTATTTCAATAAGTCTTGCAACTCCCGTATGGTCTAGTGGCTAGGATACCTGGCTTTCACCCAGGAGGCTCGGGTTCGATTCCCGGTACGGGAAAACATTTTTGCACTTTTTTTTAAATTTTGATATTATATATGTAAATGATGTGATAAAAAAATTCCTCGACTAGAACAGAAAAACAATAAAAGCCTCCTCCTTTCACGGAGATGACTATTTTCAAATAGCTGACAGAAACCACAAAATAACGAATAACAAATACACATAATATTGAGTAGATATGCTAATGTTGAAGAAAAAAAATAAAAATATTTGTCAGAAGTGGGATTCGAACCCACGCCCTCAGAGAGGACCAGAACCACTCATACCCGCGTTTAGCAGGCAAGGTAACCTTGAGTCTGGCGCCTTAGACCGCTCGGCCATCCTGACATCTGCTAGATATGGCGAAATTACAAGTTTCATGCTACAGTCCTACAAGTATTGTTAAAAATGATTTAATATTGGTTTATTTTTAGATGCAAATAAATAAAAAACTTAATATAGTTAGTAGTAAAATATAATTACGTAGGATTTTCAATCTAACATTTAATAAAATAAACATTTAATAAGTTTTTAAAGCGATTCTCCAGAGCACCATCTATGCGATACATCTCGTAATTATGATTATGACCACAATATAAAAAAAAAAATAAAAATAAAAATATCTTTATTCACTCCACATCAAAATTGACGTGGATACAAATAGAAATCAAAATCTTAATACTAGTTAAGTTTAAGTAAACATTGAAGGAGATAAGTTCTAGGGTTTTAAGATAATACGAGTAATAATACCATATAAAATAATCAATTTAGATGTGGAGATCTGGTGCCAACACTAGGCGTCAAAAACACCTGTATAGCAGGTCACCAGGTCCCCCCCACGGAATATGGCACATAGGTATTAAATCTACGAAATGGTACAATAATTAAAAACAAGTTTTGCGTGATAACCCCTGCATTCAGCCCTACGACGTTAGGTCTTGGCATCAGTAAGATCGGTATTACTACTGAATGCAGAAGCCAGACATTATACACAAGGCTATGCTATGTACATACTTATAACTATATTTGAATAATAAAAATTCTTTAACACTTAGATTCCAAGAGAAATCGTCGAAAGTAAGGAGTAGTCAAACTAAAGGGTGAAGCATATTCTCTGTTTCTTCATAAGAACAATGTAGAAGCCAGTTCGTAACAATTTTTTTGCATGAAAATTTGGTCAGTGCGACAATAGAAAGTTTAGCATTGAGATTTTTGTATAGAAAATGCCCTATAAAGCCAAAGAATCGATTGGAAAACATAGTATTATATTTTGGAAAAGAGAGTTTAAGTCTGTTGTTACGGCCCAAAATATCAGGATGATAAGTTAATGTTGAGTGAAACTTCAAAACAGTGCCTAAAATAAAAAGTTGTCTCACGGTAAGTACCTGCCATTCATTATATAGGTCAGATGTTGGGTATCGAAAAGGTTTAAATGCACTTACTTTGAGGACTGCTCTTTGAGCTCTTTCGAGTGTTATAAGATTAGTGACTATTATATATATATTAATTATATTGGTTATGGATATAGATATTAATTATATTGGTTTGCCATACATATATTTATTGATATTGAAATTTTCAAGTTCTCTACAAATTGAAATAATGAAAATACTAAAACATTTCGTAAGTTTTTCACGTAGTTCCAAGTTTCATAAAAATTTCAATAGATGGCAGGCATAGGGCTCGTACGAAGATTTCTACAATATATTCAGGTAGGTACCTACCTATGCATGACTATCGTTCAAATATGTAATAATTAAAGCAGAAATTTGGTGTAATATACAGTTACTACTACTACGTATCATCTGTTACAATATTCCGTAAACGCATCAAAGAGTTTACATTATTGCGGCAAGTTAAGGGCAATACATTGAATTTTTTTTTTTTCCATAGCTTCCAAGTAATTTATATTTATTATCCTTTTATTACATATTTTCCTCAGTAAATATATGTTTAATTCCTCAAATATTATCCTATTTATGTACCTCCCATCATATTAACATTATTTCAATACACTTGTACGTTAGTCTCCTATCTAGTCCTAATGTTTGCTGTTGTTTGTTTCTGTTTCCGTACATATTAACTTGTTTATTTTGCCACCTTACCTACCTACTTTTGTACTTGGTTCCAGCTGAAAATAATCGCCTTGGCTCGATACCATGGCACCATGCTGAGCTGGTCGCCATTTCGGTTGACATATTGTATTCGATCTATATTAGATGCTCTTTTGTACTTTAAATGTTAATGTTTGAATTTTATGTGTTTGCCGAATAAATGATTTCTTTCTTTCATTCTTTACTTGGTGAATAGGTACTTATCAACCTACATAACAACATTATTTTTCAATTATATCATTCTTTCGGCCACAAAACAACAAGTCAGTATAAAATAATAAATAAGAATCATTAATGCAAATAGTCACCACTTACCCTTTTATACCTACAATAAGTACGATTTTAAAAATCAACAAAATCATGACGTAAAGCTTTTTAGGTTTTTGCAACAAATAGGTACTTAGCACCTTGGTAGCACAAAATGAGATTTTCACCAACAAAACCAAAAGTCATTAGAAAACTTTTTCACAAACAATAAATAAACACTTTTTAAAACAAATATAATAAAATGTAAAGAAAACAAACATTTGTTTCAAATCAAAGCTCTATGTACTTGCAGTTCGTTTTTTTCGTAATTTTGTTTCGTCTCACTCACTCAACGAACGAAACTTCCAAAAGTTCTTTCAATACGTTAGTGTTGTCCATGTAGATTATTAAAATCGATCATAGTAATCGACACGAATTATTATGAAAAATTGATTAGCAAAAACTTGTATACTTACGATCTTTTTCTTTGTAGGTACATAATAATTAAAACTAATAGGTACTAGCTAATAGGTAGTACCTGAGGCTTCACCTTTGTGAGGATATCGATTCTTGATCGATACGAAGTATTATAAAATTTAAAATTTTAGGACCTTTACCATTTACGGAAAAACTTTGGTTTCGTATTTTATATTTTACTAGTTGCACCCCGCGGCATTAATTGTTAAATAATAGGTACCTATTAAAAATACGTACCTACGATTTTAAGCTCGGTAAGCTACTGTGCATGCGAAATTAAAATCTGATACCTAACAATAGATAAAAGAAAAAAATATGCTTGTACCTTAGTGCATTATATGTATGAATGAATTTATGTTATGGAATGGAAATAAAATTTTTGGTAAGAGAATAATAAGCAACCAAATCATTTAACTCATTTTACACATTTAACGATTGTCCACTTCAAATCATTAACTTTCCTTAAAAAAAGTTAAAACATATTACAGTATACTAATTGCTAAAATACATACTCTATGCTAACATATGTTTTGTCACTATCGAAATTCATAATATTAGAAATTAACAGAAATAGACAAAACATATTAGCTTTGTTGAGTATGTTTAAACCTTGGATTTAGTAAGTACGGAGTAGGTAACTACTAATTCCACGGTTTTAACTTTTTTATGAATGTATGGGTTTATCTTTGTCACTACACTAGTTTTTTGTATTTTTACAAATCTATTTCTAATGAAATCAAATCCAGTCCCGCCCGGACGAACGTAGTGATCTAGGTAGGTATATCTTTGTGAAACTATTTCTTAGTGAAATTTGGTAATGTTATAAATTCTGTGGATGTATGTTTAGGTCTGTACGATTGTAGGTATAAAAAAAAGAACGATAGAAAAAAGAAGTTATTTATTATTTACATATGTATTTCTATCTATTTATTCAAACTCTTATGTAGATATAAAGTTTTCTCTCGAAAATAACGTAGTGTGAATTCCTTAAGAGTTGAAATCTAATAAACTAACTAGACCACAGACCATTTAGCCTAGACATTAGGAAAGGAAGTACCTACCTACTTAGTTTAGATCACTAACCCAAAAAACTAAGCCTGTCTGTACATCATCATAATCACCACTAATAATTAAAATACTAACTGATATCACTTGCAGTTGTTGCTTTGTACGATTCAATTGGATTCAATTGTTTAGTTTTATATGTACATATAGTAGAATTATGAGGAGTCTGTAAAACTAAAAAGCAGTAAGGTATATTAATTAAATGTTTATTCCAAATATTTTACAAAATTTCCAGCCCTTTAGTTTTTAACATTGGCAAATAATAAGAACATACATTTTTAGGTATATTAGAGCAAGCCAAGTGAGTGACTATTTAACATTACTATCTCATAAGAAAATATGTCTTTAATTACACAAGTGAAAGAAAATTAGTACATTTTTGTCAAACAGTGGTGATTAATCAAACTGATAAGATGAGGGAGTAGTACAAAGTGAAACAATTCACTGCTTGTTCTAATTAAACTTAAGAACATACAGTCATCACTATTCACTTTTTAATATCATTCCTCCATTCGTAAACACTTTCTGAGTTTCTCAGCTACAAAGCTCAGGATGTGCTTGTATACTGTTTCTTCTCCGCTGTACTACACTTTGCACAGTCTTCTTTGTTTGGCTTTCTAACATCTCCACCTCTCATTAGCCATAGAGTTGAAGTACTTCTCCACATTTCATAGTCTTGGGCAGTTTTAGTTATCAAACTTATGGTAGGTATCCATAACATCCTTGACAACATCAAGCCAGTGCTATGTAGGCTTGCCTCTAACGCCACCAAGTAGAAAAGACTTTGTCAATATGATTTCTTCCCCATCACAGGTATGGTACCATTTATACATTTATTTATATTACATTGTGGATATCAAATATTCAAGTCTGCATTCTGTCTTTTAATCATTTTGTAAATTTGAGGACACTACTGCCCTGTGCTATTACTGTTAATAATTAATCTACTGTTTATTATTAAAAGAATATGTCATTTCTATATCTAGGTTTATTATCATGTTGGATTCAATCAGTTCACCTGCTCTAGTCATATTTTGAAGCCATATTCTTTGGCACACATGGGACTGCTAAGCACTTTTAAAAATATTTTTTAAAGATTTTTTTTTATAAGCCATTTCCCATAACATCTTATTTATCTTCTATGCCTTATTGTATTACGATCCAAACTTACATATTTCTTTTACTTTTACATTGTGGTTTTATGTGCCAGTTATCAATACTTTATTTATATACTTTTAATGTTGCCATCTTTAGTTTCCATAAGACACATAATATAACCATCTTAATTTATGGCTGATGCATTAAAAAATCACACGAATTTTCTGAAACCCCTTCAATCCAGGACAAGGCAGTCGTCATCATCTATTACTCCTCCATTCAATGCATCATGCAATATCTCACTCCTATGCCTCACCAACTCACTGTTGATAAAACTTCTCCGTTCTTCCTTTTTACGATTCTCACTAATCTTCTCTGCTGATGGCCTTTCAACAAGTCCTTTAGTAAAAGAATAGATTACTATGGTGGAATCACCTTCAATAAAAGCCAAATTGATTGACGGTCCTGACTCAACTGTACACAAATTTTCTTGCATTGTATTGATGAAATCCAAACTTATATCATCGTAAGTACGAATAGGTACGTAAATGTTGAGTTTTTCATTCTTCCTCGGTCTCGCAACGACGTATAATGTGTCCACATCCTTGTTATAACAATATTCAGTGTCGTACATTAATTTTTCGTCAACCAGATGGATGTAAAGTTGGTAAGCGAGCGAAATCTTCATGTCAGATTCGCAGCCAAGCGATTTCATATCTTCCTTTATCTTGATTTCCACATCCATTTTAAGTAATGTAGGCTTTATTAGAATATTTATTGATTATAAAAAAACGCTGACCGGAGGAGCTCTAAATATAACCTCTTTAGTTTCTTTTTTTCTCACGGCAAAACGGTGCCACCCGGCGACGTTGACAGACATACGTGATTTCATCACGTATGTTGTTGACATTGACATTTCATGACACATACAAGCAAAAGACCATGGCATTGTAGTGAATATATAGGAGCTCCGAGTTCCATCATTAAGGACAACACTGAATTATAAAAACATTACATTAAAGAAGGACAAGGGCTTCGTTATATCTTTCATTTCGCTAATATATGAAAGAGAAATGTGTATTAGAAATATACGAGAAAAACAGGACAGAGTAGTTATATATTTTGTCCCTCACCGTGTGCCCGGTATTGTATAATAAAGAATAAATACTCTTTATTAGTGAATAAGGAGTATATAAAGTCGGGTAAAGAAAATAAGGGCTTAATTTTAATATTTTTATTCTGTATGATAAAAAATACACTCGGATGCTAAACTAATGTACAACCATAAAGTAATTTCCATAAAAGGCAGTTATTTGTGTATTTTTTTCAACATAAATTACATTTACTTTGGGTGGGGAATAGTGTATATCATTGAACGATACATACGAGTATAACAGTGTATTAATTTAAAGTTTAATAAGATCATAATCGTTAGCTACTCAAGAAAATGCCCTAAGGTGCATATTTGTATAAAAATATAAATTGTAAAATAATTAAGTAAACAGAAATAAATAAATAAGAAGTTAAGTAGAAATCTAACTAGGATATCAAAAAATATTTGTTCAGTCGAAATATCTATATTACAAAAAGTACAAAAAACTAACGTGATTCTTAAGCCTACATTATTTTATAATACATTGTGTAACTTCTAGTTGTGGCCACATTACTAAAAGCTGGTATTGAAGAGATTAATTATTAATTAAAGTTAGTAATGATAGGTGGAATCAAGTAAAGAGCGTAATATTTTGCTATTTACAAAATTTCACCAATAATTAAAATAAACAACCTACACATTACAATGACTCAAATATTGAAGTTTTACAATATTTGAAAGTCGTATTTTCCACATTATTCTAATGTCTTTCACTTTGAACACAAGTCTTTAAATAGCACCATTTTTATTTTATAAAATATCTTTGCTAGTTTTGATGCACTTTCCTCTAAAGCATATTTCGGTTTCGTGTGATACTTCTGTAGACATAGACGTGCTGACAACATTAGATGGGTTCATAAAACTTGATTCTGAAGTGACTTTGGCAGCTGGTGTTTCTGTTACTATTTCTTTAGGTTTTTCTTCAAATATTTTTTTAATATCTTCAAATTCAATAGCACCATCAGTGTTGTTCTCTTCTAAAGGTACGGTAGTAATTTCTTCTGGAATATATGAAGATTCAGTAGTGACAATCTTGGGTTTTGGCTGTTCTGTTGTAACGTCAATATTGTCAATAACTGTTGTCTTTTTCGATTCATTGCTGACCGTTTTATTTTTACTATCTGTTTGACTGATACCTTCACTCGATGTCGTACCAAAGAGATAGTCCATTAAACTGAAACTATCTGCTTTTTGTAACATTCCGAACACTCCTTCACTTGCTGTTGGTTCAGTCGGTGAGCTGTAGTACATGTTGTCAATCGAAGTAGGATCAGGTGAGCCAGTTCCGAGATCTTCCTCGCCTAAGCTCGCTAGTTTTACTGTTGTAACTTCGTCAATTATCGGTGTGGTTTTCTTTTGTTGTTCTTCATTTGGAGTCGTTTCTGAATGCGGGTTCTTTGGCAATTTAGTAATATCCATGTCAAGAATTTCGTCAGTATCTGGTGAAGTTAAATCCTCAGAATCATAGTTATTTTGGATAAATTGGAAGTTTGGTTTATATGTGGTTACCCTAGGTTTGTCCTGTTTTTCAGATTTGTCATGTATTACGTTTTTAACAGATTCTCCGAGTCGATTGACAGTATTTGAGTAATACTGAGATTCAGCAACTTCTATTGACTCCGTGTTCACCGGGCGAACTTTGACTTTCTTCCAAAAGCCGCGGCGACGGTTTGTGTGACCTTTCTGCTGTTGTTGTTCCTGAAAATGAAATAAAAAACAGTTACGTTTTTATTCATATTTTATCGATCTCCGATTACTGATTAAGTTGAAATCAAAACTACTTAAAGTGAAGTTGAAATAAATATATGGATTATAATTTACAAGTATATGTCAATAGGCACTAAGTTTATGGTAAGAAATTCTTTATTACCTCAATTATTTTAGAGTCATCTGCAACTTCTGCGGTAGGTTCAATTGTAGTCGCCTCTAGTTGCAATGGTGTCGTGGATTTCGCTGCATAGTCGTCACCAGATGTAATTATTTTCTCAGGAGGTATTTCACCGATTTCTCCTCCTTTGTGTTTCATGACATTGGACGTGTATTCGTCTTTATCTTGTTCCTCTAAACTCTTCATTACTTCTTCTAACATGGTTTCAAAAGTAGACATATTGTCAGTGGAATCGCTGTTTGTGGTTTTGCTTTGTTCTACTAAAGCTTCTAAAGTAGGAGGGATATCGGGCATCTTTTTCACGCCCCTATTGTTTGTTGCTGGTGTAACTGAAATAAGAATATCATCGTAATCATTTCTTGCTGTGATGATATCTAATTCTCCTCTGTCTTCTATTTTATCAGATCTTCGCTCGGTTGTTGCTGATTTACTATCATCTAAAATATCGTTGGGATTAAAAGGTTTGAAAGATTCAGAAGTAATTTTCGGGGACCATTGATCACTTTCTGGAGCTACATACTTTGGCCTATTTATAGAATAGTTTGATTCTTGGTCTTCTGAATCTTGACCCTCTGGCTCAGGTTTTTTATTATATCTTTCTGATAGTCTAGGTCTGTGGTTATATCTGCTGTAAGGTGTATTTCTTACGGTCGTTGATGTTGATTCACCCTGGACATCTAATTTTTCGTTACTAGGCTTCTCAGTGGTAGGACGGCGTCCTCTGAATCGATTTTTAACTTCATAAATTTTCTTAGTGCTTACAGCTTCTGTTGATGTGGTTGTATATGTAGGTCTACGGCGTCTAAATTGACCACGTTTTGTTGTTTCTATTAGTGTCGATGCAGTAGAACCTTCAATGCTAGGTTCTGGTTTGTATACTGGATGCCTGTAATCCTGAACTTCAGGTCGAGAATGCACTTGTTTAGTCTTTAAGTCTGCCTCTATTTCATCGATCCTCATAGTAGTTCGGCGCTTGTCAAATGCTGGCCTGTAAGTTATAGCTTGAACTGGTCGCCTTCTATCAGTTTTGGTTCTTGAACTGTCTGTAGATGAAGCTTGATGGTATTGTCTGATGACGCCAGGCCGAACCCGAACACGATTATAAGATGGTGTAGTTTGAACAACATTTTCTTCGGGCTGTTCATCAATGGTACTTTCATGACTTTCTACTTTAGGGACATCTGTGTCTTGACTAGTAGTAACATCTTTCTTAGAATTTTGTTCATTGTTTATTGAATAGTTAGGCTGTTCAGTATTGATACTAAATGATTCAGTTGCATATGAAGAAACACTAGGTTTTTCAATTCTCTGAACAGGTGTTGTGTGCCTTGGGAAATCTTCCTGTTTCTCCATTGATTCTTCATGAGTCGCTAAAGATTGTGTTGGTACAGCACTATTTTTTGATGAATAATATTCTTCATTTCTAGTAGAATATTTTGGAATAGCTATGTCTTCATATTGTGTTTCTACCCTTGATGTGTAAGTAGGTATATCGTCTTTAAGATTTGAATTACCTAAATGGCTTATTGCTGCAGATTCATGAGCATATGCGTTTTCAGTATCAAAGGTGTCATAAGAAATTGCAGTTTCCAAAGTTTTTGTGGAAGATATTCTTGGCGAAGGTTCAGTAATTGCTTCTATATCAACCGTACTTGTCCTTTCCATTAGAGTTACTGGATAATTCTGGTGTAGAATATCACGTTGATAAGCTAGATCCTCTTCCTTGCTATTGCCTTTGTTTCTTTTATCGTAATATTCATCATTATCCGAAGGCTTGTACTGGACTCGTCCTCTCGTCCTAGTTCTAGAAGTCTTAGTGGTACTTTCATTGGAATCAACGGATTTTTTAGTTGTTTTATCAGTAGATATTTTATTCGGTTCGTATCTAGATCTTGAAGGTAGTGGACGACGGTCTCTCAATGGCTTGCGAGTATATGTAGTTTTGGTTGTCGATTCGTTGGAGTCAGGCTTAGCTGTTGTATATCTAGGTCTACCTCGACTTCTAATCGGACTTCTCCTGGTCGTGGTTGTGGTGGTAGTACTAGTCGCTGTTGTAGAACTAGTGCGTTCATTAGAAGAGTAGTTCGTGTCATATTGTTCGTAAAGGTTTGAGTTGTCTATATCGGAAGAAGGTCCTGTTATTTTATTAATAATCGTTTCTGTAAGATTGTCATAGTTTGCTTGTGGTTGAATGTTATCATTATAATTTTCTGTACTTAATGATTTAGTTGTCTGTTGGTACTGGCTCGGTACCGAGTTTGTTTCAGTTTTGCTTGGGTAATCATTAGTGTTATACACAGGATATTGCGCTCCTGTGACTTCAGTGTGATACTGGATTTCCGGTGAGTAATTTTGTGCGTAGTTAGGCGATGTTTGTTGTCTTGGTCTCTCTGTTTCTATTTCTTGTTGTTTCGTAGGTGTAGGAGTAGGTTTAGGAACTGTTGAGGTTGGCTTTGGTACTTCAAGGTTCACTCCCGGTGGAGCATAGGTTTCTTTGAATTCGTCGAAGTAATTATGATAATCCAATGGAGTACTGAAGTGGAATGCTTGGTTTATAGAATATGGGTTATGAGTTTCTAACAGTTGACTTGAGTATGTAGAAGGTTTAGGGGTGGTAGTTGTGGTCGTAGTCCTTAAAGTTGTCGTTGTTTCTGGTTTGGGAACAGTGTATGGGTTGACCTGTTCTTTGTCTTTATAGTCTTCCTGTGGATTGAAGTTAGCGTATTGCGAAGGATTATAGACATCACCATTAACGTTAGATATGAAGTAGTTTCCTTTTTGTGGACTTGGACTCAGGGGTGCTCGTCCAGTTTGCGGGCTCAATGATGTAACCGTTTGAGGTTCAAAGGAATAATAAGTAGATTGTTGATTTAATGGAGCATTTGTTTTTGGTGATGAGGTGCTATAATAGTTGAAACTTGGTTTTGGTGTCACAGGTTTCGGTGTCACAGGTTTCTGGGTTTGTGTTGTCTCTTTGTATGCGATATTTGCTGATGGTGGCATAAATGCTGGTGGGGTTGGATATGACGGTTGACTTGGATTTTCTCTTATTAAACCGTTTATAACTACAGAGCCAACATGTGGAGACGGGAATGGGATCTTCGCAAAACCATTAGGCGTATTGTAACTTAGTGGTGCAACAAAGAAAGGTAACTGTCTCAGCTTTTTGTCACTGTTCTCGATGTTTGACAAATATGGTAATTCAAACTTAACAAAACCCTCAGGTGGTGTTAGAGAAGACGGTCCAATAAATACTTTAGGTGAATTCAAAGGATTTACTGTATCTAGAACAGCGATAGTATTAGCATTTTTCAAAGTAAATAAGACATCTCCTACTTTGGCTTGGCCATTATTCTTCGCTTCTTGGAAGATGGCTAGCGGTGGTTGATGCGGTTTCAATTTTTTTGGTCTTGGTGTCGTTGGGGGTGCTGTAGCGAATGGCGAAGTTACCGTAGAGAATTTTGGAACTTGGTCGTAGTCCTTTAGGGAGTCCATGAAGGAACCGAAGTAGTCCTGTCCAGATCCAAAGTTCTCGACTGGTTTTGGCAGAGGTCTTTGGAAGTCAGAGGTAAACGGCTGTTTTAACGGTTCTATTTTAGGAAGTCCTTGAGAATATAGATCTGTACCGACGATTTGAGGGGCTGCAATTGGGCCTCGGAAGTTAAACTGACCTCTGTTTAGTGACTCTAATGGTACATACAGTAATTGGACTTCTTCTTTTTGGGCTTTAGGTTTTGGTGGAATCGGTTCTGCTTTTGGATATTTTTCTTCAAATTTGAGTTTCTGAAGTGATTGCGCTTTCTTTTTAGAATTACTATCGTCTATGAATTTTGGTTCCTCAGGCCTTATTTTTCCGACTGGATTGACAAAAGGTTTTGTTTGAGAAATAGGGGCAATACTTTGTTTCGGGTAGGTATCGAATTTGATAGGATTCGATGGTTGTATAGGCCTCGCTTTCACTCCTGGACTCTCGAAAGTGTATTGTGGAGCAGCAAAACCTTGATTCAGTGGATAGTTCGGCTGACTCAGGCCAAACCTGATGCTTTGTCCGAAGCCTTGATCATTTAGGAAGTTTTGTGGGGCTGATGGAACAGATTGTAAATACAACTGTTTGTTAGCTGGGGAGTTGAAGTAAGTTCTTGATGGGAACGTGTCTTGACCGAAGCCAGTCGGTCTGGCAAAGCCTGGGAAGGGTTCCGTGAGTATTCTGGGCTCCGCTATGGCTTGTCTCTTGATTGGTGTGTTGATTTTGGGCTTTGGTGGTTCTCTTTGCACAGGGCCTGGCAGGGGCACCCAGTCGCTGATGTCTGCGGTGTAGGAGCTGATCTGTCGGGACCATCTTGACTGTAGTTTCTCTGATGACGTCACAGCGAGGAGCACCACCAGGCAGACCAGTGTATGCGTGCGGCGGGCCATCTGTAATGAACAACATAATGTTATAATAGATTCCTACTTCTTTATTTATCCTCGATTCTGATTGTCTCACAGGAAAAGAGGGTACGACCATCAATAGTGAGTTGTATTGTGTAAATAAGAAATATGTTTCTCTTTTTTTCATTATTTACCTGTGATCTTGTGACAAGATGAAACATAAAAACATATTCTAGAAGACAATTCATATTTACACGATTTGTTGTCCAGAAAAGATTTGACTCACATTTGATCTCATAATAACTTCATTCATGTGTATTTCAAAACTTTTCCTCGTGAATCTAAAACAAAAGATATAAGTATCTACTTATTATGAATTTTACACATGAGAAAAAACTTGCATCATGTTATGCCATTATTGTATTGCGGGGTGTAATCAGAATTTACATAACTTGTCCATGGTTTATGGGTATTACAAATGAGCATGTTATCCTAACGCTTTCAAGTGTGTAAGTATAAGGAATTTTATGTAATAAGTGGAGCTATTACATAGTGGTGTGGTGAAACTGTCAGTGTGCAGGTTCAAACTCATGTGGAAACTCGACGCCATACTCCCTTATCGTTTATAATATTGAAGTTTCAAAGAATATAAAACTTATTTTACAATCTGTGCTAGGCTCGTTATGATCATTAGACGCACAAATACGAGTATAACCTCTTCACGTGTTCAAAATCCCATGTCCTAGGGTCATCAGGTCCGTTGACACAATGGTGCACGTGTGAAGATTCACATACATTACGTGCATTACAAATTCTATCGCCAATGTTGTAATTATAATAGGGGCTGTCGCTGATTACTATGATAATAGTGTGAGAGGAGCTGCCACCTGGTATGACCTGCTTTAGGTTACCTGGAAGATGTTCAGCAGACTACGTATTCAGGCGATTTATATGTGGAGTTATAATGCAAAGAATAATAAATGTTTCTTGTGATTAGGGAGCATTTGACATGAAAAAAATCATCAGTTGTTCCATCATGGACTATCAATGGTACGATGTTGATGATCAAAGGACGACGAACATGTTGATGAAGAATTCCATCATGAAACTGTCTGTGATGAAACTCGGTGATTTATAAAAACTGACAACACATCAGTCAGATTGGATGTGGTAAGGATGTTTGTGTGTCAAGATCGTCAGAACGCAATGCATATAGTCAAACAATTAGCGTAGGCTCGATGTGTTTGTAGTTTCTTAATTTTTTGCAAAATGTAAATGGATTCGCTCTGACTAAATACAGAATTAAAATAATTGAAGATGTTAAAATAATCGAACTAAGTAAAAAATGGAGGGATTATAAAAAACCCAAATAGGTAAATTTTGCAAGAGGCATAGATATAAATTTGTTCCGTTGTTATTGTTTTTGTATACCTACGCATGGGATTTTAATAAATAACGATAAAGCCGAAGCTTTGGATGGGTGTCAGGATGTTAGTCACTCAATCACGAGATAATTCTACTGGACGAATTTCGATGAAATTTGGTATACGGGTAGAAAGCAACCTAGAATAGCACATGGATACTTTTTATCTCGAAATTCCCATGCGAACGTAAACCCGCGCGCAGTTATACATCGAAACGAAAGATTGGTTAATAAAACCAATTTTTCGGTTTCTTAATCATAAACAATACAGTATAATAAAAAAAATAGATTACTTTTAATGACTTTTATCTTCGCAATGAGTAGACGAAATGTTAGAACACGTACCAAGTTATAAACGGGAGCGATCAAATGGCACATATCTATTTAAATTTATTTATACGAGCATAATTCGTAATATAAATTAAAATAGCTGGTTGGCAAAGACAATTGGCAATCCCAGTCCCTTGCGTAACTCCTCCAATTCTTGTCCGTTGTTTATTTATTTATTCAAACTTATTTTCTAAGATAGAAAAGAAGAAGAAACGCTAAGAAGAAGAACAAGAAGATAGTAAAAGATAAATTTTAGCTTTTCTTTGGGTAACACTAAGTAAGATTTAAATTAAGATACAACGACAATTTTCCATCCGAAAAGTAAATTTTTAAGCTGTTTTCTTTATTAACCACCAAAATAAAATTGAGGTTACTTGAATAAAATCTGTTACTATAGTGTTGATAGGTGGACGAAATTCAAAGAAAAAACCCACTTAATCCCTTTTTTTGAACCATTACCCATTTCTTATGTACTTAATTGAACGTACTGGGCCATGCTTTCATATCTCATAAACTAATTGGATATGTATTGTATGATGTGAAAGTGTTACGTAATGTTCTTTGATACATCGAGTGAAAACACAGCATTTAAGTACTTACTCGAGCCTTATTTGGCAAGCATTTAAAGATCATCATCATCATATCGAGTGTGTTATTGCTAACACTGGTGTCAGATTGTATTCAAGTCGCCTAAAGGTATCTGACATGACTTTTACGCCTTGAAAGATGGTGAAAACTGAATTATTGTCGTGATTCGTGTGTATTTTACAAGCTTTTATTTACAATAGGTATAGAAATTTAAAATCAACGTTCATGTTCAGAAACCGTAAAATGTCAATACCAAACATTAAAGTTGAATATAATCAACAGTCACATTACCTATTGATTTAAAATACCTAGATTCATAACGTTTGTATATATGTCTTGGATTATAACAACGGAAAGAATTAAAAACGCATTCGTAAGATGTCGCCAAAATAAAATAAAAATAAAAATTTGATTCCATGCTGGTCTGGGAGCAAAAGTCAATCAAGGGAATGGGCTATGAACTGGAGATTCCTCTCATAGGTGAGGCGCCACTGTTATATATTGTCTTAGTACCCTAATCCTAACTAATATTATAAATGCGAAAGTAAGTTTGTTTGTAATTGAAATTTTGCATACACATAGTTTTGAATTATGGGGAAGGACATAGGGTAAGTACATTTATCCCGCAAAATAACTGTTCCGGTGGAAAATTAGGCGGGCGAAGCCGCGGGCTAAAGCTAGTTACAAATAACTACAGTAATTTCGGCAGAATCCCATTCACCAATAAGCTCCTGTCTGCCCCGTGAAGGATAAGACGTCATACTGTAAATTTTAGAAGTTGAATGATGCAAGTATAAGATAAATAATTTCTACATTAATAAGTTCCGCAAAGTAACTTTTCCTTCTGCGGTGAGCTGCGGTAATGGCTACTTTCACTCGGATAAATCAATATGAAGACTGTTGTCATAGTTGTCTCCAGGTAGTTTTGAAGTTAACAATAGTTGATTTAACACAAATCTAGCAGCTCTACCTGGCTTTGCTTGGGTAAAACCATAAAAAATTAGCCTATGTTACTCCTGAACGTTTTGTCCATGAAAATTGGTCCAATTATTTTTGTGTTTACTGATTACAAACAAAAATACAAATAGTATCTCTTTATAATATTTGTATGGATTAGTTTAGGATATGGAAGTATGTTTATATATGTGTAGGTTTTGTCAAACATTGAATGACAGATCTTATTATCTCTGACAACAATAAAGCGAGTGTCAAAAATTACATTTTTGTAAATATCTTATAATATAGAATATTCTCGCACAGATTTCAGGGAAGTGAGCGGCACATTTTATGTTACACATTTAATTCGACATCGGTGCGCAGTGGTGGTGGTGGTGCTTGCCTCTGAACCGAGAGGTCCCGGGTTCGATCCCCGATCGGGTCATGATGGAAAATGATCTTTTTCTGATTGGCCCAGGTTTTGGATGTTTATCTATATACTAGATATTGCCCGGGGCTTCGCTACCGTGAGAATTTTGAGATAAAATACACCCTTTAGCAATCTTGGATAATGTACTTTTCTTGATAATGTACTTTTTATTATTGCTAATCTTAGAAATGCGATGCGCATTAACTAATTCACATGACGCATAGGTTAAAATGTCATTCTGGCATTTAGTTAATCTGTGGGAAAAAGTGATGTGAGACTTAAATAATGGCTCTTAATTACATTTTAACGTATAGTTAAGAATATAATTAGCCATAATTAAGTTTAATTTGCGGCTATTTTCGCAATAAGCGAGTGTAAACTGTGCATTTCTTTTGAACTTGACATTAGAAAACTGATCAAAAGGTACCCCAATCCCTAATAAAGGTCTGCTGGGCTGGCCTCTGTTTCTCTCTCACTGCGGCTGTGATGCCCCGAACTCTAAAACCGCTTTAAAGATAAATCTATCAATTTTAGAGATTTATCCGAGATTTTAGGAGCGGGTACTTGCTTGACGTCAATCCGCTTTCGGAATGTTATTGTAGCCTATTATTAGCTGGCTTATCTCTATCATCATCCGTTGTCCATGGAAGATGTGGAGTTGTCTTATTCTAGGACGGAAGTCACACGCTGCAAATGGTTCCCTTAGTCTGTTTGAGGGTTGTGGATTTGTGTTTTTAAACATCTCACTCATTCTTGCGTGTTCTCTAGTACATTCGGAGTTGTGATGCCACGAAGTCTGTAAGGACTACGCTGCGTGAGTTTTTATATATCTTAACCAATTATTTAAATTATTATTTGAATGTCGTTGACGTATATCAATAAATACGTGTACGTAAGAAAAAGCTTAAGATATATGCGTTTATAGTTCTATCCTAAGTAAAACGTATATACAAATAATTATACAAATTTTAACTCTCTAAGTAAATGTGTGCAAACTTTCACTGTATGCAATTACAGAAACAGGGCTCATGTCCGTCTGTCTGTACACTGGTCTGAAGCTAATTGGGTATTGTTCGTATTGAATGGCGCAGGAGTGGCGCAAGAGTGGATGTTGTGTGTAAGTATGTAAGTATGACCATTCAGTTGTCAATGAAGCCGGCCTATTCTTGTATTTAGTAACAAACTTATGAGTCATGAGTTCCTAGTAGATAGAGTTATAACTTTGCCTCCAAACTTTGCATTTTATACCTAAGTATCTTAATGCCTAAAAGTATTGTGCATCTTCAAGTTCATAACGGATGAAACGTTTTGAGTGCGGTAAGTTCGTGTGCGGATTTAAAGACCATCATCTACTTTTAAAACATATGCTTTACCAAAAATAAGTAAATGGTGGAAATACGATACTTACCTACCTGACGATTTTATTATCTTTTATTATTTGTCGTATTTCAAATCCAATCAAATCAATCAATTCAGAAATTAGACCTACGTACGTAACAACTACTGACATTTCAGAACGACGATTACTAAGAAGAAATACCGAAAGAAACTCATTAAAACAGTGCTGGTCCCTATCATGCCAGAAGGCCTTGCCATTATTGTTTCTTACCACAGATATAGGAACATTAATGTAATGTTCTTATATCTATGTTTCATACATATTTTTTTCTGATAGTATGAAAGTTCTCATTCAACATTCTAGGTCAATGGGAACTTCCCTGTTCCTCTGTAAATAGCAAAATTTGCGAATATGTAGCTTTATCTGTGTTTTTTATTTTTTACAAAAAAATCTAAGCAACTGAGTAATAACGGCAATTTAAACGTGTTCGTTCCAATTTCAAACACCATGAAGAAAACTTTCTTCTGTAATCATGTGCCTTCTGATTGGGTCTTTGGGTCGCGTTAGCTCATAAAAATTGTTAAGCAACCAATTAAAGCCGCGAAAAACTACCATGACTGGCATGCGCTGATGGATTTCTCGGGCAAGCGGCTGCGTGGAACGAAACGGGACTCCGTATGTGCGTGCGTTCCGTTTTATGTAACCCGTAGATTTTATTGACGAATATCATGTAATGTTGTAATACTATTTAGTACAAATTTGGAGCAACGGTCATAGATACGTAATTATCTTCTAACTGACTGATTTGGGAACAAAATTGTGAAATACTGGACGTATAAGTCCACACAGAGATCTGTGTGGTAACCAGTGCAAAGATGGCACTTCTATTAAGCCTTAATATTTAAAATTCTATGCTTGTAGTACAGAGAGTGTGTATACAGATAAAAATACAAACAATGCTGTCCATTGTATGTATGTTTGTGCAGGAAGCGGTCAGGTCGCCAGCAGTACTGAGAAAAGTAAGATGATGCTTGTGGCAAAAGATCGGTTCCAATGTTTATAACTAATGCTTTTTTGTAGGTTTTACATATAGGGATCAGTAACAAATATTATTCTGTTATTCAAAAAAAAGTTAAAAGTATGTTTTGTCATTATCGCACTTTATAAAATTGGATATTGACAGAATGAGACAAAAACGCACAAAGCTTAGTAGCAGTAACAGTGTTAGAACTTAAAGGGGCTTTGTATGAAGAAATGAAACCACATTGAAAAAATTTCACCATGGAAATTTTGAAATTCTGGGGTGAAAATTTTACAATAGAAACCTAGTTTCTTACTGTTTTAAACCAAATAACATGACATTTACTATATGTTGAAAAATTCACGCTCGTAGATTCACGGCTTGAATATATGTTTTGTATGTGTTTTGATGGTTAACAGAAGAAGAGGGAGAACAAGAAAGAGATGGATGGACTGTGTGAGAGGGGTTTAAAAAGCAGTTGGACCACGGAGTGGACTTGAGTATAACAAATAGTGTCTTATAGAGAGAGAAGACATATAGCGCCGACGCACAATGGTGGAAAATGGTAAGGAAGATATCGATTAAATACCTGTTATCCTTATAAATTACATAGTGTAAAACAAAGTCCCTTCCCGCTGTCTGTTCCTATGTCTGCTTGGATCTTTAAAACTATGCAACGGATTTTGATTCATGTTTTATTAATAAATAGAGTGACTCAAGAGGAAGGTTTATATGTATATAACATGCATAATAGTGCACCCTTCCGAAGCCGAGGCGGGCCTCTAGTATATTATGAAACAAAGTTCTACCGGGTCGGGTCTGTCTGTATGAACGCGATGAACTCAAAAACTACCGATTGGATATTTGTACGATTATAACCAACTAGATGTGGCCCAGGGCTTCGCTCCCGTCGGAATTTTGAGATAAAATATAGCCTATAACAATCTTGGATAATGTATCTCACTGTAGGTGAAAGAATTTTTGAAATCGCTTCGGTAGTTTCGGAGATTACCCGCCTCAAACATACATACTCACAAACGCTTACCTCTTTATAATAATAGTATAGATAGTGTGATTCCTAAGGATTAGTTCTATGTCTTTATCCGAGCGACGCCAGGACGGGTCGCTAGTGTATTATATGAAATTAAAACAACAACGACCAGACAGAAAATGACACCATAATCTTGTAACACAATCAGCTAATTATCACATAGACTACTTACTATCCTTGTAACAAAACAACTGACATTTTGTGTGTTTGTTTGTCATTAATTATACCAGTTGTTGACATTTGAGTGATAGATAACATTGTTGTGAAATTGTAGAGAAATTGATTGCATGCATGACTTGCCATCGTAATCCCATAATGGATTGCCATTCCGACTCGAGAAGAAGAAGAAAGATTGGAATGACTTTTCTTAGCGAATGATTATAAATAACACTAAGTCTTATTACTATGAAGAAAAGCTAAGAATGTGTAGGTAGGTATGTAGAATCCCGCTTTACAAAAAAAATTTTTTTTACAGTTACAGTTACAGTTTTTTTACACAAAAATAATTTTTGACTCAAGCTTTTATTGGTGTCGGAGTGATCTTATGTATATATTCAATGTGTGACGAAAATAAGAATGTCCGTGCTGAAATCCATTGAGGAGTTCCCATGTTTGGAGCCGTTCCTGGGTACACCATCAGGTCATGCTTATCAAATAATGCATTGTCATCCAAACTTAACGTGTGTAATAAATTTCAGCTCAATCGGTTGAAGATATATGCTTTAAAAGTGAGTTGCAAGATTCAGGACAGGGACAAAGCGACATACATAGCAAGTTATAAAAGCTTGTAATAAAATCTGGCTACAGTGATAAGTTAATATTTATTTTTTCTTTTCAAGTGAAGTCTGAGTGTTAGTAACACTAGTGTTTTAGTCATGTCGCCTAAAGGCATATAACACCACACATTAGTCAACTAAATACTACTAAACAGTCTACTAGTGAGGGTTTCTTCACGATGTTTTATTTAACTGGAAGCAAGTATGAAAAAATGACATGAGTGAGATTGGATTTGTAGATTAGAACCTGGGACTTTTCGATCGCAGGCGTGCGTATTAACCACTGAACCATCACCGCATAATTAAATTGTTAGTATACAACCCATTCAAACGTAATAGCTTATTACCTATAAGTTTTTCAAACGAGTACAGTCGACCACATGTCAAGTTACATTGATCTCTATGCCGCGGTAATACGAGCGAATTTTGGATAGCTTGATATGCATGTTCACTGTACACGCATAGGATCTAGGTCATCTGCAAGTTACGAGGCAGAAACTAAACGTTCAAGTGAAACTCAGCCGGTTTGGTTTAAATAGACCTCCTTATTCCATTTTAGCTCACGTTTGCAATATTTTCCTACTACATAAAGTATTTTGAGATAACTTATCTAACTTCCATCGACATTGGCATTATAATAATGTTGGCGCTGAGGGCTGAATATAGGTTATAAATTGACTGTATTTATATGGCGCTGAATTTGTAGATTAGAATTTATTATTCTGTCAAAGGTGCGTACAAGATGTAAGTAAGTAGGTATATAAGATGGCGAGCAACAAATTTCCGTCGCAGCGCGTCCCTTCCCTTGACGTCCGTCGTCGCCCGTGTTGCCGCTTTGGCCGCAACAAATACGTTTACTTCACTTGTTTTCAAATTTTGCACAGCTCTTTAAATACAATTTGTTTTTCGTAGCATTTTTTCGTAGACTAAATCCTGTACGTAGACAAATCCTATGCAAACCATTCAAGAATAAATAATTAAATATATTAGGACAAATCACACAGATTGAGCTAGCCCCAAAGTAAGTTCGAGACATGTGTTATGGGATACTAACTCAACGATACAATATTTTATAACAAATACATATATAGATAAACATCCAAGACCCGGGCCAATCAGAAAAAGATCCTTTAGTGATAGATAACCATACAACTAACTAGATAATTCCCGAATCCTACAATTAAGGAATCCTTATAAGAGTGAATATGGATTGTTTGGGCTTGCGTGTATCGTATGCTCATCTTCTCATGAGGCTAGGTTGAGGTCAAACCCACTCAAATCATTATTAAAAGAATAGATTCAGTTCATATACCTGTAGTGTACGCGCGCATGCGTCAGGCACGTCATTCGGCCATTGACTGGATCCGAGTGTGCGTCTGTTGCATGGTGTGTACCTACATATTACGTGGTAATAAAACTTATTTTATTAATCCCTGAACCCTATAATACCTACATACAATGTACCCATACTCCGTAAATTCTACTAACATTATATTATAATGCGAAAGTTTATGAGGATGAATGTGTGTATGTATGTTTCACGCAAAATCTACTGGATCGATTGTTATGAAATTTGGTACACGGGTAGATTATAACATGGAATAATACATAGGGTACTTTTTATTCCGAAGTTCCCACGAGAGCGAAGCCCCGGGGCGCAGCTAGTACCTACATACAATGTATGACCAATAAATTCTATTACATAAATACCTGCTATTCTTATGACCGATGTTCTTAATACAGCAAAAACTTGTGTAGTACCTGAAAACACCAGAAAAAAAAACAATTAGTACCATAGGTCGAGCATCGAACTCGCTAAGGCAAACAAGCAATTTAACCACTGAACCGGATCGGTAATAATTATTCAATTAGTGTGGTAATGATGCCGTCACGTCAAGCAACGCAGATTGCGGTCGATGATAGGATGGGTTGAGGCGTGTGGTTCCCGCCTTAGGACTACTCCATCGTTCCGTGATTGTCGCATGAGGCGATTAAGGGATAAGGAGCCTTGGTAGACAGCTAATAGGTAACGACAACGTTCCTAAACAGGACGTAAGGCAGGCAGACATTTACAGATAAATCTTACAGTTATTGCGGTGTACTAACTCTAGTTAATTTCGTAAATCATAAACTGGATAGATGGTAACCACAGACTTATCTCAATGGTAACCTAATTCATTGTTCATTCAGAAACGCAAGAGTAGGTAAAATATTTAAAAAATAATTCGAAACATTCCATTTCACCTATTCCAAATTCAAACAATTTTTGAAATCGGCCAGTTCGAAATACGTTGCGTATTCGAAAGATTTCAAACTTACGATGCGTATCGAACATAATCACATACATAGATTTACAGCAATCTTGCAACACGGAACAAATTGACGCAAATTAAAACCAACCCTACGCGAATGGCTTAAGATTGAAAATATCTTGAGAGTTAACGATGCAACTTTATGTACTTAAGTGCAATCTGTGCAAACTAAATCATACTCTATGTGAATGGTTTAAAATTGACAATTGTTTCAAAGTTTTCTATTATATTTCTTTGAAAGGATTTGGAAGAGTGATTGATTATTAACTTTGTTCTATTTGACGTAGAAATGTAATTTTAAGTTGATCATAATGAGAGTAGACACTCTTGTTATGAAACAGAGTTATGGGTATAGCATTTGAACATCTGTTATAATTGAGTTTTCAATCAAATTAATGATGATTATTACATCTAACTGCTTTGGTATACGGTACACGGGTAGAATATAACCAGGAATTACACATAGGGCACTTTTTATCGCGAAATTCCTAAGGGAGCGAAACCCCGGGGCGAAGCTAGTAATTTTTTATAATCACGAAACTTGCATCGCCGCTCCAAATATTTCCAAAATATTTTTTTTCTCTCTGTAAAATGTCACGTTTGTACTGTGTTCCGTGTAACTAGATAAGTTGTCTAGATAATCCGTTTCGTGTTTTATTAAAAATAAAATCATATATTAATTGCCATGTCTAAATTGTCAAAAAATATTGAAGAGAATTTGCCGTTTTGTCTCCACATAATTCAGACAATAATGATATTTATCATTTGGGTCATTATAAATCATGTCAATTAATACGCACATATAATCTGTACATATACTGTTAATTAAGCACGTAAAACCTTTAAAATATATCATGTCAGAGAAAAGTAACTCGAGAGTATGTTTAATATTATAGGAAGCAATCGAATACACACTAATTAATTTTAAACTCTATTGCATTTATAATAAGGACTTCAAATTCACATAAACTTACATGGTTACGCGCGTTCTAGTCTCGTTTTGATAAAAAACAAGTGAAATGACAGGAAGAGTGACCAGTCCAGATGCAACTGGATCGAACCGGTTCGAATTGGACCGACCGGTGAACTAGTATTAAGCGGTTCTTACTCGATAATACTTTGTTGGTCAAATATTGTTGTTACCGGTTAGACAACGCTAACTAATCTGCTGGTAATAAATATTATGACTAATATAATTGTCAATCTTTATAAAAGAACCTACTGGTTTGCCATATTTAAATGACGTCATTGGCCAATTATGTTAGTAAAATCATAGTAAAATCCAAATATTCATTACACCATGGACGTATAAAAAAAAGATCTTTTTTTATACGTGTATTCCACTTTCTTTTATCGAAAACTAATTATATCATTTATAAATATTTATACAGAATCTAAACAAGAAATCGCACCCGTGCGATATGGTTGCGAAACTCGTAAATTAATATGCAGATTTGGAAAGCGGTTGATTCACGATCATCAAATTCGAAAACACTTCTGTTTTATCTGTGACCCTTTTTAAAACTATTAACATTTTTATTTCATTATCTGCAGTCTTCATAACAGTTCAATCGTCATACAGTTTTTGTAACAGAATTATTTCTTCTTCTTCTTGACCTTACCCCACTCATATGGGGTCGGCACAGTATGTAAGTTCCTTCCATTTCGTTCTGTCCTTTGCCATACCCATTGATACTCCTTTCCTATTCATACTATCCTTGACACACTCCATCCATTTCTTCTTAGGTCTTCCTTTATTTCTCCCTTTACTTCCATCTTTAATGGATCTTTAATCCTTGTACAGACAGACTTTGACAGGAATAATTGCAGTGGTATGTTCGATGACTCCGCTTTTTTTTTTAAAGATTCGGCTATTATTTTACAAGTCGGCCGTCTGCCTGACGTCAATTCTCCTTGGGAATGCTATCGTTTTTTGTATGTATGTTTAATTGGTACGAGTATTTAAATAAATATTTTTTTTTGTTTGTTTTTCAGGAATATATGAAATCAGTATTTCCTGACTATAAGCAAATGGGTTGTGAGTATCCAGGCATGCGAGGTGCTGCTCCCAGTGGACCAGTGACCCTTTCTCATTTAATGTAAATACTTTTTGGATCCAGATATCCCAGCGTTTTTTTAATCCGGCGCAAGGTTTCCGATATATGTAGAGATTTGGCGCCAGCTGGTTCGGGTGTTTCTGTAGTCTTTTGATACAGCTGGCACCATGAGTCTGTACTTCATCCTTAATCATGGGCATATTCATAATTTTGTACCTCTGTTATTCTAAACTACTTTTGTTCACGTTGGTTATTATCATGATATTAGAGGCACTTGCCGCTTATATAATAATGCTCGCTCGTTTAAATAAATATAATAAAATAAACATCGGCATTTACACAATATATACCTACCTACTAGTACAAGCACGACTTCCTTAGAAAGCGCAGGATGGCATGCTCTGCTGGACCTGCATGGACATAGACAAACCACTTTTACATCCGACTCGTGCCTTTATGGTAATCTGCGCCCATTATTTATATGATCAAATTAAATCTCCCGGATGGTGTAAACGCTCAGGATATTCTGGTAAGGACGTTCAATAGTTTTTTCTTAGTGCGTTTACTCTGTCGTTTAATATCGGAGCGGACAGGTGTAAATTATCAAAAAATATATAGCTTATCCCCCGTGTTTTTCCCATGTGAATTTTGCCTAGGAAATTAGTAGTAAAAAGTATGTATAAAATTGGCTTAAAAATAATTATTGAAAAAAAATTAATGTTCAACACTTCACACTAAGCAATTAGCTTGTGTATAATGTATGTGTTTCTCTTCTCATATCTAGTGTAGCGTCTAGTGTTTCGCCACGTCTCCCATTTCGAACTTGTCGTGTCCTTCCGTGTTCGGTCCCAAACCTTATTTACGAGAAAATATTTAATAATAATTAATTAAATTTAAATTAAAATCTAGATTTAAAAACATTCTACAGCATTTTTTTAATATTTGATTTTTTCTTTGTCTTGTAGTTCAATTATGGAACTGTTAATGGTAGTGGCAATAAAGAAAATATGAACATTTTTTTTTCTTAAAGCTCCCAAAATACCTTGCTTGTCCGCAAGATAATAAGAGAAATACGCATTACCACCTACTGTGATCGCTCTAATATGTATGTCTGTTAACATGATGTGGACAGACAGATATAAATGTAATAACAAGTCGAGAACAAGTTCGGCGAAAGTGAAAACAGCCAGCTGTGTCTACATCATGATATATCGGACACAGGTGTAAACGATGAGTAAAGGAAGCGCGGGAAAATTTATTTGATTGATGTGACTTTCCTGTTCACACAGCCCGAGGGATTTCGTGAAGAGTCCATTGTGCTCAGCGTCATTGTGCTCCGTTGATATCTTTACGTTTTGATACTGACGTGAGTTGACGTAGGTATGTCAAAACTGAATTTTTTTGTTGATCTGTCGACGGACGACAACGTGACGGAGCGCAACGAAGCAATGGGGCATGGCTGTAATACGGTTAGGAACCGTCTGAGTAGTATTTCATATGTGATCAATAAGGGTCAAACAGAAGACCGCAGTGCGTATGACCATTCCTCAGGTGAAAAACTGTTATATGCGAAAAAATTTCGCGAACTTTGAGAATTCTGTTTTCTCATTCGAATTGAGTGTATATATCAACGTGCTAATGAGACGGCAGGCCAAAGAATGTTTAGATAAAATGGTATAGTTTGCGTTTCGCGTTAAATTCAACGTCATAGTTGACTGATTTATCCCACGTAGGCGAAGAAGAAGCAACAAACTTCACAGCCTTTTCTTCAAAGACGTCAATTAACAAAATATTGGTCTTATATTTTCATCAGCAAGCAAGGAAATCGAGGGAGTTTATTGAAAGGAAACATCTCGCAAAGTAGGTATGGTGAAATAATGTGTTACAATGTCTGCTTTCTCCCATGATGGATGGGATGGCAACCAGTTTTTTATTGGACGTTTTGTAAATGCTGGGATGACGTAAGGGCGTGCTAGGTGGTCGGTAGGTGTTACAAAATGATGGGATTATTACGCGAAAACATGGTTGTTTTCACGTGGTAAATGTTTTGTTTATTTATACTTTACTGTAACCAAATACTTGTAATACTATTACTTAGTGTCTGTTGTGTTGCCTTATAAATAAAAAAAAAACCAAAGAGACTATATGGACTCAAAGCCGTGGTCCTTTTTTTTCGCATTATTTATTTTGTCCTATTGTTCTTTGACATACCGGTTTTACCCCAGAACTGGAAAACGGAGCGTAGGACATCCGGCAGCTAGATGGGTCGACGATGTAAAGGAAATTGCTGGCAACAACTGGATAGGGATGGCTCTGGAGAGAGATTGTTGGCGGAGACGGAGGGAGGACTATACCCTGCAGATGATGATGATGATACCGGTTTTGGCATAATAGGTCTAAGGCATAATTGATTTTTGGCATACGTGTAAATGTGCCATAAAGAACATGTAGGCTAGGTTAGTTAACATGTAATGTTATCTTAAAATCATTATGCCATAATACAGTGTGCTATGTTACATTATGGCTTAAATTTTTGTAGATACACAGCCCACAATCAGGGCAACTTCTGTCTGTCAAACCTTCGGAATACGACGAAGATTACGACCTCAGTGACGTAGTAGCCATTGCGTCTGTCGACTGAAGGTCCTGGGTTCGTGTCCCAGTGGGGGCAAATATTTGTTCTTGTGATCAAAAATATTTCTCTGCTGTTCTTGGTGCAGTGTGCCCGTTCTGTGTTTGGGTTAAACGAACCCGTGTTTAGTATGGGTCATTGAGTACTGTAATATTTAATCTATACCTACTATTATTATAAAGAGGTAGTGTTTGTGAGTTTGTGAGTTTGTATGTTTGAGGCGGGTAATCTCCGAAACTACCGAACCGATTTCGAAAATTCTTTCACCATTGGAAAGGTGCATTATCCAAGATTGCTATAGTCTATATATTATGTCAAAAATCCCACGGGAGCGAAGTCCGAATCTAGTCTGATATATAATTGGAACAAAAAGACTGGAAGATTGGAACAGAAAAAATGTAACATCCTGATTACCATCCGGTTCCGAAGGACCATTATAGTAGTTTACATAAAGAACTATAAATACAATGTCGTGATTTAGAATCATGGACAAAATGGAAGGGTGTGGATAATCGCCAATGTCTGACCTTTACGGCGGCCTTCGAGAAAATGATCTGTTTTATGGTGAACGGTGCCTATCATGGTCTGCGTTAAATAATTTTAACACAATTTTTGAGATAGCATTTTAGTATAATTTGGTTTAAGTTTTTATAACATAGACGGCGGTGTACATTTTACGATTTCCTGAATCGCGCTATGAAGTCGTTTTCACTATTAATGGACTGTAAAATCAATTCCTCGCCTTTACGCAGTTTCATTCTGGGTTTATTCGAGACTGTATCATCCACCTAGAGTCCCAAGTCCCAAAAACTAGAACACCCTAGACACCAGCACCTACCTAGGGAGTTCTAATTTTTGGGACCTGGGTAATGTATTATCCACAATCCGATTATATATTATCTCACTATATTATTATATGTTATCCACTTTTGTAGAACATTAAAACACCGAAAAAGCTAGAGTGCAAATTAAATTAAAACAATTTTCTTTTTACAGTCGTATTCCTCATGATTGAGGATCGTGGTCATTAATTGGAATGAAACACACAAAGACTTTCTTTGCAATATTAAATTAATAGAGTAGTGTTGCCATTGCCCACTCCATTTCACACACTAGATGATAAATTCTCTAGTGTGTGCAGGTTTCCTAACGATATTTTCCTTCACCGGAAGCAAGTGGTGTCTATGAAAGCTACTATACATGAGTCAGTACTATACAATTGAATTCTTTACTAGTGATAATATAGAATCAAAATATTTGATATGAAATCACTGCAAAGTATTCGTTTTTCATAGTTTTCATTTTAATAAACTGACGTGAGTATGTTATAATGTAACTTGTTAATTTGATACTTACAAGCTTTTACCCACAACTTCGTATGTGCGTAAAATTTCAGGAAATCCCTTAAACTCCCCGGGGAACCTACACATCAAATTTCAGCTTTCTACGCCCAGTAGTTTCGGCTGTACGTTGTCTGTCAGTCAGTCAGACAGTAACGCACGAGTTTTATATACATATATATATATATAGATTGTTAAGGCGCTTTATACCCGCACACTAGCGTAACCTCATATTTTTATCAATTTCTTGCATTTCTTAGCGAAAAATAACAGATCATGCTACATGGTAAATATGTTATGTTAAATATGGTATTGGTAAATATGTTTTAATAATAATAATAAGGTATTTATTTCAGGTCAATAACCCATAGGTATATACATAACAACATATAAATAAAATTAAATTAAAGTTTTGTAGAAAGTAAATAGTTTTCCATTACACAATGTCGATACTTAGTCAAAATTATCCCACAGTTAATATAAGCTCTCAATTAATAATAGATAACAATGGCCAACCAATCGCAGATCGGAATGCGGGGTCATTGACCACTTTCATCACTTTCGACTTCGATGGTTCCAACGACGCAGCCTCCACACCTGCGCGTGCGCGCATTCTTTGACCTCTAGTCGAATATTCATGAGGTTGAGCGACATCGCTATTCTTGATTTTTCGTTTACACTTTCGATTTTCGATACATTTCGATTGACAAAAACTCGAATCTGACATGGAAATGATCTGACAAAAGCTGACTCTGGGCTCCGATGCTCAACGGGTGCGGAAAAAGCCGGGAGAACGTTCAGATGAGGGAAAGAGATCATAAATACTTATATATATATAAAACTATATTTTGCCCGCGGCTTCGCCCGCGTGAATTTCTCTGCAGAAGCGGGACAGACACGATTTTCATACAAACTTTCACCCCCCCCATTATAATCATTTGGGGGTCGATTTTTGAAAATTCTTCTTTTCTACGTTCTTTAACTACATGCGTACGAAATTTCATCAAAATTGGTCCAGCGGTCTAGCCGTGAAAGCGGAATAAACTTTGGCATTTTTAATATTAGTATGGACAGTTTGGATTCTCCCTTATATGACTGACAGGCAACAGACAACCGAAAAGTTGTATATCCTTTCAAATTTATAAGAATTGTATAAATCTGATACAATTATGTATATTTTTCACTCTGTAAGAAGTTTAAAGTAAGTTCTTATAAGAAGTGTAAAGTAGGGTGATATTACCTAGACATCGTGAGGAAAATATGCAAACACATGCAAATAAATTTTATATCATTTGGCAGGTCACAAAAAGAAATGCTACATACATACATCACAACACCTATTACATAATCTTTAAATAAATATGATGAAGAATCATCCAAAAATAAGCCAAAAAAGATAAAATCTTCAACATTACGTGAAAGCGAGTGCATATAACATTATACCTTTGTATAGAACAAAAATTACATGTAAAAAAAAATATATGCAAGATTGAAATCTTTTGATGAAATATATAGTATGGAACTCATTTACTTTACGCTCGTTGGCTTTCGAAACTATGTCAGTTTCGTACGGTTTCGACCCAATAACACCACTACGGTTGGTTACTTTCTATGGTGTTTAACACTGTGTGGGTTAAATAGTACCTTTATGAGCCCAAATAATCGGCATGTCAACGTCAACTTTCTACTATTTTTCCTTTAACTTTCTATTGGTTTTGTTATTATTTTCGACTAAATTTATTGTACTGGCCATCAACAATGTATTAGTATAAATTAGAAGAAGTAAGTTAGAGATGGGTGTTCGATGTTCAAATATTTTTTGACATTGACAGATGATTTTCCCCGCGTGTGTGATGAATATTTTTTATACATTGTCTGTTTAAGTGCCTTATTGGTGGTCACTTTCCTACGTTACTACACTTTTCCATATGATGGCATGGCGATTTTGCAGCACCACGCTAACCATATCGTTGGCAATTTGCTGCCAACCAAGAATTATTCAAAATCGTTCTTTTATCTTCATTGTAGTTTACTCTGGTTATGATTCTTGAAAAAAGGTATCAATGTACATCTAATAGTCTTTATAATCTGGGATTGTACAACAGCATTCCTAAAGAGGGTTGACGTCAGACGGGCCAGTTTAAAAATCATTGCGGATTCTGTTTTTCAGGCGTCATAGCCTGGAATGCAATCGATAACATGCGGAGATGAGATAGAAAGAGTCTGCAAGTATTTTAATGAGCAAATAAAGTAGTGAGTTTTGAATGTACGTATTGATTGGATTGTGAATCTAGAACGAAGTATAGATTATGGTTCATTGCTCCAACGTGCTTATTAGTTCACTGGTCACTCAGTACTAATCTACTGGTTACGTACAGTTACCTCATGATTACTACTTACGTAATCCCGGTTATTGAACCCATTTAACCTTGACTGTTGGTTTCCAGAGAAACAATGGTTTCGTAACACTTGCATCACGATGTACATTAACACCCATTGTGGGCGGAGTGTTGGGTGAATAATGATTTAGTTGGTGAAATCGATGGTGTTTTGTATGCGATTAGTTTGTTAGCTTGTTGTGGATTTAGCCCATGGTCAGTGGTGGGCAACGAACGTGTCTAAGGTCGGTATTACACTTATTCAATTCTATCGTGAGGTTCATTCTGCTATGTGCTACTGGTGGGAATTGGTCAACTCGCTTATTATATAAATAGTTTATTCGGTCAATCATATTTAATAACGTTTACAAGCTTTTATTTAGTTTCACCTGTCGCGTTGTCTGTCTGTAATCAAATCTTGCAAGTTGGATTTCTCTTACTTCCAATTGTCCTACAGAGTTAAAATTTCCCACGTCGCTTCAATTTCTGTGACAATGCATTATAATGACATGACAAGCGTGAACTGATAATGCACTCATGATCAGCTCCCATCGAGGGAACTCCTCGACGATTTACAGCACGGACATGGGTTTTTTGTCACGCGTTAAATGTCCCAATACCTCTCAGATGACAATAAGCCTTAGATATAGATAATGATAGCTTGTGGTAAAAATTATATCTTTGTAAAATACTTGTTCATGTTAGCATTCGATCACCATCATTTTAGACCATGTACCTTGTTTGTTTTTTGAAAATATACATATACAAGGCAATAACGATAAGTCCAGGTACACAAAATTCTAGTAGTTTGTAGCTCTTAGAAATATTACCATGATATAATTACTATGTAGCGCGGTGAAGAAATGTCGAAAATATCATGCCAACTTTATTAATGATTACACTTTAAGTATCAAGCATACACACACACACACATACCTGAAAGCGACATAAAATTATAGATAGACCAAATAAAAACCTAGTTTGGAAAATCACCATTCCATTATAATTAAATATGATGATCACAACGAGTGTCCAACTTAATTAGCCGAAACATTAGCTCAGACAATGACACAACGCGGTTTCCCATGACCTTCCAAGCATAATCAATTTAAACTGGTGCGGCCACTTTCACCGGCCGTGATCGTGACACTGATAATGGTCATTTAGCTGTTGGGAAACACTCGCTGATCTGACCTTTCAGCCTGGAACTTGACCAATGCTGCGCTATGCTATGCTAACTGATGCTAAGGTACGAACGTCTAATAATAGGCTATTGCCAAGGCCAGAGAATTGTAAAAAATATGTATAATCTAGATAAAATAGATATATTTAGAATCATTATGATAATTCATAGACTTTAACAATGCAGCTGGATCTAAATACGAAGATTTAAAGTTGGTTGGAAAATCCATTTTCAAAAAGTATGAAATTATAAAAACAAATTTAACCATCATAAATAACAAAAAAATTGTAACAACTTTTATTAAGAAATGATCACCATAAACGTAATATTTAATGTAGCTGTCGAACAAACATATCTTTCTTCGCGAACATTTTCGCACGTTGTGTCGTCGCACGGGTCATTTAGTATGGAGCGTTTGGACGAGTCCAAAAATGTTTAATTTTATTTTTGTCATATCTTTGAAACAATTATCATTATCACAGTATTTTTTACACTGGCCCGAATAGAAAGGAGCGTGGGAAACTTCCGCGTGATTCCAGAAAATTTTCATCTCATTATTATTTTCAAAAGTAATTAGTTTGTCACAAATTGCAGTAGTTAATATCACAAATTGCAAGTGGTAAACATAGAAACAAAAGGCGAATTTCTATTGGTTGCTTGAACCTGAAAATTCGCTTCGTACAACACAGCCTCGGTTGAGTCCGTCTCTAAGGCGCCGGTATAACATATGTTATACCAAAATAATATTCAAAGTGTGAATATTTCAACTTAAACTATATATCCTGTTATTTAGATTATTTTGAAGACAGTATAAACCCAGGTTTCTAATGAAAGAATAGAAAATTATCCAAAATTTTCACCCACTAAAAGTACTTACATACTGTTATTACATGTCATTATACAAAACATTTTTACATTTATCTTAGTGGTCCAGCTTGCGTCTACTCAAAGCTAAACATATTGTTCAAACATTTTTCCCACTTTCTTTGAACATTAATCATGGCACACTAAAGATATCGCTTTTGGCGCAAGAAAATCACGGATCTAGGTCTCGAACGACCATGTAACATAATGGTCAGTCTGTGTAGTGAAAATGTACACGGAGTACGTCAAGTTTATTGCAAACCCGGCTTTACTACCGCTACATACGGTCCATGTGTGGCGATTCGACTTGAACGAGACTGTAAGTGTCGATTATCCTAGATTTCTAAACGGGGAAATTATTTCGAGGTCTGTTCTGAAACTTATTCTATACTAGGTTTATTTCGTGCATATTATATATCTATATATACATATAATAAAACTACAAGTATGAAAAGTATAATAGTTTGTCTGTACATAGGAGATATTAATGAAAAATAATTATCGGGGATTTTTAGACTAATAGAAGCCAAAACAATATTTTATTAGAATTTTTGTCCGTATGTTTGTTTTTTTACGTATCATGCAAATTCTACTGGATGGAATTGGATGCGGTTTTCACATTTGTATAGCAGATAATCTAGTTTAAAATCTGGTATAGGTTACTTCGCGATATGTTACTTAGAACCCGAGATATGGACAATAATAATTGAGGTAAGGTAAGGTATATCCACTTTATATCCATGTGAAAGAATCCTATTTTATGATCACGATATCGTAACTCGGACACAGACATAACTATTTGTTTTAATATCAGAGATTACTATTAAAAATAGAAAGTACTAATTTCTTATTTCCTAGAGCCGAGAAATTGCATTCGAGAATCCAACTGAATGTTTGAAAGTGTGATTTATTGCAGAGAGCTTCGGCGAGCTTCCTTATTATTCTTGCTGATTGGTCGAAAGCTGCAGCCACTGTGCAAGTTAATTAGCAAGCGCTATGATGAGAAATACTGTTACGGGCTTATTTTAAAAAATCGAATTTTAGTCACTATTAATTTTGACGTTGTTTCAAATTAAATAATTTTATTGCAGGTAAGGTTATCTATACTCTATACTATTATTACAAAAAGGTAAGCGTTTGTGAGTTTATATGTTTGCGGCGGGTAATCTCCGAAAATACAAAACCGATTTCAAAAATTATTTCACCATTAGAAAGGTACATTAACCAGGATTGCTATGGGCTATATTTTATCTCAAAATTCCCAGGGGAGTGAAGCCCCGGGCAATATCTAGTTTAGTATAAAAAAAAGTCTTCCTGTGCGTGTGTTGCCAAGCTTTCTTCTTATAAAGATTTTTAGAATCGCCATTATATTCTATTCTTTTATCTTTTTGTAAATATCTTAAAATGTAAAAACATCGACTACGAGAGTAAATATCTCTTCATAGTCGTATTTCCTCATGGCTGAGGTTCCTGGTCATTACGTGGAATGAAACACAGAACAACTTTCTTGGCACTATTGTCGTTACCATTCCTAAATAACCAGTGTGCAGGTTTCCTTACTATGTTTTCCTTCACCGGAAGCAAGTGGTGGTCGACGAAATCTACTATACATGAGTCAGATTGGTATACAAACTCATGTGGCACGAGTAGGATTCGAACCTGGGACCCTTTGATCCACAGACAGGCGTCTTAACCATTACACCACCACCGCTTCAGTACATACCGAGTAAATATGGTGCAGGTAAATAATGTATAAGCTAGTTTAATATTCCAAGCAGTTTGCCTTGCGCCCACTGCGTGAAAATCAACTGGAGCTACAGTATTTACCATTAAGCCAGCTTATATATCAAAGCTAGTTATGACTAGCTTTTATCCGCGGCTTCGTCTGAGTGAATTTTCCACGGGAACCTTTATTTTTCCATCGTTCTCCATATTTCAAACACGTGTGAAAAACGTGTGCAAAATATCAAGATGACTAGCTGCGCTCTGTTGCTTCGCCCCCGTGGAAATTTTGGGATAGAAATTACCCTATGTGTTATTTCAGGTTATATTCTATCTGTGTACCAAATTTGATAACAATCCGTCCAGTAGATTTTGCGTGAAAGAGTAACAAACATACACAAATACACTCTCACAAACTGTCGCATTTATAATATTTGTAGGATGGGATGTACGAGTACTTACGATAGATATCGCTATGGAGAAACCTCACATACCTGTGAAAAGAAAATTATCATTTATTGCCTTATATAATGTAGTTGACTGAAAGCATTTTTTAAAAGCTAGTATATTGAACTTATAAGTGACTTATAGTTAGTTTAGTTTTGGTATTCGAGGTGGGATTTTTGATTAATTTTTATTTAATTTGAAGTTTATTTTAATTAAATTTGATTGAACTATAATGTGAAATAAAACAATACCATAACTAGTTACCACTATGATGTCGGAAGTAGTAAAAGTCATGTCAGATGGCTTTAGGCGACTTTAGCCGTGACATATTCGATAAGACATAAGAATGCTATCCCAAATATTCAAATCCCAACTAATATTGCAAATACGAAAGTAAGTTTGTTTGTTATATCTTAACGCATTATTTACTAGACCGATTGTTATGAAATTACCTGTTAGTAATCTGGAACCTTTTTATCCCGAAATTCCCACTGGAGCGAAGCCCTGGGGCACAGCTAGTGACAAAATAACGAATCAATGATAACGAATGTGGGTGAAAACGTGTCCTTGTAACATATTCAAAGCCACAGATTGCATAGTGTTCGTTTGTCTGTGTGTAGAATAGCAAATGTTATTATTCTAATTCAAGCTGGCTTTCAATGGCAAGATTTACATCATAAGCACAATGTAATGTTTCGTAATGTAATTTATGTGTTTACATCTCAACTAATATTATAAATTTAAGTACCTATACTCTATTAAACATGGATTGATACAAAAAGTAAACAAAACAAAAAAAAAGACGAGAAATAAGCCAAAAGAATTAACTAAGCGACATTACTCTATAAAACAAAATCTAAAAATTTATTTATTTATTTATTTCATCATCTTTCTACTACCATTACAGTTACAAACTATTGTGACAGTGCAGCTTAAATATTACGTCCTGTAACATATTATATACAAGCTTACTCGTGTGAAGTCACTCAGTGTGCAAGCAAATAAATCGATCTCGAAAATGTAACTTTAATCGAAAATAAGAACAAAATTAACAATGAAATAAACTTTTTTTTTTTGTTCAAGGTTTGTCTACCTTTTGTCTCAGTCCAAGATAAATAAATATATATATATAGCCCCAAAGTAAGTTCGAGAATTGTGTTATGGGATATTTTATAACAAATACATATATAGATAAACATCCAAGACCCGGGCCAATCAGAAAAAGATCATTTTCCATCATGAACCGACCGGGGATCGAACCCGGGACCTCTCGGTTCAGAGGCAAGCACTTTACAGCATACATTTAGTTTGATGTATGAAGAAGGTCATAGGGTACCTTTCATCTCGGAAAAAAAATGTCCTCCGTGGAAAATTCACAAGTTCTCTATATAATTTGTCTAACAAATAATCTTGTTCAAAATTTATCAGCATAATTAGCAACTCATCATTGTGAATTAAATTATTTTTAATTAAGCTCTTGCAGGTGCTTTCAAAGCTTGCACGTGGGCGCTTTAGAACAGCCTTGTTGATATAAATAGTGGGCGGTACGTGGGATTGTAATTATTTGTATATTATCTACTATCTTTTGTTTGTCTGATTGAACTCGAAAACTATAGAGTGGAATTTCGCAGAGGCAAACGGCAGTGTTGCATAAGACTAATGATTTAATCACGTGGGTGAAGTCGCGGGCAAAACCTTACAGCTAACTCGTGAAGTTTTAAGTTCAACTTATGATTTTATTTTATTTGTTTCCTTTTAATATTTGTTTCGTAGACAAAAATCAGAACAAAAAATAATTGTAATCAATTTTAAAATATATTTAAAATTATCATCATCATCTGCAGCCCTCCGTGACCCACTGCTGGGTATAGGCCTCCTTCCGTCTCCGCCTGGGCCATCCTTATCCAGTTGCCAGCAATTTCCTTTACATCGTCGACCCATCTAGATAATATATCTAAAATTGATTACAATATTTTTTGTTCAAATGCGAAATCCATGCGAAGTAGGAAAGACGGCCCTGGGCTCCAACACTCTATGGCGGGAGAAACCGCGAAAAATGCTCAGATGAGAAAGAGAGAGCTGTAATTTTGCACGTCTGCTTGTAAACTGAATGTTTGTATATTTTGATGCACCATCTTTTGAACCGTTCTGAGAAATAAATACAACTAATTACATTAATAAATTCTACCATAGTGTGTTGGTCGTCTAACTTGACGAATATTTATCTATTCCAACATTCACAATTCTTTTGGAATGTTCACTAAATCCCAAGTATAATTTCATAGAATTTCAACAAGAGGGCCCTCAGACCACACGCACGTACTTCTATAGTATAGTAAAAGTACTTTATGGTAGATTTAGAGTAACGCATATATCTGTAATCTGCTACTCGAAAACGATACAATCAAAAATTAAAACAATGTATTTATTATAAAAGAACACGTTCATACCCGTCACATACTGTATCGTCGCAGCTGTATGAGAAAACAAAATGTATGTGTTTCTTGTAAAAGACATCAACGAGACTTCATTATTCATAGTCGTATACCTCATGGCTGAGGGGCGTGGTCATTACGTGGAATGAAACACACACAACAACTTTCTTGGCATTATTAATGGAGTCGTTTGCCATTGCCATCTCCATTTCACACACAAGTTAATAATCAGCCAGTGTGCAGGTTTCCTCACGATGTTTTCCTTCACCGGAAGCAAGTAGTGGACGTTGAAAACTATACACGAGACAGATTGGTATACAAACTCATGTGGCACGAGTAGGATTCGAACCTGGGACCTTTCAATCCACAGGCGGGCGTCTCAACCATTAATTACACCACCACCGCTTCTATACGAGACTCTATAGCACAGTTTGAAAAGAATGTAAAGAATTTTTTTTCGTAAAGAATTTTTAACCAACTTCTTTCATGATTACTCTTTGATAATGATTACGACTGAATGATTGATGACGATTATGGCCCGGGTGCCAAGTCAAATCTTTATGCCCAACTAATCAAATCGTAATCGTCCTCGACAGTGACAGGTAGTACATGCTTTACTTTTTCTTTTCATGATTTTGAGATTCGTGGAAGACGGTTAATTTTTTTTTTCGTAAAAGAAAAATATTTGTGAGTTATTTAGAAATCTGTATTAAAATTAATTGTATAACATTGCCATTTTCTGGACCTAATACTTATCTATATTTTAAATTTCTGTACACATCAACAAATCAGATTTATAATAATAATAATTTTAATGTAATAATGCAATGCAAAAAATAATAAAATATTTTGTTTATGTGTTCATAAAAATAAATACCAACTATCGATGTAATTTTCAACTTCAAATTGGAAACGGATTGGCATTTCCAAGTAATCAATGCATTATTTACAGGAAATATAACGATTATAATATAATTATATAAATTAATTATTATAATAATTTCCGCAATTATATATGGTCCACTTAAACTACGGAAAGTGCGGAAGCGTGACCTGAGATAATGATTATATAATTATTGTTCTATTAATTTATTATTCAACAAGTTCAGGTTGCATCACGATTATTAGATTGAATGCACCGGTATTCCATATTTTGATAGATAAATAGATAAGGGGCCAGCGTAAAAAACGTTATAATTTTGACGATTCGGCTGTGATTTTACAACCGCCGCCCGCCTGACGTAAAATTGGGAATGCTATTGTTGCCTTTCAGCGGCCAAATCAAATCAAATCAAATCAAATCATTTATTCAGAAATTAGGCCTTCACAGGCACTTTTTCACGTCATAATCTAAATTAAATGATATTTACCAAAGCTACAAACTACTAGCATTTCGGAACGACCACTGCTGAGAAGAAATGCCGAAAGAAACTCATTCAAACAGTGTTGGTCCCTATTATGCCAGAAGGGCTTACCATTTTTTATATATAAATGTATGTATAATTTTTTATCAGTAATATAACATTAAGTACATAATAGTTTGTGTGTCCCTTAGTCGCCTCGTACGACATCCACGATTGATTGAGCACAACACAATTTTAATTCAATTTTGTAAAGACAAACATACAAACACGTTTGACATAATGCTAGTGCAGATAAACATCAAGGTTGTACACCCCATCAAAAAGCTTCCATTGTATAAATAAATAAATAAATATATTAGGACAAATCACACAGATTGAGCTAGCCCCAAAGTAAGTTCGAGACTTGTGTTATGGGATACTAACTCAACGATACTATATTTTATAATAAATACATATATAGATAAACATCCAAGACCCGTATCAATCAGAAAATGATCATTTTCCATCATGACCCGACCGGGGATCGAACCCGGGACCTCTTGGTTCAGTGGCAAGAACTTTACCACTGCGCCACCGAGGTCGTCATTGTATCATTGTATGTAGATCAAAACGCTTGAAGGATAGCTTGCGTTGCAATATGTACCATGCACACCACATGGCGCTCAACAAATACATGGCAATTTCGTCTTTATCACCGTTACATAAAAGTCAGTGTAGGATTACTTGTTTTGCGATCTGTACATACTCTACTCCTATTCAAGAGTATTATTTTGGCAACAATGATGATCGTAGCCAAAACATTGTACCAATTAAGTACAATGTTTTTGGTCTGACAAGTTGCCTTAAAAGGACCACCGTGCTGAGTGGAAAATTTTCAAAAATTTAGGTGGGTTGATAGGCTGTAAACCTGATATATATTCTATTACATAATAAACACTATTATGGTTTTAAAAAAGTTAAAGGATCCAGTTTAATACTGATTGAATTAATGTAGACATTAAGTCTATTTGGCCTTATATATAAGTATACTAGCCGCGCCCCGGGGTTTCGCTCCCGTGGGAATTTCGGGATAAAAAGTACCCTATATGTTATTCCAGGATATTGTTGGGCTACCAAAGTGCAGGACGAAAAGAGACTTTCACTTTACCGAAATACGGATGTTATGCTGGATGTGCGGGCTACAAGAATGGACAGGGTAAGGAATATTTATATCTGAGCAAGTTTGAACGTTGCGCCTATAAATGATAAAATTAGAGGTAAAAGACTCGGTTGGTTTGGACACGTGATGAGGAGAGAAGATAATCATTTACTGAGGAAAGCTTTAAGTAGGAAGGTACATGGATATAGCGGACGAGGAAGGCCTAGGAAGAGATGGATGGATTGTGTCAGGGAGGATGTGAGGTTGCTGGGGGTGGATCCAGATTTAGCAAAAGATAGAGAATTGTGGAGGGAACAGACATTTTGCGCCGACCCCAGATGATGGGAAAAGGTAAGGCAAATGATGATGTTATTCCAGGATATATTCTACTCGTGTACCAAATTTCATAACAATTTCGTGAGGCGTTTTCGGAAATAATTTTCTTCATGTATATAACAAGGACATAAAGGAATTTAGCAGCTCTTAAATCTGTTTCTCAACATCTCGGTATCCAATTAGATTGCACCACGGATGTCTGTCCGTCTGTCCCTATTTACGGAGTTACCATTACATTTCCTAACTAGGATCGTGGTTTCGTTTGTGAATACTACAGTTGTAAAGATGGTCTAAATTGTATGTCTTTTGAAATCGAATCGGTTTGAGAGATTAACAACTAGATTAGTAGTACGTTGGTATATGAGGACAGCTATATAATAGGTAAACAGGTGCGGTAAATAAATCACTACTTTATTTACTCATGTCATTACATAGTCACACTCATTTCTTCACATGTATCAATCGACTACATTATTGTAATAGTGAGATACATTATTGTAATAGCCAGTAGTTTGTAGCTTGTGAGAAATAACTATAAATATAAAGATTGACGAGAAAAAGTGCCTGTGAAGGTCTAATTTCTGAATAAATGATTTGAATTTGAATTTGAATTTGAATTTGAGAGAAACCTTCTATTGACCTTATTATTGAATAATAATTTGTATTGTATCCTTTTGTAAACACTATTGGTGTCTTTAATAAATAAATTAAAATAAACAGCGATGAAAAACCGGTGGCAGCGTCGTGGATCGGGTCAGGAGGTTCCCTCTATTGTGGTTGGTTGAGCTTCGTGATGGCTGATTCACGTGTCAACTCGTGAACGGGTGCTGCCGGAGGGAACAGATTAGCTCGCCTATATATATATATATATATATCTCCAGCTGACCTGTTCCCTCCGGCAGCACCCGTTCATGAGTTCAGCACTTGATTACAATCATAATATGTGTCAGTATACCTTTTGACCATGTACTTTTATTGTGTACTTACATTGTTATATTACTCATTAAAAATTATACATAAATTTATATTTGAAAAATGGTAAGCCCTTCTGGCATAATAGGAACCAATACTGTTTGGATGAGTTTCTTTCGGCATTTCTTCTCAGCAGTAGTCGTTCCGAAATGCTAGTAGTTTGTAGCTTTGGTAAATATAATTTAATTTAGAATATGACATGAAAAAGTGCCTGTGAAGGCCTAATTTCTGAATAAATGATTTGATTTTGATTTTGCAATGTGCACTGAACCACCAAATTGATCTACGGTAGTGTGAAGCATAGTCACGATACGAGGCATCATTATTTAAACGGAACTAAAAATACTGGAAAGTTCTTCACACCTCCTTAATAACTATAGTGGTAACAGTTGAGTAAGCTTAACCAAAACCGACGTTACGACACCGTTACAGGTTATAATTTTTCTTTTTTTGTTTTTTTTTTGTTTGACTTTCGCCGAAGACCAGTCGGACCACTTTCCTCGTTACGTGTTGACGCGCCGGTTTACGTTATCTTTTGTTTTTGATAGTCATATTGTTTATTGGATTACGCAAACGCGTAAACTATTGTGTTAGTAGAATCGTAATGGAAAAACGCGAAAATATGCATGTTTTTATCGAAGGAAAATTAATTACGAATGGTATTTCAAACATAGTCAGAATGGCAATGGCAAACCACTCCATTAATAGTGCCAAGAAAGTTGATGTGTGTGTTTCATTCCACGTAATGACCACAACCTTCCAAGATTCAAGTCAATCTGAAAAGTTCACTTTCCATCTTGACAGAGGTCGTATAGAACCAGACACTCTGCTTCCGAGTTGTTCATCCGTACCCTACTTTTATTCAGTCAATGACGCAATCCGAAAATTCGAGCATTTTATCTAATAGTTTTTTCTCACCATTGACTGCAATATATATAACTCAATGGGAATTAGTGCAATAACACAAGTATTATGTGGTCAAAACACGAAGTACCTATTGTATACAACCGGCATTTTGTAACGCAACATTTTGCGATAGTTATTCGTTAATAAAGTTGATAATTAAGTTAATTAAGTTGATTTAATTAAAATTGTTGGCTTTGAAAGTGATACAACGCAAAGTTTAATGTACTGTTATGAAATGTGACAAATTACGTATGAATAGATGAGATTGTTTTGGTGCGGCGTGTGGTTCCGCCCTAGAATAGGACCAGTACATCTTCCCGTGGATGTCTAAGACTGAGGGACACAGTCTAGGCAGCTGACAGGCAATAATAGTGTTCCCGTTAAGGGTTGACGCCAGGCGGACGGTTGAAAAATTCTAATCGGATCTTCAAAATTTTAAGGATCTTTTACGCTGACCCTGTCACATGAGTAACTTCAATGCTGATTTTCATAGGACCTACCGCGAATGAGTTTTTGGTGATATTAAACCTTGTTTTTCTAGCTGTTGAAATCCCACTGCTGGGCAAAACCCTTCTCCGAGTTCTTCCGCACATTCCTATCTTTATTTGGGACATGAAAATGTTTTGCTTTGTTGGTCTATATGAATTCGAAACATACATTTTTAGGGTTCCTCACCTAAAAAGGTAGAAACTTTAACCCACTCCGTTGTCCGTCTATTAGGATCCTTTTTCTCAGGAACACTTAGGTATAAAGTTATTACTGAACAAGCAAATAGGTATGCGACCCACCTGATGGGACGTGAAGTGGTCACCACAACCCTAACCAATATTTTAAGCAAGGTTATCCATCTTCTGGTTAATGATCTACCCCTACAACTTTCCACTATCTAAATCAATTCTCTCTTTGGACAGCATATGTAACTTTAAATTACTAAACTAATTGCAAAGAAAGTTAATGTTTCATTCCACATAATGAGCACGACCCTCATTTATGAGAAATACCGACTACGTAAATTTATTGACACAAACATACATTCGAAGAAAATACATATTGGAGAAACTAATCACATAAATATAAATAATAAATAAATATATCACAAATCACACAGATTGAGCTAGCCCCAAAGTAAGTGCGAGACTTGTGTTACGGGATACTAACTCAACGATACCATATTTTATAACAAATACATATATAGATAAACATTCAAGACCCGGGCTAATCAGAAAAAGATCATTTTCAATCATGACCCGACCGGGAATCGAACCCGGTATCTCTCGGTTCAGAGGCAAGCACTTTACCACTGCGCCACCGAGGTCGTCATACTTTAATTGATACAGTTGACGACACATAAGACAAACTCACTATAAATTCGTATCAATTAACATGGCATAGTTGGTTCCTGACCTGGAACGGATCACTCCACATCTTTCCGTTGTTGTTGTACAGTCTTGACAGCTGAGAGGTAGAAATTGCAAGGAGGGTTGACGTCAGGTAGACGTTTTTTTTCATTAATTTTTCATATATTTAATATATGTTTGACATGTATGACAATAATTTTCGGTATTGCCGTAAAATTTGGAACACGCATAAATTTCGGATTTATGTAGAATCAAAATTACATTCGTGAACAGTATATAAAATAAAATAAAAAATATTTCTTTATAATGAGTGAATTTCACAGTGATAGCGTACAAACAATTCAATTGATCGATAATTATATAACAATTTGCATATATTCTCAGACGTAAAGAATTATTTTATGTGTGAGAATGCACGTTTCACGATAATATTAATCGTAAAATCTCAATCAGTATGAAGTGCCTTTCTGGTTGTAATGTCTCATTACATCTTAATTATCAGACCCCTCTTTAATCCACGCGTTCAAATTCAAATTTGAAAATTGTTTATTTAATTTAGGATGATAAAATATAATTGGTAAAAATGCAGAGGAATTAATTCTGGAAGCATTATCTAACAGTCAACATAGTGTTATAGTCAGCTAAAGATGTAGTCTTACATTCGAAGAAATTAATATAAATTGATCGAAAATGATCCGTTGTTGCACCGAATTGCATGGCGGCGCGGGCGCAGTGAAAACGGCTATGCTCTAGATGCGGCGTCCCGCGGAAAGCCGCTGGTCGATGTACTCAAGAGGAATGCGCGCGTTTCCATTCGCACACGTCGTTTGTGATCATTACTTTGCCATCTGCCACTAAATATTTCGAGCGGAGGAAAAAATTACAGGGAAACCTGCACACTAGCTGCTCAATTGCAGTAGACATAAAAGTCATATCAGATGTCTTTAGGCTATTTTAATGAAATACCACTGTTATGGTAAACAACAATCTCAGAAAAGAAAGATTTGTGATTGAAGCGTCAGTCGTCACTGTTATTGAGAGGAAATAGTCGCGTGTATTATTTTCAATTTCTTGATGATTTATAAGCGTATTAAGAGTATTTAGACATCGTAATTTATTTAATTTGAGACACGAAAAGCCAGGAAAAAATCTATTTTAGTTCTAATCTTCATAAAAAGTACAATTTATTGTCGTAACGTAAATTTACATTAATTAGTTGGAATAGGTGAGATGATGACAAATGAAGATAAAGAAAAATGAGGCATTTATATGCTGAGATAATGAAATAATGATTTGTGACTGAATACGAATAATGTAAATACATGTGTCAATAAATCATATTAAAACTGAGCCTCCGTTGCACCAGTGAACTTTGCGTTATTGTGCGCAGGTTAAAGTTTACATCAAAATTGACTTGTGTAATTCTGATAATGTGTTGTTTGGAACGGAGGGTCTATATTTTAAATTAGCGTTTTTCTTCTATTTTCATATAAGAAACCTACCTACTAAGAAAACCGCGAGCGGAGAGTGTTACAAATTACTTGCAAATATTATGCCGGCTACAAACTATCGCGGAATAGTTCGCCAAACTTTGACGGACTCGGCATATATTGCTGATTTTTGCATTACATTGCGGTAAATAAAAACATTCATAGAAACTGAGCAATGTTCACGCATTCGCGTCGACGTTCGACGATAGCGCGGAGCCGGCATTACGTATCGACCAGCAAGAACGTGACGTATGTCAGTGGACACTGTTACCCCAGTGATCTAAATCGCTAGCGAGTGTATCGCACGCGATATTAACATATTGTTTATAACTTGTAGACGGACCTGTTATGGAATTCGGTTGGGAAATACTTGTATAACGCTGTTGTCAGTTGTAATGTGACTTTTGCACGCCTAAAGTTTGAAATTGGAACCCCTCTTATTAATTAAAAAGTTACGGTCTTTATGTTTTGTCAATGTCTATTGTAAAGTGAGATAGTGACGAAACATTTTTAGCTTAGAGTATGCTATAACTTTTTTATTAATAGAAAATAAAGACAATTGAACAACAATAGAATCGCAGTCCGATCGGGGCGCGCGGGTATTGAAGGGTCAATACTTTATTACCAATATTAGAAATATAGCAGCACAATATAACCAAAAGTTGCGAAACTCGAAAGCCACCATCGAGTTTTGCAACATTTGGCTCTGTCTACCCCGTAGGCGATATAAACGTGATATTGTATCTCTGTTTTATAAACGACCCGTTAGGCGATTCGTCCTATTAATTTTTGTCCTATAAGAACATTTTCAGAAAATTCAAAATGTTTTGATATTGTTATTTGTAGTCCTGTCCTTTTGTTAGGCTTTCATGAGATAACTTATGCCGGTTTTTATGAAATTATTTGTTTGTTTAAAAAAATTACTTATTGACGCTAAATCAAGGTTTTTTTCAAGTATCTATAAGCGGCGGCGTATAGCAACTGATAAATGTAAAGTCACATGTCTGAATTTCCATTTTGGACTCGACTACCTTTTCACTGATATCTGAATATTCTATAATCACATTAGCAGCTTTCTAGCGAAAGGTGTGTCGGTGACATGAAGAGTCACCTGGTCTTTGTGGCGGTGTTTTTACATATGTCATTTTTAGACACGTAACTAAGGTTTGAATAAACGGTAGGGATCAAAAAAAAATATAGCAAAATATGTACCTACATTTTTTGGTCACAAAAAACAATCAGCTCAACGTAGGAGAGACGAAATTTTATTTTCTTATTTCAATATATTTTTTGGCAATTGTAAAAAACACTCTATGTATAAATAGAACTTCCATGATTTACAGAAAATAAAGGTTGGTGCAGCACTGTGCCGCTTCATCTTCACTGCTCTTGGGAAGACAGCAGTAGACTTAAAGTGAATAATTTTGACGTGAACAAATATTTATTGCATTCGATATTGATACAATTCAACTACGTCTAAGGACGCTTTTGCATCAAAACCTTGTACAATCGGCCGCATGTCAAGTTACAATGTGAGGGTTTCTATGCAATGGTAATAGAGGTAAATTTGCAATGATTTTGGGTAGTAGTTGATGTCCCGCACTGTCTTTTAGTAAGTTAAACACTATGTTAACATTGGGATAACTGGAAAAGTTATACAACAACAGAACAAGAATCACATCAATGTCGGCTCCTATAAGGTGATTTTCATTAGTTATTAGTATTGAGAGCTTAATATGGTGCTTTTAGAAAGTTCGATGGAAACTTTACGACTTTTATTATAGCTTTGTATAATATAAATGGCGTTATACATGAGTGATAATAGTTATTGTGCCGTAGAAAGTTACGCTTTTGGCAAAAGGTGGTTATATACTATCGTTTTGGTATCTTGGAGATCATTATTATAATATAAAAGCGTCTGTTAATTATTTAACTTCTTCTTCTTCACAGTCGTATAATTTCCTTTTGGCTGAGGATCGTGGTCATTACGTGGAATGAAACACAACAACTTGCTTGGCATTATTAATGAAGTGATTTGCCATTGCCTTGTTCACGATATTTTCCTTCAATACAGCCTGTGGTTGGTGTTGTAATTTTAGATGTCGGCAGTAGATTTATATAATAACTAACTTCGCCCCGAGCTTTGCTCCCGTGGGAATTTCGGAATAAAAGGTACCCTATGTGTTATTCCAGAATATACTCTACCCGTGTACCAAATTTTATAACAATCCGTCCAGTAGATTTTGTATGAAAGAGTAACAAACATACATCGTTATAAATATTCGCATTTGTAATATTAGTAGGATGTAAAAAAATCGTGTTGATATTGCCAAAAAATAAAAAGTGAAAATTCCAAGTATTTCCTGAAACCGTATCATTGCCACTACAGCGTTCACTTTCACCGATTCAAGGGCAGGTTTCCGAGAAAAAGCGAGGCGACACACAGATGACCTGATAAGGAGCGGCCGAGCTCTTACTTCATTTCTTCTTTCATCTGATTATGTGGAACCGGTCAGGTTATGTTCATGTGTTTCGTCTCGATTTCAACTTAATTGTAACATCGATATTTAAGTAAGAATGTAATATATAACTTCTCTAACACGCAAATTTGCACATTTGGTCAAGACCGACCGCTTTTTATGTTAGTTGCAGCTTGTGAAACTGTACATTACTGGTCGATTCTGCTATCGTTAAGTCAGAATCGTTTTTCTATGGTTTTTCAATTGTAGTTCTTATTTACACGCAGCTGAGAGCTACCATTACATTTAAAAACCGTTGATACCGTAGCGGAATCTTCACCAAAGTTCTTGTTGGTGGATTTAAACGTAGTTAAAAAAATATCTTTCATGCAGGAAGCCGTAATTGATAAAAATAAAGTGTATGTGTCGATATGTAAAGACATCAATAATAACTTTTTTATCAAGGGATTTTGGAAATCAAACTTTCGAAATAGCTATTATTTCCGAAGAAATGTTGTTGTTTCCGATGAAAAATTAAAAATGTATGCAACTATTTATTTAATTCGCCGCTCTAAATATTCTGTACATTTAAAATGTGTTAGCGAAAATTTTTGATTAATTAATTCTCTTATTTTAAAGTAATAACCTTTATGCTGAAGTTGGCTGTACTTTTATCCTTTGTCCTATGTGTTTCCCTCCTATGAGAAACCCGAAAGCGAGCTAGACATGGCTGCCTACTTTCGCTGTATCGACATCATCTATCATGAGTGTAAGATTTAATAGCTATTTGACATAGATATTCTATATCAGATATAGATAGTTAATATATAGATATTCTATATATTAGCTATCTATATAATTATTTCTCTATTGGTATAGATAGCTAAAATATACGTTATAAATGCAATAAACAAGAAGAATGGAGCTTTAATTGGATATGCATCAGCTATTTCTGATTAGCCAGGGTTTACGAGATATGTGATATGAAATCAAGTTTTGATTATAATATAAGTTAATATTTACAAGGCATTATCTTCGTAATGAATAGGTATTTTGAAATTATTGAGCCATATGTTGAAATGCTAAATAAAGTAAAAACGTACAAAATATCATATACTTAACGTGATAAACCACAGAGTTCAACAAAAAAAATAATTAATAAAAAAAAATACCTTTAAAAAGCCGCAGTAAATTCCAATAAAATGTACCACCAGATCGTTCAATCACCAAAAATCCAAATATTAAAACCAAACAAAAAATTAATAACCAAAAACTGACTGAATCACATTTTCCATCGAACAAAAATGGTTCATCATCACAAACAGACAGGTGAACAGGAGGCCAAGTGCGTGCTAACCCGGCGACTTTCGTGTTTCGACTGACTTGGCTCCGGAGAAAGAAACTCAAGACAGCGAAGCCGCGACAGGGCCGCACTAAGGCTAATATGGTAATTAAATTATGAATCATAATTAATCGGGAATCGATTAAGTTCAGGTTTTTTCAAAGTTCTTGTGGCTATTGACCTATTTATTGAATAATATTTGCGTATGCAATTCGATTTCGGCTTCAAATACTTACATGCTAAAAATATTCTTAGCGTATCAGCTTTGCTACATTTGACAATATTAATTGAATTTTATTATATTTTAAAAATTTATTAAAATATTAACTTTTATTCGAATGCATTTATAGCTATATATGTATATCTCCACTCATTTTTTACTTATTTATTTCATTTCAAACGTTTATTATAGGATTATATCTAAGTTACACTATCAAACATCGAATTAAAACAGGGCAAGGGATTATTAATAGTTAGCTATGAATGTGTAACGAGATGTGTTGAAAATAGGATGCATTGCAAAATACATCGGACGTTAAGAGGATGTTTCACTGAACTAATTATTATACTGGAATGCTATTAGGTGGAGTTGCGATAATCATATACTTTGTAACATTCAGCGGTAATTGTTGATGGAATTAACAGGTGTTGATGTTTTAATTCGGGAAATTGCGATGCTAATAGCAATAACTATCTAATGACAGTGTATGACTATTCGTATTATGCTAACAATTATATAAATGTATGTTTGTCTTTCTTTCACGTCAAAGATTGAGCTTTGTATTTTTGCCGATGCGAATGTAGCCTTTTTTAGTTTTATCCTGAATACCAGTAGACACAAACTTTTTTCGAGGTATCGTGTCCTAACGACACCTTTTCGTAGTAATTTATGTATGTAATTTTCTGATTGGTCCAACAGTTTGTGCAAAAAAATTGAAGTAAAGAACCATATTATAATGTTGTGCTCAACATAAATAAAAAAAACGTCCATATATTTTTTGTGTTTCGGAGTCCGTCTCTGCATCGAGCGTCGATCCGATAGTTTTTTTTAACCATATTTATACATATATCCCACAAAATTAACCTTTTTTCCGTTTCCTTTTGAGACCAACCGCCTGACAGATTGATGTAGATTAGATTACCTTTAGGGCTGTGGGGAGCTATGGTAATGTACATTTTATTACTATGATGAAAAAAATTTGATTAACAAAATGTACATTGGTTACTGCATTAGGAAACACAAAAGTAAATGTTAATGTAATTCAAATTCAAAATTCTTTATTCAATTTAGGATGATATACATCACTTATTGACGTCAAAAATTACTTTAACTAAGTCTACTGCCGGCTTCCAAAGCGCAGGTGAAGAAGAAGCGGCGCAACAAACTTCACCGCAGCCTTTTCTCCAAGGACGTCAATTAACAAATATAGGTCTTATACATATATTAAAAATTAGGAGGACGAATTTACAGTTAGTATGTAGATGTGCGCTATGAAATGAGTATTGTATTCTTTCTTATCGAATGTGAATTGCTTATAGAAGTGTCATGCCGGCTCCACACTGACGTCGAACAGTTTGCCAAACATTGGCGGATTCGGTATACATTGCTGGTTTTTCATTGCGGTAAATAAAAACACTCATACTAACTACGCAATGTTCACGCATTCGCGTCGGCGTGTGTCCGAGTTCGGCAACAGTTTGGAGTTGGGATCGGATTTTTTTCAAGATTCCTAAAGGCTTCTGATTCTGACATAACTTTTACGACTTCCTACCGCCATCTAGTGACTAACACACTAAAATTTCAACCTGGCAGTGCTTCATGATTTTTCTCTTCACCGGAAGCTACTGGCAGCCTGTTAAAATAACTGGTCAGCCAGGTAGGTTTCAGGAGAGTCACGAGATTGGAACTCGTGTGATACGAGTAGGTTTTATAAGGATATTTAAAGAACAATCTCTCAAATTATAGGAAATATCAGAAGTAATATGTGGAAATAGACAAAGGTAACTAGGGTAACTATTATGAAAATACTGGATTGCTGCTTTGGAACTCCGTAAGTGGCGGCTGTATTTGTAGTCATTCAAACGCATGGCCAATACATCCTATTGCTATATAAGCTGTAGTGTAGACGTTGAAATAACTGACCAAAATTTGGAAAATAACCGCAGTAATAAAGCGTGTATTTCAACACTTTTATGTGGCGATTTGATCTTTTATGAGTGTGATATTTTAACATTACGAGCTGTCAACAGAGTAATAGATATGTTCTACCACATACTAACAAAACAAGTTCTATTTGATGAAGATTTCGCAAGAAAAAATTCTGTTTATTTTTAGTTGGCTACTACAATAACAATTCAGAAATGGTTTATATTTATACCTATTACCCGTTTGAATTCTGAGAATTATCTGTAAATTCACACGGGTTGAGCGCTAGCCATGAAGAAATATTCCTTGTTTACAATATAGTAAGCTCAATAATACTATATTTCATAATATACAATTCGACCTGGGAAATATCCACGACCCATATATATATACATACATATACGAAAAATATATATCATTTTATTTCTTTAGTTTTGCTTACGAGTTCCACGGAAAAAGCGCCTAAAATTAGGATTCTTCATATAGGGAAAATCATTTCTGCAGAGCGTGCATGAAGAGAGATGTACAGTATGCAACACATCAAGTTCAGTTCAACAGCACATCAAGTTACCCTTTTTTTTTTTTTTTGTTGTGTGTTTTTGTTTGTAGTGTGGGACTCCTGGGCCGCTAGTCGGCCCAGCCTACCCACTAAACCCCTGGGGCGTTTTCACGCTGCCGTTATGGGGGACGTCACGGGGTCGCTAGGCATTCGACCGCGACGCCCCGGCCGGCCTTTCGGCCCCGACCTGGGCGGGCAGCAAGCACAAGTGCTAACCACCCGCCCCTTACGCCACGTGAGCGTGGCGCGGACCATCAAGCCCACTCCGCACACCAGTCAGAAAGCTGACGGGGGGAGCGGGCATCACCGACCGCTGGTCCTGAAGGGACCAGCGATCACAACACACACACAAAATCTTGGGTGCCACAGGGCACCCAAGTCTGCCTCTGTACGGGCGCAAGAGGTGATAGGCAAGTGACACCCACACATTGCACCCGATACAGAGGCAGCCACCCTTCGGCCGCAGAGGACAGGGGGATCGTCGAGAGACATACCGACTCTCCTCTTCCCCTGCGGCCCCACCGCACCGTGTTCAGCGCCACGGCCGCGCTGTGGTTGCGGAGGACAAACCCCCGCGACCCCACCTCTGGTCCCCTCTAGTTTCCACATCCAAAGGCTGGTGGCGGGTCACCAGCCAATGGCAGTACTACTGAGGGGACCGTCCACCAGGCCCAGAGCACCCACCAAAGTCTCTGGGCCTTGGGTTCCTCTTGGTTCACCGGGGTGGCTGGTTGTGTCAGACCAGCCCCCCCGGTTACTAAGCCCCACCATCGCGACAAGATGGGAACCCGTCGGGGGGACATCAAGTTACCCTGCATTAACCTATATGGCGCGGTAATAGCGGCGAGTAGACGCCAATAAGTGATGTATATCATCCTAAATTGAATAAAGAATTTTGAATTTGAATTTTTGTTTGCAATGAATTTGGGTAGGTTGATGTGTTGTTGACTGTACGTCTTTTGTACTAAATAAAAGTATTTTTTTTCTTTAGGAAACGCAGTGAGATTTGTTGGGATCGTGGCAATGAGAAATCTTTAATCTCCGTCTTTAATTAATTCAGTGTTTTCGGCTGTACGTTGTCAGTCAGCCACGGAAGAGAATTTTATATATTATATACATTGATGATAACAATCATATCCAGGTTGACCCGCTTTGTATTAGTCATTACATATATAATAGAAATATATAATTAAACAATTGTTATAGACAATTTATTACTGAATAGTTATTATTCAGAATGAATAGAAATGATTTGTAAAAATATTTTGATTTCATTGAGCGGCTTCCGCCTGTGTGGAATATTGAGCATACGGCTATATGCAAAATATTTTTAAATTGTACGTAGGTATGCTATGTTATGATTGTACAGAAATTGGATAAATGATATTGCTTTAAAATTACAGGTGGCTAATGACACAATATTTTTAAAATTAGTTTGAGTAACTTGATTACATGAAATTATTTGAAGTAAAAGAGGGAATACAGGAATCACATTCACCGAGTCGAAAAGAAGAAGAAGAAAAGATGAAAAATGTATGTTAGCACTCAAATAAATATTCTTCGAAAATAAAAACCCTGATACTGTTTATTTGTCTAATTAGCTTCATTTTTGTCATAATAAAAAAAAATTATCGCATTTTTTCGCATGAAATATTTCCGCACTTTTTTGTAAAGTATCGTGAATCGTAACACGCCTTTTTTCTCATATGGGTATAACTATTACATCGTCTCGAGTGGAGGAATGCGGCGCGTCAATTATGGCCGTTTTCGTCTCAGTGAAATGTTGACACAAGTTTCTCGAGGGGACTGGCGCGTGCGGAAGTTTCCCACTTTTTTGAATATGATATTTAAAAAAAAAATTATGTAAGGCGTTATTGTCAGTTGATTTTCAGATTATACCTAACACAAATTTTCGAAATAAAACATTTATTGAAATTAAAAAAAAAATAAAACTTTAGATTATGATAGTATGAACTAATACATACTTTATTTTGCATTTATTGATACATCAAATGCATTTTCTCCAACTTATATTAATTATTAACATATTTTATTTGAGAAACGTTGAAAAAGGAAGTACTTTTTACACAAAAATAAAATGAAACAAATTCAAACCTATTTTTTACAATATTCACAAATCACCTTTATTATATTACATGATGATGCAAGTGACATACAAACACAAATAGGAACTGCCAATTAGTGCTCTAGAGTTTGACGGTTGTATGGTCGCAAAATGATAGTGCTTATAATATAATATCTAATTACATTATGTGTGTTGTGTAACATTTCTGTAGTGTACTTTGGATATAAAATCGTGAAAAAAATATGTAAACGTCAAGATTAGAAACTAAACTGATCTGCATCTGCAAATTAAACCACCAAGTAAAGTATCATCAAGTAAATTTTAATAAATGGTGTTTTATTTCAGTTCCTAAATTCAACTTGTAACGCGCACTCAAAATTTTAATAACGCTATAAGTAGGTAGATACAATCACTGAGGCGTGACCGCGCTTCCCCTCTCGCCGTGCGCACCCCGCGTGGAATAGAGTTCAGTTGACAACGGCCAGCGACACGCTCTCTTCGCGGTCCGTCTAAATTTGTGAAAATCTAGTATTTCCTTTGTACTAACGTGTTGATGTTCTGTGTCAATATATAAAATTAAACATTTTTATTCATACTTCGCCATTTAATTCAACTCTGGATGAGTTGAATTAAATGGTGTCGTGTTATAAACTGCATTTGAATCGGTCCGTAAAAGATGATTAAATGTCTGCAGTTAACAAAAGTACAACAATATTACTTTTTTTTACAAATATTATATAAGTAAACCTGGGGTTTGTATTTATAATATAATGAGTTTTCATCCACAGCATATCTATATAAAATTAAGTACATTTATGAGTTGTGTTTTGTGCGCGGCTGTACCAGGGCCACATAAGTAAATAGGCACTTTCTTCCACGCCTGCACATTGCGTAACTTGGGTCGAGCTGACCAACAATGGCTGCTTTTCCCTAATGGTCATTTTCAATTAAGTAGGCGGAATGGCGTACGGAATACTATGTAACTTGGGTGCTACTTAAAATGCAGACACATTATGATAAGAAAGTGGATACTAGAAGACAATTAGGATCAATCACACAGCCCCAAAGTAAGTTCTAGACTTGTGTTATGGGATACTAACTCAACGATACTATATTTTATAACATATACATAATATAGATAAACATCCAAGACCCGGGCCAATCAGAAAAAGATAATTTTCTATCATGACCCGACCGGGTATCGAACCCGAGACCAGGTTCAGAGGCAAGCACTTTATCTCTGCGCCACTGAGGTCGTCAAAACATGTCCCCAGAAAAAATATTTTTAAAGTAACTAATAAATAGGTAGAAAGATGAACTCTTTATTGTACCATCTACAAAGGAGTCGTAATTTATAACAAGGTTCCATTGAAACACAATTGAGCCCAAAGGCGGACTTATCGCGAATGCAATTTCTTCCAATAATAGAAGGTATTATTTATTTGAGTGTAAAATTAAAAAAATACGTTGATGCAATCCTTAAAACATGAAGCCCGGTTCGCCTTTTGAATATTGTTAAGTGCGAGTGTTAAGTGCAAGTTAAGTATACACATCCTGAAAGTAGATATGACGCTATCCTATTGATGTTTATTTGTTATTATTTATCTACAGGATCGATGGGTTAAAATTCGCACATACACTCGAACTAAGCACTGGTTGTGAGTATTGCATCATACAATAATGTTTTAAGAAGTATGTATCTTTAAGAAGCGTAGTGGTGTAATGGTTAAGACTGTGGATCAAAAGGTCCCAGGTTCGAATCCTACTCGTGCCACATAAGTTTGTATACCAATCAGACTCATGTAAAGTAGTTTTCAGCGACCACCACTCGCTTCCGATGAAGGAAAACATTGTGAGGAAACCTGCACACTGGTTGTTTATTATTAACTTGTGTGTGAAATGGAGAAGGCAATGCCAAACCACTCCATTAATAATGAAAAGAAAGTTGTTGTGTGTGTTTCATTCCACGTAATGACCAGGACTCTCAGCCATGAGGAATACGACTATGAAGAAGATGTGTCTTTACAATATACGAGCATCTATAAATATTTGCGACTGATAAACTGATGAGTGAAACCTACCTATTTAGAATTCAGTGTGGGCCACGAGCCAGATGTGAGAAGATCTGTTGCCTAATGAGTAGAAATCTTAATTGAAAACCATGTTTTGACTATATAAATATTCATTCAGATATGAAACCAGAACCATAATATTATCTATATTCAAAATCAAAATCAAATCATTTATTCAGAAATTTGGCCTTCACAGGCACTTTTTCACGTCATATTCTAAATTAAATGATGTTTACCAAAGCTACAAACTACTAGCATTTCGGAACGACCACTGCTGAGAAGAAATGCCGAAAGAAACTCATTCAAACAGTGTTGGCCCCTATTATGCCAGAAGGGCTTACCATTTTTTTAATATAAAATTTATGTATAATGGTTTATCAGTAATATAACAATGTAAGTACACAATAAAGTACATGGTCGAAAGGTATACTGAAAATATTTATTCGAATATGTATAATATTATGGTTATGTGAAAGAGCTGCGGGTTTAGACGGCACTAATGTCGTAAGACATCTGAGCCAGAACCCTGTCAATGAAAGCGGTTACAATACAAATTAGGTATACTGACAAATTACAATAATTAATCGTACGACTGATATCATAACAGCTCATAGACATCAACAGATTCATTATAAGAGGGCTGTCGCCATACAGGCGATCATAAAATCAGAGCGAAAATTTCGAACGTTTATTTTTATGTTTCCGTGCTTTTGACGTTATAGCCGTAAACCGGGAGTTCGCGAATATGAAGAGAATAGGAAGTGTTAAACAGAAAATCGATTTTACCATCGATTTATCTCATCACTTCTTATGTAGTAGAACATTACACACATTAGATTCAAATACAAATAAAACTATATTTACGAGTGTAACCAGAGAAATTATTGAATAAAAAATATATATTAAAAATATAAACATCCTGCCCCAGTCAGGCTAGTCTTCTAATCTAATCTTTCATACAGAGAATCTCATAAAAAATGGCAAAGATGTCAACGCTCTGTCTTGTTTCTTCTCATGTATTTCTAATACGCACATCTCTTTCTAGTATCTATGAACGAAATGCAAGATATGACGGGATCTAACTATAGCTTTCTATGTCTGCCATTAAGTTTTTTTTCGTTGTCTCTCTCAAATTATTCCTTTGTTTTTCACAAAATATTTATCCTTACATTATAAAACAAAGTTCTCTGTCTGTTCGCGATAAACTCTACTAAAACTACTGCACGGATTTTCATGCAGTATTCACCAATACGCGGTGTGGTTCTTGAAGAAGGTTTAGATGTATCATTTATTATGTTTTTACCCGAGCGAAGCCGGAACGGACCCCTAGTTTTATTATAAAATACATCAGGAAAACTTGGCAGACACAATGACGTCACATCTACCCACCCTAATTACGCGAACGGACGTTTCAAAAGTTTTACTTTCGAAAACAGCCGCGGGCTGCGAAAGCTCAACACTCAACACCTGTTCGCTGTACAGTCGGTTCCGTTTTTTTTGCTAGTAGGAACTCTTGTAAGACAGATTCTTCTGACACCTAGGTCTCCATCTAGTGTGGATCATAAAGTATATAAGATCTAATCTGCATGTTTAGGTTTTTCATGGGGTTTTCACTATAACTATAATATATATCTTTTTTAATTACACGCGAACATCTATTTTTCCATTTTTCATTCATTCATTCATTCATTTTTCATTCAGATTTAAATTTGGAAATATGTCCCGACTAAACATTGGGAACTTGAAAACCTTCCATTTATTACATAATCTCTGGCTGTCTTCTTCATAGACGTATTCTTCATGGTTGAGGGTTGTGGTCATGTGGAATGAAACACACACAACAACTTTTTTGGCATTATTAATGAAGTGGTTTGCCATTACCATCTCCATTTCACACACAAGTTAATAATCAACCAGTGTGCAAGTTTCCTCACGATGTTTTCCTTCACCGGAAGCAAGCGGTGGCCTATAAAAACTACTATACATGAGTCATATTGGTATACAAACTCATGTGGTGTGGTACGAGTAGGATTCGAACCTCGGACCTTTCGATTCAAAGGCGGGCGTCATAACCATTACACCGCTTCAATATGTTTTACGCGGTTTGTTATGACTATATATTTTTTATTTATTTTGAAAAGATTTCGTAAATTGAGTCTGACTGTACCTCCAATACGCATGAATGAGGTTGTATCCGATGTACCAGTATTACTATTATCAGTACATTTCAATTAGTTATATAACACTCGTAATCCGTTAGTTACGCGGCGTAATTGGACTAATGACTAATCTAAGGCATGAAAAGTATGTGATAATAACTGCATTAGCATATTTTATATGATTAATTGAGATAGAATAAAGCAATTATTAAATGTGACTGTGATTAATTTCTATTGAGTATTCATTAAGTAGGTAGTTGTAATTTGCACTTGGGAGTTGACAGTTAGGTATAATAATTTTACAATTTATTATTACTGCGCCCCGGGGCTTCGCAGAGTGAGAATTTTGGGATAAAAATACCCTATGTTTTATTCCAAGTGATGTTCTACCCGTATACTAAATTTAATGTCGCAGTCCAGTAGATTTTGCGTGAAAGAGTCAAAAACATACACACATACATCTTCACTAACTTTCGCATATAAATTATTACTAGCTTTTGCCCGCGGCTTCGCCTGCGTTAATTTCCCAAGGGAACAGTTATTTTTCTGGGATGAAAGGTTTATACTACAAAACTCCATGTATGCAAATTTTCAAGAAGATTGGTTGAGTAGATGTAGGATCTTGTCTGAGTATATATTTATAAAGAATTATACTCGGTATTTGACAAAGATTATTTATTTAGGGCTGGTAAATTACGAGCAATATATTTAAAATACCAACAGCCAAGAATCGTCCATGACAGCATTTGTTTTTTAAAGAAAAGAAACATCGCGCAGGCGCGAGCTCGACGTCACAGCGCATGCGCGTAGACAGTAGATAGAGCGTGAAGAGTTAACAAACTTAATTTCGCATGTATGTATAATATTAGTGGGGACTGATGATAATTTATAGAACAAAATCGAATATTACTGGGACATAGCCATGTCTAATGCTGGCTACACACTATCGCCGAGATCAGACAGATGCCGCAATTGCCAGCAATGTATGCCGAATCCGCCACAGATTGGCGAACTGTTTGTCGATAGTATAGACGGCATAGAGCTAAACAAAACTTGCACATGTTAGTGTTAGTTGTGTTTGTTAGTGTCGAAATATCTCATGTACTAATGAACGGACGGACCTAGATATCATTTTTGGCCGGACCTTGACTGCAGTTATCATGCTGCAAAATGTTGCAACGACTATGCATTTTGCAATGCTGGCGCGGCTTGGATAAACAATTCATTTTACTCCATCAGATATTAAAAAGTTATAGTCGGCTACAAAATTTCTTGGACACTGAGAGGACAGTCGCATGTGACGTATTATGCGCATTTATAATAAAAACTAGCTCTTGACCGTGGCTTCGTTCGCGTAAATTTTCCTCGTCAACAGTTATTTTTGGGCATGAAAGGTACCCTATGTCCCTTTCCATACTTCAAATTACATGTCATACAACATCAAGAAGATTGGGCATCAAGAAAAAGGTAACAAACAAACGAACAAACTTACTTTCGCATTACTAAATTAGATTTTCAAGTTTCGAGCTAGATTCCAGATTAATTAGATTAAAATCCATGCTAACGTTAGATAATTATTATTCTTACAATTCTGTGTGAAAATCACGTACAAGTACTTACCTAGTTGCCTCACACTTACTTGGTCAAGCGTGAGCGTGGACTGAATACGTTATATGTATTAAACTTTTATGACAACATGGGTGGTTTACATGCAACTCGTTCTTCACTATAAACCTTCAAATTGTGTGAAACATAGGCGTGACTACGGTTAGGTAATTAGAGAGATAAAAATTTCGAAATAACCCCTGTGAGAGCCCGGCCTCGTTGCTTCGTTGCGCTCCCTCGTCCGTCGGTCCGTCGACGAAAAAAAGTCAGCTGTTCTTTACAAAATTAAATACCTAACTTGTAGAAAATGTATGGATAAGCTGATTTCGCGATTTCGGAGTTACCCCTATACTAAAAGTTGTTTAGAATCATGGACTGAGCGTGTAGACAAAATACTGCCAATCTATAATGCCTCTGCATACAGTACAGTAGGAAATGCCTACTAAGGTACATGAATGACCAGGCGACGTAACCAAGAGTGATAAAACGTGATATTCACGCAGTAACGTGAAATTGATACTTGTTACACGAGTGATATGCATACCGCGTTTCTTCCGTATGTGTTACAGAATATTTTGTTGTTGATGACAGTATTTTTTTGTATTACACTAGCGACCCGAGCCGGCTTCGCACGGGTTCAATATTAGGTACGCATATTCATTAAGCCTTTATCTGGAATTACGCTGTCTAATAAAAAAAAACTCGCAAAATACGTTGCGCAGTTTAAAAGATCTAAGCCGGCGGCAGGCAGGCGGCAGATTGTAAAATCTCAGACGAATCTTCAATTTTTTTTTTATTTGGTTAAATTTATTATTTTCCAGTAGAGCCCTCTACTGGTATGTTGGAGAAACATAGTTGACATCTCATGTTGTAGGTAAATAAAGACATCTATGTATTGATATTTCAACTATATAGTAAAGGCCGCATTGCCATCTATTGGATGTTTTTTGTACTATTTCCTATGAGTTCTCCTGCCACCTAGCGAACTACTACATAAACTTGTTGTGAAATAACGACAAGAGATGGAACCACCATATTTCCATATACACATTTTATTTATTAAATAAATTAAAATAGTATTAATGTATTTATTCCAGAGTAAATAAAATATATTTATTCTGAAATCAAATATATAAATAAAGTAAATAATAGATATACTTAAGTGTTATACATAAAGTAAAAACAATAAAATAAATGCGGTCTGATTTGTTTTTCTTTCTCGTTGATCTATGGAAATAAAGGAACAAATTTCGAATATACTTGATACGTAGTTGTAGATACTATTGAAACTTAATTTCAAGTCAATGTTTTTATTATAAACAAACTATCTACATTAACTACTATTTTTGAAACTTTTCAATAAATGTATGAACACTTCTCTCCCTGTATGGGCAGGAGCTGTGGGCAGGAGCCCTCTCGGGAGATCTCCAGGGGCTACATGATTCCACCATTAACACGTCACCGATTTTGATGGAGACGCTATGACACATGACGTTTCTGTGACTACTGGAAGTATTGTATAATCTGTGCTATGACAAAATTTGGCGGGAAATATCACTGAGCCACGTGGTATACCTAGTATTGCCACAGATTATATAATACTTCCAGAAGTTCATGTTCCATGACACCAATACTATTCGAAAGTCAAATATGTATAATCCTTTTATATTATAAAATTTAGTCCCGCCGGTCGCGTCTGTCTGTCTGTGCCATTTTATTTTCTTTTTGTTGATGGTCTGTACGCGATAAACTCAAAAACTACCGAACGATATTTGTACAGGTTTCAATGGATAGTGTGGTTCTTGTCGATCGTTTATGTGTATAATTTATTATGGTGTTACTCGAGCGAATCCGGCACGGGCCGCTAGTATATATGGGACTTGTATTGAAATAGTAAATACTTACGAGTACGTTGGGTTGCACCGAAACCGCGCTCCGTAGTTTAGATAAAATGTAAGTCCTTTGAGTTTTTCTGCACAGGTTAAAGTTGACGTCAAAGTTTACTGGTTAGGTTAGGTTACTTACCTTACTGATAAGGGGCATGGCTCATAATGGAATAATATGTGAATATTGTAAGTTCTCATCTCAATGTCCTTAGAAGGCAGTTAAAGGATCTAACAATTTACCTAAAAGAGGTAAGGTTGTTTTTGTGTATTGGGTTGTTAAAACAAACAACCAAACAAGTTTCGCGGTTAAGTTGCCGGATGCATGAGCTACTGATGAACTCATTGAACTATACCAACAGATATAGTCGACGATACGAGTAGACATCGAGGAAAATCCCGAGGACATTGAAAAACATTGAGATGTGAAATTTAGAAAAATAATTACTTATTAATATTACAAGAATGTTTTTTTTTTACCTTTTTTCGGTTTACATTGCTGGTTTTTTATTGCGGTAAAAAAAAGCACTCGTATAAACTACGCAGTGTACATGCATTCGCGTCGGCGGCATGTGTCCGAGGTCGGCGATAGTGTGCAGTCTACATGACAGATTGCATAAAGCTCGCTGCACCGCGCCGGGGTCAGATAATGAATTTTCCGTGTAGTCCAGACGGTGAGCTCAGACAAATGAAATGGCCCGTCTCAGGGGAGGAGGGCGTTATACAGACAGATATATATGCTCTTGTGTTTGTTTACTATCTTTTGCCCATGGCTTAATCTTAGCCTACGTATTTCTTCATATTCTTATTGATATGCAAAAATTCTAGCAGATTGGTTTACATTGAAGCTTAAATTCAGCTTTTTAATTATATTTCAAAAAGACTGGTCGACGTATTTTGTAACCAAACGGCTGCAAGCTTTTTGATCAGAGGCTAAGCATTGCAATGACTACCAAAATCCGCTTAGTAAATTGTGACTTAGGTAGTCACAATTTACTAAACGAATTTTTGTAATTCATTTTAAATGGTAAACTATACTTTTAATCAATTCGTTGCTCGTGTAGGTTCCCGCGGCTGGTGCCATGGAAACGAGGCAAATGCGTGCTCTGGGATGCTATCTGCGTCAGTACAGTTGCACCCAGCCACTTGAGTCGGACTGCCTGTACAGCAGGGGCGGCTGCTGAGGAAGCGGCGGAGAAGAAGCGGCTGAAGTACGCCACAATGGAGCAACAATATTGTTTTGTGCCCATTGCCGTGGAGACAATGGGCAGCTGGGGCTCTGACGCCAAACGCCTTATTAGGGAGATCGGACCATGTGGAGAAATCCGGTGACGCCCGCTCTGGCTCATTTCTGGTGCAAAGAATAGCCAAAGCAATACAGCGCGGTAACGCGGCTAGTGTTTTAGGCACCTTTGCACCGGAGACGCTAAGGAGCGGGTTATAATGTTATCATAGGTTTAGATTCCAAATAAAATGTATCTGGTGTAGCAAAACTTTTATAGATAAATTATTTTTAGTTTTCGCAAATAAGAATAATAAATTCATAAAATCTGTGATAGTGGCGCTAGCGTGCAGTGTACAAAGTGGTTTCCTACTATCAGAAACGGCCGAGGACAAGATTCCTTCGGAATTCTGACGACAAACAGCGACGAAATATATCAATTATCGAACTATTGTTACTCACTCTTGACGCTTTTTACTTTATTTGTTCTGTGACAATTTGGACTCGACGGAATGTTGACCATGCCTTTAAGGTGAGACATAGATATCTACTACAAAAGGTTAGGCATTAAAAATGGTAATTGTTTAAGCAAATTTTGTTGGTGTTCGTGTCGTACAAATAATTGTAGTTACCCCTTATGCCGGCTCCACAATGTCGTCGAACAGTTCGCACAAACTTTGGCGGATTCGGTTTATACATTGCTGGTTTTTTATTGCGGTAAATAATAGCACTCATACTAACTACGTAATGTTACATGTATCTAAGTTCGGCGTAAGTGTGGTTTATGTGGGACACCTATCTGGTTTTACCATTTCCGGATTTTTGAAGCTTTAAAAGAAAATCTTCTAAAGTAAAATGTTAATCTTGTCTCACATACCTACTTACATTTTATGCGAATTAATAATTTGAGTTTATAAGCTTTTGAAACTGATTGTATTCGGGTGTTTTTTTGTTGATCCATGGATTATATACTTACTTAATTTTTAAAATGATTTAACAGACAATTAATGTAGTATTTTATTTATAAAAGGCGTGTCGTTGTTGAATCTCCCAAATTTATTTATAGAGGTAAGTTACAAATTTGCAATGTTTACATATGTATAATAAAACTGTAAATGGGCTATGTCTGTATTTAAGAGATAACAAAGAAAAAAAATTTGGAGGGTTTTTATGGGACTAATAGAAGCCAAAACAATTTATTTTGTCTGTTTGAATGTATGGTTGTTTGGGCATCACGCAAAAAGCACTAGATGGAATTTGATGCGATTCTCGCAGATGTATAGAAGATAGTCTAATTTAAAATTTGGTATAGGAACCCGAGATATTGATAAAAATAATTTATGAACGGACGCACATAATAAACGCGGGTGAAGCCGCGGGTTAGGCTAGTTATAAATAAGTAAATAACATGTACACTATGTGTATATACCCTGAAGAAACCGAAAAAATCATTCAAATTCGAAAAAAAAAATTTTAACCATAACCGTTGCACTCGATTTCGAAATTGGAAATCAGAGTACGGCCAGACGAGCAAACAGAAGTGTCTGTTTGCCCGCTGGGTTCGCACCTCGGCCGCTAAAAGCCGCGAAACGATGCAACCACGACCCGACGCCATCTTTGATTCTATTCGTAGATCCCGTTTTTAACCCCCGATGAAGAAGTGGGATATGATAAGTTATTGTGGCTTCCTAAGAGATAGAGCGCGGGAGTCCACGAGCATTTTTTCTTATTTAATTGTTCGTCTTTAATTTTGCGTGGCGATGGCAAACCCGAAGATACTACATTCTGTATACATACTTTCTTGTCAGAACTGAGCCACCACAAACGACTGCGTCAGAAGCTGCCATAAATTTTCTTGTCCCTGAGAATGAGTTTTCGAAATCCTCAATTTATAAAAATATATCTTTAACCGATTACACACATACAATATTTCGTATTGTATACGCTTTTAGATGATAATGCATTATTATGATGTGCATGATCTGATGGTGTACCTAGGATGGGATCTTGACGAGGGAACTTCTCAACGGTTTAGTGCAGGAACATAATTTTTTTGATGGTTGAATGCAAGCAAGAATATCTTTCTGTCGGCTATAAAAGTTTGTGCCAGAAAATACTATTTGTTTATTTATTTAAAATAACATGAATGCAGTTAACATAATAAAAAAAAAGGAAGGTTTTATGAAAAAACCTTATCAATTCTCAAATACAAAGGTAAGTAATTAGGTATTATATTATAAAGAATGTATAAATTTTTAATGATAAGTAACAACGGCTCAATTTGAAACCTCAAATTCAATACATATAATAAAATTGAAGAAAGGTCAAATTTGTACATTGGATATTTTTTTAAATTCTTCATGGAATATACTTAGTTACTGATATAGATGACGAAAATATAGTTTTGGAAATTTTTGTGTGTCTGTCTGTCTGAACGCGCATCACTCGAAATCTACTGGACCGTTTTACTTGAAATTTGGTATGTAACATCTTAGATACATTTCATCCCGGTAAATGGTTAGGTTCCCGTAGGATAATTGAAAAACTAATTAAAAATGAATTGAATAAAAAATGCCTCAGAATCCCGGGTTAACATCTTATAGACCTTTCATCCCGGAGTCCTGTAGGAAAATTAGATACATTTCATCCCGGTAAATACGCGATAAAAAATTACTGAGATTTTGCTATGAAATCCACGCGGGCGAAGCCGCGGGCAAAATCTAGTGTGAAATATAATTTATTCATTTGTGTGTACTTCAGATAATTTTTTTAAAGTATATAATATAACTGAGCGGCAAAAAAATGTCAAAAGAGCAAAAGGTGTGAAGCGGGAAGATATCTCCCCGCAGACCTTCGGCGGGAGTGCGACAGCCTATTAGCAATAAACAAAAACAGGGCGACACGGAGCGGTCTTGCATGCGGCGGAACAAAGCAGGAGCGAGTAGCGGGTAAGAAAAGATTATAAAGAAATAAAAACAGGTCGACATGACACAGCGAGGAGTGGAATCATAAGCGGCAACGAGCAGAGGATACTAACAGATTTTGCAGAAAAGAAAGCAGAGAATAAAATCACAGGCTATGACACCGAACTTGATAACTTTTCTGTGAATTTAAATTTGACAAACATTTTTCTTCATATCTTATTTTAGGGAAAATTATTCTTGTATGCTTCGGACGACCATTATTTATTCAGAATCATTTATTCCTTGAATATGGTACAAAATTAGTTCTTATATCTAATTTCATTGGTTTCTATATCTAATACTATCTAACTATAATAGTTCTTATATCTAATCATACCTACATCATTGAAATTAATTTTAAGTTGATCTGAATACTCAAACAATACTCTAGGAATGCGTTTCTATATATAAGAGAAGGAAAAATTTAGAAAATAATTGGAAAATCAGTGAAAGAATACAATTTCAGATTCATATCATAACCATAAAAAAATACCTAAAATATCAAATTGACCAATTCCAAATATTATATACATAGTCCTTTAGTTAATAGTTACTTGGGCACCGTATCAAATCACCTAACGACACAAAAAGAAATTAGATCACTCGACGCTCGGCGCTCTCAACTTGCACCATACGAAATAAATCACTAAGGTTAAAACGTCATTAATATTAAATCACGTCTTTGATTTATACGGGGGGTGCGAGTGTTGAGCTAAACTGAGCTTAACCGGTGAATTATGTATTGTATGCTACGTACTTTTATAAATATTACTGTGCAAAATTTGAATTAGCCTGTTACTATCAAATTGTATGATTTGATAACGAAATAATGAAAATTGGAACAACAACGATGAAAATTGGAATTGATAGTCCTGTATTTAAGACGTCTATAATCGAAAGGTCATAGGTTTGCACCATATTCGGGACACATGTTAATGATGAGAGTGGAAATTTAATTGGGAAACGCTGGCTTTCTTCTGAGCAAGGCCCTGCCCTATTGGCAACCGCTGCGACATTCATATATGTATAGAATACATTTGTTATTTATAGGTAAAATGGTTAATCCACCTCATCTACATTATACCTATTAAATCGCAGTTTGTGTTAAGCCAATAAACGTATTTCCATTATTTGTTTAATTTCATCAGCAGCCAGCGAGATTGGGGATATTACCGGAAATAACTGGATTGGACTGAATGTTCTCCAGACTATCATCATCATGAAAAAAAAACATTCAGTACCTCCAAATAAAATGAATGATGTTTTTTTTTTTCATTACTCTAGTATCTTCGAATTTATTCTGTAAGTTCGTCTGAATCACTTGAAGATTTTATGCCACGCTATCGCCCATTTATGACAGATGCCGAAGCGAATGTATGAATATTATGAATATTGCGTAGTTTGTATGAGTGATTTTATTTACCGTAATGAAAAACCAGTAATGGAATGGCGAATCTGTCAAGTTTGGCGAACTGGGCCGTGGTTGTCGTCAAATGAAAAAATAAGTCATTAATAATGAATGCAAAAACACTATCGATTACTGGCCAAGGAAGACATTAAACTGAGAAGATAAAGCAGAAAATTTGACCGTTTTGGCCGAGGCTGAGGAAGAAACAGATAAGAGGGAGACACCAATGACTTGGCCAAGTATTCAAGGCCTCGTAAGCGGATAAATCGATATATTTTTATAATAGACATTGTTGTTTTAGTGGGAAGGTGGGGGGAGAAGGAACTTCCCGCGACGTGTGAAAACATACGGCGAGCGTGCGCGCTTCATTTACATCTCTACAGGGTGTTCTTATTTATTAGCTAGTAGTTTGTAGCTTTTTAAAAGAAATATGAGTTACATTGGTATATATTCAAGTCTCGCGTGTTTATTTGTATTTTGTATAACAGTATACTTTTCACATGTATTTGAGTGCTTATTAATACAATACAGTTTAGCTGTACTCGTATTTATCTACTTTCTGGGATTTTTTCAGATCAAATTAATTTTGGACGACATTTTTGCTAGTTATTAATATTTAGTTGCTGACTGTACAAAACAGTTTCGTTTTCACGGCGTCCGAATTGTCGGATTGAATTTAAAATATGACATTTCGGAGAATGTGTCCGAATATTTTGTGTCCGAGATGACGGTAAGCGATTAACAGTTACATATCATATTGATGTGGATTTTTTTTTCACTTAACGACTGTAACAAAAATGCATAACATTTATTTTTTATGAAATCTGAGGACTCTTTTTTACTTTTAGAGAAATGGAGAACCACTTTTTTGTAGTAGACTCATTGAATTAAACGCCTGGTGCCAGAAATAAAAGAAAACTATTTTTGTTCAAATGTCTCTTTATTTTTGAGAATATGTAAGTGATGTAACCAGCATGTATACGATAGTGTGGTTCACATCGAATTTTGACATTTACCCGCTAATTGACGTATCAGCCCGTGGCTACCGTGCGCCCGCGCCGCTTCCGGTAGTCATTCCAAATTCAAAAATTTGAATTTTCAAATTCGAACGACAATCGAACGCGTGGGAGGTCTTTGTTCCTATGAATATTCCTTTTTATGAAGGCTTACATTTCTTCATCAAATATTTCCTTTTAGAATCAATTCAAGAGGAACGAACGGTCTATTATTCAGTATTGACTCTTATTTATAGCGCCGTAAGGTGTATTTAATAACCGGTTAAAAGTATATTTGATTGTCTTCAGTTTTCTGATAAAGTGTCTCATTTGAGCGATCTAAGGTTTTTTATACTGTATGTATATTTTATCGTAGAGGTGTTTTATAGTAGACAATTGTAGGGATGATGTTTTATTGAAAGATTCTCACGAGAATGAATTATTTATCGTTTAGTTGTAAGGTTGGAGATTGACACATGATATTTTATTTCCGCGTGCGAAGTGGCGGGCTTCAGCTAGTAATTTATATATAATGGAAGAGGAATTTAGCTAAGTTTTGGAACAAAGCATGGCGACCTTAGGGCGATAGGGTCAATGAATATTAGTGCAAATTGACGGAAACATCACAACAATGTCTCGCCAAGATGGCGGCCTAATTAATTAGGGCATTGGAAATTCACAGCGGGAAATTGTAATGAAAGAAAATTTATTAAAATACTAACTCTTGCCGACGGCTTCGCCCGCGTGAGTTTCGCATGTGCACATTTATTTTTCCGGTATGTAAGGTACCTCTGTCCTACTCCGTATACACGTATGCAAAATTTAAAGCAGATAACGCGTGAATAGGTAACAAACAAACTTACTTTCGCATTTATAATATAGGTATAGGGATTGGAATATATGAGTTGGTATAAATTTATATTAGGTAGGTATGTTTTATATTAAATATTAGATGCGCTTTATCGCATTACAATACTACTATCTCTGTTTGTCTTACGGTTAACTGGTAGATAAAATTAGTAAGAGATCTATTGATATAGTGTTACAGTAGATAATCTATCATCAGTTAATTTATTAAAACTAAATTAAAAATTTAAGAAACCGCCAACTCAAAAGTTGCTGGCATTCTGCTGAACGCACATTTTCTAATGGTAGCTAAGAACACTCTTGACTAAATTAAGTACCTTTCGAATAAAAAAAAAAAAACTAGACCGAAATCGGTTCAGCCGTATGGCTGCTACAATGCCACGGACAGACATACACATTACATTTTACACATACACACACGATTTTCCTTTCACTGTTATAAAATAAAAATATTATGTAGATTACACATAATGTTAGGTTGTTATGTTACTTCGGTTCAGATTCAGGTTCTTTTGTTTACTTCGGCTTAAATAGTTAAATAACTATTTTCTGGGCGTAGAACAAGAATTTCAGTTTTTAGTAGGAATTGACGTATATGAAAGGAGGTCTGTGATATAGGCTGAAAAGGATGATAATGATTTTAAGCCTATATATAATTTCATTTTTTATTTAATTACGCTCAGTGACCTGAAGAGGATTTTAACCTTCGACACCTAATAGAATTTTCCACTCTATCCTATTCTGCGTCTTCCTGCCACTCGGCTCTTTGGATCTTTGCGTTTCAATTTTTATTGTAATTTATTCTTGTTTCTTAATTAAATGTTGATCTCTATATGAGCGTTTGCCCGGTTGCTTCCTAACTGTTAATACTATTAACACGAAAATCGTCTATCATTCACTATATGTTTATCTTCACTCATTTGCACAAGCCATAACTTAAACAATTTCACACCGTATAATTCGGATGACTTGCAGCAAATAAGGGTGCGTCCACACCCGCCGCGATAATGACGCGAAAACAGAACATTGGGGCATAATAAATAGATATTAGGAGATTACCTCCAGGCGGCCGCGTGCGGGGCTCGTGCCGGCAGTTAGGGTGGACATGCACCTTATGAATGTTTTTATAAGGTACAATGATTAATACGATGGGTGGGTTTTTAATTTTATAGTGTAGTCAGCGTGTGGTGTGAGAGGAACGAAAATCAATAATGTCTAACATTGGCGGAGAATGGCATCGTGTTCTGAGACAACGCTCTCGCGGGAATTTTGAGATAAATTTTACCTTTATACTTTTTTAAGAAAAAGTTATAACTATACTACATTTATTTTAATATGACTTTCAGTAATTATTTTCAGATTCAGATTTTATTGCAAGTTACATGCATTAATTAGTTAATAGTACAAGTGACTCCCTGTAAGGGCACAGCAAACGTAGTAGGCGACTAGATGCTTGATTTACATAAAAAATTAAGTGGAGAAATCAAAGCATTTCAAACATTTGTCGTTGAAAATAAAATATTTACAAGTAATAGTTTTTTTTAGATAGACAAAAGAATAAGTCCTTTAAAATAAACAAAATATATGATATTGGTGCCATTTTAAAATAAAAGGATATTTATTGTTTGCCACCGTGGTTCTCTTCTCGCCTGCTACGTTATGATAATAATGTTTTATTTTATGAAAAAAAAAGAAGTTCACAGGAAATCTAGCGTCTACAGAATATAATTTAAATAAAATATGCGAGATATCTATTCGAGTTTTCTATCATCCTCCACTCCCCCTGAATCTGTCACTTCGCCCCGACCGATTGTTCGGTACATCGAGTAACAATTTAATAATATTGTAGAGCGCGTGCCGTGCGCCAGACAGGTGATGCGCGAGGCGATTTCTAGTGGATTCTATTTGATGCTTCAGATTTGTCCCTTTTCGTGAAATAAAATAAAAATCATTACAGACAAAACACAGTTCATTTGCAGATGATCTTGACATGTATATGCATAGTATGCTTCATATTTAGCTTAAAGCTGTACGGCTTTTATATCCAGTGGTTAAGACGTCCATCTGTGATCGAATGTTATCCACGAGTAGGTAATTCCCGCTCGATTTCAGAATTTTTCATCTCATTACTAATTTCAAAATTAAGTTAAAAGCGTGTGTGTATATCAAGTCCATTTAAAAAGGTTTATGATTTTGATTTAGACATGTCAGCTAAATGATTGTGTAGACAGGGACACGTGCAGACAGCTGGCGTGCAATTGTGCAACCCACTGGCTTGAGTATTTCAATTTTGATTTATGATTACGCTTTACCCTTAGCTTTACCTCAATTCGCGTTGAGACAATGGCACAAGACTAGGAGTTTTCATATCACTTGTTGACTTGTTTACGGTATAGGAACCACACCTTACTGTTGTGTGACTTTTTGTCTTTTTTTTACCCTATTTCAGAACTTGTATACTATTTGGTTTTAATGAATTATGTGACATTCAAAGTCAACTTTGTAAGGAACGAATCAGCATACTAAAGTGGAACAACCTACAATATCATACAGCAAAGGTGCATTTAATAGACAATTGATTGATGTTTATTAAACGGGGGGCACTATTCAATTCGACCTCCTAATACCACTTTATAATACGCCTTAAAATGGCTCCCATAGCCCTTATATATGTAGGAATAAGTACAATTTTGCTTTGGACTTTTAAGTTTAAAAGTGTAGAGTTAATTTTGTTCGGTATACAATGTATTGTGTAGGTTTGTCTGTGCGTCTGATGTACGCATTCTCGTGAGAATTCCGGCAATAATTAATGTATATTGTTTCCTTTGATGTCATTAAGTGTGTTTGATGTATGTATCGTAAAAACTGAAAAAAAAATCTTATACGATACGGGAGATTCAATTAGAATTTCGTTACTTTTACAGATTAAATTTTAGGGTTCAAATGAATTTTAGGGTTCAAGTGTTTAAGTGAATACTCTTAAAACAAAAAAAATATATATTTTAAAGTCAAAAGCCTAAAATGTATATTTTTTTTGTTTTATATATTTTAGGAAAGGATTTCTGGATGTGTTGTGTCTTTCTGTTTAGCTTAGTGCTCAGAGTGGGCCGTTGAGTGCATTGAAATGATCACTTGGAGAAATGTTATTTAATAAATAATTGAAAAAAGTTCGAAGAAAAATTTTTCCTACATATCAAAATTGAAGGAAATGTTCCAGAATTTGATCGTTAAACAGATAAAACGTTTATTTATTTTTGCTGCATACATACAGGCGACAAATTTGGCGAGAAAATAAAATAAATATATAGAATTCAAGGACTTTAATCTAAAATCATGAACTCTAGGACCTCTATATAATTATGACTTGAGATAACCAAAATCTACAATAAAATACTTCCTGTTTATAAATTTTATTATCAATTAGTCTAATTAAAATTACAGACTATGCACTAATTAATTAATTAGATGAAGTGCGAAATTTCACAAAAACTAGATCGTGATTCCGATATTCACACGTAGGAAATACCATTTGGAGTGTATCAGCAGCATCATAATGAGAATTTTGTATTTTTCCTAATGAGAATTTTCTATTTATGAACAACGTGACAAAAAAAATTTTTTGTGAGACTCGACTCACAAAAATTTTTTTCATCAGTTGCCTTAAAAATGGCTTTGTATTTTCATACTTGTGATATTTTATAAGTCATTACATAAATTGTAATGCGCGTGTTTCCACCCTGGAATAGGGCCACTCAGTGTTCTCCTGTATGAGGCGATTAAAAACTCTTGACAACTGATAGCCAACAACAAGGAGGGTTAACGTCAAAGAGTTGGAATTTTAAATCTTCAAAATTTTATAGTCTATTTTTTACATTGCTATCGAGCTTTGCGGCGTCAGGGCCCCGAATGATGAGAGAGAGAAAGAAGTAAGAGAGGAAGAATGTAGAGTTTGTTATGTTGTTGTTTATCTCAATAAATAAAATGTTAAACCTTCATCAGGTAAACGAAAAATGGAGCAGAGTATTAAAACATTAGCTTGTCCTAACATCATCCAGAATGTTATCCATAAAAACCCTGAGGGTACGTGCGAATTCCCGCATTTGTGGGCATAAAGGCGTTTTATAAATCACGCTTTAATACTTTTTGAATTATGCTCACTGCCTGCTTACAGGCAATTTGTATTCGGCCCTGTTTACTGGCGGATAATATAAATAGGATATAGAAAGATAGTCATTTCAACAATAAATGTTGTAACATGTACCGAGCCTCGTCCGGCTGCACGCGGAACCAAGCGAACCAATTTTTCAATGTTTACGACGTCATCAGAGCGTTTTAATGTGAGTTACACAGTCAGTTTCAGTCAACTTTGACGTTGACTTTAAACTACGCGTCGACGACGCTTAAACAAAATGGCGAGTTTTTCTGCGCAGGTTAAAGTTAATATATAAGTATGTGCCGGTATGCACCGTCTCCTTTTTTGGGGCATCTGTCTGGTTACATGTCTGTGGCATTATTTTCCTATTTCCATTTGCCAATTAACCGGCACCTACTTATATATTAACCTGAAGTAAACCGGCGAAAAGATATTTTAGGGCTCCGTTGTGCTCCGTTATTTTCTATAGGCTTTGAAGCTGACTTACATTGTCCTACGTCGAAACTCTACACAATGTCTACATTATTCTGCGTTGTTCCGTCAACAGGCATAAACGTGACCTAGCGGAGCAACGGAGTATGGCAAATCATACATAGAATTCGACGACCTCGGTGGCGCAGTGATGAAGTTCTTGCCTCTGAACCGAGAGGTCCCGGGTTCGATCCCCGGTCGGGTTATGATGGAAAATGATCTTTTTCTGATTGGCCCGGGTCTTGGATGTTTATCTATATATGTATTTGTTATAAAATATAGTATCGTTGAGTTAGTATCCCATAACACAAGTCTAGAACTTACTTTGGGCCTAGCACAATCTGTGTGATTTGTCCTAATTTAAAAAAAACTCCAATTGTCTTTCTGCTTAGAGAAAGTCATCAACTGTGTCTAGAGCGCGAGTCTCCTCTGTATCCTCTTTAATTCGCGCCGCCGGGATCAAATGGGTTTATTTGGGAAAAATGTTCGCAGGCGATTTGTAGTTCGCTGGCTTTCGCACTATTTATGATAAAGGGCGGCCACGTGTTACCGCGCTCTCCTTGGCATTTTTCCAGATAAATTTCAGTACATACCTACGTTTGATCGTGTTGAAAAAACACGTTTTCCAAAACATTACTATAAAATAAAGTTTGAAATTAATAATGAACGCTTAACATTACAGGCTGAAAGATATTGATAACTTAATCCTGAAGGAAGGTGGTTCCGAGTGCAATGAGAGGAAAAATATCGCCTGCTAAGGATCTCTAGTTAGTATTTCTGTCAGAGTATCAGCAATCCAAACAGCTTCCATTTCAATAACTCAATATTACTCAAAGCACAAATCGATGTCTTTAAAACAAAACAAAAGTTTTCCTACAAATTTGTACGGAAAATTGTTGGTTGATGCTTTAAATGGAATGCGACGATATCATTCAGATCAAGAGAAAATACTTTATAAGACCATGCCGTATCTTGATTTATTGCGATCAATTCACCAATCATAAGTATGTAAAGTTATCAAGCTCTTCAGATCTCATATAATTCACATAATTTAGTTATAAATCAGTACGTCATAACAGCTAACCGCTTCACCGCAACCTCACAGCTGTATAGCTAATATTTCACAGTAGGTATGCCAGTTACAAATAACAATATATTAGTTCCCCGGGGACCAAGAACAAGGCTTAGCTCTTACGCCCGTCCGAGCTCGGGGCGGACAGGGTAATCATTTTATCGAGTCGATACTCTCGTAAAATGTACCCAGCGTTTTATTGTACACTTAATGCATAATGGTTGACACTGGCTGGAAATAAAAATCCTCATATTTGAATATTCCACTTGGAATTTTGCAGAGTGAGGAATTTTAATTTCAGCCAGATCTAGAGTAATATTTTATTTGGATTTTTGGAGTGTGAGGATGATTTATGCTCCTACTGTATGTCGACCTCACTCGTCACACGAAAGCCGGAGGTCTCGAAGCGGACTCCGGTCTGGTGTAGAAAGATGTGAACCAAGGAGAGCTTCTCCAGCTACAACTCGCGTAACTGTTGTTGTTGTAACAACCAATGTTACCAATAACCAATGCTCACTTGTTTTCACAACTAGCTCACGTCCTGCACTATGGGGAAACATCACGAGGCCAACGATGAAATAATTCGCCCGGAAAACCATAAAACTAATAATTACGCTATTTTTCTTTAAAAAAAAAAATTACTGAGATTTATTTGATTCTGAGATTTGCCTGATGCTAAGAAAAACCGCAGCCCACCAGCAACCCGAGAACATTAAGTTTTTTTTGTACATCCATAAAGGTAATCATATCATAAGTGAATACCCTTAATAACTCCATTATATATATTAGTTAGTATTTACATGATATATCACCGAACTAACAGGTAATGCATCTAGTATATCTCGAAATTTCATGTCTCGCCATTAAGTTACAATTAAGTGAAATATCGATTTAGTTATATCGATATATTTTGACGTAAATGGTAAACAATGTAAGCACTAGTGGGCAAACTCCGTACGCCGGCGTTCATAGCAGTGAGATATCAGAAGATTTTAATTAAACTCGGATTTCTTGTCTCGGCTGTAATTAAAAACATATTTTTGATTAAACAATCGAAAATTCGATTCGGCTTTTTAAGTTTTATTACTTTTAACTTGACACATTTTCCGATTTTTTTATATGTACATTTGAAAAAAAAATCTAGGTCAAAAGATAATTTTTGTTCAAAAAATTCTTTGTATACTATTATATTATACGATAAAAATGAGCGTTATGTCTTCAAGGAGAACATGGATTCCTTTTTACATCGTGATTCCTAAACTCTCCATATTATCGCGGAACAGTTCGTCCAACTTTTACGGATTCTGCATACATTGCTGGTACTTCATTGCAGTAAATAAAATGCACTCACACAAACTACGCAGTGTTCGTGGATTCGCCTCGGATTTCGGCGATAGTGTGGAACTGACATAATATGACGAAATAAAATAGAGCTACTCTCATATGGTTTTGTGAGTTATCAAAACGAATTTTCCTTTGATTCGAACTTAAAAAGGTGTTAAAAATTAACTGTGCTCCATGAATAATACAGTACATTACACGGCAATGTCAGGGGCCCGGCAAAGTTAAAAAGCGTGTAACTTTATGACAATAGAGCGCTTGTACTGGGGCGCGAGCACTGCGTACACTTTGGGGCAATATTTCGGATACATTGCAAAAAATGCCATCTATTTTTATCCCCAAGGCAGGCATGATATGTATGTATATATATTTTTAAATAATGCTATCTTATTTTTTTCAGTTGTTGCGATTCCGTCTTTCTGACATTATAGTGATTTTCTGGTTTCTTCCATTGAACGTCGGAGCCCAGGGTTCGTTTTCCTAGATTTTCTGCTCTAATTTGCATCGTACGGTATTTTACTGTAATTCTTTATCGGCATTTAAAAAATCTACAGCTTGATCTCTGTAATCAATAAATAAAGACACGCCAGTCTGCCTCTACGTACCACATCTCCTCTCGCGGGTCTACTGGAAGAGATTTCATTTGATATAAGTAGCACCTTTGTACTCATTTTTATAATGTAATTTATATTTTAAGTTTTTTGTGTACATAAATTGATAAATAAATAAATAAAGAGTTTAAATAGCTTGTACTGTAGCATTAATTTTTTAAATTATATATATTGCATAACACAATTTTCCATTATATATAAATAAATTTTATTTACAGACTAGTTAATATATGTCTTGAACTAAGTGTATATTAAGTCAAGTATAAGTATATTTCTTTAAACTAAGTATACTTAAATTTGTTCACAACTGTATATTACCAAACGTTATCTGGCTAGTCGAGTTAAGGCGGGTGGCGTATTAACTTATAATAAACTAACGCGGTTTTAACGAAACGATGCGTTGCCCCTACAATTGTTATCATTTCAACTGCAACCAAAAACCCACCTTATTTCCAAAGTCATACAACTCAATTTCATTCTATTTAAAGTTGTTACAGTTCCACCAATAGCGATAGACCGTTTATGCGAAACTGAGTTCTTTTTACAAAAATATTCAGTTAATTTTTGAGTGCCTTTTTATTTGCACTTATGTATTTTTGGTGTTACAGACAAACAGGCCTTCAGTCATGACTGATATTAAAATGAGGGTGTGTTTTTTTATTAAAAATCATCGCTTAGTGCATAGTATTAATAGGATTTGTTTGTTATTAGATTTTGGTTGTTTTTTGGTTAAGAAGATTTTGTGTGTTAACATTTCTTATTTGCTAATAGGAAATCATAAATTGTTATAAATAAACTAACTTTTGCCCGTGGATTCGCCCGCGTGAATTTCCCACGGGATCATTTATTTTCCGGGTTAAAAGGTACCCTAAGTTATTATATTGTATAAATTCACGAAGATTCGAGCGTAACAAAAAGAAACTTACTTTCGCATATACAATATTGCTTAGGAACTTTTCCAGTCTAATCTTATTTATTAATGAAAATACCTACTTAGCAAATTCATTAAACAATGAATTTGTATACTAATATATTGTAGTTTTGACATACCAACACTTGCTTCCGACGATAGAAAACATCGTGACGAAACAAACACAATGGTGGATTACCGATTATCTTCCTAACAACTAAATAAAATAATTTATATATAAGAGTCATGTCAGATGTCTTTAGGCAACTTGAATAATCTGACTCCAATGTAATAAAATAAATAATGAAAGAAAAATAAAATAATAGTTGATGAAATGATAATAAATACAGTAAAGCACTGTTTTCTCTCTATCTCTTTCTGGCGAGTACTCCCCATCCCTCTCTTTAATTGCATTAGTTTTAAGGGAAGACGTGTTAAGGTTAACTTAGAGAAACCCGTGCTAAGTGAGGGCAAGTGATTGTGAAGGCTGTCTCTAATTTGGTTGCAATTAAGTGGTTGGTTTCATGCCGATAGGTAGTCGTAAAAGTCATATCAGATGCCTTTAGGAATAAAATCTGACATCAGTGTTGGCAATAACACTCAACAAGAAAGAATACATTGTGATGTGCGTTTTTTTAAAATAGATATAGAGTAATTCAAGAGGAAGGTTTATATGTATGCTAGCTTCGCCCTGGGGCTTCGCTCCCGTGGGAATTTCGGGATAAAAAGTACCCCACGTATTATTCCAGGTTATTTTCTACCTGTATACCAAATTTCATAACAATCGCTCTAGTAGATAATGCGTGAAGAGCTAACAAACAAACAAACTTACTTGCGTATTTATAATATTAGTTGGGATAATATGCATATTGTGCCCGTGCGAAGCCGGGGCGGGCTGCTAGTTTTCAAATAAAACACGTCAATAAAAACATTCCCCATTTATTTATGTAATTCACGCTGACAGATAAACAGTGACGTCACAATCAAAGGTACAAATGTAATCTGACTGCCACGTGTCTGTGATTGTGCTTTATTATTTAATGCCCGCCTTTGTGCTTGATTTATTGAAGTATGTAATGAAATGAGACAGATTCTGACAATAACTTAGTTAAATGTACAATATTTGTGTATACATTTTGTACTCGTGTTTTCGAAGACTATTCCGACTAGAAATCGTTAAATTTTTAAATACATTGTGGTAATTCCGATAGAAATTTCTAAGAGATGACTAGAGGTCTATGTTTCGGTTATTACTCCAATGACGATCTCGGTGGCGCAGTGGTAAAGTTCTTGCCACTGAACCGAGAGGTCCCGGGTTCGATCCCCGGTCGGGTCACGATGGAAAATGATCTTTTTGTGATTGGCCCGCGTTTGGATGTTTTTCTATATATGTTCTAAAATATAGTATCGTTGAGTTAGTATCCCATAACACAAGTCTCGAACTTACTTTGGGGCTAGCTCAATCTGTGTGATTTGTCCTAATATATATTTATTCAAAGATATTTTATATTTACTGTTATTATCGTTTTACCTCTGTGTACTCCATAAAATGATGTTTTAGTAATTGTATTAGAATCTTAAACACGTTATTAGGTTCTTCAAATCAAGCATTTAAAATGTCGAATCATATTTTTATGTGTATGGGAAATTACGAACTATCTTGGGGATATTATGAAAATAAACAAAAATGGCGCGAAAAACACTTGAACTTGAAAACTTGATGCTACTGCCATATTCTTGACACTAACGCTTCGTGCCCACAACGGGCTAGAACAATCAAGATGGCGACTAGATTAATGTTGGCAACAAGGAAATATCGCTCAGATTCGTAGATTTCTATTTTTATTTCGTAATATATCCATTTTCGCAATTAGCCTTTAAGAAGTGGGCCCTCAGGCAACACGCACATGCTTGCGGGGTCACAATTCGATCTAGCTAGGTCACATCATCAATTAATTTAAGAACTTTGTTCTTGTCGGTGGAGCATTTTCCATCTTATTCTGTCCTCAGCCATCGATTTCACCTCCCTATACGACACGAGCTCTGCCTTCTGTTTCATTTCATCTAGGAATGCCCTTCTTGGCTTTCCTTTTCCTCTTCTTGTTTCGATTTTTCCTTCAATCAGATGTTTCATAAAGTTACATGGGTCACTAGCTAGCTAGGTCACATGTCAAGGAAAATCTTTTAAGTGCCTACATACATTGTGTTAAAATGATAAGTTTTTTTTACAAAAATACTTAAACCGAAACAAAGAATATTGAATGATTTTCTCTTTGTTGTGTTTGCACCCCAAAAATGTTCTGTTCTCTCTGCACCTCTGCATCATCTCTTGGTGCAGAAATAATGTTTTATAAATGCATGTTTTAAATGGGAAATTTAGTTTCTATATTTATTGTCTAATCTAACAATCTTTTTGTGTATGTTCGCGTGGACAAAACCAAGGTGGACAGTGACATGTACATGTTGCCGCGGGCGGAGGCGCGGGCAATAATTGCTATATACAATTTTATTACCAACGACTGATATATATCATGTTTCAGTATACAAGGATCAAACCTATTAGTAAATCCGCACTCCGCACTGACCTAGGATAAGGTAGACTATTTCTAAAATTTGACGAAACCTGTAAAGGTAAATTTTGGTGAATACATCCTTTCATTTTGTTAACAGATCGATCTTATTACAACTAATCGTATGTATTACTTAGAAAAACGCGCCTATTACAATTTTATAAAAAAAAATGTATAGGAACTGATGACAAAATCAGAAAATTGTAAAAAATATGCATGCCCTAGATAAAATAGATATGTTTGAGATTATTGTGATAATTCATAGACTGTAACAATGCAGCTGGATCTGAATACGAAGATTTAAAGTTGGTCGTAAAAACTCGACCATCGTAAAAAACTAATATTTTGCAAATTTTTTTATTGAGAAGTTATCACCATAAGCGTAATATTTAATGTAGCTGTCGAACAAATATAGCTTTTTCTTTGCGAAGATATTATTCGGTCGTGACGTCACATTGTTCGTGTCATTTAGTATGGAGGGTTCGGACGAGTCCAAAAATGTGTTATTTTATTTTTGTCATATCTTTGAAAGCATTGTCATCGTCACAGTTAATTTATCACTAGATTTTCTAATAATATAAGGGCCTTCGAATAGTCACCAAAATAAAAATTTATAATCTACCGTGTTGTATTTGTAACCACGTGTATTATACTGGTAAAACAAGTATCAAAAATTTAATATATCTGGAGTAGGTTTGCCTCAGAGGACTGAGAGGTCGGAGGGCCTCTTCAGACTGCAATAACCTCTCGCTTTGACATGCCGAATGCAATAATATGGCTTCGTTCATTACTAACTTCTGCCCGTGGCTTCGCTTGCGTGATTTTTATACGGAAACACATTGCAAATTTGACTGCAGATTGGATCGTGTATAGATTAGAATTATTTCTTCAGGGTCACAGTGACACTTATGATGTGTTCTCCCGCCCTGTAATAGGACCATTACATATCCTCCTGTGGAAGAGACACATAGTCTTGGCGACTGATAGATAGATAAACATTCCCAAATAGGGACGTCAGACAGACGGCTGGTCATAAAATCGCAGTTAGAACTTCAAAATTGTGCTATTATTTTTAAGTTGATTCAGGGCGTCGCGGCATCACAACCCCGAATTTAACCGGGAATATAAAAGAATAAGAAAGAGAGAAAAAGAGAGCGATGCACAGGAAAAGTCACTATGTCCATTGTCTGGCCTCCGTTGAATCGACACATGTTCGATTTATATTTTAAGGCAAGTTTTTACTTGCATATGGGAATTTATTTACAAGCAAAGGTTTTACAAAATATATATGGAGAGTTAGATTTATACTCATGTCCAACATCACCATCTTAACTAATATTATAAATGCGAAAGTATGTTTGTTTGTTACCTTTTCACGCTCTATCTGCTCAACCAATATCCTTGAAAATTTGAGTACATATAATTTGAGGTGTGGAGAAGGACTTAGGGTACTTTTCGTCCCGGGAAAATTACGCGGGCAAAGCCGCGGGCTAAAGCTATAGTTTCCAAATAAATTCGAAATTCAATCCACACAAAGGTAATTCCCATATCTCGTAGAGGGTGCTACGATGCGCTACGGCGTAGCACTCGACATTCTCGTAGCTCGTAGCTGTATCCCGCGTTCCTGGAATTTCATATTATCTGTTATGTTGTATTGTACTGTGTATGTTGTTATGCCGGCTACACACTATCGCCGAACTCAGATGTCGACGCGAATGAACGAACATTGCGTAGTTTGTATAAGAGCGTTTATTTACCGCAATAAAAACTAGCAATGTACGCCGAATTCGCCAGAGTTTGGCCATCAGTTTGCCGTGTGTATAGTCAGCATTATATACACATCAGGCGACACAACATACATTTAAAAATAAACTCGTGCAGCATATCTTGGTTTAGGGTTCCGTAGTCATAAGGATATTTAACTAATTTCAGTATTAAAAAAAACTATTTATGTTAAGTGAAAAACACTGCCAGCGTTCTGCACTCGGTGCCTCACTTTAGTAGCGCAATAGATTTATTAATAAAATAAATCTATTGCGCTACTAAAGTGAGGCACCGAATAAGAATAGTAAATGTGAAAATGGCAACATTATTTATTGTCATATACTTATTATATGAATTCGGTATTTTGAAAAATTATTTCTAAAGGACACATCTAAAATTCTAACCATAAACAAAAATTTAAAAAAATAAATAAAGATAACTAAGTACAGTTACTGAAAAAAGTGATAGAGGGAATAGAAAGCGGTCCGTTCCATTTTACGAAACCAAATTCCTTATTCAACGATGTCCGAAAATTAAAGGTGCCTTTACAAGAAATCGCACTCAATCTGCGACGTTTCGGACGCGCTGAAATATTTCCACAGCTTCGAGTGCTCTCATTTACTGTACACAGCTATATCGCGTTGTATTTGTTTTTTCCATTACAAAGAACGGAACGCCTCGCTCGGACTATAGCAATAATATTTCAATATCGCGCCCGTACCAACCCCACGGCGACGCTAAAGTGATTTCTCTCCACTCCCATTGGTGGAAAACGAGTGACGGAGCGCGCGTTCGATATTCAAACTCGCTGTAGACAAAGACAGAACTATACGGAACAAATGAGCGCTGTGGGAGTTAGATAGAGACGGGTATAGGAATATCGGTTTATGAATATTGCATGAACGCGAAAGGCTCATATCAATAATACGTGCACGAATGAAATAATAGATTATTCGTTTGTTCAAATCGAACGTAAACAAAATGTAAGCATCCATTACTGATGCACTGCGCGGGTGGAAGACAGACAGATATAGGAATGTGGGCGTTAGAAAGAGTTAACTATATTTTTGTTTGTTCAGCTTTCTGTCGGTCTATCGGCCACAATGTGAGCGCTACATATCTGTTTTTGTACCAGTCGCCGCTCGGTTTCCACATTAAACGATCATTTTAAGGGCGAACCAATCAAACTGTAAATTTATACAAATTGATACTAAACGGGTTATATTAATTTTATAACAAAAATTAAGTGTGTAAATAAGTTTGAGCGGAGTCGTAATTAAAACTAATTGGGGGTAATACAGCGATAATTATTTTGTATTAAGGCGGCTTTTTGCCGGAATTTTATCCTTTTTGACGTTTTGTGATCGCGGTTTTTTTTTAATTGTGACGCGGGAAGACTTGTGTTCGAAATTTGAAATTTTTAAATAATCGCCCGGTGTTCTTTTTGACAATGCAGGCAGTTTCCTACATGTGATTGGAGAAGTGAATTTCGTAGGATTTTCGGTGGTGTGTTTTGAAGAAGTTTTTTTCAATGATTTGTGATGCAGTGCTGAGGAAGATGTCGACATAGGGGGCGGCCAGGGTTGGCCTTTTGAGGCCATGCTCAATAACCTCACGGCAACAGCTTTAGGAGGTTAGTATTTTTTTTTCAAAAAACAATAAAATAATTTGTTTTCAAAAATATTCCTCAATATTAAAAAGTAGGCGTGCTCTAGATTAGGACCAATTTATCCTCTCGTGGATATCATACGAGGCGAGTATGAGACACATGGTATTGGAAGCTGAAATGAAATAATAGCATTCCCATAAGGTGACATCAGACAAGAGGCCGGTTGTCAAATCACAGCCCAATCATATTTGTTTTACGCTGATCGCAGACTTAGAAGCGTAATACCGCAATATACAAAGAGGAGAAAAGTCAAATTATTTATTTAGAGACCTTCGGCGCTTTTTCACATCTAATTTCAAATTATTAAATATAAATGAAATTCTCAAAAGGATACAAGCTACATGACTAGCTTTTCGGAATGACCACTGCAGAGAAAAAATGCCGAAAAAATAAACTCACTTAAAAACAGTGAAAAAAATCTCAAAAATAATAATTAGGTATAGAGATGTGGTAATAGTGGTTATAGGTATATTTCCGTAGAATATTGGTTACTTAATTATTATATGATAACCTAAAAATTTGTATGAATAATTTATATCCTGTTTTTACGTATATATTTTTACACAAAAACAATTTTTTTATAATCAATTAATTTCAAATGGTTTATAACAAAATCAAAAATTTTTGCACCAACATGAACAACAAATAACCTATTTTATGTATTTTTTAAAATTGTTAATATTTATGTTATTATTGTTATATTTATATGTATTTTACTTTTCCTAAGTATATTTGTTTATTTTCTTACAATTTATAGTCTTCTCTGTTCATGTGGTACGCTAGTACTTCTGACTAGCCTGCTACTGTATACACGTCCTCTCAACCTATCGCCGGTTGACTGTAAGAGATCCCTACGTGGGATAAGTCCGCCGTTGTACAATGTATCTTTCTTGTATTAATTTTGATTAATGTACTTATATTCGTGTAATAAATTTATTACAAACAAACAAATTACCGTTCCGTTTAGAGCATCTATTAGTTTTTTGGGTGCTATTCGAGGAACAATTTACCTCACCTCAAATAAACTGCCATTTGTCTATATTTATTTTAAAGAATTAAAATAATTTACTTACAAGAATTTTTATTTTTATAATAGTCCATTAATAAAACTTTAAATCATAAAATATAATGTGTATATAATTAATTCATTTACTTATTTTATACGTATTTATAATTTAAGACCCCGAGAGTCTTATAGAAAAGATATAGAAAAAAGTTAATATATGTTTCGATAAATAAATCTATGCTAATTACAATTAGATTAATGTGTAATATCATATTGTGACCGAAACAAATAAGTATTTTCGGATCTTAAATTGTAGAAAAAAAATCCACATAATAAAAATATAATGAATAGTATTGTTATTACATATAAATAGGTACTTAATCTATTATTTATTTATTTCGAAATTCGTTGCGTAATTTTCAGCCTTATTACCGACAAACAGACAGCGGAACGCGACTTTTATTTTATACTATGTAGTGATAGTGTTTACATACTCTGCAATGTTATCGCGCTCCACTTCGCATCGCGCAAAATCCCGCTTCATAAGTAATGCCAAGATTTGCATCACAATGTACTATAACAACACATATTTTTAAACAGAACGTAATAAGAACCTACGTGAAGCCATTCGAGTAAATTGCAACTCTCATAAACCGTTAGCCATAAACAGTTCCCGCTCAGTTTTACGGGATTCGATTCCATTAAAGCCGGTTTATGGGCCCGCCTTGATCCCACTGAGCCGTGGGGGAAAGCTGCAGGTCTTCAGGTACAGTGTATATTATTTAAGTTTGAATTCGGGATTATCGTGTTTTGAATTTATTAATATTTTTGAATGAATAGCAATGTGATATTTTTTTAGTTAAAAAAAAACCACAAAATCTATTGGATGGAATTGGATGCGGTTTTCATAATTGCACAGGGGATGGTCTTTTGTCTAACTTTAAATGTGGTATAGCTTACATCGCGAAGACACAAGAAGTGCTGCTTTGATGTCGTCAAGGACAATTTCGTTACAATTGTCGGAAAAAAGGCGAGACTTTAGGAAAGCGGGCTCTGGGCTCCGACGCTCAACGGGTGAATAAATAAATAGGAAACGCTCATATGAGAGAGAGAGATGCTGCGAAATACATTTATTTACCAAAGCATGACTTTAGAATAGAGTATGAAATGGCCTTTGAAGCTTCAAATAGCCTAAACAGTCGAAGTTTCGTGAAGCGATTCTGAAAACGAGCCTTGAATTTTCTATTTTCCCTTCGTTACCGACTGAAGTAGCCAAAGTTTTTGCTACGAATATAAAGACGGTTAATGTTACGAGTAAAGGAAGGTTTTTATTGAAACTCTCTCTCATTTCTCCATCTTTCCCATTACGTTCGAAGTTGTGAAGCCTAAATGTATATATATATATAAATATAATAGAAAGTATAAATTTTTGAAGTGCTGTAATTTTACAACCGGCCGCCTGCCTGACGTCAACCCTTCTAGGGAATGCCAATGTTGCCTATCAGCTGCCTAGGCCGTGGGTCCCTTAGTCGCCTCGTACGACATCCACGTGATATGGTGCTATTCCGGAATCACACGCCACGTGAGCCCACGTGGATGAGGGTTTTTATTGAAATTACACTAACGATTAGATTATAACGATTAAATTACAATATAGATTAGATCAGTAAACTATAGGTAGTTAAATAAAGTACGATATGAATAACTTGTTTGAATATACAAAAGGTCATTTATATTCGGCCGAAGTGACACGGTTCCGACCATGTCACTTTGATAAAAAAAATAGGCACCTATATTTTGTTACCTTTTGTATATTCAAACAAGTTATTCATGTTAGGCAATGGGTTCGATAGTCGTGGGTTCGATTCCCGCTCGGGTCCTGAATTTTTTCATCTCATTTATTACTAACAAAGTTTATGACTTTATCGAGTGTAATGGTACTGTATTGTACTAAGGTTTTTAAAAATTATAGTAGCACAACTTTTTAATTACTTTTAATGACATATAAATTAAATAAAAGGATAAGTAGGTACATACTTACAAAAAATTATGTGTATTCAATTTTACCTTAAGAAAATATAGAATCCCTAAAAATTTATATGTTTATTGAAAGGGCTTTTAATACAATTTTAATGTTTAATTTCCTGTCTCTATCTATCTATGTCCTCTCTGTCTTGTCCAATAGTGGGATGATGCCAGTGATTCACATTATAGTGATTCAATTTAAAAAAAAAGTGATGTTCGTTTATATTAATCATGCGATGGTACAATTTAGAATAATGTATTAACTAGGAATTTTTTAAACTTGCAATATAGGTATTATTATGTATGAATAAATAAATTATACTTAAAGACAAATCACACAGATTGAGTTAGCCCCAAAGTACCTATGTTCGAGAGTTGTGTTATTGGATATTAAGTCAACGATACTTTTATAAAATATACATTTCTAAATAAACATCCAAGACCCAAAAAAGATAATTTTCCATTTTGACCTGACCGGGGATCGAACCCGGGACCTCCAGTTTAGCAGTCCGGCATGATGACCATTAGGCCACGGAGGTCGGTAAAATATTTGATGCCTATTGTGTGTGTGTGTCTGAAAATAAATGTCACTATGTTTATTTAGGTTGAATCAACGCAACTTTTTAGGAGATATCTTCCATTAAATACATTTAGTACTAATTACACTTAGTAGTTTGGTATTCAACTAGCCTTTGCCGGCGGCTTCGCCCGCGTTAATTTCCCACAGGAACAGTTATTTTTACGGGATTGAAGGTACTCTATATGTCCTTCTCCATACTTTAAACTACATCAATGCAAAATTTCAAGAATATTGGTTGAGTAGATAGAGCGTGAAGAGGTACAAACAAATAAACTTACTTTCGTATTTATAGTATGAGATCGTGGTGTTGTACTCATTAATAAGACGAATTCATTAAGGAAGGGTCGGGGCATTACGTCTGCACTCCTCCGCAATGGTAATCTTCTGTGAAAGGAAACCGCCCGCCCTAGTGTTACGTCGCGGAGGCATCTTCAATAACTTTGTACAAAAATAATATTTTTGATACAAGCTTTTATTGTTGTCAGAGAGATCCTATTGCATTCAATGTGTGACAAAAATATCATATCCGTGCAGTAAACCGTTGAAGAGTTCCCAGAGTTCCCACGTCAGTAGCCGTTCCTGGGTACACCATCAGGTCATGCTTATCATAATAATAAGTTGTCATCCAAACTAAACGTGTACATAAAATTTCAGCTCGATCGGTAGGAAATATCTGCATCAAAATTGAGTTGCAAAATTCCTCCCGAATAGACATGGGGATAAATATATAAAGCTTGTAAAAATAGCCTACTTTAACATTTTCACTATTGCGAAACCATAGACAAAGGTTAGACTTGTTCATAAAACCATAAAAATAGACCGAAAGCCTATTTTAGGCGGCCATTAGCAGGAACAGGCCGTTAACAAAACAATCATGAGTTATATATTAGCATGGTTTGCTCCCAGTTAATAGCGCAATTAGAATTGGGAATTAATTAGAGTTATAATTATTTTGCAAGAATTTGCGGTTGCTTTTAACCGACTGAAACGTAGCGGTGGAGGTAATGACTACTGTTTTATTTTTTTACAACCTTCCTTGCCTGTGTCTAATATAAAACATGTAATATTCTTTGTTCTAGCTGAAGTATAATTTACTCTTTTTGTAAAGAATAATTTTCACATTTGTGACGTCATTTGTGGCCAGTGTCATACTAGCCCCATATTTGTTTGTTTTGATGGAAAATTTATCTGATTTGATTTCATAGCAACTACCCTAATTGCAGCCGCTGGCTGTGCTCCCATTAGATTTTCGAGGTTTTATAACCTCAATAGTCTATGACCTTCCTCATGTGTTTAGCTTTCATTTACTTTATAGAATTTGTGAAATCAGAATAGTAGTTCCAGCGTTTGCGTTCAAATAGTTTATTGACAGTTTAACTTATTGATGTAGTAATTTTTTGAGCAAAATGATAGGAATATTAGGTAATTCAGATCGGTCATTGACACACGAATTTTTTTACTTTCTTGCAGTTCTTGCAATGCATATATTAGCTACTAGCCCCGTGGCGGTTTTTAATTTTATTCACAGTATCGCCATCTACTTTATAAATCGCGATTGACAATCACATTTTACAATCAAAAAGTGCCCTATGAGTTAATCCAAGGTGTTAGCTACCTCAGTACCAAATTTCATCAAAATTTGGTCGAGCCGTTTGAGCCACTTTCGCTTTTATAATATTAGTAGGATGGGATATGTAGTGGTATTACATGTGCTTATTCTATGCTCCTTCTCATTCCACCCGTATGTCGAATTTCACATCATTGTTTTTGTCCTAGGTCACAAAGATTCGTGCTCCGAAGATAGTAAACAGCACGAGATCAAACCGAATATCGAGCGTCCGCACCATGCGCTCGGCGCCAGACTGCATATCGCTCACAACATACGAACAGAACACTTACAAGGTAAAACCATTGTTGGCCCTGTTACACATCAGCTCCACAGTAACCTAGTTAAAGAGGCGATGGATAAATAAATAGCAGATATGGACAGGATCAACCCGGGATCAATATTTACAAGGCTGGTTCTATTATTGCTATCTGATGAGGTAGAGAGGGATGTAAACGGAATGTACATTAAATATTTACACGGTAAACTGCTTCTCGATTTGGAGATGTCAAACTTGATCATATTGTAGTAAATCGAGCAATGGACGAGGAATGAAGATGTGTAGATACCATGTCGGGGCCGAAACTTTATGAATGATGTGCAATGTGCAGGTATTACACGCGCAGGTATTAATTTCGTCCACATGCCGCATAAACAATATACACATATTGTTTACAACAATATATACATATATTATATGTATATATCATACATTTAACTTAGAATGATTTACATCATTCTTCATAAATAATTTAAATTAAAAACAAAACTAGAAATAGCTAATGAATTATGTTTTTTGCAGGTGGCATCCACCAACAACACAGTGGGGGGCACATGGCAACAGTGCCTGTCAGTATGTCCTCATCAGCATCAGATAGTGATAAGCCGGCCAAACAGAAGAGACATCGGACGAGGTGTGGACGATTCAAGTTTGACTTGCAATTACATTTGGCTAGATTTTACCGAGTTTCTGAAATGGTTAAAGAGACTCCGGGGTCTCAAATCCGTGGATGTTTTAGCAATTTCTAAGTCTGGTATATTGCTATACAAAATATTTCAAGCATTTGGCTCGTAGCTGTAAAGGCTAAAAATAAACAATAGCTTTACATGTGTCTGCGATTAGTTAAGCTTAACAATTTTTTGGGTAAAGGTGGCTCAGGTTATGTTCTGACATTTGATGAGTCATGCACACCATACCTGCCTTCTAATTACATCATTATTTTGTAAAACTCAATGCTACTAAGTAATAGAAAGCAAATAAACCTATGACTAATCGCAGACACACGTAAAGTTCCGATGAAAACATATATCTATCAACTTCTCACACAGGTTTACGCCCGCACAACTGAACGAGCTAGAGAGATGTTTTTCCAAAACCCACTATCCTGACATCTTCATGCGAGAGGAGATCGCGATGAGAATCGGCCTTACGGAGAGTCGAGTACAGGTTAGTTTATCTTTATAATTAATTTCTAATATAAGAGTTACAAATTTTAAATATGACAAACACCGAATGGTAGACCAAAAATCACACTATTTTTTCATTGGGAAACTGGCTCAATATCGACCTTTGTTAGCTAATCAAATATTTCTCCGTTCATTCCAAAAACCGTTACACAAAAAGCGACATCCGCTGAAAAATCACAGCAATAAAAAATAATATAAAACGCGGCGGACCGAGGTGATCACCTTGCGTGCGCTCTTCGCACGTTGCACACAAAACTTGCACTGTATTGATACATTTCACAGGACCTTCTACCTGGGCTTTGATGAGGTTTAACCTTCGTGATACACACATAACATACACTTTACGCGGCTATTATGGACATTTAGTATTCTGTGAATGGGTGGTCGTTGCTATCAAACGCATGTTAGTGTTTCACTACTGGTTTTAGGTGGTTTTCTTGAGCAGTGTATTTAATTTGCTTACAATGTTTCTATTTGAATGAGTCCTTTTAATGTTTGAAAAGAGCTATAGAAAAGATATAAAAATCTAGTAATAGTTCTTCATCAGATTACATATGTAGTATAAAACAAAGTCGCTTCCCACTACCTGTCTGTCCTTATGTATGCTTAGATCCTTAAAACGACACAATGGTTTTTGATGCGGGTATTTTGATAGATGATTCATGGGGATGGTTTATATGTACCTATACAATATTTTGCAACCATTGCACGCATGCGATAGACACTAATAGTTTCGCCATGTCTGTCTGTCCGTCCGTTTGTCCATCCGCGGTCTAGCTCAAAAACTATTAGTACAATAATAATGTAATTTGGAATGGGTTCGATAAAGTGGTCGAACAAAATATGGAATAACATAAATGTTTAGGATATCTCCCCCACACGTGAAGTGAGAATGATTATTTTTCGTCATTCCTTTAGTTTTTTTGGGTAGATTATAGGCCTTGGAAGACCGTTTTTGGATTGGAGTAAACCGTTCGTAAATTATTAAGTATTAATTATTATTAATGAAATATTATTATAAGCTTTGAAATGCCAATTTCCGATAGTCCCCTGTCTCCCAACGAAACGATTGTTGTTTAAGGAATTCAAGCGTCACGGCATAATTACTCATATATAAAAAAATTTGAAGGAAAACTATCACACCCAATATTATAAGTTTACGAGTAATATTCGACCAAACGTATTTCTACTAAGCAACTTCGAAAAAGTCCATGGAAAACACGGAACTCGTGGCTCGTCACGCACTCGGCCGGTTATTTACAATAAGTATAAGTTTTCTATTAGGTACGTTACATTTCGTACCAAATTGAACATTATGTGATCTCGTTACAAATGCATATCGTACTAAACTTAAACATCATTGTCGTAACATTAATTAAAAAAGAAATAACATTTCAAAACACACTGAAACAGTTGCAATAAAAAAATTGATGCTGCGACACACAAAAAAAGTAAAAATGGTTGTCGATTGACGCGTATTTAATATAACTCAGCATCTGCTAAATGTTTCATAATATTGCCTCCTTTGTGATTCATTGGATTAACACAGCAGTAACCACGAACCTTCTAATTCTATCGGCCAACCGTGCTGCTAACTGTCGCTTTGGTTAAGCACTTAGTTTCAAGTTAAACTGCGCTTTGCATTGGAAATTAGTCTTAATTTGTGTCGTATGCTCACCAATATTTGTATTTCGTTAACATTCGTGACACACTGGCGATAAAGATGGTTTTATTGGACTTGATCTGTTTTTATAATTTGACGAAAAGAAGGGCGACGTTATTAGTAAACTGAAACATAAAAGGGAATAAAAATAATTTGGTTGTAACATTGATGAAACTAGTGGGAAAATTATGTATAATCGAGCTATGTCTGTGTGTCACGTAAACATATTTCAATTATTAAAAAAAAATCATTGGCTAGGCTATAAATATGTTCTTGTATATTATTATAAGATTAGTCCTATCTATTTAGATTAATTTCAGTATCAATTAGGAATGAATAAAGGTAAAGGTCAAGCTATAAAACACGAGATTTATTATTTTTAGGCCGAAGGAATACCCAAGATAACTAATATTTTATCTAACTGAAAACACAGTCAGTCACGCAAATAACAATAATGACGGGGAAAATCAAGGTTATCAAAATATACAAGATAGTAACGCAAACTCCTCCATTAGGTAGGATTTATCTAAGGTCATTTGACAAAATCAAGAATAGTCTACGAAAAATATAAGACACGTACGGTCAAGCAAAACAAACACAAAAAAGCTTAAAAAGTATGGTCAACAAAAAAGGCCCAACGTAAAGTCACAGTGTGGCGCGAAGTGGTACTGCGGAACAAAAAATGAAGAAAAAAAGGAACAAAAATGTATGACTGTTTGCACCCGTGTGGTCAGAGACTGTACCATCAGCTACTGTAGAGGATTTAATTATTAGTGTGAAATAACTTGAATGGTCTTCTAATTCTTAATAAACCATGGAACATCGTAGTAAACATTCACAGTAGGTTTTATAAATAGCATGATTTTTACGCAAGTTTTTTTTTAAATAAAAAGGATTATATTAACGTCTATTAATGATTCATATGAGTTTAACACCTCTTCAAATTGAGAAATCATGAAATTTATTTTCATAAGACAAAGTTTGTCTGTGAAAACTATCAACTCAAAAGCAAGCGGAATTTCGAAATCTATAAAAAGAAAAATCTATCCATATTATTAATATTATAAATGGGAAAGTCTGTCTGTCACACTTTCATGGTTTAACCGCCAGGCTAATTTTGTTAAAATTTAAAATAGATAGAGTAGTAGATCATAAATAAGATTTCCTGCATAACAAACAGACGTATAAACAAAAACTACACATACAAATCGGTGAAAAAGTTTCAACAACAATGTTATACGATCAAAACCTGCGGCGTATTTGCAAACACCGTTTCCGTATGTTTGCCTCTGAGCGCGGAACTATATTAACTAAATACGCAGCCGGCACTGAACAAACAGAGCTATACTTGGGAAAAGCTGTGGTTCTGGTGTACATATTTAACTTGGGCGCCTGAGATTTCTTGGTTATGAACGATTTATTTTTTAAATAGTGTAAAGAGCGCATTTATGAAGGCTAAACTTACTACGTTTCAAAAACGAGAGTAAAAAGTTATTTTTACTCTAGTTCTTTAGAATAATGTTGGTTTTCACGAATACTTTGAACATGTCATAAGTGATAGCATCCAAAATTTTTTTTTCGTACTTAATTTTTTAAATCTTTCTTATCGTGTGTATTATTGCTATGACTAATGTCTGATTTTATTGAAGTCGTCTAAAAGCATATGATATTAACATTTCTGTTTAATTGAAGCTCAGTGATAGGAGCACTAAGATTTTACCAGATTTTCTGTCTTAAAATTGTAATAGCCGCTGGCTGGATAGTGAACAGAGAGTTGGCTTCGACAAATATTGTTTATGAAAATGATAAAACTTGGTATACATATCGTATCATTAACTATAACTATTACAAATTAAAATTGGCCCAGCGATGTAGACGTGAAAGTGTGACAGGCAGCCGGAAAGACAGACTTTCACGTCTACAATATTATTAGTATTAAAGTATCCATGGATATGGATGGAAGCAGTCATTCAACTCTATATCTCTTTATATTTCAGCCTAGTTATATTTAGAGATCGTATTCATAATAGACACGCCTTATAACACCAGTAACCCTATTCAAATCGAAAGAAACATCCGAGTCACGGCTAAGAGGTTATGTTATGACGTCACGCGTTTTAGCAAGGCTATAAACGTACGCCACAATGCAGCATTGATTTCGGTATCTTTGTTGTGTGTTTGCTCAAGGTAGATGTGAATTGGCCTGTGGAGCATTATGGTTTTTATTCAAAAAATGGAGCATTTTGTTTTTATGTAACCCGTCTCGTCCCACACACGTTTCTTTAGTGAACCGAGTTCGTGTCTTATATTATTAAACGAAAACGACTTTAACGATTGATACTACGCTGAAATCCTAATCCTAACAAATATTATAAATGCGAAAGGCTTGAAATTGGCTTGAAAAGGTAACAAACAAACTTGTGTTACCTTTTCAAGCCAATCTGATTAACCAATGTTCTTGAAATTTTGCTTGTATGTAGTTTGAAGTAGGTACGGAGACTTCTCCGTACCTGCTTATGTACTTACATAGGGTCTCCTAGAAAAAATAATATTCCCGTGGGAAGTTTACGCGGGCGAAGCCGTGGACAAAAGCTAGTTTGAAATATTTATAACCACTTACGGGGTTGGGGTATAAAATCGATCTAGCTATATATACTATAGAAAATTAGTTTTTTCCGAGCTAGGCTCGGTCGCTCAGACAATGATATCATTTAAATGAAAACAAAATATGTAACAATGTAATGACCGACTTTTAGAATAAATAAAACTAAATTGGGTATTTACGTGGGTATAAAATAAAACGTATAAATACACTGACGTAATGAATCACGACAATCAAATGATCACTTTAATTGATAAATTTTATTAAAGATTTAGTATTTTCTAGTACGCATTAAATTAAACACTTTTTGCCTCGAAGATTGGTGACGTCACCTGTTCCCAATGTCATACAAGTCCCATATTTTTTTTTGTTTTTGACACGTGGGAAAAAGTATTTGACTCTATTTAACAACTCTATTTAAACTAATGAAAATAATAAGGAGGAAAACTGAAGACGTACGTTTGAAGACGTGTGAAAGGAAGACGTGAATTGGTAAGCACGACCTGACGCCCTAACCCAGGGTCGACTTCCAACGAGGAATCTTTTCAACGGTTTACTGCACGAACATGACATAACATTTTTTGTGTAACGCGCTTAATGCAACATCTCTCTGACTACATAAAAGTTTTTCTCAATGACGTTTTTCTAAATAATTAATTCCATCGTGACCGGTCGGGTCATGATGGAGAATGATCTTTTTCTGATTGGCCCGGGTCTTGGATGTTTATCTATATATGTATTTGTTATAAAATATTGTATCGTTGAGTTAGTATGCCATAGCACAAGTCTCGAGCTTACTCCATAGTAAGCTCGAGATATTCTCGTACTGATTGAGCTAGGCCCATGCCTAGCTCAATCAGTATGATTTGTCCTAATATATTTATTTATTTATAAAATAACTTCATGACTATTCCAATGGCATTCTGTACTAGTAAAAATAAACCAGAAATTCCCTTCTAAACCACGTTTCAAGGTAAAATGATTTCCCATCAATAAAGATCAGAACATCAATTTACACAGACGTCCAGACACACCGGGGTTGCCAGTTAATTAGAGTTAATCAAACTTGGGGTGGCTCCCCGCTACCGTGCTAGTGCAGAGTAGAGATTTCTTACATTACGGGTCCGTAGTGAGAAGAAATAACGATTGTTATGAACAATAATGTACTTAAATGTTGAAAAAAGAACAGTCAATTGAGAATAGAACGCTGATTAAAAATAAAAACGGGTTGCACTCAGGGAGTACCGGCAGAAGTGAAACTTGAATAGTAAGGTTGTGCATTTTTGACGTCTTACGAATTTTCGATCAGAGGAGTTAGTGTTTGCATTTCACTTCTCACTATCGAATCGATTCGAACTTCGCCATTGTGACGCAATGACAAACAATGTGGTTGGTTCGCTGTGTCTCACTTCGAATCGATTCGATGGTGAGAAGTGAAATGCAAACCCGCACTTCGCCCAGTCACGTGTCCTGACGCGAATTTATCATTTTTTACCCATCACAAAAAGTGCACAACGCCGCTAAAGAAGTTTTCACTTCAAAAATCATATACTTAGCTGTTTGCTAATTCATCCATTTTTTATTCTTCTTCTTATCGTGTCGAATCAGATTTGTGAAAACCAATAAGACGCCCACAAAATTCTACAATACAATTCTACACACCAATACAATTCTATTTGGGACGTCAAGTCCTTAAGTAAACAGGTGGTAGAATCTCCAATCTTTTACACTTTTTAAAAGTTTCAATCTTACATAAATATTAGAGGTTAACATTAAACTAGTAGAAAGATAACACTGAGATTTAAAATGTTAACTCAAAATATGTAAAAGTGATCTACTTAAATAAGATACTGTTTCAAATGAAGTTACGTGAAGTATAGAGCTTGCATGCAGTAAATAGTAAACATCAACTGCAGACATTATGCATTATAGATTCGAAATTCAAAAGCATTTAAATAAAATTACGTCCATTACACGAAATTCGATTCAGGATGTGCATAAAACCTGCATCGTGTGCGCTAAAAAGCAATGAGATGGAATTATTAATGAAAGAAAAAGATTTGTTGTGTTTCCAGCTCTCGGTCCTGGAATATCGAATGACGTCGTTGTTTACAAATTAATGGGACAGTCGTGTTGTGTGTCGTTTGCAATTATAGGTACTATTGGAAAAAACTCTCAGGGCTTTGTATTTTTAAATTCTAGAAAGGTTTTAAATGAATGAAAAAAAGAAAATATTTAAAAACTTAATTAGACTGATCATACCTGATCAGTCTGTGTCTAATTAAGTTAATTAGGTATATTTTGATTGTGATCTTATACCTATTATTGAAGTTACCTACACCTATATGTATTTTTTTTTTCTAGTCGTCGGTGTGTTCCACTGCTGGGCAAACGCCTCCCTTTCCATCTTCCACAAATCCCAGTCCAAGGCAGCAGCAATTCCTTTTCATATGTAGGAAAATGTAATAAAATTAAGTCATTGATCATGATTTGTCTAATTTACACTCGCGAGCAAAATAACTGCATACATTAAAACGTTAGTGTGATTTATATGGCCAGCATGAATTTCAAATATCGAACCAGCCTCTTGGCTCCCTCGTCCCTCGTCATGTTGCCATGTATTTTATATCGGTTTAAGAAAACAGTATACCCGGTATAACCTAACCTAACATTACACGATACCAGAAGCTTAGGTTCTGTCTTTATGAAGACCTGTATTCCTCTATCATCTTAGTTTCTCCGGCTGTTAACGCCACAATTGAGCGTCGAAGGCCCTGTTTACGCTTTCTTTTGCTCCTTCGCCATCCTTAAAACATTTTTTATCTTAATCCTAATCCTAAATATAAATACTTCTTCTATTAGTCATAATCAGGCATCATTCGTAGATCGAATCATCGGCATGCTTTGACGTCGTCCTCCTTTGATTAAGAAACTAAGTTTCCCATCTCAATATATCAGGGAGTGTCCACATAATTATCGAGCCAACATTACAGGACATTAGCATTCGCCCGGCGGACTCTATTGAGATTTATGGCCACCGTAAGTCAGCGGACGCAGTTTCGATGGAAACTGGCTGCTTTGTTTTAGATTTCGTTATATTTACATGTATTTAAGTAGGGGTTATTGTTAGTGATGTGCCGCTAGGAAATTTTCTGTTAACACTGTTTCGAGTTCCGATATTTCTTCTCAGCAGTGGTCGTTCAGAATTGTCAGCAGTTTGTAGATTCCTGAGAAAATTTAACGTGAAAAGTGCCTGTGAAGGTCTTAATTTCCGAATAAATAATTTGGTTTGATTTTATATATCTGTTCTCGAAAATAGCTACCGTTGATAATTTCCAGGTGTTTTCTGTTATTGACCTTTCTCCCAATCAATGTGGTGTCGACATATAGTGCGTTAACTTCTTCCATTTTACTCTATCATATGTATAGGAAGGAAAGGAAATCCTTTCTATGAATGAAATAAGAAGGAGGAAGTGTAAAGTGAAATGACATTTTCTTTGACGTAATCGCTCTACCTCTTATGTGGTTAGTTCTTGAAAATTTCCAGATGAAACTCGAGATTTCCTGACCGCTACTAGATACGCAGTGATCGTAGTCTTGCATCCAAGTATGTAAGACTTAAGAAGATTTAGAAACTTCTTGTATTTTTTGAACAGACAAATTTACTATAATTAATCTTTAGCATGTCCTTACCAAAATTTTGACGAATACCGTATTGTAGTGGCCAATATAATCTTAAGTGTGACTCCCAGCGTCGATTTTACAATCAAATCAAATAATCCACTTATTTCTCGGATGAGATATTTTCCTTCTACAATATATCTTACCGTTTATTTTAGTATTTTAATTGACCTCTTAATTCTAACTCTATTATAATAAAACATTTTATATAATCCTAAAAAATAAAACATCTAATATAAATATTTCACATTTAAGTTGAAACCCATAACTAAATAAAATTAAATCACTCAAGCTACAACAAAGCATCAGTTTAATTTAAAAACAATCGTCGACTCCCCATAAAGTTAAATTGTCTAACAATTAAAGTTATCGACACCTGGCAGCCGCTGCCGCACCCACTATCGATCGACGGGTGGCGTATCGATAATATGATTAGCTAGCATATTGAGCATCACTATCTTTCAAAATGCATTTTCTTTTTGAGAAAAACAAAAAAAAAGTTATTTTTGAGTTTACATTTTTAAACTTCATTTATTTTGTTGTTAACATTGTACTAAATAATCGATTTATCTTTATCTTTTAAAATAAATCTTATGTTACATGGATCATGATCATGATAGCTTAAAACAGTGTTGAACTTTAAAAAACAATAACTTGATCAAAACCAGTCCATCTATTTGCTGCGATTCCTCAGACGTACAGATACACAGTTTGCGTCGGGGTTGAAAATCCTAATTTATACTTCTAGACATTACAAGTTTATTAGTGTTAAGTGTTAAGTCTATTATGAACACGAAAGTCAGTTTTTTCTGGGCTTAATCTAATGAGCAATATTCTTTGCATATACTTGGTTCTTTATCTTCTTTGCATGTAGTAAGAATACTGAGAATTTACATATACCATTCATCTCAAAAAAAGAATTGTTCCCGTGGGAAATTTGCGCGGGCGAAGCCAAGGTTATGTGTCCCTTAATCGCTTCGTACGACATCAGCGAGAGGATATCATGTAGTTCTATTCCCTATTATAAGAACCACGTGCCACAATCAAAATGTGTGAATAAAACGCAACATATTAACAAGTTACAGTATTCATAACAAAACGCAGCTAATCGAGCCCGTAATCCGTTAATAATGAACAGCTGCCCCCGGATTTAAAAGTCAATATTCAGGGGATCACAACCCCCTGCGCGGGGGTGGCTAATTTATATTGTACGATGTGGGACGGTGGTCGAGAATTGAGGAAAAACAAGTTTGAGCAAAGAATTCGGTGGTCAGAAAAACTTGAAAAAATAGCATAATGATTACATATTCATAAAACTACAAGTCCTCTGTCGCATCTGTATGTATGTTTGTTCGCGATAAACTCAAAAACTCATACTGCGCAGTAGTTTTTGAGTTTATCGCCAACAAACATACAGATATCTATTCGAAAAATCAGCACGGATTTCATGCGATTTTCGCCAATAGATAGTGTGATTCTTGAGGAAGATTTAGGTGTGTAATTTATGTTTTTACACGAGCGAAGCCAAAACGATCCGATATTAGACATGTGGTTCAAAAGTAGTATGACCTGCGACTTTCTTGGTATCCTATGCCCATCAATGCTAGGAAGGAAGGGCTGGCCTTCTGACACTTGATTCTGACTAGTCTTGGCCATTATTCGGTCAGCGTATTACTCCACTTTTTATCACTAAGAAATGATCAACTTTTCCTAATCATTTCCACTGGGCGACTCTCATTATATACACACACAGTCTCAGAAATAAACAACAGCTACTATATTTTTTTGCCGTTATTGGCATCATGTCACATTTGAATAAAACCTGACACCAATGTTACTAATAACACACTCGATAAGATAAGTTGAACAATTATGAAAGAAATGAAAGCTTCCAAAATTCACCACACTTTGTAAGTAGTAAACATTTAACGTATAATGACCAACTAAAACAAAATAAAATGAACATACCCACCCGGGAATCAACCCCAAACCCACCCTTGGTGTTGCCCGCAAAATTAACTCTGATCCTATACGATTTTATTGCAAATGCTTGCAAATAGTCTTATATCACTGCTAAATCCCTTTAATATGCTGCTAGCCAATTTCGGGGCACATTTTTTTGCTGTGGCAACATTATCTTTTATTGAAGTAGTGTTTATAGGGTAATATTGGAGGTTATAAAGCTTAATAGATGCTTCCCATTTCTAAACATATATTATTTGGTTTCTGTTTGGATGATTGTGTTTAAAACACACCATTGATGGTGGATATAAAAAAAATATAATTGTGAGCAATTTTCATGAAAATGTTGGTAAAATAATCTCGTTTTTACAAAATTTTTCTTACGAACTTGCCCTTTCATTCATAAAAAAATTAGAGCACACATTAAGCTTAAGCATGTTTTGTTTCGTTCTGTCAATATCAAATATTGTAAAGTGCTATAGTGATAACAGGTACTTTAACTTAAAATATGTTTTAAATAGATGGATATACTATATGATGAACTGTATTTCTCATTTTTCGAAACGAACAGAACTCAAATATTCCATTACGTACCGCGAAGAAACCCTCCCCATTAGCGCGAGTTACGACGGTAGACAGTTACATGCAAACAGAATTAAACCTCCCGGGAGACACTGCTTGCGCGTTATGGACTCCTGGTAACTTTGCATCTGGCTGATTAACCGATTTCGGAAAAGATGAATGAAGTTATACACTTATAACGAACTCACAATATAAATTTGACCTTTTGTTGTAATCTACATCATAATCTGCAAAAAAAAATTGAAAAATCGAAAGAATCGTAGCATCTTAGTCTAGTTTTATTTTTATTTAATTTTAAAAGCCATTTATATCCCCATGTGGCATGAGTAGGATTCGAACCTTGATCCACAGGCGTCTTAACTATTACACCACCGCCGCTTCACAAACACACAAAAGCTTGTCAAAAAGTAGTCACGAATTAACCGTATTGATTTCGAATAAAAACAGTATTCTAAACATTTTCATACTTTAAAAGTCAGTTGCAAGGGATCGCATTTTAGGTATAATAATAAACAATTAGCCAACACAATATTACGTTCAAACAAATTAAAGTAGGATTCGCCAAAGCCAAGAAATGCCAGCATTAATGTAAATGTAACTCCTTGGCAGTCTAAAGCATAAATTGGTTTACTCCCTGTATTTTCTCAATGTCTTCCCAAAAAGTCGGGCGGAAACCCAACAATATGATGGGTTTGTGCCGGACTGTTTGAGAAAAATGTGGAAAAGACTGGACGTAAACCATATCTGGAATAGAGGTTCATTCAATTTCGCCAGGTTATAACGTCCCGTTTGTAATGCAAATAACTTTTAGATGCTTTAATGACTTTGTGGGTTGTTTTTAATGAAAATATTAGTTAATTTCGCCGTGAAAGTCACGTCCGTCTTAAGACCCCAGTATTCGTTATAAATAGTAACATACATATTGTTCCGACTTCAGATATTGGGATTAGGTGAGTTGTTATGATGATACTCAATAAGAAATAAAAATTATTAAAGTTGAACTGTATTTTTGTACCTCATATCTTAAAAGTCGACAGAGGAAAACAAAGACATTTTTGTGGCGTGTGGTTCCGCCCTAGAATAGGACCACTCCATATCCACCTGTAGATGCTTGCAGTGATTGACTAAGAGACATACAGTATTCCCTAATAGGGTTGACGTCAGGCAGGCAGCTGGTTGTAAATCACAACTGAATTTTCAAAAGTTTAAAGTAATTTTTTTACGCAGTCGTCAGAACCAATTTACTCATAGCACGACATTGTAATATCTCTTTGAGCATCTCTTATGTCTTACAAGTATGATCCACTGTTAGGTGGTAGGGTAATCTCAGGTACGGTTGGAGTAGGAATAGGCAAAGGCAGACAGTTATATAATAATATAATTAATAAATAAAATACAGACCCTTCAAGGGTCTATAAATAATTTAAGATATTTTATTATATATATTTTTTTTTATTATTACAGCGTACGTGTGGTACGTGCCGATATCGTTATGGTAATGAATGAGTCAAAATGTGATTTCAAAATGTCAAGTGGAACAATAATTTAAAATATTGAATTTAGACTGAAAGAAATAAAAACCAGCGAGAAATGCCAGCGCGCACGCGATATTACTAAAGAGGTCATAATGCGTGGCGTTACAACACTATATTTTAACAACTAAGACCTATATTTGTTAATTGACGTCCTTGGAGAAAAGGCTGCGGTGAAGTTTGTTGCGCCGCTTCTTCTTCACTTGCGCTTTGGAAGTCTGCAGTAAACTTAGTTTAAGTAATTTTTTGACGTCAATAAGTGATGTCCTCATCATGTCATCCTAAATTGAATAAAGAATTTTGAATTTGACTAAAATTAATGAAAACCAAACTACAAACATTAATTGTTTAAGATTGTATAAAAATAAATACATAAAGGTATTCAAGTGACCAAACACAATAACCAAATATCACTTTCATTGATCAGTTTTGTTAATTTTTTATTCTCATTAAAGTACCTATATTGGGCATGCATTTTGACTCCAAAATTCGTGACGTCATAACACAATACTGCCATACAAGCTCCATATAAAATTTGCGTTTGCGTTATAAAAAGGTAGGTAGTTGAAAAGTGTGTATTATATAGGTATTCATTCGTAGGTCGAAGCTCGGGGCGACCGGAAGCGACGGCGGGCGGGGCTTAGGGACTTCCGCGGGAAAACTTTTGTATCGATATTTCCTATACTTTTATTTATTTATGAATTCTCCAGCATTGCTATTGGTAAGTACCAACTGATTCTGTTATTAATAAGAATTATACAATAATTATTTGTTTATCATTATTTTCCACGCGTCATTACAGGCTTGACGCTAATGCGTATGTATGAGGATATGTTATATTAGGAGATATTATTATAATTAACTAACCAGCCCGTCCCAGCATTGCTCGGGTAAAACCATAATAAATTATACACATAACCCATCCTCAGAAATCACACTATTTAATTTTCCTATATACAGTCATTTTCGATTACTTACAATTTTACTATCAATGAAAAACCCGCAACAAAATCCATTGCGAAGTTTTTAAAATCTAAGCATCACAGCAAGAATCGACTTTGTTTTATACTATATTGCTACTAACTACTATACTGCTGCATCTGGCTGGTTAATCGATTTCGGAAAAGATGAATGAAGTTATACACTTATAACGAACTCACAATATAAATTTCATCTTTTGTTGTAATCTACATCATAATCTGCAAAAAAAAATTGAAAAATCGAAAGAATCGTAGCATCTGAGTCTAGTTTTATTTTTATTTAATTTTAAAAGCCAGTTATATCCCCATATGGCATGAGTAGGATTCGAACCTTGATCCACAGGCGTCTTAACTATTACACCACCGCTGCTTCACGTACACACAAAAGCTTGTCAAAAAGTGGTCACGAATGAACCGTATTGATTTCGAATAAGAACAGTATTCTAAACAGCGACTTTGTTTTATACTATACTGACTATACTACTAACTACTTTTGAAATTAGATGAAATATTACTTTTATTACTTATTAGAAGTAGATCGGACATTAAAACTGAAATGTACCAGTTGCTTCCTTGCCCTTCCTGCCCTTTAACAATAGTTACACTATATAAGTATTTAAAAATGTTTCAACAACCAATAGTGACATAAACAATCAATGAAATTACTTGTTGTATAAAAAAATTAAGTAAATTATATCGTATACGAAATAAATCATATACCTAATACTTAATACAATTAATTTAACTAGATGCCGATGCGCACTGAAGATTTACTAGAGATAAATTTTTTTTTAATAGCATCGTATATCGATAAAAGTTGAGCCCCATCACTAAACTAAGCTTGCGTTTACGCTTGCGCGTGTATGTATCGAGCGATCCGCGCCGTATGTACTCCCTTATATACTATGTATCGTAGAGATTTACACAGAAACTCTCTTTTAACTTAGAGTATAAAGTTCTTTGTGTTCTTTACGCAAGTTTTCTTTGTTCTTATTTCAGAGAACAACAGTGGCTCGTTGTTCAACTTTAAAAAAGGATGTTCATTCGTTGTTTTCGATTTTGTAGTTCAATAAGATATTTTAGAGGCATGTGAACTGGCTGTGATGAAACCTAGTGGGTTTGCTTGGGACTTTTAAAGAGGTTTGGGTAAACATTTAATTTTAATCAAATGATCTCCTCTCGATCGCTCTCGAACCTATTTTATTTTAAAAGAACATTATGAAGGAACCATCTTTGTAATGAGATATTAGGCATTTTATTTTAGGATTTTACAAAAGTTCGTAAAGCAAAATAATATAAAAAATCATATGTCGACTCCGAATGACTAAAACGTTTGCCACTAAGATATATCTCTTTACAGGAACAATATGTTTCTTCTATTTTCAAATTACCAATAGATCAATAAAAAAGAAGAAATCCAGTAGTACTATAATGGAATTAGCGCTGGCCCTTAAAAGCATGACTTTACAGGTTCATACAAAATTACCTTTAACTTCTTAAATTAATTAGGTAATCTATACATATAATAAAACTGTAAGTGGGCTATATCTGTACTCTGTACATAGGAGTTATAAATAGAAAAAAATATTGTCGAGATTGGGTCTTTATCGGACTAATAGATGCCAAAACTTTTATTTTTGTTATATTTGTTTGCTCGCATTACACAAAAACTACCAAACGAAATTTGACGTGATTTTCACAGTGGTATAGCAAATAGACCATATGCTATACAACTTAAACTTAAAATCTGGTATAGATTTCATCGCGATACGTTGCTTAGAACCCGCGATATTAATAACTAGATGTTGCCCGGGGCTTTGCTTCCGTGGGAATTTTGAGATAAAATATAGCCTATAGCAATCTTGGATAATGTACCATTCTAATAGTGAAAGAATATTTGAAATCGGTTCGGTAGTTTTGGAGATACGTACAAACTAACAAACGCTTACTTCTTTATATAATAGTACTTATAGATAACAAGTTATGAGCGGACACACGAAATAAACGCGGGCGAAGCCGTGGGCAAAAGTAAGTCTAATAAAATATTTGAAAAAAAATTTCTGTGTTATGGTAATTTGCATGTACGTTAAGCGATGGATAAATTAATAATTAATGATATGAAAATATATTGTAAATAGCAAATCAGATTAAGTGGTCTACAATCTATTAATTAAACAATATATTTTTATCCAAGAGAGAAATATTGCAGTTTAGGCTAGCGGGTCTCCAAGTACATTTATGAAACGTAAAACGGCTATCCGTTTGACCGTAAACTGTAAAATGTGCTACTGTAAACATTATTGTTTTCCTGTAACTCACAATTGGCTATGTAAACATTTTTCCGCGTATGTCTTTTCGCTTCCTACATTTAGATCCGAAAAGTCTACACTACAACATAAAATTCCACTGTAATAAAATCAACCGATAAAAATTAAGCTAAATCTTACTTCGAAGAATCTTAATTAAGAAGAACCTTCACAAGCTACTTGTTGATAAATGCTATGCAATACAATATACAAAACTGGATTATTTTTTAAAGGACAAGCTCAAAGTTAAATTGTATTTTTTTCTTTTAAATTTGTACGCCGCTGTGGCAGAATACAGAATACTTTTAAATGCTCCTTTTTATCATGTATATACAAATAAATATTTTTGTTTGATTTGATTTCGAATTGGTGCTTTATCGAATTTAACAAAACGAAATCAGAATACATAACAAATAATTATTTATTTCGGATAGAATTGAAAAACTATGTTTGTGTAAAATTCTTAAAACTACAATCAACAATTACAATTATTACTTATACAAATTCATTGCAAACTCTCCTTTATTACCGCGACTTAGAGATCAATGCTGGATAACTTGACATGTGGTCGAATGTACATAGCCAATACTTAAATGTTTATCTCGAACTAAATTTCTAGTAGTAGGTAAGGTAGCAACAGTAAACGGTTCGTGAGTTATATGTTTGCTGAAGATATTAACGCATTCACGAGCGGAGCGGGCGGTTGAAGGCATAAGATCAAGCGGGAGAGAGCCAGTTGCTTCATAAATAAATCAACAGTTCCATTGAAGTGTGACGAGCGACTGAATTCTGAATGAATGTTTTGTACCTCATTCATTCAATATTGTTTATTTTTGTCGTATGGGATTGAAAGTAATAGTTATGATACTATGTAACATACTGATTATGATTATCGTATTTTTTTACCATCCGTATAAGAAATTAATACGATATTAAAGCACTGTGATAAAAACTGACTTTATAAACGAAGTTTAGGTCATAACATGGCTTAAAACGGATTTTAAGCGATAAATTCGCGTCTCACCTAGCGTAAGCTAAGTGACTAAGTGACTTTAAGATATATTTTTCATAGAGCAACACACTATTTGCACTCCGCGCGTGTAGTTTCTTAGAAGTGTTAAGAAATAAACCGCTTCATCTTCTAACTCGGACCACAAGGCACAATCAGTGCACGGCCGTCTGCACACGACGAGCAAACACACGGGGCATCGCTAACTCGCTACACACGACCGTGACGAAACTCGAGACGTCAGTTGATGAAACCTCTGAAAGTTGCTCCTTTGCACCATGTGATTTTGTAGCTACTCTATAATATCGGCGAACTTCAGATGCCGACGCGAATGAACGTACAATGCGTAGTTTATATGTAAACCTGTTTTAACGGAAGGGAAAACCAGCGATGTGTCTCAAACCGCCAAAGTTTGGCAAACTGTTTCTCGATAGTGTGTAGCCAATAATAAATATGTTTTCCTTTTTTGTTTTTCACGTATTATTCTAAATTAAATTCTATTTATCAAAGCTACAGACTACTAGCAAGAAACTCAATCTTAAAGAAAAAACAACTAGAGTTGTTTTAAAGTAAAATCTGACAAATACACAAGTTAAAAAATATTTTATACAAAAACTGGAAAATTTCTGACATTTTTCAAATCTGAAAATCGGGTGAAATAAAAATTCTAGCAATTTCTGGTACTAAATAATCTTATCTCAAACTTCACCTCTCGCCTCTCCGGCGCTGACTGATGATCCGGACTTATCCGGATTACACTAGATCGCGATCATCACTCCGGACCGGGTTATTGATTCCCGGGTATGGTCTTTGGGGAATTAGTGGACGGGGTAGGGGGATGATGGATTTCAATATTATACGTAGTCACTTTACAATCCACAATCGTTTCTGGGTTAGAAATATATCTTGGTTTAATCTGTGATTTGTGCTCACTATGTATGTTAGTGTAAAAATAAATATGTCTTAATATGCTTCATCATTTGCCTTACCTTTTCCCATCATCTGGGGTCGGCGCAAAATGTCTGTTCCCTCCACAATTCTCTATCTTTTGCTAAATCTAGATCCACCCCCAGCAACCTCATATCCTCCCGTTTTTTTATGTTTTCGCAGGGTGAATGCGTTTAGGCACCAGCAGAGTGTGGGACTCCCAGGCTTAGTGCCCGGACTACCCACTAAACCCCGCATCTGCCGTTATTGCGGGCGTCATGGCGTCATGACATATCCATGTACCTTCCTACTTAAAGCTTTCCTCAGTAAATGATTCTCTTCTCTCCTCATCACGTGTCCAAACCAACCGAGTCTATTACCTCTAATTTTATTTTTTATAAGCGCAACTTTCAAACTTCCTCGAATATAAATATTCCTTACCCCTTACGTGAAAAAAAAAATATGTACCTTGCAATATAATGCAAAGATATACATATTAAGACATAATTATTTGTACAGTTTATGTATTCCAGATTCCAGATAGAGTTAAATTTTATAATATTTAAAATAACGTATTCATTACATAATAAAAATTTAAAGTAAATTAAGCAACCAAACTTACCAAATAATTGTTTTTCAAATTTTCCACAGGAACAGTTATATTTTCGGAGATGAATTGTACCCTATGTCCTTCTCCATACTACAAACTACATGTATGCAAAATTTAAAGTATATTGGTTGAGTAGATAGAGCGTGAAGAGGTAAATAACTAAGAAGATTGGCAGCCGTGGTACCCGTTAAATACAAGATGGGTGTTGATTTTTTTATATTTTATACTCCGTACTTATGTAATTCTTTGCATACTTTCAAGTTTTTTTACAACTTATGCAAATAAATAAAAATGAACTTTCCTTTTTTATCAAATTTTTGAAACAAAACGCATATCTGTTACTAGCAATAATAAAACGCCCTGAACTTTCGCATTATTAATTAGAATTAGGATATACAATATCAAGTATAGGCAGGCTTTTTATACATCATTAAAGGCAAAATTTTATGCTAAAAGTTTTTTTCTGTCCGGTCAAATGAGGAAAATATTTTTTTGACATATTTTGCTATAGAATTTTATGAATACATCCTATATTTCGTGATGAAAACCTGCTGTAAGATTTGGTTATATCCCACCCTGTATAAAGATTCAAAGATGGAAGTCCCAAAGAAAACAGAGAACACGTAAACAGTACATCTACAAACGATAAATAATGGAGCTTGCGTTTGACAGCCACCAAATGAGTGTGCCCAGCCCTAATGCATCTGTCTCTCTCACACACACGGCACTTTGTGAATTTTAAATGCGCTGTTACTTTCACACGCGAAATCTGGGATTTTATTCCTTTTTTAATACGTTTGTAATGCTGCCAGTAATTTATTCATTACTTGCATACTTAATTAGTTTTTTTTTCAACTTTTACGTTGTTCTTCGTTTTGCGTCGATACTAGCTTTTGCCCGCGGGAACAATTATTATTGCGGGATGAATGGTACCCTATATCTATGTCTTCTCCATACTTTAAACTACATGTACCTATGCAAAATTTCAAGAAGATCGGTTGAGTAGATAGAGCGTGAAGTTAACAAACAAATAAATTTACTTTCGCATTTATTTACTTATATGTGTTGAAAAACGTTGTGTGTGTGACACCCGCATGCATTGATCATTACATACTTTATTATCGCACTCCGCTTCGCGTCATCCTAAAAGCTTCAATTTTTGTGTTACTGAATCCTAAAAATGTCAGCCGTAGGTAGAGAACCATAAATAACAATTTCGTATCCCCAAACTACTCACCTATCAATATAGCAGATATATAATCTGTGCGGGACCGGTGAAAAATGATGCGCGATTGGCGCCAAATCCTAAAGATTTTGGTGAACTCGTATGTGGTATTTCGTGATTAATGAATCAAGATTTATGTTTGTCGGCTTATGCGTTCATTTAAATTGTTATTGTAATTTTCAATGCTTTAAATTAAATAAATATATGTATATGGACAAATCACACAGATTTAGCTAGCCCCAAAGTAAGTTCGAAACTTGTGTTGGGATACCAGCTCAACGATATTATATTTTTATAACAAATACATATATAGATAAACATTGAAGACCAATTAGAAAAAGATCATTTTCCATCATGACCCGGGACCTCTCGATTCAGAGGCAAGTAATTTACCACTTCGCCACCGAGGTCATCAATGTTTTTTAAATATGGGAGCAAAGGAAAAATATATTAGTTCCACCTATAATGTGGGGTAAAATAGTTAGCCATAGTCAACCGTGTGCTTTTATATACATACATACATACATACATGTTATCACTCCTGTTTTCCATGGAGATAACATTTATTTTATTTTATTTTATTTTAAGACCTCTTTCCCAAAAATAACAGAAGTGACGGAATCCTTGCGACTCGATCGATCAATCACGCGGATTCGGCACATAGCGCTGGCGTTTCATTGCCATAAATAAAAGTTCTAATAACTATGAAATGTTCATACATTCACGTCGGCATCTGTCTGACGATACTGTGTCGGCCTGACAGGCGACCAGCCTTGGTTGGATCCGACCGACGACCGACAGAAATAGACGCAGTTTTCTTCTCTTCATAGTCGTATTCCTCATGGCTGAGGGTCGTGGTCATTACGTGGAATGAAACCCACATAACGACTTTCTTGGCACTGTTAATGGAGTGATTTGCCATTGCCTTCTTCATTTCACGCACAAGTTGATAATCAAACAGAGTGCAGGTTTTCCTCACGATGTTTTCCTTAATCGGAAGCAAGAGGTGGTCGATGAAAACTACATCACGCATATGAGTAATATTGGTATACACATGAGTTAGATTGGTATACAAACTCATGTGGCACGAGTAGGATTCGAACCTGGGACATTTCAGTTCACAGGCGGGCGTCTTAACCATTATACCACTGCTTCATGATGTAGTTTTAATACAAGTGAAATAGAAACAGAATCTCGTTTGTTACTAATTTTTGTTTCGTTATATTTGAGCAGTATCGTCATGAGTCGAGAGAGTAGTAGTATAGTAGAGAAAGATACGCGAATTTAATGTCGGTTATACAATATCGCCAATGCCAATACATGAACATTCATTATGTTAAGTGATTTTGTTTACCGCAATGAAAAACCAATGTATGCCGAACTGGTCCGCGACAGTGTGGAGTCCTGGAGTTGGTATAGTAAACTTGATAACGACAAAGACGTCTTTTCCCCTCCAGGTGTGGTTCCAGAACCGTCGCGCGAAGTGGAAGAAACGCAAGAAGAGCACCAACGTGTTCAGGTCGCCTGGCGCTCTGCTGCCGTCGCATGGCCTGCCGCCGTTTGGAGCCGGCGACGTGTGTAGCCCTGGCGTGTTTGCTGATCGACCCTGGTCTATGCCCGCAGGTATGTATGAGGCAACGAAAAGGCTCATATCTCACATATGTTTATAACTTTGAAATAAAACATTTTTATTTAAGCGTAACGCGACACTCATTATAGCTGTTCTCTCGTAATAATCTATTTCATATGGCTACCTATCTCTGTCTTGTTCTTTCATTCATCACCTCTCATTCTCTCACATTCGTTCAAAAACATGCATCGTCTCCAGCCATCGTTTAGAAACTTTCAATCCCACATATGTATGCTGTATATATGCTGTGTGTAATTTATTAATTACTTTATACTTCATTAAATTTTCAACATCGTACATTTACAGCATAGGATTATATTATTATTTTTATACGTCCCAGGCGTGGGCATCAATTGTGTTGAAAAACGTTGTGGCTGTGGGTGACACACGCGTGCAGCATTGATATCCAATGAATGCAATCCAGAAATATACAAAGTTGAGAGAAGCGCCACGTATATCCCCCCAACTTTGTTTAGTATTTTGTTACGTAAGTCTAAATGGAATTATTTTTAGAATTATAATTAAAGAAGGCCTACTTCTTCCAGGTCTAGGCCAGCTGTCCCAAGGCGGAGTGTCCATGGGCGGGTTCGGAGCGAGCACGCTGCCGCAGCTCGCCGCCGACCTCAACCCATCGCTACCCATCAGTTCTGTTGCGTCCGGACAGCCGTACCAGACGCATTATCCCCTTAACTCTTTGGGTAAGTTTTTAGAACAATCTTATTTTTATACGACCTGGTCCAGGATCATTTATGTACATATAAAGCCAATAAATTGTCTAAATAACAGTGAAAAATTGCATTGCATCTAGTATAGCACCGTTTCTTGGTCATTCTAGACCATATGTTACTACTAAACTTGTTGTTGTGTACTAAAAGCTAATAACCTCGTTATTTTTGTTTCCAGGGGACACTATGATGTCCTATTGCAACAACATCAGCGGACAGCAGCAGCCGCTAGAGGGCTCCCCCACTCCCCCCCACATGCCGCACTGCGCCAACAACAACGGCTCGCCCAATCCTAATGGTAATAAATTCAAAATTCAAATTCAAAATTCTTTATTCAATTTAGGATGATATACATAACTTATTGTAATATATTCTTTCTTCTTGTCTTGACTTGACTGGGGATCGAACTCAGGACTGCCAGTCTGAAAATTAGGCTATCTATGGCATCAATTTATTGAAGAATAATGTTACTTGATTTTGACGACCTCGGTGGCGCAGTGGTAAAGTCCTTGTCATGATGGAAAATGATCTTTTTCTGAGTGGCGCTCTTGGATGTTTATTTATATATGTATAGCTCAATCCGTGTGATTTGTCCTAATATATTTATTTTAAAAAATTACCCCAGGAAACAACGGCGAGCAGGCGGAGGAGGAGGTGTGGCGCGGCCACAGCATCGCGGCGCTGCGGCGGCGCGCGAGCGAGCTGTCGGCCGCCATCCCGCCCTATCTGCAGCTCAACTACGACGCGCACAGCCCCGTCTACTGACCGCCAACTTCAACTTGCAATACTCCAACTCCAATTAGAAAGAAACGTTCGATTTTTGAATTCTGATCGTCCAACTGCCAGCATTTGTGGTGACTTTAATTTCTAATCTTATAGGGAATGTTAAGCGAAGCTGATTTTAATTGTGATTCTACTTCCAGTGAACAGCCAGCATTTGTTCGAAATTTGAATAGTGATTCCACTTTCAGTGAACGACCAGCATATGATACAAATTCCAATTTAAATATGGAATGTTTAAGCAGAGTTAATTAAAACTCATTTTAAATTTGAATTCTGATTCTAGCTCTAGTGAACCAGCATTTGTGGTGAACATTTCAAATTGGAAATGTCAAGCGAAGCTCAAAGTAGATAGCCAACCAAGATATCAACCGAAAACATTGTGGCTATTTCAAATTTGAGTTCGATCTATTCTAATTACATTTTTCAAATCCATTTCGTGATCAAAATCAATGCGAGAGAATTCCAAATTTGACTTTGCAGTCGAATTAGATTTGAAAAAAAAAATATTTTTTTTTAATTCAAGATACCAATAAAATTCTGTATATGTCTAACTAAAGTAGTTCAAGGCAACTTTTCACGTGTATACGAACTTTTCAATACGAATAAGTTATGCCGAAGTCTGATTTTCGTAATTTCATGCTCTTTAGTATGGCCATGAATTATATATTTCCCAAGATATCGAATAAAAATGAGCTGTATTCAGAAAATAAATGTATACGCATCGTACAATAATAAATTTAATAATTAAATAATGCTAAGCTATTTATTTCTTAAGTGATTAATGAAGGTATTAAATAGTTTTTAATTAGATTTAATATTGGTGTATCTACAAAAAGTTGTGGTAATCCAGAATATAGCTAGTAGGTTTGTTTAAATACATTCCAAATTCAAAATATAGGATAAATTAATTGTTATAGATTAAAGAAAGAACAGGCTTCTTGTAATCTGAAAAACAAATTTGCAACATGTAAGTTTTGGATCTCCGTACAACATTGGCCAGAAAATTACTTCATAATTTTTCCATACGCCAGGTCAAGCATCCTTTTTGTTCTGTATCTAAAATCTAAATTTTGTATGTTTTTTTAACTTATGAATAAGAAGCTTGTGGAACCTATTGCCCTGCATTTAATTGATTAGCAACTAATCAATGAAGCCAAAAAGAGAGAGAATGTGATAACAGATGAAATGTCTCTCTCAGACATTATTTTACTATTTACCTAATTCTAGAATAAAAATACGTCTATTTTTATTCTACGCAGATATTTCGTTTAAGACGATAAGTAACATTGACAACAAATCCCAGAAGTAAAGTATAATTAATATAATAATATAATATCAGTTGTGGTTATATACACCATTTATATCTGTAAATCCGGGGATAGTTTTTTTAAACAAGTATTTTATCCCGTATAAATCGTTTTTATGGTCATACTCTTTTACACAGAAACCGAAAATATTGTTTAAATAATAAAATAATGTCTTAAAAGGAACTGTAACTCTAGGTATAAAGGGTGTTCCAATCCAAAGTATTTTGTGTGTGTAAATGTATAGTTAGATATTAAAATATTGTAAGTACAGTTTTTATTTCGGGAAACTTAAAGCCACTGTTTTTTTTTAAATATTTTTGACTTTGTTTCGTAGTGGTTGATAGTTCCTATTCATTTTAACAGATCCCGAAATTTTTTTAAATATTTTAAAATACATATTTAGTTATTTTCATGTCAGTAAAATATAAAAATGACGCTTAAAGAATATTATTAGTTATTGTCCCTTTGTTTATAATTTATTTTGGAACATTAACGATTTCCGTCCGTTATTTTATTAAAGAAACATTTTTTATTTTGGAAACAATCATTGGCATTTTTCAGAAAAATATTAAATATGTGTCCGGTTTTTCCTGTTTTATTAATTTTACTGTTATCTAAAATTATTTACATTTACTGTTTGTTTCTGTAACTTTTATGTTCATTTTTTTATAAGTGACGGACTGAGTGAATATTTTAGGCATAAAACGCCCTAATTATGTGAAAAGTTCGCTCGCGCTTATGTATTGTATAGTCTACATCTAGTACACATTATGTTAGTTATCTAAGTATTATTATATATACATACAATAAAATAGACAATGTTCATTTGTGGGGTTTTATTTTTCACTCAAATACACACCAGGGCGAGGCGTGTGGTTCCGCCCTAGATTAGAACTACTTACTCCTCATTTTAAAATCATTTTAAGTATAATACGTCTCCCTAGAACCGTATAATTAGTTTTTATCTATATGTATATCTGTCTAGTTATAAAATATATTTTAGTATTTAGTGTAACATATTAAAATTGTAAATGTTACATTTGTTTTACGCCTAAATCTTTTCGTCCTTATTTTAACGTACCTTTTAGCTCCCTCTATCCAAGTACCCATCTTATAACATTTTTGGTGCTAATCTTGTATATTTTCATTCCACCCTTCACGTGACACTAGCCTAGTTCCGAAACATTCCGCTGGATGGCGGTATACCCACAAAAATGTCTCTCTAGATACGCAGTATTGAACCAACAAGTGTTACTATTTGTGGATTCGAAGTACGACTGGAGATGTCTATAAAATCGCAGAAATCATTGAACGATGAGTGCTCGGAAATATTTGAAAAAGGATATTCGCTGTCTGATAGAAGTGCCTCGGAAGAAAGTTTATCATGGTTCGTATGATAATAATCTATTGCCGTTATTGTATGTGGACTGGACAGATAAATTTATTTATGTATGAGAGGTTATATATATTGTCAACATATTGCTGTTCAAGGTCGATCACCTTTTGTACTTTCTTTAAGTGCACCGTAGAGTCATGCCCTATTGCTCAGTCGTGCTCCGTTGCGACGACGCAGCACGTCTCAGCTCCGTTGTTTTCTATAGGTTTTGACATTGACATCCGTTGACATACGTCGATTCTCCATACAAGAAATGCTGGCTTAAAGTTGTCAAGGATAATATGCGTGCCCATAATGGTCTGTTAACTAGTAATACCGATGACTGTGCGAAGTGAAGACGAAAAAGTATTAACGCAGTCCCTGCGTTCCGATGCTTTCCGGGAAACTGCTCAGATGAGAGAGAGAGAGAATATTTACGTTTCGGTCTTTCTGTAATTTTCTGATCATGACTTTCAGTGGAGAAGATGAGAGTTTAGCTCGCGAGCTGATGAACAAGATGACGCCAGCGGTCCTGAACAAGCTGAGACGAGCGTTCAAGAAAAATAAAGAAAGAAATAAATCTAGAGATATCGAAAGGTATATATAGACTGATAGATATAAATAGATATATATAAATAGATATATATATGTATAAACTGGTAAATATGCAGATACATATGTATTCATGATTTAGGTGAAATATTTGTAAATTATGTGATAAATAATAATAACGATCAGATGGACGGAAAAAATAAGTTTGAATGAAAATAAGATGTACATAGAAGGGATAAAACATTTAATTATTATTAATATATCAATATCAAAAATCAGTTAAAAAGTCCACTCCAAATCGTACCCGGCTCAAAGGTGGCCATAACACTTGCTGCATTTCCTCGTTAAATAGCAATAGACACACAGACAGGTGACACTATATAAAAGCTTGTAAAAAGTTATCGAGGCCAAATATAGGCTACAGGCGCAGCTAAATACGTGATATAAAAATGTATTGTATTATTAGAAAAGTAGAGGAAGTGATGCGTCAGGCCGCAGCTGAGGAAGGCATAGAGTTTGCTGCGCACGCGCCTCATGCTGAAGACACGCTGTGGCTGGATGAGAAGGCATTCGTCGATGCACTTGACGCCATTTTTGGTAAGAATTCTTCAATCAAACTTTTTGAAATCTCCCAAAATAAACTAATTTTGAGAGGTTAACTAATTAATCCACGTATTGGTAAGTAGTAGTGAATATAGTGGGTCATGGTCAGTGGTTCCGAGATAAACGAGATAAACTTCATCTTCCCATGGTTTATGTATCGTGTAAGGCATTAAGCATTAAGTGCGCCAATTGTAATTTGTATTTTTGTGCCACGAAGTTACAACAAATAAAGCTAGATTTTGATCAGGATGAAAAAAAATTCCAAAGCTGTATTATAATGTTGTACATATTTGCACAGGCCACCACAAATACACGACGCATGCGCACAAACTCTTCCAACTCTTGGATAGCTTCTGCACCGGCAAGGTCTGGTGGAGACAGCTGATCGACAGACTGGTGGCTGTCGGCGTCAAGAAGACCAGATCCAGAGCTGATGTTTGGAAACCGGCTAAGGAGGAAGGAGTGAAAAGATTGGAACATTGTAAGGTAATCCTCCATTCTACTGACGTACAGTACCGCCGTACCTCAAATAAAACCAGTTTATATATCAAAACACAGAAATTGATCACACCAAAAGCATTCTCAAAAAGAGTTGACATAAGGACTTAGCTCTTAGTTAGCTAAGACCTAAGGTAGGCTGCTTGTGAGGTCACAGCTGGTGCTAATTTTAGGTTCGTTCTTTTACGCTGACTCCAAACACAGCGCTGTGACAGCCCTGAAGACAAAGAACATGCGAGGATGAGAGAAACTCCATTCTGCTGATATACATAAGAATATATATACATAATCACTATACATATATAATCGGTAAACCGCCAAATACATGAGATAAAAGACTTAAAGTCGATACATGTCACATAAAACTTACAATACATCATGAGTAGCGTATTATTAAGAGCGAGTATGTTGAGAAATTATTTTACTTTCCAGCGGGAGACCATAATCAAACTAGTGAGTCTGGAACGAGAAGACTCGTTCTGTTACGTCGCTGTGTCCAGAGGAGGAAGGATCGGAGTCTATAGTGGAGAACTGGTCTTGGTGCATTCATATGAGGTACTATTTGGCTGCGTGAGCTTCCCACGGAAATAGTATTTTTCCTCGGAAGGCGGTCTATGTCTTTATCTGTACTCTTAGCTATAGTGTGTATGATATTTTAAGAAGATTTGATGTGAATAAGCGAGTTTAATAAATCTTGAATTACTCAATCTATTTGTGAAAACTGTATTCAAATCCTAAAATATGTAACTCATTCGCATGTCACTTATGTAAACGTAATGGAAATATCAAGAAAAGCTACGTCATGACACCTGCAGGCGCATGTGTTCGAATGGCATAAATAAGTGACGCATCGCCCCCACTCCAATTGAGAGAGAGAAAAACGATCGACTCGCCGAATTTGACACAGTCGCTTGTCTGCGCTCCGCGTAAGAGTTACTCTGTCGATTGTTGAAACATGGAACTTAAGCACCTATTTACTTCTGTAAAAGACTAAAATGGAATTTTTGATTCATTTCAGGTTTTCTATCACAGAACTGGTCTACGAAAGCGTATTAAGAATTGCTGGATAACTGATGCAATATACTTACACGTAGGTATTTTTGCTGATCTCACTATCCCTTTAAACTATATAACTGTCTGATAAGCTTTGCAGGTAATTTTAATTGTAATATTTTTCAGGATGTCCAAAATTTGGTGTTATCAGCATCCGACAGGAGCCTTACAATCTATGACACCTCCACATTGACTCACACCCCAGTTTTCTGCATCAGTGGACTACCAAACATTCCTACCGTAAGTTTGGTAGTTTAGTTAAATGAACTCTTCTTTTTTTCTAGTCGTTATGGCTATTTATGTATATGAGAGCAGTATGTGGCTACTCTTATAGATTTGTCATTGTGGTTCTCCATGGTACAAGAAACGGGACAATTGGGGCACGGCATTGCAGCACAGTCATTTAACTCTCACATTTTTAGCATGAAAGTCAGAGATACTTAATTTGTCAATCAATTTTAAGACCATCTTGACATATACACATAATAAGTCAGGATACACATTACGAGTATTACACATGCATGTATGCGTATAGTGTTTTGCGATATAACTGACACAAAATTAGTGAAAGTACAAAAGGTAATAGTATTAACTGACAGTCAACCATTGGGTCATACAGAGAATGCATATTATGAATGCATGGGACATTAATGAAGTTTATTTTAAATTGTTATGAATCAGTCACGTTTCACTTTTCTCCACTAATCTTATTTTAATAACCGTACTATTTTCATAAAAAATATTTAGGTCTTTTACAATAGAGTCCAATTTCCAGTGCCTGTCGTACAGTCCCTCGTCTCCAACAAACGAGGGATCAGAACTGGCATTCGGGACTGAAAGGGGGGACATCACCCGCGTGAGGTTCCACCAGCCGAGAATGTCTCTCTTCCACAGCAAGTCACCAGAGGCCATCAACTATTACTTTTGGATGGTAAAGCACTGTCATTTTAATATAATAACACACAAACGGAACGGTAGTTAAATAATCTGTGATCACAATATACAAATGTTTGCCAGCTCAAAGAATGGAAACCAGGTCTTCCAGATAGCGGACGGGCCTGGTACGCCACAGGTTGTTGATTGGTCATTTACTGAATCTGATTAATTTTATTTGTTCCTTTTTGAGAACTACTTCTCAACGTTCCATCCTTCTGAATTACTTCAATAATATACTGTGTTTATAGTATCAAATTATCTATGTTTAAACGCCGGGTACACACTATTCCCGAACTCACAGATGCCGAAGCGAATGAATGAACATTGCGTAGGTTGTGTGTATGTGAACTTTTGCCGCAATAATATCCGCCAAAGTGTGACGATAGCGAATAGCCGACATAAGATAAGTTTTAAATTTCAGGAGCTGACCTCTCCCCCACACACAACCTACTGCGGCATCACAACCTGGCGCAGAGTGCACTCGCGATCTGTTCGACGTCTCTCGTACACTAGAGACGGAGATATACTCGTGTCCTGCTCACACGACTCTACCGTCAGCGTCAGGTCCAGGCACGTGCCAGGAAAGCTGACTGATTATACGTTTAAGGTGCAGAGGGTAAGTCTGAAAATATCTGACGTTAAATATCAGAATTGTGACCTGTGAAAAAGTATCAACGGGTAAATTTTTTTGTTAATAATAATATCAACGATACTAGAATTTCGTATTCCGTTTTGCATCGAATCTAACCCATCTAATTTTAATCTTGATTAATATCTTCCAGGGCGTGTCCTGTTTCCACATCATCACGCCGCTGCACCTCCTCGTGACAGGCAGCGTGGACGGCGTCGTCCGCTTCTGGGAGACCACGCAGGCGTCCCCCTTCGCGGCCCTCGCCGCGCCCACCTGCCCCGCGGTGTTGGATGTGGCTGTCATACCACAGGAGGAGATTGTAGTGGCTTATTGTAATAACTGTGTTAGTATTTCTCTATCTCTCATGTGTTTTCCTTGCAGAAGATTCTAAAAGTACCAAAGGATAGCTATGGTCAAAGAGGCGTTTCACCAGAAGTACAACATATGAACAATTTTTTAGAAATATCATTTCTGCCACTGTAGGCCCCCAACGAGGATACTAGTTGGCCAATTCCTGAGTGCATAGGTCACGCATTAACAGAAGTCATATGGAAAATTTCAACTCTGTAGGACTATTGAAATTTAACTTGCAAGATTTTATTACAGACAGACATCGGCTGATACTACTCGTAAATAAAAACTTGTTGTTCTTTTGATTTCATCGTTATTTGATTACAGACTGTACACATCTGGGATATGTATGAGGAGTGTCTCCTGCAGTCCATAAAGCTCCACTTCCCGTTCCTGGGAGTACTCGGGAAGAAAGTCGATTTTGGTGCATTCTCTATTCATCCCGGTAAAAATTATTGTGACTTATAGTCTTTGGAGTCATTTTTCTTATCTCCGCGGGTACTGTGTCGCCGCGAAGCTCGCGGTCAGCTTTAAATCATTCGATTATGATTTTCATCGGGCTGCCTGCCTGTTGCCTTGCCTATCAGTTGCCTAAGCTATATGTTGGCACCGAAGGATATGGAGTGGTTATATTCTAGGACGTCACTCCCCGTTTGGTAAATTTTGAAGGTACATATAATCTTCCAGGCAGCTATTTATCAGCCCAATACAATACACTTTTTCAGGGCCAGCAAGAAAACGTTTGTCTCAATGCGAAAGCCGAGCGGAGTCTCCTTTAGAACCGATCTCCCGGCGAGGGTCCAGCGTGTACCAGGGCTCCACAGGCGGTCTGATGCTGCAACCAGAGCCAGAAGACGATTGGCAGACCAGGGAGTTGGAGCAGGAACCGTGAGTGTCTTCTAGTCCAATGTGTTATAGCTATCACAGGTTTCGGCTGATAAAAGTTACCGACATGAATTTCATGACTACATATCGACATTAAGGCGCAAGTAGTCGTATACACCACTATCAGACTCGTGGTGACCTAGTTAAGACCGTTCACCTGTGATTGAAAGGTCCCAAGTTGGATCAGAGTTATACCAATTTGACTCATGTATAGTAGTTTTTATGGCGCATTCACACATGCCGCCGGCTTACAGACTGCTGACCTTGCCGCTGAATTTGAAATAAAGGATGCGTGTGCCGGCGGCATGGCCGCCGGGTAGAACTACGGCCGTGCCGCCGGGCATGTGTGGATGCGCCATTATAGACCATCACATGCTTCCGGTGGAAATTTCGAGAGGAATTCTAGTTGATGATCTGCGTTTGCTTGCTCAGTAGTATAATAAAACGTATTATCTAAACCACCAGAGAATACACCCGCTTTAACCGGCCAGAAGTGCTCATAACCGGTTGTGACCACGTGTGCACGGTCGTGATCGGCGAGCGCGGCGCGCGGCGGCCGGCGCTCGGCCCGCCCGGGGGCCGGCCCTCCGCGTGGGAGCTCCCTCGTGATGTACTCTCCGGTAACAGATCTCGTCTTAATGATTATGTTTTACCCGAGGCATGACTGGCAAAAGTCACTGAGCCAGCGAAGAAAGTAAGGAAAAACTTGGTATAAAGATGCATGGTGACCTCGCTCTCATCTGTTTTTGCCAGCAAACAGCTGTGATTGCATCGTTTTATTCCGGTTTGAACAGGATTTCAGGTTCTGTGGCAAATATCCTAGGACACAAATTAGGCAATGAACAATGTCACCGTGAGATTCCCTTTCCTATAATAGATCGGATCGCTTATTTCATCAATTAATTTAAGAACTGTTCTTGTCGGTGGAGCACTTTCCATCTTATTATTTCTATTATTTTACCTATCCATAAATTTAACATCACTTTGATATATACAAATATTATAGTAGGCGGCGTTCGGCTTGTCGTTATTTCATGATTCCAGCTCCGTCGCTGTCCAGAAGCTCCCCCAGGACGCCCCCGGCCGCCTCGCCGCGCTTCCTGGCTCCATCCGTCGCTGAATACCCAGCACAAGACCTGGACACGTTGCTGGAGAATGCTGGTAAGTCTTTCAGCCTTCAGTTTATATTGAAAGCACCATAAAAGACGTTAAATTTAAAAAGATAAAATTTCAAATTCAAAATTCAAATCATTTATTTAGAAATTAGACCTTCACAGGCACTTTTTCTCGTAAATTTTTATATTTATAGTTATTTCTTACAAGCTACAAACTACTGGCATTTCCGAACGACTACTGCTGAGAAGAAATGCCGAAAGAAACTCATTTGAACAGTGTTGGTCCCATCATGTCAGAAGGGCTTTCAGCTGTACGACGGATTTGTTGCTGGAATTAAGATTCAGCAGTGAAAGGTTAGTCTATCGCCTGAGAAGATTCTTCAGTTTATAGCCTTTTTACATGACTGATTTTTGCACGGAAAGAGAATCACATCACAATCTATATTTTTTTCTTTGCTCGCAGATCAGCATGGTATCTAACGGGAAAATAATAATTGCTATTTGCAAAAATTTACTTTGACAGGCCTTCAAGGAATATTGGAGAAGGATTTCGTTTTGATGCAAGGCCTGAAACACGACTTGAACAGAAAGCTGGCTGAGATGGAAGCTAATATGGATGCTGTGAGTAATTTCGTAAATTTATTTCAGTAAAAAAATATATTTTTGTCACTTCTATTGGTGAGTTGGTCGAGTGACAGAAGTTATGATTGCCGCTCTAAATGATTCCTGGTTTAAAGAATGTATGGACATTCTTTAAAATGCCATGAGGAAAATGTCCAGTGAATGCCTCTTGACTTGAGGAGCAGCTGATACAGTCTATGTAGATGGCAAAATATGTTATTAATTTCCGTCGAGATAACTAGAGACCTCGTCACATCTTTCATTTCGCTCATACAAGTAACGTTCTGTGTTAATATCAGATGGCGAGTGCTGTGAGTGTGGGTGCTCCGTATTTCGCGCTGAAGACCTTCGAGCCGGATCCGATGGCTCCCGCCAACGAAATGAGCGACGAGTATAAGGAGATCATGAAGTAAGTGGAATGAAAGCACATGTTTTATAATAAATGATTTTATTATGCCGGTGCTCCACACTGTACTCTAATAGTTTGCCAAACTTTGGCAGATTCGGTATACATTGCTGGTTTTTTATTGCGGTAAATAAAAGCATCATAGTAATTACGAAGCATTCGCGTCGGCATGTGTCGACAATAACGTGTGGAAAGACCACGAAGCGAAAATAAATAGGTGACGCTATATTGCATATCATATAGAGAAAAAAAACATTGTTCGCTCATTCATTTTTCGCAGGCAGTGACATCTGGCCATTATTTTTTGAAATAAAAAGGATCTTTTTCTGCTTTGGCTAAATCATGGAATTAGTAGGTACTCCGTACTAGTACCTACTGATTCCATGGGCTAAATAAAGATATGTATATGTTTTACTAGCTGCGCCCTGGGGCTTCGCTCCCGTGGGATTTTTGGGATAAAAAGTACCTTATGTGTTATTCCAGGTTATATTCTACCCGTGTACCAAAATTCATAACAGTCGGTCCAGTAGATTTTGCGTGAAAGAGTAACAAACATACACACACACACACACACACACACACACACACACACATAAACACATACATCCTCACAAACTTTCGCATTTATAATATAGTAGTAGGATTTGTCAAATTTACGTCAAAAATTGTAGTCCAAATTGATATTCGGCCGAATAGGCTCTAGGCATGGGTACCTCCCGTTCGTAATATTTATTTTCGAACAATTTTTTTTGCAGATTGTTCCCGGCGACTAGTGTTGGGCCTACTCCCACTGGAAGCGAAAGGTCGTCGCCGAGAAATAGAAAAACTAGTCAGTTTAGTCAGCTAAGCTTACGTTTATAAATAAAAAAACAATCAGACTATTTAGGTAATTGTCAGATGTATGTAATGATATATTTTGTGGGTGATAATTTGGCAAGTTTTTTTCAATAGACAAAATGTATGAAATATAAACTCTTGCTCGATGTTGTTTTGGTATTATGCCAGCAACACACTAGTTTGTATGAGAGTTTTTATTTACCGCGATGAAAAACCAGCAATGTATGCTGAATCAGCCTAGTTCGGCGAACTGGGGGCTTACTATCATATCATAATGCGATCCAATCAGGACAACTGATCTGCATCGCCAATTCGTACTTTCGAGTTAGTGTTTACTAATGCCATTCATAAAATTCCATATTTTTTAAAAATCCAGCGGGTTCCTAAATTTAATAGCGCCGCAGTGGAATCGCTCACCAAACTTGGGCAGCTTTTTTTCAGCGCCATCTATCGGTTTAAGTGAGAAATACAATATAAACCTCGATCCGCCATCTAGCGTAAATTAAAGAAAATAAAATGTACAAATTTATACTATATGGTTTGGCTACTCACTGCTAGATGGCGTAACGTGAAATGAATTACTATTCAGAGATAGATAGCGTTACGTGTAATTTAAATCAGAAAAAACGAAATTCCGATTCGAAATATGATGCTGCTGACAAAACGGAAACATTTACAATAATAGCTAAAAATAAAATAACTCAAAATTACATTTGTATTTTGTTATATCTAGCTGGCATATATCTAAGTCAGAGATTAAGCATTGCCATTCAACGTGCCAATTGCAGGGACTGGCATTTTTGTAAATATATGAATGATCCCTTTCTTTTTTAATTCTCATTATTAGTTTTAATTTCTTTTCTTTTGGTTGTAGTACAATGTAGAAAATATATATTAAGAGTAACAATTTAAAATTGCAATTAGGAATCGATTTTCACGATAATGTATGTATGAATTAGAAATAATAATTACAATATTTTTAAGTGTGTTTATCCTAATTTTTTCTGTTATCAAAGTAAATGGACACGCAGTCTCACATCGATCATCGGGGGTTATCTAGTTAGCTATGATTTAATTTACAGACAACACATTAGTTAAAATGAAGGGCCTAAACAAACATCCACCCAATCAGGAGTATTGCAGACTCAGCTCGGATAGACATTAGATTTTCATTGGCTGTCAACACAGAGTACTGACACACAGATATATTACAGCTTTATATCGATGTCATTAAGCTTGATGTAGAGAATTTGAAGAAAATCCCACTGAACATTGGCCGGATGTACCTAGGAGAGAGTCCTTCACTTCCTGTTTTAAGGAGTTCCGGCCATTTTATTGGCTGGAAAGGTATACTTAATTATTTAAGTATAACCTTATCTTCAAATCCTATTAAACAAAGTTCTCTGCCTTCTTTGTCTGTCTGTTCGCGATAAACTCAAAAACTACTACGGATTTTCATGGAGTTTTCACCAACAGTGATAATTTATTTGTTTTTACCGGAGCAAATTTTCTTTGAAAGTCACGTGTCTGACACGTTTTTATGGTTAAACATAGATAATGCCCAGGGATTAAACATAGGCTAGCACGGGCAACCGTTAGTTTCAAATTGCAAGCTCTGTTCCTCGTCCTACTCTGTCCATTCTTTCTCATTATTAGCGCAAAGAGTTGTTTTATTCCACCGTTGGTGAGTTAGCACACAATTTCCCATTTACCTCGTCTCATCATCACATCCATTTACAAAAACAAACCTTAACACATCCAAATAGAGTACATTTCCAATCAACGCTTTACATTGATGAGGATCTTTCAAGTAGTTATTGCAATTTGGAATTTATTGGGATAGAGATAGGGTTATTTTTACGATGTTTTAGTGAAAATACTTGAAGCGACCGATTGCTCAGAATTAAGGAAATAAGCAGTTTTAATTGCTGGCGATAATTCCGGCGATTTTCCGTCGCGCCGTCGGAGCGCAATTAGTTGTCTTTGCCTATTGGTTGTAATCAACGTTTCGTTGATTAGTTACTGATTCATACCTGGATTTGTTTCGTATATTTACTTAGAGCCATGCCCCAGTGCTCAGTCGGGCTCCGTCGTCTTGATGTCCATTGACAGACTATACAGAACAACGCAGAAATTATATTGAGATTCGATTGTTACGATGGCGCATCACGTTGTAGAGAGCTCCGTTGTTTTCTATAGGGTTTGACTATTATTCTTTTATCTATGGGTTTGACACTCACAAATGAGTTGACGTGCATCGAAACTTCATACAATTTCTACGTTCTTCGTCGACGGATATCAAGTCAACATGACGGAGGAAAGATTCTTGTATTCTCGCTCTCAGATTGTATGTACTAGAACGATAGACTAATCAATTAAATACTTCCATTATTATTTTTTATTTTAATGTCCCATAGCTGGACAAAAAGCCTCGGAAAACTTTCCGCCTCCACAAGGTCTATAGGAAATTCTTATAAGGAAAACAATATTAACTATAATTGTGAAATGGAAGGAAAGGAAGACGTAACCCATCTTCGGCAGGATGCAGGGAAATGGAAATTTTAACTGCATTCGTTCAGTGCACAATTGCAGTCATCAGCGTTGGATTGAGAGCTTATTAACGGTAAAGGATGTAGCATAATTTCAGGTGTGTTCCCGCCCTAGAATAGGACCATTCCATATCTTCCCGCGGATGTCGTACGAAGCGACTAAGGGGCTTTAGCAGCTGCAGGCCTCAACTTTTAGAGCTAAGCCTCATTGCTTAGTCGTGCTCCGTTGCGACGACTAACTTCGTTGTAGGTCCGTTGTGCTCCGTTGTTTTCTATAGGTTTTGTCGTACGTCGAAAATTCATATAATTTCTGCATTATTCTGCGTTGTCTGTCGACGCATAATTCCAAAGACGTTTTTACACCCAGTATTTTCAGAGCTCAATAAATTATGCCCACAAATAGCTCTTTTTTTTGAGCATGTGACAATAATGCCGAAAATTTACCGACCAAAAATAAAATATAATAAAAACACCTAGTTTATTTTATAACAATAGATGTAGAGACCTCGAAAATCAGATCTGTTACATACCAGTTACCTATGTTTTTTTTTTAATAGGTCTTATATTCGGATATATGGTGCATACTGCGCAATCAGGCTTACCAAATTGGTCATAGGTACTTATATATACAATGTAATGGTTGCAAATCTGTTGTCCAAAATGGCTTTTACGCGAGGTATTAAAACCATTAATATGGTCTATGAGCGAATCGACATATTCTCGTGCGCCTTGAGTGAATTCACAAAAGTCACTTTATTTGTCATTTGTTATGTGTTGTAATTAATAGTATATAAGTTTATCGCATTAGGTGTATACCTGTAATGGTAGTTGTAAGAATAAATAAATAAATTCAAATTATAGAGATAATCTTCTGATTATTTTTACAATTTATATTAAATTGACAAATACGTGACAGTGTTCTCTGTGACAGTAGCATTTTTGTTTCAATTATTTTAAAAAATCAATATAGCCATATTGTCTGTAATTTCGGATGTCAATTAAAATCTTCCTCCAAACAATACAACGACCTCCTACTGACATATCTCAGTAATCCTATTCAAATAACACATAATGTGGTAATAACTCTATTCATAGGGGATTATAACGCGTTAACGGTTATTAAATAACATTAAATAACGATTAGCTACGGTTATTAGCGGTATGTTCCACGGTCTAATGCGTTGTATGAATATCTTGCCAATTTTTTTCATCTACAGGTCGATGCTGAATTTTTTTGAATAGGTAACGAAATTATCTAAATGTCTAATGTTTCAACAAATAGATACTATTCAACCAAATGTTTAATTATAAACGCGAAAGTTTGTGAAGATGTATGTGTATTTGTTACAAGAGTAACAATCATACATACACATTTTACGTGAAAGATCACGAAAAATCTACTGGACGGATTGTTATGAAATTTGATACACGAGTAGAATATAACCTGGAATAATACCTAGGGTACTTTTTATCCCGGAATTCCAACGCAAGCGAAGCTTCGGGGCGCAGCTAGTATACCTATAAATATTCTTTCCTAAACCTCTTTACGTGACGTGGGTGTGAGAAGCAAAGCGACGACAAGGAACATTTTGAGGAATATTTTAGGGAAAGGACATTTTTAAGTCGAAGGACATATTGCATATGGGAAAGTCAATAAGTTCATAATCGCCCACAATACAGCAAAACCTTGCCTACAAGTTTCGCAATTCTAGGCTCTGATGTTAAGGTTCCATTGCTCCGTTGCGTCGACGTAGCGTGTAGCCTCTCCGTTGTTCCCTGTTGTTTTCCTGTAGTATGTCGAATCTCCATAAAGTTTCTGCTTTGTACGTCGACGGACGTCGAGACAACTGATGAGACCACGTCCTAAAAAGGCACACAATTTTTTTTTTCTTATTTTACATAACCTATGAACGTCACTGCATTTAAAATATTGAACACTAGCATCTCGCCCCGGCTTCGCTCGGGTAAAACCATAATAAAAAGTAGCCTATGTCACTTCTGATGGTTTCACCTATCTCTGTGCCAAATTTCATTATTGAAATTCATTCATCACATTCATTTCAAAATTGGCCCAGTGTTCTTGAGTTTATTCTTTACAAACACAAATATAAATCTTTCCTCTTTGTAATATTAGTATGGATTTATGAACACCCTATAAATTAACAATGGCGGCGTGTCACGCCGTGTAATAGAGGCCCTCGTGTGAAGAGCCCTTGAGGATTACAACACATTAACACCTTTTTTTGCAGTCGGGCAAGTGTTAATGTCTGTGATGGCTTTTATTCGGGGATTTCACGCGACTATAGGTCTGTGAATACCTTATTTTCAATTTTTTTTGGCATATTTTTGTAGTTGTTTAGCACCTAGCATTTTTTTTATACTTAGTGTATTTTTGTATTTGGAATATTACAACTATATGAGCTTTTCAGGTTTATTATATAGCTGTCAGATCCCTCTGTTGGACAAAGTTCTCTCCTTTCTGTTTCCAACAACTTTTATCAGTCGTCAATAGTAATTAACCGATTTTTTCAAAAAAACTTAAAAATACGAAATATTCTTTTTATGATTTTCGAATGTCAATTTACGCAACTCGTGTGGTATTTCAATAATTTTATCGCCTATTATTTTTTTTCATCACTTCACATATAATTGTTTTCGAATCCAATCAGTATTGCCATCATTTCTGATTGATTCTTGACGGCCGGTTAAAACTTATTAAGATGTAATTTTCACTGAATTTCCCAATTCTTGTTTGTAATTTGTTTTTTGGATCTTTTAAAAGCAATTACAAAGTTGTTATTGCGAATAATTTGATTTTTTAAACGAGATACTTGATGTAAATAATAATTTTGTTCCAAATTGTCTTTTTTATTACATCTTCACAACATTTTTTATCAAGTTTGCAAAGTATAAGGTTGGATTTTACAATACAAGTACTCGATCGTTTTCACTTCTTTCAGTTTTAGTACCTACACATTTTGTTCTCTAATTGAAAAATAATAAAATATTTTTTTATTTCTCGCAGTTTAATTGATTTTAAAGTTTGTTCCTAGTTATTATATATAAACGGATGTTTTAACGTTTGCTGTTTGGAGTTTCATTTCAAATTTATCAATAAAGGTATCTCTACACAAACTAAATCGAATTGTGTTTCTATGCGGTTCCATCAAACCACTTTTGTGTAATATATCTTAGCTAAGACTTATTATTGAATTTCTCAAAACACGTGCGGCATCTTCTAATTCTGATAACATTATGAGTTAAACCAACATTATTTTTCATTTGGAATCTACATTCACATCCCAAATTAATCTTTATGAAATTGGAATAAGAGCTGTTTGCTATTTGTGCGAGTGTAATTTTATTTTTGTAATATTTTAAGTATTTTTAATCCGTGAAATAAAGATGTTTACGCAAAACCGTCAAAGATTAACGCTGTCGTTTCCTGCTTTATTTCAACTTTATTGTCAAAGCCGTAAGATATATTTTGCAGCTGGATTTTTGATTGCATACTTTCCATTGTTATAAGGTGTTATTTTCAACACGAAGTTTTTTTCTTAAATAATATTTTGCGCAAAACTCGAGTGCTATTATCCGAAGGTGTCAATGTGTTTGTTTGTCCCATGTTTAGTGCGTGTAACAAATACGGTACAACAATATGACGGCATTTTTGAAAATACTCAGGTTTTAGAGAGATCGGCGGTAAATTCATAGAGAGATTAAAACTTTTTGTATGTTTGTATGCATAATACTTTATTATAGTTCCAATTATGCTTCTACATTTTGACCGAATCTTAGGGTACTTTGATGGTGTTTTTTTTTCTGTCAATCTTACGTTTCTTTTAATTTACGATAATAATCATCAACATTCTTATAGTATAGAAGATACTTCATAGAAGATTTTTTTAATATAGCCATATTACAAATTATTTCTATTTTATATATATTGGTATGTAATGTATCTTCCAATAAACATGTCACCAAATGAACTACGGAACATTAGCCAACCAATTCCAGTAGGTCACTTGATAAGGAAGTGTCATTGTAAACGTTGTGCAATCGAATTTGGCCGGGTAATAGCTGAGAAATGATCGCTGATACGCCGCGTCTCGCGAAATATACTTTAATGTTTAAACTGTAGGGATGGGACGGCAAATCCAGATATATCGATGAATTTCGAAATTTATTTGTTTCTCATTTAGCGACAATAAGGCTCAACTGTCATTTATCGCTGGTTGATTGGAAGAGATCCTATCGCGGGATAAGTCCATAATTGGGTCATATTTTTTCTCTAACAAAATATATTAGTTACTGACATACTAAATCGCTACATAGTATAAAACAAAGTCGCTGTCTGCTGTCTGTTCCTATGTACGCTTAGATGATTAAAACTACGCAACGGATTTTGATGCGGGTTATTCTAATAGTTAATGTGATTCCTGAGGATTTGATGTGTAATTTATTATGATTTTACCCGAGCGAAGCCGGACCGGGCCTCTAGTATACTTATCTAAGTTTTCTACCTCATACCTCATTCTAAGCATATCTAAATTAAAATGTTTCACATCAAATAACATTTCATTCATAGTCAAATCTGCGAATAAAGGTGTCAAATAAAATAAAGTTTTTTGAGTAATTGTTTGAGTTGAATATCGATCAACTGTACTCACTCGAAAAATAAGCAGTTTCAGAAGTTTTTCCAAATGTTACCGTGGTATTAAACAAAGTGTGACTATATTTTATTATTTTTATTGTATTTACATTAAATACGATTAAGTTGTTCTAGTGAGCAGCTCCATTATTATTATTACTTTGTGAATAACGCTGTGGGCTACAGTCAAATTGTTTATAAATATATTTTATTTACTGTTAGTGTTGCTAATTGTTATTCATAATAAATAAAATAACAAAATTAATAGTTTAAATTTATGAATGAATTACGTGGTGCAAATTTTAATTTGGAAAAGTTTTTCTTTTGTGCTACAATTACGACTTGCGACTGTCCCAGTTAGGTAGTGCATGTTAGGGAATTCGGTCGATAAAAGTTATATCGATAAAAGCTAAATTTATCGATAAAGCACAACACTAGAGTAGGCGGGGGCGCGAGCGCGAAATTGGAGGAAAACTTTCGTAAGGGGAAATGAAATGGGATTGATAAAAATTGGAACCAAGCCGCTGGCACAGGGCCGGACTTGGACCGACTTATTTTTAAATACTATTTCAACCAATCCACAATTGCTATAATTATATATTATATCTTAATTCTAAATTTAAAATTAACTACAATGTAAAATTTATACGCAAGCACAGGCTAATAATCTGTCCTTTAGTTATTGTTATATACAGTGAATGAGCACCCTAATGTTGTCTTGAGTCTTTTGTTAATATGTAAGAAATTAGCGGCTATTCCTACCGATACGCAACTACCGGCTTAAATTTTTATCAAATGGTTGTATTTGATTGCTCACGCCAACAAATGTACATAGTAATCTTAAGTTTTTTTTCCTCTGTTAGTGCAATACTACTACTGTTATTGCAACAAGATGGCACTTTATCTTCCTGCTAATGTTTGTGTACCAACTGAAGTCATTATATTACTTCCTCATAATGTGACATCACATGGAAAAGGTACTTTATGAATGGTTTTTATTTTTGATCTGATCTGATAGTTTTTGTTTAGCTGATCACATAATATATATTAGGACAAATCCCACAGATCGAGCTAGCCCCAAAGTAAGTTCGAGACTTGTGTTATGGGATACTAACTCAACGATACTATATTTTATAACAAATACATATATAGATAAACATCCAAGACCAATCAGAAAAAGATAATTTTCCACCATCACCCGACCGGGGATCGAACCCGGGACCTCTCGGTTCAGTGGCAAGAGCTTTACCACTGCGCCACCGAGGTCGTCAAAGATCACGGAAATATTTATAATTAATAATCGACTATAAGGTAACTTTTCGTGGAGCATCTCATCCTGTTATCCTTACATATTATAAAACAAATTTCTCAACCGTGTCTATCTATATGTTCGCGATAAACTAACGAATTATCATTCGGTTCATCAATAGATAGAGTGCTTCATGAGGAAGGTTTAGGTGTTTAATTTATTTTGTGTTGTTGCGAGCGAAGCCGTGGCAGGCCGCTAGTATAGTCTATGATATAAACGAATTCCCATTAGACTATAGTCGCCAAATTCTGAAGCAAGTGATCATAGGGCGAAATACGTTGAATTTCACTTCTCACTATCGAGTCGATTCGAGGTGAGAAGCAGCGAACCAATCACATTGCGGTGTGGTTGTCGTTGCGTCACAATGGCGCACTGCGATTGGTGTCGCACTACGCACAGGGATTAAACAATGAATTTGTACCTAAATACGCGCCAGCATTTTGCGAGGGCACGAAATTCACTTAGCTTCGTTTGTCGAAGCTTTTCGCCTCTTGAAACTTTTCAATAGCCGGGAATCGAATTCAAGCACCCCCCTCTCCCCCCGTACACCTGGCTATGTGTCCGTGTGTGTAAGTACATACTTCCATAGCGATATAATAAAAAAGTGAACAGTACATAATGACAAAATGTACAAAAGTTTAATTCCTTTTTTAAAAAAATGGTACAATCGACCACATTCACGTTACTCGGCATGAATCTTTATGCCGAATGACTTTGGGTCAGTTCATGTGCTGTAGACTGTACTAAATGTAAAATGTTGAAAGTTATTTGGCTGACACATTTAAGAACTTTGCAGGATGATATAAATGTACAACCATTCCAGAATATAAAGTGATTTTATTAATTTACCTAATTTAGTAAACAAAGTACATATTTTCTTTCAGAATACGTATAATGTAGAGAAATAGTGATCCAATTAAATATACATTACTAATACAGATATAATAAGTCGTCAATATCTCTTACGGGGAAGGCAGAGCCAGGAGAGAGAAAGGGAAGGAAACGCAAAGGTCACGTTTAGCTGGATTGCCGGCTTATTAGAGGAATTTAGATTCACTAAACAAATGTTTACACAAATGTATCCGTCACAAACTTCATCAAAATACAACAGAAGAATCCGAAGAATATGCTTCGTATAAAAAATAATATTTAACTACAAAAAGGGAAATTTTACTATAATGAAAGGTTTTCCTTCATCTACTTATGAGAAGAATTTTCAAGCCTTTTCTCTTCATTAACTTTTACGAAGCGCGTGGGGGAAGCTGGTACGTTCTGTGATTTCGATCGCTTCAAAACCGACGTGAAAGCATGTTTATCAATAAATACTAAACACATATTCGTCAGCTTATAAAATATTTCTTAAAGTACAATAGAGCACAGTAGTCCAAATCTGATCTACTATTAGTCATTTCGCGAAATGTTTTTCATCACCATTGTCGTTACTTTGTAATTTTAGACTTGAAATCTCAATGCCGATGCTAGGCCATTGTACTTTTTTGCACTGTGGTCAAGAGGTGTATTAACCTGGACAAAAGTTCTAAGAAAACGTGCGGTTTTATAAAAGTATTGTGTGTCAAATAAAAGGATTTGGTAGTAGAAAAAAATAAATGTTTATTGTGAGGCGTTCGCGGTAATCTTTTTGTGATTAAGTATGTGTTGCTTTATGGATTAGCTTACTTACTTTCGGTTTCATCTGACTTAAAAGGATTCGGTATATCCCGTGACTTATTCGAGTTTGCTTCGGTTAGAACTGAAATGATAAACTTTCTTCATATGGATTCATTTTAAAGTAAAGTCAACAGCACATCAACCTACCCAAATTCATTGCAAACTCGCCGCTATTACTGCGCCATAGAGCTTCATGCAGGGTAACTTGATGTGCTGTTGACTGTTCTATCTTTGTCCTATTTTTACATTTGCCTTGAGTAATTTTGTATTCACTGTCACAAATTACAATCTCAGTTATGGAAATAAAAACTTCCACAAGAAAACAATGAAAGAATAATTTTAAAATCAGAGGCTCCGTCAGTCAATTTGTATGGAAGAACAAAAAAATATATTAAATATTAGATTTTGTTAACATATCTCATTATATATAAAGTATCTGTAAATAAAATCCTCATTTTAGTAAATTAAACTTTGAAGTTCGATTCCATTTTTAAACTAAAATCAAGTTATTCGATAATTTATTGTATTGTCACATAATTACTAGCTAAGCAACCGGGCATCTCTCAGGTATATCTGATCGCAAACAGATTTCATTGCACAAAGACTGCCGATAGAAGAATGGCTTACAAATGTTTCTTTGTACAGCCGAAACATGTATTTAGGTAACTTTATACTTGTTGGAGAGTAGATCGTGCAGAAAACAAACTTGTGTTACAATCGTAGATATACCAATTTTTTTAAGGACTTCAAAAACTAATTTTGGAATTCTAGAGACGTAACGTCTCGCGTTTTTTTAGTCAGGCCGAAAAATCGTCGTAAACCTAGGCCCATAAATAAAAAAAGGTAGGTATGCATTATTCACACGGGCAGTATACATTTGACAAACTTCATATTTTAAAGTAGGTAAGATCTTTGAAAATCAAAATGTTTTTTTTTATGAAGGGAATTATTTGCGTATCACTGAAAGATTATCCAAAGTAGTTAAAATATAAATCAAATCTAAAAATATACTGTAGTTAATGTTTGTTGCAAAATTAAATGGGGGGGAATTGGTCAGCTCGATCGTTTATTAAAAGTTTTTTTTTGTTTTGTTAATTATACATATATATAGGTATATATATTTTACTTTCATCAGCACTTGATCACAATCATAATATGTTTCAGTATATTACTGATAAAAAAATTATACATAAATTTATATTTAAAAAATGGTAAGCCCTTCTGGCATAATAGGGACCAACACTGTTTGAATGACTTTCTTTCGGCATTTCTTCTCAGCAGTGGTCGTTCCGAAATGCTAGTAGTTTGTAGCTTTGGTAAACATCATTTAATTTAGAATATGACGTGAAAAATGCCTGTAAAGGCCTAATTTCTGAATAAATGATTTGATTTTGATTTTGAAATTGCGCTCTCGTGTAAACACCCTAAAAATCCATTTGTGGCAATTAAAAAAAGAAAATTGTGCCATCGCCATATTGGGTGAACGCCTCAAACAAATGTCACATTTAACTACTAACGCCAACTCTACTGATCAAGCCATTGTTGCATTTTGAGCCTTATTGCCTTGTCATTTAGATGCTAAAAGAATGTATTTAAATTTTATCCGCTCATGTGTATTTTTTATTATTCCATTTTCGATTTCATCAAGTTGGCTCAACTAAATTTGGGGCCTATCCATTCGATTTTCTACCTTAACTGTAGCATAATATGAACTATTAACATGTATTTATTAAAGTGGCAATGTCCATGTGTATTTTTCATTATTCTATTTTGTGTTATTCTATTACAGCGTTTAGTACTATACTAACGAGTCCGCAGGGAGTCTGAATGAAAGAGACAGAATTGTGTGTAAAAAAGGGATGGATCGATGTAATATGATTTGTTTTGTTGCACTGTGGTTGCATTTTGTATTTGGGGACATTTTTTCTAATTTATACGGTAACCGCTTCCTCAGTAAAGAAAATGGTAATTATTATGGTAGTTAGTGTATTTAAAAAATGCTTTATATTATTACGTGTGTAGTTCGCGTGTAGTTCCCGCCTTAGAATATGACCATATCCATATTTTCTTTTTCGATCCGAAAGAGGATTAATAAAGTTTAATTATTTCAATGCACTAATTTGTGCAATATTATTGTATTGTATAATATAAGGAAGGCGGCCGATCTTCAAAATTCAAAGGTTTTTAAGTGTTACATAAGAATGTTTTTTTCTCATGATAATATTCAGATATTAGCGCTCTGTCCCGTTTCTTCTAATATATTTCTAACATACGTTTCTCTTTTTTGATATTACAAGAAAGCGAATCACTGTAATAATCAGAGAATGAAATATATGACGATGTCTAAAGTGTTCTATCTCTACAACTGTAACATTTGTGCTACAACACAAGTTTAACAAGGTTAGATTGCAATTTGTCAGTATTTTAATACACCATTTTGACCCGGGGGCCGTGATCACAATAACAGTATTAAAGTTGTTTAAATTGAAGCAAGGACTCGAAACCGGGACCGCCCGCTGGTGACATCCCGTCTGTAATGACCGAACCACGGGGTGTGTTAGAGAGGAGATTTGGATGTGAGTTCCGTACAAATGCACTGAGATACTGCATATTTGTACACTGTGGCAGATAACAATAATAATAAATATATTAGGGCAAATCACACAGATTGAGCTAGCCCCAAAGTAAGTTCGAGACTTGTGTTATGGGATACTAATTCGACGATATATATATTTTATAACAAATACATATATAGATAAACATCCAAGACCCGGGCCAATCAGAAAAAGATCATTTTCTATCTTGACCCGACCGGGATCGAACTCGGGACCTCTCGGTTCAGAGGCAAGCACTTCACCACTGCGCCACCGAGGTCGTCATGGTTTTATAGTTATGTTTACTGTGTCCTTTTATATTTAGTTATTAGTACATTGTGTGTTTTAATCATAAAATATATAAATAAGATATTTATTCATATCAATGAATAAATATCTTATTTATATATCAATTTACAAACAAGTTTTTTTTGTAGATATACTTATAAGACAATAAATCATATCAAAAGGCACATAATGTATAGTTTGGTAACAGTATGTTATTGAAGGAAGTTTTTCAAATGTTTTTATATTTTTTTTCTAATAAAATACGTTGAAAAAGAAAAAAAAACATTGGTCTTCTGATATATAAGAATTAAATAAGCCGGAGAAGAAACAACGATATTACAATTTTATCTAAAATAGCGAACACTTTACTTTGGGACGATGGTTTTGTAGCGGTGCTACGAGATCGTAGCACTGCTACGAACTCGTGGCTCTGCTACGAAATTGCAACCTGGATAAGAATAAATGTCTATTTCATGGTCTTTTTATTCCATTTATTACTAAGCTCAGATCTAATCCAAGTATATTACCAGAGAGGGTTGTATTTTTTGCGTCACGTCCGAGATTGTAACCTATAGTAGTTTCTACACACTATTGCCAAACTGAGAATAGATACTGATATGAATAGACCTACTGATACTGACACAATATTTTCAGATGGAGAGAGAGAGAGAGAGAGAGAGAATTAAATTAAAACCTTTAATTTCATCATCACGGTAACTAAATTGTACCTAAATGTTAAATGCAAGAATGAACTTATCTATTTCCCGTCAAAAGGCGTATGAAAATTTAAATAATTGTTAATACTATTAATTCGGGGCTTTGTGGCGTCGCAGCCTAGAACCAAACTGGGAGCACGCGAAGATGAAAGAGAATCTTTAATAATTTATAAAAATAGTACTTTTGCATAGTAAAAATATTTAAAAAGAAAACATATCAACTCATTTAATAAGTTCTAGAGTTTTAGAAAGAACAAAACTGACAAAAATACTACTATTATTTTTTTATAGATTATTATACATTAATCAAGGCGTTCACATAGTATTTCTCCACGTATCCCTAATAATCCCACTCACAAACATGCAAACAACTAACAAAATCGCGACAGTGGCTCCCCGCGGCGCTAAAAGCGAGTTTCATACACATAATAACACGTTTGTATGAATTTGTATGAAATCGCACAGAATAATCTGTTTGTACACGATCTCATATCGTTAATTGCAGATGTTGATAATTGTATAGTTTTGCTGTCGGGACGAGTTTTAATAAAAAAAATCGTTTGAAAAATTACAAATGTAATCAACAAAAATTAATAAACTAAAATTACAAATGTAATCAACATTTGTAATTTTTGTTTAAGATCTAAATTATGAAAGTCGTGACTATTTTTCCCATGGGGTTGGTTACTATATCAACTGTATGGTCAAATGGTTAAAAAAATTGTTGCGTGTACAATCAATTGTTTAAACTTTAAAATTTTTCATTTTCTTTTTGTATTGTCTTTTTATGAGTCTCATCATGTTACCACATATATAGATTAAAACTTGTTAGGGCCGTAAAGATTGATTTTTTTAAATTACCCAGGCTTCGAGGCTTTACGGTCGCACGCTCAATTGTGAGAGAGTTTGTCTCGTGTAATTCCGCCCTAGAATAGGACTACTCCATATCCTCCTGTGTATATCGTACGAGGCGACTAAGGGAAACATATCACAACATAGAACATGAGAGACATGCAGAGAGAGATAAGAAAACACTGATACAAAACAGAGAATGAAAACAGTAGTTTTAAACGCCATCAAACCAAGTCCACCTCGCCGAGTGACGCGAGCGATAAAAATTTTCACGGCAAATCACTGGCGTTTTTTAATAATTGTTTTATGCTCTAACAAATGAGTTTGAAATTGGATCGGGCTTCAAGCGCTAACAAAAATGGATGCTTAATACGATTAGAGCGAGCGAGAGAGGTGTACAGAGCGGGACGGAGAGATTGTTTTTTCCATCGATAAAGTTTTTGTGACAATGTTACAAATTGATTTTATTACGGTAACTCATAATATTTTTTATTTAGATCATTCGGTAACTCGAGGTAATTTATGTGAAAAATATTTATAAGCAGCAGAGTGCACGCACTTAGAACTTATGAAACGCTGATATTGAAATAAATAAAGATCAGAGTAAGAGATAAAATTCCTTTATATTATTGTGACCATATAAGATCAACACACATTTTGTTATTGTTTGTTATTTTGACATAAATATGGAAACTCCTGGCAAGTACATATTATCAGCCAGTTAAATTAATATAAGACCTCTAACAATTATATGTCGAATTTAAATTATATGGCCTCTCCCTGGGTAGAACCATAATAAACCTTCCTCAGGAATCACATTATATATATAAAAAATAGCATGAAAATCCGTTACGTAGTTTTAAAGATCAAGAATATATAGCGACAGAGACAGCGGGGAGCGAGTTTATTTTGTACTAGGTATGTAATAATGATAATCTATACTATATTTACAGACAAGATCAAAGAGAGAAGAATGTTATTCAAAGCAATAGAGTCAAGAAGGGGAAAGATGTTTGGCCACCTTATACGACACGACAACTTTATGAAATACCTGATTGAAGGAAAACTCGAAGCAAGAAGAGGAAAAGGAAAGCCAAGAAGAGCATTCCTAGATGAAATGAAAGAGAAGGCAGAGCTCGTGTCGTATAGGGGGGTGAAATCAATGGCTGAGGACAGAATTGGATGGAAAATGCTCCATCGACAAGAACAAAGTTCTTAAATTAATTAATGATGATGATACTATATTATAAAGCGATAAGCGTTTGTGAGTTTGTATGTTTATATGAGGCGGATAATCTCAGAAAATACCGAATCGATTTCAAAAATTCTTTCACCATTAGAAAGGTACACTATCCAAGATTGCTATAGGCTATATTTTATCACAAAATTCCCACGGAAGCGAAGCCCCGGGCAACTATTGTTCCAATAATTACATGAAGACTATGAAGACATTGTAATAAAAAAAGTTGATAATAACGAAAGGAAAGTACACAGTCTTAACAGCTGATAAACAGCAATCGCATTCCCAAAGAGGATCGACGTCAGGCAAGTGGCCGGTTGTAAAATCATAGCGAAATGTTCAAAATTTATTGGTTAAATTTTTACGCGGCCTCTGGACTTTGAGGCGTCACAGCTCCGAATGTAACATACAAGACGTGAAGACTAAAATAAATAACACTGATTTTATTGTAATAACGTTCCTATGGGAGTTGACAACAACACTCACACTAGGCACTAGTTAAGATTGTGTAGTGGGTTCGATGGGCACAAACAAATACAAACTAAATAGGTCATTACTGTAAGTACTTGATTTAGTAAAATTCTAATTCTGTCATAGCAATTAGTTACTTTTATATTGCTCAGTGTTAAATTGAGCAATTTCAGAAATTGGTTTAATGTTGTCATAATTAGTTAATTAGTAAGTAATTAGTTAATTTAATGTTGTCATTATACCTTTGATTGCTTATTAGTAATATCACAGCTAAATAGTTATAAATCTTCAGTATCTTATTAGGTTTCACAACGGGAAAACCCTAGTGCGTTTTAATATCGTTCAGAACCATCTATTGTGGAAATAGCAAACTAAATTTTGTTACGGAAAATCCAGACGGGGCGTAGTCATATTGAAGGCTTTTAATCAGAAATTAGTCCTTCATATGTACTTTTACTCATTAATTTGTAAACTATACATTATTTCTCAAAAAGTTACAAACTACTAGCATTTCGGAACGACCAGGTAGTGCGTAGTACAATTATTATTGGTTAGGAAAATGTTGATAAATAATTTATTAGAAGTGCACTTAAAATTTTTCCGCATGACTTGAGGGGTAGTTGTTATTATGTGGAATAAAACATACACAAACTTCCTTGGCACTATTAATGAACTGGTTTGCCATTCATTGCCTTCTCCATTTCACACACAAGTTAATAATCAACCATGCAGTCTGCTCACGATGTTTTCCTTCACGAAAGCAAGTGGTGGTCTATGAAAACTACTATAAATGGGTGAGATTGGTATACAAACTCATGTGGCACGAGTAGTATTCTTAACTATTATATATCTTAACTATTACACCACCACCGCTTCACTACTACTTGCAAAAAACTATATGAGCCAGTTTGTATACCAATCTGACTCATATATAGTAGTTTTCATATACCACCACTTGCTTCCGGTGAAGGAAAACATCGTGAGGAAACCTGCATACTTGTTGACAGTTTAGTTCCCTAGTGTGTATGCGACTACCTGCCACTAGATGGAGGTAAGCATGTCAGATGCCTTTAGGCGACTTGAATAATTTGAGAACATATCAAGCCGATTATATTCCGATGTCCAAGTACGAGTACAAGTTAAAAGAAAACTCTTCAAGACACTTTTGAATTTTTACCCAGACTGACCTGCACTTGTGGTCAAGTGGTTAAGACCTGACTTTTAGGTTTTCATTGACGGGTAGAACAACACTAGCTGTTCTAAAAGGTCTGAGATTTTGCTATGATATTCACGCGGGCGAAGCCGCGGGCAAAAGCTAGTAAATAATAAAATGTAGAAAAAACTTTGCCCGCGGCTTTGCCCCCTTTTATTTCCCACGGGAACAGTTATTTTTCTGGGATGAAAGGTACTCTATGTTCTCCATACTTCAAACTACATGTATACAAAATTTCAAGAAAATTGGTTGAGTAGATAGAGTGTGAAGAGGTAATGAACAAACTTACTTTTGCATTTATAATAGTAGTTGGCATTAGGATCTGTCAAAATCGACAATACGAAGTGGCACCTGTGTGTATGTTAAATATTTGCAAAACCGCCACTTTTCTTGAATGAATACATTGTATTGAACGAAAGGATTACATTCCATTGAATGTGTGAATGATAAATCCTTTTTCAATGAGCATCTATTCGGATTGTACATTTATAAAGTGAATTAGATTGATAGATTGTAATTTATTTGACTGATTCTTTATTAGGGTTTCGTAGCCAAATAGCAAAAATGGAACCCTTAACGAAGGGTTCGCAATCTTTTTGATAAATAACAGGTTACATTTTAATTGCCAGAAACATAAAATTGTGTTACAAACATTCAAAACCAATCTGCAAGTCCTAACAGACAAGTTGTCATTACAAACCTATTACTGAGCATTTCACAGACATTACGTTTATTAAGTAGAGCGGACGAGCGAGCGAGACGGAAGATAATCCCGTCTCTGTCGCTCAACATCTCAGTCTAATGTTATAAAAGCAGAGATTAATTTGTAGACAATTACTCGGTAGAGTGATGGGGTTAAGTCTGTTTTGTTATCTTTTATTCGATATTTTGAGATTTAGCTAGATTTTTTATTCTATCAAATAGGTAACAGGCATGCGGGATGATAGGATGTGGTCACCGTAGCCTATGGAAACCTGCAACAATAGTGACGTCACACACAATTTCGACCTGGGATCTTTTGCCATGGTAAACTATAATTACTCCTTTGAATTAAAATTTATTTTTCAACTTAGAATGATATACAACATTGACATCAAAAAAATAACGATGGCTAGGTCTACTGCCGACTTCCAAAGCGCAGGTGAAGAAGAAGCGGCGCAAGAAACTACACCGCCCTTTCTCTACTTGCCATATGCAATCGGGATCGCGCAAGGATGCGAAAGACTATATTTATTTAATGACTTCCGCTGACGTTTTTTGTATCTTTCCTTTATATATATATATATATATATATATATATATATATATATATATATATATATATATATATATATATATATATATATATATATATATATATATATATATATATATATTTTAGCAGTACTTATATTTGACACGTACACGATTTGCTGCATTTTTATAATTGTAACATTCTGTGTTCCTGCGATTTTTTGCAAATCAAATCAATTTCTCTAATAATTTTGACTCCTTACCAAAAATTGTTCGGCCACGCGAACGAAGTCGCGGGCATCAGCTAGTATATAAATTAATATCTATTTGTACTTGAAAATGTCCGAAACGTCATTAACCAGTGCCCAAGCGCAATATAAAACAATAAAATCTCTATTAAGAGAAGTGGAACAATATAATCTCCCTTGTCCAGGGGGCGGGGGGAGGGGAGTGCGGATGCGGGGGAGGTAATTACTGACGCCTTGAGATTGTCGTCACGGTTAGCGGCAATCTTATTAAATGTCGCTTTTACGTTTAGATATTCGTATTATTACGTGATTTGTTAATTGGTAATCTGTTTTGTTCGTTTCTGTTTACTTTATTGCGTGAAGAATATATACACAGAAGCAAATACGGATGGCGAATGCAACGGCGGACTTATCCCATAAGGGATCTGCAATCGGTAGCAAATAGAATACATTTACAAAATCTGGGCAGTTTTATATTACCAAGCACGCAAACAGGCATGTCGTCCACCTGAAAACAGTGGTCACAAAAGCCTATAGAAGCCCTGACGCACACATACGCGCATTGCCTACTTTGTGCCAGTGTTACTTTTGTCCAAAATGTTTTAGTTATTTATTTCAGATTATGTTATAGTGTGCAATAATACCAATATTTGATTTTGCATGTGGCTTAGCCTATTTAAATTTGAGACAAAAAAAGGAAAAGACAAAAATTGTTACAAAAAAAATTATAATAAATCTATTTAAAAAATATATGATTACTGTTAACTGGGTTTCTTTTATCATTATTTTTAGCAATGGATTTTTCAAAATGCTAAGTTTTAAGTAATACTATATTACATACGTAATGTACACTTACTAAATACTATACTATTAAGTAATATTGTACTTGACCTGACCTTGATCTTGACGTGATAAAGTCCTTGTGAAAATAACAAAATAAATATAATGGTACCTATATTTCAGAAGTGTCTACAAAATTTAAAATTTTCAGTCTTTCTAAATAAATAATTAAAAATAAATGGGGAATTCTAAAAAAAATATGATTCTGTCAGCATTAAACTTGCAACATATCAGTGAAATTAAAAGTGCCTTACTTGATTTTTTGCAAGGAATTTTAAAAGTAAAAACGCTGTCTTATTTCTCGCTCGTGCCGCTTTGAAAGTGCAAATCACCCACTTTTTTTTTTCTTTTTTGTTGACAGACAAAATAGCCATGACATACAAAATGGCCGCAAGTGACTGGCAACAGATCTCTGAGAATATGAGACAAGCGATTATTATAATTTGGTTTAGCACGCGCCAAAAGTTTTTAGTGTCTTGTGCGTGACGTGAGTCCCACTGCTTCAGAGCAGTGGGACTCACGTCTTTAGTGTAGTAGTGTAGATAGTATTCAGATACTATCTACACTACTACACTAAATTACACTTTTACGTATACACTAATATTGCAAAGGAAACGTGTACCTAAGTTTGTGTGTAAAAGATATCCAACGGAACGTAATAATTCCGCTCGTGCGAACGCGGCGTCATAAGTAAGTCTTTTAAATATTTATTTATATAATGTGTGTATTCTATAGTTACATAATAGTTTGTCTTATTTTATTAGCCGCTTCTGTTTGATTCAATATTTGATTTGATTTACCAATTTTTTTACACTTTTTTATTCACTTAATAACAAATATAAGTATGGTTATTTACTGTTTAGACTAACAGCTAGTAATTTTGGTAAGAAAAAAGAACCGTCCACTTAAACAAAGTGGCGGTGAGTGTTTTCTAGTTAGCTACAACGATCGCCACTTCGCCCGCTCGCATTTCGTCCGATCGGGCGTACCGGCAGCAAATTTTAAAATAAAAATCAAATAATTTATTTAGATACTAGGCCTTCACAGACTCTTTTTCACGCCGTATTCTAAATTAAATAATATTTATCAAAGCTACAAATTACTAGCATTAATAATTTTTATGTTGCCAGTTTGCCAACAGAGCACGGTTGTCCAATCATTTGGGAGTGTTTACATATTTTTTTGTAGTAAGACGATATTCTAATGTATGCTAAGATTGAAAGTATAGTATGAAGCTTATAAAGAAATGAAGGTGCCAATACGCCCAATTGAGCGAAGTGACCAAGAACGATCGTTATTTTGAGTCAACAAGCCTTAATTGGGATGTTGTGTCTGATGATTACTCTAAGTGGCAATGATTTGAGATTAAGTGGTTCTGTGGGAGTTTAAAATCATTTACAGGTTAAAACACCCTCTAAGTATTTTCGACAGATCGTAAGTACTTACTTACATCGTAAGTATTATTATAGCCTACAAAAACTGCTAACTTGTACTGAATTAAACTTGCAACTATTATAAAAATGTATCTTAGCACGTTAATTCGTTTTCTGGACTTAATACTAGCAGCCGGTCCTGGGTTCGCTCGGGTAAAAACATAATAAATTATCCACCTTCCTCGGGAATAACACTACCACTAATATATTTGGCGAATACCGCATGAAACTCCGTAGAATAGTTTTGGAGTTTGTCGCGAGTAGAGAACTTTGTTTTATTATATACGTTTAATATTTTTCATATAAACACTTTTTCCACACATAAAAGTTATTTTTGGTTTACAAAAAAAGGAGCAGGTTTTCAATTCGTCGCGAACTTTTATTTCATCACAGATACATTTCAGAATCGGTGTTCATTTGAGCATAATTAGGTTGTAAAAAAATATTATAATTAATCTTTGTATTGCCAGTAGTTTATGAGATTATGTTGCTGGCTGTTGGATTTTAAATGGCCAAGTCGAGGAAACTAAATTTATGAAGGTATGAATTAAAAGATTTTATTTATCTTTTGAACCTCATATAACTTCATAATTACACAGTTTCCGATCCAAAAACCCTACAAAAATGTTAATAATATAATGTAACTCGTCAAACCGAAAAGTAGTAGCAAAGTTACCAATTATAAAAATAAAAAAGTTTACCCATAAATATATCAATGGCTACACTTAAAGCACTCTAAATACCTTTTGATTTTCTTTTTTCATTCAACATAACCTAAAAATTAACATTACTAATAAGAAGGCACTATTACTACACCGATTTAAAATGATCTCTGTTGAAATATGATTTCAAAGACTTCAGAGGTCTATATATCGTAGCAGGATTTTTTCAAATCTATTATTGACTGGGCAGGTATTAATTTGAGGGTTATTATGATCCATTGTGATGGATTGGGTGATTCGGCAATTTTTTTTTCGTTTCTCCAAATGTTCCATACGTTTTACCAGATTTTTGATGGCGATATGTTCTTGTAGAATTGATAATTTTGTACTTATTACAATAAGATACAATAAAATACATTTTAGGACACGATTTTTTAAAATTTGTCCAATGGTGGACGTCTCGTGTGTACAGTATCAAGGGGCTTAACATTTTTCCTCTTTGTTCTTTTATAATTGCTCTTTTGGTCACTAATTAGAAAATAATTTAGACAGATTAATTTAGGCAGAGAACGCGGCCCGATTGTTTCGTCTTTTTCCGTTGTTTTGACGTCCGTCGGCGGACAACGCAGGTATTGTATGGAGATTCGACGTACGTCGACGCACGTCAATATCAAAACCTATGGAAATCAACGAAGCGGCAACGCGCTAGCCGTGCTCTTCCTGCATTTTTTGGAAATTAGCTACAATTGGCTACTTTCAAACTAAAAACAAATCAGATATTTTTTCGAAATGTCAAGATCAAAAACTATTAAAGAAGCTTGTACCTATATCATAGTCGTGTGTTATGACGTCACGATTTTTAGAGTCAAAATCCATCCCTAATAAACTTTAATAACAATAAAAAAATTGTAAAAAAATAATAAAACCGATCAAATAAAGTGACATTTAATTATTGGCTTTTTAAATGTCTTTGTGTTTTTATTACCCAGAAATTAAATATCATTTTAGTTGATCAGTATTATGTAACATTCAGTACTATCCAGTCGGATATCCAACCTGTTTCGTAATTTAAGTCAACCTGTTTCGTGACAATCAGGACACGTTAACTATCCATTCGGGTATCTCCAGTCCAATGTCCAGTTAGTTACAGTTACTTGTTCTGTCTTGTGATAACGTGTGCCTGGATTACAGAGTAGTTTGGTACAGAGTCGTTATTCAGAACCGTATCGAAACCTAAGGTAAAAAATTTACTAAACTAGTTGACCTCGCGAATAGATATTTTTTACAAAATTGTGAATATTTCAAAAACCACATAACCAATTTTGATACTCCGCAAACTTAAAAAATCTATTGACAGATCCTACATACCTTTTAAATTTCATCAAAATCGGACCAACGGTTCGAAAGTTATCGCGTTACAAACATACATATTATACATACATACATACATGCATACATACATACATACATACATACATACATACATACATACATACATACATAGATACATACATACATACATACATACATACACACATACATACATACATACATACATACATACATACATACATACATACATACATGCATACATACATACATGCATACATGCATACATACATACATACATGCATGCATAATAATCGGATTTGTTTATAAGTATTATATTATTAGGCCAGTCCCGGCTTCGCTCGGGTAAAAACATAATAAATTATACACCTAAACCTTCCTCAAGAACCAAACTATCTATTGTTGAAAATCGCATGGAACATCCGTGCAGCAGTTTCTGAGTTTATCGCGAACAGACAGACATACGACTTTGGATTAAAGCGAATGTACAACATCATTTTATTTTTAATTGACATTAAAAAATAGATGTTACTCTGTAAATTTTAATTACACTGTGCAAGTGTCCAAGAGGGATAAGTCGACATAACTGCTGTATAACTCGATTGCAGTAGCGAGATGACCGTAGTCTAAGATCTAGTTCACATTAGGCGAGTTTTTTATTAATTAATATTCTCATTTGTGTTAGGCGTGTGGTTCCCGTACTAATTAAGGACCACTTTATATCCTCTCGTGGTTATCGTATAAGACGAATAAAACAGGCAACGGATATGCAACAATACAAAACAAATAACAATTTTAACGACCTCGGTGGGGCAGTGGTAAAGTTCTCGCCTCTGAAACAAGAGGTCCCAGGTTCGATTCCCGGTCGGGTCATGATGGAAAATGGTCATTTTCTGATTGGCCCAGGTCTTGGATGTTTATCTATATATTATTTCTTAAGTTTATCTATTTCTATTTATTAGTATTTGTTATAAAATGTTGAGTTAGTGTCCCATAACACAAGTCTCGAACTCACTTTGGGGCTAGCTCAGTCTGTGTCATTTGTCCTAACATTTATTATATTTAACAATAGCATTCCTAAAGTAGGTTTGACGTCAGGTGGCCGGTCAAAAAAGTTCATAAACCCCGGTTTTGGGCGTTTCAACCTGGTATAGTATCATATTTTGGTAAATTGATTTCTTACAGAAGTTCTTAGGTTAATAACAATTATTAAAATTCTGCTTTATGTCAACCTCTCCCTGGAATTGCTATTATTGCTTTTCAGGTGCCAAAGATAGTACTTTAGTTGCTTTATACTAAGGGAGGGGCAGGGGCAGGTGTTACTAAGGGACTATCGAAAGGTAAGTCCCTTAGTTGCCCTGTAAAACCACGGAAAATATCTATGACAGGAAGATATGAAGTGGTAGTATTATTGAGCAGAACCACTCGCCACTTTAACTCGCACCATGTGAACAATTGCAGGACAATCTTGCATCTCAGAACGAGTTTGCTTACTGCCCTCGTAATTGTGATATTGTTCATAGCCTATATAGACTTAGCTGATCTGGGAGCAGAAGCGTCACAAAATTGATTATCTATGGAAACCATAAACACAAATAAGTTTTAGTGGAATCAGTAGGTATATGGATAACATTCAACGGTCTACTAAACGCAGCTGTATTGCGGATCCGTTGAATATAAACACAGAATCGAGCTGTACGCACCCAGCAGATAAATATTTGTGATCATAAGTGCAAATATTTCTACGAGCTGGGAATCGAACCAAGGACCTCCGGATAGTGGACGAGCATGGTGACCACTACGCACGTGACCACTTACACAAGTTTAGTATTTTTACCCTATGTACTTACCCTAGGTCTTAATTACTTTCTAATTGGGGACACCAGCGCAAGCACCAGACTTAGTCGTTGTGTATTTCATTCCACGTAACGATCACTACCCTCAGCCATAAGAAATACGACTATGAAGAAAAGTTAACTTCAAAGTTGACTAATGAAACTGAAGGTAAGTGTAGTCGCTTCTTCGTATGCCTTTAAGAAGTCGTGGTCAGAAGTATCATTGGTCAGAAGTATCATTGTAGCTCTCCGCTTGTCTAGTAGATTGTATTAATAACTCTACCATTTTACTTGCAAAACTCTGTTATTAGCGAGTAAAACCATAACCGTAACCAATAAAAGGGTTTTTGAGATAATTAATAACGCAGATTGCTACTAAATGGCACACAGCAGGAGATCCTGAAGGGTGTCCATGGTGCTGAAAATGTGGGAATGATGGGAAATACAATCAACAAATTTATTTGTAAGTATGCACACTTTCTATAATTGATTGATCAGATAACTCATTTAGAGATAACAAACAAACACATTTACTTTCGCATACTACTTACTACTGCGGTGTTTCGCTCCCGTCGAAATTTCGGGATAATATGTACCATATGTGTTATTCCAGATTATATTCTCAGTGTACAGTCAACAGCGCATCAACCTACCCAAATTATTTGCAAACTTAACTGACAGTAACTGTAACTTGATGACTGCACTACCAATATTACTTCGTGGTTCCGCCCTAGAACAGGACCACTCTATGTCCTCCAGTGGCTGGAAAGGCGACTAAGGGATACCTAGCCTTAACAGGTGATAGGTGATAATAGCATTCCTAAAAAGGGTTGACGTCAGATAGGCGGATGGTTGTAATGTCATAATAATTTTTACACTCTATGCTTTAAGGCTTGACGTCACAAATAAAATTAGTAATCTGAGTTAAATTAATTTATGGAAGATAATAATGAGATGAAAAAATTCTGGAATTCTGGAGCTTAAGAGCATTGTCCCAAATAGACAGTCTATCCGGGACAGTGCTCTTAAGCTCGATTCCAGATATTTTGCATCTCATTATTATTTTCAAAATTAAGTTAAAAATCATGTGTGACATGTATAACAAGTCCATTTAAAGTTATTTATTGCTAAATAAATAATTCCAATGAATATTTTAAGACAGTCTCGTTAATGGAACGAGATGGTAACCCTAGCTCACCTGCGCTTGCCACACTTTGATCTGAATGGCCCTGTATCTGCGGACAACAAATCAACAGGGTTGTCGCTGATAGCCACTAGGGGTCGGTCAGCGATTAGATTTTTTTAATTGCCATTTTATGTCAATGTCAAATGACACTGTCATTTTGTGGCGGCATAATAAAGTATGTAAGTACATGGTCTGGCAACTAGGGATGCTGATGACTATGCTAAGTGGATGCAAAAATGTTGAAAAGCGAATCTGAGCTCCATCCCTCAACGGCCCAGGAAGAATCCGGAAAAAGGATCAGGTGACAGGGAGATTAAAGTAAGTAAATTTTAAGTTTTTGTTTAACAAATTGTGTACAACCAATGAATTTCGTAGGGGACAAATGTCTAGCTATGCCACCTCAGAAGTGGCAACACCAAGTGTTAGATTGATCTCCTAAAGAATGATATGTGTACCTATTGTGATGACGCCAAACAGGGGTTCAGCGTAAAAGATAAGCTCATAATTGTTTGTATTATTTGTTTGTTTGTTTGTAATAACTTTATTGCACGAAAATAAGTACATTAATCAAAATTAATACAAGATACATTTACAACGGCGGACTTATCCCACGTAGGGACCTCTTACAGTCAACCGGCGATAGGTTGAGAGGACGTGTATCAGTAGCAGGCTAGTCAGAAGTACTAGCGTACAACATGAACAGAGACGACTATAAATTGTAAGAAAATAAACAAATATACTTAGGAAAAGTAAAATACATAATAAATAAATACACAAATATATCAAATAATTGAAATACATATATTTAAAATAGATATATACATAGATAGGTAGACTATTTAAAACTTACATACAATTAATTATAAATACACAATTTTGATGATTCAGTAGTAATTTTACAACCAGCCATAAGACAGACGTCTTACGTTATCCCTCTTTGGGAATGCTAATTACGCTTCAGCTGCCCAGACTGTGTATTCCTTTTTCACTTTGTAAGATATCCCTCGGTATAATATGGGGTGGTCCTATTTTAAGGCGGAACCACACGCCTGGCTACTCGCGGAAAAAACTGGTCGGGTTAATTAGAATTGGGAAATAAAACTATAGTCTTATCAAAAGTGTCTCTACAGGGAAAGTATATCTCTGGGGAATAATTACTAAATCATGTTATGCACAAAAATACTAAAATGAACTGAAAGTTTGGACATTTTCCTTATTAGAAAATTTGGAATGGTCGGCGAGACCGTTTTCACAGACTTATTAAACCATTTCATCAATAATTCATAAAAGGCCAGTTAGCGTAACCAACCACCAGGTACGTCAGGGGTGGGGGGGAGGGGGAGGAGTTCAAAACCAATCAATGTTGGTTAATTGCCGCTTTAATGCTGCCTCATTCAACAGTTACACAGGTCTGTCAACTGCCAGGTGTCTAGTGATGAGTTGAATTTTAGTCGATAAATACTTTATCGATAAGTTCCTATACTCAATGTGAGCGGGTTTTCATGTATTTATTTTATTTTTACATACAGAATTTAGAATATTTAATAACTTTATTAACCTAATTCACTAAGCCTGTATAACTGTGTAATGTTGATTCCACTATTATAAATTAACGGCTTAGTGTATTTTTATTATTTTGCGTTTTTAACTACATATTTTTAGTTCAAACATGTTTTGTACCCTTGATTAACTGCGACTATTGCAAGGTGGGTGAAAGGTAAGTTACATTAGATAAAAAGTTGGTATTCAGTCTTGTTAATATATATATATATTATTACACAGGTTTTTTTTTTACTGCTATGTGACTTGTGAATCTTGTGATAGGCTAAATAGTTATCGATTATTTTATTGTGGTGTAATATCGTCTTATGGCTTATGAAAAGCCCGATTGTGTTACAAATAATTAGATAAAGAGACAGTCGAACACATTTCATTGAAGATAATCTTGGCTAAGCAAAGAAAGGGGGAGAAATTTATCAATAAAATAACTATCGTCTGTTACTCTTCGCCGTCAAGTAATTGTTTTTTTATACGTGTGCAAATGAGCGTGTAATTTGCCTGATAGTAAGCAAATACTAACCTATGGACTCAATCCCATACGAGTCACTGATGCATTGCCAAGACAGCGATACTCTTTTCGCGAAGGCCTTCAGTGGTATGAAACCTTAGTTACTAGAAGTATTGTATAATCTGTGCCTTGGTGTACTTAGGGGAGATGGGCTGAAAATTTCTAAAATCGATAAATAAAAGCCGACAATTTCTTATTGAGGCAAACGGGCGAGATTTATCGATAACTATCTATCGACTGTTGCCCCATCCTACAACAAATTGTAGTATGGTCGTAGTAGATTAGTCCCCCTCACTCAATCAATCTAAACGTAAACTCGCTCAATTTAGCGTTGAATTTGCTATTAACCACTCGTTATTATATCATCATGTCGCTTTTGAAGTCTGCTTCCAAAGGGTTTAATAAATGTTATTTGATTACATCTTAATTAGTATTGTTTGTTAACTTTGGCAAATTGATTTTGGATGTAAATTGTTTGTTTATTTACGTAGGTAACGAATGATTTAGTAATTGATTCTTGAGATACGATATTAGTGCCATTCTTGCACATCTATACGTGCTCATGCTTGGATGTAATGCCCTGAAGTCCGGGGACCGCTTAAAAATAAATTATAGCATAATTAATTAATGCAAGTGCTAATTTCTGCAGGTCTGCCTGACGTCAAACCTCTGCAAACGTTGTAGTTGCCTATCCCTTAATCGTCTTACGACATCATAATCCGCCTACCCCTCTTCCACTTTATGTGAGGTTGGTACAGCATGGCAGTCTCTCTGTCTGATTTTAAGTGATTCCTTTTAACCATATCCTGCTGAAAGCACTCCATCCATCTCTTCTTCGACATTCATCTTCTTTTTCCATTGGATCTGCGGGTTTATACAATGACAAAGTGATAGAATATCCAACTCAAATTGCAATACGTTTAATTAAGCATTCAATTTACGTAAAAGTGCTAATATATTCACTATTACCTATCCAGTATCTTATCAAGCCAACAATCTGGTTTAATTCAACAAAAATCAATCAAATCACAATAAAAAGCGCGACTGTTGCACATTACAAAATTGAATTTTAAAAAACGAACGTGTCATTAAGCGCCGTCGCGTGCGCCAATCAAGTGAAGAGTTTTCAGAGTTAATTGTCACACAGGTTAAATATTCAGCGCTGTACAAATTGTAGAGGGTACAGATAGAAGACTTTATAAATAAAATATAATAGAACTCTTATCTCATCTAATCATTTTCTCGGTTTCTTCCTCCGCTGCTAAGCGTCGGTGTCCAAAGTCTCCTCGAACTTAGTATACAACAGCAGGAGCTTATAGATATGGCATGTACTACTGAGGCGACTGTTTCTTCAATACTAATAATGTATGGATGGACACACCCAAGACCGCAGACAAATATTTGTGATCACTTTAATTTGTGATCACAGGTACAATTTTTGCCTGAACTGGGAAAAACTGGGAATCCTCCCAGGAGCTCCAGATAGCAGGTGCAAGTGGTGACCAATACGCGACGGCCGAAGGTCGTAATATCAAACTATTGCACAGAATCGAGACGAGAAACGAGACAGAACAAAAATGTTGTAACAAAACTTTTATTAAGAAGTCTTTACCATAAACGTAATAGGGTGGCTCGCAGAGCGTTTCGACCGCTGCGGTTTTAACAAAGACAAGAACGAGTTTTGCTATATGACTTTACATTAATTACTCTGTACTGTAGTAAAAAATGATTGATTTTGGAAATGATTCCTTCCTCAAGAAAACGGTTAAACGCTCTGCGAATCACCCAATATTCAATGTAGCTGTCGAACAAACATAGTTTTCTTAGCGAACATTTTAGCACGTTGTGACGTTACTCCTACCTACGTGTCATTTTAGTATGGAGCATTTGGACGAGTCAAAAAATGTGTGATTTTATTTTTATCATATCTTTGAAAGTATTGTCATTATCACAGTAATTTTTTCACTTGTGTTTCTAATAATATAAGGGCCATCTAATTAAAACAAAAATTTGACAATTGGCCTATTCTTTGACCGGCGCATATGCATCGGCTCGTAAGGTAGACATATCTATAACATCACTATTTTACAATTGGACGCTGCAATCACGTAAATGTATTACTGCACCGTTGTTTAGGTTTTGTGTTGAAGGGTGCGTGCACACTGTTGTAACTAAGTATATGATGTGGTCTTTGTTACTTTCGTTTGTTGTGTTTTCGAAACATTGAATCAGAACTTTAGTTTGTTTTTAAAAGCATATTGCATACGCGAATTGCCGTTAAATCATTTTAAAAGACAATAAAATAAATTGCTTCTTGACAATATTTTTACACAATCAAAGAGTTTTTGGATTACAATGACAATAAATTAATATACATATAGTCAGTAATTAAGTGACAATTTCTAATTATGAAACTAATTTAATTCTTAATCAATATATATAAAACTCTTACGTTACTGAGTGACTGACTGACAGACAACGCATAGCCTAAACAACTGGCCGTAAAAAGCTGAAATTTGGTGTGTAGGTTCCTAGGACAGTGTAGGGGAGCACTAAGAAGGGATTTCCTGAAATTCCCACGGGAAACAGATTTTTACTCGCATACGAAGTTGTGGACAAAATCTAGTGTTAATATATAATTCATCTAGTGTATATATATATAATAAATTATAAAATGACATCAGATATTTATTTTATTTATTAGCAACATTTAAAAATAACTTTTTTATTTAAAATTAGGTATAGTTTTCAATATGACAGTTGCCAGAATTTACTAAAACGGTAATTTTAGCCACCAAAATCCTTGTCGGAAATTGTAACTACGTTATGTGTAATGGAAACCTATAATGATATTTTTACTAAATTCAATTCGATGTAAATGAAAAGGAATCGATTCAGGTGGCGTTAGTGTGCCAGGAAATTTTCTCATAAAAATATATAAATAAATACGCAATGCAGTAAATGTACACATAGCCTAATCTAAGTGGTGATTTAGGTCAGACATGTCCATTCAATGAACTGAATCATTATATCTAGTGAACTAAATACTTATGTAATTTTGAAATGGTGAATTGCGTGTAGGTATATTAGGGCTCGTATGTTAGGGCGGGAACCATGTGCCGCAGCCGGAAAACATAAATAAATACCATTACTTTTTTTTGTTTTTAACCGACTTCAAAAAAGGAGGTGGTTATACTCATCTATAAATAAATAAAAGTAAATAAATTAATGGTTACCATGAAATTATAAAAAATATGTATGCTATAAATAAAAAATATTTATGCTGTAAACGCTAATAAGGACTTTATTTGAAAATTAATTTCGTCAAATTTAATTTGCAACATAAAAGTTTTGAAATTCGAACATCCATCCATATTACAATCCATATTTTATCCAAACGGTAGCTTGTTATTCGTAAAGTTAACCCGCTAACAGCCGCTTGCAAACAATCACTGAACGTTTAACAAAAGAAGAACGGCAACAAAAGAAGTTGAGCAAAAGAAAAAAAAATAAATCGGGCGCTGTGATTGGTCGATCGGCGGGTGACGTCACGCGCGTGCCGCCCCCTAGCAACCAACGTTTCACCTGAGATGAGAGCGAGTGAGATCAGCATTAGTGTGAATAAGACAAAGTTATATTGACGATGCGACTTCTAATTTTAAAACGGCTTATATTTACACACAGTACAATTTAAATTGCTTTTTACTGTTACTGAAATAGAGTTTAATTTTGAATGTGGAGTGAATAAAATTATGCCCTCTGAGATATTTGAGGATGGTCAGTTGGAAAAGCTGTTATTGTTTGGTTACGGGTTAACCGATTTGGTTAAATTTGTGTGTTAACAGGCAGATGTCCGGTCGTTTTCTGTCTCTTTCATTCTCATGTGGTGGGAAATAGAAAAGGCACGCTTGATTACTGTATTGATTAGTTTGATTATTTCCAATTGAGTTCATTAGCATCTACGTAATTGAGAATATGTAACGTATATTTTATCGTGTGAATATACATATATTGCATGTGAAACTGTTCTCTACAACACTCCTTGAACGTAGATATTATTAATGTAATGTTTATTTATTTATAAGCAAATACGTCACATAACTATAAAACTAAAAAAATATAAAAAAATCTAGCCTCTCAAAGAAAAGTAAAACTTCAAAATTCCTCAACAAAAACACACAAAATGTGAATACTCGACAACTAAACTTAACCCTCAAACGCACTAACAAACTCGACTCAAACACCGGGCACAATCGGCCCAATCAAATCGAAAAAACTATTCAACTCAAACGCTCAAGGGAATGCTAATACGCCGCTTCTTGCTTCTTACCAAACAAAATCACTTCGCGACCCCAAATTCGCACTTTCAATGGGCAATTTCGCTCGGCCCCCCTTGGGCTAAGCCCCGCCTCGAACCGTGAGCTCGACTCAGTGTCGCGCGAGCCTTCGAGCAGGATGGACGCGTCTGAAGATCGGTTCTTCGGCAACCGAACGCCGGAGCGTTCCGAATCGAACTCCCCACGATCCCAAATGAGTAGTCCCAACTCCACATCGTCCATTAATGTTACAGATCAGAACATATCATTAACACAACACCAGCAAAATTTAGAGACGTTAAATCGCATGGGAATGTTTTTTCACGCTCAACAGATGCAGTTAAATCAGAGTTTTGACGCGGTTAAGTCTAGGTTAGGGTTTACGCAAGTGCCTAGTGTGAGCCAGGGGCCGCGGCATACGATTGACGCTATTTTGGGACTAAATGGGGGGAGGCAAAGAGTGCAGAGTGAGTTTGAGCAGAGGGAGAGGGAGTGCGAGGCTGTGCCCGTGTCGCCGGGGGCGGTGGAGAGTGCCGGTAAGATATATTTTTTATTTTTAGTATTTATGGTGTTTGATAAATATTTTGAAAATCAGACTTAATAAAATAAAACTTCGCATACTTTTAATTAAGGTCAATTTCAAGTATACAAAATAACATCAGAATATAGCTTTATTTTTTCACATTCAAGCTTAAAAGTTTAGATTATTTTATTAATGATCAAGGTCATTAAATGATAGGTACAAATATTGTAATTGTATTTTATATATTATATTTTTGTATGTATGTTATCCTCATTCATATTTATTAGGCAATAAAAAACGTTGCCGTTATTGGCCTATAATTGTTATTTCTTATTTTAGTGGAAAATATTGTGCAATGACAGATCAATAATAAAACATTCAATATTTTCTCTAAAACTATATCAATACTAAATAAAATAGTTTTTTAATTTCCAAATAGTATGTAAGTTATTAATTTTAAATCTCAAAATACTCGGTTCTATAAAAATTGATCAACAAAATTTTACTATTAACACAAAGTTTACGTGAAAAAAAATCATATTCATTTAAGCAAATTAAGCAAAATCTTATCTTCTTTTCAATACAAGCTTATTTTCACCCAATACGTGTGCTAACCAATCAAACGACGGGTCGGAAAAAATATTTAAATTTATTTCTAATTTAAACGTATCATAACATTATAAAAAAGCTTTTGCACATATATGTAACTAGCTTTAGCCCGCGGCTTCGCCCGCGTGAATTTCTCACGGGAACAGATACATTTCCGGGATGAAATGGGTGTATAATGTCCTTCTCCGTACTTCAAACTACATGTATGTAAAATTTCATGAAGATTGGTTGAGTAGATAGAGCCCGAAGAGGTAACAAACAAACATACTTCCACGTTTATAATATTAGTTAGGATTCTGTAGCACCGAGGGTCTACGAATAGGCGTAGCGGCCTACGCCGTAGGTAAGTGCTACGCGGCCCGCCCATCACCGCTCCGCACGCCTTCCGTCGGCGGAAACTTTGCTATTATTTTGAACTCTGATTATATTTGTTTATATAATAAATAAATATATTAGGATAAATCACACAGATTGAGCTAGCCCCAAAGTAAGTTCGAGACTTGTGTTATGGGATATTAACTCAACGTTACTATATTTTATAACAAATACATATATAGATAAACATCCAAGACCCGGGCCAATCAGAAAAAGATCATTTTCCATCATGACCCGACCGGGGATCGAACCCGGGACCTCTCGGTTCAGTGGCGAGAACCTTGCCACTGCGCCACCGAGGTCGTCAAATATTTTTAATATCAAAGTGTTCTTTATAATGTATTATTATTATACTTGTTATTTTTATGTTGGTTAATGGTTGTAGCTAAATGACTACAAAGTCTGCTGTCGCGCCTGTTTTTAAGATTTCTTCATCTAAATAACGCGATGCATTTTGATGCCGTTGCCCTTGTCGTTTAGACAAGTTAATGAATACCATTATTGCATATTATAAAACAAAGTCCATTGCCGCGTCTGTCTGTCTGTCTGTACGCGAAAACAGCATATTAGATCGTGCAAAACCGGGCCGGGTCGCTAGTTCAAAATACATTAGTTTTACAGAAGAAATTTCTTCATATTCAGGTATAAAAAAATCTATATAAGTATATTTTCTTTTATTATTCTAAACCAAAATGGAGTCTTTAGCGATGTGTTTCGAATTAAAATAAATTAAAAATTTAATGTTAGAGTAGACTAATTATCTTGCAATTGTGTTAATTACTAATTATATAGTATTGTTAAAACAGTGTTAGGGTTGCCTCTGTTGGTTGGGTATAAAATAAAATGTATAAATGCATTCACATAACGAAATAGGGACCAACACTGTTTGAATGAGTCTCTTTCGGCATTTCTTCTCAGCAGTGGTCGTTCCGAAATGCTAGTAGTTTGTAGCTTTGGTAAACATCATTTAATTTAGAATATGACATGAAAAAGTGCCTGTGAAGGCCTAATTTCTGACTAAATGATTTGATTTTGATTTTGAAACACGACAATTAAAACACTTGAATTGAACAATTTTGACGATTTTATGACGTCACTTGTGCCCACTATCATACAAGCCCTATATATATATATTGATTTTGACACGTGGTGAATACTATCTGATTTAACTTGTTGATAATATAATTATTATTGTTAATACTATAGATCTACAATTTACTGTGACACGTTTGTTTTACCATGTTTTAAGGCAAACAAAAAATAATGGGTAATGGAAATTAATTTTATTTTATTTGTTTAAAAGATTATCGGCTAAACGGATAACGTAGCAAAAAATATCAACTAAAAGCTATTTAGAAATATTATACTGTCACATTCAAAATAGAAGTACGAATAAGTGAAAATTTAAGAAAACAAAATCGCCCGCCGGCTTTAATCTTTGCGTTGAGCCCTTTAATTTGATAGGTACCCAAGTTGTAATAATCGAAAACAAAGAATTGTTCACCAAATCCAGTTGCGTAATCGAATCCACGTCACCTAAACCAATCCAATGGCACGGCCGCCATGTTTGTTTTTGACGTCACCTATCTAAGAACACTCGGGTAGTATAACCAGAGATATATATTCTGATATCTATATATCAGAATATATATCTCTGTGGCTATAACGAATGTAAAAATACCTCAATACGTAAATCCGTTCAGCGGTTTTAAAGAATATTACATTTTACATACAAGATACGCCCGAAAAACAATACCCTTCCATTGCAGTCTGATAAAAAAATAGTCGACATGTTAGATCATTTTAACCAAACCTAAATCGCTAAGTCTTGAAACGGAATAAAATTCCCATATAATCATATTTCCTAGTCACGACATACATTGTACACGTGTATGGGACTCATACATATTGTATGAGACCCACGTACCGACTCATAAAGAGTGACAAGTTGGTCGCTGGAGATTCTATAGCAAATATCATTTTGTCTACGGAATGGATGATGTCCATTTTGTTTATGGCATAAAAACCGGTGAAGTGCTAGTCGGACTCGCGCACCGAGAGCTTTTTTGCTAATGTTTAGGTTATTTACCATACGCATTATATTTAGCAAATGGTAATTAGTTATAATTAAATATTTTTATTTATAACCTAACTATATACAACCTATTACTTTCAAATCGCCTCACGAACAAATAAAACCAATCGTGTCGATATAATACAACTATTAGTTGAAAATAAAATGATTGTGCTGATGTGATCTCTTTCTCAACATAATAGAAAGTTACTGACACGCAGCATCCGGTGTTCACAACAACCACTACTTATATATCATGTTGTAATTCAAATGTTATTACCGTGAGATTGGTAATTATCTTGGTATTTTTATGGCTTACTAGCATTTGCCGGCAGCTTCTCCCGCGTTTATTTCGTGCTCATAACTTATTATCGATATCTCAGGATCTAAGCGTATCGCGATGAAACCTATATGAAATTTTAAGTTAGACCCTCCGTTATGTAACTATGAAACGCATCAAATTCCATCTAATAGTTTTTGAGTTATGTACGAACAAACATGCAGACAGACAAACATTGTAATAAAATGTTTTCGTTACTCTTAAGTCCTATAAATACCACTCATAATTATTTACCTTTAATATTTCCTATGTACAGACATAGCTCACTTACAGTTTCATTATTATATATATAGCTTATTTTTATCGTATTTAAAGTACATAAGATCTTTCATAAGCTTATTGTCCGTGTATAAGACAACATTTTGTATCCGTATGAAAATTCAACTAAAAGGTTGATACCATTTTGTGCCTTTTCTGAGCTAATCTTTGGTACACCCTTTCGTACACCATCAGATATTCTAGCTGAAAAGTAGTACCAAGTTAACATAAATCAATACAACTTTCATCCTTATCAAAGATATTACTGTTTTGGACATAATAAAAGTAATTGAACAACAATAGATTGGGCCGTGATATTAAAAGGTTAAAAAAAATGATATCAAACCATAGATAAAATTATATATATATAATTCCTTTATCTTTATGTTAAACCTTATGGCAGACATTTAATAAAATAGCAATTTTTATTGTACCTATGCTGTCTCACTGCTGGGCAAAGGTCCACGCCATTTTCTCCCACTTATCTCTTGGCAGAGCAATATACGACCAATCTCTTAGAAAAACTGAATCCGATGCTTACAGCTGGAAAGATGGAAGAAACCGGCGAAACCAAAATGGCAAAAAACAAAAAGAGAGGTGAAATAAAATATGTACAGTTCGAGCCACAATTATGTACAATCAATTAATGAATTTATGAACGAAGTTCCTGTCGATGGAGTTGTGTTACATTCAGCTCTGTTTCCTGTCATAGATGTAAAAATGTATACACCTACATAAACACTTCTTTTTTAGCGTACAAATACAATGTTTATTACACGGACATCGCAATCATCAACATAGCTTAACGAATTGATATTTACCCATAATTACAAGTAGGGAATGCAGTTGGATACACGTTATAACATCATGACACTATCTCCATCAGATGAGCTAATGGACTGGTCAAGTGGTTGAGTCACAGGGTGATGTCTTTTTAGAGGCTTAAAATGATAAAAAAATATTCATTACGGCTGTCGATTTGTGTATGTACTTTGTTTGTAAATGATTTTATTTATTGCAAAATTTAATAAGGCAATATCTGCCATTCAAACCTGATGATGTAGATTTTTCAAAGAGTGAGTATTTTTAACATGTTCTTATTTTTTTATATGACTTTGTATAATCTGTGTTAGTATATTCAGATGTGTTTGTTTGAAATAAATGACTTTTACTATTTTGAATTATTAATATTGGTGGTTCTTTTACTTTTGAGATTGTGTATATGAATATATTAGTACATGTCAAAAGTATATAATCTAATAGCATCTCCTTTTTGTATATTGTCTTTATATTTTAGGTAAAAGTTTTAATTTAATGTAATTTCGTAAGATTATTGTGTGTTACTCGATCGATAACGTGTGGACCCTATAAAGCAATGATAGTTTTCATATTAAATACATTACTTAATAAAACATAGCACGCTTAAACAAAATATAATAAAACAATAATTTAAAATGTATTGCAATTTATATATCTAGAATGACAACGAAGAATAACCACTTAATGAAAGAGCAAAAATAAACACGGTATTATTTAAACATCAAGCTGTATGTGCCATTCAGTAGCCACTCGTCTATCTAGATTAGTATCAATAATACATTTTACAAAATGTATTCTCTTATTTGTTATGTAGACGTAAAATAAAAGTTAATTTACTTGTATTACGATTGCATATAATGACAGGTTAAAAAAAGGCATTGTGAGTCGCGTTCCAACAGTTTCAAAATATGGGCGTGTGGTGTCATTATGCTACTTGTATGTGGATAGTACTGTTATTAACTAATTTATACTACTTAATATAATATACGCGATAGTAAGTCTATTTGTTCGCTACATTTTCACGGTTTGTCTACAAATCAAATTTTCTCGAAATTGCGCTTTCATTACTACATAATAAGTAGAAGTACTACACCTAACTTTAGCCGGCTAAATTTAGTTGCATACACATAGATTAAGCCCACTTATTTTCGGCTAGGCTTAAGTTTTTAAACTCGAAATTTTTATCCCAAGACAGCCGGGATCTAATTAAAATAACAAAATCACAATAAAAACTGTGTTCAGCCCAGAAATACTCACCTACACGCTGTGTAAATCTGATATACAAATAAAGAAACGAGGTCACCTTGAGGTCATTTTAATTTGTGTGAAATTAATAATTAGTTAATCGAGTTTGTTAAATTTATCAGATCGGAGTTACGTGTTGCATGGAATCGTACTTTAAACGCGATCGTAAGGCGCAGGTTACCTTAATCAAGTAAGTTTAACTAATAGTTATAGTGAAAATATTTACCTTGTTTTTCATAAAAAAAATTAAAATATGTTTTGTCACTTTCTGTCACTGCCGCGAATACGCAATTTTTTCTGAAGGTTGAATTGTAGATAACGCTTTCTTATCATTAATACGTATAATAAAATTGAAGAATGGCCAATTTGTACATTGGATATATTTTTTTAATTCTTCATGGAACTTCTTAGTTACTGATATAGATGACGAAAATATAGTTTTGGAGATTTTTGTCTGTTTGTCTGTCTCTCTGTCTGTCTGTCTGTCTGTCTGAACGCACATCACTCGAATCTAATGGACCGATTAGCTTGAAATTTGGTATGTAGGTACCTTATATACCGGGTTAACATCTTAGATACATTTCATGGTTCCGGTAAATGGTCAGGTTCCCGTAGTATAATTGAAAAACTAATTATGAATCAAAAATTCCTCGGAATCCCGGGTTAACATCTTGTAGATATTTCATCCCGGAAAATGAGGAGGGTACTGTAGAAAAATTAAAATAACAATCCACGGAGCCGATTTACTTTAAAATTTGTAGAAAGATGTAAACAGAATGTAAATAAATTGTTTTTATCGATTAAAGTCTTATATAGATATAATGGGCGCAGTATGTATCAATATATCAGTATAAAACTCTTCCGTGACTGAGTGTCTGACTAGCTGACTGGCTGACTGACTGGCTGACTGAATGACTGACAGACAACATACTGCTGAAAACTGCTGAAATTTGGCATGTAGGTGAGCACTAAGAGAGTATTTTTGGAAATTCTACTCCTAAGGGGGTGAAAGGGGTGAAAAACTGTAAACATGAAAGTTCTACACCGTTAAAGTTAGTGACTTGAAAATTTGTATTTTGGTTGTTTACAACAAAGTAATGAATACGTGTTTCAGATTTTCCTGAAAATTTACCCTCAACCCCTTCAAAAGGGGTGAAAGATTGTATGGGACTTAATACAATTTTGGAGATAAGAAGCTGAAAATTGCCACACTTACTTTTTGTACTGTTATTACAGTAATAGTAAATACAAAAAAAAATTAAGTTTGTGGAATTTGAATCATATATGTTTACCAGTCTTACAGAGTAGGTACGCGATAAAAAAATTACTGAGATTTTGCTATTAACTCACGCGGGCGAAGCCGCGGGCAAAAGCTAGTTGGTAAATAAAATTTTAATAAAAATAAATAAATATGGATTTAATTTACCAATCGAATAAAAACATTTTTACATGTTACAAACTGCAAAATTGGAAATAATCGGAAACTTGATTACGAGTGCTCGCCTGTGCGGCTTACAATCGATTGCACTATTACGCGAGTATTCGATTATGTCCGCCGTTGACCGCACTTTAATCTGCATGATCGATTTGGGGTTGCTCTATTCGAAAGCATAATCGATTTGGTTGTTGTCATTTCCGAGATCAGCACGTATGTGAAAACGTGAAATTATTTTTTTTTTATTAAACCTGTCTCAATCAACCTCGCGTATTTCCATTTCACTCTCGGCTGTGACTGTGACACAGCAACCCTCTTTTAGAAATGCTATTGTTGCCTCAAGTGTCAATAATCTTTATCTCTGTTAGGTCACCGAAATCCATATCGATTCATGTGAGGATATGGAATGTTCTTTTTCTAGGATCCCGACCACAAGCCAGCCTATAAAAAAAATTGCACATTTTAGAAGATGAGCAAGTGCTTTCACACTCTAAATTACCTTACATACTAATTTCATCTCGCTGCAATTAATTTACAAACTCGATTAATAATGGACAAAGAAATTACGATTAACATAGTGAGTCATTAAACTGTCAAAATGAACGTATTAAATGATTCGTCGGCGTCGATAAAAACAAAATCGACTTAATCACAACCAATTAATAAATTGAAATCCGTCGAGAATGCCCGCCAAAAAAATCGACCGGCCATCTTGAAATTCATTAAACCCGCGAACCGAACGCAACAAATCTGACACATGATTAGGGTTGCCAGTAAAAAAACAACGAGACAAGCCATTATGGACGATAATGCCCAATGTTGCCAGATTATCAATAATTATTACAAAAAAACTACCAGATCGTATCGCGATAAGTGTAAGCGTCTTAATGCGTTGCCCATAATATTTTTATTTGTTTTGTATGCCTGCTTGTAATCTGTATAAGGAATCTTAATGCTTTCTCTTTCTTTATGTTAGTAAACGCGTAGGTGTGAGCGAGATAGGGACGGTTATTAGTCTTGTTTTGACTTTTGAACACTCAATCTGTGACATGATTTGTACAATGAAGGGACGTTTTGTCACGTCGTATCGATTTTTGATTTCTTAATCGGTTTTCCGAATGACATTTACATTTCGATTAAACAGTCTCATATTTGTTTCTCTTTTAATCTTTGCTATTCTCACAGAATGATTTTAAAATGTCACTAGTTTTAATAGTCATTCCATAAAAAATCTTAATTCAGTAGCATGGGGTGTCTAGAAAAATCTGAGGCATGTCAATCCGAATTATCGTTATTGATATATTCAAATATATTACGAGTATTTTTATAATAATTATTTAGAGCCATTTGCGTCTCTGAGCACCATTCTATAATTCATTTGGTACTGCGACAAAAAATAGTTTTCGTGTCTTTCTTACAAAGTTTCACAAGCTATTTTAGAATTAATTTCAAAAACGCAGCCTGCAAATTTTTGATCTCGAATTTCACAAAAAATCCATCAAAATCGCTTCAACAGTTTGTGACTAGCAATGACAATGTAACAGGCAGATTCGTATTTTAGAATAGATCATTGTAAAAATCGCCATCATTTCAATTACTCATCGCATATTTATTGCAAGCATTTTTAACGTTAAAACAATCAGTTAACAACGCACAACGTTTTCCCATCATTACTCAAAAGTAAATGATACACTTGCGCACTGCACAGCGGTGCTCGATCACGCGGCGCGGACAAAATAATGGCGCCGTAATGGCTGACGATAGCGTCGCTTCCGCAAATTTACAACGTGAATAATTAATTGTACTTACATTGATGCTCTTGTTTTATTAAGAGGGCAATGCCATAGCGCCACCATCATAATTTTATCAAATTCTTTTAATTATTAGATACTAAATAAAATAGCGCAGGAGATCTGCTACACTAGATAAAGGAATCTATTTGATAGTGTAATTTATACAATATCAAATGTAGTCACAATTTGAAGCGGTGGTGGTGGTGCAATGGTTAAGACGTCGTCCTGTGAACTGAAAGATCTCAGGTTCGAATCCTATTCGTGCCATTTAAGGCAACTGTGTATAAGAGATAATTAAAAACTTTTGTTAGAAATATTTAAAGACATTTTGGCAATTGAATTATAACATTAGCAGACTACTTAGGTGCAATATAAGTTATACAATATTTCTGTTATGCAGTATGAATTTTATCTATCATCGCAAACTAGTCTCCAAATTTGATGTGATTGCATTACGCTGCGATCCAATGCATTTAGCATAAACCAACATACATCCATGCTTGGTGTTGTAAGCTTAATTGAGTATTCCAAACCTATAAAGATCTCTTAATAGGTTTAGTTTGATAATTATTAATCAAATTCTCAATAAAGAAAAAACATTAGCTTGTGAGAGATATTGATCACAGTTACGAGAATGTAAAGAATAAGTATAAATAAGACACCTACCAAAAAGTAAGGAATTTGACAAAAAGTGAATTTTCATAATGTCACCAAAATTTTATTGCAGGGTCATCTGTCCTTTTCATATATTTCTTTACATAATGATTTAGCGCCTGTCTCTAGTAGTATATAACAATTTGGATAATTTTCCTCTCGTCACTATTAAAAATATTTAGTAGTTTCAATGAAGTTACCTTGTTTTATTACCATTACCTTAAAATGTTTAATTAATTTGTGCAATGAATTTACTTTATAATGTTACATTGGCTAGGTCCAGTATTAGTGAATTCACTGCACAAATTAATTAAACATTTTTAGGTAATGGAAATAATTATAATTTATTGAAAAATATCACCCCGGATAATACCCGGCTCATACATTCCCATCACACTAGCAGCATAAAAAAAAGTTAGAATATTAAAAAAAAAAGTTAGATTATTTGTTAGAATATTTATATTTGTTACAAATAATTTGACCTTTCCTGTAACCCTATATCTACAAAGCCTCCACTTGCTAAATTTGAATATAATTGCATTACACCATCGCTATTAGCATAAACAAACATACTGTTTGATTTATTGTCTATGTCTTGTACTGGGTAATTGCTGGACATAAATCTGGCAAGCGTGTTGAATAGTGAAGGTTCCGTACAGAATTTATAAGTCTTTGTACAATTGGATCAAGATATAACACTGAAAGAAATATATATATATATACTATAACATAAAAAGAAAAATAAAGGAATTTTATCGATAAGAGCCCAGCTCTAGTTTTTCATACTATTTCACTAAGGTAAAAGATTTTACGTGCTTTCAATAAAAATATAGTTAGTTTTCCAGCTGTCCACATCAATAACTATATTCATTTATGGGAAATTAAACCTTATTTTAAAAATTCGGCTGTGATTTTACGTAAAACCTCTTCGGGAAATGCTTTTGTTGCCTACCAAGTCGCTTTAGTCGTATTGTACGACATAAACGGGAGAATATGGAGTCGGCACCTGGTTCTTACCTCTCATCTGTGCGTTTTTACGGTTTCTTCCTCAGCCTTCAATAAATATCGATCATATGTAGTAATACTTTAAGACAAACCAACGGATGTCACTACAATTGGTTAATTATTTTATTCCTAGATGGCGCCAGCTATTCTTGAGTTCATATATAAGCTAATTGTACCTGTAATTCCTTCTCTTCGTCTCAGTTTGTATCGCATAATAGTACAACAAAAGTAATTCTTGAGTTTCTGTTTCGCCATCTAAACCCTGCTGGTCACGAAGCTAACAGTGTGAGCTATATCATACTCCAAACTTAATAAAAATAATAAAATTCCCGCTTCTCTTCCAGGCGAAGGTTCGTGTAACAGCAACGACGGTTACAGCCAGCGCACCCCCCCCGACAAGTCCCCCCCTGGTTCGGACGACGACACCCCCCGCCCCGGCTCCGCAGCCGACAACAAGAAGAAGCACAGACGAAACAGAACTACTTTCACAACATATCAGTTGCATGAGCTGGAGAGAGCATTTGAAAAAAGTCATTATCCCGATGTGTATTCGAGGGAAGAGTTAGCTATGAAGGTCAATTTGCCTGAAGTCAGGGTGCAGGTAAAAGATTTATTTATTGATTGTTTATTTATTTGTAACTAGCGACCCGCTCCAGCTTCGCACGGGTGCAATATTACAATTTCCTCTGGAATCTATTTAAAAAACCGGCAACAAAATCCGTTGCGTAGTTTTAAAGATCTAAGCATACCTACATAGGGACAGACAGCAGGAAGCGACTTTCTTTTTATACTGTGTAGTGATATCTTTATTGTACAAATACATGTTAAAAGTACATACATTATACCTATATAACAAGAAGGTAAATATACAATGTCAAGTTACAATTATTTTTTTACGTGAACTTTACAATACGTAAAGTAAGTAACCCCGTAATAGATTTACAAATGTTATAATACAAAGCTTGTTAGTGGCAGATTCTGTAGACTTTAACGAAGCATGTTGTGGATACAATTATTAAGAGTGAGTTTACGTTACATTCAACCAGCGCAGAAAAACTTTCTGATTCACTGGCTTAAAACAGTCTGAGAATCAGAAAGTTTTTCTTGTTTTTCCACCACCGCTTCAGTTTAACAAAAACCATACGTATAACATATAAAAGTTTAAACATTTTATAAAACCTCTAAACTATCTCATAACCAAACACCACGGCCTTTGACATGTTCCAATATAGCAAAATGAAATTAAACATAATTTCAACGCTAAGTGAAATGAGAGGGCTTGGTAAACACAGCAAAGGCCCTTTTCAAAAGGGTGAAGGGGCAATAATGAACCAAAAGGGCTTATTCCACTCAATCCCCTTTAGCTTTACGAGAAAAACATATGTCATCAGCGACCATAAAAAAAAGAACCCTTTCATCGAACAATGTTGTTGGTAAAATAGGTCTTTTTAATTTGGTCGCATCGTAATTGCTTTCTTATTGCCACAAAAATGTGACTGACGGTTGAATAAAAATAGTGCTTATGTAATTGTACTAGAGTCTTTGATGTGGCAATTTGTGTACTTTAATGGATATTGTCTTAAGTGATGGCTATAAAAAGGCTACTTTTGTAGGTTTTATAGAGTTTATAAGATTTGATGTAGGTTTTATAGTATATCATCTTCGATAAAGGCTACCTACTTAAAAGTACGTAAATATTTTTAGGGTAGGTAATATTCAGCATAAAATTAATTTAATAATCGAACTTTATTTAAACCCCAAGTTTTATTATATGTTAGGTTCAAAATTATAATTGCTTTACATTTATCTGGAAAATATTTTTTTTTAGAAAACAATTTTCATAATTTTATATGAATATTCATTCAACACAGTTTCCGCTTTCACTAAAAATCGCTATCGATAAAGTTTAAACGAACGCATTGATCGATCGAAATTTTTCTAATGAAAACTTGCTTAAAATCTTCGAAAATCATGTTTGCACTTTGAACCAGTAAAAAGTTTATACGAAACTTCACGATACTATAATGAACACTTATCCGTAAACATAAAGGGTATAACACACTTCAAAATCAAATTAACAGCGTGTTCAAAACAACAATGCAACTATTACAATACTTATCGCTCTATTTATCTGCAAACCCGTATTCCGTTAACACTTAAGTCTTTAAAAAAGCTATTAAAGTAACTCTTCCTATCTTAAATCTCATCTGATCGACAAATTAGACATTGTAATCCAGTCACACATAAACTATTGTCACCGAAATGAAAAGAATACTACCATTGTAAAACGACCTCTGATTTTGAACAGCTATTTGACAGTGACAGACCAATGAAATGGTTGATTAAGTTAACGCGGCAAAATTGAGTTGGTATGTGATGTAGGGTGTTTTGTAGAGGGCGAAATGTCTGCTATGTTTGTCTGGGCGACAAAGCTGCGAGTCCATTAGAGGACAAATAGACAACAATGAGAAAGCGATGGTAATCGAATTCGCTGGGACATACTGGGGTGACCATATGCGATTTTTTACGTGAATTTCGTGCTTACGAAAATGTCATTCAAAAATGTCAAAATACATAACGGCCTATTGAATTTTAGTATTGGTTACTTTATTACAGTCTGTTTGTCCAACAAAATAGGTAATTAAGTGTAAGAGTAATTGTTTACTAAATTAATTATTTTTGCTGTATTACATCATAAGTATTTTACTTACTTATTTTCCTATTAAAAAAAAAAGATACATTTTACGGTTATACGATAACACTATTATTAACACAACAACTGCAAAAATCCTTAATAGTGCCAAATATTTGCACATTCTACACTCAATGGCTTGTCACTTATCTGTACCACGCTCGACTTGCGGCAGAAATGTGCTAATAAACGTTTTTGTACCAATCCGCCCTGTCTGCAAACCCCTTTATAACAAACTTAACGCGCAATCAAATTGCAACTTTGTCACAACCGCATAAAGCCGATTTTACTTCGACAGCAACAAAGATTTGGAAGGTAACAGATTTTAGTTGAATAAGAACTTTATTTATTTGATACTAGGGTTTAGTTTTCCCTGTAAATTGAGGTTTTAAGGGTCGTCGAGAGTGAATTACTCGTTTCACGTTTTGTTTAGCGACACTTCATTGTTAAACTACAAAGATATTTTGTTATGTCGCAATGAGTGCGATTATTATTTGTTTTCTTACTTTTTGTTTTCGTTACTTCTGGTTACGTCAAATGTTATTTTTCAAAGTCACAAACATCTTAAATAATACAATGCGAAATCAATAAAAAAAATTAATTGTTATCTCGTTAGAATGATGCTATAAGTCCGCTTTATGCTTTTACTATTTATTTTTTTGTATATTTCTATCTTGTTTTAAAAATATTTAATGTATTATGTCTCTGTGACAATAAAAGTTTGTGTCAAAAAATCAAGAAAATATATTATTGTGATAAAACCTATATTAGTTACTAAGTTCCAGAAATTAGACACACGAAACACAAAACGTAGAACCTCACATCTCATCTGGTAACGCCCGTGGGAGTCGCCGGGTGCCGACAATTTGCAACATCGTCGGGAAATTGTGTTTATTGCGATCACATCATTTGAGCGCCATCTTATCCCCTCTAATGTCGTTTGCTGTTTTTTTGGATCGTGCATTAGGGTCTTTATAGCGCGGTAATCATATTTGTGTATCGTCACGTTTTATGTTCTTGATCGATTTATTGATGTGTATTTGTTTATTTGAAGTCAATATCAAGGAAAATAGATAGGGAATCTGTGGACATCGTAAAGAAATACTCAATTCGTCGTGAATAGTCACAATATTTTAAACTCAACAATAGGGTAGTAGACTCAGGGAGTAGAATCAGTTATACCTATAAAAGTCATAGACAACGCAGAACAACGCAAAAATTGTATAAAATTTTGACGTAGTCAACATACGTCAATGTGAAAACCTGTTGAAAACAATGCGTAGTCGCAACGGAGCATTACTGAACAATGGGACATGGCTCTGACACACATTATGAGGGAAGAAATTAAATACATCTACACAAAAAGGAAAGAAAAATAGAATGGATCTATAAGCCATAATGTAACACAGCATACTTATTTATTTATTTTATAAGGTGTGCAAAACAGGTTACAGCCATTACATTACACAAAAAAATATAATTAAGAACTGTACTACTGCATACTGTACTATGGCAATTTTTTTTAAGCATAACGTTCTTACACATAATGGTTTAAGTGTAACAATTTGAACCATAACTAACCTAACCTAACCCAACATAATAGATCTAAAGCATAATTAACTTTTTAATTATGCCTTAGACCTATTATGCTAAAATATTGTATGCCAAAATCATTATGCCAAAGAATAATAGGACAAATAGTTTATGCGATAAAAATAGGTCCCAAATAAAATCATATTATACGTTAGTATTAAATTTATTGACGTTAGAAATTTCCTATAATCAGTTGTGAATATAAAAAACAAGTATTATTTCGACGCACCCGTTAGCGCGAGCGCAAGTTAACGCCAAATTAGTTAGCACTAACTGAGTTATTCGCTAACTCGACCCACATCTATGTATATGAGATGAAGACTGTAGAATCTACCTTTAATACAATAGCTATTACTTTAATATTAACAAATTATAGCATAAATGTATTATAAAGAACGAAAAACGAATTGAAAATGTTTTACAAAGAAATATATAAGTTACCCTTTTTCATAAGTTTATATTTAGTTTCACCTATACCTATGTTTGCATGTCTGTCTATAATCAAATCTTGCAAGTTCGATTTCTCCTGCTCACATGCAGTTATCCTACATAGTTGAAATTTCCTAGTCGCTTCAGTTTTCATGATAGTGTATTGTTATGATGACCTGATGGTGCATCCAGGATCTCTCAGACGACAATAAAAGCGTGTGGAAAAAATTACAATTTTTGAAAAAAAAAAAACTTGTTTCAAGTATTTATCCGATGGACTCACTAAAGATATCACATTACAAAAATATATTATATATTTATCTGACGCATTTACCATACTTTTAATCTCAAAAACAAAATCATGGTTCGTGGTCAAAATAAGCCAGTTTCACAATCATTATTTTAGTAAATTGTCAAGTAAACCCGCGTTTGCAAGCAGTTAAGTGTAGGCGACACAAGCGACCGGATCGACGCGCGCAAGTTAAGCGCAACTTAACGCTGAGTTAGTTGAAGCTAACAGAATTACTCCAGTCCGCAGATACTTGTGTTCTGTACTAGAAGAACCAATGTACAAACATGTTATTTTAAAAATTTGCACACAAATATAGGAAATGTTTTCAGTTTAATCAAATATGGCCTAGGCCATGAAAAAACATTTATTTTTGTTTGTTGATAACGGTCCATGTCCTTCTCCGTACAATGCCGTATGCAAAATTTCTAGAAGATTGATTGATCAGATTAACAATCAAACAAAATTTCTTTCGCGTATTACTGCAGTCGATCTATTTATTTAAAACGTAAAAGATTTTTAAAATGATAATAACTTACTTAATAATTTAAGACAGAAGGTCCCTTCAGTGTCCCTACTGATGAGACCTTCTGTAAATAAATTAACCGACTTGGTATTACATGGATCTCACTACTTTTTACGGTAGAAAAACTGAGCTGCGAGACTTGTTTTTTTTTGCAGCATGTTTTCAATGCCAGATGATATTCTACCCGTGTACAGTGAACAGCACATCGACCTACCCAAATTTATTGCAAACTCGCCGATATTACCGCGCCATAGAGTTTCATGCAGGGTAACTCGATGTGCTGTTAACTGTATCACAAATTTCATAACAATCTGTCTATCAATTTCTTCAGCCGATCCAGTATTCGGTATCGGTGCTCGCTAGGTCGTGTGTGATTAAGTTATAATAGCTATTAATTGCGAGCTAACTCGATATTCGCGCTGCCTCGCCGCTCCTAAACGAATGTGCGCGTTAACTCGTTATTGTTATTTTCGTTAGTAATTTATAACTAACGTTGCAAATGAACGGAAATTAATTTTCCGTGAATCAATGTGTGTATTTTAATATAATCAATATAAATAAATATATTAGAACAAATCACACAGATTGAGCTAGCCCCAAAGTAAGTTCGAGACTTGTGTTATGGGATACTAACTCAACGATACTATGGTTTATAACAAATACATATATAGATAAACATCCAAGACCCGGGCCAATCAGAAAAAGATCATTTTCCATCATGACCCGACCGGTGGTCGAACCCGGGACCTCTCGGTTCAGTGGCAAGAACTTTACCACTGCGCCACCGAGGTTGTCAAATGACAGGTCAAGATTGTGTATAATCCTTTACATAAATACTTAAAGAAACGGGTAGACACTGTCTTAATTCTACACAAGACAGCCACTGTGTAAAAGATATATAATAATTTTTATTCATCATCATAATCGAGTGTGTTATTGCTAACACTGGTGTCAGATTTTATTCAAGTCGTCTAAAGGCATCTAACATGACTTTTACGACTACTTGCCGCCATCTAATGGCAGGTAGTTGCATACACAATAGGGAACTAAACTGTCCACCAGTGTGCAGGTTTCCCTCACGATGCATATCCATCACCGGAAGCAAGTGGTGGTCTGTGAAAACTACTATATATGAGTCAGATTGGTATACAAACTTATATGGCACGAGTAGGACACGATCCTAAGACCTTTCGATCCTCAGGCGTCTTAACCATTACACCACCACCGCTTGTATATTTTTATTAAAACACACATATTGATTGAATAATTTTATTTTCAGTAAAATGAAGTCGTTAACTGTACCATTATATGTATGTATCTCTGTTATATTGCACCTCTTCACATATCTCTCTCTTTCAATATGCATTTTGGGTTGTGTTCGGGGTTATGAAGCCACGAAGGATCAGGCAAAAAAAATCCTTAAAATTTTGAAGATTTGGCTGTTATTTTACAACCGGCCGCCTGCCTGACGTCAACCCTCCTTGGGAAGGCTATTGTTACCTATCAGCTGCCAAGGCTGTGTGTCCCTTAGTCGCCTACTCTAGGGCGGAACCACACGCCGCAGCATCTTCACATATCTTATATCTAAAATTACGAAGTTTGTACGTACCTCATAAAGATGTGGGACCGCGCAGCTGTGAGTCAGTAGGGTGACCATAATCCAGATAATATGCGGAACGGGGATTACCCGGTTTATATCATTATTACCGGGTAATTTTATTTTTATGGCTATCACAAAGTTTGCTATAGGTAGCAATATGTTTTATTAGCTAATATTAATAATGAAGCGGTGGTGGTGTAATGGTTAAGACGCCCGCCTGTGGATCGAAATGTCTCAGGTTCGAATCCTACTCTTGCCACATGAGTTTGTAAATAAATCGTCAGATTTGTATACATATGGTCGAAGAAAACTGCTATATATGAGTCATCATATTATATAGTAGTTTTCATCGACCACCACTTGCTACCGGTGAAGAAAAACATCGTGAGGAAACCTGCACACTGGTTGATTATTAACTTGTGTGTGAAATGGAAAAGGCAATGGCAAATCACTCCGTTAATAATGCCAAGAAAGTTGTTGTGTGTGTTTCATTCCACGTAATGACCGCCATGAGGAATACGACTATGAAGAAGATTAATAATGTATCAAGATACATTATTAATCTTCTTCATAGTCGTTATAGTTCTAGATATATTTAGTAAATTAATATATAAAAGTAAAATAAATATCGTATTCGTCCACGTATTTTCATATAAAAAATACTTTGCTATTTCTGAAAGTGTACTCAATCTTTTTGACCAATTTCATCATAATCGGACGAATTAAAGTGACATTTTATATTGTTTCATTATTTAAGTACTTCTTCTTTTCGATTGTTTTAATTACTAACACTAGTATTAGATTTTATTCAAATCGCCTAAAGGCATCTGACGTTTACGTACTTTATGCATAATATTTCTTACCCAATCAAGTAGCCAATTGTAATCTACCTGGTCTAAATTAATACAATTTGTATTCATATTCATTCATATTACAATATTTGTATTCAAAAAGATGCAAGCAATTGTAGAAATACCAACAGTAATAAATTCTTAACCTCAAAATCATCCAATTTACAGCAAACATCGAAGTGAAACATTAGAAAGATACACAAAAAACGGCACTAATCGCCGAAACCATTACCCCTTTCTTGTGGAAGGGTGGGTAATGGGGTAAATTGGTTTTCTTCTGCGGAACTAATCATGTAATTTGCGGATCCTATTATAGTGGCTGACTGTCTGTTCATTTGGCTGTCACAACTATTATTACCAGCCTTTGCTCGCTGCTTCGCCCGCGCTGACATCATGCGTTTGCGCTTATCTTATTATTGTCAATATCTCGGGTTCTAAGAAGTGTATCGCGATGTAAACTATTCCAGATTTTAATTTAGACCATCCGCTATATAACTATGCATATACATACATACCGCATCAAATTCCATCCAGATTATGCGTGATGCGCGAAAAAACATACAGACAGACAGAAATTTCAATGGATATAACTTAGGACTCGATGGTTAACATAAGCTACCTACTTTTATATGAAATACTGCGAGTGGAGCCGCGTGGAGCAACAGCTAGTATATGGAATAATTAAAACGCTTATTAAGTCTTCAAAATAAATAAAAAAAATATTTTTTCTCGTTGAATCTCAAAGCAGTTCGCAATAAAAATTTAAGTATGACTAAAATATTTTTCTCTCTCTCTCAAAATTTGAAATACTACAAAAGGAGCTTACAATGACCTTATTATAGAATTAAATTCCTTTGAAATCACATCAAAATCATATACTCAATAGTTCAATAAACGAATTTAATCATAACCTACTATTGTTAAACAATAATTTGATTAAAATTTGACATCTCTTTCCTGTAAAAAAAAATAAAAAAACAGGAAGCTAATAATAAAGTAATTGAATTATAACACTGGCCATTTTAAATTGAACTTTGAAATTCGAATTTGGAACCTAGTTGTTTAAAAGGAAGGGGTCAATTTGAAATGGAGTTTATACAAAGAGGTACGAATATAATGGAGTTCGTAATGTTAGGTTCCGCACGTATCATATCGGTGTGGATTACTTATAGCACGGCGGAACTTTAAACTTGATATTTCCGTTGGATTCATCCGACTTGCGAATATTTTGAAGATTTTATTTAACCAACATAACGTTTAGTCATATCAAACAAAATTGTAAGTAAACAGTATTTTTTATATAGTTTAATTATTATCCTACTTACTACATACAGTAGATCTGTCTCTAATCGAAATTTGCAATAAAAATATTAATAACATATTCCATATTAGCTAATACACCGACATTGTCAAACCTAATTGTCCTAAAATAGGAAACGATGAAATGGAAAACAATTTTTATTCTTACAGTTTTACTTTTCATTAAGTATGAATTTCTTATCTGAGAAGAAAACAGCCAAAACTTCATTTAAATGCATACCTAATAACTTTAAAAAAACCTTTTTCGTAATAAACGAAGATATAAACACTTCTAAACAAAAACTAACCGAAACTTTATTTGTAACCGAAGCATTCAACAAAAAGCTAACAATGGCTCATACGCACAGATTATCCGTCCAATCGGTCATTCAATTCGATTGAATGCATCCAACTCCATTGAATTCGGCGCTCACTGTCGGCAACTATAGACCCAAAGTCTACAAATTTTCAGACACTTTCCATAAGCCATTTTAAATCCTATTTCTTGGGAAATAAAGTTTAAATTATTACTAATTTATATGAACAGTGAGTTTAAATAGTGAAATTTGAGAATGTTAGTGAGCCGTCTTATAACAAAATTTCTGAGTTTTTAGTTCTCAATATCAAAGAAGGCTAATAATGAGGGATTTTGAATGAAACCCCTACTTTCAATGGGCGCTCAGTTTACTAAGATGTGCTGATATTTTTTGACAAAATGCTTTAAACTTTAGCATTTTGTTAATACTTACTGTGTTTCTTAAGACCATATATATGGTCTTTACTTTTGTAGATTAAATAGCCTGTATAGTTATGAAGTATTCTTACATATTATAAAACAAAGTCCTGTACCGCGTCAGTCTGTCTGTTCGCGATAAACTCAAAAACACGCATTTTCATGAGGTTTTCACCCGAGGAAGGTATGACTATATGAAGTTTTTACCCGAGCGAAGCCGGGACGGCCCGCTAGTATATGAATATTCAACATTATAGCTATGAACGTGAAGAAGGGTTCTAGTATACAAGACATTATACGAATAAGCAAGCAAAGAAAAAACGCGCAAACTCCATCATAAATACAAATCATAACTAATTACGTAATTTCTCAATTACGCCGTCTGGCGTTAATTAACGTCGCTTCGTAGGTCCTTGTATTTCTTTTAACTTCGCTTTAAGCTCCAGTGTTAAGGGGACGATTAGTGTAGAGTATTTTTCATAAAATTTTCGCATTTAAAAAAAAAAGAGTTTTCACTTCTTTTGGACTCCAAATAAACACACATGCATATACAGGGTGTATCGCATAAACCGCGTGTACGTACCTATTGTATTTGTATGTAAATCAGATGTCAAATAAACAATAAAGTATGAGCCAATGTTAGGTCCTTATTCCTTGTAAATAATTATATAAACATATGCTAAAAATTAATTTTTGTAAAGTTTATACTTATGTAAAACACGAGTATAGCCACGGGCGAAGGCATGTTTGAAATAATTTGCACAAAAGACTTTGGCAATTTTGGCATTATACTGACCTTCAGTAAAATAGCGAGCTTATAGAAGTAACACTCGTAAACTTGTATTTTCGCTTTCATTTGAATGTTTATTACTATGCAGTTGCCCATCGCCCGTTTAAAATATTACTGTAAAATATTTAAGATTGAGCAATAATTTTACTACCAGCCATCTGTCTGAAGTAAACCCTTTGGGAATGATGAATTCGTTTCTTTTTGGGTCTTTTAAACGTTGCAATTCTGTGCTCGCATCATTTTTGAGTTGTGACGTCCTTCATCAAGGCTTGATTAATTAATTACTTTAATTAAATCCCCGTGAATAAATTACCGCCTGATCGTTCAAACTGCTAAATGGATCCCAAGAGAACGTTAAGGGGACACACTGAGCGATATTACTGATTTACTTCATAAAAAATGCCGTATCAATGGCGTCCTTTCAAAAAGTCGACACGCTAAGAAGAAGAGAAAGAACTTAAGAATCACTATCATCTAAGCGATTTCCCGGTTCTTTCCACAGTCGTTAAGCGTCGCAGCTCAGTGTGTTAAGACTTAAGAATGTCTTTCGTTTTTTTTAATACTGAAATGGTTTTCCGACAGTTGCTTCGTTTACGAACATATTTCTAGAATATGATCGGGCGTTTGAACGACAGAACCCTTCATCTGCGAACGATTCGCCGACAGAATGTCTCCTCCATTTTCGAAATATTCTGTCGACGAAATGTTCGTAGACGAAGCAAACTGTCTGAAAACCGTTTCAGACACGTTTTTTTATGTTCACGCCACAAACCGGCCCTTAATCGGACTACTCCATATCCTCCCGTGGAGGTATCAATAGCATTTCCAAATGGGGTTGATGTCAAGGCATACAGCCGGTAATAAAATAATAGCCAGGCCGGTAATATAATTCAAAATTTGAAGGTTTATTTTTCACAGTATAAATGCAACTGTGACTGGAGAGATTCTTTTCAGATTTAACTGTAAACTTAGATTTTTTGACGACTTCTGGGATCTTACCATAATCTCTTAACGGGATCCACTTTACGACCTAAACTGAACTTCATCGCAAATTATACCTAAATTTTAATATGAATGCGATTCATTTTAGGTGCCTAAATTGAACTGAATTGCATTAGAATCGTTCTGTAAAAGTTGATGGTAGCCCTGCTGTAGGGTAATCATTGGTCATGTAATATTCTATGTTATGTTATAAAATATATTTTAAAATATAGGGTCGTTGAATTAGTATCCCATAACACAAGTCACGAACTTACTTTGGGGACAATCTGTGCCAACTATAATAATTTCTTTATTTCAGACAAAGTAAACAATACAATATTGATTTATATGGCCCATATAATAAATATCATACAGACCAACACACATCCTAAAAGCAAAGGTTTGTGAGGATGTGTGTATTGTATGTATATTTATAACTCTTTCACGCAAAATCTTGGATGGATTGTTATAAAGTTTAGTACACGGGTAGAATAACACACAGTACAAAATATTTAAAATATGATTTCATTAATTGATTCGCTCGTATATATATTTTTTGGCTAATGTAATTCTTAACGTATTTTTTCCCCAAGAGCGTTGTGCATTAAGCACGTCACAGCTCCGAAGTGTAAAGCTGACAAATACTAAATTAAGCTCTTAGCCGGGCAAGTACGGCGGAGTTGGCGTTAGTACGAAATTTAATTAAGGATTCCTAGTGTAACGGCTTTGTATGGAGACGGACTCTCTTTATTATTTTTATTTATTTATTTTATACGACTTAATAGCCCGCAATATTATATATATTAATGTATTCCTTGACATTACAATGTGAATTTTCATTCGAGCGAAGTCTTATTTGCTAGGATTTTTTTCAAATTTAAAATATAATCGTTTACGTCTGTAAACTTTAATTTTTTTTTCTCATAAAGCTACCATCTACTAGCATTCATTCATGCTAAGAACTATTTGACACAATACAATAAACAGAATAATAGAAAATCTGTCTCCACACCTATGTGCCCCGGCGTCGACACAATAAACAAATTAGCCGAACCTCGTTCCGATTCGCTTATATACCCACATATATACAATCTATATACACACAGACACAGCCTTCAAAGTTGGACGAAACCAGGCCTTAACCTGGCCTTATTACGAACTGTCTGTGTATTTAGATAGGTCCGTAATAGGACTTTTTCAATAACGCCCAATTCGGAGCGTTAGTGCTGGCTTAATGAGTTAATTGGGAATTGGGCTGCGTTTGTGTTGCTATAATAAGGAGTAGATTGGTTTTGCGCAATTTAAAATTTATTGGCATTTGATTCGCTTATAATTAAACAGCCTTGTTTGTGTTAGCGAATTGTTTTAATGGTTAAATGACATTGTGTTGAATATATCATGAATGGAATGAAACATAGAATCCATAAGCAAAAGCTTTTATCCACGTATTTTGGGATATGTACCAAATTATATATGGTCTTTATAATTATTTATTCTTTGCTTTCATGTTGGCTGAGTTTTATACTTACGACTGTAAAGAAAGATTATGGTAACGTGTGGTTGATACCCTAGAATAACGTCATAACGTCAAATCAAATTTCAACAGCCACTTCAAATTCAGAGCATCACAACTAAAGCAAGATCGTGCCTAGATGAAAAAGATAGAATTACAAAAGATCACACCCAAAAAACAATTAGAATAATTCTAAAACAGTAACTAATTCTTTTATATAATTAGGTTAAGTAAAATTGAAAGGTATCGAAAAGGTTAACCTCACAGGCCGCAAAATCAAAAATAATTACCCAATACTGTATTACCAAATCCCAAGAGTTAGAAATTCGAACCTGCGTGTGACGGCCCAGCAGTGGGCTGTAATTAGGCCCACGCACGTGACCGTCACGTGACACAGGGTGTAATGAGATGGATACTGTTTGCCGTTTGTTTCTTGTCAATGACGGCATGATGGCGGCAAATATTTGTATTTAACGGTCGCAGATATTTTTAATTTTACTTTTTTTATTATTTTTTATATAGTATTTTGACTGAATTCCTTAATAAAGGTCAACATAAGATTAAAAAATAAAATAAATTCGATTACGATCTATTTATTATGTATAAAAAAATCAATTTCTGTAGATAAAATTGACCAGATTTAATTCAAAAAAGCATCATTTAAGAAAAGTTTGGGCTCACTGCTGTATAACTAAGGTAGAATTATTTTGTGAAGTAAATACCTATTTATTTTCTGTAACAAATTACCATTTTTTAATTACGCACACATTTGCATTCGCAAACATTAGTCTTGCTAGGGGTGTCAACTAAACGAAATCCATTCACTCATTCGTTCATTGTATTTTGGAGGGTTGTCACATAATTGTCGATTTTCAATGCGGTGGGAACCGATGACAATAGTATAAGCATTAGTTAAATGAAGTCGTTTTTGTCATGTATTTCGTTTAGTGTTACATTTTAATTTGGCAGGGTTATTTGTAACTTATTTGTGGTTAATGGAGTTAATAATAATGGTCAATGGTATTTTGTCTGATAATAAGTCTGTTTTACGTTACGATTTAATATTATTAGAACATTTTTAAAATTTTTAATTAAATTGGATTAGATTAATTCCTTACTTTTCATGTGTCCGAAAGAAGTCCTGCGGCGACATATGTGGAACTATCAATAACAGCGTGGAGCATGATTCTTAGCGCACTATGCTAAACCATTATATGCTTAAAACTAACCACTCTCTAAAAAAAAAAAAACTCGTCACTTGTGAACATCGTGATTCACCTTCCAAACCCGAAATAAACTCACAATAAAAACCTAAATTTCCATCAAAAAGGTTCAATCAACCAAATTGAAAAACCGATCCGCCAGTAATTAATTTCCTACAAAGTTGATTCAATTTTTTAACAACAATGTCACTAACGACTCCATTCGTTTCGTTAGTAATTTATTTCCAATCGAATAGCGGACTATTGAAAACCACAGAGACGCGGTTCGATTAAATGCTTTTTGTTATTGTTTCGATTCAATTATGTTTACCTTTTTGAGTTTTGTTAAGTCATTGTAATTGCTTTGTTAATTTATTATATTGGAATATATTGGATTATATGTGATATTAAATGTCGTTTCAAAATATTATGGCACACATTTTCATTACGCAAACAGAAATTAGTAATAGTATTTCATTTAATATGCTTAAAATATTAGATATTGATATGATTTTAAAGTGAACGTACTACTTTCTACAAAGTTACAATAAGTTTCCTAACAAGTCTAACGTAACTTTAATAAAAAGAACCAAAGGCAAATACTGACAACCCTAGCAAATAAGGCCGCGTGCCTACAAGTTAATAGTCTTCTCCTCGTAAGGGCCGTCGCGCGACCAAATCAGGCCTTTTTACAATCATTATATCTACAAATTTTATGGGCTGAAACTATATTTTTAAAGGCCCAGGCATTTTCCCATTATATGTGTCCTCCTCATATTCACTCGCAATTACTGCCCTGATCCGAAGGGCAAATAAATAAGTAGTTATTAAGACTTGCTAAACAGAGGGTGATGCAATGGCTTGCTATCGAATTTCACATTGGTTTTAGATGGGAATGAAAATATTTTAAATTGGGAGCGCGGTTTTAGCTACAATGAAATATCATTAAATCTATTTATTTACATTCGCATAGCTGAAATTATAAATGTATTTAATGTAGATATTTTCTACATTCTAGATCAAGTTAACACATTTGATCTAGAATTTATAAAATACCTATAATATAAAACAACAACACAATAACACTGATATCTGATTCAGGAAGACATACAGCTAAGTAAAAAAATATAGAAATGACAGAATAGGAAACACAGAGCCAATTAAAAGTCTCCACAGTTAACACAAAAGTATGAAATTGAGAAATTCAAGCAAGTCAAATTAATTCAAGTCATCTAAAGGCATAAGACATGACTTCCTGCCCATTGCTTAGAAACATTATATTTTTAAATGTTCATTACACATGGAATATTTTAGAAAATTTTGAAGAAATAAAACTTACACTCTTAGTTTCAATCAAAATTTAATTGAATGCCATTCTGAATTCTAAACTCATCCCAAACGAATAAAATTGATTATCTGTTTATAGCATTTAGAGCTGGTGGAACAACGACAAACTCCCATACACACACTTAGTAACATACACCCACCACCCCAAAATTTTCTATGTAGCAGAAATATATCCAACAAATAAATTCTGTGCAATCTTCTCGATTACGTGATCTTACTCGACAATGGACGTTTGTGTCCAAGTTTCAAGGTTTATTATTGCATGTCTCCGAGTTTGTTAAGGGTGGGCTGGGAGTTAATTTAGTTGTGGATTAACTACATTTGAGTGATTGATGTTTTTCGGTCTTTTGATGCGTTTGCGGGCGTTTAGCTCTGCGCTCGGGTAAATGAAATTGAGATAGTGAAATTGAGTGAATGATTTGAAATTAGGTTTATGAAGTGAGGGCTATTGTTTAGCCATATTTTTTATGAATACAAATGTTTTAGTTTATCATTTGGTAATGTAATGTATTAATATTTTTTCGTTACTTTTTAACTTGACTAGCGACACGAATAAGACGGTACATTCAAAAACATCCTTATAGCGGATCTCTATCATTTGGACATTTTCCCGGTTTCTTCCAGAGCTATTAAGTGTTGGAGCCCAAGATCTGCTTTCCTAATAATACGTATAAAAAAGAAGTCGTAAGTTTATTATATTTTTCTATTTAACAGAGATATGAGGTTTAAATCAGCATAACAAATTATTAAGGATAATTATTACATGTCTAAGTTGGTACGCCAAATTATTTACGAGAGAGGAAATTCGTCTAAGTAAATCAAAATCCCCCAAGAGTTTGCATAGTAACTAAACAAAAAACGTTAATAATACAGCGTCTGTAGCTTATAATGTAATCTATTATAATAATCAGCTATTATAATCTTTAAAGTCAGTGACATTAGCGAGAAACAATTTCAAGTTAATAGGCCTATATTAAAGGCCACTTCAAACTCAGGCATCGTCACAAACTCACAATGGCTCCCATCACCGCCACACCATCATTACGACCTCCCCTTAAGACCCTAACCTCTAACAAACATTATTAATTTTACCTCCAAAACCACAAAGAATTCTCAACTCTATACCTTTAAATATAAAGTATAATTCAACCTGACAATTGACTCGAACATACGCTGTTTTGATTTCGACAAAGTGAGTTATTGGCTAACTTTTGGTCCATGCGCTGCATCTAAGATGGCGAAGTATTTCTGTCCTTGTTCACACGTTGCGTCGACATAAGTCTGTCCTTGTTATTTTCTTGCGTAATCGAAAGAAGGCGAAGTACTTTTGTTCGTGTTTGTGTAGTGTGTTAGAGCGAGAGGGTTGTTAAAAGTCAATTTCGTTTGTTGTGTAAATAAAGAGGTATTGAACGATCGATGGGACTCGATACCTAGAGATTTGGAGGGAGAGGACACATTTACATTTAATTGTATTTTATTTGACAATTTGTTGGAAAAACGAACGAAGCGAGTTTAAAAAAGTATTATTGGCAATGTTGCCAAAATAAAATAGAATGCGAACATCGATTGTGTAATTACAAATATAATTTAACTAGGTATATCTAAATATCAATTTATATAATAGGTGATCATAATTTGGTAATTATACCAAAATGTAGTTTTGAGAGACAGAAAGAGAGAGTTTAAAGCTGTACTCAACGTCTAAAGCTGTAAGTACTTACCAAAGTTATTGCATTTTAATATGCTTAAAAATATTAAATTACATCTATACCATAGATAAAAGAAATATTATGTTCATCCTTTTTATTACAATATTTTTTTTTGTTTTTTAGCTTTAGTTAATATTAATTAATTTAGACTAAAACGTGAAAAAGTGTGACGGCACACCCATGCTCCTGTGGTAAATCTAATTTCTGAATAAATAATTTGATTTACCTGTAACCTAATCTTGTAAGATTTGGTTTAACACACATTCCACGTCGCTTCAGTGATGGTGCACCCAGGTTCGGCACCCAACGAGGGAACATTGCAATGTTTTAGTGCACGGACGTGTTTTTTTTACACGCGTGCATTAAGGTATTTCTGATAATAATAAAAGAAAAACATTTTTGGAAAAAAACTTGTTTATTGAGACAGGTCTAAATATATCTACCGCAAAATGTCGCCCGACTAGACAAGCGACGCAGTGCCCACATCCGCAAAATGTCACAGTGACGTCATGTCCCTTTTCCCGCACTCATTCTATCTTTCCTTTTTTACTTTTATTTGGACAGGGCCGTGTATTGGAAATGTGATTTTATTTTACTTATTTCCCTCTTGTTCCTAAAAAAGTTATTTGTCGCTATCTCACTTTACATCATTAAATGATGTTGACCGAACGATACTGAATTTTTTTTATAAATAAGGATGGCATATACTCATAGGAGATTTGCATTCAACTTATATTTTGGTAAGTATAATTTGGTAAGTACTTATAAGGTACTCCTTAGTGTATAGCAAATATGTATGTAAGTGTACCTATATATATATATATATATATATATATATATATATATATATATATATATATATATATATATATATATATATATATATATATATATATATATATATATATATATATATATATATATATATATATATATATATATATATATATATATATTGCTATAATACATAAGCCCATTGACAGACGGACAACCGAGGGAGATTAACAATCGAACTTATGAATTTCTTCCTTCTATATAGAACTACGCGAAGCTCTCCAAGGATTGTTATATAAAATATTATTTTTATCTGTCTTTTTTAATTTAAATCGAAATATTACCTCAATGAGAAATTTTCTTCTAATATGTGAATCTAAAATTGTCAGAAAGATAATTTTGTGACATATTTTGCATAACATTTGGACACGTCGGATCATGTCATTCTCAACTTGCCTTTCGATCTTTTGATAAGATATTTATAAAAAAAATAATATCAAATTAAAATACATATCAAAATCTGTTCAATAAAATCATAATATCTTTTACAAATTTGAAATAACAGAATAACGCTAAAGCTTCTTGATTTCTATTCAGAATCGCTGAATATAAAATGTGTTTGCGAAGTAACTAGGTAGGTACTAACTACCTGTATATTTTCTCGTTTAACAATACCCCCACGCTTTCACGATTCGGTCAATTTAAAAAAATATTTTCACTGTCGTGTCTCTGGTCCTTTTTCAATTCCACTTTTGTTTTTATTGTCATGCCAAGTCGTTATTGATTGTGACAGCTGACTGTTCGGTTTTCAAAGTCGGAAAAAAGTTTCGATATGGATGTCAGAATTTAAAAATCGAATGTTTTCTTTTTCAGTGTAGAATCCAGTTATAATATTATTGAATTCGTATTTATCAAACTCATTTCATCTAACTGTATTTTAAGTGCATAATTCTCATTTACATGTATTCCTCTCACTCCTAAAAAAGTTAAAGCATACTTAAAGGTAAATTATGCTTTGTCACTAAGTATCGCACTTTACAATATCTGACACTGACAGAACGAAAACGAAAGCACAAAGTATGCTTTATCTTTCAAGAATACGTGGAAAATTTTATGACCATATTACTTAGTGGACACATCAAGAATTTATTAGGAAGGTAACTTAGATCATATTAAAATAGTTAATTGAATTTGTTACTAACGAAACAAGTTGGAAAAATCTTCAAAACCCAAAAAATCGATAGAAAACAAATGTAAATAAAGAACAAAGTCGTATTTTCGCGAGCCCAATTGAAATATCTTCCTAAACAAGCTTAAGTCGTATATCCCGCTTTCAATTCGTTCAGAAATCTCCGAAACATATCTCGTTAGGACGCGGAAGTGTCAGTAGCTACCCCTCCCCCCGCGACCCACCCCGCGAGAGGAAAATGGCGTGAGAACAGAATTTATTAAGCAGTTTAGTCAGTTTTATCTTCTCCCACTAAAATTCCCAAAACTTGATTTTATTAAAAGACTAAATATACGAGTAATTTCACGACAATCCGCCTGATGTAAAACCCTCTTTGGGAGTACTTTTTTACCGATCAAATTTCAATTTGTTATCCCTTAATTGACTCGTACGAAATCCGTGCTAGGATTTTGATCGAGTTCTCCGACTGTGTTCTTTTGCCTCCATTTTTTCCTTGACTTGGAAGTGATGCCAACTTCTTGGTATTTTTATGTAAACTGCATGAAATAAATAGAAAACTTTATAATTAATGTTGCTGACGTTTCAACGACACAGAAAGTTTAAAAAACACTAAATAAAAACTTACTAACAAAAAAAACTATTGTATTCCAGGGCGGGATCCACACACCCGACCACAGTTGGGTTATTTTCCTAAACCTTGTCATTTTGTTCGTCGGTGCGCCGACACGCGCCGCTCCGCGTTTCCGATTTAATAAACTGAACTGTCCTTGGAGGTAGAAAATGTATCTTTTGGATTATTGGATAGTTTTCTTAGCTTTTTACATGGGTAGTTTAGAGTTGTGATGTTGCCCTGGCTAAAATGTCCTGGCTAAAAGGCTGGCTTTGATGCAGACTTATTCTATAAATGAGCTCTGTTTGAATGAATAAATAACGTTATTAAACTATTTGCTTATATAAGCTAAGTATGTTTCTTAAATACACATAATTATTTTAATTATATTGGTCATTGAAATAATTTTATTTCCCGTTAACAACCCACTCAGGATGGCCCATTTAAACCTATATTACCTTTGGTATCTTGTGACAACACACAGCCACAGAGCAAACAGTTTAAAAACATAATTTAAAAATGCAAAATTAAACCTTAATCTTACGCATAAAAGATCAAATTACCATAAAGTCTGTTGTTAATATGAAAGGGTATGTCCTTATTAATAATATTGGATATTAAACCCTATCTGTAAGAATTTAAAGTACAAAATTGTGTGTGCATCTCAAACATAATTTTGGTGATGAATTGCCACGCGCCGCCCGCGGGTTAACACGCTCGACTGAAAATTTAAAAATATTAAACTTCAGAACTTGTATAGAGATGTTCGTAATACTGTTGAATATTGAGTTCTGTATCAGATTTATATTTTATTCTTACATAAAATTTTGTTTTACCGTGTACATTTGTAATTAACCCTAATAATGAAACCCAGAGAATGAACGGAACAAAATATAATTGAAAAAAAAAAATCTAGCTAAGTTTCATTTCCAAAAAAAAAATTCCATTCCGAAACAAAAACATTCCATGTTTTTACTCTAGATAGTTACAATACATCGACATTAAAAGCTTTTGCATTAAACAATAAAGCGTAAAAGAACAATGACTTAGTCCCAACTATAAATAAATGCGAAAGTAAGTTTATTTGTTACCTCTTCACGCTCTATCTAACTAATCTTCTTGAAATTTTGCGTACATGTAGTTTAAAGTATGGAGAAGAATATAGGGTAATACTATAATCACAGTTCACGTGGAAAATTTACTCGGGCTAAGCCGCGGAAAAAAGCTAGTAAGCTATAAAATGATTTATCAACTCTATATATTTCATTATAAACTGACTTGTATGTCGCAAGTCTAATTAGCGAACAATTCCGAACACGAAATGCTTAACTGCCTTAATTTCACCCCAATAACACGCTAATACACTACACCCCCGCCCCAAGACTAAACCTAACGTGAAATTTAGTGAATATTTCACTAAATCCTACTAATACTATAAATGCGAAAGTTTGTGAAGATGTATGTATATGTTTGTTACTCTTTCACGCAAAATCTACTGGACAGATTGTTATGAAATGTGGTACACGGTTAGAATGTAACCTAAGTAAGACCCATTAAAAAAACATTGTAACGAACTAAAAATTACTACTTACTAGTATATAAAAAGGAAGAATTATATTCATATATTTAAAAAAATACCAGTCTAACAATATTATGGGCTATTATTATATAAATATATTCAACAAATAAGAAAAATAGCTTATATCCTTGTTCCCATCTGTTCGATTGAATAGTTCTACGGTAGAACTAATGGTACTTTTTTTTTCTCACAACGTAAAAGTATATCTTTATAATTTTGTACATTCGACTGTGGTTTTTCCAACCGGATGCCTGGCTGACATCACCCCTCCTTGGGATTGTTGTCGTTGCATGTTAGCTACCAACCAACGCTACTTATGTACCTGTCTATTAAATCCGCCTTGTTGGAGTTGTCCTATTGTAGGGCGGAACCACATGCCACGTACTACATCTGTGTTTCTACACATATCAAATTTTACCGCAACCAATCGTGTAAATTTTGCGCGAACGATAAAATAACAACAGTTTCAATTTTTGTTTGTTCACATTGTAGCTACCAATAAACGAATTTTCTTTCTTTCAAAAACATTAGTTAGGTATTTACAAAAACTTTCACTTAATTCGCCGTATTAATTACGGCGATTAAAGTACGTAATGCGCCCTTTTTCTCGAAACACAAAACAGAATTATTCAAAAATTAGTCGAAAACCAAATCGTGGCTACTTGGCCGATAACATCAGCTAATAAAAATTAAATTAGTCCAACTGTGACTTTATGAGGTCAAGTGGCGTTTTGGGAATGAAGTTTAATATTGTTTGTAATTCGTAATAATCACCAAAATCGGCCACGTTGCTGTTGTCAGCGATCGAAAAATTTACGTGAAAAAAGCAAAGAGTAAATGTAGGTCTTAGGAGAAATTTAATTTGCAAGATTTATGTGTAACACAAACATCGGGATCGGTGAAACAGAAAAGCTTGTAAAAATCGCCGAAGATAGAAATCTTACTTACTTGTTTGCCTAATTAGAAACGTAACATAATTATAAACATTCTGCAGTGAGACAGATGTTTTAAAACTTGAAAATCATAAAAATACACTCATTTAAACAAGTAAACGTGATCAAATCATAGCTATTCAGTTAACCAAAAACATACACATGTTACTCTGTCCAACAATCCAACTAAATAATCGAGTTATTACCATCAAATGTTACAAACAGACAAACAGCAGGACATACTCGAGACAAATCAAATCATATTCAAATCAAACATTCAATTTCTACACTCGATTCCAAGCGCGCCAAATCTGACATCTGTCACTTTTGTACGCCATTGTTTTGACGTTTTTACTTTTTTATTTCGGCTTGCGACAGTTGGCGAAGGCGTACCCTTGTTATTTATTTTTGTTACATTCGTTTTTATTCAATTAGTGACGAATAAGATGTGGCATTATGTCCAAAGTTAAGTTGTAATTCGATGTTTTGGCAAATGGAATGGGATAACAAAATGTGATTACACTTAAATGAAAGAAGCCTTTGTTTTCTTTCACAATTATAGGTGCTTAAATGTCTGACTCATCTTCAACTCAATTTGTACTCTCATTTATGTACGTACTTAGATAATATAAATACTTTACAAGTACCTACTTGTTGTAACAATCGGTCAGAGGTACACTGAACGCGTATCCAGTACGTGCACAGCTATGCACGGAATTTTGCAGGAAATGTATATTTAACGCAAGTGCAATATACAATACAACCGTGCAGCAATTCAATATGTGTGCATGACCATATATGTTTTTCTTTCAATACACACTAAAATGTTTCAAGTAAAATTAGTAAAAGGGCGATGTAATTTTTATTTAGAAAAAAAATATATAGCGGCGTTAAATTGGATAAAATTAATACCGCGTCAAATGTGCAACAAGCACAAGTAATAACAAAAATTCTTTAACAAACAAAGCGACACGACAACAAACAATTCAACAAAGACAAGCACTAAACAACGCTACTTAATTTTTGATACTCACAGTGTAGGGTAAACGTGCCAGTAAACGACCACGCCAGCTAACGTCAAAGTTCACTCGCGTGCCCAAACTTATTATATCACAAACAAACGGTAGAAATTAGCCATTTACTCCTGTCGACTTTAATTTTTATTTTTGTGAATTAATAAAACATTTTCTGTACTTACCTGCGTTAATTAATGCAGCTGTTTGTAACATGATTTTGGGGTTTGATTAGGCTAGTCGTTTTCTTTGTTTTATGAGTTTGAAGTTTATAAATAATTTTGATTGAGAGGTACCTGCACACGACCTTGTTAAATTCTCTAACTTCAGTAAGTACTGAAAATAAGTATTTTCTTAGGACTTCATATCCATATGTTTATACTTATTTAATTGTTTTACCGTCAACCAATTGAATAATGTAATCTTGATCAATTAATTAGGTACATTTATTATTATCAGGTGTAAGTAAGCGTGCTTTGAGAAAAAAATAAGTAAATTATACAGTTATTATATAAGTCTGCACGAAGAGAGAGACAGACTCTCTCTTTTTCATTCATCTGAGAGTTTTCACGGTTCTTCCTCAGTCGTTAAGCGTCAGAACCCTGGGACCGCTTTCCTACTTATTCTTCAAAGACTCCATACTAACAGCAAAATCAAAATCTTCTCGACTGCAACAAACAGCAAATTAATCTGCCGATTTTTCCACCATCGCGTGTCGGCAAACTTTAATACGTGTGATCGCGACCAATGAGCGTGAAGTATGGTGTCTGCCCGTGCCATCGACTGTTCGCGCATTTATAATATTATTGGGGTTTCATGATTGTTTAATTGGCTAGTGTTTTATGATTTAGACAATCTTTACACGCTTGTTGGTCAAGGATGATTTTAATTAGAATTTTTCAGATTTAAAAGCTGCCTAGTCGCTTATAAGTTATCGAGTTTTGTTACTCTTATTTGTAAATAAATTCTGTGGATCCTTTTACGGAAAAATTACATGATAAGTGGAATACATTGTATATAAAGTTGCCAATTGACATAGCACACTGAACTAAAAAGTGTGCTGTGTGGTCTAAAAGTCCAATTATACACGGGCTATTGCCAAAATATTTACAAGAACTCCAAGGCATTCTCTTCAAGTTAGTAAACGTCAAATATCGATACTGTCATCGTAAACTCTCGATGTACTATAAAACTGTTTGCCTTTACGATCCGTATATTTCCATTGTTAAACATATTTAATACTTTTGACAGGTAAGCTATCAAATGTTGCATGTTTGTAACCTGCTGTCTCCTGAACTGAAATCGAAACGATCACGCGAACGCCGCGTATTTTTATACTGTGACCCCCCTGAATATATCATTTCACACTACAATTTGACACTACATTCACATCACATATCTCTTTTGTGTACAATCAAAACTGAACTTTACGACATAGACAATTGATGTGAATTTTACTCGTCTCACAGACAAGTAGGGTAGATGGTACAGTGATGGTACACCATTTGTATGATTGAGTTCGTGTTCAACGTTTTAACGTATTCAAAGTTAGTTTTGTTATGTCTGGCCTCCAACGGCTTAGAAGTGACGTGTTTTATATCTGATTTATTGTCTATACGCTGACTTTTTAGGAGTTTTATTGTACCATAAAGTTTCACGATCTAATAGATGGTGGCACATTAATTAGGCAAGTTTGTGACGCCCTTTATTTTATTAATAGGTGATTTACGTGACTAGAATTAGGGGCAGGATAATTGTGGTATTATTGGAGTCTAAAGGGATATTTTTAACGAACAAGTCTTCTACAGTTAATTTCAGTAAGAGACTACTATGATGTATAAAGCTTTTAATAGCTGTCAGATAACAACAGTCTTTCTATAAAGGTTCGACATCAATGTCACTTTCAAGCTCTTTAACTATTTCTACAACTAAAATCACCTCAATCCAATGCTCCACACCGACGTGAAAGAAGGACAAATAAATACTCTTTCATATTTTATATGATTAGCATGTACTTAAGTATTAGTAGATAGTATGACTGTAAAACTATTAGCCATCTTTTTTGTGTAGTCGTGTCAAAATATAAGCCTAGGTTTCCTTTCCCGCCCGGGCCTGGCAGAAGGGACAGACCCAAAAAGTGCTGGCTTGATGTTAAGAAGGATATGCGTGCTGTTACAACCGTCTATAATCGGACGTGGTGTTGCATGAGGAAAATGAAAATCCCATTGTTGAAAATAATAGTGAGATAAAAAAATCCTGGAATTGAGCGGGAGTTGAACCCGCGCCCCTGTCTATCCGGGACAGTGCTCTTAATATATAGACAGAGTCGCGGGTTCAACTCCCGCTCAATTCCAGGATATTTTCCCGCTCGATTCCTGATTTTTTTTCATGTCATTATTATTTTCAAAAATAAGTTAAGTGTCACACATGACATGTATAACAAATCCGTGAAAATTGAAAATCCCATCGTGCAATTTCAGGTCTGGTTCCAAAACCGTAGAGCCAAATGGCGGCGTCAAGAGAAGATGGAAGCAGCCAGGCTGGGCCTCTCGGAGTATGGCTGCGGGACTGGTGGAGGAATTCCCAGGTTAAGTGGACTCGGCCTGCCCGTCGATCCGTGGTTAGCACCCCCCCTGCTCACCGCTTTACCAGGTAAGCCATTTTTTTTTCTTTATTGATCTAAAGGTGTTTTGTCGCGCAGTGACTATGTCACCACAGTAAGGTTTAATGAAACCAAATTCATATTAAACATTCTTTGTGAAAGAGAAAAATGAAAGAGAGAGAAAGAAATAAATGTTTATTTGCCATAAATTACAAATTCACATTAAGTATTTAGTTTGACGAAGCTTTTTGCGGATTTTACTGTTGTATATTCACAGTTTGACAAAGCTTGTATAGGTTTTGACGAAGCACGTAGCAACTAATTATGTAATCATTTATTACTGATTACAAAATATTTAGTACACAAAAACATATCAAATAGATTATATTAAGGCAAATTGGTCTCCGATCAGCACAATTCATGGCATCTTAGGATGGTTTCTTCTTCTTCTTAACCTTTTCCCACTCATGTGGGGTCGGCACAGTATGTTAACTCCATCCATTTAACTCTGTTACTTGTCATTTCACTCAACACTCATAATACTTATTCTTACATTTTTTAAGCAATCTATCCATCTCTTCTTGGGTTTCCCTCTATTCTTGATACTGATTTCCATTTTTAGTGACCCGTTTAATAATTTGAAGCTGTGGTGGTATAATGGTTAAGATGTGAACCGAAAAGTCCCGAGTTGGAATCCTACTCATGCCACACGAGTTTGTTTACCAATCTGACTCATGTATAGTAGTTTTCAGTGACCACCATTTACTTCCGGTGAGGGGAAACATCGTGGGGAAACCTACACTCTGGGTGATTGTCAACTTGTGCGTGAAATGGAGAAGGCAATGTTTGTTTCATTCCATGTAATGACCACTGCCCTCAGCCAAAAGGAATACGACTATGAAGAGAGAGAGTAATAGGAGTTTTTTTCCGTCTCATTTTAGGATGACTTATATATCATTTATTGACGTCAAAAATAAGCATTGTAATATTATGCATTACTAACTTAAATTTTGATTCATTGTTACTTGAAAACATTCATTAAATATTACAAATTTTTGTTCCAGGTTTCCTCAGCCACCCGCCTTCAGGTTACCCGAGCTACTTAACCCCTCCGGCCCCCGCGCCCCCCGCCCCGCCGGCCCCTCCCGACCCCCGCTCCACCTCCATAGCTGCTCTCAGGATGAAGGCGAAGGAACACGTGGAAAGCCTGAGCAAAGGTCTACAGATGGTGTAAAAGTTTAAACAAAAAAAGATTTTAACTCATTTGGATAGATTAGTATGATTTGGTGCACGCGTTTGAGAAGTTTCTGTCGTCGAATTGTTTGCCAAACTTTTCGGATTCGATATACATTGGTGGTTTTTTATTGCGCTATACTACAAAGCACTCATACTAACTACGCAGTGTTCACACATTTGCGTAGGAATGTATTTGAGTTCGGCGTGTAAATCAATGTGTATTGTCTACACACTATCGTTGAACTCAGACGGATGCCGCCGCCGCGAACACATGAAAATATACTTGTGTTATAAAATATAATTACCTAATCGTATTTCTGCGTAGACAAAATGTGGCTACTGAAGTGAATAATAAGGTAACAAATTATCATTTTGATATGATTTGTAATTATTAAAAATATATGAATCCCTACCGTCTAAATTTCCAAGGCGTCGCCACGATTTGTTTTTTCCTGATTGAATAATAACAATTGTGTCTAAGTATTTTAAAAGATGTATAACATAGATTGATAACATTATGTGGAACTAATAGGTAAATAGTTGATTCCTAAAGCAATAATATTGTAAATATAGATGGTTTATTCAACGTGGCTCTATCACTTTACATGATAAGTTTTTGTGTGTAGGTATTCAATAGATGATAATGTAATTTTATAAAACATGAGTAAATATGCTTTATAAGAATAAGACCCCATTGTAAATTTAAACGCACTAAATTATTGTCTTTTTTTCAGTTTTGATTGATTATGTACTTAATGTAATGCCATACCTATTATAAAATGTAGAAATTGTAAAAAGCTAATTGTGATTAACTGAAATTACTTATATAAAAAAACTGAGTTTTCTCAATTAGATATGTTCATTATGTTTCTGTAATTGTATAATTACTAGCATTGTCCCGCAGCAAAATGTATCGTGTGTGTTTGTCATACAATCCTTTACCCCTCATTTCTAGTATTTGGTGGTAGAAATTTAAGAAAAAAGTACCTACTCAATGTTTGAACTCGAGTCTTACACTGTGTCTGTTCCAAATTTTATCAAAGTCGGTCCAGCAGGTTAGCCGTGAATTACAGGCAGACTTTCGCATTTATATTATAACTAGCCGAAACCCGCGACTTCATTCGTCTGGCCGAACAATTTTTGATAAGGAGTCAAAATTATTTAGAGACATTGTACAGACAAAGCGTAACGATTGCGATCCGATGGGTATCTATATCCATCAGACTGAAAAACTATATTTCTGGCACAATATAAATAAAGAAATCCAATTCATCCGATCATTTCAAAATTACCGAAAAATTAAGAAAAATATCTTAGTTTTTATTCTGTCCATAGAAGACATATTAAAATAAATATAATTACATATCAACAACTCGATATGGAACTCTATGCTATATGGTTATTACCATGAATTAATTTGCAATGACTTTTGGGTAGCTTTATGTGCCGTTTACTGTACACAATTACTATAACTTTTGATAACTTTTCTGTTTTTTTTTAAGGAACCATAACTACAAACTAGTGTTCGATGTAAATATTTTGAAGTATTTATTTGTAACATGTAAATATGAGTGTACCTATGTATGTAGTTATTATAGCTATAAATTATTATAATGTCTATATCTTGAGTTAGGAAAATAAATGTGTCCTTTCATTATGCGATTTTTAACTTTTACCTATGTAATACCGTCTCCTTAATAATAATAATCATATTATTCGTAGTAAAAACTAAATTGAAAATAAAATAAAAACCACTCACAAAATTGCTGGTATCCTCTCACCTGCTAGATAAGAGCTGACGGTTACCAAACGACTGAACGCACATTTTCCAAACATAGCTAAGAACACACTCGATTAAATTGAACAATCTCGACGACCTCGGTAGCGCAGTGGTAATGTCCTTGCCTGTGAACCAAGAGCTCCCGGGTTCGATCCCCGGTCAGGTGGTGATGGAAAATGATCTTTTTCGGATTGGCCTGGGTCTCCGAAGCGGTGGTGGTGTAATGGTTAAGACACCCGTCTGTGGATCGAAAGGTCTCAGGTTCATATTCTACTCGTGCCATACAAGTTTGTATACCAATCTGACAATATATAACCAGTAGTTTTCAGAGACCACCACTTGCCTCCGGTGAAGGAAAACCTCGTGAGGAAGCCTGCACACTTGTGACCAGTTTAATTCATAAATGTGTATACGACTACCTGCCACTAGTAAGTAGTCGTAGAAGTCATGTCAGATGCCTTCAGGCGACTTGAATGAAATCTGACACCAGTGTTAGCAATAACACTATTATGATAAATGAAGAAGAAGTAATAACACACCCGATATAATAATAATTAAATTATCTTTCAAATGAAAAAAAAAAAAAACTAGATCATCATCATTCAGCCGACAGATACACACACACGTTAATCTTATAACACGTTATCCTTCTATCATCGGGGGTTAAAAAGTAGTATGAGTCATTGTAGATAAATTAATATACAGCAATGTAACAACTTATACATAAAAAACAATATATAAAACTCTTAAAACTCGTAGAAAAAACATTGTTGTTTATGAGGAGCTTTCTAGTGCTGCGAGAATGCTGGTGTTTTAAAAAATGACATGCATACGAGCACATATAGAGTGCTAAGTTAAGGTATCTTAGGTAAATCATTTATGCGAAGTCTCAAGTTAATATCAACGCTTCTAAAAATTATGCTTGCAAGTTGATATTGATACTGACGTCAACTTAGGTAAGTAAAACCCTAAGGTTTGTAACATTAAGTTCGTACCTAAATAATGATTATTAGATTTTACTCATTAAAAAGTAAGCGGACCCTGGGCTCCGACGCCTAATGTCTGAGAAAGTAACCGACTCAGATGAGAGATTAATGCCGGCTCCACACTGACGAGAGCCTCGCTCTTAAATTACACGACCAAAGTGGCAATGACATGAAATAACTCTTTCTCTCATCTTCGCGTGTTCCTAGTTGTATTCGGGTCTGTGACGCCGCGCAGCCAGGGATTAGCGCAAAAAAAATCTTAAAATTTTGAATATTCGACTGTGATTTTATAACAGGTCGCTGGTCCCCTAGTCGCCTCGTACAAAATCCACGAGAGATTATGGAGTGGTCCTATTTTAGGGCGGGACCTCGGGCCCCAAAATATAATATATCTACATCTGTAACATTTTATCATGTAGAATAAAGATAAGGGGGCAAACATACGATTTATATAAATGTTAGGGTGCGTTATAAGTTAAAAATACAACAAAAATAAAGTAGGTAATTTGTTAACTTGTTATTTGCATACGAGCCCGCGCTACATAATAAACGCAAATTAATATTACAAGTAATAACAGATTTAATTAGTATAGTTCAGGAGCTAGTGTGTAAAAATATGTTTTTTTAATGAACTACATAGCAGTGGAAATATTTTTTTACTTTTCCCCACAATTACAGTGTTTCCCCTTCATTTTGCTCTAGCATTTGTTATTATTTATTATAATAGATTTCATACTGTAACGCAGCTACGCTTTGTTTGGAATCTCTTTCGATGTATTTCGCCTGCGCTGGCACATTTGGATAAATTTTAAAATGTCATAAATTTTAAAATTCTATATTCACTCGAACACTTTGACGCGAAAACATTACGATCGCGAAGCTAGCGAGGCCAGAGGGCTGTGATAAATTTATAAACATTAAATAAAATAATAAGAACAGACCCAATAAGGGTAAGTGAAGTAAGTACCTAATCTCTATTTTAGATTTTTAATTTATATTTAATTGTTCTAGGTCTTACCATAAGTTTTATAATAAACTTACTTTGCTACCTACTGCCTAGTGCTTATTTATTATAACCCACGATTTAAGTGATAAAACATATAGACCAGGATATAGAAGTCAACCTCTTTGCTGCCAACAGTGAAGTCGTATTTCAATAAATGAATAATTTAGTTCGATTTACACTTTACAGTTTTTACAATAAAACGAAAAACCGGAATAAGGACGAGCTTAGAAGAATTAAATCGATGTGACATCAACGCATAGAATTCACACGCCTTGTATTTATACATATTTTTTTGACATAAATAATTGAATTGCCTATTTAACAATTTAAATTTAACATTTCTTGATTATTTGATATTCATGTATTTATTTATATTACATATGCTGCATTGAAATATAACAGTTGACTTTTATTATCAATAAACATGGTTATAAGTTAAAAACTAATATAAAAATGTGATGTCTGTCCCCTGGACTACACGATAAGTAAGCACAACAATTAACAACACATAGTCTCGGACACGAGAGGCGCGCATTAACTGACCGACTTAATGTTCTAATTTGTTATATTTACTAGTTTCGGCCCACGACTGCACTTATCTGAGTATTAATTAGTTTAGATGGTTTTACGTAGATATCTATACAAACTGAATGGCGTTGCAGGGGCGAGACGAAAAATATGATTGGTTGCTGAAATTATCAGCATAAAATATATTAAATTCTACAATCAATGAATACATAAACTGTGATTAAATATATAGATAAAAAATATGTATTTTAATACAAACTTATATATATATTAGCAGATAATTAATAAGTAGGTACAATATGGATGGATTTTTCTTCACGCATGAATAGATTTCAGGAAAAAAATGTATGCCGACTCCACACAATGTTATATGTTCATTCATTTGCGTCGGCATAATCTGAGTTCGGCGATAGTATGGGGCCTAAATAAGAAAAAACACATGATGTTTGATAAAGATTTTTTTTATTTTCCTAGCGGAAACAAAGCCTCAAGGCGTACCCGTTAACCCGTAAATTAAAAATAGTACCGCTACTCGCCGCTGTGGCGCTAGCAGTTATCGGATTTTTAATTACGCGGCGTGGGCCCCGGGCGGGTTGGCGTGGCAGACAATTTGCAACTCAAAGCCGCTGAAAAAACCCTAAAACACCCGACACACAGCCCTTTGGCACTCGGTTAGGAACATACACATGCATGGAGTATAGCTGTAAATTTTATAAATTCTTGTGTTGTTTCTTCTATTTGATCACTTTGAAAGATCGCTTCAAAAAGATGTGTTACATTTGTCCTAAATAGTGATAAATATATGATAATAATATGTTTGATGGCTTTTTTGCACAAAAATCTAAATTAAAAACCAGCGATATACTTCAGTTCACCCAATTGCGTAGTTTGCACGACAGCTTTTATTTAACGTAGGTAATGAAAAACCGAATCAGCCAGAGTTTAGCAAATCAACTCAGCAAAAGTGTACAGCTGGCATTTCATAATCGCCTCGTAAGTTCGTATCCGTATAGGGTGCTTGATGTGCTGTCGACTGTACGATATCCACGGGAGGTCACGGAGTGGTCCTACATATCTTAAGCCAACAACACGCGTTAGTGGTTACCCATATTCTATCTAAATGAATCTGTAAAGAACAGGGAGCCATCCTTTCCATACCATCATCTCTTAACGCGATCCGCTTTACGACCTAAACTGATCTGCATCGCAAATTCGTACCATCGACTTAATTTTTTGTATGAATGCGATTCATTTTAGGTTCCCAAATCGAACGGAGTTCCATTGGAATCGTTCTGTAAAAGTAGATGGTAGGCCTGCTGTACTCCACAGTTTCTCTGTTCCGCACAGCGATCTCTCTCTCGGTGAATTTCGTTAGCTCTCATTTGTTTTGCCGTAATTGCTCGAGATATGAGGGTTTATTGAAGCACCGGGACCGCCCCGCTTCTTTATTGGATTGCCAATTGGCTCTTTAAGTTGGCGCGTGGAACGCAAGCGAACTAATTCCTGAGCTATTAAAATGTCTTTTTTAACGCGCTGGTAGCGTCCTCACTCAGAGTAAACTTTTAGTTGACAGACTTCATAAAGAGTTTGTGTAACTGGCTTAATAAGGTTGCTGATTGCTGCTCTTTTGTACAAGGAATGTAATAAATGATATATAAAAAAAAGTTACGTTGAATTGTTTCATATAATGAAGTTTTCATGATTTATATGAAATGTATACCTATATTCTTTGATTTCTCTATACATAATAAGCAATGGACAAAATTTTGATCTGATGTTTTTGATGCACCTTACGAATGTAGAATCATCAGTGAAAAATTACTTTATTATCCAAAATAGTGAAGCGTTATTAGATACGCTTCACGCTAACTGTAGGCACCTACCTCCTAATGACGTCATTCCATAAAGTTTCATTGCTTATGAATTAACTCAGAATTACAAAGCCAAGGTGAAAAGTAGTTAATTGTGTCTAATGATACATTTTTCTATCACATTGTTTTTTGGCAATTCAGGTTTCAGGTACCAGTTCCCTATTTTCAAACGTGGCCGAATATCCGTCCGGTATTTTATTTAACTTTAAATAAATCATTAAGTATTTACATTTTAAAGAAATAATTAAAAATATATAAATAAAGAATAACTAAATTAAACTTACTTAAAATGAAAACTAAAGTATAGACAAAAAATAATTTAAATAATAAATTGAACTTAAATCGCCATCGTCGTGAAAGTTCCCAGAAGGCTTTCCATGTTGTTTGTATTTGGTTTGTATAGTTTTATGCATGGACGTATAAAAAAGGTTGTATGTTTGTTAGTGGTTTATCTATTTATTTATTTCAATAACGATATCCTTTATTTTTTTTAGAAACGATATCGTTGATTTAATAAGACAAAATATAAAATGTTTACTATCATTTTTAAATCACAAATATAAAACATTATGTCGAGATTTTATTCATTCCCTATTATGCATTTGTAATAGGTACCTCTACCTACTAGCTTCAAATAAACAATCTGTGCTTCAAAAAATGGAGATTATGTTTTCATTTTGTTAAAAACATATTTGATTAATTCTTTAACTAACAAAAATCATATATTAAAATTAAGAACGCTAATATGAATATAAATGATATTTCAAATATGTACGTAGAGTATTTCCAATTAGCAAACATAACGCCATCTATGCACAATATTCATGAATATATAGAGAAACAGAAATAACAGAAAAGCACATTAAAAGCATAATTGCGCCATCTATTGATGAATAGCTGACACTGTTTTGTTTAAATATGCTCTGTAAGATGGCAGCACTGATTTTTCACGACAATATTTTTGCCAAATACTTATACACAAATTAATTTAAGTTTGTTATAAGCCCAAATTGATTTATTTTTATAAAACAAATGTATTTTATGCTGTCTATACACTATTGACAGTTCGCCTAACTTTTTCACATTGCTCTAAATGCGGTAAATGCTCTCATACAAACTACGCAATCTTCGTTAATTCATGTCAACATCCACCTGAGTCAGGCGATAGTGTGTAGGCGGCACTTTGATCTAAATAATTCAATCAGAAATAATCTGATCATGATATGATGAATAAGAAATTTAATGAGTAACATGGAAGAAAATTCGCTACGTTTATTTACTACAAAATATTACGGTATATTCATAGATTATAATTGTATTAAGTATCTGAAAATTAATATTATGAATACTTTATTTGGAAGTATAGGAATTCAAAAAATATAATGCTTCAAAATTGAGCCGCAAGATTCCATCCGAACATTACCTACCTAATCAAGTTAAATAAAAGCTTTTAAAAAATAAATATCCCTTGCACCCACGGCTTGCACCACTCAAATATCTATGAAAGTTATCACGTCAGAGTATCATATAGTGGCATGTGCTAAATGCGACCCTAACTACAATTTAATAAAGCAAGCTAAAGCGCGCTTCGCCGACAGTAATAACGTTTGCATTAGAGACGCGGTAGTGTGACAGCCAAGTTTAAGCAGAATGACCAAGTGCGGATGAGGATAAATAACTAAACATTATGGATATATCACACAGATTGAGTTAGCTACAAAGTAGGTATTTTCGAGACTTCTGTTATGCGATACTAACTCAACGATACTATTCGATATTTTACACAGGTATGTATATGTCTATAGATAAACATCCAAGATCACTATGACAATAATTAGAGATCGTCTAGGAATCATAAGGAAATTATAATTAGTAATTTCACGTGAACTATTTTAGCCTAGCAATCTTTGTTCACGATCAAAATAAAGAGTTTTCTATTATAAACAGTCAGCAAAACATATTTTGTATTTTATTTATTTTTTGGTATCCGATAGATAGTGCGTTTGTAGATTTGCCATCGTAACGTAAAAAAGAAAAAGAAAATATTATTTTACACACAATAGACGAGCCTAGTTAGAAAACTTACATTTTAGAAGCTTTATACATTACTTATACTCATGACATAATTTTCACGAGCGTTATTTGGTTAATGTGTAAGCTTCGTCGTTACATTCGTCTTACTACGTCGTTACAGTCGATATATTATTATGATGACAAGAAAACAAACAAGATGAACATCTAAGGCCTTACGAGTATATTACTATAGTAAAATAGTTCAACCATACTTTTAATCAAGGTACTAATCCGACGCTAAACTTGACAACAGTTCCTGATATAAATACTAGTTTTTGCGTGAACTTGGCCCGTTTTTCACCTTTATATTTCTGGTGGGATTTGTAAAAATATCCGCAGACATACCGTTAAGGGCAAGCGTGTCTCGATTATTGAATATTTTAAATATATTTTTATAAAATATTACACAGATTTTTGTTTTTTTTTTTTTTATAACAGATAAACTAGTTAGCTTACATCTCCCGTGGATGTCATACAAGGCGACTAAGGGACACATAGCCTAGGCAGTTAATAGGCAACAATAGCATTCCCAAGGAGGGTTGAGGTCAGGCAGGCGGCAGGTTGTAAAGTCACAGCCGGATATTCAAAATTTTAGTTAGTATTTTAGTTTTTTTTACGCTTCGGGCTTCTCAGCTTCACAACCCCGAACGCAACCGGCTGCATGCAGAAATTAGAAAATTAGAATTAATCAAATGTGCGTACCTTATGTATGTAGGTACCTAAGTAGTTGATTAATTGTATACTATTTACTACTAAAATAATTTAAACGAAATTTTTGCTAAAATAGATTTTTAATTACAGCTAAATACTTCGCCTTAATCCTTGCGCGGTCTCATAGAGTTTTATTTGCGCGTCGCCTTAACCCGCGCGCAGCCAATATTAAATTCCACTCCCCCCTCCTCCCAGAATTACATTATGTTTGCTATACTCAATACATTGCCGCTTCAAACGCTTAGCGGTTTAATTTTCCATACAAAACCCGCAATGTACAACGCTAATCAAATATTAATGCTGGTTTTGACTGTGTAATTTGTTCTGTGGATTTGTATTTTTGTCTGCGTGTTTTTTGTTTGTACATTTGTCCTATTTTCTCATAATATAGCCATAAGATTACCATTCAAGAAAAATTTAAGACTAGAGTCTAGCTATCCGATTTTTACGAAACAGTTATTTAGAAAAACACGTGCTATCACCAACACGCTGATGGCTTAAGCCACGAATACACTAGGGAACATTTGACGCGCAGGCGTTCCCTGATCAAATGTTCAATGATCTTACTCATGCAATTTGTAATGAAAAGGAAAGAACGATTTCTTTCCTTTTCATTACAAATTGCGTGAGTAAGATCGACGAAGGTATGTGCTATTTCACTCGAGTCAATAGTAATGCGTGAGATGGAGTGATATGTTGCGCGTCAAATGTTGCCTTAGTATATTCGCAGCAATAGTGCGTTTTAAGAAAATTATAGTTCAACCTTTGATTTTGGTGTAAATCGTTTCAGCATAATATATTCACTTTTAAGAATAAAAATTATTATTTTCAGGTGCCATTAAATTTCTTGTTATTGAAAATTATGAAAACAAGGTAAACTTACAAACCTAGTATTAAATATTGTCAAAGACATACTTCACCAAAAATATACATCACATACACATACAAAAACATAACATAATTTTCTCATTTTGTAAGGCCGAATAGACGGTAGACGTTACTCTTAAGCTGAATAACATTTTACTTATTTCAAACCCCACACGATTCTAGTAGCGGTTACAATTAGTATTAAAATAAATTGATAGATACTGATTTAGGATACTTTAATACGCGGACGGAGCCGCGGACAGCTAGCAATTAAATAAATTGGAATAAATTTTCAAAAATCAAAGGTATACAGTTCAAAATGGCGGCTCCAAGCTCTCCATAAGTAAACAGGGAGTTTGTTCGCTTTCCATTGGAGTAACAGACGAACCAAACTCTGTAATTAAAAATGTTCAGTCTTTATTAAATCAGGCCTCGGTATCTCGTGATGAACGTACAGACATACATATACTACGTAGGTATACAAAATAAAACAAACAGGTTTTCTATGATATTTCAAGAAAATTTTCATTTGAAATTGAAATAATATTATACCGTAGCTTTGAATGGAATGCTGAATGTGTGATGGGCACGATGCCTAAAGGACCTTCTTTCTTCTAATTTTCTCTCTTCAAAATTTTCTCTCTAATAAAGTACTAAATCGAATCGAATGAACATTATCAAGTAAATCACTACATGAATGTTAAATCTCCCAACTCGACCAATTTACGTGTGTTTACTGTTTAATTTCCCCAAATCCGGTTTCAACTGGTTATTACCGCCCAATTCCGCTGTAAACTGTATTAGTTGTATGTAAACATATGCTACAGGTTGGGATAACGATATATAATTGACTAATTGTATTTTTTGTTTATTGTTCCAAGCGAAACACACTTATGAAAGGGCGCAGTGGTTAACCGAGAGGTCCCGGGTTCGATCCCCAGTCGGGTCATGATAGAAAATGATTTTTTTCTGATTGGCCCGGGTCTTGGATGTTTATTTATATATGTATTTGTTATAAAATATAGTATCGTTGAGTTAGTATCCCACAACACTAGTCTAGAACTTACTTTCGGGCTAGCACAATCTGTGTGATTTGTCCTAATATATTTATTTATTTATTTACCTGTTAAATGCACGTGCTATCTGACAAATCCTGCGCAAGATTTGTAATAAAAAGCACGCTTTGTGTTATTCCATTCCAATGTACTGATCTTAAGAATGTTATAAGACATTTAGGTAGTTTCTGTTGCATCAGTCAATTTTAACGTTAACTTTAACCTGCGCCGAAAAACCTCAAAGTAGGACATTTTATCTATGGGACGGCGGCACGCAGATGAAAGTAACATCAAAGTTGACTGGTGCAACCCTTTGCTTTTTTACTTTAAACAATCCACGAATTCTCATCGAATAGGCTATTCCGCTGATTTCGTTATAATTAAAATCAGTTTGTTTTTCTAATTGTCAACGAGTTTAATTTTCGATGTTTAAATTTTATATAAAAAAATAGACCTCTAAGTTATGATACGTCGATATCGAAACTAGGGTTTCTTTTACCAACTCGTAACCATAAAAGTAGTATTCGAATGAGCTACGAAATAGTGGAGTTCTATTTCCACCAGCTCTGGCACGTTTAATCTGATCTGCTGAGGGATAATTGGAATAGCTCCAGAAGTCTCATATCCAGCGCTCGCTATAGTCCAGTGGCTGATAAGGATTTTTTTTAAATAAAAAAAGATATAATTAAACTGATATAGTAATTAAAAAACATTAAAACAATAAATAATTTTAAAATCAATATAGTTTTGCGTCATTGCAAACGGTAGTTGCTGGTAGTGCCCGTAGCTAGGTTTAGCTTGCTGGGAATAATGTCTGTCGCGCGAATAATTCGCGTCATTGATTCGGTGCATAAGCTATTGGATATATTCCTGTGCTTATTGAGTGGGTTCCAAAAGATACTTTTTACTGTAAAATGTGTAAATAATTTTAGTTAGGTATAAGTCTACACTATCGCATTAGGTGTGATGGTAGATAATAATAATAAATTGTTTTTTAAACACTTTTTAGTCAAATTTTCTTCAGACAGAGTCTCGTGATCATCTGAATGGTGTCCCGGTAGCCTCTCCAGCTCTGAGGCATCTGAACCGAGGCTACTTTGAGCTAGAACAAGAAAAGAAATATTGTATTAACCATAATTTTGTAAAATCTTTTTAACACAATTTTTTCTTAACAAAGAAAAAATTGTTTTAAAAAGTGATAATTTTGTTAATGACATGACTGTACAGCTAAAACTTGTCATTTTCGATCAATAATCACCAAAATAAGTGAAATGTAAGTTTTTAAACTACCTACATTGATTTCACCTGATAAATCTCCACTAGCCCCTGGCCTATCCCCAACCACGACTATTTACTCCCGTCTATATTAGACAAGTTCTATTGCTCATTTAAAGCTAACGAGAGCTAAACTATATTAATAATCATTATTAACCTGAACACCCCCCTCGGCGAGGGGGGAGGTCGACATTGTTAGTCAGTCAAAGCACGGTTGTAATTGATTCGGAATCAATAAGGGCGATTTTGCTTTGACATTTGTTGCTTTTTCGAACTCGCCGAAGCGAGTCAGACCTTTTTATTAATTTCGCACTTAATAACTTTTAGTATAAGAGCTCGGGGACTTTTTTGTTTAGATATTAGTAAAATGTTGTAGTACGAATGTAACTGTATTAGGCATAAAAGTATATAAAGGTGGATGTTACATAGAAACGTCATTTTCTTTTTCCGTTAGAGGTAAAGTTTGCGGTGATATAATTTATTTATTTCGAACTTTATTTACAAAGATCAATGTGGTACAAAAGGCGTATTTAATAATAGCAATATAATAGTATTCTCTACCAATCAACCTTGAAAAAAAATTAAGATTTAAAATAGAAGTGCACTGCGTGTACCTTAGGTACAGTCAACAGCATATCGACCTACCCAACTTCATTGCAAAGTCGCCGCTATTACCGCGTCATAAAGTTTCATGCGGGGTAACTTGATGTGCTGTTGACTGTACATGAGACACAAATGTGTCTTATCTAGTCGATATTTACAACAAAATTTAGACATTTACATGCATGAAATGCATCCGTGCATGGCTTGATGCAATGCATTTAGCACGAAAATCCGGGCATGTAACATACATATAATTTCAGAATTGGCCGTCGACGGATATAACAACAATCGGCTTTATAGAGCACTTTGTATCTCTATGTACAAAATATTATCCCCAATTAATTTTTACTCACGTGTTGTAAGATGACTTTAAATTTTCCCAACATTTCATCAGACACGCCCTTGGCCTATTTGTGATCATGTTCGATTCGATTTGAATACTCTCCGGGTATTCGATTTTGGCGCCAACAAAGGCACCAACGTTTAAAGCTCACAGGAATTCTTTTATCATCGAATCGCGTCTTTCATCACTCATTTCCAGTTACATAATGAGCAATTTTGATGCTAAACCGTTCATCGGATATTTTCAATTTTGATTTCGTGTCATTGGAGGAAGAATTTTTATTATATAAGATGTGGAATTATCTAATACTTTTCATTCTACTGACACGTGCTTACATTTGAATTGATACACTAGAATGGGTTGCACCAGTTAACTTTGGCATAAGCCTTAACATGCGTCGAACGAAGCGACTTTTTGCGTCAAAGTTAAGTCACGATTAGTTAAGTATGCCCAGTAGTTAAGGCTCCAGAAGGAAAATATTTTCCCACAGAATTATCTCGATTTATATCTTGGATGTTTATCTATATATGTATTTGTTATAAAATATAGTATCGTTTTATCTCGATTTATATCTTGGATGTTTATCTATATATGTATTTGTTATAAAATATAGTATCGTTAAGTTAGTATCCCATAACACAAGTCTTGAACTTACTTTGGGGCCAGCTCAATCTGTGTGATTTGTCCTAATATATTATTATTATTTATTATTGACTTCTGTTTATTTTCCTATTTGTCTCATTCCAGAATGAGATTTGATTGTATTTATGATTATGAAGCGGTGGCCTGTGGATCGAAAGGTCCCAAGTTCGAATCCTACTCGTGCCACATGAGTTTGTATACCAATCTGATTCATGTACAGTGTTTTCATCGTCTACTACTTCTTCAGGTAAAAGGAAACATCGTGAGGAAACCTGCACACTGGTTGATTATTATTAATTTGTGTGTGAAATGGGGAAGGCAACGGCAAACCACTCCATTAATAATGCCAAGAAAGTTGTTGTGTGTGTTTCATTCCACGTAATTACCTCAGCCATGAGGAATTGGACTATGAAGAAGAAGTATTTATAGATTCTGGAATGAAACTTATTAGTGCTTATTAAGTATAAAAATCTCATTCTCAGGGCATCGGAATCCTGTCCCCTCCTGAACGAACAGTCTAATTTGCCATTTTGTATATTCGAAATATTTAGTCTTCTATACACAGATGATATAGTGTCATTAAGTGGATTATGAATGCTATTTCTAAAGTTCCTGAAAATACCCTGTCGACATAAAAATCTACTTCGTTCTAGGAAGACAGGTGCGACGGGTAATTAGTACCTACCTACTTATCTATATTTAGGACAAACCATTTACCATACGTACTCGTACAGAGCAGTGGGCTAAGCAAGTGACGGATTGTGTTCTCCCAAATGGCTAAAGGCGGCCGGGTCGTCGATGGATGTACTGAGCTGGAGTGGCGAACTGAAGTTGACAAAGGATGTCGCGATGAAAGAGAGAGAGAAACCTTGCCTAATATACTGGGTCATAAGCGGCTATTAGATAATAAATAAACTAGTTGTTCGCCACTATCTTAGACCTCATGTAGCGAACACAATAAATTTTGATGAGTTTTTACAAAATTGTGAATATTTCAAAAACTACTTAACCGCCCCAAATCAGACCAACGGTTCAAAAGTTATCGCGTTACAAACATGTATGCATACATACAAAAAATGCATTTTTGCCCCAAGTCGAATTATAGACTTCGCTCGCTCGGTCAATAATTAATCCTCAAATTATTTACGGCCAGTATTTTCCTAATAACAATTGTTTGACAGGCGCATTTGTAAACGTGTCGGTAAAAGTTACACCCGACTTTTTGCAAAGAAATTGGGAAAATATTAGCGGAAAACTCATCTCAGATTATACATTATGTGTAGTATTATTATATCACACATGCACTCCTGCAGAATGTATATGAGTGTGCCAAAACCGAGCACTGATAACAGTTTGAATCACCCGCTATTTATATTCTGTGGGAAAATGTTCCTGACCCTAATAGGCGAACTATACTTGATTTGTTTACAATATTTTTAGTTTTCCCTTTCGATACCTATTTTTTATTCAGGACCGAAAAAAGTAGCGTGAAAATAGGGAGGCCTTACACAGCAATCGGTTGATGTAGGCTGAATATGAATGATATCGATTTTTATAAACGATTAAGCAGGCATACAGGCATGTAGTCTATCTGATGGTAAGTGGTCACCGTGGTATCGACGTCTGCAACACCAGGAGTGTCACACGCCTGTTGCCTACTTTATGGCCTAGAGTCTTTTACAGTACCCTGTAATCACCTGCCTCTCTGACCCTTCAAACTAGATCACAACAATGCAAGAAATTATTTATTTAAGTAACAGAAGGCCTACCACAAAACAACAACGTAGTACGTTACGTCCACATGCTGTCTCTTTTTCCCATATCGTGTACGCATCGTGTAAAAAAGAGAGAATGTGTGGACGCAATGTCGAGCTACGCGTTTTATGTTTATTATTGTATAAAAGTTATCGCGTTAAATACATATAAAAAATGTATTTTTTGCCCCAAGTTGATTTGTAGACCTCGATCGCCTCGCTCGCTCGGACAATAAAAATAAATGCATACATTCATCATTTAAGAACATCGTTCTCGTCGGTGGAATTCCTTCCATCTCTCTCTCTTTCTCTCCCTCTCTCTCTCTCTCTCTCTGTATATTTACACAAATACAAAATTAGTCACGAAAATTACACAATAGCGTTCTGACTATAATGTCGCTTCGGAAAATGTGAGTGTGCCAACACTGAAGGGTGATAACATGTTGACTCATCTGTTATTCGCGGCGTGCAGAGAATGCGCACGCGATGATCCATATTTGGGCATACGCTTAAACGTACAATCAGAGATGGATTCACGTCTTTTTTTATTTTATTTATAAAACTTTCAATGCTGCCTGATATAGATTCATCTACTGCACAAACTACCTGTCTATTGTTCGCCGCGAACTTAAACCTCGCGAACATAATATTTTTTTACAAAATTGTGGATAATTCAAAACCAACTGAACCGATTTTGATGCCGCACGAACGTAAATTCTATTAACAGATCCCACATATCTTTTAAATTTCATCAAAATCAGAACAGCGGGTTCGAAAGTCACTAAGTTGCACGTGTATTTTTGCCACAAGTTGACTTGACAAATATACGAACGAATACGAATTAACAAATCGAACTACTTTAAATGCACACAAAATTACATTAATTTAGACTAAAAACTTTATCTTAAAAATAACTTATAATTAAATAAGTATTTATAAATTAAAAATATCTAAAGTTGGCCACCTGTAAGCAAGGCAGCATTCCCGCGCTGATGACTTTCATTCGATCTTTGTGGAAGTCTTACGGACAGGCCTTTGTCCAGCAGTAGACTTCCTGTGGAGGACATGATGTGTTAAGGGTGAAGAGGTCACAAACAAACTTACTTTCGCATTTATAATATTAGTTAGGAACACGACACATGATTGATTAATTACCTACCCAAATTTATTTTACTCTCCATGTGGCTTGTGGTTCCGCCCTAAAATAGGATCACTTCATATCATCCCGTGTCGTACGAGGCGAGAGAGCTAAGGAATACATAAGCATAAGCAGCTGAGACGGCAAAATAGCATTCCCAAGGAAGGTTGACGTCAGGCAGGCCGGTTTTAAAACCCGCTCAGATTAGAATTTTACGACATTCACCTTATCACTATACTGTTTGTATGGTTTATCAAACATATTATGTCACCGTCTCTTCTAATGATCTTGACATGCTAAATTGTCACACTTTTTATATGTTTATTAATTCCACGTATTTTACATTTTCAGAAATAAACAATTTTGGTACAAATCATATGGACTACAATTTTTTTGCGGTTTTTTCTAATTTTGGCATTGGTATAAATGTAAACCGAATCGTCTCGATGAGATATATTGTCCTGCCTGTCTGATGGTGCGTCTTTTGCGTGTTTTGCGAGTTTCATTCTCTTAGTTTATATATAAATTTTGAAGATTCGGCTGTGATTTTACGACCGGCCGCCTGTAACACGTTACCCCTTTTTAGAAATATTGTTATTACCTATCAGCTGCCATGGCCGTATAATTCAGGGAACAGCGAACACACGGATGACTATAAAGCTATAGATAATAAAAACTGACTAATGTTGCTATTTCCACTACTTAGTCAAAACATAATAAATTAAAATCCTCTGCGTTTGTCAAGAAATCTAAGTTATATGTCATTGGCAATTCAAGCGCTTGCGCCGAGGTGTTCGGACAAAATTTGCAGACATCTCGATTCTTTAATTTAGTATATTTACCTAAATATATTCAATTAAACTTTACTTAAACGATACTACTATTTGACAAGTACTAACCACTAATACATACAATCGAATGTTATGACGTAATCGTCGAAAAAATAAAACAATATTTTTTGCTAATATTCGGTCGGCTACTTTACGTAAACAAGGGAAAAAAATCTGACTCGATGACATACAAATTAGTTAGCCTATCCCCGATAGTCGACACTCGCAATGAATTTCAAAAATAAACACGTGTTTCGGCCTCACAGCATCCAAACAACATCTGGCTAAGTGTCAGTGATCGACATCCCTGTAAAAAAATTACTGAGTAGCTACAAGTAAGTTCGTATAAGAAAATGATTAACGTAATACTTCTTCATTCATAAAACCGAAAAGGTGAAAATATTTTTCAACTAAACAAACCAACGATCGACTATAACGTAATGAAAATAAGGAATATGCTGTAGAAGTATAATATTATATTAGTTCGTTAAACTACTGACATAATTTACGTTTAGTATCACCAACAGCGCGTTCTAAAAACAACATTGACAAAACTCTCGGGACAGACGATGTGGAAACTGATGATATGAAAACGTAAGCAGTAAATACTAAAAATAAAATTGTAGAAGATATCCATTGATAACACGACGTTGCTATCGTTCAAGCCAAAGAGAGTAATACACTCGAAAACATCCCACACGCTGTTTCAGAAAGCGGCGCGGGAGTCGAAATATTAATAGAAAAACCAAGCCACCGCTTCTTTCGACTACGATATTTACGGAAACGCGTCTGCTCAAGCGAAACTTGATGCTATTGCTCTAGTTGCTGGGTTCAAATTGCGTCAGCATCCGGCGCCAGCCGGGTCTGCTCGGGAATCCGATAAAATTAGAAAATGCTTTGCGGGTGCTGTCTTTACTATTTATGGTAGTGCGAGTCGCGGCTAATTCTGACTCGTGTGGGGTAAGCTCCACTTCGGATTTAGATTTACGTTCAGCTTTCTCGCTGGGGAACTATGTCGTTTGACTCTGACGTCTCCAACATCATCGTATTAAAAAAATATGTAGGTAATGTGTAGGCGATTGATCGCTGGAATGTTGGCAAATGATCTGACCTACTTATAGACAGGTGGAATACCATTGACTCACATATTTGTGTTTATGGATGTGTATGTAATCCTATACCAGGTCAGGACTAGGGTTCAGGAAACTCTTATCAAAACGAAAGTCATCAGTAAGTATAAAAAGAAATGATGTAATTAAAATAAATAAATTAACCGTTTATTTATTAATTACATTGGCGTTGAGATCCATAACGATCCCGTTGTATATAATAAAAATAAAAAAGAAATTAAATTTATATAAATTTTACAAATAAATTACATTACAATAGATGGCGTTATATTTAGATGTTCAGTTCTGTCAGGTATCACTACGTACAACGTACAAAATGCTTGCGTCACGCACTCGGAACGAGACACCACAACACAGCACTATCACGCAGCCGCAGCAGCAGTTGCAGCAACAGTTGCGCAATCAACAGCACGCTTAGAAGCACTTGCGGTGGACAATGCCAGGGCCGGACTCGTCGTATTCCTCCTTGGAGATCCACATCTGTTGGAAGGTGGACAGGGAAGCCAGGATGGATCCACCGATCCATACGGAGTACTTCCTCTCGGGGGGAGCGATGATCTTGATCTTGATGGTGGAGGGAGCGAGGGCGGTGATTTCCTTCTGCATCCTGTCGGCGATACCGGGGTACATGGTGGTACCACCAGACATAACGGTGTTGGCGTACAGGTCCTTACGGATATCAACGTCGCACTTCATGATGGAGTTGTACACGGTCTCGTGGATGCCGCACGATTCCATACCCAGGAAGGAAGGCTGGAAGAGGGCTTCAGGGCAACGGAACCTCTCGTTACCGATGGTGATGACCTGACCGTCGGGAAGTTCGTACGACTTCTCCAGGGAGGTGGAGGCGGCAGCGGTGGCCATTTCCTGCTCGAAGTCCAGGGCGACATAGCAGAGCTTCTCCTTGATGTCACGAACGATTTCCCTCTCAGCGGTGGTTGTGAAAGAGTAACCCCTCTCGGTGAGGATCTTCATGAGGTAGTCGGTCAAGTCACGACCAGCCAGGTCCAGACGGAGGATGGCGTGGGGCAGGGCGTAACCTTCGTAGATGGGGACAGTGTGGGACACACCATCTCCGGAGTCCAGCACGATACCGGTGGTACGACCGGAGGCGTACAGGGAAAGTACGGCCTGGATGGCAACATACATAGCCGGGGAGTTGAAGGTCTCAAACATGATCTGGGTCATCTTCTCCCTGTTGGCCTTGGGGTTCAGGGGGGCCTCAGTCAGGAGGACTGGGTGCTCCTCGGGGGCGACACGCAGCTCATTGTAGAAGGTGTGGTGCCAGATCTTCTCCATGTCATCCCAGTTGGTGATGATTCCGTGCTCGATGGGGTATTTGAGGGTCAGGATACCTCTCTTGCTCTGGGCCTCGTCGCCTACGTAGGAGTCCTTCTGACCCATACCGACCATGACACCCTGGTGACGAGGGCGACCCACGATGGACGGGAAGACGGCACGGGGCGCGTCGTCGCCGGCGAAACCGGCCTTGCACATGCCGGAGCCATTGTCGACTACAAGCGCAGCAACATCATCGTCGCACATCTTGGCGGGTTTGTGTGATTTGGGGACGCGCTGGAAGTTGACTCTACGGCAGCGAGACTGCGAGTGCCGTGGAGAGCGGCGGGGCAATCTTATATACGCGGCGCGTACGCATGGCCCGCGCTCCATACATGGCGAGCGCGCCGGCCCCCGCGGACCGCGCTAAGACAAGATTCGACAGTTCTTTTTTTGAAAAAACTTATGCATTTCTATTCGATAGTCAACTGTCAACTATAACGAGTCAATAGATCAATCGATTAGAGCTGAGATCGATATAAATCGAGCGGTTTTCGCGGCCGAAAAGGGCGCGCGCCGGCCGCCCGCCTTGCTCCATTTCGGGAGGTGCGCGTACGGCGGTCTATCGCAGTAATTATGTATTTTGATTTAGTTCACTTTCTAACTTTTAACAATATCTTGTTTTATATTATTTGAACAGAGATAATTTATTTATGATTTATTTTTAGATACACAAGACATCGATACTGTAAAAGGCAATCGGCAATTGTTTATGCGTACAATTAATTTCGCGAGATCTTAGACAAAAGAAAGTTTTAAAAACTTTCTTTAGAAGTTAATAGTCCTACGTACTATCTTGAATATTATGTATTTATTAATTATAAATAAATAAATATATTAGGACAAATCACACAGATTGATCTAGCCCAATCTATAAATCTAATAAAAAAGTAAGTTCGAGATTTGTGTTATGGAATACTAACTCAACGATACTATACATATTTTATAACAAATACATATATAGATAAACATCCAAGACCCGGGCCAATTAGAAAAAGATCATTTTCCATCATGGCCCGACCGGTGATCGAACCCGGGACCTCTCGTCATTATTTATTGGTACAAAAGGATCACAAGGATCAAGTATATATGCAAACTAGCAAACTAAGGTAAATAACATAATCAATAATCGCGTAGATTATATGATCAATATAACTGTTCAATGGATATAATTTATACATAATTATTTTAGATTAAATGCATATTGGAATTGAATAAGATTAAAATAATATAAATCTCAAATACGATTGTCACAAATTTTCATTAAAACGAAAAAATTCATTAGGTATAGCGAAATTATCCAATAATTTTCAACATTCATATACCTAAATCAGTTTTAATTACTTTTATTTTCTAAAAAATAATTTAGATAAATTAATTCAATAAAAATACAACAACTAAAATTAAGGGGGAAAATTTAACATCACAATTTATTTTCCATATTTTTTTTATTACAAATTATTTTTCTAGACCTTCTCAATTTCAACTTCACATAAAGTCTTCTTTAAACGCAATTTATTATTGTTGTTTGAAATTCATACTCGGATTGTATTGCTAATATTTGGTGGTTTTAATGTAAAGTATCTATTTTTATAAATTTCTCGTATTACGTAACTAAGAAAAACATGCTATAACAGCTGACAGGCAACACTAGCATCCCCGAAGAGGGTTGAAGTCAGACAGATAGCCGGTCGAAAATTATAGCCAATTCTTAAAAATGTAATTCACAGCTCAGAATATAACCTGAAACAGGCGTGGATGAGAGTAAAAAGGTATGTGTATAAATTGATATATGCTTTTGTTACAGATCTCCACTTAGATTAGATTAGCTTCGTTATAGCTGCTTTTAATATCTCCAAATTTTATAACTAAAATTGTCTATTTCTATAAAAAATGTTGTAAAGTATATCCCGATAGGATACATTGTTGCGAGCAAATGTTGCTTCCGCCGTGTGCGTGCTAGCATGAGATATGTATTTTTGATTGTTATTAACACACAAACTACTAGCCCGATTTTGATTAAATTTGGTATAGGGATAAATTGGACCTTCAAAAGTAAAATACGTTACCTTTTATTGCGAAAAAAACGCAGAAGAGTCGCGGGCGACTAATAACCTATAAATGCTTAGAAATTCTATTCCTATCACATTGACGATAGATATCTTTAATTAAATTAGCAACTAGTTCATTGACCAAGTTTAAACTCACGACAGATTAAATATAGCTACAATTTGCAGTTAAAATTAACTGGCAACAATCATTCATTGATTTCGTTCAATTGAATACCAATACCTTCACTCGGACGTACGATCAACAATTCGAACGATTCAAATATCGAACTCATCGCTATCCATTGGGAGTTCTATTCGATTTATTTTTTAAACGGCCTATACTTATACGGTAATGTATTTGAATGTTCTCGATGGTGTGGTAGGATTAAAGTGCATCTATTCCGGAGTGTACTCGTATAGGGTGCAATGGCCGACTATTTAAAGGAACAGGTGCGAAGACGGTACCAGTGCATAATTAGAACTGTTAGAATAGTTTCCGAGATGGGTGTTTACAGACGATAAAGTATGTAATACGGGGAAGAGCTTAGTATAAATATCTAGTACTTTGTCCTTACTTTGTAGCTTCGGAGTCCGGGGAGTTGCTTTCCTATTTTTCCTTCGCCACTTCGCACCATTATTTGGAAAACGTGCCGGTAGATCGGTATTATAATTTTCTAGATCAAATCAAATCATTTATTCAGAAATTATACTTTCACAGGCACTTTTTCTCGTCAATTTTTATAATTAATCTATTTATATTTAGTTAATTTATTTTATGATTTGTATTCTTCCTTTACATAACAAACAACAGTTCAATTCAATCCGAAACAGGTGCGAGAGTCAAATGTACATAATAAACCATTATTAAGGGCGTGCAGACTTTCGAGTTACCCTTTTAATTTGTGTAAGTATCTCTCTTTGTTATTTCATGATAAATACGTACAAAAAACTCGTACTATAAAGAATAATGTCTCATCGCCTGTTTCCAGTTTCAATCAGGGCTGTGGCGCCGCAAAGCCCAGTGTCAGTGTCTTATGTCACATCATTGCGACTAATTAAAACACTAAAAAGATAGCATAACAAAAGTCATAGCAAATCTATATTAATATCCGATGAGAGGATGTATGTATGTTTGTTACTCTTTCACGCAGAATTTACTACACGCACACAGATTGTTATAATATTTGGTACACGGGTAGGATATAACCTGGAATAACACACAGAGTACTTTTTATCCTGAAATTCCCACGGGAACGAAGCCTCGGGGCGTAGATAGTATAAACTATGTCGAACTCTCTTCCATCTAATAAGCATGTTGCATTAACGGCTTTGACGCCCTGAAACTTGGAATCAGCTTGAAAAATACTTTAAATTGTATTGTACTGGGCATGATTTTTCTTCTGGCCGCCCCAGACTGACGTCAACCTTCCATGAAGGCTTATAACCTATTGTTTTTTAGCTCCTCGTTGCGGGGGGATATGTTTAGTGGTCCTATCTATATGATACATTGTCAGACTGAGCGTGTTTAACACATGGGAAATTGTCCAGAAAGTGAAAATAAAAGAATTAAATATTTAGTTGTAGGTATCGTAGATACAGCCAGCAAATTAGTTTTAGTCAACATAATTGCACTTGAACAGATCTATTGAAGTTCACTGTCGGTCGATCTTTGAACGATGCGCGATGTTCTGTGTGGCCACGAAATACACGGGTTGTACGGAATCCAATTGTACCCGGTTATATTCACTCTCACTAATATAATCTCGTGACGCGAATTTTAAATGAATTGTAGTTTATGGAAGTATCTCACTCATCCGATTGCGTGTCGAATAATTTAGGTCTTTGTTTCATTTTACGTAACGAGATAGCAATACTATTGGACAAACTTTGGATGAGTAATGTTGGAATACGGTCCATTTCTAAATTATTATTAATAAAAAAGATATTTTTCAAAAAAACACAATCGCTAATGGGAATGCAAAAGATGAGTATGATGTTTGATGACTTTCTTTACTAACTTTCTTCTTCATAATCGTATTCCTCATGACTAAGGGTCGTGGTCATTACATGGAATGAAACACACGTAAAAACTTTCTTGGCATTATTAATGGAATGGTTTGCCATTGCCTTCTCCATTTCACACACAAGTTAATAATCAACGAGTGTGCAGGTTTCCTCACGATATTTTATTTACGGCTGACGAAGCAACTGGGAAAACGCTTAATTGATATAGAGAAAGAACGTGTGTAGTATGTGATTCCGCCCTAGAATAAGAGACACATCATAGCCTAGGCAGCTTATAGGCAACAAAATAATTCCCAAGGAGGGTTAATGGCTGGTTATAAAATCACAGCCACGTCTTAAAATTTGTAGTGTTTATTTTTTACGCTGACCCCGACTATGCGTCACAGCTCAGAACGAAGTCGGGAATATGTGGAGAGAAAATCTCTAACTTCGTGGCCACGCACTGAATCAGATGGCGGTCTCGAACGCTGCCAATACATAACATATGTTCGACTGACCTTATTCTGTATTTTTATTTTTTAGCGTACATCTCTCACTTTTGTCCGAGTCTACCGGTTTCTTACTCAGTCGTTAAGCTTCGGACTCCGTGGTCCGCTTTCCTACTATTCCTTCTCTACTTTGCACTATTATATAGGCTACTTTTTATTATGATTTTAACCGAGCGAAGCTGGAGCGAACCGCTAGTAATATGACGAACGCCTAGTAAGACGAAGAGAGTGTGTATACTTGTATAGGGAGTTATCTTCAGAATCTACAGACAGATTCTCAAAATTATTTCACCAATCCTCCTAGTCTTGATAGGTGAAATAATTTTGAGAATCTGTCTTTCATTCATCAATCAATCAATCTGTCATTATTCCCAGTGAGATAAGGTTCTTATTCTAATATTTCTTTCCCAGCTAGTTAAATAATAACAAAGTATAATATTATTATTAGTAATAATATTTTCGGTGTATAAAATTACACGCGTACTTAAAGCTATAGATATATTAATTTGACAATTATATAACAATACATATGTTATATTTAAATATTATACTATATGAGGCGCTACTCGATTTGCAATAAGTACAGTCATTATATACAGGTATTACAAAACTTAACCTACTAAAATAACTACTTAACAATTATAAATGCGAAAGTTTGTGAGGATGTATGTGTGTGCGTATGTTTGTTACTCTTTCACGCAAAATCAACTGGACCGATTGTTATGAAATTTGGAATAACACATAGGGTACTTTTTATCACGAAATTCACATAGGAGTGAAGCCCCGGGACGCAGCTAGTAACTTAATAAGTTAAAAGTAACTACGTAATCATTTTAAGACCACCATTGCACATTTATTTGGCAAATAAAAGAATAAATAATGTAAATATTTTTGTGAAAAGAAATTAAATTACTTTGAATCGCTTCAAATCTACGAAATAGATGATAAAGTCCACACCAATCATACTCCTCATCAGCGCAACGGTCGAAATATGAAATATTGCAAATTGAATCCCAATCTCCACACACTCCACAGAACAGAATAAATCTCCATAATTGTATAAATCGAAATCATCGCACGCCATTTATCCCTCTAATTGGCGTATAAATTGATACGAAAAAAATTTAATCTGTCGCTCTTTTTCACCCCTATCTACTTTTGATGACAACCCTATTTTGTTTTTCGAAAACATACGCCATTCGGAATTCAACTTCAAGCCGTGAAGCATTACAGTTTAAAATCGAATGGTAAAATAATTTTCATATGTAATCTGTTGGATTTTTAGTCTATGGTCCGTCCATTGAGCAGAAAGATATTAGTTTTATCTGTGACCAATCTCGGTATTTGATAGCCTGAATATTTTCGTCGCTTTGTGGGAGAGATTTTGTGATAGTTGTAATATTGGTTTACTACTATTGGCAACCCTAATATAATGGGTAACATATTCCTTTATTGTTTTGGTAACCAGAGTATCAAGTTGCTAAATCTTGACGATGATGTACCGCTAGCTTTTGCCCGTGGCTTCGCTTGCGTGAATTTTCTCGATAAATACAGTCATAACTTTCATACTGACTTTCACCACCCGCCATTATAGACATTTATTTGGGCAATGATTTTTGAAAAAAATATGCGTATGTTTGAAGTTTCATCAAAATCGGTGCAGCGGTTTGAAAGCAAACAGACAGACAGACAGATTTTTAAATTCCTCCCAAGTTGATGACAGACAAATTACAACCGAAAATACGATATACGAAGTTGATATTTTGTATATAGGTTCCTTGGAAAATGTAGGGTAGGAGTTTTAAACAACTGAAACTCCTGTGGGATTGGGAAAAACGTAGGAAATTGTGAGCTACCAACTTGGTTTTTACACATTTAAACATTTTGTAGTTATTTATTAAATAAAAAGCTAAATTCGTATAAATAAGGGAGGCGTGACTTCGCCCGCTATAATGACATTTTATAAATAATCAATAATTGAGCGTTTATATTGAAAATAAAAACGGCGATTTTCTTTTGTAATTTTATTAAAACTACAAAAGAAAATCGCCACAAATATAGTTAATAATATACTATAAATATTTTTACCCGATCATCATCATGGTGTGCCATCTTCGAATTGAAGTTTGGAGGTCAGCATACGGAAACCCTCGCGGCTTTGGTCCGCTATTTTTCAGTTGGTTGTATCTAAGTCCGGTCCAATCCTTTACGTCATCAAACCACTTTTACCCGATAAATATCCTCTTTTTCTATACACACAAAATAACCTTTACAGGGTAAAAAAAAATTAAAAAACTTTCAAAAAGCATAATAATTTATACACCTTACCTTCCTCGGGAATCACATTATCTTTTGTTGAAAACTGTACAAAAATCCGTCGAGTAGTTTTTGAGTTTATCGCGTCCATACAGATACGCAGACAGACGCAACAGGGGGGGACTATTTTTATAATATGGAAAGGTAAATTTAATAAAAATAATATTATTGAACTATTACAATAACAATATTAATTACGTCTTGATAAATATACAGGAGTATGAAAACAGCTCATAGTTTGCACATTTTATTGGCCATTTCGTTTCCAATATTCCGACAGCATAGTGTACTTGGTAGGAATATATTGGGCCAATTAAATCACAGAGAATTACATGATCTGCCCCATGGCAAAGAATAAGTAATAAAAACAGATTGTTCAGTTGCTTTAATGCGTATTCTGCGACTCTATTTTTAACTTCGTCATGTTAAGGTTGATTCTTCGAAGTAATTTGACGTGTACAGCTGGGCATAAGCGCAAACGTTCGTTTAAAATATCAAATTTTCTTCAGATACAGTATTACGTTCTTATTCCTTACGGGCTAGACATAGCCAAGAGTAACGAAACTAAGTTTAGGTGTATGCTTTCTTCCAGTGAAGGTAAATATTGCGAGAATACCTGATAAACTAGATCTTACCTGTAAAATACTATAAGACAGTTACCGTAAAATCTATTTACATATCTATTACAATGGTACATATGTTAGTACACCTTCTATACATGAGTAATCTATGACGTGTGTGTCCCACGTCCCATAATAAAGTGCGCACTGCAGGCCGCGTGCCGCTGCAATCATATCGCTAATTGACGATTTGCTGTCAACTGTACACTGCGTGGCAAAGTCAGGGGTAAATGTTTTAATAAAACTTTTAAAGATGTTTTCTTAAATATCTTGTAAATTATATATTTTCTCACAGGGAGAAATTATCGTAATACATATCAAGAAATAAGACCTATTTTTCTTACTGCTAGGGATTATATTTTTGAAAGGAAAATTACCACAGACGAAGTTATTAATAATAAACTCTTTAAGAACGTAATCATGCGTATGTAAAAAGAATACTTATCGTAAAAAGAAATATTTACATTAGTGGTAGCGATATACTTGGTAGTTGTGTTTTTTGTTTCTTTATTATTATGATGTACTGATAAAGAGTTGATTTATTCATTCAACAGTTTCATTGGCGGCCGAAGGGAATTCATTCAGCTTCATGAGTGGCCTAAGAGATTTCAAGTTTCTATGAAGATGGAACCCTATCAGAAAGGTAAGTATTTGAAGCCTTAAATCAAAACTTTACTTACTACCACCTAAAGCAAACTTCAAACTTGTTTTTAACCCCCGACGCAAAAAGTGAAGTTTGACCGCTAAATATGTCTGTACGTGGCACCATAGCTCATCAACGGGTGAACCGATTTGGATGCGTTTTTTGTATTTGATAGCTAATTTTTACCCTGTGGTTCTTAATTTTTTAATTTCTCTAACAAATAAACTTGTAAATACTACACACAAGCGCCTACTGATACGATAATTTTATTTTTAAATAATAACGCAACCAATCTCCCTTGTCCTCCAGTGTACAGCCGGGCACACGTTAATCCACACCGTGCTACTTAATTTGTGTGCTTTGTGTCGTCACTATCAAATCTGCGGGCCATACGCTTCGTTTGCACTAGTAATTGGCCATTGTTGCTCCTTTGGGCCAAGTCGTAGTTAGCCGCTGTACTGATTTATTGACTGACTAATAGTGTCAGTTAATTTGACACTGATTGGATATGTTTAACTGCATTATTTATCTGTCTACAAATGGCCTCAAAATCAGTTTGTGAGCATGTTTGTTACTTATTCACGCTCAAACGGCTGGGCCAATTTTTATGTAATTTGGTACTGAGGTAGCTGATACCTTCGATTAATAGATAGGGATGGATTTTTATCCCAAAAGTAAGCGATTCCCGTAGGATTTGGTGAAAAAGTCTGATAGTCAATGGCGATTTATAAAATAGATGGCGCTACTATCCATAAAAACGTAAGTATTTAAAATAAATATTACAAGGGTATATCGTGGTTTTGACGCTGACGTGCGTTGAGGTACGTCGAAGCTTTACTAGTCGTGGCAGTCTAAGAAATAAATCAACATAACTTAATTAAACATTACTAGCGGTCCGTCCCGGCTTCGCTCGAGTACATAATAAATGATATACCTAAATCTTCCTGAGGAATCACGCACTCTTTTGTTGAAAACCGAATGAATATCATTGCAGTTGTTTTTGAGTTTATTGCGAACGTACACAGATGCGGCAAAAGACTTTGTTTTATAATGCGTATGGATTATAACTAAATAAAATGGGGTAAAATCAAGCAGTCAATACAATTTCCTCAAATTAAGGGAACTATATTGTCAGCGAACCCACCGGTTCCCACAAGACTGTACAAACATAATGACAGACGTATGTTTATATTAATAACATTGTGAGGGAAGGATTGTTATAATGAAATGGCCAATGTTTAGTTAAACTTTTATTCGGTTCAAATAATTTGGACCAGATTTGATCAAAGAGATTGTACATTTGATTATGCGTATGGATTGAATGAATATTTAAATAAATCAAAAATGTTATAAACACGTATCGTCTACTTTACTTCATCAGAACTACTAATGTATTGTAGTATATAATATGTTATATATGTAAATAAACCTATAAGTTGGCTATGTTTGTTCGCGCAAACGTAAACACAATGCCATCAAAACATGCTGTACAAAACCCAAGTCTCGCAGCTTAGTTTTTTTACGGTAAAAAGATCCATCCAAGTCGATTAACTTGTTTAGTCCATATTTAAGGGACCTTCTGTCATAAGTTATTACGCAAGTGATTATCATATCAATATTAAAATCTTTTAAGTTTTAAATAAATATATGTTTGTTCGCACAAAATGTAAACACAATTTGGAATTTGATGTGGTTTTCACAGTAGTAGTCGGCTGGAACGATTTTAATCTTGTTTTTTTTTTTATTTGAAAGAGGATTTAGCAGATGAGATGATGCCAGCAACTTCGAAGTATATGGTTTTTATTTTTGTTTTTTTTTATTTAGTTTTTATTATTTAACTAGCTGCGCCCCGGGGCTTCGCGCCCGTGTGAATTTTAGGTTAAAAAGTACCCTATGTGTTTCCAGGTTATATTCTACCCGTGTACCAACTCCGACGCTCAACGGCTGAGGAAGTAACAGTGATGTAAGTGAAATTGTCGTTTTATAAATAAATTTGGATTAATCATATTAACTATTGATAAGTTACTAACATTACTCCTATTACCACTAGTGTGGGTCCTGCGGTCATCCTAAAGTTTTCAATTACGAAATTGCCCCATAGAGTCCCAATTTATCCAAATCAAAATAAAACACGGCTTTATAATCAAAATAAGAGAGAAAACAATATTAGTAGGTCGTGATTCAGAGCCAAGGGAACAGCTGTCACTTGCCGGCACCGAGAGCTACTATCCAAATCCTAACGATTATATCTACTAACTGTAATTTTTTTTAACCATTTTCACCCACTCAATAATCTTTATTACTCGGGTCTTTATGAAATATATTTAGTCAAAATATTATGCAATAATTACATAGTCATGACTATATAATTATTAAAACCACAAGGGTTAGCCTGGACACACTTTTATCGGCATACAATCGAACTTAGTAACCATATACATTAATTGTTAAATTGATATTCATAGAGAAAATTTTACACGTTGCGTCAAAGATAAATAAAGGTAAAGGTAAGGTCCCAAAGAGGGTAAAATCGTAGCCAAATCTTAGTCGTTTACTTTCGAAACTCTGGCTTCGAGTCGTCACAGCCAAGTGTGCTCCAGCACACTGAAAATCTCTAACTCACGTCTAAAATTTGGTAATTTTTTTTAATAAACCTTTGACCTTTCATTTGAAAGATCAAAGTCAAAGCGTTTATTTAAAAAAATTACCAAATTTTAGACGATTTAAAAAATGGATTTTTCCAATACAAATAAACAAAATAAGTACATAAAAAAAAACTTTCAGTTAACATTGAATATATGCTCAGTGATCACGTTGAAGCTAGTTTATTTCTCGTTGTACTGTGATTAAATGACTTTTTGTCTGACATTTGATTACATGTTATTTATTTTTTTTAAATAGGTTTCAATACTCGAGTATTCTTTTGTTGGCTCCATTTGGTTGTTAGTGCTAGGTATCTATTTCACGAGTAAGCTCTCAGACTATTTATTGTCATTGTTTCTATCATACACGTCATACAATGCTCGGTCATACATCGTGTCAAGCCGCCATGTTGTATGAAGCACTACATTCAAATTTTGGCTACAATGTACTTATAATTTAAAAATGAATTATCACCGCCATCATAGGTCTCGGCCACATCCATCCATTTCTTGACATCTCTTCTTTTTTGATGGTATACTTCGTGGCTGAGGGTCGTGGCTAAACCTGATGGCTCTGTCAACCCCGTATTGGAAAAAAGAGGCGATATTGTATCTAAAATAATCTACTAAATCACTATCAATGATTTCAATTCCTGTTACACCAAGGGGAATAATGGTATTGATTCAGATACGAATGATTCAGGATAATTATCATCAATCAGACTCGATACATTCAGAAGGGCTACATCACCAGTCCAGAGCGAATTTATGACTAGAACGCAATATTGCATTGAGTAGTAACTACCTTCAGAACTGTGTGTGTCGTATGTGAAATACTACTTGTATTTCAAATTATGGTGACGATACAAACCAATAACTCCATACAAAACCTTCGCCCTCCGTATTCCGGTTTCAATTAAAAACTCCAATATTCAAATCCTACGAACACTTTAATAGGTTTAAATCGATCTAATTTCTCTATAAGATGTGAATCTCCGTTTTAGAAAAAGTTACTTATTTTGTAAAAAAATAAGTGTTATAAAATGTAACGAAATGTTTTTCTGCACGGACAAAATGTAGTTATTACGGTGGAACAACAATGGATAACTCGCAAACATACATACAAACATGGACCCTGAAAACGTAGAACTACTTTTTTGGGCAGCCGTGTAAAAAAAACATTCACATTTTTTTTTTCAATATAGTCTCTTGCATTTATTTGGTAAGAGGCGTACTGTAAACACAGAATAACAGGTTACCAACCACGCATTCCAAAAATATTCTATTGACTGAAAGATCCACGTGCCAATCCAGAATTAGATAGACAGAGACGGCTACACAACCGGCACGTTTTCTCGTACCACAGAGAGGGACAGAGGCAATGCATCGCGACACCATTTCAGGAGAAACTCTTACTTGTCTCAATTTAAAAATCGTCCTATATCACCACATGGATCATGCTTGAAATCGAACTCTATATCGTTGGAATAAGGTTGAAATTACTTATTGGTTTTTGCGATATTTATTTCTGGAACAACAGAGTAAGGGAAAACAAATTTCATACTAACCGCTGAAAGTTTAAAGTGCAATTTGAAAGTTTCAACTTCGCATTCGAAGTGTAAACATAAACACTTAGTTTTCATAACGGTATAACTTATTGGGAAGTTCTTGAAGTACGAAAATTTTTACATAGGTATAGCGAGAAATTAAAGTAAAGTGAATTTGTAAAAAAAAAACATTTATATGCAGTACAATTATATAATATAATTTGTTTTATATACGTTTTGACCATGTACTTTAGTACTTTGTGTTGTGTTATTAGAAAAATAAATTTATACCTATGTAAGAAATAATAATGGTAAGACCTTTTATTGCAATTGGGACCAACACTGTTTAAATTAGTTTTACCAGCATTTTTTCTTAGCAGTTCGGCGTAGCTTTATGAGAAATTACTGATAAAATTTGACGTGCCTGTGAAGGTCTGATTTATAAATAATTATTTTGTTTTTGAAGATTTTATTTATACACATTCAAATAACTACCAAATTTTAGCAATAATTCTATGAATCAAGCGGCATTCTTACGTATATTGCTAAATAAGGGCTGTGCAAAAAATCACCTGTTGAAACATAGCCAGCATTATAGAGCTCTAGAAACTTAAAATCCACTTTCCTTTTCATACTAACAGTACAACCTGAGAAATAGTAAGGAGGTCTAATTAGAATGGACAATTTGTTCAGTCTGAAAGTAAATGTAATGTGGGAAATTCGTCTCCATTACCGCGGCATAAATTCCCATGTAGGGTAACTAGACTTGCAGGCGAATGTACACTATCGGTAGACTAAACGAGCGCATACGCAACACGTGTTTTCAGTTATTTGTGTGGGTGCCGTTTTTTGTGGGAGCGGTGAGTTGCACCATCAAAAGATATAACTTAATCTTGGTTTTCATATCGAGCAACAAACGTCTAGTTATTTTTACCAATATTTAATTAACTTAAGATTTTGGCCATAGCCACATAACTGAGTCGTCAAAATTTAAAGATTTTTTTCTTGACGTAGACTCCGTGCTTCGAGACGTCATGTCACAATTAAAAACAAGTGATAATTAGAGATAGAAAGGTCGATAGATACAAATTTTCGCAACAGATTTGGATACATACAAAAATGTTTTGCTCTCCCATGCTTCGTATGGAAAGTCGATAGTGTTCTTATCACATTTTAATGTTCGATATACTGAGCAATACTAAGAACATTATAATATATTGACTGGAATAATTTTAATAAACAGAACTGTAAAATAACTCTCGAAAAAATGTATAAATATGTGGGTTAATCATAAAATTAACGCACAAATTGATATTTTGTTGTGTAACTCGTCATTAGCTATGCACTACGTCTCCTACGCACGTTTCAACCCAATTTTCAGTAGTAATTCAGACGCTGAAACACAAACACGTTTTATCGACGATTCTTCCTTAAATATAATTTAGTCTTGGTAACAGCTGGTTTAATCCGTGACGGGTGCCAGTCCCACGCTCAGTATTGCGTTAGTGCCTACGTTAGGGCTTAGGGAGCTCGAAGGGTAATCTATTTATGTGTAGTCCTGACGCCCGATTGTCACGCAGTTTCATAAATGTTTACCTTTTTATTAGTTATTATATAATCTAAACGGTTCGATCGATGCGTCCGATTACACATTTTTTGACTGTGATTTTCGTGTGAGTGCATAAAGCGTGTTAAACCTTAGGACTAGGCCAACATTCAGAATAGAGCTACCATTACAGTTTTGTCGATTTGTTTTAAATAGCGAAAACTGAAAAAACACATTTATTCCATGCTTCAACTGAATACGTAATAGGTAGTATAGGCGCTAGTGTGCTAGTCTAGTTTTGAAATAATTGGTACATCAATTTTCTGATGACAGAAGAATTTCTGTTTGGAGCATCGGTTGTGTGAGAATCGGGACCTGATGTGTGAGGTTATATGTGTGTATGGGATTAAAATATTAGGTTTTACGTGCCGATGTATGGTGACGTGTCTCTGTTTATACTACGTGTATCTCTGTAATAGTATTAAAATTGATACAACTAGTTTCATTTATTTATAACTATTTTATATGACATATCTTTGTGGTTAATTTGTTGATAAAATCGACAAAATTACTGAAGAATACTATTATCGGATTGTTTTGAAAGTTTATATATGTATACCAGCGGCCATATATTTTTCGTGCCTCAAAAAGAAAGTATATAGGTACCTATAAATATTTTTGTACCTATATATCTACTACCTTTTGTCCGCGGCTTCGCTCGCTTCGTTTTCCAATTTTGAATCAAAAAGTAGGCAAAGTATTGTATTTTTTCATTTAAAAAAAGTGTTGCTAATTTCTAACTTAAGTTTTTTAGGTACCCATGTATAAAATGAAAATCCAGTTGTTTAGACCTGTATGCGTAGCAGACAGACACACTGCATATACGTATACTATTTGTATAGACCATAGACACAAATAAAATGAATGGAAATAGATTCAAAAATGGTCGAGTAACCCAATACTGTAACGTTCTTACACATGGACAATGCAATTGTGATTTTATATTAATTGTGCTATTTGTAACAAAAATCATTCTTTATTGAATAGCAATTTCTTCTATAGCTCTGCGGGGGTTTTGATATAAAGATGTTGTGGTTTTAGAGATCCGTAAAAAGTATCAAAATGAAGTACTTTTACGTCTCAACATTGGCTATTTGACTAGGTTATTTTTTATCCAAAAAAGAAAGCACGAAGTTAGAAAAAGCGAAAACAACATTACTCTATAAATACAAGGGTAATGTTTTATTCGTTTTTTACAATATTTACAATATACTTAGCACATGGAAGACAACCACTTTCAAAATTAATAATCAGTGAAATAAGAACAAAACATTTTGCTTTCCATAAATGTCTGCTGAGCTATATAAACACCCATTTTGTATGGGAGGTCAAAAATGTTTTGTCATATTTTGATATCGACTTCTTTGGATAGGTACCGACTCAGTTACATCATCAACTCACAAGTACAGTGTAAAAATATTACCCTGTATAATAAAACACGATAAATTAATGTCACTTTAATCACTCAGTTTTGATTCAGCGAATATATATATATGTATGGAATTTATGATAAGTAGTAAGTACAGTCAACAGCACATCCAGTTACCCTGCATGAACCTTTATGGCGCGGAAATAGCGGCGTGATTGCAATGAATTTGGGTAGGTTTATGTGCTGTTAACTGTACATAAATAAAAATTAATATAAGAAATATACATACGTATAGAGTGGTGTGGCGTATACTCCACCGACAAGGGATCTAGATCTTATATATGAAGAAGAACATGTGTACATTTCCTTATAAATAACATACGGAACCCTTATTATACCTTACGAAACTATATTTTTTTTGCATATCCTCGTGTGAATGCGGTTTCTGGGACATTTGCGCTTTTTGGGCCTCAATTGAGACGTATAAAATGCGCTCACAATTCATTTGAATCAAGTACCTAATCTTTGACAGTTAATCAATTGTGGGACACAAATTACTTTATTACGTTGACTTCAAAATTCAGTTAGGATATCGATAAGACTATGGATAGAATCGACGGCTCACAATGAGGTAATACGGAGACGATGTTGGATTTGAGGAACTCGCAGTCTTCTTGTCCGTGCCATAGCAGACGACTCCAGGAGTGCCATCTATGCTGGTACGGCCACGTTGTACCGGAAAGTTACGTAGAGAACAAATGCATGGATATGCCGTTTCCATGGCAGAAGGGGCAAACCCAAGAAGTGATATGTGTGCTAACATGGAATGCCGGCGAACGTGCGAGACGAAAATGTATATAAACGGACTGCTGTCTGGTCGGAAGCAACCAGATAATCGGTCAGATGAGAGAAAGATAATGAAGCAATACTGACTGATGACTGACAATACTATCGATAGTATTTCGCCTTGATACTCACTACGCTATGAGATGGATGCCTGATGGATTCTATGCAGGATTGACCCCCGATGAGGGAACCCCTCAAAGGCACATAAATTTTACACGTGGCTTTAGTTCCAATAGAAATGCATAATTGTGATAAGCGAGACCTGATGCTGGACCAGGATCAATTTCTAACAGGGGAATTAATTAACGTTTTACTAAAACCTTGGGATAAAAATGATTTTTTTTTTTTTGCAAAAAACTTATCAAAGAGCGTAAACAGTATCTCATTTTTTAAATCAAAGGGTGAAAACCATAACCGACAAAGGTTTATTTATATTTATTTTTCAAAGCTAGTTATTACGTAGTTTAATAACTATTATAATAACTAACAGTTGTGATGAAAGACTCTGCGGGTGGTGTGTAAAGAGGGTACTTTTGGCAACGGTCGTTGAACTGCAGCGGCTGGATGAGACAGTGATTTCAGAATAATAATTTCTATATATTTATCTTCAATCGTTCTTATACGTTGGACGAAATACAATCAGACAAAAGTCTGTCAGAAAGTAACTGGGCCAAAATATATTAGTGACTTTTATTTTATTTTTGATATTAGAACTAGCGGCCCGTCCCGGCTTCACACGTGTAAAAACATAGTAAATTATATACCTAAACCTTCCTATGGAATCACACTATCTATTGGTGAAAACCGCATGAAAATCCTTGTTGCAGTTTTTGAGTTTATCGCGAACAGACAGACGCGGCAATGGACTTATATGTAAGGATGGCAGAAAAAACACATACATATTTAGAATTAGGGAAACTCTCCTTAGTTGTTATCTGTTTTTTTTTTCAACTACTTATAAATCTATATCAATTCCGGATAGGAGTCTTTTGATTACTTTTAAAAGAAGATACTAACGCCTAGTTTTATGGTTAAATACTTGATATCGAACGTCCTATCAATACCATGTATGATTCTGGAAATAAAATATTTTCGACTTTGATTATATTTATCTTTTAATCACATCTAGTATAACAACATCACCGACACAATCAAGGTGGTAAGCCCGACTTAAGTTCTATATTGGCGTATTTGTTGCCTCTGTCGCCAATTCCACACTTCCGGTGACATTTTTGTCGCGAAACGACAAAAAAAATCACGGCATTATAGAATGTAATTTAAACCACATTTGTCATTTGTCGGTTTCATTGTAAACTTTTCGAGTGAAATCGATACTGGCCTATATATTTTTTTTGTAGATTTAAATGTGAAATAAGTAACTGTTAGAGGATATCTTTTGTTGAGAAGTTTATTGATGTTAAACGATGTTATGAAAGGAAATAAATGGTAATATCATACTAATATTATAAACGCGAAAGTTTGTGTGTATATATTATAGTCCTGCGTCGCATCTAGTAAACTATATGATGCCAGAAATTGACTTACTTATTGAGAAAAGACTGCGGTGAAGTTTGTTGCGCCGCTTCTTCTTCACCTGCACTTTGGAAGTCGGCGGTAGACATAGTTTAAGTAAATATTTTGACGTCATTATGTGATGTATATACTAAATTGAATTAATAATCTGAAGAGTGACATGGCCGCGGGTGGAGTCGCGGGCAATATCTCCAATTATATAATTTATATATACTGTTGCAATTCCCAAAATTAATTATTATCTAAGCTTGTATTTTATATGAATTACATTTTATCTTAAAACATGTGTACTTATTTTAACCCATTATACTCAAATTTTTAATTGAAATGTTATAATGTTGGTATATATGTTCTGAATAATTGATTTGATTTGATATATTCGGAGCCTTGAGGCCGCGAAGCCCGGTGTAAAACATAAACATTACAATTTTGAAGATTTTACTGCGATTTTACGACGAATCACCTCGTACAGCATGTAATTATCAAATCTTGCATGTTAATTTTCATCTACACGTTGTTTGACTACAAAGTTGAAAGATATATATATATATATATATATATATATAATGTGGAAAATAGTCTTGTTTACTTTTACTTTTCACTTAATTATTTCTTAAAATCTATCAATAAAAAATAATACTAAACAACTTCTCTATCAATAAAAAATAATACTAAACAGCTAACACAAATTCTCTGAAACGCTAAAAACCAAGTCCCACGGTAGCAAAACCTATAATCCTTTACCGACCACCCATATTGCTTTCACTAATCCACTGAATACTTCAAAAATGTTCTGTAAGTTTTAGTGAATAGAGTTTAAATTGCTGTAAAGTAAAAAGGGATCAGTAGTTGACAAATATTTGCAGTAATTAACACGGTTTTACACAATGTAAGTATCAGTCGAGCACATTTCCGTTGTGTCTATTACTATTCTATTACTGGCCATGATCGTTCTTGGGCCGTGATTCTTATATTTCGTATTCATAGTTATTTCGAATGAGAAATATGCTACTCTCATTCGAAATAACTACAACAAAATGTCTATTTAAAATGCCTGATTAAATTTATCTCTTTCTTAACGAGCATATTAATATTTTTTACTAATAATAAATTTTAGCTCAGCAAACGGCTGAGGGCGGCAACAGGTGACCCTCGTTCGGGTCTTTCGCTTGCGCAGCTTTCTCGAACAGCAAATTTCAGCGCGGGAATGCTACCTGTGTGATGGGCACCTCACCGTCAGCAGTCAAAATTTTAACATTATTTTTTTACTCGAACCTTTGGTTTCTGTAAGTCACAGCCGCGAATGACACTGGTAATAGACATTGAAAACAGAGCGAGGATGATAAAGAGATCATTATGTATAGAAGAAACACTACAAGAAGACATTATTATACTATCGACCATTTTTAGAATTTCAATGATTTTCATTCTCTATGTTCAATTAATTCCTATGTCTAAAAAAAAGAAACTTGAGAAAGTTATGATTCGATAACGAATTCATTTATGAAACGAATTCACTTATACATTCGAACACAAAATTCCATTTATGTGCGAAATCGAAGCCCTATCTCTATAATGATGTTAGTGATTTTTACCGCCAAAGGGACACAAATAAGTACTTTATGATTATACGGAAGCTACTTCCTTGTGAGCAAAAAAGTGCTGCTTTCTGCGACCGCCAACCCTTTGAATCCAAGGTTGGATATAAATATTGTTTAGATCTTTTGTGACGGAGTAAATCATAATACGAGTTAGTTTTTAGGTCGGGCACTGGCACAGATTACATAATACATCCCCAGTAGCACTGGTCTACTCAAGAATGTAAAACATAGGTAGGTACTAATATTGTAAATGCGAAAGTGTGTATGTTTGTTTCTATTTTCAAACATGTGATACTTCGCGATTTTTTTAAATCGTTTTTTTAATCAAAACAGTAAAAATAGGATTGTTTTTTGTAAGAGTAAAAAACCGTTTTTTTTTGTGTGTTTTTTTTATTTTTGACATTACAGAAATATTATACCGTATTTATACGGGAATGTGTGGAGGAGTTTAACTAAGTACACCATGACCACCTTTACTGGTAGAACATCACTATAAAGTATGTGTTTAATTCCACATATTTTTATTTAAATCTGAAACACAACAAACTGTATATGATCGGATTGTTAAAAGCCAATTCGCTTAATTGGAGTGCGAACAATTAGTATAGAATCGTTAGTAATTTTTATTTCCGCTCAGAAGCACATACAAGCAGTGTGTGGGAGATATGGTGCCACGAATAATACTGTTCTTGCTGTTTTTGCTGCATTTCGTGTTCGGAGATGGTAATATAACTAAATTATAGAAGATTGAGTTGCACCAGTCAACTATTACGGTAACTTTAACCTGCGCGTAGTTGTCTTTAGTTTACATAAAATAGCGTACTTTGCATTTTTCTGCGCAGGTTGAAGTTAACATCAAAGTTGATCAGTGCAGCCTAAGGGTGAGTTGCACCGTCAAATTTGACGTTGATTTTAACCGGTGCTCCGCTGACGTTTAGACAAAATGGCGTACTTTGTTATTTTAGGGATATTTTTTATCTAATTTCATACTTTTTAAAATGTAATATTGTAAAAAAATGCTTTAATATAAATTCATTTCAGAACACGCGCGTCACGGGATCCCGCTACCAGGAAGTCTGAGCTCGGTAGGAGGTGGCTTGGAGGAGTCTCCCCCCATCTACCGACCAGGGTCTCAGGCGTAAGGGGAAAATTTGCTCTCTTATGTTTATCTACTAAATCGCATATGGAGATACTTTAAAAAATGTCTTATTCATCTTTATTTATGCACTATTTGTTTAAACGCGGCTTCGCCCGCTTAAGTGCCCTCAGGATGAGATTGGGATACTTGAAATAAAATATCTATAGCGCATTTAAAATACACACAACGCCATCTAGTGTTTTTACTAGAAAATGTATTTTATTACCATTTAGCGTCATATACCTAATAAAATAATACAGGTATTTCGAAAATCCCACGAGAACAATAGTTTTTTACGGGATGAAAGGTACCCTATATCCTTCTCCATACTCTTAATTATACCTTGTATGCGAAATTTCAAGAATATTTGTTGAGTAGATAACGCGTGTAGAGGTAACAAACATACATTCGCATTTGTAATATTAGTTGGAATAGTTAGGATTGTCCACCTACATATTCAGCGGCTTTCTTACGCCTCGATATCCGTACTTCGGCCTCCATTCCACAACTTTCTGTTTCCATTATCCTTTATACTACTCACGTGACCGGCCCTTCTCCTCTTTCTATGGGTAAAATTCACATTGATATATTTTACACAGATACGTAGTAACCCACTTCGTGAAGCCGAAACCTCCCCACCAGTATTGGGAGGACGAGACATCTCTAACCTTAGTTCCGGAGAACAAAAACTGCCTTCTTTGTGAAACTCAAGATTCAGGTGCTTGCAGAGCCATGCCCTCATGTGTTTATTGCGAACCCACTGTGACGGCTCTCTGTGAGAGGAGCACGCCTTGCTTGAGGTGTACTGGTAAGGATTTGTTATAGCTTTTGCCCGCGGCTTCGTCCGTGTTAATTTTCCGGGATGAAAGGTATGTCCTATGTCTATGTGCTTTGTCCGTCTCCATACTTCAAACTACATGTAAGAATGCAAAATTATAAAAATATTGCTTGAGTAGATAGAGCGTGAAGAGGTAATAAACAAACATACTTTTGCATTTATATTTTATAATATTAATTAGGATTTCAGGCCATCAGATGTTCAATTTGCTGAGCAAAGGTCTTCCTACATTCTTTCCCTTCGGTCTATCCCTGTGTGTATTCACTGCCATACATTTCATTTCCATTCACACTATCTCGACGCGATTCCTCCACCTCTTTGATTATCCTCAGTTCTTAAAAAATAACCAAATATTGCTCAAAAATTAATCATTAATCTCAGGTTAAAGACAAGATATCCTAATATGGGATAAGTCCGTCGTTGTACATACATCTTTCTTGTCATACAATAATGTTATTACAAACAAAAGATGCCAAAAATACGAAAACCTTTTATCAGGACCAATAGTATACTAGTAGTGTAGGAATTTTTTCTAGCAATAAAAAAATTGTTCCACAGTAATCAAAAATCCGTTCTTCAAATGCGTTCCCGGTGAGAAATATATGGACGAGTGTGACTCCTGCCGCTGCACTGACGGCCACAGCGGCTGGTGCACCAACCAGTTTTGTGAATTCAGGTCCTTGCACATCTACGCTGCCAGGCTGTCCGACGGGGAGTTCTACTGATGTATCGACGAGTTCGACTAATATTGTGCTAATAATATTTAATAAAACATGTATTTTTACATACGAATCTTTTTATTTTGTTGGCGAGTGCCAGAAAATGGTGCTGTGAACTCTGATCCAAACATATCTACGCTGCCAGGCTTTCCAATAGGGACTTATACTGATGTATCGAGGAGTTCTAGTAATTTTGTTCTAATAATCTTGAATTAAAAGTCTATTTTTCGTACGAATCTCTTTATTTTGCTGACGGGTGCCAAAAACAGTTCTATTTTTCAATTTTTGTCCTTGATCAACGCTAACAGGCTCTTGTATCGAAGAATTCCACTGATCTTGTGTTAAATTTTAAATTTAAATTAAATTAAACATTATAATTTTATTACGAATGTCTTATTTAAAAATAAGACATTCGGGCTATTCCAGTTCCGTAAATTTCGATCCTTATAATTATATCTACGCTGCCAGGCTGTGTGATGGGGACTTCTAGAGGAGTTTTTACTGGTGTATGGAGAAGTTCTATGAATTCCGGTCGTAGCACTTTCTTATATTTGAGAGTACTACATATAACATTTCTCTCAAAGCTACAAACTACTAGTAGTTTGTAGCCCGAGTGGTCTAACTTGACAGCCACCATTTTTTTTTCTTTTTTGTTGATAGCTAGCCGCCCCAAAACCTCGTAATCAAACAAATAGATAACAAAACACAATCACTTGCTCATTACTCGCTATCTGTCAGGTGTATATTCCCTAATATCATGATAGATGAACATTATTGTAAGTAATATTGAATTTATTATGTGTAATTTATCATTATCAGCTTTATTGCCCGATAAAAGTTATTGTATCGTGGATTTGTGTTGTGAAGATTGCTGGAGGTTTAGATTCGGGAATAATTACTGAGTGTGTTTCCCGCCCTAGAATAGAACCACTACATTTTCTCCCGTGGATGTTATGCTAGGCGACTAAGAGATAAAATGCCAGCTGACAGTCAATAACAGCATTCTTAAAGAGGGTTAAAATCAGGCAACCGAATTTATAACATTTAAAGAATTTTTACTCGGACCCTGAGCCCCACAGCCAGGAAAATGAAACCAGAACATGAACACCTGCCTGATGACTTCTTTTTAAGAATAATGGATATAGAGTGATTGTATTTGAGAGAAATGTCAAGACGGAAACCGCACACTACAATGTATCCCTTTTGGAACAATTGTTTCAGTTTCTAAAATCAAAAATCTCAACTTTATTATATTTTTCATGATCGCGGCAAATGGAAATCCAGTCTCTGTCTACCCCATGGGGGATAGACGTGATAATAATATGTATGTATGTTATTAGATATCAAGACAAATGAAGAAAAAATATGTATAATTTTTGTATTTATTTATTTATACCACTCGCAGGTGTAGGCGTCCACTGTGATAAAACTCAAATATCAATTGATAACTTTACCACCAACTGCCCGCTCTCATGGTGTAGTGTGGACACGTGTTGTTGATATAATTTGTTAAGTTAATACTAAGTGTTGAGTTATAGTTTTAATAAAATACGCTTTCTTATCAAGTGTCCTTACTAAATGCTGACCCGATTTTTATGAAATTTGGCACGCATATAGGTACTTAGTTAAAGATCGCCATTCAAACATAGGCTACTTTTTTTTCAAAAATCAACCCCAAATGACTATAATGGGGGGGGGGGGTGAAAGTTTGTTTGAAAATCATGTCTTTCGCAGATAAATTCACGCGGGCGAAGCCGCGGCCGAAAGCCTCTATCTAGCGTAGTATTTTTGTTAAAACAATTTTTTATAAGCTCATAATAAAAGAAATTGATTGTAATGCGAAGGTGACGCTAGCACGTAAGGGGTCCCATAACTAATCGAATCAAAATAGATTTCAATAGATCGCACAAAATTAATTTAATAAAACCCATTTGCACTCATATTATATGGATATTTAAATTTTCCCACGAGATTGACTGCTATTAGCGATAACCCGGTTAATTCGATTGGTTAACTAAACCAAACAATACGCGCGCCAGAGTGTGCACGCAAATTGGTAGAATATTACGTGTTAACTCCGAACCAGTGAATGTGGTGAGAATGAGATTCTTGTTTTCAAAATATCGCGAAAGTCATTAATGGTTCATTCAAGTAATTTACATTTCATTGTGTTTGATTAAGCAATTATATAATTAATTATATTAAAATCCCCTTGCATACGTCCTCTTAAGTAATTATAAGTTGGGGTTAAATACAGATATATTACACAGCTTTTAGATACTTATTAATGTTTTATCTTTTGCCCACGGCCTCGCCTACGTATTTTACCCAGGTGGTAGTCATAGCTTTTCCAACGTCATTACATTTTTTCAAATTTTAACAAAATACAATAGGCAGCAGCGGTCGAAATGTTGTGAGGACCACCGACCTAACCTCTAACGCTTAACTATATTATGTAAGCAACATTTAAAGAGATTTAATTGAAAAAAAAACTTACATTTTTTTTCTAACTTTTGCATTTTAAACATTAGTGAGGAAGTTTGGAATAAGAATCATCTGGCATAACGATATAATTATCATTGGTTTAATTTGATTCATAATTCCAGTAAATTCACCTTATTTTATTTGTGTAATATATAATATAATATATTAATATTTTGTATGTATATTAGTTTTATTAATAAACAATAGTACAAAAATATTTTAGTATTTAGTTCGGTATAGGTACACCGAACCAGAATAAAGCTCATCATCCCTTCTCTCTCATCTGAGTGTTTATCGGTTACTTCCTCAGCCGTTAATCATTGAAGCCCAAGTTCCGCCCTCCTACTATTCCTTCTCAATACTCCACTTACTATCTAAATTAAAAAATCATTTCTGTAATCAAAGCTAAAAGACCGAAAACTCAAAAAAGTTATTTCTCAGTTCAAATATTAGATCCTAAATAAAAGCCCAAGCAACCGTTATTATATTGACGGATGTTATAAGACGGTCGTCAATAGGTGACATAAACTAATCCCGGCTGGAACCAGAACTAATACCCCGGGGCGGGCAATTGACCCAATAATAATGCTCCCGACTGTACTTTTAGGGAATGCCGGTCACTAATTGAGGAAAACGTCTGGCTTTACCGCGTTCTGGAAGAGATTGCACGTGAGCGATCAGGCAGAATTATACAAGAAGACACATTTTTGAACAAGATAATCTAGTTCTCTTGTTCAAATTAGTTCTGGCAGAAATAACTCTCTCTCAGTATTTATTCAGAAATTTGACATTAGCAGGCACTATTTCACATCAAATTTTAAATTGTAGGTATTTCTCAAAAAGCTACAAGCTACTAGCATCCACGCGTGTTCCTAGTTTCGTTCGAAGCTGCCCGGTCTGCGTAAAAAATAAACCTTGAAATGTGAGCTTACGTCTATAATTTTACAATCGCCTGGATGACAAACACGGGAGGATATGAAACGGTCCTATTTTAGGGCGTAACCACGTGCTATTGCCACATGATATAAACTGGCAGAAGGGGCAATCCTATAAGTGCTGGTTTGATGTTGTCAATGAGGACAGACGTAGAAGGGACTGTCGTTCTTTCCTGAAATCAAAACAATCTTTTAAAATCAAAGAATTTAAATAAAGAACTGAATTTTTTTAAAAATCAACATTTGTTATGGTATCTCTTTCCATCTGTTATTTTGCTATTAGCAGGGAAAAATGAAGCTAGCGTTTTCTTCACCCAGTGAACGTCGCCGCTACCAAACCGGTGTAAAGAAGGGTACAAATCGCTGTATAAACTTAATATCGGCTAAATTGCTGGGCGCCAGAGGGGGAAGACGAGACGGGGGCGGGGGAGGACAAACATCAAGCTTTTATTGCGATGATCGCTTATTGATTCCGGCCATAACTTGGGGATAATTTCATCTGGCGACATTTATTAGGTTATGTGGCCGCCGGGAGCGATACGGCTTTCATTAAGTAGGAAGGCGTGGTTAGAACTTTAAATTGAATAAGATATTTTAAGAAAAATAATTTCATGGACTCTATGCGTTACAGTGAAGATGATGCGACGTTATGTAGAAAAATCAACGTAGTTGGCAGCAGATCGCCGAGGAAAGGGAATTATGAAAGACAAGATGAAAACAAAGAAAGATTTATCTTTAAATTTTTCTTCATTTTCTTCTTATCATTTATCGTCATCAGAAGGTGACTATCTAGACACACGAAAACTAAAAAAAGCTATAAATAAAAGCATAAGTAGTCTATGGCATAAAATGTGAAGGCTTATCTGTGGCTAAACTTGTTTAGAAAAAAATTACCACTCTACAGTGGGTTGGACCACACGTTTATACTGGAGCAGTTTGGTGACTAAAGACCCTCGAAATTTTTTCGGATCCTGGGCTCCGACGCTTATAGCCTGAGGTGCAACCGGGGAAATGCTCAGATAAGATATTTATATTTTCCTCAACAATGAAATAGCATCTTATATTTCAAGAAGTATGAAATACCAGGATATCAGAAGTTGGAGAAAGATTAATCGCATTTTGAAAACTTATTAATACATACAATGTTAGCCATCAAATACGATCCTATATATTTCCTTCTAAATAGAATAAATTGCAGTAAATACTACAATTTCTATTTCCCTCGACAATAATATCGCAACTTGGATTTCAAGAAGTAAACATGAAGTACCAGGGTGTCAGAAGCAGGAGAGAGATCAACCGCGTTTTGAAAACGTAATTACTGCGGAGACAATGCTTGCCCGCTGTGTTTGCGCGGGCTGGCTGGATAAACGAAATAAAACGAATAATGAGACGAGAGGGGCGCGCTTGGTGTAAAGCTGGGGACACATTCCGAGAAGACTCATAATAATTATATGCTAATTAAAATCGATAAATTTCAACCAAATCGTCACTTTCATTTCGTAATTTTCGCAGACCCAATAAGCATAAGGTTAATCTAAATTATTGATTTGACGGGGCACTAACTACTTTACTTATTACTTAAGAAAGTAAATTTATTCTTAAATTCACTTCATACACAAGAGAATTTTGATATGTTTTATCTAAACCCTATTGTGTATTGAAGAATCATGGTTTTCTATAATATACATATTAACAGAAATTGTCCATATCAATTTCAAAGTCACATAAATTATTCTGAATTATCTCGTCTAAAATTTAAGGCGACGAATAGACGAATAATATAGTTGTCAATACGACATTATTTTTAACCGACTTCCAAAAAGGATAGGTTCGGGAGTATATATTTTTTATGTATCATATTTTATTATGTTCAACGATTTCACCGATGATGAAGCCATCGAAGTGGCGAGGTTCTGGCAAGAATATATTTAGGTAGCACCCAATAGAACGTTGATTTGCCATCGACACGCAATGAAGAAGAACGATTTCAACGTTAATTGTGGACAGATTGTCAATTTATTTTATTTTTATGATAAAAATCAGTCTGATCCCCAAATATGTCCTCAGCTTTATGTCAAACCAGCAGCGACACAAATGAAATTTCTTTTCAATTGAAGTTAATCGTTGTTGGTTCTCATCTACATTTGCAGCGTATGTATCTTTACCTCGATGAATTTAATTAAGTTTGCAATACATATTTGTTGTTTTTTTGTTGTTAATTGTTTTTTTTGTAGGTATTTCGTGTTGAATAATACCAAACATTGTATGTAAACATTTTTAGCGGGCGACAAATCACGCCCGTGCGAACGTTGGGTTAAGGCACAGATATAAGAATTTTAATATTATATCTGTGGATTAAGGGCTAAATAAATAATAATGAAATACCGCACAGATTAAAACGCACGAGCTGCGATTGACAGACAAAGCTTGGTGCACAATGCTTCGTTACTGCTGCCTGCAGCTGACAGACATTGTCTTAGCTATAGCCAACATACCTCGTAATTCTAGCTTTAATAAAGTTTTATAGATAGACAAGCTTTTGCTCGCGGCTTCGCCCGCGTAAATTTCCTTAAAATATAATTATGTGACAACCCAATTTCCCTCAAAAGACCTTTTCTGAAAGAGCTCTATACAAAGATGTTCAAACTCCCTAATCCAATCTCCTCACTAAAATGAAAAGAAAAGTATTAAGTAATATAAAAGTTCTTAACCGTCGGGCGTTAGTGGATGTGCTTACCATGGCTTACCTCCAAAGTAATCTCTTTAAACTGTTACTTATTGCTACCCGGAGGGGGGTGGGAGTGGGGAGAGGAGTGACCCCCCGATCGTGGGGGTAAAATCCGAACGGGTAATGAAACTAGGTGTTTTTTTAAATTTTGGTTGAGATATAATTACCACGCTGGCTCAGTGACCCCAGAGTGGATCTTGGCCTCCGAAACGAGAGTACGCCATAATCTTCTATTCTGCACGGAGGTCTGCCAATTGACCGCTCCCAGCTCGTGCAGATCAGCCTTCACAGCGTCGCTCCAGCGATATCTGGGAAGGACTGGTTGGGTGAGAGACGGTCTAACATAAAATCTGATATAGGTTTCAACGCGATACGTTGCTTAGAACCCAATATATTGACAAAAATAACACGAAATAAACGTAGGCGAAGCCGCGGGCAAAAGCAAAAAAAAATTGTACAATGTTAAAATAATAAAATTAGTACAATGTTAAAAGAATACAATTAATATAATGTTAAAAGAGCCATTTGTTTACAACTTGTGTATTCATGTAACAAATACATTACACTTTTATCCGACTGATTTTATATCACTTTAAATGTTAAGTAGGCTATCATCGGCGCCCTGTAATTTATTTAGATTTTTAAAGAGCTGCCGAATACCATTCAGTAATGAATATAGGCACATAAAAATCATACGAATTCAGTAATAAATAGGCACTTAAAAATCAATGAGTTTAGCACAATGATATCTCAATACGCTTCCTAAATAAAACTTTTGTGACAATTTTCAATAATTTTATTAAAAATACAACTTTTATTTATTTATTCAAATTTTGACATTTTTAATAATGATGTAAATTCGTCCTCTTCATTTTTAATAAATGTATAGGATCTACATTTGTTAATTGACGTCCTTGGAGATAAGGCCGCGGTGAAGTTTGTTGCGCCGCTTCTTCACCTGCGCTCTTGAAGTCGGCAGTAGTTATAGTTTAAGTAATTTTTTTGTTCGTCAATAAGTTATGTATATCATCCTAAATTGAATAAAGAATTTTGAATTAAAATAAATAAATAAATATTAGGACAAATCACACAGATTGAGCTAGCCCCAAAGTAAGTTCGAGACTTGTGTTATGGGATACTAACTCAACGATACTATATTTTATAACAAATACATATATAGATAAACATCCAAGATTCGGGCCAGAAAAAGATAATTTTCCATCATGGCCCGACCCGAGATCGAACTCAGGACTTCTCGGTTCAGAGGCAAGCACTTTACCACTGCGCCACCGAGATCGTCGAATTTGAAGTAGTGAAATATTGTTGAACTAACTTAAATACCTACCGAGTTTGAGAACAAGGCTCTTGTCGATGGAGTTGTTTCCATTTCTCTCTATCATCAGCCTTTGTTTTGAACTCCCTGTTCGACACCACGTTTGCTCTCTCCTTTATATGCCCTTCTTGGAAGTAAAATTGGAAACGGGACACTCAAAGTTCAGTTATCACTCAACAATTAATAATGTGTTTTAAATACATTTTTGTTTATAGGTATAACATATTCATGGTCTAAATACGTTTATGACAGCTTAAAACCGAGAGCCGAATTTTTGCCAAATTAATCTTTCTTCAAACACTCGAGTTCTTTGTTGAACCATCGGCGGAGCAAATTTAATCGCTCACTGTGATCCCATATACATGTAGGGGTGCCACACGTTCGGTCAAAGTCGGGACAAAAAAAATTCGTGAAATTGTTATTGTCAATTACTATTTTATTATTGCATTTAAAGACACTCTGAAATTATTGAACTGTGATCCTATATACCTGTAGGAGCATCATACGTTCTGTCGAAACGGAACAAAAAAAAATTACTTACCTGTGAAAAACTGGTAAGTTATAATGATTATTATTATCTTACTAACGGATACCCGCGGTAAATCTTTACCTATATATACTCTCAACCCTTCCAACTCATTCAAAACATCACAACTATCTTCACACAAAAAATCATATTTATTTCTCAGTTTAAACGTAATCGAAAGAGAAACAAACACACTTCCACATTTTATACAATGAATTTCTCATGGTAAAAAGTAATATTTTACACCTCACACTTTACAATCAGGGTAAAAGACCGTATAGATGGCGGATCACCAAAGGGAAAAACAATGCATTTCAAAAAATTCGAATCGATTTGATTCCACCGCGGATCAAGGGGCGGCAAGTGACTGGAAGGCCCTTGACACATGTACACTGTAGGGCCCGTGTTCATTGAGGACGTTTGATGTACTCAGCAATGGAGGTGTTAAGATATGATTATCAGATTCTTCATTTATCATCATCATATCGATAGTGTGTTATTGCTAACACTAGTGTCAGAATTTATTCAAATCGTACTCGCATGCTCCCTTGTGAACTAAACTGTCAACCAGTGTGCAGGTTTCCTCATGATGTTTTCCTTCACCGGATGCAAGTGGTGGTCTATGAAAACTACTACATAAGAACTACTCAAATTCGTGGTTGAAAAGCCTCAAAACCCGGGGTCCGTTTAAAAATTAACCTTTATATTTCAATAATTTTACGACAGGCCTTCTGTCTGACATCAATCCCTTTTGCGAATCACATGTGAAGGCTTTTTGCAAGCTTTTATTGAACTAGCAACGTATGTATGAAATGTATGTTATATTTGTACGAGGGGAATATTGTAACTCAATTTTGAAGAAAAAAATATTCAATTGATTGAGCTAAAATTTTGACATTTTTGTAAAAAAGTATTTATCCCTCAGTCACCTCGTTTGACATCAAACGGGAGGATATAGCATGGCCCTATTTTGAGGCGGGAACCTCATGCTACATTCTCTATAATATATATTTATTTACCTAGTTTCTGTCGCGAAATCTTTGCATATATTAATGCAATAAAACAGATTTTAATTACTTTACTTGGAATTTTACTTTGTTCGAAACCAGTTGAAAAATGGGATTATTTTATTGTATTTTTTTTTATTTAAGGTTGAATGTGTAAAAGTAAAGACGGCAAATATGATTCATGTGTTTATTACGATCGCTACACTTAAAATTTATTGCAAACTCTCTAATTCTACTGCTATTCAATAAATAACTTGACTACATACAGTTATTCTAAGTACAGGTTCACCAACAAAATTGTACAATTTTAGAAGATATTTTTGCTGGCCAGTTTTACATATATTTATCGTCATAGTTTAGATAATTTTTAAAAAATGACAATGGTGCTCAAAATGTTCTATTGCAATAATTACTATAATTATTGTGTTATTCCAATTTGAAATGTACAATTTTATTTATTTTTACAATATTCTCAAAATACAAATAGGTGCTAAATGGTATCGAATAATTTTCAACGTACTATTTACAAAGTATATTTACAATATGAATGAAAATACAGTTCGATGGTTTCAATAAAATGGTTACTAATATGGTTGGCTCTCATATTTATGCTTATCATAATGAACTGCACATTAATTGTATCGAATAAATACAAAGTTTCATTACAACAGCAATATTGAATTCATTGATCTAAATTATTCACACATTAATTCCTAAACATATATTTACATTATTATATTTACATGGGAAATATTATTTTAACATGAGATCTTATGGAATGCTAAGTTGAAAATGTAATTTCGGTTTATCTACACACATTAAGGCACACGTCTTATACTTATTTACGCACACCAATTAATACAAATGAAGAGAAAGGTATATATTGTCATAGCAATTTCTTTTTTCAGTGAAAGTAAAATAAATACCTTAAACATTTTGCTTATTGTTCGTACAAAATAATAGACATTAATATTTTCTATTTAATTAAGTAATTTATTGTGTGTATGTGATAATATTTTTTTATTATGACCATTATTGACCATGACACTTTTGAATCCTTTTGAAATCATTACCCATTCTTTTATCAATGCATTACGTGTGGACCTTATTATTATGCTGAAGAGCGACTCTGTCCTGTAACAACGCATCGTGGGCTCGAAGACGTAACGCTTCAGCGCTAGCCAGACGAGCGAGGGACGAGGACGGGGAAGGTGGGGAAGGGGGTGAGGCAGGCGCGGGGGGCTCCGGCTCTGGGGGGCGCAGCGCGGGCGGCGGTAACGCGAGGACGTACCTGCAGATAGGAAAAATAGTTTGAGAACCGCAGATATTCTTCGTAAAGTGATACATTCATAAACTTACATTTAGAAATACGATTGTGTATTAATATTTTTTAAATAAAATAACAGAGTAAATATCTCAGTTCACAATAAACATACAAATGGAACTAGAGATTTTTAATAATATCAGTACTTTCAATATCGAACTTCTGATTGTGACGATGAAAACTTACTAACACACAAGGTACCTATTAATTATATTAAGTACTATTTTGATCGTTAATGAGTTAACGAACCATAGTCAAATGTAAAGATTGAGACATCAATAAACTAAATTCTTACCTATGAAGCAGAGCTCTGAAGGCCGCGGCAGGTTCAGCATCGTGCCACAGCGGCGTAGGCACCCCTAGGGCTCCAAGCCCGGCCCCGAGGCCTAGGGCCCACCACTCGCCGCCAGGGGGGCCACCTCCGCCCCACTCGCCGACCACTGTTGAACAAAAATACCATGGTCAAAAATCGAAATTAATTGACATAGGTAGCCCCGATGAGTGACATGTGGCAATTTTATATTCTAACCACAACTACTCCATATCTGTATAATATTAAATGATCTTACTTGTTTGTATATATATTAATATTATGTAATAGGTATTACATATATTCATGTAATACTTTTTACCAACAACTTTTTAGCACCAATGACAATTCCAAAGAGAGTTTATGTCGGGCAGGCGGTCATAAAATCGTAACCGATAATTCGAAATTTAAAGGATTTTTAATCAAAATCGAAATGCTCATACAAATATCCACTAGTTTGTATGCTATCACTCTGTCCTAGTAAGCAGGTAGTCATCAAGTGTGATTTGAATCTGAGACGAGTGTCAGCAATAATCATTATATAGTATAAAACAAACTCGCTTCTCACTGTCTGTTTGTCCCTATGTGTGCTTAGATTTTGATGCGGTTTTTTCAACAGATAGTGTGGTTTTTGAGGAAGGTGTAAATGTATAATTTATTACGGTTTTACCCGAGCGAACCCAGATCAGGCCGCTAGTACTCGATAAGAAGAACAAACATACTTTAAAAAAACGTTCTTCTTCTTCTTTTTCATAGTTGTATTCCTCATGGCTGAGGGTCGTGATCATTACGTGGATTGAAACACACACAACAACTCTCTTGGCATTAGTAATGGAGTGATTAGCCATTGCCTTCTCTATTTCACACACAACTAATAATCAACCAGTGTGCAGGTTTTCTCACGATGTTTCCCTTCACCGGAAGCAAGTGATGGTCTATGAAAACTACTATACATTAGTCAGATTGGTATACAAACTCATGTGGCACTAGTAGGATTCGAACCTGGGACCTTTCGATCCACAGGCGGGCGTCTTAACCATTACACCACCACCGCTTCAAAAAAAAAACGTTAATATAGTTTAAAATCATATTAACCACGTTTGTCCCAAACTAACCGTGCACACAACACGAAAGTAAACACGCAGGTGATCGGGTGATCGACATTTACCGCTGTTTACTTTGACCGGTGATAGTGCACAATGGCCATTGTTGACTCTCACCTGGTGTTTTATCGATTAACGATTTGTGCTAATCGAGTGAGTTACCGTTAAATCCATTTAAATAAATAAAAAATATGTACCTAGATAAGTAAATTAAAAATAGAATTTAATTTTTTTTTTTTTTTAAATCTGCATTTCTATTTATTAGATTTTCACTAACTTTAGCATATTATTCAATGATTGAACAAATTATTTGCGTAAAATATGGTACAAATTATATTTAAATGTTTTTATATTACTTTAACATATTTATCGAACATTCTTACATCTATATTATTATAAAGCGGTAAGCGTTTGTGAGTTTGAGGCAGGTAATCTCCGAAACTACCGAAACGATTTCAAAAATTATTTCACCATTTAAAAGGTACATTGACCAAGATTGCTTTAAGCTATATTTTATCTCAAAATTCCCACGGGAGCGAAGCCCCAGGCAACATCTTGTATCAAATAAAGTAGTCCTCTCCAGTCGCGTCTCTCTGTCTGTATGAATTCGATAAACTCAAAAACTCTCAGACGGATTTTTGTGCGGTTTTCACCAATAGATGTGTGATTAATTATTTAATAGTATTTTATTAGCGGCTTTGCTAGTTAACCCGTCTCGACCTCGCTCGGATAACATCAAAAATAAATTCGACAGCAAAAACATGTACTTGTATAAAATTTAAAGTTTGTTAACAATAATAAAGTGTTAAATAAAAAGTCATCAAGCAAAATATTAATGAAAAAGTACAGCAAAATCTTTGTTTGACACTGAATAACAAACCAATAACATGTTAAAATTTGATAAGCATCTAATTATGAAAAATGTGACACACGGAATCGATGCTAATGGTAAATCGATTAAAAATTAAAACAAGGGGCGATTATAGCTTTCGGAAACGAGGTGTGTAACAACAAACGAAAAATAAATCATGCCTATTATCACAGTGGCTCTCAAACTTTAACTAAAGGCATTAAATAAATAACACTCGGCATCAATTCCAAAGAAACATTGCATTGGTAAAAAAATGTATTAGAATAAAATATTCACGAAACAATCTGATATCACTTCTCTATCTCGAACCAATAATAGCAATTATAAATCGAATCATTTTATTTCTTACACATATTTATAATCAATACATATAACATTAAGAATTTTTCAATGAACCCGCTAAACTCCAGGACGTAAAAAATATATATGTGTGTGGTAATTAGTTAAATTAACTAGGAAGCCAAATTTATTTACTTAGTCTATAATAACAAAAGATTTATAATTAAAATATTTTATATACTTGGTATTTACATTGTTTTACAAATTGTTGTAGTAAAATTTGAATTTGACTAATTTTATTCTTACAAAAAATGTTAAGATGTAATTAAAATTACCAAATATTATACAGATTGAGAACCACTGTGACGAAATGTCAAACCGACATAATGACAGTTGGCTACATCGAGCTATTAAATGAGCATTAGTGACTGATACTTTTTTATTTATAAATACTGAATTGTAATAATAATTGTCTCAGATTTTAAACCTTCATTTTAGATTGTAATCAATTGAAGGAAATTACCTCAAAGTAGGGTATATTTGTACCTAATATTTTTTTTACTAAACTATTTCGTAGAAGAGTTATTTTGAGGTCTTAATATATAGGAAATATTATTACGACTTTGACCCAAAATGTTGCATTTATAAAAATATCTAAGTATACTCTTTCACTGTTACAAACCAAAACTCAAAAATATTTCTTGTCATAATTACAAAACATTAATTTAAAAAAAAATACCTTTACGTATAACTATAAAATACTACACGCAAAATATAGTTCACAGCATAATTATAATTACTATTAATAAAGACAGCAAAGAATTAGCTAATAACAAAAATATTGATCTATAGAATTATTCGATTTTCACATAGGTACTTATAGAAATTGTACGCGTGGTCTCACCACGGTAACGAATATGCCACGTTCCTACCGTGTCCCTGACACGGCCCTCACGTGTGGGGACAACCCTAGGTGTGAATATAGGGTGCGTACACACTACAAATTACATCGCGATCGTTTGTCAGTTAGCCGTAATTGTCACTGATATGTGGAATACTTAAATCGTTAGTAGGGTTGGTAAATCTCGAAATAATTATACTTCCATACTAATATGCGAAATGTATATCTGTCTCTCTGTTCTACTTTCACGGGCAAACCACTCGACCGATTTTGATGAAATTTGGTATGCATGTAGATAAAGGCCACCGTTCAAACACAGGCTACTTTTTATTTAAATTAACCCACAAATAATATCCAAACATAGATTATAAACATCTCGATTTAATCTCAATTAATTTTCTTTCATATAAATAAAACTAGATCAAAACCAGTTCCGCCGTTTAGTTGCTAATTTGCTGCTAATTTGTGATGGCAATACTAATCATCGGTCGTCTATCAGGTCGTGGCAGAATATCAGTGATTTGCACATTCACGTTGAATAGAGTAAGAACTGATCCATGACATTTTTGACCAGGTGCAAGGCACACAGGATGTTTTAGTGCTAAACTTAATTCCAGTGTCGTTGTGCTGTACTTTTCGTAAATAACTTGTGTGTTTTAGTTACTTACAATAAATTATTCTTCTATTCTATTCTATTCTATTCATACAGATTCACTTTTGTCGTCGGAGGTTTAAAAAGTGCGCAATTGTTAACCCTGTCATATCTGTAATGTTTACGATACGATACGAATCAGTAATTATAGTCTAATTCATCAGTAATCACTGTTATTTTATCAATCCTTCTTCAGTACGCTAAATAACGTTTGATAATTGTCACTAAGATATGTTGATTTTAAAACTATATATCAAAGTAGATAGTACATAACTGGTAATCTACTAATCTATTTACATATAATAAAACTGTAAGTAGGCTATGTGTGAACACAGGAGATATTAAAGAAAAATAATTAGGTATGTGGGTCTTTATGGGACTAACAGACGCGATAACATTTTTTTTTTAATTTTGGTCTGTCTGTCTTTCTGTATGTTTATTCCCGTATCACGCTAAAACTACTAGATGGAATTCGATGCAGTTTTCACAATTATATAACGGATAATCTAACTCAAAACCTGGTATAGGTTTCATAACCATACGTTGCTTAGAACCCGAGATAATAGACAATAATACGAACACGAAAAACGCGGGCGAAGCCGCGGGCAAAACCTAGCAACTAAAATTTATAAAGATGTTTAATTTATTTTCAGTAGTGATCGTTCCAAATTCAAAATCATGTTTTTTTTTAAATTAAATTTTATGAGTACTGTTGAAAATAGAAGCGTTTCTGATTTCATATTGTAATGACCCCATGAGAACTTGACGAGGTAAGGATTATAAAGAACTAGCTGCGCCCGGGGCTTCGCTCCCGTCGGAATTTTGAGACAAAGAATTCCCTGTGTGTTATTCCAGGATATATTCTACTCGAATTTCATAACAATCCATACAATAGATTTTGCTTGAATGTGTAATAAACATACATCAGAAACTTTCACATTTACAATATTAGTAGGATTACTCACCGTGGTCATGATGCATAAACGGAGCGTGGTCCCGCCCTAACGCCTTCTCCCGCTTGCGCCACTTGGCTCTGCGGTTTTGAAACCAAACCTGGAACAAACATCAACTTGTTACTCTCTCTCTTTCTCCCGTATTCCCTGTTACATTAGAGGCTGTGACGCCCGGGGAAAAAATTACTATAAATAAAAAAAATCTTCTTGGGAATGCTATTGTTATCTATCAACTGTTAAGGCTATGTAAATAAATATATAGGGACAAATATATAGAGACAAATGACACAGATTGAGTTAGCCCCAAAGTAAGTTCGAAACTTGTGTTCTGGGATACTAACTTAACGATACTATATTCTATAGCATATATACATATATAGATAAACATCCAAGACCTAGGTCAATTTGAAAAAGATCATTTTCCATGTTGACCTGACCGGGAATCGAAACCGGGACCTCCAGTGTAGCAGTCCGGCATGATGACCGCAAGGCGGTCGTCAAATGTCTCGTACGACATCCACAAAGCAAGAGGATACAAAGTGGTCCTATTTTAGGGCGGAAGCACACGCCCATTATATCGATTATATTACACGTAATATTCTTACAATTTAAAAGTCCAAAGACTTTAAAAGACCGCGCTGTTAAATTATGAAATTACACCAATTTTTCCATTCACAATGTCTTCTATTAGCGGCATACTCCGACTCAATTTGTTTCTATTCTCGCGTTTGTCGATCTAAATTGGACTGTATAGCGTTTCACGTAAGGTCGTGATTGCCACATTTGAGGGTAGCAATGGAAACCACGTATGGGTAATTGCATTTCATTACGTCTCCATTGTAGTCGACTGCCGGGGCTGAGGTGTGGAGGGGGGATGACAAATTGCCGACAATTACACAATAAAAAAATTAAAAGACTGCTAAAGTTGAAAGTCTGCGTGGATTTTTTCTCTGGCGCGGCGTGCCGAGCGAAATTGGTAGCATAATATCTCTGAATGCAATTTCTATAGCCAAGTATTATTTTATCCTAATCCTCACTAATAATAAAAAAGCGAAAGTAAGTTTGTTACCTCTTCACGCTCTATTTACACAACCAAACTTTTTGAAATTTTGCATACACAGTGTAGTTTGAGGTACATACATTTGTATAATTTGAAGTATGGAGAAGGACATAGGGTACCTTTCATCCCGGAAAAATAACTGTGTGAAACTAGCTAGTTTAAGATAATTCTCGTTCTTGACTTTGTTTTTGTCAACTTTCTTGACACTTAAATAATGTATATCGTCCTACTTTCCTATGATATGTTCTATATTCCTAAATGAGATTTTTGAAGAAACATTCTGAAGCATAAAGCGGTTAAGTTTGTTGCGCCACTTCTTCACCAGCGCTTTGGAAGACGGTGATATAGACTTAGCTTTTAAAGTCAATTTTTGAGTTAGTTGTTTGTAAGTTGAAAATAAAGATTTAATTTTTTTTTAACTTGAATTTTTTTAATTTTTCGAAGAATATGACTAAGGAGAACATGGCAGCAAATTTTAAAAATTAGAACGAGATGGAATTAGTCAGTGACGGGTGAAAGTGCGGGGAAGAGTTTTGCCCGGCAATGGGACTCAAAACTTGTATAATTAAAATAATATTGCCTGTAATACAAGGAATTATTATCTATTACATACCGTCGCTACAAACTCTGTAGAGGATCGCCGCTACGAACGACACGCATACTGCTACGACAATCGTAGCACTGATTGTCGTAGCAAAATGCGTGTTGCTGTACGAATATAATACGAAATGCTACGAATTACGCTTCGATAGTAGAAACGATTTCTTTATTTAAAAACGTAGGTATTTTAAAATTATTTATTCTTTTTTTTTGTACTTAATAAGTGTTTCTAAAAAAGAAACCTGGCAACAAAACAATTTCATACAAATTAATCAAAAAAATCTTCCCCAATTGATCTCAACAAGTACGACACCCAATTAAGTCAGAACTCAATTAAGGATCACTATCAACTACTGAGCCAATACTAAATAAAGAACATTGCAATCGAACCACCACTTCAAAATTTATTAGAACCTCAAGATCTAAATTTCCACTTCAAAATCCCCATTTGAAAATCCACCTTATCCCTTTGACTTCAAGTTTGAGTTTCCGTCAAACTTTGAACTCGGTTATAATGAATCATAGTTAAGTGAAAAAGGACTTTATTGTCTAAGGGTTAGAATGTGAATTTGAGTGGGTGCTGTACAAGGGTTGGTCGTTTGGCGGTGAGCGCTCTATGGAGTGGATTTAAAGTAATTTGCACTGAGTTGAGTGTGATTTAAGAATCGTGTGGTGCAACCCTAATGTTAGGGCTGTCAACACTGAGAAACTTGAGAAGAAGAAATTTCGGTATCTCAATCCTAACTTAAATTATGAGGTTTTGACAAAATAATCACTACATAGTATAAAACAATGTAGCCCGCCGCGTCCGTCTGTTTCCAAAATTTCTTCTTTCACCAAAAAACGGATTTTGATGCAGTTTTCACTGTAATTCAGACAATTTATTAACGGAAATATTTATACATACAAAACAGTCTATTAAACCATTCGAAGCCGGAATGAGTAAAGAATGTTAGTATAGTATAAAATTATCTTAGTGCTAGGTATTGTGACTTTATTTGCTTCCACACTAAACAGAAAGAAAACATTTTTTGACAGAAATCTCAACGCTTCTCATAACGATATTTTTTTGCTCAACGCATTAATACGGTTCCGTGGCGAAATGCTTGCATTCTGGACATCTTTCCTTGAAACGGGGCGTTCCACGAGATTTTTTTAAACATTACACATTTATGCATGACATCTTTCAATAATAAAAATATATACCTATATATATATTTTCAATTAATTGCCAGTGTTGGACAACCCTATCCTATACCAAGTTAACCTGCGCTTCACATGAATCTTAGCATACGAACTTAAGGTTCAAATTAGCGCATTCCGATCTCACAAAAGAAGTTCTCATGTGTATTGCACTTATTACTTATGTGAGATCAGCATTGATTTATACTTTACATATAATATTTTAGATTTGAAGTTTTATCTACTTTTTTGTACGGATATTTCGTACAATTTTATGTTTCTTTAAGTGGCAATTGATGGCTTATTGGATGGATAGCAGAGATGGCAAACCAAAGAAGTGCCGGCTTGATGTCGTCAAGGATGATATGCGTGCCAATGGACTGATAACTAGGGATGTCGACGACCGCATGAAGTGGAGACGAAAAGTAGGGAAGCAGACCCTGGGCTCCGACGCTCGTAAAAACGCTATATCAGATGAGAGAGAGAGAGTAACCAAAAACTTGCATTAAATTTAAACCCAGACTGCACCCTCTACAAGTGTCCGTCTACCACAGATTACAGCCCCCGTCCCCCACCCCAACTACCCCCCAACCCCCGCCGCGGTAATTATTACCAAATTGCAGTGCATAGGCCACTTGTAACTAAACCTCGGTTAATTTAAACCATTGTACTCGATTGGCCGTATCTTAACCCTTTTGTAACCTTTTTGATGTTAGATTATGAGAGAATTTTGTAATCTGTAAATCTAGATCTTTGTAATCTTGAAACCATTATTGCCTATATAAAAGTCAAAATTGTTACTAACTTATGTGACCTCATGATCATCGCGCCGATCTGCTACACTGGAGGTCCCGGGTTCGATCTCTGGTCAGGGCAACATGGAAATGTCCTAATATAGTTAGTTATAGAATATAGTATCGTTGAGTTAGTATCCCATAACACAAGTTTCGAACTTATTTTGGGGCTAGCTCAATGTGTGTGATTTTTCCGTATATATTTATTTATTTATTTTATTTATATATGGATCTGAATAAAAAAATATTTTATTTTATTAATATTATTTATAGTCATCACTTTTTATCAAAATTTTACATTACTTCTACCCTTTTTATAATAAAAGTCAGTGACATTTTCCGAGAAAACATTTAAATCTCTCTTTTATGTCTCAGAACCGAGTACTTAATCTCGAAATTTTAATTGCAGTCGAATTCTAAATATGAATGTGCACTAATGAATGCACTTGCACACAGCTTACGGCGGGGATTATACACTTCTTGGCAAAAATTACATCTTCCACGAAAATTATGAGGCTAAGTAGTTAGAATTAAGTCATACCATCTAATTCATAAAAAAGTTAAAGCATACTTCTATGCTAAACTATGTTTTGTCTCGTTCTGTCAATGTCAAATATTGCAAAGTGCGATTGTGACAAAACTTGTTCTGGCGTATGAGCAAAATAGGCCTTAAAATAGAACCGCTCTATATCATCCCCTGGATATCAAATGAGGCGACTAAGAGCCACGAACATTGGTTCTGATAGGCAACAATAGCATTCGCAAAGAGGGTTAAGTTCAGCCAGGCGGCTGGTTATAAAATCACAGCCAAATCTTTAAAATTTCATGGTTAATTATTATTCGTTTACCTTACGAACCGGTGCAAATGACAAACAAACAATTGTTTATATGTTGGGTCTCGATTCTGCGCACTCGACGAGTTACTCGTATGGCGTATCATTTAGGTTCACAATTATAAAAAATAGATATATAAAAATAAATACATAGTGCTATATATCAATACTAATATTATAGAAAGAAAAAAAATGAATTTAAAATTTAATGTAAGTAATAAACTCAAAAACTACTGGGGGGATTTCGATGAAATATAGCATAGAGATAGATGAAACCTTCAGGAGTAATATAGGCTACTTAAAATTATGGTTTTACCTGAGTGAAGCCGGGAGAGGCCGCTAGTCTATTTATATTGACGACCTCGGTGGCGCAGTGGTAAAGTGCTTGCCTCTGAATCGAGAGGTCCCGGGTTCGATCCCCATATATATCGGATATTAAGACATCGCTTTACAATATGCTCTGTAGTTATTTTTTTACATTTACCCTGGATTTCGTGGCTACACAGCCCCCGAACGCAACCATGCAGAGATAATAGACAAAGTCGCGAGTAAAAACCAGTCTCCTATATAACTATTTTATTGTAAGTGTAAATCTGAATCCTCTGGCGTTAAATTCCAGCGGAATGACGTCAGCACGAGACTGCTGTGATTAAAATGGTGGACAATTAGCCACAGCAGTGATGAGTGCTAATGTCGACGGAGTCCAGGGTTGTCGATATTATTTATTTTTTATTAATTACATTTTAAAATTATTTATTTCATTTGATGATAAATCTAATCATATTACATTGAGTAAAATTAATTATTATTTTTCTTTTTTTGTACATTTTAGGACACCATTTGCTATCGTTGTTTGATTTGATGGTTAAGAATGACATATGGCATTAAATCCACCTTTTGTACATAGATTTGAAATTTCGTGCAATAATGTTTTTAAATAAAAGAAAATAAAACATAATTTAAATAATTAATAAAAATTAATACAGAGCGGCTCATTTATATTCTACTCTCTCTCTCTTATCTGAGCGATTTCCCGGTTCCTTCCTCAGCCGTTAAGAGTTGGAGCCCAGGGTCCGACGCTACTACTCTGATAGACTTTATCTGATATAGAAGACTATAGAAATTAAACGCTAACAATATTAAAACTGATTATTGCCAGCCCTGCTTTGGGAGGTGACGGACGCTGCAAACATTAGGGCTGTTCTCACAAGAGCGTAATGACGCGCGAATCAGCGGACCATTGTGTATACCGCCTTATAATCGTTCATTACGGCCACTTACACTAGTTAGTGGCCATTTTGTTTTAGTGTTTAAATGCCCACTTAAAATTGTAAACTTGCTACATACTGATTTTATACCCTTGGTGTTGCAAGCGGCCATAAGATACGGTGACCACTTTCCATGATGTGGGCCGCATGCATGTTCCGTGGCTTTTTAATGTAAATTAGAAAACCACACTTTCGTAGGACCAGGAATTTTTGACAAAAAAAAATTTTTTTACACGTTAAGAGTGGATTGCACTAGTCAACTTTGACGTTAACTTTGACCTGCGCAGAAAACGTAAAGTACGCCAACTTTGACGTTAACTTTGACCTGCGCAGAAAAACGCAAAGTACGCCGCCCGTTTTGTATAAACGTCGGCGGCGCACATGTTAAATTCAACGTCAAAGTTGAGTGGCGCAACTTGCATTTATTGTTGTCAGAGAGATGTTGCCGCACCCTGACAAAAAAGCCAGGTCCGTGAAAGAATGAAAGAAAATTTCGGTTTGCAATAATCGTGACTTGAGTAAATACATAAAAATGGGTGTCAAAAGTCATAAACTTAATTCGAAATTAAAATTTGAATTTAGAATAAAAATTTGATGGTACCTACCTAATATAAGTCGAGGAAATAAATGAGCATTCGTTTTCACAAATATTGCTACCTATTATAATTTGGACATATTATGGAGGTCCGATATTAAAATTGCGGTTTCCGCAGATTTAATTACATACTTCACATTAAATAGTAATTAGAAATGTGGTTATTTATGTACCTAGTTCAGTCGTATTCCTCATGGCTGAGGGTCGTGGTTATTACGTGGAATGAAATACACACAACAACTTTCTTGGCATTATCAATGGAGTGGTTTGCCATTGCCTTCTCCATTTCACACACAAGTTAATAAGAATAAACCAATTTGCAGATTTCCTCACGATGTTTTCCTTCACCGAAAGCCAGTGGTGGGCAATGAAAACGAGTAGGATTCGAACCTGGGACCTTTCGATCCACAGGCTTAACCATTACACCACCACCGCAGTACCTAGTTTAATACGATACGATTTAAAACTGATCATTTTATACTAAAGAACATATTTTGCACTAAAGTTGTACTATTAAAAAATAATTGTACTGTTTTAGTTATGTGATTGAATAATATATGTTATTTCCACACAGTAGTAGTCACATTTGACTAAATCGAAAACGGTGAGCAACAAAATCAGTTTAGTCAACTGTGATCACAATATATTATCAACTTAAGATATATAAACCAACAGAAACAAAAGTTCATCTTATCTGATCGGTAGGACAAGAGAAGTCTGACCACATAGCGAGAGATATACAATCTATATTATTATTATAAAGAGGTACGCGTTTGTGAGTTTGTATGTTTGAGGCGGGTTATCTCCGAAACTACCGAACCGATTTCGATTCTTTCACTATTAGAATGGTACATTATACAAGATTGCTATTGGCTATATTTTATTAAAAAAATCTCACGAAAGCGAAGCCCTGGTTAACGTCTAGTCACTTAGATTTACTTAAAGTTTCTGCCGATACCCCGATACCCACAGCGCAGGTGGAGAAGAAGCGGCGCGCCAAACTTCACCGCAGCCTTTTCTCCAAGATCATTAACAAAAGTTCTTATAAATGTTGTGGTAAAGAAACACTAACCTGTACTCTGGCTTCGCTCAAATCCAACCTCATCGCCAGCTCCTCCCTCGTGAACACATCAGGATACTGTGTCTTGTCGAACGCTCGCTCCAGTTCGTGAAGCTGGTACGTAGTGAAGGTGGTCCGACTGCGCCGCACCTGCTTGAAAGAGACCTTATGCTGTATTATACATGATTCAAATTGCAATAGCAATGAATATGATGATGCTTGCCTCTGAACCGAGTGATCCCGGGTTTGATCCCTGGTTGGGCCATGATGGAAAATGATCTTTTTCTGATTGGCCCGGGTCTTGGATATTTTTCTGTATATGTATTTGTTATAAAATATAGTATAGTTGAGTTAGTATCCCGAAACACAAGTCTCTAAATTACTTTGAGGCTAACTCAATCTGTGTAATTTGTCCTAATATATTTATTATTATTATGTAAATTATTGCTGGTTGATTGGAAGGAATACCTAAAGGTATATATAGTATCTTTTTTATTTACGGCACAATTTTTTACTATATATTGAGCATAACAAATACAACAACTTCCAAAATAAATAATCGGTGAAATTAGGATGAATAAGGTTTTTTTTACAAAAAACCTTTTCGATTGTACGTCGCTCTGGAATCGATTTATTATCGTAACGTAGATTTATCCAATAAGAAATTAAATTGATAAATATAAGACTTCAAGCTACCTTGCGCGGGCGTCCCTCGAGCTCCAAGTGCTCGTGATCGTTATGATCATTGTGTAAGTCGCTGTGCTCGCTGTGCTCGGCGTGCTCGGCGTGCTCGGCCTCGTGCTCGGAGTCCGAATGACCGCCGCTCTCGCTTTTTAGTTCCACGCGATCTGGAACAGATATCTCGTTATATTTTTCGAGATGTTGTATTGTTTTGCTGATACTGCTAAGCAATTTAACAAGTATAACTTTTGTATGTAACTATTTTTATGGTGTTAAATAAATTATGATATATCTATCTAAATAATGATATAACTCTTATTATAATGAGGTAAGCGTTTGTGACTTTGTGAGTTTGTATGTTTGAGGCGGGTAATCTCCGAAACTACCGAACCGATTTCATAAATTCTTACACCATAGAAAGGTTCATTATTCAAGATTGCTGTAGGCTATAATTTAATTTCAAATTTCCCACGGGAGCGAAGCCCCGGGCGACATCTAGTTTTATATAAGCTCCTGAGCTTCCAGGCGTCATAGCTCATAATTTATTTTAGTCTCATAATTTATTTATTTAATCGTGATTAAAGATACGTCAAACTTCTTGAATGGAATGCTGTTGTCGCCTCTCCGCTGTCATGGTTTCTTATCTCATAGTTGCCACATACTTCTCCAAGGGAGGATATGGAGTAGTCTTATTCCAGGGCGGGAACCACACGCCAGATAGTATAATATTTTATAGTTTATATTATTATGATGGCTCAGACAAGTTTTAAAAAGAAAAGTTTCGAAGTTAAAAAGATATGATTACTTATAAAATATTTTATTGGTCTTTATCATAATTTAAATTCAATATATTTTTGAAAAAAGAAAACATTGCTAGTTTTTAAATTACTCTATCAAAGAAATAAAAAATTAACTATTATATTTTCATACAATAGACAAATGGACAGACAACCATTTAACTTAAGAGATTTTTTTTTTCATTATTTAATCCGCATAAACTAAAAATAATACAAAACAAACAATTAAATAATTAAACAACTATTTAACAAATCTCATTGTTACAAACTACTTTCCCACCGAGCTGGTCCGCTACATGACATCGATCTCATAATCCAGTAGTTGCTGACAGATCAACGAACAAACATACAGACAGCCCTACAACCGAATAATGATCCAAACGGACCACCCTTCAAAAACTTACTGCCTAATTAAATTCCGACACAAACGAAAATTAACCTTATCTCATTAGAATACGATCCAAATTTGAATGTAGACAGAATTAGGGTTGCCCCCTATATGAAAATAGCATCGATAAGTAGTCTTTTTGTTACGCATTTAACGTCACTCGATAAATACGCGCACTACTAATACCATTTTAATTTCTTTGTATCAATTGTTATGGGATTTCGAGAGATCAGTGTGCACAAAGAAACAGACAAAATGTTTATTATATTAGCTATTTCATTTTGAATGAACTCTCGACCTTTTGATTTTTGTTTTTTTTTTTTGTGATGTTTTGATTTGAAGTGGGCATAGTTTTTTCTTTCATTCGGAGTATATTTTATTGCATTTTAAAATAGAAAATCTGCGTTAAAATACAAAATTTTTATGGCTGAAAATTATAATTACATAGGTACATAAGATATAAATATTTCACATCAGTATAACTTATGTCAACTAACTGATAATTCTTAGTAAAAAAAAAAAACTAATGAATTGGCAGAGAGAAATAAATTTAATTAAATGTTTATTAATTCTGATTAACTTGGATTACCGGCCGGCAACACTGGCATCAAAGGGCAAAAGCATCAAAATATTAATATCGTGTTAAACAATTTGGAATGTTGTATTGTCCCAAAATGTAATTAAAATTAAGCAGTAGACTGTGTAACTCTGAAAGCAATTCACACGAACGGTGTCAAAGATAGCTTCTGAAATTGCCTCAATCGCAAAATGCCTCTTTAGCAAAATTATTCGATGATTTTATCTATTATTCGTTTTTTTATTTCTTGTATACGACGGATTTATGCGTTCTACTTAGTCGGAAAATGTATTTGTCAATCATATAATTATATTGTTCATTTTGCAGAATGTTTGTTACGCCGAGTGCTCTTTAGCACAACTTTTGCAAATGAGAAACATTTGACGAGAACTACGAAATAAAATTTTGAAAAATTTCGTTACTTTTTTTATAATTAAACAAATCGTAATCTTGATAGGTCCTTTCATTTATTTAAAAACACTTAATCACTAATAAGTAAGCGACATTTAACAACTAGAAAACATTTTGCGAACCTTTGGCGAGTGAACAGTGAAATTTTGTATAAATGTAAATTATTTCGTTGAAAGTTGACGGATTATGAAGTATGGACATAAAGTACCGCTAGTTTTTCTTTTTTAATGATCTCAGTGGATATGGAGAATGGAATTTCTCTCACATTTTCTCTATCTCTTAAATAAATCTCCACTTCGGATGACATTTAGAATTCAGATTACCCGCTGACCTGTTTTAATGGCGATGAAAAAAGCTAAATTGAATTGTATCAAATACAGCTAACATATAGAATTCGCAAAACCTGCAAAAGTTGACTAAGCTAACACTATTGTAATTACTTTATGATCATTGTAACACTTGGTTGGCGAATAAAAATATGTGGACTTTATAAATACAAAAAGATAAAACCTACCTATGTTAAAAGTTCATACCTATATGAACACTTTTAATAATCGATCTACAATCAATCCCTAGTGTGTTTCGTTTTCCAGTAGGTAATCCTGTCAAATTGGCACTTATACCTTGTTACTCCAACGTATACCGTCATTAAATCCTTACGACAATATAATAAAATCGAAAATCGTATGGCCGTGCGCTGTAAACTGTAGCCAATTCCGGAAAATATGAGTAAAGCGGATTTTTATCGTCTATTTGAACTAAACGGCATGCGATAACACACTTCTATTGAATCGGAAATAAAATGATACAATTAGGAGTAAAATATCACCAAGTAAACAAAAATTTAAATATGATACCAAAAACAACTTTTAATTTAGACTAAATTTATTGTATGTAAGTGAATAAAGTTGAATGAAATAGTGGATTGTAACGTTGTAGATCTGGTAAAGTAAATAAGCTAATTGAAATTACGTGTATTTGCTCCAGATAGCAGCAACACAGAGAGAAAACAAACAATTGACACTTGAGCCATAGACAATAAAAAAATCTAAACTAAATATATTGGTATTTCCAACACACAGATATACAAGTATATTAACAGTAAGCAAGATAGGCTGATCAACATTTGTTTAACTTAACAAACTTTTAAAGAATTTAGGCATATTGTCGTAACTCGAGTATAGTGAGGCGGGCGACCCCATCGACAAAAGCAAACTAAAAGACCTTTTATTCCGTCATTGCAAGCGGAAAAAACACTTTACGCCAGAATTCAAACATGAAGAGTAAGACATTGGGAATCGAGAAGAAACGTGGTGTGATAATCATGAAATTATGTGGAGATAAAGCATTATGAAACGGGATAGCGCTGAGTTAGTATCCCATAACACAAGTCTCGAACTTACTTTGGAACTAGCTATCACACAGGTTGTGTGATTTGAACTAATATATTTATTTATTATTCATTTATTTACTTCACAATGCAAAAGTGAAGACTGCAGCAAATTTTGTGGTTTTGCTACTGTTAAATATGTCTCCACGTAAATAGTTCATCTGCTTATTTGTTTGCTAGTGTGGAGCCAACCGATAAATTATTTTTGTATACCTATAAGTTTATATATAAATCATTCATTCATTCATATGCCATCGACACGCAAAGAAACAAGAAGCGTGATGCGCATATTGTGAAAATCAATAAAGAGCAAGCTCTTTAATGATTTTCACAATTTATTAATAATGAGTCCTCCACACTCCACATTGTCAAGCTTTCTAGTTACGCTACTCTTGGCTCTGTCCAACCCGTCAAAGAGGACAATGACACAGTATTTGTATTCAAGATACAGCTGTATGTAATACTTTAAAATATCAATAAAAGCTGAATTACATTGCGGTCACCGATCTTGAATATTCAAAATCGGTGGTTCTCAAGAGCACTCCTAAATCTGCGCTTGTTATAATATTATGTAATCCTTTAATAACTAGCAGAGTGTGATAATCTTCTTTTATACTGGGCTAATATTTATTATGTTCTTTGTAATAACATGTGTTGGAATATAATAACAAAATATTGGTTTTGTGGTGCGCCGCGGGGGGCGTGCTTAAACTTCGGTAAAAGTAATAATCTTGCGCACAAATTGTATTGTTAAGAGTGGTAATTTGGGGTTTGCGATTTTTTAGTGTGTAAAACAGGGCTCGTTAGTGTTACTTTTCATGGTAATTACATTACAAATTCGATGAACTTTCTAGGTAATAACAAATATTTAGTTTCTGTAGTGTCTGATCAGGATAAGTGACATTATTGCAATAGTAAACAATAGTTAAATTATCCTTAAAATATTCTAAGCACTTTTGTAAGTAGTAAGTACCTAGTAAATATACTCACTGTAACCCCTACCTATGCCAGCTATACACTAACGAGGAATTCAGACAGCCGACGCGAATGCATGAACATTGGGTAGTTTGCATGAGAGCTGTTATTTACCGCTATGAAGAACCAGTAATGTATGCCGAATCCGCAAAAGTTCGCCGAAATCATTATACATAGCACACGCCAATTTATAGAGAGCACAAATACTGACGACCTCGATGGCGCAGTGGTAAAGTGCTTATCTCTGAACCGAGAGGTCGCGGGTTCGATTCCCGGTCGGGTCATGATGAAAAATGATCTTTTTCTGATTGGCTTAAGTCTTGGATGTTTATCTATATATGTATTTGTTATAAAATATAGTGTAGTAGTAGTCTATAAAATATCACAATATTAGGTATTCCACTACTATTCGAGGTTTTGACGACCTCGGTGGCGCAGTGGTAAAGTTCTTGTCACTGAACCTAGAGGTACCGGGTTTGATCCCCGGTCGGGTCATGATGGAAAATGATATTTTTCTGATTGGCCCGGGTCTTGGATATTTAACTATATATATATTTGTTATAAAATATAGTATCGTTAAGTTAGTATTCCATAACACAAGTCTCGAAGTTACTTTGGGGTTGGCTAAATCTGTGTGACTTGTCCTAATATATTTATTTATTTACTGTGCTCTTAATGGAATTTGTTAATATCAGAAAGATATCAATAAGACGAAAGACTGCTTGTTTGGTTTATATAGAAACTCTTTCTGTATATTTTGGCCTGTTCCTGGTTGCATTCCGGGTTGTAGCCCCATGAATACTAGGGTCAATGCTGAAAGTTTTGAAAATTGGGCTGTCATTTTAATCCCAACCGTCAACGCTCCTTGGGAATAAGTTCTGTTGTTGCCTAATAGCTGCCAAAGCTGTGCGTTCCTTAGTCTCTCCTCATCCACTAATATCCACTCAAGGACACAGTGGCGTGTGCCACAGAAACATATTTTTAAAGCCAATAATTAAAATGGTTTTGTTTTACATGTCACACACATGCTTCTCAATTAATTTTAAAAAATAATTAATATTAAAGTCGGAATTAATCTCCCTTCAAAATATAAATAAATGTATAGTAGAAAAAGTTAAAAATATTATTAATAATAATAAAATAAAAAATTCCACGTAAAAATTTAGTTTTATGTAAATTTTCTCTCGCCATAATTATCAAAATACAAGTTCAAATTCTTATGAATTACTTGTCTCTATATTTTGTTCAAAAACCCATTGATGTCTTTTGTTTGAATCAACAACTGACTTTTTAAACATGATTAGCTTGATTAGGTAAGGTCACCGATTATATCACTATATAAGATGTAAACATGTCACTTCACAAAATAAAATAGATTATTCTACAGGGGCACAATAACAAGCAAGTGTTTAGTTTAGTGGCGCCTAGACATTTTATATAGTGAAATGAAACGGCACGAACGCATTGCGCTGAGTTGACAAAATTTAATTTAGTTATTTTAATTTATTTTACAAAATCATTTTTTTTTTATTTATTTAATTGATGAAGTATAATTTCTATTTTCTTACACGAATCACGTTCGGTTAATTCGGCTTCGGCTGTTCCATAAGGGTCGCCACATTCAATACACGCGTTACGTTACCAAGTTATTTATTTATAACCTTCTTATATTTATTTAACACTTATTTACAATGTATACCTACCCGAACCCTAAAAATATATAATAATATAGGCTGTGTCTAATTACGTAGGGAATAAATGTCTGGCTAAGCCGCTCCCGCCTGGCCCTGGCAGAAGGGGCACATCCAAGAAGTGCTGGCTTGATGTCGTCAAGGATGATATGCTTGACAATGGTCTGACAACTAGGGATGTCGACGTATGAAAGCAGACCTTGGACTCCTACACTTAATGGCTAGGGACACTACCTAGACACTAGACACACTAGGGAAACTCTCAGATATGTGAGTGGCTAAGCATTTAAATAAGATTTTAAAAAAAATAATTTGTTTATTTAGGTAATCATGAAGAATGTTCGCTCAATGTTATAATTAATTTTTGTTATGAAAAATTTGTTATTTTTAATAGGCTACCTATAATAACTTAACTATTACTCAGTTCCTGCGTGACCCAATCGGACTGCGATCCTATTATTGTTCAATTGTTTTTTGTCTCCAGAATCGAAAGGTGCAATTAATATACCTACTGATTACTGATTACAATCAAGAGTTAAATAGTCTTGCACTTGATTTTAAACTAAATACCTATATATATAAATAGCATAGTATTTTAAAGGTAATACAATAACATATTTCACAATTATGTATTGGGATATTTTTCCATAAATCTCTGTTAAGGGGAGGTCTTTAACCAACAGTGCCCAGGGTTATAAATATATAAATAATATAATAAATATATTGGGCTTATTTAATTACACTCTAAGGTTGACAAGAAATTGTTTTAGTGTTTATTAAAATAACACCAGCAATAGGTAAATTATGTTACTTTCATCTGAGCGTTTTCGCGGTTTTTTCTTCAGCCGTTGAGCGTCGGAGCCCTGGGTCCGCTAACACAATATGTAACATTATTACACAAAGGTAAATACATGCAGTTTTTGTAATTTAGGTATTTTTAAGCGTTACTAATTTCACTAATATCTTACCTGTTTGTCTGTCTGTATGTCCAAGAATATTATCGATGGTGTATGCAGCTCCTCGTCGACCGGTCTCAGACATCGCGACGACACTCACCGGGAAATGTCCGACACTTCACATATAGTTTCAACTTATTGTTGTAATAAAAAGTTTCTTTCAGCTGTCAACTATCCACTTAATATTCACTATGGACTCGACCAGTCTTGTAATCGGAATTAATTAGTTTATGTAATCACTTTATTTTAATTTATCATCAAAAATGAAAATACGTAATTAAAAAGCTAAATAGTGGTAGAATAAATTGGAATTAATAAATTTAATCAATGTTAATTACTTTCTAAATTTAATAATTTTGCGTGATTCGCGTCAATATTCGCAATAAATCAACCCGTTCAATGCTAGTAGTTGTCAAGATGAGGTCCAAAGTTACACTGTCAAGTTTGGCACAGACTTCGCTTCCGTACCGCCCGGCAACCGTCACAACCTTCATCATACCTTTCTCTTTCACAGCTACGTTATCCCATACCATTCTGTCTCTGTCTTTAGCTCCGCCCCTTTGCTCTGATTGGCCTGGAGTTAAGGGTAGGGTTGTGAATCAAGCCTGATGAGTTAGTGAGTAAAGTAGAATGAATCCGCCACTCGTATGAGGCGGATTCGTTCGACTTTTTCGCTCTTTTTTTTGTATCGACACATTTTTTTTGTTTTTTTTTTCAGTTTCTTTTTTGTTCGTGGAATTCAATCAATTGGTTACATTTTAGATGTGTATTATGTAGATTATGGAATTATATAGATTAATTAGTAATATAAAATGTTAGTATAACCTACTTGAAAATGAAAAAAGAGATTACATTTTGTTAAATAAAAAGACTGACGGGAACACTTTTGACTTTATCTCGCTGTTCCTAGTAAGAAATTCAGGCGGACGGAGGCGCGGACAAAGCTAGTAATTGATGGAAGGAAAAAATGTATGTATGTAAATATGACTCATTGGATCTAACAACTAGAGCGTTAAACAAAAGTCTTCCAGTAGCATTGTCAATTTTTTAACATCATTGTCACCGAAATCGAAAATATTTCTGCGAATTATGACAATTCAGGTAGACGGCGCCATATCGATGTCTCTTTCGCTCATTCGCCTGGATCAGATTCATTCATAAGTAATTATTTTCAATAAGTTTTAAAACAGATAATCTGCTGTTGAGTTGATACTTAACTCTTTGTTATTTTTTTAAGTATGGACTCATTTTTACCAAAATGGTGTCTTACGCTGCGGGTGGGCATCGAAAGGGTTAAAGTTAAAAAAACAAATGTATATTTCATTCATTGCAGGTACACTATGCCATTTTGTCTATAAAATATCACAATATTAGGTATTCCACTACTATTCGAGGTTTTGACGACCTCGGTGGCGCAGTGGTATAAAGTTCTTGCCACTGAACCGAGAGGTCCCGGGTTTGATCCCCGGTCATGATGGAAAATGATCTTTTTCTGATTGGCCCGGGTCTTGGATGTTTATCTATATATGTATTTGTTATAAAATATAGTATCGTTAAGTTAATATCCCATAACACAAGTCTCGAACTTACTTTGGGGCTAGCTCAATCTGTGTGATTTGTCCTAATATATATATACTTACCTACTTCAATTTAATTACTAAGTAAGTAGTAAGTAAGTATACAAATATTCAAATATTAGTGTTGATGACGTGAATTTTTAGAACATATTTTTTTATTGATTATTTGTGTAAAAAATTAAAATAAATTATTTTATTAATTTATCATTTGAAAAAGAAAACTGACATTGATTTACCAATACCCCAAAAATCTGATTTATTCAAAGTAATACCATTATTGTATTAATTAAATTACATAGGTACCTATTATCTTTAATTGACAGATTTTTTTACCCAAAATGGACAAATATTTTCCACAGTACGTTATAGGGTTTTAAGAGGTAGGTACAAATTTCTAGTACAACCTACTACTTAATATTATACGTATACATATGAATAAATGCGAAAGTTTGTGAGGATGTTTGTGTGTGTTACTCTTTCACGCACACTGGTAGAATATAGTCTGGAATAACACATACTTAGGGTACTTTTGATTCTGAAATCCCCATTGAGTCACATAAAATATTTTTTCGGTTATAAATTTTATTAATAGGTATATTTGAGTACCGATTACTTTGAGCAAGTACTACTTAATACTTACTCGAAATATATCCAAAGTAATCGGTTTAAAAGTATTTAATACCTACTTAGACAATGGCGCCTAATCTGGTCTAAGAATATTCAGAATCGATAATAACAAAATTTTGTTCCCACGTTAGCTCGCAATGATACTAAATAAGAAATATTTAAAAACTACCTGAAGATTTATTGTTGTTTGAGAAACTAAAGGTTCTGTGACTAGCTAATCCTGTTATGAGACAAACGACAATTGTTAAATAAATGGACCTAAGTCAGATTTACTTGAAAAGTTCCTTATGATTTAAGGATTATTTTTGCTACCTTCATTCTCTTTTAAACAAATGAGTACTTGATTTTTTCTTTGGAAGTACCTAGTATTACATAAATGGAGTTTTTTAAAAAGGTCGTGATAAGATATATTCGGTGGCTGCCACGCGCGTGTTAGATCCCTGGTGTTCCAGTACATAGGCTGCGGTGACCACTTACGATCAGGCGGGCCGCATGCCTGTTTGCTTGCTCAGTAGTATATAACTAATAAGTAGTAACTTGCAACTTATGAATAAGTGTAGGTATATTCTGAATTTAATGAGGTTTAGTTTGGCGACTACCTCTGGCTTAATAGACATCACGCCAGACTGTTGCAGTGGAGGTCCCGGGTTCGATTCCCAGTCAGGTCAATAAGAAAAATGATCTTTTTCAGATTGACTGGGTTTTGGGTGTTTTTGTTTATTTATTTATGTATGTATTATACATGTGGTATTTTGAGTCATTTTAGAATCAGCATTCCCAAAGAGGGTTTACGTCAACCCTGGCAGGCGGCCAGGAGAAAAAAAAAACAATCATATAATAAAATGCCTGGCCTGCAGGATGCGAGCCAGAGATTAGAAAAATAGAAAAATAAGTTTATTTGTTAGACAAATTAAAAAACTCCCGGCTTCAATATTCATTTCACTACAACTTTTGAACGGCTGAACCGATTTTCATGAAACATGGCGAAGAACACTCGGGATAAAATTATCTATGACACAAAAAAACTGAACGAAAATCGACACAGACAGATACACAGACAGACAGGTTAAACTTATAACACCACTCATTTTGCGTCGGGGGTTAAAAACGGTATTCTCAGATCATATGATAGCTTTTAGAGAAAACCTACTTATTTATGTACTTAGTGATTGATGCCCTATATAAAAGATTTGTCATACTTACGCGAGCTTACGTTTCTTTCATCGCGAAATAAGGCAATTGGTAGAAAGCCGGAAAATAAGAGCCATCCCATTAGCGAGTCCCCTCCCCCCACCGTCAGTGCGGTTGGTACTCTGTTGAAATTAAGTTACAGTGTCACGTCTTTGTCCCTCCCTGGGGTAGACAGAGCCAACATTTGCGAAACTCGGCTGTAGCTTCTGAACTTTCCATTTAATCAAATCTGATATTTGTTTTCTAATGTCGAAAATATATTGAGCTTTGTATGAAAGTGACGTCAGGATTTTTGGAGACAAAATGCATTTCTTATATACTTTAATTAACACGGGAGCGAATATAGAAGTTAGTAAGTAGGTATATAAAGTTATTTTAGTATAATATATGTATAGACTAACAAAATGATTTTTTATTATAAAATTACTAACGTTAAAAGAAATTAAGTACCTAAATGTTAAAAGTTATCAAATGTAAAGATAAATATGAAAAAAAGAAAAGATGTAGTAATCAAGGAACTTCACGAATAACAATTGTCGAAATAATGACATTGAAAAATAGACCTATTTGCGTCGTCATAAAGATTAAATTTCCACAATGTCTGCGTGTCCATTACTTAAAGTTCCTGAAATTGGGTACAAAATTTGTAGCCATCCCTTTCTTGCAAACTATTAGTGTCATAGGCAAGAAAAAATAGATAGAAATTTTACACCCAATTTTAGAAACGGCTTTTGCTCATTCGTAAGCATTCTAGTTGAGTATTATAAATTCTTTGGTAGCGACCTAACATGTCATTTTTCAAAATGGCCGGTTCAAAGCTCTGTAATCCCGCAAACAATTAAAGCTCGCTCTAATTCGTGCCTTCCTTCCGCTGATCTAATCGCTCTACTTGGACATTTAGCTTTGTCTACGGTTAGTACCTGAGGGGAGGGCGTAGATAGAGAAAACCATAAACGTGAAGAAATTTAATAGTTCTCTTTCTTGGATGAGACAAGTGGATGATATTTATTTATTTATTATCCAAACTTATTCTATTTTTACAGGTTTAAACCCAATGCAATAGAAAAAAGCAATATTAAATATAATTCAATTATTTGCACTTATTACCCTAACTGTAACCTTTGTAAATTCACACAGAGTTCACTGGAAGATGTCTATCCTGTCCGCGATCAAATTGAGAGTGCGTATGGCGCGCGCCAGCGGAGACTTTTGGTCCTCCCGTGAGGTACCACCAATAGGCACGGCTGTCTTCGATGCTCCACGTATCTATTAAGAACGCAGAACTGCACTATTTTCAGCATTTCCATATTATTAATTATTCCACGAAGTAATTTAAAAATATAAAACATGAAAATATAATTGATATGAAAATATAATTCGTGGAAATTCCTATATGATAAAATAAATATAATTCCTAAATATAATTAATATTAATAAATACTACTTAATATAATTAATATAATAAAATCCGAAATATAATTCCTATAAGGGGTAACCTATACCTAAGCTCAGTTTCTTATATTTAGGAACTTTGATGAAATATTACCCATAATTTTTATTAGTTATTAGTCACTTAATTATTAGTTATTAGTCAATTGACACCTGTATCAAATGATTGATTGATTGAAAAAAAAACATACTCTAAGCTAAAGTATGTTTTGTCTCTTTCTGTCAATGACAATTATAAATTGCGACAATGACAAAACATAGTAAGTATTTTAGCACATGATTTGCCCGTAAAGATTTACAATTTCAATGTAATATTATGTATCTATTGTGGTTACCCTACAAGGTATCGTTGTCACCCTACTTGTCTGTAATATAATACCATATTTTCCCTCAAGCCTGCTGTAAATAACAGAATATACCTAACAGTTGGAGATGGAGATGTGAGCAAGTCACTTGTTTGTAATTAAGTAGTATTAAGTTGAATCGCTTTCTATTGTGTGTTGTATAGGGTGGCTACACGGTTGCGGATAAATAGGATTTTCTACTAGATGTGCAGCTAAACTGTAGCTGAGCCTGTGCCTCATTGTTGAGTCGCACTCCGTCATTTTAACGTCCGCCGACAGATAATGCAAAACTACGTTAACGCACGTCAGTGTCATAACCAATAGAAATCATCGGAGCACGTCGGAGCTGCAACGTACTACGACGTCGCAACGGAGCGCGACTGAGCAATGGGGCGTGGCTTGAGAACATAAATATTCAAATTCGAAATTCTTTATTCGACTTAGGATTTTGACGTCAAAAATTTGCTTCAAACTAAGTCTACGTACCACCGACTTATAAAGCGCAGGTGAAGAAGAAGAAGCACAACAAATATCACTGCAGCCTTTTCTCCAAAGACGTCAATTAAAAATTGTGGATCTTATATTTTTCTTAGAGATTTGATGGTGGCATCGTGGCTTGGTCATTGGTTCCCTCTATTATGGTTGAGCTTCGCGTTGGCTGACCCATGCGTCAACTTGTCATTGGGTGCTGCCAGGAGGAACTCGATTGTTAATATTTACACTTAGGTAAAGTGCCTGCCTATATAGTGTTTTCTATTTACTTATTTATATATTTACAATCATAACATGTATTTGTATCTTTTTTGACTATGTACTTTGTTAGATAAGTATAGGCAGGCCCTCAACACACTTCTCAACAATAAAAAATAGCTCGACAATTAACATCACAAGACATTCTCTCCGCCGTCATCCTGGAACGTTCGTGAAATGACGCGGAACGAGTCCCGACTCAAAGCCTCGCTAGAATGGTAGAAACGTCAAATTTATTTCCGCCGATTAGCGTGGTGTCTTTGAGCGGGCGGAGCCCTAATGGGGGCTATTATTTTATTTTCCGGCGCTCGTACAAATTGCCTTAATTCGCGACAAAGTACTTCGCCGCTTTGTGCCTGTTATTTATTGGGAAGAAATTAAGCGGGTTAATGACTTTGCTATTTTATTTCGAAAGGAAAAACTATTTCGTCTTTTATAATATATTGATATTTAAGTTCTACGTCTATTGTTCATATGCTGTACTACTCATACAAATATTATTATTTAACCTCCGTACCTAGGCATCCTATACCTAAGTACCTAGGCATTTTTCTTTATTTTGCTAAAAAACCGACATCTGTGGATTTCACCAAATATTGAAAAAAAAAATTTTAAATATTTTTATGGCATATTAATTTAAAATTGAAATTTAATGTCTCCCTAATTAAGAAAATTAAGATTACTGTTAAATTCATAAGGTCGTGTACCTACATAACAAACGTCAGGCACCATACTCAACCATTCCCTAGAGGGCACGTTAAAAGCATCATACGACAAACAATGCCTTCAAAATTAACGCAGCATTATAATAAAAGGCGATCGAGTGCCAGAAATGGACTTTTACAAAAAGCCTATTTTAGCCCTATTCAAGCCCTTAAACCAAAAGCTAAGCTGATAATAATTATTCAGGGCAATAGGTATTTTCACCACTGCATGCTCATCAAGTTACCTATCCTGATGAAGCTCTATGGCGCGATAATAGCGCCGAGTTTGCAATGAATTTGGAATTTCAAATTCCATTGACTGTACTTATCTACTAAATGGACTAATAGTCTACGAATAAATAAACATAAGAAAGTAGGTAACTATCATACATGAAATAGTATCAGACAAAAATACTAGGTACAACAATTTTTAAAGTGAAAGAAAATATTTATAACTTCGACTTTTCATAGGTACTAAATCCGATTTACTGATTACCTAATTTGTATGAGAGACCAAAATTTGTCATTTTTATAGATTTTCTAGATTTCTTTTGAAACTTATATAATCTAAATCCATCAAATTTCATCATCCTAAATCTACTTACACTCATAAAATTGTAAAAATCCAACGGTAGTTACATCCAACCTAATTACTTTATTAAACACCTAAACCATCCTCAGAAATCAGATCAGAGAGAAATCAGAAATTGCACAATGTATTAGTGAAAACCGTACAAAAATCCGCCCGGTAGTTTTTGAGTTCATCGCGAACAGACAGACGCGGCAGAGGTAATATGTACTCGTAGCATATTCGTAGTGATAGTCATACGCATATGTTTATTACGTCGTATATCTTAATAACTATATAATTTTTTATCGGAAAGTGTGAACATTTTGAAATGGGCCACTTTCGGGCGGACCATTTGCCCAAGTGAAAATGGCACGGATCGCTAAGCGGATAACTTGAATGCTGAGTGGTTAATGGCTTGGTGAGACCAGAGTGGGGTCCGAATAGCGATTTTCTTCTTTGAACTCTTTTGAAACAAACTTTCGATATAAAACATTATCCAATACGCTGTTTAGAATGTATAAAGATTCGTTATTAAATCGTCTAATTAACATTAAAAACTGCATCAAAATCCGTTGCATGGTTTAAAATAAAGCTTAGAAAAAGAAAATTTTTTTCACTAGTGAGCTATTTTCAAGAATCAGAGCCCAAAATCTGCTACTGCCAGATAAAAATAGACAATACTTAAAAAGAACCTCAAAAATGTCGCATAATTATGTATAATACTAGCTGCACCCGCGGTGTTACTTGCATAATTATCTTAGTCATTTTTTATTATAATTCTTTTATATATCATTTTTTATTATGACTTCATAAAGCTTCATTGACTTCAAGAAAAAGGTATTATTTATGATTTTCAAAATCTCATACTATACCCCGATATCGCTACCTACACCTAATATAACCTCACCGTAAAACAGCTTAACGACACAAATCGAATGCTTGCATCGTGTCGCGACTTCTCGATTTTCGAGTGGCTTCCACAATACGATCGATTTTAAAATAGAACGTGCATTATCGCTCGAACACAATACCAAAGAGTGTAATACGATTTATGGGTTTTTAAGAGGCAAGACACAGAGAACAAGGTATGTACACTTGTACAGCCATTAAACTGCAAGTAATAGGGGGTTATAGATACTTTGTTTTAGGTATATTTAGGACCGCTGCGGTCGCGCTAACGTTAAAATCTTTCAAATTTTAACAAAGACAAGAATTTATTTTGCAGTCTGACTTTAAAATCATTAATATGTACTGTGGTAATGTTATTTTGTGAATGATTGATGTTGAAAATGATTCCTTCCTCAAGCAAATTGACGGATCGTAATGACAGCGCGGCCGCAACGATAAAAACGCTCCGAGAACCACCAATGTAACAAATAGTCGCGCTAGGAGACGAAAACAAGTGGAGTGTGGTCCCGCCCCAGAATGGGACCATTTCAAATCCTCACTTAGATGTCGTACGAGGCCAAGGGACACATGCCTTAACAGCTGATAGGCAACAGTAGCATCCCCAACGAGGGTTGACATCAGGCAGGCAGCCGAATCTTCATGGTTGATTTTTTTTACGCGAACCCAGGGCTTCGGGGCGTCACAGCTCCAAATGTAACCTGCGAAGATGAGAGAGCGACACGAAAACCAGAGTTCGCAAAACCTCTTATAAATTTTACTGGTTTCTTCATAATTAGACTAAAATCTTAGTACTTTCGGCATAAATATTTGATAATTTTCGAATTTGTTAAAAAAAAACAAAGCTTAATATAAAACACTTGCATATATTTCCATAGATATAACAAATGGCTAAACGGACGAACTAGATTTACCTACAAATACATTATAATATAACAATTATAGGCACATTCTACGCGTATGAAAGTTCTAGTACAAACATATTATCACTCTATGTTATGACGGCTACACACATCGCCGAACTCCGATACGCAACGTACATTGCGTAATTTGTATTAAAGATTTTATTTACCCCAAGGAAAAACTAGCAATGCACGAAACCGCCAAAGTTTGGCGAACTGTTTGCCGATAGTGAATAGTCGGCGTATAATAGAAAAGCTAGTTTACTTCTAGAGACAGCGCCACGAAAGTCCCGTGGCAACATGTGGCACGTCTCGACCACAGCGACGCGTGCAGAGACTTCTTGCAGATTTGGCGATTAATTTTTGATAAAGTAAGTAGTAGCACAGATTACATAATACCCCAGTAGTAATAGTTAAAAACCCCAATTCAAACATGCCTATGTTTGAATTGGGGTTTTTAACTACATGCATACCAAATTTCATCAAAATCTGTCCAGCAGTTTAGGCGGAACAGACAGGCAGATAGGCACAAACTTTCGCATTTATAATATTAGTACGGATTTATTAAACTGTCGTCCATTGACCGGTAGTTTAGGTTTAGTGGTTTTTTTTTACTTTTATAGACAGAGTCTATCTTGTGAAAAATCATCTGCTCATTATATCAGTATTTTTATAACTATTCACCAATATATTTCTAGATAAATATATATATTTACTAATAATTAGTTGTATCAATTTACATAATATTACATCCACATTTATCAGACACATGTTTCGGTGCTTAAAAAAACAAGTGTCATTTTAAAACAAATATATTTTATACTCTGTTGTAATTGTCAAATTTTGTTAATGTACTTAATTAGAATTTATTTATAATAATATTGATGAGATGCATTGAAATCTGTATATAACACTGCATTTTAATATAAAAGTAGTAAGCTAGTATTTCGTCATACAAATATAGACCTAAATGTGGATGCATAAAGCTCAAATTACAATTTCATAAGCAATAGTTTTCTAAATTGTTCCATAAAATATAATACAAGCAAATTCAAATCTTAAGTGCGATTTAGTTAAGTGCGATTTTTGAAAGTTACAGTCTGAAAAGTTATTACATTTATTTTTAAACGTTTCCAAACTCATGCTAAAATAATATTCTATTATTGAAACTCATTTAGTCAATACACATTTGGCATTGTGTAATGAATCGTATAATAATACAATTCTTAGATAATAACAAAAACTGTACCTATTTCCATATACTAAATTACATACGCTCCGTTTTTTTCTACAAGTCCAGTATGTGATATTGAATTTTATTGAAATTTAATAAAATATTAATAAAACATTTGGTAACCACGAATCATATTTTTGTAAAATCTATTTCAATTTGTATTGACGTAAAATCATAAAAAATTTGACGTAAAAGACCAGAGACAGGCATACATGGAAAGGGAGTTGGGAGGCTTTTACCCAGCAGTGGGACATGATATAGCTACTTTAAAAAAATCATAAAAAGATTGTTCACACATAAGACATGTAAGAAAAAAACGGAGTTTCCTTTACATTGCAACTTCAGAATAGACCACATTTCTCGTGTTTGTGTATAAACAAGCGTTATAATATTTTTTTACATCCTTTATTTAAAGTACACAACACATTATATATTGTCATAATTACAATAGTATATAACATTATACTTTTCATTATAGCACATTACGGCAAATTAATCTGACAAAAAACACAAATACTGACGTCATACGAAAAAAAACGTAAATGTCATTTTTCGAAATTGAGTAACATATTATTATTGTTACAGGTTAATGGTCCGATGATTTGGACATAAAAATAAAGGATATAAAAAGCCACGTGCGTGTGTAATACCTGTACATTATTAACATTTAAAACCTGATTACACTGATGAGAATATTGCGTATACCCGATCTGGGCAGTTCCAAAATATTATATAAATAACTTATTACAGAAACACATCAAGCATATTACCCTTTCTTGAATACTGCAAACTAGTATGAGCCTTGTGTATAAGGGACTAAGGGTCGTCATTGCTTGCATCCAATATTATAATTAATTAGGGTTCGCAATGTTTATAGTAACCATCAAGTATTTTTTCTAGACAGGGTTATGTATTCACATAAATATATATTCACATAAAAGTAAAAAAAAAATGTTAAGTCACCTTTTTTTTCGCATGACAACAGATTGTAGAATATTACACTGCACATGTTATACCACATAACATAAAATATATAATACAACTTCCATGTTACATAAAAATATCAGTCCAAAACTTCACACACACACACACACACACACACACACATAAGTACCATATCACAGTTAAAATTCTGTGAAATGCCGAAAAAAATGAAAGAAATGTGTGTAAATTTTGTTTTAGTTTAATTTAATAATAAAAATATTGCTTATGTTAATCAATCTCAACTACTATTAATAACCAACTATTTAGAAAAGTAGGCTCTAATAGAACTACATATAAAGTGAAAAAGTAATAAAGTAATGTATTTTTTTAAAGAGAAGATGGCACATTATCTTTGAAATTATTCTTTTTAGGCTAAGAATGCGTTCAGATTTAGACCTTATTTTTATAACCATAAAATGTGTTCTTCCTTGCAGCTGATAAAATTAATTTATATATCTAAAATATAAATTCTACCCCAATGTATTGAATATTACTGCAACTCGCATTTCATGTGCGTACCTTATAAAGAATAAAAATATAATATTGAAGAAACGAAAATAGACCTTACCACCTTAAACTAAGTAATAAGTGTCTCGCGTAGTGGTCAGACATCGTAGTAACACTATCTATATTTTCTGCAACTGCATTTTAAGTTTGGAATAAATGTGCGTTATTAGTAAATGTATATTAATAAATGTTATGCAAATATAGACCTAACCACCGTACACTCAAATATCACTCATTTACCAACATTACCAACACTATATTTCCTGAAACTCATATTTAAAGTTGGAATTGAACATGCATATTTTGATTTGAATAATAATATTTAAAAGTAACTATGTCGTCATTCGATTATAGACCTAACAGCCTTAGACTTAAGTGTCAATACTCGCGCAGTGATCAGAGAGTGTACGAAGGCCGTGTTTCCCGGCGACGCGCGCGCGGTCGGCGCGCACGGCGCGGTTGACGTGCGCGTTGTGGAGCTCCGACACCTGCGACGAGCTCGCCGCCGCCGGGTCGCCGGAGCCCCGCAGGCTGCCCAGCCTGTGTTATCACACAGATTGAGCTAGCTTGTTTTATGGGATACTAACTCAACGATACTATATTTTATAACAAATACTTATATAGATAAACATCGCCTGCGCCACCGAGGTCGTCGATATAAAAATTAAATGGGAAGTAATAATAAAAAATAAAAACAATAAAATTGCGGCACGTATTCCCTAGATTGGGATAGATGACGAAAAAAAAGAATAAAATACGTGTAGTGTTCTAGAATAGGTAGATGAAGAAGATTTTACATAGAACTAGCCGCGCCCCGGGGTTTCGCCCCCATGGGAATTTCGCGATAAAAAGTATAATCTGTATGTTGTTCCAAGTTATATTCTAACAGTGTACCAAATTTAATTACATTCGGTCCAGTAGATTTGGCGTAAAAGAGTGACATACATACACATACATCCCTACAAACTTTCGCATCGTAGAATTTTAGTAGGATTTTAAATCTTCGTATGATCTGCCTGCATTGTTACAGTCTAAATTATCGTAATAATCTCAAATAGGTATCTTTATTTTATATATTTTTACAATGCTCTGGCCTTGTCGTCAACCCTATTTCTTTTTTAGCATCAAATTTACCACATTCTATAATTAATCACATATAATAAAATCTATATAAAGTCTGGTACAAAAGCACAAAAACTTACCAAAATTCATTGCCTGGGTGCGCGTTACCGTCCCATGGATACGTCATGACTAACAGTTTCCCCTCGTGTTCCCCTTGCAACTTCGCGGACGGCTCTCTGTTTTCCAACTGGACGTTTATTCCACCTGGAACCGTTAATTTTTACTAGCTTCTGATATATTTTAATTTTGTTAACACACACAATAAAATCTCCTACTAATACAATTTACATTTTATTTTCTCGATTAGCAAATTTATATGAGAACTAGCTGCACCGCGGAGCTTCGCTCCCGTGTTCCCACGGGATTCATAAAAAGTACCCTATGTGTTATTCCAGGTTATATTTTACCCGTGTACCAAATTTCGTAACAATTTGACCAGTAGTACTTTTTGCGTGAAAGAATAACAAACATACATATATGCATACATCCTCACAAACTTTTACTATTACGCATTTATAATATTAGTAGGAGGACAAGTTCCATTTTCGTACGCTAGAAGTGCTGCTCATTTCCCATATGAAAATTGTTGACGGCGATACGGTTTACGTTCTCTTCTCGCAAAAATTCTAGCATGAATTTTTCCCATTACAAAAAATAACAGAATAAAACGCAAATATTTGTGATAGAGAAAAATAGTAAATTACGTAAATAATAAAACTGATCAATTAAAGTGACATTTAATTATTGTGTTTGGTTATTTATAAATATCTGTATGTATTTATTTTTTCACCCAGTCAAATAGCCGACTTTTTTTACTATTCCACTTTTTGGAATACAAATTTGGCGAGCTGTAGGCAAAGCAGCAATAGCAAAATATTCTTTATCTATATTTAAACAAAATCGTTTTTTAGACAAATATAAATTAAACGCAAAAAAAGTCGAAATGACTCACCTCTAGGATGATTCTTGCACTCGAAAAATATTCTCTTCTCATCCCCATCCCCGAATAAGCCCAGTATCCCAGCAGTGGGACGAATGTACGCGAAGTTAACATCAGACACATGATTCAATAAATCCTTCTTTAAGAACGAACGGATTCGCTCTAAGAAGGTTAAAACGTATACATCTGTTTGGTGTGGTGATATCTTCCATACGCCTAGACCTAGAATTTCAAAAATTATTCATTGATCAATATCGTGTTGCCACTCGATAGTCAACTATCGATGGCGTTTCGATTGACTATCGATAGTTCGAGGAAAAGTAACAGTATCGATAGCCGAGTTAGGTGCAATAATATTGATAAAGAGTATTACTATCGATAATATTGTTCTGCGATATTAGATATGCTGCCAATGACACTTGAAGATACGCGGTGTCGTCAATTGCCGAGTGTAGACACAGTATTGTTTTCGGGCGAATTATATTGGTCAAACGAAAGTCACGTCAGCGGGAAGGCTGCCAATCGGTGTCTTGTGTGGATTGTGGATTGCCCGCGAAATTGAAAATTGGATACACTTGTCAGATACGCCGAATTATCCAATGCTAGTTACGCGGATTTGCACTATCCCCGACGATATGCTATCGATACTATTGCTTTTCCTCGAACTATCGATAGTCAATCGTAACGCAAAAAAATACTATCGATAGTCTAATTATCATCACGGTTCGATACAATCGATACTTCGAAATCGATAGGCCTATCGATAGTATGGCCTTTATCGAATGAAACTACCGATTCTAAAACTAGCGATATTCGGCAACACTGGACTACATCATGATTTTAGACGATATAGTGTAGAATGTGTTGTGTGGTTTTATTCTTTTAGTATTAGCTATGACTCAAAAGAAACTGATAAAAATGATGTGGTGGCGCTAGTGTGCTGGTGTTTTTGGAAATCAAATATTTTTTTTTATCTTTTATCGTTGGTTCAGTCCTAACATGTACTCACCAGCTCCAATGACATTTAAGAAAGCGTCTCTCCCCGTCTCTTTCGCTCTATAGTCCGCTTCTAACAAGGTGGTCTCAGCAAGGATACTGATTCTCTTATAATACACCTCATTATCGAATATACATTCAGTGCCGGGACACTTCACGTATCGGTCGGTATAGCGTTTTTCTTCGGTTTTGTCTGATATATTCACGTATGATGTTAGCTCTTCGTATGTGTAGCTGTGCACCTGAAAAGAATAAAAATATTTATTATACATGCCAGTAAAGGTAAAACTTCTTAATAAATATTCAGAAATTAGAACTTCACAGGCACTTTTCCACGTCAAATATGTATTTCCCAAAAAGCTACAAACTACTGGGATTTCGAAACTGGGATTTCGGAACTCATTAACAGTGTTTACTTTAAACTACCAAGTAGGCAACATTGCTTTGGTGGCAAAGTAGATGAGATTTAGGTAACCATGCAGAACTTATTAACTTATGTGCAATGTGCACTCAATAGCATATCCTGCCCAAATTAATTTAAAACTACTCGCAGAACGAATAAATAAATAAAATATATTAGGACAAATCACACAGATTGAGCTAGGCCCCAAAGTAAGTTCGAGACTTGTGTTAAGGGATACTAACACAACGATACTATATTTTATAACAAATACATATATAGATAAATATCCAAGACCCGGGCCAATCAGGAAAAAGATCATGTTTTCACCATTACCCGACCGGGGATAAAACCCGGGACCTATAGGTTCAGAGGCAGGCACTTTTCCACCGCGCCACCGAGGTCGTCAATAAAACTACAACTACAAGGAATACAATTATAGACAAATACCTGATAAAACTCTGACCACATCTGCCTCCACAAATGTCTGGAAGAGTTATTATTCCTAACGTAAGTGGTCCTCAGCACGTTCAAACATGTGGTGGGAGTCACTTCTTCTCCGTAGCCATTTTCTAGATTGTTCTGTTGCTCCGTTATCAATATGTCTTCGCAGTCCATACGTAATTTGCGTTCGAATCGAGCACCTATTACGCCTGAGAATTTAAAAAATACATAAATTTATTTGGTTTTCGAGAAATCCTACTAATATTACAAATGCAAATGAATTCTAGAACAATTATTATATATAATTATACATTCGCTCACATTAATCATAATTGATATCGTTATTTCATCGTAGGAGACCGGTAGTTTAAAATCTCCTTAGCGATTCTGTCACCTTGGTAATTTATATTGCTAATTTTAAGATAAGACAGAAAATCGATTGCTAAAATTCCTTGACCTTTCTGACCTCCTGGTACTTTAGTATTATTCTTAGATATATTTTTATCAATAATGCAGACAAAAAATCTATAGAGGGCGCTACTATCTAATGTAATCTCACCAATAATAACAGCGTCTTCTTCTACTCCCTTCTCCATGACAACCCCAGAATTGTTTCTAGAACCATCGTTGATGCACTCAGTATGGCCGCTCACATACACCATAGCCGATAGCTTCATTTCATCGTAGGAGAGACAGTTTTCAAGGACTAATGGAGGTTTCTGTTGCAATGTGCCTACAGATTCCCACCCGTCGTATCTGAAAATCACAAATAAAATACATTAAATATTTCTACATACATCTCAACTCAAAAACTACCGGACGGATTTTTGTACGATTTTCACCAATACATAGTGCGATCCCTGAGGAAGATTATAGGTACTAATTTACCTGGTGCGCCCCGGCGCTTCGTTTCAGTGGGATTTCAGGTTATATTATACCAGTGTACCAAATTTCATAACAATTGAAAGAGTAACAAACATACATGCATACACACATCCTCACAAAGTTACAAACTTTCGCATTTATAATATTAGTAGGTTAGTATAGTTTTGAACCGAGTTATGTCGGGACGGGGGGCTAGTAAGTATTATAAAGAGGTGAACAATCAAAAAAATTAAAATTATGGGTGAATTTCACGAGCGTTTTGGACGCCGCCGTGGGCTATCATTAGTGTTTATTAAATTATACCATACATAGTAATCAATTTAATTATCCTTTTTTTTATTTATTTATCCTTTTTTATAAATAAGTAAAGTGCTGGTACAATGTTAATTTTATGTTTAATTTTTTTTTAAAAGATTATTTATTAAAAAAAATATGCGACACTAATGAAACGCTGCGTTTAAACAGTAGTGAAATTCACCCTTATTATTAAACAAGAGTTTCAAAAAACGAAATTAAACTTTATAGAAACGACTTTAAACTTTATAAAGTTATAAGACAGACATACCCAGTTTCTCCCGACAATAATAAGTAATGGTCATTCTCATCCATGAATGTAACCGCTCTCTTCTGTAGTATCCTGTCTATGAGGTCTGGAACTGTCATGTCTTTGTAGAACGCCTTCTCTATGGCGCTTCCAAATTCTCTGAAAATAAAACATGCAAAAATAATTGTGTTACAGAAATTTTAAAAAAAGCATTACTGATGATACCTTACAAAAAAAAAAACCATGTCCATATAGGAAACCTTTGATGAGTACCATCGTCGGAAAATAATCCTCGGTGCACCAACAGGTTATGCATATCTATATACTATAATAAATAAATAATAAATATATTAGGACAAATCACACTGATTGAGCTAGCCCCAAAGTAAGTTCGAGACTTGTGTTATGTGATACTAACTCAACGATACTATATTTTATAATAAATACATATATAAACATCCAAGACTCGGACCAATCAACGGGGAACGAACCAGGGACCTCTCAGTTCACTGGCAAGAACTATACCACTGCGCCACCGAGGTCGTCAAATATACTATAATTTTGATGACAATACACATCAAAATTAAACGTGTATACAAAATTTCAGGTTAAATCGGTTGAAGATTTCTGCTTCAAATTTGACCATTTTATTTGGTATTACAATGACCAAAAAATAGCTTTCTCTTTTTAGACAGATTATACAGACAATAAAACTTATAAAAAAAATAAGTAGTAAAAAATATTAATTGCTGTGTGAGGAATGAGATCTCAAACATGCAGGGTACCTGTAATGGTACTAATCATTTTTTAGGAAATAAAAAATATTTTACCTTTTATAAATGAGGAAGTGTGTCATAAGATACAGAACCCTTTCATGTATGATGGGATATGTGGACACTATGTTCTTCTTTAGCTTCTCAATAGGCCGGTTTTCTTTCAGCTGGTGTAGTCTGGAACACAATATTCAGTTTAATTTTAAATAACAAACAGTTACATTAATAAATACTTAACTATCTTACATATATAATAATATTATATGTACATACAACATTCTTCACAGCTTGATTACATTATTATTGAATAAGAATTTGCCATGAATGAGATTCATACAGTAGTTCGACGGCCATGAGAAAAGCGAAAGCCAGCGTCGACAATGCAGTCAGGGTTGTCACAAAATATTAATCACATGTGTATTAATTTCACAGAGACAGTATGTGTAATAATTTATTTTCCTCTCCCAAAGTTAGTGATTATCAATAGATTAACATTATTATATTAATTTGATAGGGACCAACACTGAATGAGTTTGTTTCGGAATTTCTTCTCAGCAGTGGTTGTTCCGAAATGCTAGTAGTTTGTAGCTTTGGCAAATGTCATTTAATTTGGAATATGACGTGAAAAAGTGCCCGTGAAGGCCTAATTTCTGAATAAATGATTTGATTATGGAACAAACAAAGCAAAAACAAATAGCCATTTTGCTAAGAAAAGTTGTGTGACTATAGCGGGGCTAAGGCAGGCGTATGAGGTACCGCCATAGCACTCATTAAGTAACAAAATCATCATTGTCATGTCAGATGCATAAATTTGCCATTTATACCAGCATTAGAGTTATCTAGTATGTTAATACTAAATAAGAAGATTGTATAATAATCTAAATTCATCCTGTAATAATCTAAATTTATCAGAATAAAAATAAACAACTACAATGCAATAAAAATGCATAACAGAACACAACAAGCAATGCTAAACAAACAACGAAACGCTAATGGAATGCCATCATACCATCTCAATGATTTCATCCTTGGTGCTTCGATATGAAGGTCAAATACATTATGATCTTTCATTAGTAAACAGAATATCAATATTGCCGCCACAAGCTGTTATGAAGTATGTGATATTGGCATCACAAGTATTTCAAATGCAAAAAATATGTCAACCCTTACAATTTATTTAACCACAAATATCCATTGTATTCAAAACTAGGGCATCCCAACTTCCCTCACATATTATGATTAACATAACATGTTTGAATTTGTAAATAACAGATGCAGGAAAATGGAAAAACCTCCATTGGCACATACCTACTTGTCTTGTATGTAAATTATTTTCCTTCTCAAAAACTTGTCAAGCTGAACCTAATAACTAAACCATACAAACCCTACTTCGTTTAAACTTCTATCAAAATAGGGTTTTGATGCCGCTCAAATAAAAATTTTCCCCAACATGTATTCCTCAAGTTTTTCAGCCTCATTTGTGACAAACGTACTTATTTCTCTCAATGAACATCTTCAGCAGTCAAGTTTTTGTCTGGGTCCTCAGCACAGAGGGCAGGACAACATGACAATATTGCCAAATGAGCATTGCTCCAAATGGATTGATAAAAAAACATGACTGCAATTCTAGATGTCCAATATTATACACATAATGTGAGGATATTTTTTACCGAGAAAGAAAAATAAATATTCAGTTTTATTAGGCTTAAAATGTTGGATGCTTTTTAATTTTTTTCTAAGAAGTCAGCATCAAGACAAATTTGTACATGGATAGTGTACATATTTCTAACATATATTAGACATTCAAAACTGCAGTGTTTTTTTATTATTACCTCACAGTTTCAATAGGAAATGTCACAGGGAACTCCTTGCTCCGCTTGATGAGTTCCTCCACATCATCAGTCAGGTTAGCCTTTGGTATGTCGATGCATTGCCTCAGCAGCTCATTTGTTTCCTTGCTCATACTCGGGAAACACCAATCTGGTTTGCACCTAAAATTTGACATAATTTGAGTGAAACCTGACATTCCTGCATCAACCTCCATGTTTTAGAAGTTAATACTTATTTAATATAAAAGTCATGACCAAAAATCTATTTTAAATTATATATCAGTAATAAAAATACACGGTATAACTGTTTAAAGACTTGTAAGAAAAAACCAAGTTTACTGATTGAATCTTACCAGGCCAGACTCTGGAATTGCCGTAGATCCATTATGTGCGCCGCCGTCTGTAAAACAAAAACACATAAACAAAACAGAGCATTCATGTTGAATGATTCACTAACACTGAGCAAAATCTCGACGATTAAATTTCAATAAAAAGCACAAACCGGTTAATAAAAACGGTTAAAGTTATACCAGCTAAAAAATTATCAGAAGCTTCGACAGAGACCGTAAACAAGGTTTATTATGTGCTTTATCTACTTCTGTAACACGAAAATATGATAATTGACTTACAGAAACTTTACGATTGAATAACACTGGTGTTAATCTAAAGACGTTGTTCATATAGTAAGGTCTCGCAGTTATATTTTTACTTCTCACGTTCTAAACAATGAAACATAAACAAGCAGCCGATTAGTAATTTTCAGAAATGAAATACATTGATAGATGAAAATAAATATAAATTTTTGAACGCAAATTCTTGAAATGTCGGCTCGCCGGACATTGAGCAGGGGTTTGACAGTTTGGTTAACACTTTTGACCTTTTGACAATCGTAAATATGACACTGACATTACTATTTTTTATTGCTCCAGCTATATCGAATATAAGCCATATTTTGATAGCCTACATAATATAGGTATTCAACGAATGATAAAACATTGCATATGTGTAGAAGAGTTTTTATTTACCGCAAGATAAAACCGGCAATGTAGCGTGGCAAACTGTTAGCAATAAAATTTTGCCGGCATTAAATATATAACCATACAGTAATGCAATATAATACAGTATTTCTATTCTCTAAAGAGTATGCAAGATAAAAAAAATAGACATGACTCATGACTAATGCTAACTAGACATTGACAGTGACGGCAAGCAAGCAATCACGAATTTATTTGGCGGGCTTGTGTGCTTTAAGGGTAAATAAATCTATATAAGTTACTTGGAATTAGTTTATTTGTTTTGAAGTTTATTATTAGTGACAATTGACAAGATGGGAGATTTGCAGAAAATTCGTTTAGACGTTAGCAATGCCTTCAAACTGAGCGGTTTTACGATTCGACGAGAGGCGACGACTTTTGTTGCAGAACAGCTTCTTCCACTATCAGTACAAGAAAGACAGAAGATACTGGACAAGCTGACGGCTCATCTACTCCATCAGTGTCTCTCACAACCTGTTCTTGAAAAGGAACACGTAGAAACAGCTTTTAAAGAATGTAGTTCACATGGACCTGAAGAAACCGAAACAATTTTGAATGTAATCGACGCGTTCAGTATCCCAAAGCTGAATTACGACAATGAGAGGAAGAAATTCGTAAAGGACGTGTTATGTACTAATAATTTGTATCCTGACCCGAAGTGGAAGGCGCAGTTTTTGATTGATAGGTATATGGTTATATGGCAGAGGACTATTAGAAATAAGCTCTTCGCCCAAGAATGTTTACCAAGTATGGTTGAAGAGAAGAGGTTTAAATTACGCAAAATTGAAGTGTTACTCAGTTCTTCGAGTAAAATAGATGAAGTGATTGTGATGGGGTTATTGACACAACTGACAGAGGGCAAATTTTATTTAGAAGACCCAACTGGAAGTGTTGTACTAGACATGACTCAGACCAGATATCATTCAGGTCTGTTTACTGAGAACAGTTTCGTGTTGGCAGAAGGATATTATGAAGACAAAGTTTTGTATGTTATGGGACTTGTTTTGCCACCATCTGAAAGTCGGGCAACATCATTACCCTATTTTGGTAGTTTAAATACTTTTGGAGGCAAATCAAAGAGTTTGTTGAAAAACTCTCAAAGCTTACTTAAAATTGAGCAGGAAAATGAAGATGGTATGATTATATTTTTATCAGATGTATGGCTTGATAGTCCTAAAGTATTGGCAAAGTTAAAAACATTGTTTTCAGGGTTCAATGACTTTTCTCCAATGGCTATTGTACTTATGGGAGAATTCCTGTCATGTCCATATGGCTATGAACATAGCACACAGCTTAAATCAGCATTAACAAATTTAGCAGATATTATAAATCAATTTTCAAGGTTAAAAGAAACATGCAAATTTATATTTATACCTGGGAGAGGGGATCCAGCAGCTGCAAATATATTACCAAGACCACCAATTCCGAACTCTATTACTACAGACATAAGAGACAAATTGGGTGATTCAGTAATCTTTACAACAAACCCTTGTAGAATACAATATTGTACACAAGAGTTGATAATTCTGAGGCAAGATTTGGTAATGAAAATGTGTAGGAATTCAATACATTTTCCTGAGACTGGTGATATACCGGACCATTTGATAAAAACATTGCTTAGTCAGTGTTCTTTGTCTCCTCTGTCTTTAGGAGTCCAACCGGTGTATTGGAAACATGCTGATGCATTAAGTTTGTATCCTATGCCAGATTTGGTGGTGGTTGCTGATCATTTTCAGCCGTACACCAGAGCTTACCAAGACTGTCAGCTTGTGAACCCTGGATCATTCCCACGTACAGAGTTTTCTTTTAAAGTCTATATTCCTTCCAGTAGAACTGTTGAGGATTCCCAGATACCTAAGGAAGATTAATCGGAGAAATGGCAGAATAGCAATAGATAGTAACCATCAGTCAAGTTAGAAACTGACTCTGTGTCGATCTTCTCTTGTAGATATGAAACACGACTAGGAATGTGCGTGTAGACCCAAGTGTTTTGTGTGGTTCAGCCCTAAAATTGGACCACTCCTATCCTCTAATGGATGTCGTTCGTGGCTATTACGGGATTAGAACCCACGACAGCGGATTTTGACAACGGCATACTCAAAGTGGGTTGGTGTCAAACAAGCGATCAGTTGTAAAATCACAGCCAAATCTTGAAACTTTCTAGGTTATATTTAAATACAAAGGCATAGACTAATTTGGCCTACAGTTTCAGTTAGTTTGGATACAAAAGGATTGTACTTTTGGTGCGCCTTGGAAATATTGCCCGGGGCCTTTGTAATGCTAAAATCTTCAATACCAAGTTGAGTGGGTTGATTGACTTTGCTAATAAGACTACTGAGAGTTTGTACATAATGAAATAAAGTATTTATGTTCTAATGTCTTTATTATTTTTAAATATTACTTTAAAAAACCTATTATTTACATTAAGGTCGTGATTTTTAAAATTCGTCAAAAATATTATGTAGCAATATTCTGGACGGATTCGTACATAATAGTTTTATTTGTATTAGTAACTAAAAGTAAATTTATTAAAATAGTAGGCTACACATAAAATAAACGGAACGGTGTTATTACAAAAAATACTTTTACAAATAAGGGCTGAGTAGTCATGAATATAGTACAGGAGTAAATAGTGATACTACCTATTAATACTGGAATACTTGGCGGGAATACACTTGCCAGCTAGCTACCAGCGCGAGCTAGCTACTGGCGTGCAAGTAGATGACAAGCAAAACACAGATATAAGAACAATAAGTAATGTTTTTATATATGTGGCAAAACATGACAAAAATCAAATTTGATATGGGTACCTATATTTTTTACCGGCACTTTTTTTTCTTTGTAATCATCAACGTCTGGCATTCTACATGAATGCGAGTGTTCTTATTTTCCTGAGTGTTCCCATGTCAACAGTTAACATTTCTACTTATCGCTTGGTAAATAGGTAGTTACATCTATATTTTTCAATAATGTTTTAAGATAATTTACATTGCATTAAATATATGTATATACCTAAATATTTTCATGGCTAAAATTAATGTATGATTACATTTATTTCTTATTTCTTCCCACAAAATGGTTACAAATAAATATTCTTTATTTAAATCTATGTGTGAGTGATGTTAAAACATTTGAAATGTCAGAGATTGAACTTAAATAAGTATATTTCAATAATTATTTACAGATATAGACGTTTAACGTCACTATAAAAAATACAAATCTAAATTGTTTAGATATGTTCTCATATAGCAGACTATACAAAATTAAATCTTATATTATTAAATGTATAAACCTTCTGATATAAATTATCTAAATAACGGTGAAAACTGCATCAAAATCCGTTGCGTGGTTTTATAATACTATGTCGTGATAATTAATATAGTAGTGAAAATATTAATGAAGTTTGTTCCAAAGTTAAATTCAGATGCTCTGTAAGTAGGTATTTTTTTACATAAAAAAATAAATGAAAGAAATTCGTTAGATGAAACTATTTTCCAAACGTATTCCAATGAATTAAGTACGTACATTTTTATTAAATCAATGATATATTTCAGATTGACCTGGGTCTTGGATGTTTATCTACATAATATATATTAGTGCTGCACCTAACGGTGTTATTAAAATCGCACAGTAGCGTCATCTACTTTAGCGCCATTGACTATCAGACTTTTTTGACCAAATTCTACAGAAATCGCATAATGTCAGGATAGAGTGTGTTAATAAAAGGTATCAGCTATCTCAATACCAAATTTCATATCAATTGGCCCAGCTGTTTGACCGTGAAGATGTAACAAACATACCTACTGACAAACTTTCGCCTTTATAATATTAGCGGGATTATTAAATAAAGTACTTATCATTTCCCATAACACAAGTCTTGAAGATAGTTTGGGGCTAAATCAATCTGTGGTGATTGTCCCCACATATTTAAAAAAAAATACAAGAAAAAGATACCTACTGTTTCGACTCGCTGAGAACATTATTTTGTCACCGAGGCAAATGTGTTTCTCTTTTTAGTATTAGAATGTTAAAAAGAGATAGAAACACTTCAGGACAGTGTGGACTAGTCACGTGGCACATTAAGATCCCATAATTGTATTGTAGGTGTCAGCTATTGGCGCCAAAGCGACGAGGCAGATCATGGCGATGGCGAACAGTACAATGATTGGGGCGTATATTCCTAGTAGCAGCTTGCGGAAACTGGAATACTGTGGACAAAATATTTGATTTTAGTAGGTAATTATGGCTATACGCGATGGCTAAAGACCGTCCGCCTGAGATCGAAAGGTCCCAGGTTCAAATCTTACTCTACCTATAGGTACATAGTACTATAGGTAATCTGACTACGAGCTTCCGGTGTAGGAAAACATAGTAATTAAAACACTCGAGAAAGAATGAAATAAAGATGCTAATTTGAGGCGAGAGAAAAAACCCTAGACCATCATAATAAAAAACATTGTTATAATACTTAAGTACATTATTTGCCCAGAATACATATAGATACTCTCTCTCTCATCACCGCGCGCCACCTACGATCGGAGTAGAAAAAATAACATCGATATTGATGATTCGGCTGTGATTCTACTACCGGCTGCCTGCCATCAACTTTCCTTGGAAATTCTATTGTTGGCTATCAGCCGCTTGGCTGTGTCCCTTAGTCGCCTCGTACGACATCCACGGATGCATATGCAGTGGTCCTATACTAAGTCGGAAGCACACGCCACAAATAGAGATACATAATATATTTACCGAAGAGTCAGTATTATCGATTTGCGTCGTCTGCCGCGTCTGTCCGAGCATGTCTTTCATGGGGAACGCGTTCACTCGGCCGTTACTGATGCGGCCGTCTGACACGCACACTGTCAACTGAAAGGAAAATGCAATCAAAAGTAAGTTTGTAGGTTATAAAATATAATTTTTAGGGTTCTGTACAAAAATGAAAAAATGGAACCCTTATAGGATCACTCGTGCGCCCGGCTGTCACAGCCAATTTGCTCCTAATCTACCTTCTTGTTTTAAGCCCTTGAGACTATCAAGCTTCAGCATTGTCATGAACGCGACAAGGAGGAAATATGAACTTACAGAGAGGACCAAGTGCATAACGACGTGGAAAACTACAAATGCGGCCAGGATGTACACGCTCCAGGGTGGCAGCTCCGCTTTCTGCAGGTACACCGCCAGGAAAATTGTTGCAACTGAGAAATGTTAAGTAAACAATAAATTAGAATTCATAATTATTTATTCAACTTTGAATGTGAGGTATACATCACTTATTGATGTCAAAAAAATATTCAAATAAGTATAGAGTAATGAACCCCGGGGCTTCGCTCCCGTGAGATATCAAATTTAATAATTATATACGAATTGATATATAATGTTGTAGATATCATATTGTGTTGGTAATTTCTCTATTGGGAAATAGTAATAAATTAGAATTCATAATTATTTATTAAACTTTGGCAACTCGTAGCTCAGTTTTTCTACCGTAAACATTTGTGAGATCCATGTAATACTAATTCGATTAATTTATTTAGTCCCTGCATTCGTCAGCGACATTAAATAAAAAAGCTTCGTGCTAGTCCCGTTAATATAATTTATATAGTGAAACATTAAAATGGTGATGAATAAAGCCCTTACACCCTATATACAATAGTAATCTACTATCTTTTGCTCGCGGCTTCGCCCGCGGTAATTTTTCGGGATGAAAGTCACCCTATCTCATTCTCCATACTTAAAATTACATGTGTGCAAAATTCCATGAAGATTGATTGAGTAAATAATGCGTGAAGAGTTAACAAACTTACTTGGCATTTATAATATTGCTAGATGTTGCCCGTGGCTCTGCTCCCGTGGGAATTACGAGATAAATTATAGCCTATAGCAATCTTGGATAATGGACCTTTCTAATGATGAAAGAATTTTTGAAATCGGTTCGGTAGTTTCGGAGATTATCCGCCTCAAACATACAAACTCACGAACGCTTACCTCTTTATAATATAGATACATGTAGTATAGATTTAGGATTGCATGGCACTCACTTCCCAAGATATGCGCGGCGTTGCCGGCCAGCCAGTGCAGCCAGTTGAAGCACGGCCGCTTCTTGGTGCCCGGGTGTGGCCTGAAGTATGCACCTGGGGTAAAGCACTTTAATTAACGTTACGCACGATACTTAGTGTGTGGTTCCGACCTAGAATATCATCATCATCATGGGGTGCCATCTTCGAATTGAGGTTTGACAATTAAGTTTTTAATTTTGGCCCTAGAATAGGACCACTCCAATTAGGCATATTGACAAAATAATATTCAAAGCGTTAATATTTGAACATTTAATATGCTCTTCAACGCAATACGCTCAAAAACTCGTTTTTTGAGGATTTCATCACAAGTTATGGATGGAACTGCCTACTTTCCAAGTCAAAATCATGAGTATTACTTTTTTCTAATGTCAAAAACAAATAAAATATACTAACAAATACATATTAACAAAAAAATTGTAAAATGTTGAATTAATAAAAACTGATCAATTAAAGTGACATTTAATTATTGTGTTTGGTTATTTAAATACTTTTATATATTTTATTTATCCAGCTAAGTAGCCAATTCACTCTGCTGGCGGTGAGTGTGACTTGTTTTATACTTTACTACCTACTTATAGAAAGAAAGAAAGAAAGAAAGAAAGAAATCATTTATTCGGCAAACACATAAAATCCAAACATACAAAAGAGTAACAAATATAAATCGAATAAAATATGTAAGCCGAAATGGCGACCAGCTCAGCATGGTGCCAAGGTATCAAGCCAAGGCGCTGATTTTCAGCTGGAACCAAGTACAAAAGTAGGTATGGTGGCAAAATAAACAAGTTAATATGTACGGAAACAGAAACAAACAACAGCAAACAATATGATTAAACATATGACTTAGGAAAAAATGTAAAAAAAGGAATAAGGATAAATTACATGGAAGCTATGGAATATATATATATATATAAAGTATAAATATGAACCTAAAAATAATTCAATGTATTGCCCTCAATTTGCCGCAATAAAGTAAACTCTTTGATGCGTTTACGGAATATTATGACAGATGACAAATTACGAAGAGGGGGAGGTAAATTGTTCCAGATTTTGGCTGCGGCATACTTGAAACTACCTTTAAAAGCTGTTAATTTGTGACTCTGAACAATGAGAAGGCCAAGACGAGATCTAGAAGACCAGTTTAGCTTTTCTAATAAATATGGGGGTTTACGATATTTAACAATTCCAAAGAGGAGAGTAGATAGATGGATGTAGCGGCGTGACGACATGTTTAGCATTTTTGCAGAATTGATGAAGGGTGATACATGTTGTCGTGGTGGAATGTTAAAGCAATATCTTGCACAAGCATTTTGAACTTTTTGAATGAGTGCCTTAGTTTTTGCTAAAAGTCGCGGTCCATAAACAGAGTCAACGTAATTAAATTTTGACAAAATTAATGATTCAGTAAGATTTATACGAAGTTTAAGGCAAAGATAATCTCTTATTTTGTATAAAAGTTTTAAACGGTAAAAGCAGTTACGGGAAATTTCTACTATGTATGAATGAAAACGAAGTTCAGAGTCCATCAACAGACCTAGATTACGAGCTTCTGAAGTAGAAGTAATAGACTGTCCATTTATGTATAATTGTGGCGATTGAGATTGAATTTCATTTAATTGGTGCTGAGTGCCTAGTATCATATACTTGGATTTATTTGGGTTTAAGTGGAGGAAATTCAGTTTAGACCATTGGTTCAACCGGTCAAGATCATTGTTTAATTTTGAAACGGCTGAATTAACACTATCTGGTTTGCATGATATATATAATTGAAGATCGTCAGCATACATATGAAATTTAGCATGTTTTATAGAGTAAGATATGTCTGACATGTAAAGAATGAACAACACAGGTCCAAGGATGGAGCCTTGCGGGACTCCCCTTTTTACTGGGGATGAAGACGAAACCATGGGAGATCCGTTACTTTTGTAGATTTTGACAAATTGAGTACGGTCACACAGGTAGCTTCGAAACCACTCGAGAGTAGACGCTTCGAAACCATAAGAAGATAGCTTGTGAAGTAAGAGAGGTATATCAATACTATCAAAGGCACGAGAAAAGTCAAGAAGAACAAGAAAAGTGCCCATTCCATTATCTTGGGCTTCTAAGATATTACTCGTAACGTCGAGCAAGGCTGTGGCTGTACTATGTTTCTTTCTGAATCCTGACTGTGCTTCTGGGAGAATTTGATTGGTCTCCAGAAATTCAGTTAATTGTAAATGCACTACCTTTTCTAGTATTTTAGAAAGAATTGAAAGGATACTTATTGGGCGAAGATCATTTACGGTGAGAGGGTTTGAATTTTTTGGTAGAGGTCTGACAATTGCAGTTTTCCAGGTATCCGGAAAGATAGAAGTAGATATAGATTCATTGATGATGAGGGTAATAGATTCAAGAGAATAGGGTAGGGTTAATAAGATCATGTGTAGGGAAATCTGATCAACTCCTTGAGCATTTGATTTAAGATTATGTACTATTTGAGAGATGATTTCAGAACTAACAGATTTAAGTTTGAAAGTAGCGTCTGTTTTAGGTATGTTATTATAAGACGATGGATTCGATGGATGCAAAACAATATTAGGAGAGGGGTTAAGAAAGTGTTTGTTTATTTCTTCAGGAGAGGAAATGTGATTGGGTAAATCGTTTTCATGTTTGGGTGGCAAGACATTGGATTTAAGGTTTTTCCACAAAATTTTAGGATTATCTAGGTTCTTGTTGATATAAAACTCAAAATATGCTTTTTTTTCCCTTTCAATAGCAGAAGTCACATAGTTTCTTAGTTTTTTGTAATATTCAAGATGGTTATCTTTCCTAGTTTTATAATATCTTTTGTGGGCTTCATTTCTAAGTTTAAACATTAACTTTATATTGTCGGTTATCCAAGGATAATAACGATCTCTAATAACAATTGATTTTAATGGTGCATGTTTATCAAATAGTTGAAGTATAGTGTTATTGAAAGTAGATACCATCTCATTAACGTTATCTGCATCTTTAATAGAATCCCAAGGAACAAGTTTCAAGTCTTGTTCAAATAAGGTAGTATCTATGTCTTTTATAGGTCTATAGGAAATATGTTTGGGACATGGTTTATCTTTTTTAAAATTTAATTCACATGTTATCAGAGCATGGTTGCTCAATTTGCTGCCAATAACGTCAATTGTCACATCTCTAACTCGAGCGTCAGTGCAGATGACGTCAATAAGAGTGGCACTATGATCGGTAAAATGGGTTGGTGATTTCACAACTTGTTCTAGATTGAGAAGCTCAAATAATTCTAACAATTTTGCAGATTCAGGAGATGTTTTATCCAAAAGGTTTATGTTAAAGTCCCCGAGGAGGATAATGTTATCATAATTTACGAAATACTGAAGCGATTCTGTTAAAGCCTCTAAGAACACCCCATAATTGGACCGAGGTGGTCTATAGGCAGTGCCCATAACTACCTTTTTACCTTTGATATTCAATTTTATCCACATTTGTTCTACTTGAGGACATGCAGGAAAATCACAATTCCTAACATATATTCCCTTACGGATATAGAAAGCAAGGCCACCACCCACACCATTACATATATTTTTAGGACGAGGGACACTGCGAAGCGTATAACCTGGGATAATAGGAGCCTTACTATTATCATCAATGTGTAACCACGTTTCATTTATTGCAAGAATGTCAATTTGATGTTGAGTAGCTGCCAATATTAATTCATCATGGTGAGTGCCTAAAGTGCCTGGATTGTAGAGACCAACTTTAAAGTATTTGTTGTACATCATAAACTTAAGTATATCGCGTGAATATAATTATTGTTATAAGAACAATATTGATTAAGTTTGTGAGTAAGAAAATTCAACGGCGGATTAAAAACTCCAGGCAGTTTTGAGATGTATGAGTAGTATGAAAAGTGGCTAGACATTGCGATTGCTGTATAAATTATACGTACAAAACATCGAGTATATGGAAATACATATATAAGTAAGATTATAAAGGTAGTCAAAGAATATAATATTATGTTGAGAGACATCAGACTAAGGGATATAGGGAGAGAGAGTAAATTGACATAATAATGAGATATACAAGAAAAATACATAGTGCCTTTGCCATACAAATCAATAAGAAATTGACTTTTGCTTATATGTACGACTAAAAAAGAAATAATAATTTTTTGATATATAGGGCGTAATGTAATGTTACACTTATGTATTAGATAACATATTAAAAAAATTATAATAAGAAAATAAGTAAAATTCACAGTAATTGACTCAACATTGAATATTGATGTAGGGTTTAGTGCGGGCTTGCTATTTACCTACATTGTCACTATCGAGTCGATACGAAGTGAGACCCAGTGACGTGCGATGCGATCTAGCGACGTCGCCTCGCAGCCTAGGTATCGATAATATTATCGATCTACCTTATTTTATACCAGTACAGATAATAGCGATACAAATATTGGTAGGTACTTTACTTCAGTTATAGATTCCGTTATCAATATTTTCTTCAAAGTATCGGTATTTTGAAAATATCGGTATCATGTCCCTGGCACAGCGAACCAATCACATTGCGCCATTGTGACGCAACGACAACCACACTGCATTGTGATTGGTTCAATTCTGCGCTCTCTTCGAATCTATTCGATAGTGAGAAATGAAATGTACCTAAACCCGCACTTCGCCCTCTGATGAGGTCTACTCACCAATGGGTTGTATAAAGCAGAGCACGACAGTAACTATCCCAGTAATAGCGTGTGGGTTGTCTCCAGTGGTGGACCACCCGCCGACCTCAATCAGGATCAGGATAAACCCACACACGGTGAGCAGCCATGTCGCTACCATCAAGATTCTGTGGTACTGGAATGGAAAAAAATAAGTCAATATCAAATAATTTCTTCAGAAACGCTTTCATTGACACTTTTTACATAAATGTATTTATGTAAAAAGTGTCAAAAAGGTACCTAGCTAGGTATCTGTTTGTCACGCTTTTTTAAATATATATACTTATAAGACCTATATTTGTTAATTGACGTCCTTGGAGAAAAGGCTGCGGTGAAGTTTGTTGCGCCGCTTCTTCTTCTCCTGCGCTTTGGAAGTCTACTGCCGACTTCCACCATACATCACTATGTATTCATCCTAAATTGAATAAAGAATTTTGAATTTGAATTTGTTTTCATGTCTAAACCGATTGTGATAAAATTTATGAAGATATATTTAGTTAAAGACAACATAGGATACCTACTTTGTTTTAAAAAATTGACCACTAAAGTTTGGGGGTGAAAGTTTGTAAGCGAAACCGCGGACAACATCTAATCCAATAAAAACAAGGCATCCCAACTTACAGCGAACCATATGTCTTTGCCGCCAAGCTGCTTGCCGACCCACACTTGTCTGAAGTATCTGCAATCAACCGATCAATCAATTAATAAAAAAATAACTGCATATTTTTTTAAAATTAATTTGATATTTATACTTTAGTTTTGATTTTGGGTTAATTTAGTGGTTCTACAATTGTATATTTATATTTAATCATAATATATGTTATCTTAGGAAACATTTTTTCATAATATCCTAATCCTTATCTTAACATATCCATAAAAAATTATGACCCGACCGGGGATCGAATCCACTCCTCGGTTCAGAGGCAAGCACTTTACAACTGCGCCACCGAGGTCGTCAGTGTCAGCAATAAACTCGAAAAGAAAGAAGTATACCTAGCCAGAAGGATTCCCAGAGAAGCTGTTCCCAGCCAAGCAGCTATCATGAAGGAGCCGTGGAGCTTCAGCAGCAGCTTGGAGCTGGCCGCAGCTGTCCCAACAGTGGACAATGCTAAAGGTTCACCGGTGGACTGGTATGCCAATGTGTGGAAACCCACGCGATCCGCATCTGAAAATATTTTCAGTTTTAAACTAGGGCTTCGCTCGGGTAATACCATCATAAATTATACACCTAAACCTTCCTCAGGAATCACACTATCTATTGGTGAAAGCCGTACAAAAATCCGTCCGGTAGTTTAGGATTTTATCGCATGCAAATAGACATATGTGACAGGGGGCTTCTTTTCATGCAAGGTTATGTATAGGCTCTTAATTATTTTGTCTTTTGAACAGTTATTAATGGCAGGTTGGTATTCTATTAACCTAACTAGTGCGAATATTGAGTTGATTGTATAGTAAGTAGTTCATTTTGCTTTGTACTTAGGTTTTAAACTCAGATACGAAGATTCTAAAAGAAAACCCATAATTGATATGAGCATAGTCGTAGAGGTTATGTAGTTTGGGCTACATAATTATGTACCTACTTACTTTAAAATCAATATCCTACCTTTCATACTATCACCAGCGACGATCATCAAATTGTACTTATTATTCGCCAAGTCAAATGTCTGTCCTTTCACCACAGACACCGTATCCCTTCTGAACTTACAGTACAGTTTCCCATCAATTACGGAAGATTCTAGCAACTGTACTATGTCTTGTGGCGAGTCAGACCTCCTTACATAAGGCTCTTCCTTAGGATAAGTCCAAGAAGTGAATATAGATACTCTTCCATTATCATTTCTGACGCATTCAACTGCGCTATCATCTCCCATTTTGTTATCCATACTCAGACCAGTTGAAACGTATTTCGGGTTTTTCGCGGCTTGTAGTTCAAAAGTGTAGATGTCGCCAGCGACAAACACAGCAACAATGGCGTCGCAATTGCCTTTAGGGATACAATTGTCGGGAATGCCAAAGCAGAGCTTGTTGTCGTCACAGCCTTGGTAGATCACGTCTAGTTTCTGGGTCGCCGGTTTCGGCTGTAAGAAGTCGGAGAAAAAATGTTATTGGTGAGTTTTTGTCGATTTCCAAGTTGCTTATTTGTGAATGTCGTAGACACTTATCTGTTGGCGGTTGTAAAACAACTTTTATTGCAAAAAAAAAGGTTAAGAGATCTAAGGTGATGAGATCATCTTTCGCACTTGTCATTGGATACTACCTACACCTACCTACTTACCTACACTACCTAATTGTGACGTGTGATTGATGACATATAAGTTGTTAACATTATCATCATAATAATTATACCTTCATCCTAGATTATAAGCACAAAACAACAGTATCTACATATCTGCAAAGAATTCTATTTACAAAGTCTATATTACACATCTTTTCCCTCCACTGTTCTCAGTAGAATTGTAAAAAAATATGTGTAATTGGATACCTTAGACTCCAAGATGACTGGTGGTGGCGGTGCAGCGCCAGTAGTGGTCGGGAGCGGCGGTGTGGTCGTGATTACTGTGTCCGGAGTGACCACCTCCACTAATGGAGATTCCACGTTCTTCCAGAACATCGAGTAGGTTTGGGCTACGGTGGCTCTAGAAACAAATGATGAAAATTGTAATTAAAACATCCTTGGGTTGTAGTACCTAAATATACAAGTACAAAATCGATAAATAAATCGAATAAAACTTTTTTGTCCCTATAATTATTTCAAACGAAACACATAGGGGTCGTACAAGTCTGAACGACATATTTACCTAAATTCAACGCCTCCTAAGAAATCAGTTGGCGCCTGCCATTGGAAGGTCATCGCTGGTTTATCTTCAGGCGAGGAGTGAGTCACGGTGTCGTTGGTGCTACTGCAGCTTGTCAGGTGTGTCGCTTCAGGGTCAGGCACTTTCAGAAACCGGCCGACTATGGCGTCTGGGTTCTGCAAAGGTGAGAATTAGTTGATTACATTTTGAAAATAATAATGGAATGATAAAATTTGGGACTCGAGCCGGATTCTAAGTTGATAACATGTCAATACTTTAATAATAAGATATTACATTAGTTCAAAATAAGCCTGGAATCTGGAAAATATGAAAATAATATGCTTCCGAGTAAATCAAAAGAAGAAATCGAAGAAAATCTCTTATCCTTAAAAAAAGGTTTTTCTTTGCGTGTACCTACTTGCTTTTTGCGTTTCGCTTTGCTCTGTCAATAACATACAAATTTATCATTCAGGTTTCTAAAAAGTAAGTAAGTACTAATTACTTTTGTGTTTCGCTACTATATAAATAGTTTAACCTCCGGAAATTGCAGCCAAATGCGCGTACAAAAACTGATGATTGTAATGCAAAAACGATGTCAAAAAGAACGGAAGAAACTTGAGATTGATTGAAGGATTTTTATAAGGAAAAGTGCTAAAAACATTTCTTATGTATTTAGGAACGGTTATTAAGTTTCATTCAAGGCATGTACCAACTATAAATTTTCAGAACGTGAGTTAACTATTACGTTGGTTATTAAATAAAAAAAATTACTATTCTTCCCTATTAGTCATGTTCAAGATGCTGAGTTTGTTTACCGTGTTTCACATTGAGTCATATTTATTCTGGACTATGATTAGAAAGAGTCATTCATTCATTCATTGAATAAATGAATGAAAGAAAGAATTAAAAAGATTAGGCTTCACGTAAACAATGCCTAGTAAAAATGTATTGTCTTCGAAATAATATAGCTACTAAAATTTGAAGGATATTTTAATCGATGATGGAGGGAAATATAAACCTGTACAGTCAACAGCACATCAACCTACCCAAATTCATTGCAAGCTCGTCTCTATCGCCGCGTCATAGAGGTTCATGCAGGATAACTTGGTGCGCTGTTGACTGTAACACTTATCTTTCTTTTTCTTTCTTTCTGCAGGCAGTTATGGGCAGCGGCATGAATAACCGTTATCTCTATTATTATAAACTGTAAGTAGTTAAGATGTTTGGCTACCTTGTACGACATTTCATTTCATTCTGAAGATAAAACAATTGAATAACAATAGAATCGCAATACGATTGGGGCGCGCAGGAACTTTAAAGGTTAATTGAAGGAAAAATTGAAGCTGAAAGCAAATAAAGCCTTACATAGATCAAATAAAGGAGAAGACTGAGCTTTGGATTTTTGACGTCAATAATTGATGTGTATATAATCCTAAGTTCAATAAAGTTTTTTTTTACTTTAAGGGTGCCTATATACTCACGAGTATTCACTAACACTTGCCCAGGTAACTAGACTATAGATAAGAACAAAACTTACAGAAAATTATATATTTTGCTATCAAACAATCAACTCAACAACAATACAAAAAATTGGCGGCATAAAAGTTTGATATCTGAAATTTTGCTTTTTTTTTTACTGCCAGGCCACCACTTAAACAAGGCACAGTTTAAGTTTTGGACAGAGTTTTGAATCTGAACATGAAAACTGACCAACCTGAATTTGTCTCGCCTGCAGTATGAATCCTCCAATAGGGACGGGCGCGCCGGCAGGGCTACCAATAGTTATATTGAGCACATCTCCTTGTCTGACTTGAGATGATGACGTCACTATAATGTATGGAGGAATCGTGGACTGGGGTTGGATGGTCGAGTGCCGCGGGAGCTGGTCAATGCAGGCCTGTGAATTAATAATTTATGTAAGTACGTAAAACACGGTAAGAATGTTATATTACCTACCATATACTATCGAGTATGGATAGTATGTTAGTATCTCCATACTAATATTATAAAGAGAAAAGATTAGTATTTTTGTTTTGTAATGAATAAACTCAGAAACGCACTGGGCCGATTTTGATGAAATTTGGCACAGAGATAGGCGAAACGTTCAGGAGTACTTTTTATACGTACTTTCTATACGTACTTTTTATAGTTTTACCCGTGCGAAGCCGAATAAATATTAATAAGGGTGTCTCGCTACTGATAGCGAGACATGGCAAAATTGTTATAAGTATCTATCGACACGGCCCGGCTTCGCACGAGATCGCCTCGTACGACATCCATAGGAGGAATATAGAGTGGTCATATTCGAGGGCGGAACCCCACGCCATCAGACTCATCGGGTCAGACCAGACGTCCACAAATAAGTTAGATGGGTGTACAAATATCCACATCTTGTTTATCGAATGAATATTAACCCATTCAGTATAAATTTATGCCATCAAAAACATGCTGTAAAAAACCCAAGTCTCGCAGCTCAGTTTTTCTACCATAAAAAGTTGTGAGATCCATGTTACCAAGTCGAATTTATTTAGTCCCTACTTAAGGGACCTACCTACCTTCTGTCTTTAAGTTATTAGGCAAGTTATTATCATATCAATATTAAAAATCTTTTAGGTTTTAAATAAATAGAGTGAGTGAGTGAGTGACAAAATCAAGAAACTTTAACAAGTTAAAATTATTTTACTATACTGGTTCAAATTGAATGAAATTTGAACCAGTATAGTAAATATACAATACCTGCTTAATTACTGAAAATGCAGGCTTCCTGTTTAATCCACAACGAAGTTATTGGGGTTCGAAATTGGCCTGAATTGCTTCGAGAAAAGGATGGTGCCTTCTTTTTTGCTCGACTTGCGGGGGCACTCCCGTGCCCCAGATTTATTTATTACACTTTATTGTTCCAAGTAAAAACGTACCTTATAAACAAATGGCGAACTTAACGCTAAAATCATTCCCAGCTAACCATTATCAGACAAACAAAAAAATAATTGATTTTAAATTAGGTACATTTTTATTTAACTCACCGCCGATGGCGCCCCTGATCCGTGTTGCTCAGAGTAACGTATCAGCAAGATAACAGCGAACAGCACATAAGTGCTTCTTTTCCGTGGTAACATTGTGGTGTAATCTGTAAACAAGGAAAAACAAATGAATATTATATCGTGGGCTATATTTTTGAAACAAGTCATGTACGAAAATGTCATTGTCAAAAATTACATTTTTGTATTGTATTATTTTGTATTTAATACAAGCTTTTATTGTTGTCAGAGATCTTATTGCATACAAAGTGTGACAAAAAATCATGTCCGCGCAGTATACCTTTGAGGAGTTCCCACGTCTGGAGCGGTTCCTGGATGCGCCACCATAAGATCATGCTTATCATAGTAATGCATTGCTATCTAAACTAAACGTGTGTACAAAGTTTCAGCTCAATCGGTTGAAGATATCAAAATTGAATTCCAAGATTCTACCCGACACATAATTATAATCGATTTAATTTAAGACTAAAATAAGATTTAAAAAAACCTTATGAAATATAATCTATATGACATGATAATCTATATGTGTGTTTTTTGCAAAGCGACTACTTAGACCAGCGGTTCTCAAACTTTTTATAGACGGAACCTCGAAATCTCGAAAATAAATTTGAGGAAAATGTATGGATCAGTTTTTGCGTTGGTTTAGGTTAGGTGTTGCTCCCGTATAAAAAGTTTTACTATCATGGCTCAAGCATGCAATAAATTTGCATAAAATGCAAAACGCTCTATTGAATTTACAGAAAAAACGTAAGTTGTGGCCTATTATATTATTCGTAAAATTGGCGCTAAGGCGGAGTTATCGGAAAAGGTATTTCTTACAGCGAATCTATAGAAACGTCTAAACTAAATATATTATTCCACTACATAAAGTTTATAAAGAAATAAAATAAAATAAGTTTTTATATAAGTAAATATAAGTAGTAAATATTTATTCATTAAGTAGGTAAACAATTTGCGAAAAGTAACATACTAGCGTTCTTCGCGTTTTTCATAGCTAATTATTTTGTATTTATTTGTACGGACATTCTTAATTAATTAATTCTTTCATAAATCATGCAATTTAATTAAAATGTACCTATATATTTTAACTGAAAATTTAAAACTTCACTAAACTTTTTTTAATGGCATTTATTAAATATTTATTTGTACTTTTAAGATAAATACACAAGCGAACAATATAACCAACCTCTTTTAAGTTTTCCTCAAACCTACACAAATAAATATACATTATCGAATTGCTTAAAAAAACTTGCGGAATTTGACTCATGACTTTGATGTCATAACAATAATAGAAAGAGACAGAGCTATGCGTTTGAACGAGAAAGGAAATGCTGTAAGAAGTAAGATCAATAAGGTCCTTTAAATGTGAACTTTCAGGACTTTCAGATTGATATATATATATAAAGGATTGGCTGAACGATTTACAGTAAAAAGAAAAAAATGTAACAATCTACGTAAATTCTCGACTTGATATACCTAGTAAAATTCTTAATATTAGCAGGCAAAAGAACGTTACGACGGTACGTACAAATTAAAAGTTAAGCCAAACAGAACTTACCTTTTTTCAAAGTCAGTTAATTAATTACAACATTATATTGTGTTATTTTAATATTAATAATATTTTTTAATTAAGTAATTATAATTATGTCAATCTAAATAAAATTCAAATACGTGGTCAAATTTTGCAAAATATAGCCTTGAATAAGTATATGGAGAATGAATTTGGTAACTAAGAATACATTTTGGTAACATGACCTCTATTTAATAAAATTTGTTTTAAGTTTTATTATGCATAACAATTGAGCGACTTGAATACATCTAACACCTGTGTTAGCAATAATAATATACTCAAGTGTAGATACGTAACTGTACCTATGTACAGTGCAGTGATAATGGCGTCAACTTGGAAACTAGTTGACTTAAACAAAAGAAGTTCAATATCATTTCTGTCATCTTCTGCGGATTCGGTACACATTTCTGGTATTTCATTGCGGTAAATAAATGCACTGATACTAATTACGCAATGTTCACGCATTCGCGTCGGCAGGTGTCCGAGTTCGGCGGCGTGAAGCTGGCATATCAATTGTTCTTCCGCAATTTAAATTTTATTTTCCAGGAAACTTGCTTAAGCATGAATAATATGGGTTTTATTTATTGTTACTACCTACTTCATTTAATTAGAATCAAAACTCCTCTATGATTCATTAATTCTTATTAATAGATTCAATCAAAACATTGTCCTTAATTTCAGGGCACTTCATATTATATATTATGTATTATCCTATATAAGTTAGTTTCCTTATTAAGAAACCCTTTAGAAATCATTAGTTTTTCTTATTAATAGGTACCATCAATCAAGGGCTGTCCCGCCCTTTCGTGGCGACCCCGTGTCCCCAATACGTTCGTATAATTTACATGTTTAAAGAAACTATCCTTGGAACAGTTTTTGGGTGACCCAGAAACTGTTTGGAGTTCAATAAATTATTCTCAAAGGTAATTCGAAATAAAATATTGATATGTGGAGTTTGGCATAAATTTGATAAATATTGGGCGCATACAAGCCTTATCTTTGTTATTTTTATTTCTTCTTTTAGTTGTATCATCATCATCAAGAGCGAGGCTCTTGTCGGTGGAGTTCCTTCCATTGTTCTCTTCACTTCTTGTGATACGACACGATACCCAATTTTAGTGTAGTTTAATGTAAAAAAATATTAACTATATTTAGATTGTAGTCTTATCTACAATTACTAAACGGTAACTTAGCACAAGATGTATGTATGACCAGTCGAGCATCCGACGGGAGAACTTCATAAATGCAATAGAATTTTAAATTTAGAATTGTCAAAATTTAAATACCTATTTGTAAAAATCTTTTTTTTTTCTATACTAAAACGAAAAAAATAACAATGACAGCTTACAAAAAAGTTTTAATGACAATCTGGGTAACAGAGTCAAGGACCATCAAACAATAGCATCTATTAAAAAAACTGCAGTCATTTACTACTTATTATTAACGTCACTTCTTAGATTGTGACTCAGATTCTAGAAATATTCGTCAGTGCAAGTGCAACTGTAGATGGGTGAATTTTTGAGCATTTTAATCACCGTCATTACCGTCTCTCAAAATAACCATTCTAAAATCTTACAAATCTCACATTGACAAAATTTTACATTATACCCCAACACAAATATTATTTTAAAATTTGGGTTAAAGATTCTTTTCTTTGTTGAAATTCGAAAGAGTGGTGATTGAAGTGCTCAAAAATTCACCTAGATTTCCTCGCGATGTTATCTTGTACCGGACTCGACGTTACATCAATCGGTGAAAATTACCGTAAATATTTAGAGTAGCGGAAATTCGGGATAACTAGGTACCAGTTTGAAGTAAAAAGTACCCTAATAGTAATTTATTTTATTATTAATTAAAATTTGGAATGCTTTCCTTTCATTATCAAAAATAATATCTTCTCTCTGCATCACCTCATGGTCGGTTGGTTCGTCTTTTACAATTATAAATACTTACATAATAATGATATGTATTTAATAGACACACCAACTTTGACGTGAAGTTTACCCTAATTACCTATATATATAGGTATACCTACCTAATTTTATTATTATGTCACTATAGGCCCGTCCCGGCTTCGCTCGGTTAAAAACATAATAAAATCTACACCTACCTTCCTCAGGAAACACGCTATCTATTGAATGAAGTTTACGACAGACAGACAAGCGTGGCAGAGGACTATGCTTTGTTATATGAAAGGTTGTAAGAAAGGTGATTGATTGACAACAGGGCTGCCCAAACAGTTATATAATAGCCTCTTAGTGAAACTTTGTATGACAATATCATATGAAACATAATGAGAACTTACGTAACTTACTAGGTTATTTTAAGTAGATTCATTTTGGAGGAAAATTACAATGTCGTCGAGATAGAATTATTTTTTAAGTAGCTACATCATGTCCATGTTTATTTTGGGCAAAAGTCTCCACACTCTTTTTCCATGTATCCTTGTCTTTGGTCTTCGTTGTCTCTGCCATCAATATTCCAATATTCCTATATTCATCCGACCATCTCGTCTTAGGCCTTACCCCTACTTACTATACAATTACTCCTACGATGTAAATAATGTCGCCTATTACGTTGGTACTTTGAGATAAATCGGTCTACTAATATAATGAAGCAAGAGTTTGGATGTCGCACGAGATGACTAATGGATAGAAAGTTAAGATAAGGGACAACAGCATTCCCAAAGGTGACGTTAAGCAGGCGGCCGGTAGTAAAACATGGCATGTGCATGTGTGGAATTGAATGAATTCCCAGTCAGAGGTAACCATCGAACTAATTACATAAGAACATTCTTGACCTTTCAACTTAAGTTTATAGTTGCGTGATAGAAAAATATTACTTTCAGGTATTTAACACCATTATATTTTATTACATGATTATCAAGCAAATGACTGCCATGCGACGATAGATAACGCAAAATAAATAATTTAATTGAGAATTACTAAGGCAAAGAATATTTGCCAACCTACGAGTACATATACATACATAGGTTTTAGGTTTTAAGTATTTATTTCTCAAATAGAATATACAATATTCACTTACTGAGAAACTATGTCTAATATACATGTTAATCGACGAGCATAACACTTAATATTCACTTATAACTAACATGCAAAGCAATACTTACAAATATTATATTGGGCGTATCGTACTTACAATAGTATGAAACTGCATATACAATACATATTGATGCTAAAATGGATTAAATCTTCATGTTTTACCGAATTTAGGTATGCAAATATAATTCAATGAATGAGGTTCATGCTATCTAATACAAATAACGAAAAGGTACTAAATAATTTATACTAGCTCAAAATTTTATCATTAAATAAATTTAAAGTAGAATAACATGTAGGTATCAGTTAAGAAACACGTGAGGTGTTTTTTAAAATAGATTTGCGGGCCTAAATAAATGTGTATGTGTATGTAAATCGTAGCAACACTGCGTTACTCTATACATTGATAGAACTGTTGTAAAGTGTTACCATGGGAAATGCATCGATTAAAGGTCAGTGAACTTGAGTGCATGCCTTGGCACCACTCACGAATTCCGTTATAATATGTACCTACTTACTAGATGTTTGATCGATAAGCTTTATTTTGCTTTTTATTGCGAGGTTGATTTTTTTTTTTAATATTAATCAAATATTAGTTCAAACCTATACATTCTGAAGTACTTAAATCATATCGAGGTTTAGCCTTAGCATATACACTTTTAAAGATAAAATAGCTGCGCCCCGAGGCTTCGCTCCCGTGGGAATTTCGGGATAAAACGCACCCTATGTGTTATTCTAGGTAATATTCTACCCGTGTATCAAATTTCATAACAATTTCATAAGAGTAACAAACATACACTCATGTGTATACATCTTTATAAACTTTCGCATTTATAATATTACTGTAATAAAAAACCTTACAGACTTTCTTACGAGCATTTTCCTCGACAGGCGAGTCAAATCATTTTAATTTGTGTAAATAATCATCGAGTTTATTAGTCTCGATTCGCTGCTCGGTAGTATGTTAATTGTTGAGGAAAGTGAGGTTGTTCATTAAATTTTATAGTTTTTATTACTTTTTATGGTGTTTTACGGGGAAAGAAGATATGAATGAAGTGTGTTGGGCAGGATATGTCAAAAAGGAAGTAACAGATCAGTTAACATTACACAGGGAGAAACAGGAAACTACCATGCTAATACTGACCACACAAAGTGAGATAATAATTTTTGCTTTTTGTAAACGTTATGTATTTAAAAATTATTATAAACTTACTTATGTATCTAATTATTATATATTATAAATTATAGATGATGGGCATCATCATAATGTGGGAATGTAATTAATCATGTAAGGCTAATTTATTTTTGATACAATAAAGTTTTATTTTACATTAAAGTTAAATCAAATTAAATTAAAAAAAAAAACTTAATAATAAATCATGTATTTCATAAATGTCGGAGGAAAAGAGAATTTTTCATTACCTCTAAAAACGATAAGAGTGATTAAAAATTTATTTTTTTAGAATGATGTTCATTTAAAAACCTATAGTTATATCGTCTATCATTCTACTCATATCTCTAAACATCTAGACAATTAAAAGGTACTTAATTTTATAGTCGTTAAAAAACCATCTAATATCAACTTGATACCTTGACGACATTGTTGGTTAACTTAAGTACCTACCTATATCTTGATTAAGTAGTCGTTAATTATTGTGTTTACATCCTTGCTTTGCTCGGTTGCATTCGCGACTATAACACCCACAAGTCAGCTTAAAAAAAGCGTTAAGACCGGCCTACTGCCTAACGCCAACTCTCTTTGGGAATGCTATAATTACATACCAAATCAACTGTCACGTATTAACCATTGGTCGCCTCGTACGACATCCACGGTAAGATATAGTGTGGTTCAATGCTAGGGCGGGAATCACACGCAAAAAATATTAAAATTTTAATAACTTGAATTCTCAAAACAGACTTTGAATAACTGCGTAAGCAATTAAGTTGTTATTATTACATACATACTACATACACACATGCATACCACATACATTTATATAACAAAATTGACCTCCAAACGAATCGTGTGAAAATATTTTTGTATGTATGTAACAGTATCTAGTACGTAGTATAGTTTGTATAGTTTAATAGAACTGCTGTCTAATGATCATTTGTTTTGATTGTCTGAAGAATGTACATAAATGTGTTCCACCTAACTGATAATATTCAAAACTGTTTTAATAATATAATAGTGAAAATATGTAACACGATAACAACTTAGCTAGTATCAAGTCAAGTCACGCATTCAAAATTATACATTTATCAAAACACATAGCTAAAAATAAGTCTGTAGTTAGGCTTTATTAGCGTTGTGTTTTTTATAAAAGTACTAGCGACCTATCCCGGCTTCGCTCGGGTAAAGATAGGTATAATAAATTATACACCTAAACCTTCCTCAGGAACCACACTATCTATTGGTGAAAACTGCGTGAAAATCCGTGCTTTAGTTTTTGAGTTTTACGACAGACTTTGCTTTATAATATGTAAAGATAATTTAGAAATGTAAAATATTTAAAAAAATCGTGTAAATATTTTTACAAAGAAAACTTTTTGCACCTGAACATGAATTACATGAATGATAAATGCGCACATATTGGTTCCATAATTGTTATTTTAAGCATATTATAAAATGTTTATGTCAGCTATGCGGCTCCCGCCTGGTAGTAGTAGGTAGGCTAGTATTGTCAAAACGCTCATATAAGAGAGAGAAAGAGAGGGAGAGAGAGAGGAGAGAGAGAGAGAGTAAACAATATTATGTTATTTATTTTAAACCATAAAACATAATATTATTTACAGAATACAAATTGTTAATGTACATGATAAGTAGTCAAATGATTAGTTACCCGCTCAAATGTTTTTAACCAATTACGATACATATCCTGGCGTTAAACATTTTCAACGCAAAACTTTATGAAAGTTTTTATAATTTATCGCCAGCCAGTTGAAACAAGTTACAATTTGTAAAAAAAAACAACAATTACAATTTAAAAAAAAACACAATGAGTCAACTTCACGGGCGATCGACTGCGTTATGTTCCGAGGTCGACACCTCTGCCACAGACTGCGTGCTGGCTGAGGTCAGTTATACAATAGTTAGTGAACTGGCTAATAAATGTAATTTTCATCTCGCGAGGGTCATATAACCTCAACGATCTGCACTCAACTAGATGATTTATAAGTGTTACATTTTGCCTCTAGATTGCATATCATAATCGTACCGGTTACTTAAGCTCATTTAAAAGATTAATCAGCTTTTTAATTAGCATATTGTATTTGATCTATATTCTATACTCTTTTGTACCTTTAAGTGTTTAAGTTTAATGTTTGGATTTTATGTGTTTGCCGAATAAATGATTTCTTTCTTTCTTTCTAGCAGACAACAACAAGTCCAAATTTTACACAATTTGAATAATTATGTATTTTTATTTTTATATAAAAAAATCTCTTTTATATTTAAAACAAAGAGACATCACTACAACAGGGTAGATGACAAGGATAAAATAGATATATTTAAAACTATAGTGATAATTCATAGACTGTAATAATGCTGCTCGATCATTATACGAATACATATTTAAAGTAGGTTGGGAAGCCCATTAAAAAAAATCTCAAGCATTTAAAAACTAAAATTAAACCAACTTTTATTACCTAAAAAGTCATTAGCATGAACGCAACAATTAAGGATAAACGAAATATTAAACATAGCTTTCTTCGCTATGATATAATTCGATCGTGACGTCACGTTAGAGTATCATTTTGTATGTGTGATTTTATTTTTGTCATATCTTTGAAAGTATTGTCATTATCACAGTATTTTTTTCACTGGTGTTTAATATAAGGGCATTCAAATTAATCATCCCAATAAATATTGTCATCTACTCTATCTAAACGAACGACCAATAAAATGTTCTTAATGTTACACACAAAGCTATTAATTGTGAAAATAATATATATTTTTCAATTTATATGAGGTGAAAAAAACTCCACTAAAAACAGTTGACTTTTTAGTGGAGTTTTTGAAAATGATTTTAGCATGAAATCCACCTTTTGTACATTAACTATTTGTATTATTTGCTAAAATAAATATAAAAATAAATTTTAGCTGTTATTCTCGGGGCAATGCCATGCCAGTGAAAGACCAAAATAAACTTTAGACCAATTTCAAGGATATTTCACGTTTCTTCCGCATTTCACTCGTAGTGATTTGCATTACCTACTTGTATTGTAGACTAATACAAATTGTGTGTATTTTTAATTCGATCACTACATAAAGCAATTTTTAGAGAATTATTATTATTTGATGAAGAATTATTTTCACGCCCTATCGCGTGCCGACATGTACCTAAAACCCTAAATAATTTACCATTGCTGTTTTTTTTTTACTTCAGAGAATTAAGAACGAGTTTATTTGTTAGACAAATTAAAAAAAACCCCGACTTTCAATATTCATTTCGCTACAACTTTTGAACGGCTGAACCGATTTTCGTGAAACATAGGTAAGAACACTCGGGATAAAATCATCTATCATACAATAAAAACTAAACGAAAATCGGTTCATCCGTTTGGAAGCTACGATGTCACAAACACAACACAGATAGACACAATAAACTTATAACACCCCTCTTTTTGCGTCCGGGGTTAAAAAATAGAATTGAATAAACAACGTTAAAAAATTTAAAACTTAAAAGATTTTTAATATTGTTATGATAATAACGACAGAAGGTCCCTTAAGTAGGGACTAAATAAACAATATAACATGGATCTCACAAGTTTTTACTGTAGAAAAACTGAGCTACGAGACTTGGGTTTTTACAGCATGTTTTGATGGCATATTTTAAATTATAAATCAATTGTACAATACGTCTACGTAACTATTTATGTAAGTAAAATGTTTACACACGGCAAAATGTTTCATTTCATATTAGTCATTTTTGAGACGTGGTACTACTTATACGGTCATAATTTATGCTAATGCTCGAATCACTTTCTTGCTTCATAACTTGCGTTAGTTTGTATTTATAATTTCTGTGCTATGGAGTTATATTGACTATACTGTGTGCCGGGTCTTTCCTTTAGCAAGTACCCTCTATGTTAAGTATAATTATTGACAGATATTTGTATGTGAGCTGTTGAGAATTGCCTATTATTATCAAAAAAATATCGCGTCATTTTTTCGAATCCCATAAATCAAATAACTCCAACGCTTTAAAATATATGTATCTAGGAATGTTTTACTCGAAAAAAAAAACGAAAGGGAAAACGGACTGGCATAGGCTACATTTAAGCCTCAGGCGTGGCCGGAGATAACTGCTAGTATACATATAAACTTCACAAAACAAATACAATGTTAATGTAGTGCAGTTTGATCGCATTTATACGCATTTTACCAATGTCTTGTGTCCACCGTTCGTGCTGCTTTCTCTTTCGAACACAACATTTATGCATGTATGTACGTACGTACGTACGTGAGCTACGATGTCGACGCAACAATTAGAAATCCGACGATTATTGGCAGATACGGGCGGTGGAAAGTGTTTGGGATATTTATTATTACCAGTACCTACATACTTTTGTATGTAAACGCTCAGATGTGTCCATAATCAGGTAAGTACATCCAGTACTCAGATGTATCTGGGTGAATCAACTTTTTAGTGCCAAGTTCGAAAATTTTTGTAGTTTTTAAAAAAAAATCTGTTTTGCTTATTTAAATGTCTTAGAACATAGAAAATTTATTATATTTTATGATTCTGTATAGAGCAGTGCACTTTTACTTATTATTTGTTAATTTTTGGCTTGTAAACGTGCTGAAGTCCTAAAAAATCAGTCACCAGGACAACTAGTTCTATATTTTTTTTTACATGGTAAAATGTATTTTATGTTAAAGAAAATACTTTGAATGTGTAAAATGAAGTACATTTTATAAGATTTTGAGAATTCACTCTTTATTACATGCACAACTTCATAATTATTTTAAGAAATATAACTGTTGGACAACCACCATTACTATATTTGGTGAATTATTTCATAAAAATAGTTTTATTCTCCAAATATTACAAAATCGACAATACTGGTGGTATATTTTATAATTAACTACAGATAAATAAAAAATAAACATACAATTTCTAAGTATTTGTTGCAAAAAAACTTGAAACTTGTTTTCTTTTCATGGGGACATTTTAGTTGTCCAAAGGACTTTTCCTTTGTACAACCAGTAAATCCACTGGACAACTAAAAGGGAATTAGGAAATACCACATCATGAGGCATAATAAAACACTTAAAATTCATCGAAACAAAATTATATTGTAATTTTCCAAAAATTTTAATCAAAATTTAACAAAAATAATCAGTTTCTTAAACTTAAATGGTTTTGACTGCTTAAGCTACACGGCATTATAAGCTGTATAAGATACTACGTATAAAATCAGTCATGGCTATTATCAACACTTTTACAATCTAATAATCAACATACCATATAACTATTATGTCAGTCTTAAAAATATTTTGAACACCATAATTTACAGTAATTCTTATCTAAATATTATTTTTATGTAATCATTCATTAACACAAGACTTTCGACGAAAGTTAACATACCATCTGCATCTAGTAACCTTAAAACAAATATTTGAACCTAAACCTAATAATACTCATGAATTCGTAATTTAGCAATCAAATTATTTTTCAAAAACGTTAACATCAAAGAGAAATTTATAGTAATTTACATCTCTCTTACATTGTAACTCAGGCATGGGTAACTTACGTACAATATCTTCATAAGCTACGTACGATATGTCATTCTCATTGATCACAAAAAGTTTTCCTCCTTTAACGCATTTCAGAAATGTTACTCTAATTTCACCATCATCTTCTTGAGCAATGCACGCATAGGTATGGTACGATTTCCTTTTGGTGTCATGAACTTTGACTAGTAAGAAATCGCCTTTTATAGGTAACTTGCTACTTTGCCCTGAGTTTGAAGGCCCTGGCTGTACAAAGTCACGATCTTCTTCAGAGTTCTCTGAAGAGTCGTAAATAGCTTTGTAAACGCTTTCATGGTGAAACGCCTGGAAATCTTCTATTGAAATTCTTTCTTTGGCTTTAGAAGTTAAAGCTATTAGTGGCATATCATCATCAGCACTGCAGTGGATTTCAGCAGAGTGAGAATTTTCTATCAAATCTGACAACGGTAAGTACACTTTAGGATGTAAGCATTCACACAATCCTCTGGCACAGAAGCAACTTAAATATCTGTACTTTAACTGGCCGTATACTCTCGAAAAAATTTGGTGCACCTCTTTTGTTCCATTAAGTGGGACTATATTCTTTGGAATACTGTTCTGTATAAAATTGATATCTTCTTTAGTTATATAAATTAACTTGATTTTGCTGGAATATTTTAAGACTGTATAAAACTCTAAGGCATTCGTTATATCTGTGCCAGTTGCCACCTTGGTGTCTGCTGCTCTTTTCAAGTATTCTCCAATCCTGTCAGCAGGTCCTTTTCCATAACCAGCCTCAAAATATGACCATTTAAAGTATTGGAAACCAAACGTTTTGGTGCAAGCCAAGAAAAAATTAAGCTTTTGTCGGTATTGCGAGAATGGCCCATCCGAAAAAAAGTGAATAATGTCAATTTGTGGGTAATTTTGGCGAATCAATGTTAGTATCGGATGTAAATGGGCCCAGATTGCAGCTGGTTGATGAACGTTGCATGGTGAAACGGAGCAAAATTATAAGGCTTTGTATGTTTTTTCTTTGTCATGCACGTACACAACCACTGTATGAAGAGTGATTTGGTTTCGAGATCCACCAAAATGATGCGCTTGAATTTCCTCCGTGCATTTTGCGTTTGTAATCTTGGGGTACGTTAATTTCTTGAAGGACTATTGGAGAGCTAGGTGGTGCAAGTATATTTTCAATTGCCTTCTTACGTTGTCTTTGATTTTGTTTCCTGAGTTTCCAAATAGTTCTACATTTTTTTTTCTTCTGGCTGTAAATCTGAAACTAATCTTTTATTCTTATGATAACTTTCCCTTTTCTTTATTTTTCGTTCTTCATATTTCTCCGAATCTGCTTTCAACTTCTCTCTATAGCGTCTTAATTTTTCTTTTGCAGACATCCCCATTCTGAAAAAGTTTAATATAAAGAAAGTTTTCAAAGTTTGTGCTCTCGTATATGGTGCATATACGAGACTCCAAACTTTGAATATGCTTTAACTCTATACTCTATACAATACAAGTACGAAGGCAATCAGTTAGTTAGTTAATCATGTTTAATTACTCTTGCATTAAAAATATAATTAAAAATGACATATAAAAATCACAGTGTAGTTATTATTAATGAACATTAATTATATAACTGTTTCAGTCCAATAAAATTCAAATGTTTTGTAACATTGTCCTTGGGACAGCTATAAAATTCCCACGGGCAACTCTAGATATCCCTCGGACTACCGTTTTTGTCCCACGGACAACCGATTTAGTGGTCCAGAAGACTGGTTGTCCACTTGACATATTTTATAATTTCAGCTTTCTATTAAAAAACAATATTTATTCTACAGGATTATACCACTAACATAAAGCCAAGGTCAATTGTCAACTGTTAAATAACAATACAGTAATATAGCGATCGTACTTACCTAATATTTACGCCGGTCCGGGGGACACACAATAAACACACCCACTCCGCGCTCTAGAGTTTGACCGACTAACGCGGGGGGCGTTGGCAATTTCAAACTTGCTGCTTTACCATCCTAAACTACATCGAGTCACGTGTTGTATTCGCTAATTCTGTGCCATCTCCATATTAGCATCGTAATTTAAGAGTGGTTGTCCGATGGATTTACAAAAAGAAACGATTTTGTGGGACAAGAGTAACTTGAGAAAAAAAGATAGATTAAAAGATTTTAAAAATTATTAGTTATGATTCACTTACACATAATAAATTCATAGTATGTTATGTGTTGTAATATTTATTGTCTTAGAGGAATTTTTTTCGGCGGTGACGAGTTCAATGCATAAAAGTAGTCCAGGGACACTAACTTAAACATAAAAACAACCCATTTGTCACTCGGACAACCGTTATATTTTGGTAAAAAATATAATTAATAAATAATTTTTAAAGCTAGTATATAGATTTATTTTGAAGTTTCTTGGTTAGATGATAATATTCACCAATTTCGTATTGGTTACCTTTTAACTAATCTGGGACCGAGTGCAGTTGTCCAAAGGCAAGTAAAAGTTGATTAACCCATCTATACTTCTATATTAATACCTATTATGGTGGTCAAGTGGTTAAAACCGTCCGTCTGAGATAAAAACGTCCCAGGTTCCAAACCTCGTGCCACTTGAGTTTCTATACTAATCTGACCCTTGTACAGAGTCATGCATAGACCATCAATTGCTTCCAGTGAAGGAAAACATCGTGAGGAAATCTGCACACTGGTTGACAGTTAAAACATTCTTTTTTTTAAATTTAATTTGGCATACATCACATAGAAAAAGATTAAAAGGTATATATATATATATATATATATATATATATATATATATATATATATATATATATATATATATATATATATATATATATATGTATACCATGACAAATATAGTACCTATGTTTATAACCACAATGATTTATTATCACCTTTCTCTCTTGACAAGGCTTTTGTCAAGGTCCAAAACATGAAGTCGGATGTCCGTATCGACACTATATTGACAGAACCCGAGGAGTTGCGGACATTGCGAAAGATATAATCTATAGAGACAGGACACGTTGTCATTTGAGCTTAGATTATAAGAACAGATCTAAGTTACAATACTCAGATTTAGAATGACATCTTTTGCTAGAAAGCCCGCAGAAACCATGTGAGATATGATATCGAAATATTCAAAAACAATTTCATAATTTAGGTAACTGTTTTGATTCATTTCTTTTTGAATACTTGTATTTAATGTTATAAAAAACGTTGATCTTGGACGGAGACGAAAGGATTTACCTAAATCCTACCTATTCCGAAAGAAGTAAAACGCAAAAGCATAAAATCAGAAAATTGTATGTTTTGTATTCCAATTCGTTTCAAAATAATGGATCAACATTAAACTAATGACAATTATACTAGCTGTCGAAAAATCTTGTAGTTATAATTGTCAATTACTTACAAAATCCTAATTGATAAGTAAGATGTTTAAGTACATGAAAAAAATTTCTGGCAGTGTGTCTAGGAAAACGAGAGTCAACAAGTTTGATTTTCTACACACACATCGTTTAACCTTTAGCTAATTTGCTTTCATTCGATCCAGGGAATTCATTCGTTCATTCATTCGTTCAGAAATGCCAGTAGTTTATAGCTTGTGAGAAATTGCTATTTAATATAAAAATTTACATGAAAAGTGCCTGTGATGGTCTAATTTCTGAATAAATTATTTGTATTTCGAATTTGAATTTGGGACCTTTATGTAGCTCCAGATAGGAACTGCTAGAGTGACATTGTGTAGGCTGATCTGCGTGTATTGGGACACTGCGTAGTAAGTAAATGGCGTTCTCATTTCGGAGGTCAAGATCGACTTTCGGGTCACGGAGCCAGAAGGTAAGTACAAAAGGTAATGTTGTATTGTAAAGATTCTTTACAAAAGATTGAAAATAAAATAAACGTTTTATGATCAATATCGTGAGATTTTTTTACAATCGAGCAAGCAATGATTCGTGTTTGTATCAATTTATTCTTGAGCTAGGTATTGTAGTGCTACAAATTGATATTTCATTGACAATGGTTAATATACATTTAGGGTAACAAATTATCTTTTATTCAAGATTATTCAAAGATATTCATCTTTGAATAATCTTGAATAAAAGATTATTTATTTATTTTGTTACCCCATATATTTCTTTCGACGAATTAAGAATGATATAAAATATGAGCGATCTTGGCGTTACAGCAAAAATCACACATAGGTACTTGGGTATATGAAAAACAGCGGTCATGAACCAAAACGGTGTCCGTTTTGGTAAGTTGACTAACAATAATAATAACAAATTGTAAAACTATGGAGCGTCTTCGATGCTCACAACTACCTATAATGTTCGTGATGCAGGACTATAAACGCAACAATAGTATGCATGCATGATGCAATTGCTTGTTTCTTTTGTTTTGTTATGATGTCTTTGCGTGTTATGAGAGTTAAGAAATTCGCCTACGTACTCTATAGAGGTCCATTGTAGGTAGTTAATTGGTTAGGTTAGGTTATGGTTGAAAGGTCCCTGGTTTAAATCCAATTAATGTATTTTGAGTTTGTAGACCATATACTTAATTTGAATAAACAGTCGTTCTGAAAAATACAAATATCTATAATTTATCTTTATAATGTGGAATGAAACATAACGACTTTCTTTGCAATATTAATGGAATGGTTTACAATTGCCTTCTCTATTTCACACACTAGATAATATAATAAATGATCAACTAGAGGTGTCTCACGATGTTTTCCTTCACCGGATACCTAGCATAAGGTATAAAATCGAATTTTGCAAGTCAAGCATAATGTGCGTTCATTTCAAGGTTATAAGAGTCATAACTATAAACCGGTCCTATAGTAATGATACATGGTGATATTGTTTGAAGGATTTTCCGTCATCTGATAAGTACTTGATCGAGTTGGGTAATTTATTTAATTATATCATATATTTTTAAGTAAGTACTTCTATTAGGCACCGATTTTTTGTAGGCGGGTTTTGGATTAAATGTAGTAGATACTGATCAGTCCGGGGCAGTGGTCCAACTGCTCCGTCCAACTATTTGGGCCCCTGGCCAATATTGTGAGGATGTATTTGTGTATGTTTGTTACTTTTCTCGCAAAATCTACTGGACGGATTGTTATGAAATTTAATCTTTAAAGAATTCAATAATCGTGACTGAATGTAACCTTACGATCACCATATTCTATTACAAGCCATCGGATTTACGCAATTAGTACCCACTATTGCTAATATTTACAAAATTCTAGCGAACAAAATTGAATATTCATTATGAAATTGATTGGATCATTGTTTGTTCTACTAATTAATGTACAAGTTGATTATAACGAGCAATTGTAGCTTCATTATTTTAATTAGATTAATTTCTGTCAATATCTGGGGCTGGGGCTATAATGTTTTTTTAATTCGACATTATTTTATTAAATAGAAAAGTTTTCTTGTCATAGGTGCTGTGTGTGGCACATGGTTGTAATACCGCGGTTGTTGTAATAAAGTAAATCTTACAATTTTGAAAAGTCGTCTGCGATTGCACAGCCGGGCCTCACGTCAGCCCTTCTTGAAAATACTATTGTTGCTTGTCAAGGCTTTGTGTCCCTTAGTCACCTCATAAAATATCTACGGGGTGTTATGGAATCATCCTATTCTAATGCGGTACTACACATCACACTTTTTGGGGGCCAATATTCACGCATACTTAATTTCGTCAATTTTGAATGAATGAACGAATGAATGAAATGTTTACTCACTTGAAACATACAAATAGATGTTATGTATTTTCGAAATACGTACAATACTACATAAGTAGTATTTGCAAGCTGATGCCTCAAGTAACACAATTTTATAAACGCAATTGTGAACAATGATCGTGCCATTGACTTGTTATGGCGGAAGACGATATATTCCCATACACTGTGATTCTCGTGGGAATTATGACGAGACTTATTATAGAGCAGTAAATTGCTGGTGTGTACCGAAGATGCCATTACAAGAATCACTCAAGGTACTTAAAAATATACATATAAATAAAACACAGCATATATAAACAAAACACAACATACATAATTTTTTTTACAAACAAATAAAGAAACACTGTGTCTGGTTCTAAGCTTTTGCAACGAATATTCATTTTTGTTTGGCAACTGGTTGAGTGGCAAGAATGTTATTCTTCTTTGAAGAAAGTAAGAATAACATTCTTGATCTAGTTGTCAAAGTCTAGGTGTTTTGAGAAACTCAGTTTCAATCCAAGTTGTTCACAAAAAAGTTAAAACATTTCAAAAAGGTAAAAAATATGTATATTTTGTCACTATCGCACTTTACAATATTTGGCATTGACAGAACGAGACGTATCATGCTATCTTTTTTATGAATTACAGGGAATGTTTGGGAATTAATATACATGACAAATTGTCTGTGGCAAATTGACATACCTAAACCAATTTTATCATAATAAAAAAAAATGCTAAAATTATTCCCTTTGTTTAGACACAAGGAAAGCTCCATAAACTGCGTTAAAACAACATTCTTACATTATTAACTTGCGAGACATCGAAATTCTTTTTTTTTTATTATTAAGTTTTTATAGTTGGCGGCCATAGTGCCTATGTCGCAAGATATTTACTGGTATTTAGAGCGCCTCGCTAAGGACAGCTACACACGAGACGTCCGGTCCGACACAAATCGCATGGTTGGCCGGTATAAATAAATTTTGGTGATACATAAGTACAGAATAGTTTATTTTTATTGGATAATTTCTCTGTTTGTCTGTTCGTGATAAACTACAAAACTACAGCATGGATTTTCATGCGTTTTCAACAAAAGATGAGGAAGGTGTAGGTAATATTATGTTAAGTAAAATATGATATAGAATATAGTAGTTACACTTGAGTTACACTATTTTAATTAGGCCAGTCCTGTAAAAATTGTTGTAAGAGTGGTAAATAAATAAATAAATAAATGTGATCGATCGATGGTAAACCCGATCGAAGCCAGAAAGGGAGCCGCTAGTAGGATTACAATTTACTATTCAGTCTATAAAATACTTTTTTTAATTTTTGCAATAGGTACTTAGGTATATTCCAATATATTTTTCCTTCTTGTATTAAATGTGTAGACAAGGGACACTTTTATAAAAAACTAAATGGTGCTTTATTTCAATGGTTGTCTATTTGTAAAGAAAAAAAGACCAGCTTGGATCAGACATTGGTTAAACAGCCAAAGTGAACAGAATAAGCAAGAACTAGCTTGTTTCTGATGTAACTTTAAATGCGGTATCCGATTCGCTTATGTATAGCGACCCTAACTTAAGTTAAGGTCATTTCTGTCACGTTTTGGACGTGTCAATGACAACTTGTATATTTAATGCGTACCATGTGTGCTGAAATGTATGTTTTAGACCCAAATTGATCAAATTACTTAGAATCATTTTTGTTTTCAATAACTACTTCACTCAATAGCTATTTAATATCATGGTTTAAAACCTTGTAATTGGATATCGTTTACTTGCTTTTTTTTTCACAAAACACTCAGGTGTTTCGTGAAAAACACAGTGACCAGTGTGTTCCACTTATTTAATTATTCGACCAATGTTGTTGCAATCTATGATAAGAGATAGATTCTTTTTTATGTTATAATTTTTTTTTAATATCTGACACCAGGATTCGCTTACATACTTTTTTATTTCCACTTCGGTCGTGGACATCCCTAGTTGTTAGACCATTGGCACTCACATCCTTGACAGCGACATCAAGCCAGCACTTTTTGGGTTGATTTTTTATACATCTATGTACTGTCACCGTTACTACGAGTTCGAGTGTTAAGCCATTCTATTGAAATAACGCTTAACCTCTCTGTTCATTAGTGCCGATAAATTGATGAGACTCACGATTCATGAAATCTTGTACCTACTTTTGAGTTTATCCCTAATTGTTTCCATTACATCGTAGTTAAAATTATGAAATGAAATTACCTAGCTATTATTTACCACTAGGTACTTAGAAATTTCAAATCGATTCTTTCGACATTTTATTAGAAATTGTGTTTTAACAAAATATGAAAAATTACTTTCAAAGTAATTTCCAATAATTGTGATAATGAAATTAAATTTCAAATTAAGAGGGAGATAGGTAATAAAGATACTAAATTTCTTGCAAGAATCTTATTAGATATTTTTTTTTACAGTTATACAACCAAAAATAATATATACTTTTAATACAATCGTAAATCGTGTCTTATTAGCATGTGCAGTCGTTGAGTTATAACATTATAGTACTACAAGCATCACAAGTATGTGGTAACAATACGGTAATATCTAAAACCTTGCAGTTTGTAAACGGTTATTATAAAAATGCCAGTTATTCTCATTTGAGGACATAAAAATAAAACTATTCAAAACATTTTTTTTAAGGTTTTATCAATGAAGACCTTTTCCGTATCGTACATAATGCCTTCAACTAACGTGAGGAATTCTTACTTTTACTTTCGATTTACTTACAAAAAACCGGTCATACAAGTTTGGTACGCACCTGTGGAACAATCCAACGTGTTATGTTTTCTAAACACTTATAGCAAACGTGTAACAAATAATCTGCCACAAATTCACAGGATACACACAGATTTCTCACAAGTCACAACACTCAATCTTAGGAATGTTGCAATAAAAAAACAAAATCCGCAATTCTAAAACACTGGCTACAATTAAAAAAAATCACTGCATAGTTTTTAATTACAAAATGTTAATGAGACAGGCTGACGTTGCGATAGTTTTTCCGATTAAAAAGTTAATTGAAACTTAAAGAATTACAAGAGCAACGTTCGACACCACCGAAGGCTTTACCGCGAATGAATGAGTGAACGACGCTTGTGAATGTTGCTGTTACGGTGAATGACCGCGTCGCTCCAATGGGTGGCATTTGAATGAAATGAATGATATGAGTCATACATTAATAGCGGGGTTTCACGTCGGAAAGCTGTTTATTTGTAGGAATTTCTTGTCCACTCATTTTGAATGCAGACCATGGGTTTTCCTGTTCCTCTTTCTTGCAAATGTAGACTCCTAACTTCTATTGAGTGGTTCATCAATCGTACAAAGTTGTTATTAAAAAAATACAATTAAGTACTTATTTTAATAGTTTTTTTTTTAATTTTTAGGTTAGTTAAGTAGGTAGGTACCGTCAACCACATGACAAGTTACACTGCATGAACTTCTAAGTATTAAATATTCAATGAGTTGATGTGCAGTTGATAAATTTAATTTGGAAACAATAAGATTATTCTGATATTAGGTGAATAAAAAGCTTTCCATACATTTTAATTATATTTTATTGATATAATTTTGTACAAATAACGGCATTATTATACATCGGACAGGTCTCACATACAAAACTAATGCTAGTCAAGCTATCCATAAGTATGTCACAAGTAGATCTACTTATAATTGTAACTTCAAACCAAGTATTTTACATGTAAAAAAGCAGTCACAGACACCAAGGTTAGTTTGAAGTTATGCATATTATTTAACAGTCCATTAGAGTCTCGAATTCAAGGAAGGATTCAAGGTAAAAACTGCAATGAAAAACAGTTAAAATCGATTTTAAATAAGCAATTATTAACGATAAATTATTTATTTTATTACAAAGTGTATGTATGTATGGTTATAATTTGCTAGCTAAATACAAATTATAATGCTTTTATTTTTATTTTATATTCATTTAAATTGTCCATATTTTTTGAATTTAAAAAATATAATATGAATGAATGAAATGAATGTTTCGAATTATAGATAATATTTTCTCTTTATTTGATTTGTAATTTTTACCAATATTTGTTTGCAATGTGCTGTATTAGATTTAAAACATTAAGTTTTACAAATACATTTTAGAACTAAACACATATAGTTTTAAGAACTAAACATTGAAAAAGTGACACAAACAGGATATGCATATACCATAAAGTTTTCACACCCTGTGAAATACGTAATTGACAAAAATTATTGGGTTTAAAAGAAATCCCAATGGGTCAAGTAGAAAATATTTATTTTTGCTCTTTGATTATTTAATGAACTTTATTATGCTATCATAGTTGCCATTTTTTATTTTCGTTTAGATTTTAGATGCCATTTTTTATTTTTTATTTTCGTTTCGTTTCATTATTAAATTAATTGAAGATTCCATTTTGGCATTCATTAAATAACCAAATTGCAAATATATATTTATTTATACATACAAAGCGCATTTAAATTACTCTACTTGATAAATATAATCTATGATTATTATTCCTAAAGCAGTGCTATAATGTCTGTTTATCCTTCACGACTGCCTAAATGGAGTGTAAAGATTATCATGAGTTTTGTTTATTCCCTTATTACGTCCTAAACACAAATGTCAGGAATCGTTTTTTCGGGTACTTATTTGATATTTATATTTAAAAAAAAAGACAGCGTGTTTATTTTATATATATATATCTATCCCAGAAAGTAAATAAATCTAAATCATCAAACTAACATCGGGACACACTTAAGTAATAAAAAGCTTTTATCAAACACTATAATAACCATAAACTAGCTACTTACACTTCTCTAAATCCACGTTCATATGAAAATTCCGTTATACAAACGCTATTTATGTATACTTATCGAACTATATATAAAATACACTCACATGTTAACAAGTTTTGTGATTAGATTAGCTATTAATTTCATTTAAATTATATAAAACTAAATGATGCGTGCAGAACACTCGTACGACTAGAATTTCATTTAACCTCCTAGTTTGGAACTCCGCCATTTTGGAATTCAGCCATTTTGTGTTGGAATTTTATCACAAATGTGTGTGAGTTCCGAGCGAAGAGGTTTTAACATTACACATAGTTTTTCTCATTATCTACTAGATAGTAAAGCACTTTGAAAAGTTACCTCCACAGTTCATGGTAAAATTAGTCAAGAAAGTATAGAACTGTTTCACTAGATGCTGATAAGGCTCCTATTAGAACTATCTGTAACTTAATGGCTGCAGATAAAACATTTCATAAATGTTGACTTTGATCTTCAAAAATCGTATAGTTTACTTTTATCTGATATTTTTAATTGCCAAATAAAAATCACTTGCTTTAACAGTAAACAGTGAAACAGGGTTTTTTTAATTACTCGAACATATATAAGTTTAAAAATATATAAAAAAAACAGACAGTCAATAAGATTCACCGTTATACTTATTTCTAAATTGACTAAGCTTATTTCGTTTAGTATAAATTGTTTATGTATATGGCAATGCTATAAGACGTCTTGATATTGTAATATTATTGCCCCGACTTTACATTGATATGTAGGTACAGAGTTATAAATTAATATTTAATTGGTCATTCATTCAAACTGAGAACGAAAACGTGCCAATAAATGGGTCTAAAAAATGAATGAACGAAATGAATGAAACACGACTAATATTATGCACGTAAGCTAGCCGGTTCATTTAATTTTGTCGTGAAGTTATTTGCTTTTTCTGACAGTTAAATGCTAACGTGTGAATAATATTCGGCCTATGTAAACAAAACAAATGAAACAAGATGAATATTTTTTTGTAACATTTTATTAATGATTTGTTTTAAATGATAACTTATTAACCTATTTATATTTTAAGTATTAAATTAAATACCTGTTTTGGAATTCTGGTATATTATTGAAATTTACCAATTACATGTGCTTTTATAAAATTGAATATATAAAAAGCAAATAACTCACACAATAGACAATAAAAAACCTAAATGAACCGGAGAGTCAGCGCTCAACAAATCATTCACTCGAATGAACTGTTCAGTTCATTCAAATGAATGCCCTACTCTTATGGCGCGCACCTCCCTACATTGTTCGTGATTGTGTGCGGTAGTTTGGACAAAGAGAGAGGGATGTCAAAATCTCCGCTTAGGGATATCTGGGAGACACAGCCGACGAGGCCCGACTTGTATTTACCCATCGTGTTCAGTTCTATGGATGGTAGGCCTCCTGTGAAACAAAAATAATACATTAATTTGCAAATTAACAAAATGCTATTTTGATAATTGGCCGTGGTTTCGCCCTAGAACAGGACCACTCCATGTCCTGCGCATGTCGTACGAGGCGACTAATGGACACATGGCCTAGGCAGATGATAGGCAATAATAGCACTGACATGGCGGGTTTATTCTGATCTGATTACTATTAAAAACTTTTGAAAAATATTATTTTTCAAAAAATATTACTTAATTATTGTTCAAAATATAATAATTACTTTAAAAAAAACATTATTAAATAAAACGGTATTTTTCAAAAGTTTTTAATAGTTATTGATCATGAATTGCTTTCCCGCCTCTGGACCCCTCCAGATCACATTTTCTAATATAATATTTATTTATGTCATTCACAAAATAGCAGTGCAAAATCTTGATAAATATTTCAAACTAGATGTTGCCCGCAGTTCTGTCGCAGTAGACATGTCTATACCCCATATCATTATCAATAACTTTATACTATTAATCACTTTATAATATTAGTATGGACGTTTACAAACCGATATAAAGGCCGTTTTCAGTGTTCAGCTGTTTCAGTTTCCCGGGAGAAACCTTTCCTACGGAACCCAGGCCGTCCACTTCTAGCACTCCAGCTTGTCTATTTCTGCGAACAAATTAAATATTGAAATAATTATTATTTTCGTTACCTTTTTATAATTGACTTTTATACAAATAAATTTAAAAACGGACTTAAAGCCTAGCCCTGTTATTCATAAAAAAGTTAAAGTAAAGTATGTTTTGTATGTTATTATAAAGTGTGATAGTGACAAAACATACTTTAGCTTAAAGTGTGCTTTAACTTTTGTATAAATAATGGGCATGGGCAAGTCTTTTTCTACCAACCGACAGCGACAGAGTGAAGGAGAAAAAGTAACAGTAAAAAAAAGAACAACAACCTTTTCCTATTTTTCGGAGTACTGTAAATTTTAAAAAGACGATCTAACGAATAAGGTGAAACTTACAGGATGAGCCACCTCTACATGGATGATATGCTAATTTTGGGTAATCCCTTTTATCACAGAGACATTCAACTCGACAACATATTAGGTATATGAGGTACATTATATGACGTATATTACATATTTCTTTCTTAGCGAATGTGTTATTGTTATCACGAGCGTACAATTTTATTCACGTCGACTGAAGGCACCTTTGTATTGATCGGAATAGCATCGCGTGTCAAGCAGTCTAGTCGATAACAGACAAAAGCCCAAAATAAAAAATAAAAAAACTTTATGTATAAAAACTGAATCATTTAACTACGTGCGAGAGAAAGAGAGAATGAGGTATAAAAGTACTTTTTCTCCCATGTAGTTACCTGGTAGCCCTCGCCCTGTGCCACAGCCCGTCGTCGACCTTCGTGTGGTTCGCGACGATCACCACCTCCCCGCTCCCGAGGTCATATCTGAAAAGTATCAAAGTATGTTTAGTCTGTCGGGAAACTGTGGCGTGTGGTTCCCCCCTAGAATAGGACCACTCCATATCCTCCAGTGGTTGTCGTACGAGGTGACTAAAATAGACAAACCCTTAAACTGTTGATAGGCAACAATGGCATTCTCACGTTAACACTAGTGTGAAGGCTCAGTCGTAGATTTGATTAGATTTATTTTCACGCTAACTCCAGGCTTGGTGGCATCACAGCGCCAGATACAACTGGGAATAGGGACGTATTGATTGATTTCCCTACTTTCCCTTTTTCCTTTCCTTATTCGAACGAGATTTCCTCAAAGAAGTTAGCGTACTTGACAGTACCAGGAGAACAAAAATTAAATAGATGTTAATCTGAACATGAGCACAGAGCCCTCGATGGCTCGTGAGAATACTCTGAATGAGAGAGAGACGAGGGGAAACAATGGGATTTCCTTAATATGACAGAGTGCACTGTTCATTCACTTAATAGTACTACGAGAGCATAAATTAAAAGTTACATGTACGGTCAAGAGCACATTGTTCACATCGGCTATAGAGATTTCTGATAGAGTGAGAGTGGAAACAACTGGATTTCCTCAAATAAGACATGTACGTACATAGACTTGACAGTACCAGGAGAACATAAATTAAAAAAAATAAACCTGAACACGAGCACGGAGTTCTCGACGGCCAGCGACAAGAAGTCGGCGGGCGGGCGCGGCGGCGCGCGGCCGCTCCACACCAAGAGCCCGGATGCCGCCTCCGACCGGAACCGGATGTTGATGTCCAGCGTGTAGCTCAGCAGTCTGGCGACGTAACAGATATCAGAATTAAGATCGACCACCCTGCTAATTGGCTATTCGAATGGATAAATTCAAGTCCGTGCAGTAAACCGTTCATACGTCTGGAACCGTTCCTGGGTGCATCATCTCAGATTGTGCTTATCATAGACATCATAAATATTTCAGCTCAATCGGTTGAAGATATCTGTTTCGAAATTGAGTTGCAAAATTCAACTCGAGACGTAGATCATACAGACATAATATACAATACATAGTTACATTGCAAGTTAAATAAAATCAAATAAATAAATGCTTACCTCTTCATTGTCTCCTCATCATCTATATGTATAAAGCTATCTTTGCCAGTAAAACTAGGATAGCTGTTTGTATCCCCCCAATTAATTTCATTATTGTTCAGATATTTCACTTGCATGTACGTCCTCCCGTCATACGGCCCATCCGTTACCTCATTTTTCTTCATATCTTCAATGTATTGGTATTTTTTCGTCGGATAATATTTCTTCTTAAACTTCTCAATACGAATATGTTGTGGGTGTTTCTTCGGTTTTACCCTGTGGTATTTTGGATGGAACCCTTTCTTTGGTACTATAGAATGGTGCACGTCGTTTTCAAATATATTTTGAGGGTATAGAGGTACCGGTTCTAGTATTTCCATGCAGAGGTTTTTATCGCTGAAATGTGAAAAATGTTTTTGAGATTATATCAAATATATGTTAAGTATACAATATTCTTAATAAACTTATTTTAAAAAATGCATGTTATTTAAATGTAGGAAAGAATCAAAACATTGAATCTTGTCACAATAAAGTTATTAAAAATGTATGTGATTTTTTTTATATCGAGTCCTTGTTACTTGTCAATCAACATTAATTTACTGCCTGAAATAGATTTGAATGATAGACTGAAATGTGACGCTTACGCAAAAACAAAGTACCTAACTATTAAATAAATATAAATCTGTTAATTTTTGCTATTGTGTAGATGAGCCAATTTCTTGTACTATTACTAAAAATAGAATACTACTAATAAATTGAATGTAAACTCAGGTTTAAGTAAAAAAAAATTATTATCGTCAATCAAGTAGGTATATTAAGAAAAAATTATCTAATTTGACTGGTTGAAAATTAGCCAGTTGCAAAACTTTCCCAAGTATGAGAACCTATAACCTAATTCCATTAACTTACACGCATGTGTTGTTTTGTTCATCACAGTTGTCCACGTTGACTCCGCCCAGCGCCGACGACACCACTGATAGTTCTTCATCGTTTATCACCAGCTGAAACACAACATATTTTTGGTTTACAATAAAAATGGGTAAAGGTTGAAAGCGTTTGGTCAGTGTTATCTTGAAAATTCTGAAATAAATTTTATTTGGTAACATCTTATAGACTAGACATCGTCATATTTTCTATTTTGCAGCCTTTTGAAGCACTTTATATACTTAGTTCGTTCTTGTTTTATTTTGTTTATCACAGTTACGTTTTGCCAATAGACAAGAAGTAAACCACATCACAAATAGATTCTACGACGCCATCGGCAGCATAAAAGTACCAGGATAACAGAAATTAAACATAACTAACCTAACCAACACATTCACGGTAAGAATTTCTCAGCGCTATCCTTTCTGGCAATGGATGAGGCGCTACTTCTACATGTCGTCAACTGTCTCGTTGTGCCAGGTGACGTCATAGTTAATATCAAGTGACGTCACGCATGCTTACCAACTATTAAAGACACTTTTGATACCATAGACAAGAAGTATCCACTTCACAAAAAGATTCAACGCCTGTACAAATGTAGAGTAAAACAGAAACCAAAGATAACTAACCTGTCCAACACACCCGCTGTAGGAACTCCTCAGTGCCAACCTTTCTGGTAGCGGATGAGGCGCACCTCCTAACAACATTGGCTGGTGTAACGTCAACCGTCTCGCCGTGCCGCGTGACGTCACAGATCGCGTCGCGTCCGTGACGTCACGTGTGGACGTGGCGCGGACGCGGAGTGACGCGTGCTTGCCTGAGCGGCTGACGGAGACACGGTGCCATGTGTTGGGTTGGAGGGGGTACGCGGATCTGTAGAAGAATTAATAAAGTTCACGAATTACCTAAGTAAATTATTCATTGTCAATAGAATACAACAATAGTTGTTTTTAGATTTTGAGAGAGAGCGGTTCAAAGACTAACTGAAATTGAAATAAAAGTGCTGACTGGTTGTCGTGAATATGTGTGCAAACTAAGAATGCCGTAGGCCATGCAAATTGGATAATAAATATTGGGAAAACAGAACCTAGACTTCTTGATAGGATATAAATAATTTTCTTTAGCCATTTCTTCTCAGCACACATCGGCTAATAGTTTGCAGCATTGAAAAAAAGAACTATATAAACAAAAGACGTGAAAAATGGCTTTGGAAGTCTAAAATCTGTATAATACTTTGATGAAATCTGAAGAGACAAAGATTATAATATTGATTCTAAAGGACACAACAAACCTGACCAAGGCGATGCCTGAACCGAGATCGAAGGCAAACTCGACGTAATAGTCCCTCAGATGAAGCGAGAAGAAGTCTCCATCGCCACTCGCGTGCTCAGCATTGTACAGCACTAGACCGTCCCCGCTTGTTGGTTTTAGGGTTATCTGTGAAGTAAACATGATTATGATGATTAGCGCAGCTGTGTAGTTAACAAGAATTGTGGGTATCATCATAACTTTCCTCATAAATGTAGCTATCATTTAACTATTAAGTGTACTCAAACAAGCAATTACATATGGAACAAATGGCTAACGGGAACTACATGTTCCCGTCCATGCCTGGAAGAAGAGGCCAAAACAAAGAGTGCTTGACTCCTGCCAATGGTCTGACTATTACCGATGCGGAAGATCTTGCGAAGTGAAGAAGATGTAAGGAAGCGAAACGATGCCGATTAACGCTCAGATTAAAAAGAGTAAGATCTACTTTTTCATGTTGTCCAAATAGGTATATTTTTTACGCCAATATCAATTCTATTCCAGAAACGAATGTGTGTAACATTAACAATAAACTAACAAAATAACAACATCAATTTCTACCGCTAACTACACTACAGTTATGACTTCGACCAACTTTAATAAACTTGATCGAGCGACAATGGATCTCGATGAAAACAAAATGGAACTTATAACTACTCCTAACTGAACTCGTAAATATTAGTTAAAACTTTAACCGCTCAATACTATTAACGATACTTTGCCACGATGCTTCAACTTACCTAGGTATGTTATCTTAATTTTACCATTAAAGTACCAATTTGTAAGTAAGTTGTGGTGGTTAAAACGCATATTACGAGTAGTTTTAATGCCACCACTTGCTTCCGATGAAGGGATACATCGCGAGGAAACTAGCACCTTAGTATTTAATCTGTGGTAGAGATGTAAATATACTTATATGCCTAAACCTGTTGACTTGATGGTAGCTTTCGATGAAGCTATCGTAAGTGACTCGGTTCTGGCAAGAATATAATTTAGTATCCAAAAAAGCGATGTAGATTTTCCATCGACACGCAAAGAAGTACATTATATATCAGCCTTGTGTAATGAAAAATACAATTGCAAACCACTCGACTAATATTGCCAAAGAAGTCGTGTTTGTTATATTCCACATAATGGCCACGACTACAAAGAATATAACTAAGTATAATAATTATGAAGTATGGTGGTGTGTGGTCCCGCTCTTTTGAATTATATAGGACCACTAATATACCTCCCACGATTCGTAATAAAAAGCCATGATAGCTAAGAGGAAACATCAGCATTCCCAAAAGAGGTTGACGTCAAGCAGCCTGTTTGTAATTATCTTTAAAGTGAGCTTCGGGTGGTTCCACCCTAAAATTATAAAAAAAGACACCAAGATGATAGAATAATTTTTAATTCCTCTGCCTAACATAAAATTACTACCATTACCGGTTTCAATTCAATATTCGTTGCGTACATAATCTCTACAGGGAATATCACTTGAAAACTTCTATAACTTTCTCCGTTGTAGCTGTAACTAAAATCGCGCGGGGAGAAATTATATCAATTATTACGATATACAGCTCCGGTATTTCAATTAAGTATCTGCTTTAGACGACTTGCTACTATCGTGGAAGGATATTTTTTTTAAGATTCATATTTTCTAGGTCTTTGTGGATCATTAAATCCGTAAACAAAAAAAGCATCCATTTTTATGTATACTAATATTATAAATGCAAAAGTTTGTGAGGATGTGTGTATGCATGTATGTTTGATACTGTTTCACGCAAGATTTACTGGACCGATTGTTATGAAATTTGGTACAGGGGTGGAATATAACCTGGAATAACCACATAGAGTAAAAGAACGAAACGCAAAAAAGTTACGATAAATTTCAGGCGCAACCATTTCTGTTTATGTCGCTTCCTTACTTAGGTACACTTCGTAAATCAAATTTCCCGCGCAAATTTTTAATGGCCCCTATTCACCCAATTCCAGCACTCAACTTCGCAAGATGGCGTCACACCTTGCTTTCCCGCCAAAACAATACATTAAACAAAACACTCGCGATGGACTTTAGCCCCGCAATATGTTTTAACTTCGCTTGTCGGCTTTCGTTACTCGCTGAACGGTTTTAGGGATCCGTATAGATTGCGAATAGGGATTTTAGTAAACAGTATCTTAGGTTATATGAAGTAAGATAACATACATTTAACAACGTTGAATATGATGAAGGTAACAGAAGTCCTTGGTCAGACAGACCAAGAAAGAGATAGATGAACTGTGTGATGGCGGCGTCCTCAATTAATGGGACTGAAGACAATGTGTGAATGTGTTTCAAACACAACCTAACTAGGTTGTGTTTGAAATTGGAAATGAGTAGTAGAGAGTCCAACAACTATTTTTAGAATTCCGTACCACAGAAAGGTAAAAACGGAACTTTTTTAGGATCACTTTGTTTTCCGGCTGTCTGTATGTCCATCTGCCACTTAAAACCCTTTTTCTCAGGAATGCTAAAAAGTATTAGGTAACTTGTTTATTGAATATCCAACAAAACCGGGTTAGGAGGCATGATAAAAATAATCATGATTAATGTAATTCGATTATAGGTAATCTGATTAGTTGTAATCATTATTGATGATCAATAATCATGATTGATTACTTGATGTACTTTATGTGATGATAAATTATAATAGTAGACTCTATCCTAAACAAATTTATAGGCAAAATATACAGTGATTGATTAAGACTTAAAGTAAAAAAAAAAAAAAATGTGGACGAAAAAGAAACGTTGTCGAACGAAGCGGGACTCGCACTTGACGGTTATTTTTAACGGTTTTCCTTGTTTGATAATTATGACGAAATGCCCACTTAGCACTTTTAGGAAAGTTATATTGTAAACGAGAAAATAAAGAGAAGAAGATAAGTTACTCTGTGAATGTCCGAAAGTTACAATAGCAAAACATGTATACATTTTCTAGTTACATTTATAAAAAATTGCTGTAATTATTACATATTTTTAGCGAGTAGAAGATAGGTACCTATTTCGATAGATTTCACTTATCTCTGAAAATCGCGTGGAAATATTTTTACCAGAGCGAAAACCCACAGAACAAAATAATACATAATACTCACTTGTATATCAAGCCAAGCTTGGGCTGAATTCCCTAGACCTGGTAACCGGAGGTACGAGGAACCATTGAAGCGGGGCACCTGGAAGAGAGATAATCAATTAATTATTCAAAAAGACTGATCAAAAGGCTGGAAGCTTCTTTGGCCAAAAAATTGCTTCAGTTTTATTGTAATGTTTATTGCAATTATTGTAAGTTTTAAATAACAATAAAGAACATATTTCATAAAACAAAGCAAAAGGTATATTATTTCATGATGACGTTCGATCAAATTGCTCTAATTAAGGATATTCCATTTAGGAGTTATGATGCCACAGACTGACATCTCGTACTCATTAATTAATTATCATTATACACCTATAATAAGACATCATATAAAAAAAAACACTTAAATAGGTATATAAAACTCTCAAAAGTGTCGCACTCGAATAAACAATAATAGTGGAGTAAGTCCTTGTCAAAATACTGTTTTGTAGTTTTTAAAGAGCATGGAAGTTCTTTAAAACTTTAATGGAGTTGGGAATTTTCTTTTGAATCGAACCTCTCGCTGCTTTTTCTGATAAAGTTCAAGAGAAATAGTGTATTCAAACAAATTTTTCTTTTACAAGGAGTCGGATACTTTGGAACTAGGTAAGTAAAGGTTAATGATGTACATCAGAATGTTTTCTTAGAATTTTATCTTTGTAAACAGTTACTTGCACGAATTTATTTGATACCTATATGCTGATAGCTGAGAGCAGGAAAATGATGATACTTACCCTTTTTGATGTTACCTAATTCTATGCATTTTTAAAATGCTAAAGTATATATGTATATATTTTCAATGGCCTCTTAAAATATAGCCGAGTGTACACTGAAACAAAAAGAAGAGTTCTGTGTTTACAAACCTTCAAATCCAGGGTAATTTCACATTTATCTCCAGCATAACCCAACGGGCATAGACAAACACCGCCCACACAGCCGCCGCCATGTTGACACTCACATTTAGCATCATTTCTATCCATTTTCATCGCCTTAGAATCATCACTTTTCAAATCATTGTCAACATCATTACTTAGTTCATTATTTTTACTATCCAAATCAGATCTTACTTTTTTGATATCATGATAAATTTTGAATTGATCTATAGAATTGTCTAGCTTATTATGGTCATCAGTTTTAGAGTCACGCATGACTATGTCATTGTCTTCAAAGTGTACAATGTCGTTAATGTCGTAGATTCCGTGAGTGTCCTGATGATGGTGTACGGATTCGCTGGTCGTGACCTCGCTGTTGGGCTTCCAGGGAGGTAGGGTAGGGGCACATTCTCCTGTAACAATGAAAATAACAAGTAAATATTTGACACCAATTTCAATAGATTTTATGGGAGTTTCCTGTTACTATTTTAAAACATAATTTTAAATCTTCTGAAGAATGTGAAAAGTAGCGAAGAAAATGGTCTCTGAGCGTCTAAACGCTCTATGATTGTGGAAGAAACTGGGGAAGCGCTAGATACAAACTTTTTCTGAATTTCTTTCTCAGATATTATAAGTAGGTATACATTTTATGAAATATTGCTAAAGATTGAGAACTATTTCCTAATCAACAAGATGGATTTCGATTTGCTTAACTGGTATAATGTAGCCTATAATATTATTTTTTTATTTCGAATATTTAACTGCTAATACTGGTGTCAGATTTTATTTAAGTCGCCTAAAGACTACTGCAATTACTTTTACGAGTACCCACCGCGTCTGGTCAGTCGGTACTCGCATACTCCTTAGTGAACTAAACTGTCCACCAGTGTGCAGGTTTCCTCACGATGTTTTCCTTCACCGGAAGCTAGTGGTGGTCTATGAAAACTACTATACACATGAGGTCAGATTGGTATACAAACTTAAGTGACATGCGTAGGATTCGAACCAGGGACCTTTCAATCATAGGTGGTCGGTCTTAACCACTTGACCACCGCTTCTAAGCTAGAATTATATATCGGTGATTGTTATTATAATATTTGGGAACCCCAAGGCCCTAAATCTAATTAGAGTCAGTTTGGCAAATGTAAACTGTAAAACAATCGAAATACATGTTATTACAGAACAAAACTGACAATATAATGTCATAATAATTCAATTGCACTTAATTTAAATGAATTTTCCACGCAAACAATTTCGTCATTTTCCGATAATTATCGGTCTAAAACAATTACCGTTTGCCGTTTAATCTTCACGTGTAGTACATTAATTGTAATAATTATGGCTTAAAACATGCCATGTGATAATATTTCGATTACGCGGGTGTATGATTTTAAATTCAGATTGGATTTTAATCGATTAATTTAACCCATGTAGGCAATTCATTCGAATATGAAAAATCTGTATTGAAGATTTTTATTATTTTTTCTTTTTTATCGAGTGTGTGATTTTATTGAAGGCATTTGATATGACTTTGCCGCCATCTAAGGATAGTAGACGTAGACACACTATCGAACTTAACAAACTATCAGCAGCTTTCGTAACGATATTTTAGTTCACTGTTACAAGTACTGATCTATGAGTACATGCAATAAGTACATATGAGTCAGATTGGTTTACAAACTTATGTGGCACGAGTAGAATTCGAACCTGGGACTTAAACTGAAATAAATCATAGCTTCACAATAGATTAGTGAGAGTAATTGAGGACCTTTGTCTATCTTTGATACAATTCTGTAAAATTTATCCATATTTTAGAGCTTGGCGTGATCAACTACATTTGTAATCTGATCACATTAATCTTGATTAAGTATCTTTCAATGATTTACACTATAATTTTTCGCAAATGTAAGTTGCATGCTTTTTTTTACTGTAACCATGGTTACAAAATGTAATCGTAAAATCCTTAATCAAAACAAAAATCTGACTACCTACTTTATGACCATCTTTGATTATAGTTATACAAAAACTACTTCTAAAACCAGGAATAAACCTGTAATCCCTAAATACCGAATGAAAATGTAGATATAAATGAATAGATATATAAAGACCATCTGTTCACAACCTAGAGATTAACATTTTTGAAACGCAAGTGTAATTAACATCAGCCTGTTAAAATATTTATTATGAAATGGGTATTATTTACAGAGAATACAATATGACATCCTTTGAACACGAGGGATTTTGGTGTAATTCCGTTGAGATGAAATATTGTAATTTATTCATGGTAACGTTAGACCTCAATAGCCCTTTGGGATTTGATATCGGAGTTAAAAATGATAAAACCGGACGGACGGCTGATTATATTCTGAACCATCAAAATCGAGGACAAAAATTCTAATTACTTCTAATACCGATATAACCTTTTTTCAAATTCTGTTCTTATTATTATTCTTATCTTTATAACAATTTTATATAATGCTTCAAATTGCTACTGCCATGCTATAAGAAAAAAAAACGGAGTGTACATTTAAGGACATGTAAACAATCTTCACATTATTTATTGATTGAACTTTGTTGAAAAATATATCAAATATCAGTTCAAACCTCTTAATTCTAAATTAAAACATATATGAACTACGAAAGTAATTTCCTAAGAATAAATTTTTAGTTTGTATTGCTGCAAAGTTATTTAAAAAAACAATGGTGAGACTATATAATATAATGATGTACAAACTCTTATGCAATATTATATTATATATATGTATGACATTCAAACTTTGTGACAATCTAATGCATTTTCCTGTCTCAAACTACGATATTTTATCCATTAGGACAAACTGGTAAATTACTTAAAGGATGTTATTTCCCTTGAAAAGAGAGCATGAAGTAATAGTTTATTTTTGGCTCATCAAAGATCTGAACTGAAATAAATGCAAAATAAATATAAGGTATTTCTTAGCCAATTTAGATTGGCTATTGCGATTAAAAATTTGTCTTTACACCTACCACGAATAGATTCATCCAAACAAAGTTACCAGGGCCGAACTTTACGTATCAAAACTTCGGTATAATTTCGAACAAATCGCGATAATTTATCTTTAAAAAGAGTTTCATCCCGGAGGACACACACGTTCGAACTTCGAAAGAAGCGCTATTTATCACGCCAATACTTAATCTTTTAAGTTGTCGGTTCAAAGGGAACAAATGGGCTAAAACGTTAATGTTTAAAATGCTAAGCTCAGAAGAGGAATGGACTGTAGGAAAAATGTTCTAATTCTAAAGCAATCCCAATAAATTAAAGGTAGGTAGGTTATCCTCTTAAGCTATCTAACTATATATAAATAGTAGAAATAACGGCTTTAATTAGGCAAGTGTTATAGTTATGACAGATTGAACAATTCCTTGTACTAATAGGAAAGTATCCTAATTAATATTATAAATATCTTATGCGAAAGTAAATTTGTTTGTTACCTTTTCCCGCTCTATCTATTTAACCAATCTTATTGAAATTTTGCATAGATGTAGTAGTGGACAGGTACTTTGCATCCCGGAAAAATAAATGTTCCCGTAGAAAATACACGCGGGCGAAACCGCGGGCTACAGCTAGTTAGTTGTAAAACCGAACTGTTTGTACAGTCAGCAGAACATCAAGGCAAATGAAATTCTATGGCGCGGTAATGGTGACGAGTTTACAATGAATTTGGGTAGGTTGATGTGCTGTTGACTGTACGTGACACCATCTATAATGTTTGAAAACCACATTAATTTTTTTAGTAAATGTATGAAGCGAGTTGTGTGATGTGAGTTGTGAAGATTAACAATATTATATGAATTGAAATTTCAGCCTAAGTTCAGCCCTGTAAAATGTACATACACATTGATATTAATTAAGAAATATGCCACGCTATTTCAGCCAATGAAACGCGAAACTAAGAGTCCGTTTCTCAAAACGTAATTAGTCTCAAAACAGTTTTAATGCCCCAACGTTTTCTACGCAACCTTATCTTTGCTTCTTTTATGCATCGTATCTCCAGGCCGAAGCACAAGTTTGTGCTGAGGCGCAGCTACGTTGCCATTGACTGGAATTCATAATTATGATTCACAATATTGATTTTCACAATATTGATTGAGATTTTATTTTTTCTACTCAGGATGTTAACTCACGTAACATCTTTAAATTCTTTTCTAACTACGTAAAAACTCAGAAACTTCTGCATGAATTTTCATGCTATTTTCACCAATTGATAGTGTGATTCCTGTGGAAGGTTTAGATGTGATGATTTATTATGTTTTTACCCAACCGACGGGCCGCTAATTTTACGATAAAATGGAGAAACCGGTCCCAGACGTCCAACTCAACATTTTGTTTCACGCTATAAAAATTACAGAAACAATAAAACGATTAGAGTTGACATCTGACGCGCCTCACAATTACCGCCACGTACCGTTTCGACACATGTCACTTGGGTTATTGTTTCCGTAACGCGAGTCGAGTTCGGCTTTATTCCGCGTAATTTGGAATGGAGTGGGCTTTGATGAAAGCGAATTTGACACTTAAAAAAAAACGAATGCACGGATTGTGAAGATAATAGCTAGACATATTATTCACACATTCTTATACTAAAAGGTTCTCGTCTTAGTATTAGGACAATGCTTAACATATGTTTAACAAATTTTATCCTCTGTAAGATGTGCGATATGCATAAATAAAATAAAAAAATATTAGAAACACTTCATATCCACCCGTGGATATCGTATTGTAAGCGGCAACGAAGTCATAAATTAAAGCAGCCTTGCTAGGAAGATTTTAAGAATCGAATTTATCTTTAGGCCAATAACTATGTTAGGCTAGTTTTCAAGGAGAGTTGTCAAAAGACGGGAGACTGGTCGCATATCACAGTCACAGCTAAATCTACAAAAGGTTTATATTTTCTAAACCTGGTATTCAGGGCGTCACAGCCGGAAAATCAACTGGGAACATGCGATCACACGAGAAATAACCAACAATGAATGACCAGAACAACGAACAAATGAATGCTCACGATAGTATTATCGATGAACAATCTAATATTGGATGAATAGGACTCGGAACGTCAGAACTCAGAACTGAAGGTTAAGTTTGCAGAAACAGTTTGCGGTGCGGGTCCAAGTGTACTGTGCAATGGGACGTACTAAGTTGATGATCCGATTGTGGTGTTTAGTTTGTAAGTACATGCCAAACTATGACTACTTACTTGATAGTAATGTTTTGTTGGTATTGACTCAAATTCAAATTCAAATTCAAAATTCTTTATTCAATTTAGGACGATATACATCACTTATTGACGTCAAAAAAATTACTTAAACTAAGTCTACTGCCGGCTTCCAAAGCGCAGGTGAAGAAGAAGCGGCGCAACAAACTTCACCGCAGCCTTTTCTCCAAGGACGTCAATTAACAAATATAGGTCTTATACATATATTAAAAATTAGGAGGACGAATTTACATCATTATTAAAAATATCTAAATTTGAATAAATAAATAAAATAAAAGTTGTATTTCCAATAAAATTAATGAAAATTGTCACACAAAATATATATATATAAATAAAAAGCTAAATGTCAAAATGTACGTACGTAATAATGTCATAAATCAATTACATATATTATGAGGATACTGCACCATGCTTGGGCCAAACATTATTGTCGTTCACATAATCATCAGACTTGTAATATGCCTTTTTACAAAGTACTTCTTTTATATAATTTCAAAATTTTTTGTTCGGCAAATCAAGAATCCATTTAGACAATTTGTTATAAAAACGGATAACGACTATTGATTGATACTGATCAAGTTACCTGAACATTAAAGTTTTGAAGAGCAGAAAGTGTAAAGATAAAATTGTAAGTTGTAGAGATTCCCAGAAAGTAGTTTTTTTATATTTCGCAAAATTATAAAAGCAAGCTTATAAGAACAAGGTAGGTAGCTAATTTATTTAGAAACAATTTTATTTATCGAAAATATTTTTCGCATCGCAAAAATTTTACCGTATTTATTTCGATTTAACGTAATTAATTTAATTTGTTTCTAGATCTAATTTACAATTAACATTTCAGATAAAGTTAACTACATTTCACAAAAAATATATTTCAAGTCTTGAGCTTATTTGTCATAATAATCAAGAATCGAGTTTCCCATCGGATGTCTATCCATTTTAATTCTCCAATAAGCAACATTGATTGATCACCAAGTAAGCCTGAAAACAAGATGAAAGACGTCAAAAGCATCTTCGACTCGCATGGGGGGCGTGACGTGACAAGCGAGCTAATATCGTTACGATGTGTAACTGGCGGAAAAGTGGCGCGAAATAGCGCAAAATGGCGGCATAACGCGGGAATATCCGAACGGATAGTCGACTCAGTTCGGCCCTGGATTAGCGCGTTATCCCCTTTAAAAGTTAACGCCTTTTGGCGTTTTGGGATCGCACGAGCGTGTATCTGTTTGTCTGCTACAACTTGTTTATGAAAATATTATGATGATTATAAATCCATATATTTCTACTAAAATAATATTCAATAATGTACGTAACAATGTATTTATAACTATATCTCACGAAAACTTTTAATATATTATAGCAATGATATATATTATAGCAATAGCAAATGATAGTATATTAAAGCAATTTTTTAAATAAGTGAATTAAATCTTAGTAAAGTTCCACGGTTTTGGAGTCTATATTAATCTAAATATTTCTTTTGTTCCGAAACACCTGTGGCAGCGTAACCCTAGTGAGGTGTTAATATTTTATTATGTGTAATTACACTAGGTACTAGGTAAGCACGAGTTTGTGTCACTTAGTGTCTGTTTAACCATTGATAAGTAAAGTAAGTTATAAGTAGTACTGTACTTAATGAGTAGGTACAGTCATCAATTAACTAATTAAGAACATTGTTCTTGTCGGTGCAGCATTTTCCATCTAATATATAATTATAGGCATACGCAGTAACTTTATGATTGAAATCAGCCCCAATTATACTTCAAGTCTTGCTAAAATATAAATGTTACTCATAATAACTTTACTCTTGGTAGAATTGTAAACTTGGGCAATGAACAGAAACGCTCCAGATCAAATATACGCGGTAACGATTTTCACGGTATTTCTGTATTTGGATCACGTGGCTTGCTAATAATGGCTCTGATAGACTTGTGCCGTAAGTTACGAGGGTTTGGCTTAGTTTTAACCATACGTAGATTATAACATGACGATATAGGAGTAAAATAATTAGGTATGCTTATACAACACCAGGTGATCCAGGGCACACAAAAACATTTTTAAAAGAGACAATTAATATATACTAAAAATAATCTTAAAGATTCGATCGATTTTTTAAAATTATTAAAATTTTAATAAAATTTAAAATTTAATCAAGCCTATTAAAATTTTACATAAACCCTCTTTGGGAATGCTGTTATTGTCTATCAGCTATGAAAGCTTTATATCCCACAGCCATCTCGCTCAACTCCACGAGAGGACATGTAGTGGTCATATTCAAGGTCAGACACTACATACCATAGCACGTGTAGATATCGCCAAATCTTTAACAAACCTAGGTACTATGAAAAATCTATCCAGCCAATGGCTTCAGACCTTTCCGATAGATTTTGGGCTTGGGTAAACGATGTCATGACTCAAAGTGGCTATTCGGGACCCGACGTTATTACAATGGAAGAAAAATGGCTCAGAAATATTCAATGGAACGTAACATAATTTTTTATATTACCTAGAATCATAATTTTACGATTACACATCAATTTTTTCCATTGGCGAAAATGCAAATATCTTGGTACAAATACTTGGATCTGAGCTCAATTCGGTTATGTAGTACTTTCCTATTCCAACATTAACTTGACGTTCTTGCGTCTCAAAGAGTAGTTTAATTTTCTACTTTTACAGTAAAAAACAAATACAAAAAATATTTCATAAATAGAAACCAGAAATACCTACCTAACTACTTCAAGCGTTCCGTTGAGAGAATCGTCACAATCACAATACATTTTCCCGCGCAAACATGGCGGATGACTTTGCTTGTCGTGTCAAATGGAACATTTTAAATCGAATAGGCAAGGATTTTCTATTGTTTATACGAGCCTATGTTGCATCAGAGCGAAAATTGACTTTATAAACAATTCAGCGTTCGAATTTCGAATATTGTACAATTTCAAAATTTTAGCCATGGATTTATCCTTTTGTTATTGGCAACTAGTATTTCATAACTTTGATTTGATTTATACACGAATGAAAAATTTAACTGTCTTTTGTTGAAGCAGACCCAGAACTAGATGGCGGGGCGACATCGACAAATTTCTACCTGGATGGCCAGAACTTGCTATGGAGAAAGATGAGTGGAAAAATAAGGGGGAGGCCTTTGCCTAGCAGTGGGACACAACACCTATAGGCTAGATAATAAAAAATACATAATAGAAACATTTAAGCTTGTAACACTTTTATGTTTTAACGTTTTATTATTTTATTTACATTTCGGAACTCTTTCATTCTGTTTCTCTATTATTTTGTTCTTTGATAATGTCTTGTCATGGTCTTGTATGTCAAACTGAAATATTGGTTGATTATATTCTAATGTCTAAAGACTAAAATAAATTTTAATCACCTATTTATCTATTAAGATAGATATGTAATTATTTATAGGATCCCCAAATATTTTGGGTAAGAGCTACTTTTATTCTTTGTTATTAGAAGTTATTATTTTGTTAAAATATAGTTCTATGTGAAAAACCTCATCATAGATAAATATTATATGTGAGCAAATCACCGATATTTATCTTATCTATTTACCATCCCTTTATTTTAAATAGCGTGTAGCTAATTAATAGCATGCAATTACTTTCTTTCCATAGGGATTTACGCTCCGGTACCGGATTCAAACTACGGCCGCACTTTGAAGCTATTCCCTTTCCGTACGTTTTCTTGATATTTGGCTGTTTTGGAGGATTAAAGGAAGTGGTGTTTGTTTAGAGACCTTTTTATCAATCGGGATGTGTTAATTTTGTTACCCACCTATTTAATGGTATTCTTCTATTTCCTTTTTGTTACATTTTCTAAAATTAAAGTCTGTCATTTTTGTAACGAAGTCATTTTTGTTATCCTTTCCTTACTAGTTTAGAATAAATGTTACAAGCTTATACTCGCATACTAATATTGGTAAGCGGTCGTTCACACAGGTGTAAAATTTACGTTGCGATTTATTTCCGTAGAAACTTTAAATGGGAGTGTTTATTTAAACGGGAGTGATAGAAAATGTGCTTTACAATTTTATAATATTCTTTATTCTATTTTATACAATTAGCTGACAGGCTACAAGGCTGCAGCGTACGTATAGAGTGACTAAATATTTTTACCGCGTTGTCAAGATAAACTATTTTTCGTGACGATATTTACAAGATTCAAACGTTTCAAGTTATCCTATAATCTTCGTAGACGATAGGACCCCATCTACTAATGACTTCTTAATTAAGCAGACTTGAATTCTAAAGAAGTTTTGATATAATCTACAGACAGGGCTATAGAGAAAATAACGAAAATGCAGAAATACTATAATGCTAATCTACTAGAAAATATCTTTTCAAACATCGCTCGTTGACTGAATAAGATCCCTTCATGGGATATGTCTGCCATTGTATCACCTTCTTGTTGTGTATGTACTTTTAACGTGTCTTGTTCGTTGACTAATAAACATATTACAGACAAACAAACAAAATATCGTTAGAAAATGATTTACTTTTCCACGTTGATTTTAACCCTGTTTTTTTTTAAAATATATGTAGACAAAAATTGTAAGCATCTTAAAAAAATAAATGTACTATCATTGAATTTACACTTTTACTCTTTTGATAAAGTAAATCACATGATGTAGGTACCCTGTAACTTCAATATTTTAGGATCGTACCCAAGATTTCTACCGCGAAATAATTTATTTCCTCTGAAAGCAACGAAATTGATAAAGATAAAATGAGGGTTCACGCCAGGGCATTATGTCATGCTCATCTTTGAACTTAAACTTATTTCGCTTTTGAAAATATAAAAGATAATATACAATAACGGACTAAAAGAATATTTATCCAACAATGTTTTTGCTAAAGAAACACCACGAATTACCACTGTGTAATTTGTTCTCGTAAATTCGTCATGGACAGTAGAATTTATGTAAAGGAATTTCCATTGTTTTTTATACGACTACAGAACGAGGTATGTTATAGTATTCCTCATGGCTGAGGGTCATGGTCGTGACGTGGAATGCAACACACGCAACTACGCTGTGCTCCATTACAGGTTGATAATCAACCAGAGTGCAAGTTTCCTCACGATGTTTTTCTTCATCGATCGTCGATAAAAACTACTACGACGACCTACTATTTCGTGGCGGAGTGGGAAAGTGCTTGCCTCTGAACCGAGAGGTCCAGGGTTCAATTCCCGGTCGGGTCATGATGGAAAATGATCTTTTTCTGATTGGCCCGGGTCTTGGATGTTTATCTATATATGTATTTGTTATAAAATATAGTATCGTTGAGTTAGTATCCCATAGCACAAGTCTCGAACTTCCTTTAGGGCTAGCTCAATCTGTGTGATTTGTCCTAATATATTTATTTATTTATTATTTATACTATACATGTACTAGTCAGATTGGTACACAAACTCATGTGGCTCGACTAGGATTTTGAGAACCTGGGACCTTTCGGTTCACAGACGGGCGACTTAACCATTACACCACCACCTCATCAATTGCACAAGTACATAGAGAGAATCAGTCAAGTACATAGAAAAATCATCTAAAAGTAATAATGGTGTTTGACTTCAGATACTATTCGATATTGAAGGATTCGAATCACGTTCCGGCACGTGGCAAGTCGAGTCGCAATCGATTCGAAGCCTGTATAATAATAAATATGATTTTCGACGTTATGTCACCACCGGAACGTAGTAGGTAATAATGTTGTTAGTTTGCAAATGAGATACCTAATATAATATTGCCATAATATTAAAATTCCCGATGCTTTTCCAAAAGACATTGATGACAATAGATCATCTTGTCGTGTTACTCGTCCGTCACTGACGGTAGAAATTATCATTTTATATTATTAATCTGGATCTTAGATGTGTAACTATACAATATATTGTCATAATATATAGTACCGTACTATATTTATTTATTAAATTAAGGAACATGTCAGCCGTTGAGCGTCGGAGCCCAGGGCCCGATATTCTTATCGTCTTCACTTCGCACGATCATTTCGCTTCATTCGTCAGCGCCTATACCTGGGTTTCTAAGCGTCTACCTTACAAACCGGTGCAAATGCGCCGATAACATTTTTCATCTGTTGTCTCGAATCTCCGCGATCGACGGTTTAACTAAGTATAATAGTTACCTACCATCATATTATGGATATGATTAGGCAAGTCTTAAGAAACATCTGTACGAAGAACCATTTGTGGTAGAGATATGAAGAAAAATTTACTTGTCCATTAAACATTGTGTATTTTATTGTATTAATATTAACTGGATGATTTCCCTGGAGATTAAGACGGATTTTATTAAGATCAAAGACGTAATCTGGACCGTTTTAAGGGGATAATAAAAAGTTTGAACTGATAATTTACGGCGTAAATTGAGCTTTATGCTTTAAGTCAAGATATTTCTTATAACGATTATAATGTATTGATATTTCTACTTTAGTGAAACTATGTAATACTAAAAATAAATCAGCATGATTCTATATAGCTGGTGGTGTTGCCATTTTCCCTTCTTTAGTGTATAGACTAGAGTTTTTCTCTCATTTATACACATTCCTGGTTCGTTCCTAAGCCATAGAGCATCACGCGTCGAACGTCACAGCCCAGGCTCTACTTTCCTTCCACTCCGCAGGTCTTTTGGCATCCTTGATTGTCAGACCATTGACATGCACATCAAGTTAGTACTTCTGGATCTTTCCTCTGTCAGGACCACACAGACGCAGCACTAGCAGAGTTTTCTTGACTTTACGGTTAAAGACATTTTAAATGGATTTTTTATACATGTCACACATGCTTTTAAGTTATTTTTGAAAATAATAATGATATGAAAAAAAAAATTGAATCGAGTGGGAATTGAACCCGCGCCCTTGTCTATTCGGTAAAGACTTACCAATATCCAAGGTAGCGATGGCATCCTTCACCAGCTTGTACGTGTCTCCGTTGATCCGCAAGAAGTCCACGCAACCCAGCAGACCGTCAGATAGACCCAGCTTGTTCTTCAGGCCGGTGGTGTTGCCAGCTCCGCCGACCCAGACTGGCTCGCGGAATGTCATCCGGGAGAAGAGGCCCTGGGGAAAATTTTGAAGACATAAAGCAAAAGGCTTTTTTTTAATCAGCACTCGAATCACAATCAAACTCTGTTTTCATATACTTTTAGACTATGTTCATTATGCACTTATATATATTATTAGAAAAAAAAATTGTAAGAAACAATAATGGTAAGCCCTTCTGGCGTGATAGGGACCAACACTGTTCAAATAAGTTTCTTTCGGCATTTCTTCTCAGCAGTGGTCGTTCCGAAATGCCAGTAGTTTGTAGCTTGTAAGAAAAGAATATAAAAATTCACGTGAAAAATATGTATGTTTTTCCTTCGACGGTGATCTGGCACAATTAGTTTGGCCTATTGGTGCTGGCAATTGACTTTCCCGTGACACCATTGTTTTCATTACTCTGATTATGCCGTTTTTTACAAGCTTTTATTTAACTTGCAATGTACCTGTGTAAGTGCATGTCGCTATGTCCCTAATTCCCTGTGTCTCGGGTTAAATGTTGAAGCAGATATCTTCAACCGATTGAGCTGAAATTTTGTATTCACGTTTACTTTGGATGACAATGTATTATGATGATAAGCATGACCTGATGGTGTATCCAGGAACGGCTCCAGACATGGGAAGTCCTCAACGGTTTACTGCACAGACATGATTTTTTTTTGTCGCACACTGAATGCAATAAAATCTCTCTGATAACAATAAAAGCTTATGTCAGAAATGACATTTTTGTAAAAAAAACTTATAATGTTACTATAACGCAGTATAATGAAGAGTTATGTATCACCTGTTGGTAAGTGATCCTGTCTGACAACCCTCTTTGGGAATGCTCTTATGGCCGGGTGCCGCGTATTCATATTATAGGGCTCCCGACACGCCGCCAAATGTTTCAGAATTATGTAACGGCCTAAGAAAATCGACCAACTAATAAAAAATTGAAGTAACATTGCCCAACTCGAAAGGAATGCCTGATTGAACCACTAAAGTAGAGTCGACAACACAGCTGAGCCTACATTACAAAATCGCCACTAATGCCATAGCAGAAAGTTCCGTTCTAATGTCTGTGAATTTAGAAAATTTGGGCGCAAATTCTGAAAATTCCGCCAATTCTTCCGCAACATTACCACAACTGTTGGGCAATTATGCTAAACTGGAATTGGACTACGCCCAGGGCAAGGCGTACAAAAGGAAAGATGGTATCTAAAGAAAGGCATACGAAAATTAGATTCCCTCCTTCTTAAAGTTGCGAAAATTTCGTAACTACTTCCAATATAATCTTTGGAAATCTAAAGGTAAAATGTGAATTATGGTAAAAGTAAAGTCTAGAAGTGGCTGCAAACAATTATAGAAAAGCACAAAACATGTTTAGAAAAATAAATGAATATATAGGGACAAATCATACAGATTCAATTAGCCCCAACATAATTAAATTGAAATATTTTAGCACACTCCAACTGAAACTGTCTCAATGAAAGCCCGGGCTTTTAGGCATCACAGCCGTGAATGAAACTGGGAACACGCTCAAATAATGTTTCTTTAACTTTCTTAAAACTAAAAGAACAAGCCTCTAACAAATCAAAGTGACAAAGACTCCAGAAACTATATAATCAGTTCTGTCCAACTTTCAGCGTCTATGTTGTTACACCCTTATCATTGAGGGCATCAGGGCAAATTAAGTGAGGTCAAGGTCAAGCTAAGACGAAATCCAGTTATTTTGTCTCGTGTAGGTAAAAATTCGCAATACAAACTTTTTCTATTAAAATGAGAGCAATAAAAATTGTGACGAAAGAAAAAAATATATTTAAAAAACATAAGGTATAAACAAAAGGTTAAGAGTTTACTTATAAATCTATAGCTAATCAAATATGGCTTCTTTGGGGCCCTAGACAGATTCACTCCATCGTAGATGTCGTACGAGGCGACTAAGGGGCGAATACTGCTGAACCGGAGGCGTCTTATTGGAAGTGGCGAAAAAACAACAATTACAGTCCTTAGGAAGGTTGACGTCAGTCAGGTGGTCAGTTGTGACATCACAGCCGAATTTTCAAGATTTTGAAGTTTATATTACGCTGATATCCAGGATCTGTCACGACCCGGGTATGGCCCGGGAGTGGCATCACAGCTCAGAATTTAACCGGGAGCATGCGAGGGTGAGTGTGGAGAGTGAGGTGCATCTCATAAAAGGTAAGTACAGTACTATATGTCAGAACATCAATAGAAAAAACATTTCTGAAAATCTAACCTTTATTTACTTATTTTATATCAAAGATCCGCAATCATGGCTTCCAAAACAATGTAAGAAAAATGTTAGACATAACGGAATTAATAAATTAAACCTACAAATATCACACAACTTTTTATGCAGTCATGTAAAATAATGAAGCCTTGTTTTGCCGCTTAGAAGCACATTAATTCCAATCCCAACACTCATGACACAATGCCTCCCATAAATTAGCTGAGACGAAATAAAAAGGAAAGCCAAGGGTAATCCCAACTCAGCGCCAACCGAGACCTTTTCTACACCTGTAGGTTGCTAACATTCGCCTTTATACATTTTGTTTCACAACTTTGCCTAGATTTGGTTTTAATATTCCTGATAATACAATTACATTTTCTTAGAGCATGTTCAATTTGACATAATATTTTATTGTTACTTTGCAAGAAAAACGATATTAAAAAAATGACATAATCGTGCGCAGGGGCGACCTATAATATAATACAGGTTTTCCGCAAATCTCACTTTAACTTTTGTTTTTTCCGGGATTAAAGGTATCATAATGTCCTTCTCCATTCTTACTCTTAATTATATTTATGTGCGAAATTTCAAGAAATAATATAGCGAGTGAAGAGGTAACAAACAAATTTATTTTCGCATTTATAATATTAGTTGGAAGTTGGGACTAGTATTTTAGTTAGTATCCTACATGAAAATTTATTTTTTCGGGATAAGTTATAACTAAATGTACACTTTTAAGAAGATTAAATTTGGGTAGGTATATAAAAACCGAAAAGATTAGAATTGAGATAGAATTAGGATTGTGTTTACAAAATATAACACGACACCAGGTGGAAAAAAATACATAAAAGATTTTTTATCCCAATTATCCTGACATTCCCCCGAAGCCATCTAGTAGTTAAAAACATATTCTCCAGATAATAAATAAAATGGAATAAATCGCAATGCAAAAATTGCTGACGGTTGTATTGTTATTCACGAGACGGTAACATCGATCAAAATTCGATATTGTTCTGCGATGAATCGCAACCGTTAGGAATCGATTCTATATAGCACGTTTCGACTTCGCCAGAAGGCATCGTCGAGGGTCTTTGTCAGAAAGAAATAAAGTACAGGCAAACTCATTTCTGAAGTTTGCAGATTGATAAAATAATGTAGGTCGAGAGAGAAACGCAAGAAGTGATGGCTTGCCAATGGTCTGTTGATACAATAGTGTAGGTTAGAAGGCAAACCCAAGAAATGACTCGATTGATATGACTGAATATAGCCACTTCATATCACTTTGGCCTCCATTTTTCAAGGATGCAATTAGGCAACTGTATATTTGTATCGTACCGATTTTGGCCCGAGACCCAAACGCGAAAAATAACCACTGTTCCATGAAGTTTTCTTTCCCTACCTTCCATATTTTAAAAACACCGACTTCATTATCTCGGCCGCTATAAAGTCGCTGTATAAACAGCTCTAGTTTTTAGTCCAAAGCTCAAATTAAAAGTTCGAAGCAAAGCGTGCCAGTCCTCCTCATTTCCTTGCCACAATTGTAAGTTTAGCATTGCTAGGTTTGTTTTCTACTATTCGTAAATAGGTCAATTGCATTTGAATCTTATTGTTTACTAGCTGCGGCCCGGGGCTTTGCTCCCGGGGAGTTTCGAGATAAAAAGTACCCTATGTGTTATTTACTGAAAATAAAAGTAAAAATAAAAGTTGTTAAAATAGTAAATCCTTACGGAATGAGTAGCAGATCGCGATTACCGTACCATCCGTTGTAGAGGTAAATGCAAAGTTGTGAAAAAGATAATAATTTGTATATTTAGTTAAACTCATTTTTAACTTTAAATGTTACGTAGGTATTTTTGTACTCCGCCTATTGTCTTCATTTATCTTCAAATCAAGTATTTCAAGCGAATTCATTCAATCCAAAATGGCCGATTAAATCACAAAAGGCGCTTTTATATTTAACAAAAAGAATCGAACCGAATGACCTTCAGTCCCGGTTTCTTTAAATAAATTTCTTTGACCTGCAGTTTGGTGCAAGTTAGAAGCGAGCGACGTAATCACTATCATCACTACCACTATCACTACATAGTATAAAACAAGTCGCTTTCTCTGTCCCTATATCCCATGTATGCTTAAATCTTTAAAACTACGCAACGGATTTTGTTGCTGTTTTTAATTATATATAATTTGATTCCTGAGGAAGGTTTAGGTGTATTATTTATTAAAGTTTTACCTGAGCGAAGCAAGGACGAACCGCTAGTAAATAATAATAATAATGCTTATTCGGAGTAAGTAGGTATATCATGCTTTCATTTATGCTAATACAAAATATTTACATACATATAAAAATTAAATTGAAATTTGTTGAAACCACCGGCTTCGAAGTCGCAGGCATCCTCTCATCTGCTAGAAAAGAGACAACACACATTTTCAATAGCACATTTAAAATAAAACTAGATCAAAATTGATTCAGCCGTTTGGATACTACGATGCCACGGACTGACAAACAAATACAAAGACACGTTAAACTTGCAAGTCTCCTTCTGTCGTCGGGGGTTAAAAACAATGCGAAAAACTAGTGTCGAGTGTATACGTCAATGATTCTTTTGTAATTGGACGACATAGATGTTTAAGTTGATGGTAAGCCTGCAGAGGTATATGATATCTTCGCGAAGCGGATCCTTGGCTCCGACAGTTTGCCAAATTTTTGCAGATTTGGTAGGCAAAAGCACTAATACTTATTACGCAATGTTTACGCATTCGCGTCGGCATATTTCTGTTTTCTGAGTTTCTGAGTTCGGCGACAGTGTGGAGCTGACATAAGGAACCGGGAAATCGCTCAGACGAAAGAGAGAGAAATACGAATCGGTGATAGCCACACCGTCATCGCCTCTAAATTGCGCCTTTTGAACGAAAGCTCGCTCTCCCTAGTGTCTTTCAAGTTTTATTGAAAACAAAGTTAAATTGAACACAGTTCGCTCGAAATTCGCGTGTTCTGGGATTATAGTTAAATTTGATTAACGCTATTATAAGAAGTTAAGTCTTAAAACGGTAATTAGAAGAAATTGCGTCTTGGTTTTCAGATAATATAAGATATATTTATTTATATTTATTATATTTATTTATTTATTTATTTATTATTTATTTATTTATTTATTGGAACATGGTAATAGTAAAACGTAACTTGGCGTACAGACAACTTATACATGAGTAGATTTCATACAATAAGAGATGAAGGGACTCATTTACTATAACACCCATGTTGACATCTAAAAAGACTGCGGTGAAGTTTGTTGCGTCGCTTCTTCTTCACCTGAGCTTTGGAAGTCGGCAGTAGAACTGGGTTGCACCAGTCAACTTTGAGTATAACTTTAACCTGCCCAGAAAAACATAAAGTGCGTATTGTATCTACTATTTGTCCCGAAATTCCCGCAAGAACAAAACCCCGGCACCGGCACTCAATTATTAGGATTTGAGTTTGTCCCAAGAACCGACCTTCGACTACCTAACAGTGAAAATGTCATAATCATTACACCTGACATTTGTTGATGAAGGCACCACCGAAGTTACTTCTATATTTAGCCGGATTTCATAAAATATTCACTCGTAGATCGACCTGAGTGCTGTGGAGGTCAAAAGGTTGGCTTAAAGTTGAACAAAGATATTAAAATATCCGCAATTAGGTACTTTTATGTTATTACGAATTTTTGTTGAAATTTTCCTGAAATTCTGATATAATTACGTACTTTATATCAGAATTTCATTATTACATAAGTTACATTAAAATGCTAAATTTTATTACGTATTATTTTGAAAATGTATCGTTGAATAAGTTTGCAAACAAATCACAAGGTGTTGAAATCAAATCGAACTATCTGATTTATCATTTATAAAAATAAAATAATAACTACTGATTTGAGGGGTCTATCCAGTGAGCGGCGAGTCACCACCTACCACTGTACAGTTATCACGATTATGGCAGGTGTCTGAACCCTTTACCATTTTAGAACAAAAGTCTCACAAGGCCCATGTTGGACCCATATCTCCATGCTAGACAAAGGACTGGGCCATGGCCCAATTACTCACAGGAACAATAATACGTGTACCTACGCATCGAGTAAACAAATGGAAGAACGTGCTACGAGTTTTATGTTTCATGGTAGCCCTTCAGATGTATGAGCCATTGCCTGTACAGGACATAGGACTGTCCAGGCTAGAATACTGAGATATAATTAGTCTCTGAGATATATAATTACTCTCTTCTGATTCTGATTTAAGTTTGAAAGTAGCAAATGTAACGTACGACTACTATTAATAATAATTCTTCAAGATGACCCTAGTTTTTATGAAACTATAACTAAGTACTTTCCAAGTCATAGTTAAGTTAGGATTAATAGTCTTAAGAAAAGTTTAATTAAGAGAGTAATTGAGCTGAAGCGATAGACCGAGAATTTTCTGTTTAAGTGGATAATTTAGGGTTCCGTTTGGAAGGTAAAAATTGAATCATTAGAGGATGGATCACTTCGTTGCCCATCTGTCAGTAGGTCTGTCCAAACCATTTTTGTCAGGACCCCTTAGACCACCATGCACCAGCCACAAAAAATATGACCTTGGGCGCCTTTTTTTCGTTCATTCGCGCATATTATCGATTCATATAGGAATCAAAATGTTGGTTATCCCACGAAATTTAGCCAGAAGCATCGTCTCAGAGAACATGTTCATCAATAAATCGTGGATACTGTTTACATATACTTACATAAAAAAAACCCATTTTACGGAACCTTCACTGCGCAAGTCTAACTCGTACTTGACCGGGTTTTTTTTTAGAAAAGGTTTGCTGAAGATGGATTTGTGTTCGGTCTAAGCTGCTTCGGCTAATGAAATGAGGTCTTTTTGTTGCGTAAAAAGTACATCCTATTTCATCGGTCGGTTGTTGATTTTCTTGAGAAAGATTTCTTGAAAATATTGATTGACATCTTGTGCCAGGCGAACCAAATATCATACAATAGGTACCTCTCTCTTAGAGTCGTATTTTTCATGGCTGTGTATGTATCGTGTATACTAATTATGTCGAATTAAACACACAACGACTTTACAGGGAATATTAAGGAGTGGTTCGCCATTACCTTCTCTATTTCACACCGTAACTAGCCGTTATAATATAATTTCTGAATAAATGATTTGAATTCATGAGGTATGAGCAAAGATGGATTTACGCGCAGTATATGTTCAGCTCCCAAACAGCAGGTGGCCCGACTAGTAGATGGGTGACCGACTGTTTGGGAAGAAACTGGATAAATACTGGGCATAAACCCATAAATAAATAAATATATTAGGACAAATCACACAGATTGAGCTAGCCCCAAAGTAAGTTCGAGATTTGTATTTATGGGATACTAACTCTACGATACTATATTTTATAACAAATACATATATAGATAAATATTCAAGACCCGGGCCAATCAGAAAAAGAGAATTTTCCATCCGACCGGGGATCGAACCCGGCACCTCTCGTTTCAGAGACAAGAACTTTTTACCACTGCGCCACTGCGGCCGTCGAGTCGAAACCCTATGGGTATGAGTAGAATTCGAATCGAATACAGAAATAGAAAAAGATCCCATCTTTCCATTATAAGCAGGCGTCTTAACCACTGAACCACCAATGCTGGACAATATTTCTACTGTACGAATAACTAAAATACAACAACAAATACTAATTCAATGCTAATATAGTGGTCAGCGCTGCAAATATCAAAGTTTTAATTGCGCAGCTTCGAGTGTACTACAGGACTAACTTTGTGTTATTCAGTTTACATTATATCTGTCGTTGTGTATGCAAAGGATTTCTATGTTATGAATACCTAATAGATTTTTAACAAAATGTAATTTTTGACACAAGCCTATATTGTTGTCAGAGAGATTTTATCGCATTCAATGTGTGACAAAGTAATCGCATGTGCGTGCTGTAAACCGATGAGGAATTCCCACGTCTGGGGGCGTTTCCAGGTGCACCATCTGGTCATGCTTAGCATTGTCATCCATAATAAACGTGTGAGTGTTTCAGCTAAATCGGTTGAAGATCTTCACGCTTCAAAATTGAGTGCAATATTCCGAGACATAGTTACATTGTAAAGTATAAAAGCTTGAAATGGTTGTATTTTATGCACAAATTCTATGTCAAATCAAATATTTAATCGACCGAAATTAGACCTTCACAGGCGCTTCATGTCATATTTGAAATTAAATAATATTTACCAAAGCTACAAACTACTAGCATTGCGTAGCGACAACTGCTGAGAATAAATGCCGAAAACTCTTTAAACAGTGTTGGTCCGTTGGTCACTATCATGTCAGAAGGGTTCGCGGCGTCTTTGCCCCATATGCAACTGGGAACATGAGAGAAAAAGAACTATAGACATAGATGTGTCTCACCTTAGATCTTCCTCTGACTCTCTTCCCGTTATTTAGCCTCAGCCAGGCGTCCCATCTGTGTCGATACACGGATATCGTGTTCCAGTGACCCAGACGAATGGGCTCCGGCGACCTGAGCACCCCTGCGCCGCTGCCACAGTCAAATCTGCCGGAATAAATGTAAATTTAATTCAAATCATGAGATTTAAAAAACTGGAACACAAAAGGGATTCGAAACCACGCGCCTTCGAGGCATTGTTACGCTGAACCAAGGTTTCGGGGCACCACAGGCAGATAGACAAAAAGAAAGCCTGTGTCTGCCCTAGGACTGAGCAACCAAAACCAATGCTCAATTAGATAGTTTAGTTTAAATCTTTAATTAAAAACAGGATGAATTGTGAATTTAAACATTGAACGATATAAATATAATCCATAGCGAAGTAACAAATAAACACACGCGTATTCTCATAAAATCACAAAATCACAAAAGATTTCATATTGTCGCCTAAAAAGAACCTACATTTTACGAAACGTTCGAGAAAGGACCGCTATAGTATAAGAGCCGAAATGCAAATAGTAGACCCTTTTACCCAGCTCATTGCTAAGCGCGGATGAAATATGAAAAATGAACAATTTTACAAGAATGTATTTTTAGAGACTTTTTTATGAAATGGAAAGAGGTATACCTAATGAGAGATTTTTTTTATTACTCCGCAAATATTTTTGGTCTCATCCAGATGAAAAATGAAGAATAAAGTATTTTCTGGAATTTTCGTTTTTATGCCAGTACACCGCGGAATTTGTTTTAAATTTTAACTAGATTTTTTTTTTACCCAAACAGTCATTATAAGAAACATTTTAGAAAAAATAATAATAGTTATATAGTAACGCCGACTAATGTGCTATATAATGTGGTATACTAATGTTATCTAAAATAATTTTATTAAGTGCACAGTTGCATTTAGATTGACCCGTCGATACAACAAGCAAGAGAAAAATAATTCGTACTTAATCCACAGGAGATATTTACAAAGACATATTTACCCTTGTCATGTCATTATCTTATACCATATAAGTACAGTCACGTGCAATAATATTGTATACAGCTGCATTTACTTTTAGGCTTTATGGAAAAAGAACAGATGTATTTGTATATTAATGCGCGTGATTGATTCTCATTCATTGATAAATTGGTTCTGATTAGACTGAGTACACAATTCTCTTGTAATAACATCGTTTTACCGAACTTACATGTCATGATATTGTCTTTGATGAAATTGCTCAGACATCCTCATAAATCGAGATATCATTAGATGATAAAATATTTACTCACATCTAATTATCTGATAGACAAAGGCTCGACGTTTCGGAGAATAGGGCATCGGGCTCTCGAACTAATTTGGACCTTTTATGTTTTGCCAGCTTATTATCATTATCAGCATCAGCTTATCATCATAAGTAAATAATGAGTATCGAGAACACTAATTAACATGTAAAACTAGAGATTCGTAGGAGTTTATTATATTATTAACCCTAGATGTAAATCTCGCCGTCTGGCTACACCATCACTTAATTTGAAGACTAGCCAGTTTATTTGAAATTCAATTGAAATCCTAGGCCGATCATTATTTGATTTAAGAGAAATCAAAAATATCGTGAAATTCACCAATGGATCAAAATTTTCCGTTGGAAATAGAGCGGAGCTATGCCAGTACCGCATCCACGCTCCGTCTGCCTCAGCCCCGCATACCCACGCAGAAATTTTGTTAGCGAAATGGCAATAAGACGAATCCTCTTTGTTTACGTTTCGTATGAAAAAAACGCACTCAAGCTTTGATGTCGTAAAGAATCCGGATGATATGTGTGACAATGATCTGACAATTAAAGACGATGTGGTGAAGAAAAGTAAGAATCTGGGCTCCGAAGTTATATAGCGAACGAAGAATCCGAGCATTTGGATGAAACAAAGAGATTTAGAGGTATGCCAAAATAGTAAAAACCAAAAGAAAACGCTTGAGAAACTGTTGAGAAAAAGGAAATATCCGTAGCGAATAAAATCAGCAAGAAATTTTCGGACAAAAACGCTAATTCCAAAAGAGGTTGTTAACCTCACATTAGCAATGTGCGTCGGCCCACCAGATCAGTAGGGGCGTACGTAAGTGGTGGGCGACCGCCGTAGGCGATGTATACAAAACTGGGCCCGTTAGTTGAAAAGACGCAAATGAAATTTTTTTGAAAATTAAATAATTGAAAATTCGGAGTCAGTAAAGAAAGTAGGAGGCCGAACAAGGTATGAAATTTGAATTAGGTTTATTTTGTTTTGTTTAGTACACGCGCACTTCATCCTTTCTCCCTCTTTCCTCTCTCGGGTCTGCTGGAAGAGATTTCTTTAGAAATAAGCAGTACCTATGTACTATTATTCCAGTTTTTATTTTTCTTATATAATCTGTTCGTGTACATAAATTGGTAAATAAATAAATATGAAAATTGTTTAAAAATATGCAATATTATTATATAACACTCTTACTTTATATATATAAATTAATTCTTACTACTTCGCAGCCTACATTATTGGGTGCGTTGATTTATTAGAGCTTAATCTTTATGTGTAAGTTCATTCCTGCTGATAACCTATTAACGTCTTAGCTTGAGGCGTTTTGGCAAGTTTAAATATCGGCCAAATATATATATATAGATATATTTGTTGTTGACTAGCGGGCTTTACTCCAGTAAAACCACAAACAATTACCTATACACCTAAACTTTCCTCAGAAAAACACTATAAACCGTAGGTACAAAATTCCGTCCGATATTTTTTGAGTTTATCGTATGAATACAGACAGACGCAATAGGGGGACTTCTTTTTATAACATGTAAGGATGAAGGAGGGGCGGGGAGAAATTTGGCCCGGGGCGCTTCTAGCGTCAAATCCGGCACTGCACTATGGCGCCCCTCATTGTTTTTAATCCTCCAGTTGCCATTTAGTAGCACTCTTTATTGCCAGTTACACGTCCTTCCATAATTGGATTTGTTTTATGAAGCAGCCGCTTGGAGCAGCAATGGAACTCAAATTTTACAGGCTATTAACTGAACGTGTAGATGCATGGACAATGGGTATGTTTTACATATAGCTAGCTAGTATTATGAGATAGGCGTGTGGTTTCCGCCCTTGAATAGCCTCATACATATATAAGTACAGCCTTGAGAGCTGATAGCCAATTCCATTCCCAAAGAGGGTCAGGCCGGTCGTAATCACAGACAAAGATAGTCGATCACCCAGTTAGCTCATAGCTGTACCAAGACAGAACTAGCTTCGATTGAAGTAACCAAAAGTTTTCTTTGATTTTAACAAACATAAACTTCTATTCAATTAAATTCACAGTGTTTATTTCAACTCATCCCAACTAATATTATAAATAAAGCGAAAGTAAACGTGTTTGTTACTTCTCACAATCTTCTTGAAACTTTGCATACACATAATTTGAAGTACGAAGAAGGACACAGGAAAATAACTGCTCCCGTGGGAAATCACGCGGGCGAAGCCGCGGACAAAAGAGTATTGATATTAATTGAATTCTGCAAACGCCGACCTTAATTCAACGTGTCCGTTCCTGAGGATAATAGCCAGGTAGTCCCCGGAGAGGTCGTCGTGTTCCCCTGTCAGCAATAGCACTCCTCTGGCGCGTTCAGGCCTGATTCTCATGCGCAGGCGCACCCTCTTGTACGCGCCTCGCAAAGCGCGCAGCGCCAGCCAGGAAGCTCCTGAGAATCTCGGCGTGTTGATTTTAAGATCTGAAACAATAAGTTTTAATTTAACAAGATTTACACTATTATTATGAATGTGAATGTCTGTCTGTCTGTTCCGCTTTCACGGCTAAATCGCTAGAATGTATTTGATGGAATTTGGTATGCATGTAGGTTAAGACAAATATATACTACTCATTACTTTTTTTAGCTGCGCCCCGAGGCTTTGCTCATGTAGGAATTTCAGAATAAAAATATACCTATGGGATGGATGGAATATCAATTCCAGGTTATATTCTACCCGTGTTCCAAATTCTATAATTATTTAATAGATTTTGCGTTAAAGAGTAACAAACACACATACATCCTCACAAACTTTCGCATTTATAATATTATGGTAAAAGTGTAAGTTTGTTAACTGTGTCCGCTGTTAATCTAGGGTTCCGATAAATATTATAATAGCTTAAAAAAAGATTCCATCTTCAAAAATGTGGAATGGAATGGATCTAGTGGAATATAAGAAAGATAAATGGGCCGTAGCACCGTGTAGTAACTCGAAGCAGTTTGTAGCACTTCGTAGCAAGAATCTTTGTTAATACGACTACGACATTATTATAACATGCTTTGCGATTCCGTAAAACACGAAAGTCACATCACATCACATCACTCAAACTTGTCAAATATTTTTCACTTCTCCTGGCCATACAGAATGCAAATTTGCACGTCTTCCCGTACATATTTGTCAAAATTCCGGAGTGAGTTTAGTTCAACTCGCCGACGCACCCGCAAGTGTAGCGCTAGTGTTCGAGTGAGTTTTACAGAATGCAAATTAGCCATATCCGCGCGGAATCCGACGTGAGTTTTTTGACGTCTCTTACAGATGATGTGGCATAAAGTAAATCAGCAGTATCCACGTTTGAATATTACATTTTAAAAAGTATAAGGGATTAACTTAGTTAACTCGTATGTAAGTATTGTGATTAAAAGTTATAACAATGCAGTTAAAAATATTTTGTTGTTAGTTAATATTTCTTCAAGAGAATCTCTGCAATTAAAGAGAATCGAATTTTGAGTTTTCAAGTAAAGATTAGACTCTTTGTAATTATATTCGGTCTATCTGATATTAATGAACCTTCGTGTATAACTCTTACTTCACTATGTTTAACATTGAAAGGTGTTTTTTTTTTATTTTTTGAGGTAAAGTACCTACTAATAGCAGATTGGGTTTGTGGACTTCAAATCCAATAAGAGTAATGCCCCATTAATCCGTCGCGTTTAGGACGTCAGAACAACTTAAAATTGTATAAAGTTTAATCTGAGACTGAGCAACGAGTATTTGCTCTAAACATCTCATTTGCACTAAGTTATTTAGATTTTAATTATTTATAAATAATGTAGTATGTTTATATATATATATAATTTTCAGATAATTTCAAGAGCCACAATGCGACATCAACTGAAGTACATTATTCTGAATACGTTCTTTTGTAAATTAAGAGGGCTCACCGCGACCCAGTTGTTCATAATAATTCAATTTGAGCACACCACGCCGCAAACGATCAATCGTTTTTATCACAAAGCCTTTAAGATTAACATTGCAAATAAGTAATGGCACTTACGACTGTTTGTAATTCGAAATACGCCTCACGCAACTTTAAGCTTTATTACGAAGTAGCAGGATTTAAATTTAATATTGTTGGAAAACTTTTGGGGATTTTCCACGAAAATCTTGTTTGGTGTAGAAATGTATGGTGTTAGAATATTAGCTGTTTTTCCTTATTTGTGTACAACGAGCCATTAGGTAGAGGTAACACAGAATGCTATACAAAATAAGGGCCCTTTTCACCACTTTCTAATACAATATTATATTGTAATCTGACAGATCAACCTGCTTGATAATTTTGCATAAAATGATTCACCAATTAGCCGTTATTATACTCAATTTATCGCTATCTGTTTGATATGTTACAGACTATCAGATAATTTAACAGCAAGCTGTAAAACAGGCCTTACATTTTTAGCATAAAACATAATTCTCAATTATAGTACAAAACAAATTCGCTTCCCGCTGACGGTCCTTAATTATGTTTAGTTCTTTAAAACTACGCAGCGGATTTTAATGCTTTAAATATATCATGCATAAAATTGTACCCGTGCGAAGTCGGAGCGGGTTGATCGTATTATCTAAAGTCCTTCTTAGATTTCGTCATATTCTGTGCTGTGACACAGGTGCTGGTAAGTCAACAACCCAAAAAGGTAACAAAACATATAGATAGATTGACATACGATATCTCCTAACAATATTTGGGCTGGCGATGGGGTAGGCCGACCTACTTCCCATTTTTAATCGATATGAAATCGATGGAATGAAATTGCCAAACAATTTTTTGGTTGAAACTTCTAATAATGAAGTATTTACAGTGTGAAATCGTGGTGGTGGATGCAGTTTCTCACCACTTTATCAACACCAGTTTTAGCTAGCCAAGCTAGTGTAGTGGTAAACGTGGCTTTCTTCGAGTCTTTTTTAGGGTTCCGCAGCCAATTGGCAAAAAAGGAACCCTTATAGATTCCTCATGTCTGTCTGTCCGTTCATCCGTATGTCATAGCCATTTTTTATACTACTGAGCAAGCAAACAGGCATATGGCCCACCTGATGGGAAGCGGTCACCGCAGCCTATACACGCCTGCAACACCACGTGTCACGCGCATTACTGACCCTGAATATATAACTTTTATTAACGTAATACTTTTGTATTACGTTAATAAAAGTTATTTATGGAAGAATGTGTTTTACTTCTCGAAGTCATATCAGATGCCTTTAGGCGTCTTAAATCAAACCAGTGTTAATAAAAATGTCTGTTCCGCTTTCGCAGATAAATTCATGTGTGTGAAGCCGCGGGCTAAATCTAGTATATGTATATCCCTCCCAACACGTTCGAAATACCCATTATGTCATATGTAAATCTCATACTACCCTAAGTCTGATATATATGCTACAAATAGGGCTTAGATGCCTAGACAAATGTTTGCCATGATGGCCACTGTTTGTCCAAAGCTTGGTCGGTAGGGCCCGTATGATTCAATATTTTCCAGGATAAATTGCGTCTGAGAATGCTTTATTGAAACTTTTTGTAAGTTTTTTTACTAAGCAAGTGAAATATTGCAAACGTTAACGAATTTATATAAAATTGATTCTCAGAGCGCCTCGACTACTGCGGCCGCGCTGTCATTACAAGCCGTCAATTTCATTCATAAACTTGATATTACCACGGTCCAGTTTAATTATTTTAAAGTCAGATAGTAAAACTAATTCTTAACTTTGTTAAAATTTTAAAAATTGTAATGACGGCGCGGCCACAACGTTCCAAACGCTCTGAGAAACACCTAATTACTTCTACTGTTTCGAGTAAATATCTTCTCAAACTAACTTTGATTGATTGGAAGAGATTTCTTTATGGAATAAGTCCGACATTGTATATTTGCCTTCCTATTGTGATGTATTTTTTGTGCAATAAATATATCACATACAAACAAACGTTTATTTACTTTTACTTTTGAGTTTAAAAACAGAGCTTAATATTCTGATCACTTTACATTCCGACTCTCAATATAAAATCAGCAAAAAATATCTTAACATAGTTGTCATACAATACGACAGGGATAAAAACAACCTCGACAGCTGATAAGCAGTGATAGCATACCCAAAGAGGGTTGACGTCAGGCAGGTGGCTGATCGTAATATCAACTCTCAACATTTAAAAATTTATTTTTACGCAGTCCCTGATCTCCAAGGCGTTATAAAGAAAGAGATAGATTATCCCAGCTCAAACTAATTGTGTTGGTGACCCTACTCCATTGGGGTTCACAGGAGTGTCGTGCCACGCATATCATTTTCGGCAGGAAAATAGGTTAAGTGTGGTCATTTAGGTAAGTGAATTTCTATGGCAGTTCCATATGTCGGTCTTCTAATGGGTAAGTAATGTAATGAAGGCAGAATGGACTGAAATAGTTAACTATTTAATGATAGACTTCAACATTGTTTAGTTGTGACTATAGCGGTCCGTTCCGGCTTAAAACCGTAATAAATTATACCCATAAATCTTCCTCTTAAATCACTCTACTTATTAAAAAAATCCGTTGTGTACTCGTAGTTTCAAAGATCTTAAGCATATATAGGGACAGCTAATTCGCTTAATTCTGTCTGTTTTTCCCTATGTATCTAAAAATACGCAAAGGATTTTGATGCGGGTTTTTATAATAGATAGTGTGATTCCTGAGGAAGGTTTATGTATGTAATTTATAATAGTTTTACCCGAGCGAAGCAGGGAAGGTTCGCTAGTCCAACACAATATTAAGCTACTACCGGAAGTCTCAAAAAGAAACTATAGGTCCAATTGAAGTGGAGGGCACTGTAGGGATCTCAGACCCTCTATAACACTTGATATAATTCAAGGGCCGACATTCTTCGAGAGAGCGATTAGGGGTGGCTCCTACCCCTGCGGCGTGAGTGATGTAATTGCTAAATCTTACGCGAGGTGCAATGATTGGAAATTGTGGCAATTTTGCGACAAATTGCTGGGTTGAAATGAATAGGTAGGGATTTTGTTTAGAATAGATTTAGTGTGAAGTGAAGACGAAGAAGAAGCGGTGGTTAAGACCGCCGCCTGAAGATCGCAAGGTCCCAGGTTCGAATCCTACTCGTGCCACATGAGTTTGTATAACAATCTGACTCATGTATAGTTGTTTTCATAGATCACCACTTGCTTCCGATGAAGGAAAAACATCGTGAGGAAACCTGCACACTTGTTGATTATTGACTTGTGTGTGAAATGGAGAAAGGAATGGCAAACCACTCCATAAATAACGTCAAGAAAATTGTTACGTGTGTTTCATTCCATGTAATGACCACGACGCTCAGTCATGAGGAATATGACGAATAAAGAAGAAGAAGAAGTAGGAAACGGCTGAGGAAGGAACCGGGAATACGCTCAGATAAGAGAGAGAAAGAGCACCAATCAACTTTAACTTGCGCGCCGCTAAAATGGAGTACTTTGCGTTGTTCTGCGCAGGTTAAATTTATCTTCAAAGTTGACGAGTATTAATGAAGCGTGGTTTCACTCCGTACCATCTGCATTACCTCAATCAAAATGAAGTTACCTCATACAACTTCAATACTCAGCATTATTAAATTTGAGCGGTAATATCAAACGTGTGGCCTTCAAGAAACTTGCAAGAAGTTGTGACGATTAAGTAAAGACTGCGTTCAATAAGTGATAGCAACTGAATCTTAGCTAAAGACATGACACTATACATTAAAAATACTATGTATGTGCGTATGTATATTCAGCATATATTAAGATTGAATTCTATAGGTGAGAGCAACTGAACTGTGGACAAAGTGCGGGTTAGCATTTCACTTCTCACCATCGAAACGATTCGAAATGAGACACAGCGAACCAATCACATTGCGCTATTGTGACGCAACGACAACCACACTGCAAGGTTCACTGCGTCTCACTTCGAATCGATTCGATGGTGAGAAGTTAAATGCTAACCCGCACTAATCCCTGGTCTGTCTGTAGCGTGACGAATCGACTAATTGTGAGGACCAACACATTGGCATTAGCAGTGACATTAGACAGAGTGTTATCTGTGGCGTTATACAGATCCTTCAGGTGGTAAGACATTTGGGCCACGACAATAAGTGAGCTGTGGTTTAGAGAGTTTACAACCATTGGCAACTTTAATGTCTTAAATGAGTGTTATGTGGTCTTTAAGGAATTTGTTAAATAATGTCAGTAGCGTTATCTAAAATAATAATATTAATAATACATAGTATGTTGGACCTATATCACCTGGTCGGGTCATGATGGAAAATGATCTTTTTCTGATTGGCCCGGGTCTTGAATGTTTATCTATAAATGTTATAAAATATAGTATCGTTGAGGTAGTATCTCATGACACAGGTCTAAAACTTACTTTGGGGCTAGCTCAATCTGTGTGATTCATCCTAATATATTTATTTATTTATTTATGCAAGTCAAATAAGACAGATACGTATATAGAACGACGTGTGAATTTCAGAGAAACTATTTTTTTAAAAGCCTTAAATAAATATTCTAAGTAATAAAATGAGAACTTCACCTGTAAGGCAATTATCAGAAGTATCTACTTACTACGTCTACGTAGTTCAATGTGTGGATTTTATGTGTTTTGCCGAATAAGCGATTTTTTCTTTCTATGTTTTCATTTATTTTCAAATAATTTGATTGATTCTAAGAACTATTAAAAATCCCATCAATTTATTTTAAAATATTTTCAAATATTATGTAATTACTTTTAAAACTATGATATTCTTTGATCTTAACGAAAGAAATTTAACCTTCTCAGTTTTTGAAACATGGCCTTGCGCTTTTATGGAAAAAAATTGATTAGCCGGAAATTACGCCGGCCCGTAGTCCCGTCTTTGCTTTTTTATTTGGACCGGAAGTAGTCCGCCGGGACGTCGTAATGGCGGCTACGACTTCCGGTTATCGGGCGAGTTATGTGGACTTGGGTTAAGGAATTAATTTTCATAGATGAATGAGTACGGTTTGTTAGATGGTTTAGTAAATTTCTTTTTTTCTTAATAAAAAATATTTTTGTGAATAATGCGATCAGTATAGAAATATTTATGGATAGTAGTTATTAAGTTATTTAAAATAATAAAAAAACAACACAAAATATAAAACAAAAATATAACAACAATGTAAGCTATTATTTCAGTTTTAATTTTACAAGTTTTACGGCGTTAAATGCTCTCTAAAAGGGTTCTGTTCTCGAAAAAGTTTGATAACCGCTGACATATAGAATACGAAACTTCCAATTCCCAGCTCCGAAGGGCGCAGTGCGAAGGGCCGATAACCGTTATCTTCTGAAGGCCCAGTTAATTGATGCCGAAAATAACTTCTTATTGGAGATTCTCCAAGTATCCACTTGAAGAATATCTTTGTTAAAGCTTTTGTGAACGTAAAATATTATTTCCGATTGTATCGAATATTATATTTTCCGATTGTATCTTGAAAATATAACATTTTCAAGAAACAATAGGAAAAAAGTTAAAACTAATTTTTTTACAAAAATAGAATTTATTCCGCCAGCTTTTATTGTCGTCAGAGAGATCTAATTGCATTCAACGCGTTACAAAAAAATAATTATTCCGTGCAGTAAATCGTCAATGAGTTCTCTTTTTGGGAGCCGATCCTGAATGCACCATCTTGTCATGCTTAACATAATCTATATTATTATTATAAAGTGGTAAGCGTTTGTGATTTTGTAAGTTTGAGGCGCGTAATCTCTGTTACTACCCAACCGATTTCAAAAATTCTTTCACCATAAGAAATGTTCATCATCCAAGATTTGCTATAGGCTATATTTTATCTCAAATTTTCCACGGGAGCGAGGCCCCGGGCAACATCTGGTAAATAATAATTCACTGTTATGGAAACTGAAGCGACGTGGAATATTTCAACTCTACGAGAAATTGGTGTAATTTTACTTTCAAGATTTGATTACAGACAAACAAACCACGGGACAGGTGAAACTAAGAGTAAATAAAAGCTTGTGCAATAGATACAAAATAACTGAAATTATGAGAAAATTACCAACAAACATCTAGAAAAAGTCCAGTTTTAAGCGGACCTTTTCCAACGCATGCACCTAATTTACATTCTGTAGCCAGCAGGCACGCGAAATTTGCAGCCTTAGTTTAGAAATAGAATTAAAAATATTGTTTTACTTGCCCCGAGGCTAAAGTTGAACAGAATTTTGAATTAAGTAACTGAGCACAGTATAATAAAAAGCTGGTAAAAGTTTTAAAACGGGGCTTTTATGGTACTGCAACTGCACCACGCAGGTTCTAAACTAAATTACTAACGCGAGCAAATATTTGTGAAGAAAAAAGATAGTATAATATGTCTGTGCGATCAGAGTATATAAGACTGATGATAATGATAAAATTTGGTCAGTGGCTCCTCGGCTCTGAAGCTAAGGAAGTAACCGGGAAAAGCTCAAACAAGAGATATATAATTAATTTGGATTCATTCGAGATAAACTAAATTTGAATGTCTTTCTGTCTGTCACGCTTTCACGGCTTAACCGTTGGGCCGATTTTGACGAAATTTGAATTTGAAATTTGACGGAATAAATATAGTTAATGAACCAAGGTCAAACAAAGACTACCATGGGTGGGGCTGGCAACAGATATGTATATAAAGAATATAGAAAGATAGATTACCTGTTTTACATTTGGCGAGTGGGCAGCCACAGCGGCTCTCACAATTACAGTCGCACTTTTCCACCGCCGCCGTCCATGGGGGCGACATTGTCGCACCTGGCACCTGTTTGAATAATTAGGTACTGAGATAATAAATACAGATAACTAAATTTGGTATTTGCCATCAAGTCAAATCAGATAATATCCCATGTGCCAAAAACAAAAAAAAATATAGGGCTTGTAGGCTTGTGTGACAGTAACGGCGAAGTGACGTCACAAGTGTTGGGAGTAGTACTTTTAATTGTACTTTGATAAAAACAAAAAGATACTATATGTTGATCAATTAACATTCAATTATTGTGTTTAATTATGTGAATACACTTAAACATTTTATTTTATGCACACGCAGGCAACTACCCTATTATTCTAGGTATAGTTATCTAACAAGATATAGCGAAACAGAAGCTTCATACAAACCCAGACTGTGTGACATAGATGGGTGATTTTATTCGTATATTGCAGCACTCAAATAATCCACATATCCCAGAGCGTATTATAATTATCATAATTAGTTATTCTTGAACGCTATTTTTTAAAATCAAAATCTAAAAACGCCTAATATCTTAGATCTGAGATAGTTTGGCCGCAAAACTTCATTAAAAGAACTAACTTTACCCCTTCACTGGTTCAATATTTATTAATATGATGAAGTTATTCATAAATTACTTGAGACACTAACATACCTTCTGTTCTAAACTGGGCCCAAGCGTCGTTACCTTCCCTTCACTCGCTTCAATCAGCTCACTCCGTCCAGCTATAATATCGATATCAACCTTACTGACACCGTCTTCTATCAGACTCTTGAGCCCATCAACCTCTTTACTTCTCTCCCCTGTGTACACATAGTTCTTCTCTGGTATTACTGTTGTATATTTGTCGATATGTTTTTCTCTTACGATAGACTTATTCCTATTGGACGGAGCCAATTCTAGCTCGGCGGAGAAAGAGACATCTTTCTGGTATAACACATCTTCTTCTGTGTCGGATGGTGAGTCTGTTGATTTTGTTGCGTTCAGCTCTGAAAAGGAGATATCAAGTTAATTGTTTAACTTTGTTAGGATTTTGCCCAGCAGTGGCACTTTAATAGCTAGAAAAAAAGGCTCTAAGGACGGATAATAGTGGTGTGAAAAGATCCTTCGATCTGCGATCACTATAAGCGCGCGAGGTCTAGATCACAGAACAACTAATATACGCTTGCGTAGTAACATTCGTTGTAATTTATTCGGAAAGGGAAATGGTGAAGGGTCCCCGGTACTTCAAAATGGGGCATAACACTAATCAACACAAATCTACAAGAAATCTGATTCTATTTGTATTATTTTTCGCATATCGTCTTGACGATATCAAGCCAGCGCTTTTATATATTTATTTATGAATAGGAATACATATCCTTAGTACCTCGTTCATATTCCACCTTTACCTAATTTACATAATGAGTAATTAACTCAATTAGCACATACCAAGACACCCGTAGCCATTGACGTGCAGCACAAAGCCAGGCCCACAGCCGCATTCATACGTGCCGTCATGTAGTTCGCGACACAGCTGCTCGCATGGACTGCCTTCACCGCATCTCCCTGCAACAAAACGATACGTTTAATATTTTTTTTTCTGCAAATTTTACCACCATCCGTGAAGACCAGGGTTGTGGCCCAAACAAGGGTCTACGACATAATCTGAGCGGAGGCCGATTTGGTTGCTTTTTTGGTTGTTTTGTGTGTTCTGCGATTGTAATTCAAGTTTTGTTCTAACCAAATAAACGATCTCTCTTTATTTGTTACATTACATAGCTTCATTGAATACGTTAATGCTAACACATTCAAAATTCAATTTCTAATATTTTCTGACGATATTCTCATTTGTGTGGTTAATACGAAGAGAGATACTCGACCGCTTACAATGTTTATCCATGTTTATGTTACAAAGTAAAGAAAAAGTGGTAAAAGTTAATACCCGACAAAAAGCAAGGGATAAGCCGACCCAAACGTGTATGATGATAAATGGGCCCAGACGAGAAATATCACGGACGCTCAGAGATGGGAATACGACCAAGAATTAAATGAGTATTCATGATTTTGCCCGGAGAAAACCCATCTTAAAGCGCGGCTCACTGTTCCATTTACGCGGCTACTTTGCATCGTCGCAGAGCGTTACCACTTTATCGTCGTAAGTACACTGCAGTTGTCCGTAGACGGAGCCCAGCGCGATGTAACACAACGGAACAGTGAAGCCGCGCTCCTATTGATGTGTTTGCGCTCCTGTTTAAACTGGACATAATGTTCAGGCAAAAACCATCACTGCCGGACGCCATTTTGGTTACGATCTTTATAATGGGAATCTATTTTATACAGGGTAAATCTTGTGTATTATACGACACACAAGATTTACCCTGTTGTTATTATGAGCAAACTACCGCTATTTTTCTTTTAACACCACATTGTAAAAAAAATTAAAGTCATGTTTTGCAAATAAATAATATTTGTCTTTGTCTATTACCCGCAGCTCGACCCGTGACAAATAGCAGCCTATGTACTACCTAACAGACGGGAGACCGGTCCAGCATTGGATTGATCTAATGCTCATTGCTCAGTTTTTATGTGAAAGAAAGGCAAACAAACACAATTTTACATTTATGGATTAGCTGAGTTCCACAGACTCTACTCGAAGGGATTTTTGGACAAAAGTAGCCTATTCATTCAACTCGTACGCCAAATTTCATAAAAATCCATGAACGTGTTTGCATCAAAGAGCAATAACTTCTCGACAACAGGCTTATAGGGAACAACATAATTCCCAAAAGGGTTAACGTACGTGAAGTCACAGCTGATAATGAAACTAAAAATATGTAAGAATGAGATACAAAAATGACACAGATGAACCGGAAAATTTGAGGTAGGAATGTCCCAGTTGACACGGTACGTCCGTCAACAGGGGCTCAAATGCCTCAGTTCGAATCAACAAGTACAGTCAATTAACTACACGTGGACAGATATCACTGAAACGGTTGTGGCATTTTCGGGTTCAGGATCTGTATACAGATCCTGAACCCGAAAATGCCCGCAAAATGCCTTCATAAGTGAAGGAATACGAGTACTCAACATATTTCTGAATAATCTGTGGTTTTCTGACTCTTAGGTATCAAAAAGGTGTATTGAATAAACAACTAGTCGTTTTAAGTGAAACAGGCCGTGAATCTCGTAAAAAATCTCGTTTTTATTCCGAAATTTATTGGAAAGCACTTATAGGAATCAGCTCTTCTTTATTTATTTTCTTTTTGGAAAACCTTAACCTAATAACACATGTAGAACTAAGTAAACAAAAAAGAGACTACAAAATTTTCGCTGACAAATAATTACATACTAAACATAAAGATAACGTCGGTAAAAAATATAGCATGTTATTCAAATTTTTAATACACTGACGATGAAGTTAAGTTCCGCTGATTAATTTTAGTTTAATTTTACATACAAAATCCACAAAATTTACTTAAAACCAATTCCGCTGACTTTCAAAGCGCAGATGAAGAAGAAGCGGCGCAATAAACTTCCCCGCGCCCTTTTCTACAATGAAATTTAACTTTTAACAAATGGCCAACGTTGATACACTATCAAGTTATATAAAAGCTTGTAAAAATCTCTAACATTGAGCTAATAATGAAAATGCTTTGTTATATTTACAACAAAGCAATATTATTACACAAACAATGTCCTATACAGTCGATGTAACTATGAAGGTAATCATTTTACAAAGTGCAGCCAATGGTGTTAGCTGACTCGCCGAGCGCGTTGATTTCATTATTGCCGATTTTGTTGTGGTCCAAATTGTGATATTCGCAATTTTCTATATAAATAATTGTTGGTTGATTTATAACTTTATAACATACTAGATGTTGCCCGGGGCTTTGCTCCCGTTGAAATTTTGATATAAAACATAGCCTATAGCAATGTTAGATAATGTGCCTTTCTCGGCATATATTTATCCTATCGGTTCGGTAGTTTCGGAGATTATCCGGCTAAGACACAGAAACTCACAAATGCTTACTTCTTTATAATAATAGTATAGACTAGCTGCGCCCCGGGGCTTCGCTCTCGTGGGAATTTGGAGAAAAAAAGTACCCCATGTGTTATTCCAGGTTACATTCAACAACAACCAAATTTCATAACAGTCGGTCCAGTAGATTTTACGTGAAGCACCGGGGGCACAGCTTGTATAATAAGACACGAAAATACTAGGGAATATTTGATGCGCAACATATCGTTCTTCGCTTTTCATTACAATTTGCATGAGTGAGATCGACTATGTGCTATTTCACTCGAGTCAATGGTAATGCGTGAGATAGAGTGATATGTTGCGCGTCCAATGTAGGCAACATTTGACGCGCAACATATAACAGGCATTTGTAGTTTTTTAAAGCACTTTTACCCGTAGAACGTCACAAATAGTCGCCGCCATTTCTTATAACTTGGACCGAACGTCGTGCTGAAACGTTTGAGTGTTTGCTATAATATCGACTGGCTTTGATCCCCTCTCGCTCGAATGACGACAACTAATAGTTGGGCTAAATATTGCATCGATACTGCAAGGTAATTGACCCGTGCCGAGTGCCTTAGATGTAGAGTTTCATATTGTCCTTACCTAATATTATAAAACAAAGTCCACTGCGCACCGGTATCTTCGCGACAAACTCAAAAACTATTGCACGGATTTTCTCCGATAGATAATGTGATTCCTTACTAAGGATTCGGTTTATAATTTATTATATTCTACCTAGCGGTGGGGGGGGGGCGGTTTAATTTTAGTTAACTTATAAATTAAACGAATTTATAAGTATATCCTAAGATTACAATCTTAGGTTTCCCTTTTTAATTTTTATATTATTTTTAATAAAAACCTCAATCAGCTAGACATTGCCTGCCTCATAAGAATGTAAAGCCACGTCCTCATTTTAGAGCCACGAAAAATGAGAATAATATTTCAAACCTACCTGAAGGATCTATTTTCATTAGACTTTATTATCATCTCAACAGACGTATTATACTGGATGATAAATTATTACAATATGCTTAGTATATTGGAATAGGTTATGAAAAATGTTGACGACCTCCGTGGCGTAGTGGCACCAAGTCCGCCCGCTATCTGGAGGCTGTGATTTCGATTCCGAGCGCGAGCAAATATTTGTTAGTACCTGGGATCACGAATAAATATTCGTGTTCCGCCTGCGGTTCCCGTTCAATTCAAGTCATAAAGTAAATAAATATATATTTGGTTTTAGATTTCTTTGGATACGTGCTCTATTTCGGCATCCTTGGCTAACAAAAAAAAATATTTTAGACAATTTGCTTTTCTCTAAATTATGTGAAAATTACTCTCAGCATTTTCTATTACAGTCGATGTGCAAAATGTCATGATCCGAAGATAAACTTTGGACCATAATTATTCAATTATGATATTTATAAAAATGGACAACACTGAACGACGAACTCGGTAGCGCAGTGGTAAAGTGATTGTCTCTGAACTGAGAGGTCCCGGATTCGATCCCCGGTCGGGTCATGATGGAAAATGATCTTTTTCTGATTGCCCCGGGTCTTGGATGTTTATGTATATGTATTTGTCATAAACATATAATATCTTTGAGTTAGTATCCCATAACACAAGTCTCGAACTTACTTTGGGGCTAGCTCAATCTGTGTGATTGTTCCTAATATATTTATTTATTTAACGGCCCACACCAAACACTAAACTTGTATTGCGGGGCCGATGGAGACAACGAAACGGGCACAACATACTCAGAACTGTAGATTTTTTGTGATAACCGATAGAAATATTGACCCGCGCTGAGAATCGAACCCAGAACCTCGAGATAGCGTGGTGACCACCACGCCACAGAGGTCATCAACTACTTACTTTCCCACAAAAGTTTACTCAAGAAAACATGCCCATTTTCCATGTACTTTTTAATAAACCTTCCATCATTTGTCCCCGTCTGGAACTCGTCATTAAGGCATTCCATTGTTCACAAACACTCATAAGAATTGCCCTAATTAATGAACTGGGTACAAGGTTCGTGCTTCGCGCCATTATGGTTAGAAGCATTTTTTCTTGAAAACGAATTTACGGTTCCCGCGTGTAGGGTCGGGTCCCACTTTCAGCTTATTTTATTGTTAATTATAATGGAATTGGAATATAAATATCTGATGAAAGGTCCCAGTTTCGAATACCTAGGTACTCGTGCAGTATGAGGTTGTATACCAATCTGATTTTATCTGACTCGTACGTATGTGTATATAGGCAGTAGATTTTATCGACCATCACTTACAAAATATCGTGAGGAAACCTGCACTTTTGTGGACAGTCTAGTTAATTAGTGTAGTATACTTGCCACTAGATGAAGTTAGGGTGAGTATGAATAGTTGAGAGTTTGAGAGTTGGAATATAATAAATTAAACAACTTTTTACAGATATATTGAAACGGACTCGTATTAAGAATTGCTAAAAAAAACGGGGGAGCTACCCGAGCCATAATTATTATAATGAAAACAACAAAATATTTATTAAATATTTTTGATCGTAAGTTCGGATGTGTGATAAATCAATCATTTGAATCAATCTTTTGCGAGAATTTCTATGATTTTTTTACAGAAATAAAAGGCATATAACATGCGATACTTCTTATCCTGAAATATCCGCAGACAGATGCAAAAATATTATCTTATAAATATTTCCAAAACATTGATATTTTCTCTTTTCGCCGCAAACATCTTCAAAACAACTGCTATTTTTGCCACATCATGCAATAAATCGTAATTATTTTTTCCACATCAAATTCAGATTCACAAACTGCCAGCACTGAGGCCGCAGCCCTCATTTCGAAGGGCGAAAGAATATTATATTGTTTGCAATTAGTTCCTGTCAGACCCTGATGGCAGCCGATTCGAGCTTGATACACAGAACCTCGTTTGAGAAACTGATTAAGTGGATAAATCCAACAGATGTTTGTAAAAAAAGCCGACTTTTTACTACTTTCGCAAGATGACACGATTATTTTTATGCCTGATTATTTTCTTCAAATAGTACCTAGTGATTTCTATAAAGAGTCATAACCAGACATTTTATCACGTGGATAAAAAGGTAGGGCCCTACCGTGACCCACCACACGAGCCCAATAAGGCGGGTGTTTACCCGATTTATGGTCCATGCGTCAAGTTAGTCTTTTGACGTCAAGTTCGTTACGTCAAGCTACTCGCCGCTATTACCGCGATATAAAGGTTCACGTTTATACCGCGGTAATAGCGGCGAGTTTGCAATGGATTTGTGTAGGTTGATGTGCTTTTGACTGTACCTACTTTGATTCGATATTTGAACTTGTTTTCATAGACCTTAGTCTGTGGTTCTGGGATTTTTTAAATTTTCATTTCAGCAGAATCGAAGCCTACTTTGGCTCGTTTTATTTAAGTACAGCATATTTCGGGTCCAGCTAAAATTGAAAAAACAATGTACAAATTATGCCATTCTCTAACAGTCAACCATTAGACCAAACAAACAGAGATAGCGAAGCACTGCATTATTTATTTTATTGCTACAAATAGTTACTATAATATTAATTTCAAATCTAATATTGCCAGGCTGTTATATACTAAAGAAATACAAGTCTCACGTTAAAGAAGTTATCTTCTTTGACCTAAAAAATCGATGCTACAAATAATGTCCAAATGTTTTACAGAAAGCCGAAACATTTTTCGTCTATTACTTGTAAATAATTTAGCTTCCTTTGGGACCACACATTACAATCCCAGTTAGAGACGAGGGTAGAATTAAATGTGTATGAGTATTTATGGTGTAAGGGTAGGTAAACACGTTCATAAATAATAATGTACTCATAAATTTTGTTGGACGCGAACGGACGTTGTTGAGAATAAATGATTAAATGAAAATTTGGCGAAATATGGCGATGGAATAATAGGGCCCGGCCATTTAATTCTCATTCTTAATGCTTTACAGCCAGGAAACTCAGAACTCGTTCCATATAAAAATATATATATTGTCAGTATAGGTAATTGCGCAAGCGTTTGGATTCATTATCCTTACATATTATAAAACAAAGTCTTCTGTCGCGTCTGCCTCCACAGATTTTCATGCAGTTTTTACCAATAGGTAGTGTGGCTCCTGAGGAAGTTTTAGGTGTATAATTTATTATATTTTTACACAAGCGAAGCCGGGATGGTAGTACCAAATAAATACATAATGCAACGCCCTGCTGTCTCTCTTTGATCTAATACTGGCCACACACTATCGCAGAACTCTGACAGATGCTAACGCAAATGCATAAACATTGCGTTGTCTGTATACTTTTAAGCTTTTAACAACCAGCAATGTAACTGCATATATTAATTTAACGGGACTTAGCACGAAAGTTTAAAATACAACCGGCAATGTATTCCTAATTCGCAAGGTTCGGCCCGCCATTGTGTGGTAGACAATAATGTCATATGGCGTGAAGTCCAACATTTGTTCATTTTTCTTTTTAAGTTTGCATGAAATATTTAAAATAATAAAAGCAATATGATATACTACAGAAGAAGTAATGTTTACAGCAACATCATTATCAAAAAGTGGTTTCAAAAAGCCTCATTATTGTACGAAACAATGCACAACAAATTTAATAAAGTCCGTCGCGTCGTGTGTTGATCAACTCGATTTTCGCGCGGCCGTATTGAATTTTCGCGCGCGTGATATGAAACGCTATGATATGGGAAATTTATCAACGTTCATTACACAAATTATGAATATAGACTTTATTACGATCCATAATTAAGATGAACAACAGTCTCGTAACGTCTGAAAGTATTAAAAAACCCGAATATGTCTACTAAGCGGGACAGTAAAAAATTGTAAAATATTGATTAGGAGTCGACTAATTTCGTACATAAATTATTACGTTATTAATTACCGAATGACCGAAGACCAGCACACGCAACGCTGGTTTAATTATTCATTAAATTTAACCGGATAATAGCGCTATTGTTTTGGACAATGGCGAACAATCCGCCACGCACCAATGTACGGACTAGCTCACTGTAGGGCTATTTCTCTTTATCGCATAAATCAGCTGTAGTTAATATTGCATACAATAATCTATATTATATTAATATTATGCAATATTAATTAATATTATTACAAGCAAACAGGCATACCATTGCTCAGTCGCACTACGTGGTTTCGACGTCGTCAACATAACTACAAATGCAAAATAACATCAAAATTGTATGAAGGCTCAACGTATCTACGTCAACGCACGTCAGTGTCAAAACCCACACAAGAACACAAGGGATTACAACGTGGCGCGCCATAGCAACAGAGCACGACCGAGCAATGTGCCATGCTGGCTAACTCAATCTGTGCACCCATAATTATTTTATTTATTTATTATTTTTCTTGGCTTAAGATTGGCAACCCGATCAATCTTATGCTTTTATTTCAGCTTCAGTTACCAGTTTATCAAGATTGCAATTTCAAGTATTACATAGATAGGTACATACCTAGATAACTATATCTCTTGTCTTCCCGTAAGTTTAAACTTAAAATCAACTAAGTGTGAAGTTGCCCTTATTCATATATCCATCCATACAATGTCCAATATCCATACTTCATAACATAATGCGAAAGTCTGCCTATGGTTTTACGGCTAAACCGCTAGGTCGATTTTGATAAAATTGAGAATAGATATAGATGATTACCCGAGGTCAAACACAGGCTACTGCTAAGCTAGAACTTTTATATTAAGTATAGTAAGTATTAAGAACATAAGTTATAGTACGAATATGAAATCAGGTTTTATTAACATTTCAAGTGCATCGACAAAAGTCATCAATCTCCTTTTAATTTTTCGTTTTATTTCTATCTCTTGACGTTACCTAGAAATTTTAAAAGTGTCCAACAGTAATAGGTAGGTACTATGAATGGAAATTGAGCAAAGGAAAATTATGAGCACTAAAAACAATTTTATAAGCCACCGTTCACCGCTTTAGAGCGCTCGTTTAAAACCAATTTCGTTTGCGGTTTCCTTTGAAAGAAGATATAATTCTATCTAAAAAGGGTGGGAAATAACAGGAACGCGATAGGCAACTCTCGAATTGAGCTTGGAAAAGTTAGGTCTTCAATAATGCTCGGTCGGTCTTCAAAAATGCTAGTTCATTTTGCACCTGTAGTAACCAGTCACTACTGTTTTATTCGTTACATGTATGTTCGTTAAGTACAGTGAAAATATTATAGTGAATTATGCGAGTATTTAATAGGGTAGTAGTCATCAAGTCAAATCAGATAGGTACTTTTCTACGTGTAAAAAACAAAAAAATATGTGGCTTGAATGCTGTGCTTGAATGACAGTGGGCACAAGTGACGTCACATATATTGGGAGTCAAAACCGTTTTAATTATTTTAATGATAACAAATGTTACTATCAATTCTTACAAATGTTACTACCTAGGTATATATTGATCAATTAAATGACATTTTGATTATCGTGTTTCATTATATGAATTCATTTCACATTAAGTATATTTTATACACAGATTATATACTTAGGTAATACTTACATCCAGTAACACAGATGACTGCGGAGCTGATATTAAATTTTCGTACACGTAGGTTTTATTTTCATTGCGTAACGAACTAGTAAGGCCCTTGTATAAATTGTAGTTAACATATGATCTACATGAAATGTTGATCTGTGACCACTCTATGATAATGGTGATAATAAAATTACCATCATTTTAATACTACGAAAAATAATAACGTAGAAGCTATTAGGAATTCCTAACTTCAAACACACAAAATGGAAAAATATACAAGAAATGCGCTACCTACTACCTACCTACTCGACAAAAACGTTGTTCCAAATATTGTTTTCAAATTTATTCCCTCTGCGGTGATAAACACAGATTATAATAATAAAAATAGCGCCATTGTTATTTTCAGTGGCCACTGAATTTTTATTGAGGATAAATGCGCGCCGATAAACTGAATAGGGATTGGCGAATCAACAAAATACGCCCCGGCATTTTTTCTGATGGCTTCGAATTTGTTTTTTTTTAGTGAGAATAACAGTCAGTCTGTTATTCTCAAACATTTCTTTTAAAAAATATTATATAAATATGGAACGGAAATAGTTGAAATCTATTGGCAACTATCATTGTTTTATGAACCAGTAGCAAGTGGCTTTACCAATCTGCATTAGTGATAGGTAGTAGCTATTAGATCCACAGATAATAAAGCGTTACATAGATCAGCATTTTGTGTGAAAATATTCTTTTTTTATATACCACAGAACATACAGAGATTTTACCTTACTACTTTTGTTATGGCTGATTTTGGCTTACGTGTCCGAGTCAGTACAAGGACTTTATTTGTGACAAATTTCTGGCAACATCCGCAAAACGTGGGCAATTTAAGTAGGTATGTAAAACGTAAATACGACGATATAATAACGAACTAAATTGTATAAAGTACTTTTATACTTTATATGTTCTGAAACTCGTCTCGCCTTGATCAAATAATACGAGTCGAGTGCCTATTCTAGTCAATCGAGAGGCGGGAACAATAAAATCAATGGGGGAAGCAAGCTCTGTCGATTTCAATGAGCGGCAAGCAAGCATCGATAGCGATATGTATAAACTACTATGATTTGTGATTCAGTTATAGTGAAGTCATGTGTTTTAAGTTTCAAGGATTTAGTTATACTATATAATTGTAAAATTAATGGCAGCCATAACCTTATTTGGCATCACTGAAAATTAGCGACATTTAAATACCAATCTGACACGTGTATACCTAGTAGTTTTCATAGACCACCACTCGCTTTCAGTGAAGCAAAACATCGTGAGAAAACCTTCACTTTTGTGGACAGTTAGTTCAGTAGTGTGTATGCGACTGCTTGCCGCCACTAGATGGCGGTAGGCAGTCGTAAAAGTCACGTCAGATGGCTGTAGGCTACGCATTTTAAAAAGTATTCTTAATTTCCGCAAGCCAATTCTCAGCAAAGAATTCACTTCGATATCACCACAAGGGCCCTCGTAAATGTTAAGGGACTCCCGCCCATCATATCTTATGTTTATTGGCTATACACGCCTCGAATTGGCCATATAGCTCTGCAATACCAACTTATTATGCGTTTCGGATGATATGACTCGCTTTTTGTGAAGATGTTTAATTGCAAGCTTCGAAATTACGTTTATTGTTTTAGTTCCATTCACGACTTCTTCACATGTTTTAAGGTTAAGATTAGAAGGATCCTACACACTCTCGCTAAACAGTTCACCAAAAATTATTACTTTTATAAATTTCACATATCCGAACTTATACTTTTTTTAGTACCTAAGTACTTATGATGTACCTAAGTACGTATGATCGTAAATTAGAGAAAAGTTCGTAAAAAGAGTGGATAGGCAAACAATAATTGGTCCCCAAACACGTGTGATAGCAGAACGACATGTCCTCAACAAACAAAACTTCCAGATATTAACCCATTAGCAAATAAGAGATTTTCCAAATACCTTAATTTGCAGAGTGCGCTGCAAAATAAAATGGACATGGAAAAGATGAGTTACGATCAAACTGAAAATAGTATAACAAGTACATCGATCGGGAAAGTAAGCCGTTCAAATTTTTCTCAAAATAAAGCACTATAATTTTATGGCATTTTAATTAATAAGTTCAATCATACGGATCCAATCTCTCCAACTAACATATTGAATTAAATGAAAGGAAATCATCATCGCCCATCGCTAGTTTGGCAAAATTAACTTTTGTATTATTCTACTCAGATTATTGCGCCGCTTCTTCTTCATCAGCGCTTTAAAAATCGGTGAACTAATGTAATTATATCTTTATATCAAGGGTTCAATAAAGAATTTTCAATTTGCAAGCTTTCAAAACGAATAATATTCCACAATCGAAGTTACAATTTAGCCGTCAAAAATAAAGTACTACTTATATATTCCGTATTTCTATAATTTGTGGCCTCATAACTGCGGCTGATTAAAAATGTTCATTGTTTGCCCTAAAACTTTTTGTTTCACCACTCCATGACTGTCTGGTACTACGATATAATTAAATGAGGATTACACTCATCCGGAGAGAGGAAGGATTAGCTGACGGGACACTGCGGCGATTAAAATCATTATGTGCAAATCCCTTAACTGCTTTGAGGATTTTTATTGTTGTAACGAGCACCTAAATATACAGTTTTAAAGCATTTTGCGCCATATTTTCAAACGAAACGAAACGAAAGGGTAAATTTTTAAGTAATTTATCAAAAAAATTTCAATACCATTAAATTTAAATACCTACTTAATTTTTACACAGACTTTCTTAAAGCGTTTGGTATATTTAAATATATTTAAATTCATAATATTTGAATCTTGCTCACAAACAGCACGAGTCATTATAGAAACCACGTGAAGACAGCATTCTAGACTTGAAATAGATACTGCTGTTAAAATATATTTTATCCCCTACTTCAAGTTTACATTTTAAGCAATTTGTTGTGGTGTTCCACAAGGGTCAAACCTCGGACCACTATTAAACATGCTGGCTTGTTTCTTTTTTTTTACGAATAAAACAAAACAAACCTTGGAACGCGGCCTCAAACAGCACAGGCTCCTGCGTGGGCGCGCGCGACGTGGCCGAGACCAGCAGCGCGGCGAGGAGCGCCCCCACCGGCGCCACCCGCGCACCCATAGCGCCGCTACCACATGCCATCTCCGCCCATACTTGATTCGGAACACGCTCTTTCTGTAGACAAAAAAAATATTTCATTATTTTTCATCTATGCTTGCTTGCTAAGCTTTTTTTCATCTACAATTTTATTTTCATATTTTGTCATTGTCGCACTTGCATGATATTAGAAATTGACAGAAATATATATATTTTAGCTTGAAATATGCTCAACTTAACAGCGGAGAACCACTTAAACGTTAATATGAAGTACTACCTACATAAATTCTACATAACTATAATTATTATAATATTGTTCGTACTCAATAGTTAGGATATACCTAGGTATTATAAATGTATTATAAATGTTTGTATAAAGGGGTTTGAAGATTTTACTATGGAGCGTGGCATACCTACTGCCGCCATTTTGATTTTTTTTCAAAATCGCGGCCAGCCATGAAACCTTTATAAATCGATAGCTGACATTAATGCCAATAAAAAATATTAATTCAATGACCCTCATAAAGTGTCAGGTTTCCGAGAAAATAACCGTCAAAGTTGATCACGTGATTTCTATTTTTTTTTTTAATAGCGACTATAATCCCATCTATTTGGTATAACAATGTGTAAACATACACAAAATATTCTAATAGGTATAGATAATATTAATAATAAAACATAGATAACTATGCCTCATGATATTTCTACATGTTGCGGCTACTATGTACTTAATAAGAATATTTTATACTACGACAAAAAAGTCAATGGAGACGTACTGTTCATTAGGTATTGTTTTAGGTGTTATATATAACAAGAAAATAGATTATATATTGTATTATTCTAATGTGCAAGCGAGACACACTACAAGCGGGGGTGGGGGGAGTGTGGCGGAGGAAGTAATTAACTATTACTTGTTTTATGTGTATAAGAAAGTCAAAAAGTGTTTTTTGTATTGATGTTATGAATGTGATTTTTGTGTTTGTAGTCTCAAAAGTGTTTAAATTGTGTATACTAAAAGCTTGATGCCTTAAATTGTTTATCGGGAAATAAAAATACTGTTCCGAAACTGTACTTCTAATTGTTTTCCCTTTTGTGCCAATGTAAAAAGAAATCCAGGTTTATATAACTATTTTCGCAAAGAGAAATTGTAGTAAGTAGGTAACCATAAAACTATGCCACAATATAAACGTAAAGAGAATTTTTAATTTTATGATTATTCCTATCTTGTGTTATGTAGTAAATGGTTTTACAGAGGTACCTATTACTTTCATTTACCCTATAATGTCAAATGTCATATTAAATCTAATGACGATACTGCACTCACACATAGATGGTCACAAAATATGTTATTAAGTTGAAAAATATATCCAGATACAATGCAACATACATATTTGTTCTAAAAGTTTTTTTTTTAACATCTTTATTCATCAGAACACATACCCTTGCTTATAATTATGGATGTCACGTGATCAACTTTAACGGTTATTATCTCAGAAACCTGACACTTTACGAGGGTCATTGTTTTAATATTTTTTGTTGGTATTTATCTCAGCTATCGATTTATATACGTTTTATGGCTGGCCGCGATTTTGAAAAAAAATCAAAATGGCGGCAGTAGGTATGCCACAAATCTTCAAACCCCTTTCTTTCTCCCATCGGATGCGTACAAAAACGTTACGATCTCCAATAGTTTTATGTGTGTAACCTTTCTGAATCGCCTTCAATGGAGCCCTGCAAGCCGTAACGCGCAGGGTCCCGACCCTTCACTTAAATCGTCTAGATTGACTACAGTTACTTTTTATTTCGTTCTCCGATTGCCGCGTACTACGTGACGCCTCATATTTGATGTGTCATCTTCTAACATATTCCACAAACGTTGATGGTTTTAATTCTTCTTTCTTGCACTGAAACGGATTGGATCAAGTTAGCTTACCGATATTTTTCAACATTTCACCTCTTTTATTCGAGCCAAGGGAACATTATAAAACTTGCAACAAGTCTACTTACTGATTTGAAACTAAATATTTTATGTCAATGAAACTGAAACAACTGGTAGAATTTCTATGCGGAAATGCTTTAGTCCTCTATAAGCAATTAAAGTAAAATTAAACGTAAGCAGACGAATTTGATTTCAAGTAGGTATTTTTAGATGTAGGTACTTAGGTACTAACTAATACTGTCCGATAGTGCGGCCGTCCTACACGATCTGCGTCGTGCCTACGTGGACTCTGCACTCATATTGGACTGTCACAAATCCTTGGAAAACCTCTGTAAGTATGACTCAGTCACCCTCCAATGGATCAATGGTCACAGCAATTCGATGCAGCAGACGAGCTTGCGAGAAGGGGGTCTAGCTGCCCCCTTGTGAGCCCTCTGCCGATGGCCCCCATCCCTTTCGCGCAAGTTCGTTCCTGGATCCGCTCACGCATAAGTGAAGAACAAACCCAATTATGGCAGACCCTGGAAACATGTCGACAAACCAGGGAAGCACTACCTGACTGGGATAGTCGATACTCAAGACGTCTAATCTCACTACCAAGAAGGTATCTACGTATCATGGTTGGCATCATTATTGGTCATTGTACACTAAACAAACACCTTTTCACCCTAGGTATTACAGACAGCCCACTATGCAGAGCGTGCATGGAGGCTGAGGAAACTGCAAGCCACTTCCTCCTGGAATGTCATGACGTTGCATCAACAAGACAACAGTTCCTGGGAAATCCAGGGACCATGAGCAAAGCCTGCCGTTCACCATTAGCGGTGCTCCGCTTCCTGAAGGAGCTGGGCTGGCTGGAATGATCAGCGGCTCAGACTCCGCACGCAGAAAGGGCCCAGACAAGAGGCCTAACTGCGGAAAACAGTCCTCGAGGGAAATAAGAAGTAAGTAGGTACTAACTCATAGGTACGGGTTGCAAAAGTGCCAGTCTTTTAGGGCGTCATGCTCTAAACAATATTATCCACCGTGCTCTTGCTACCATTAACGTGGCAGCCAATTTAATGGTTTAGCTCAGGATGATGGCTAGAGACTGGATGGTATGACTTTGGCGTCGTGGCAGTTGGAAGAAAAGACTCCCTTTACAAAATATGCTGTCAATGTCATGTGTCAATAAAAAAAGAAGTAATCGTAACGTCAAGTCAGTAAGGTGACAATGAAAAATGTCAAACAAAAGCAATCTGAAATGTGTTTGCTTTTGTTTATTTTATTTTGTTTTTAGGCCATTTTCATATTCTGAAGTCCTTTCAGTTTATTATTCGTCTTCGTCTTAAAAATTTCAAAACAAATAATTTATAGGATGATTTTATAATGATAACTAAGGATAAGTGATAGATTCATTGGATTTAGTGTTGGATCTTGATTAGAAAATTTAAAATAATAACTTAATACTTAATAGAATCAATTTATAATTTAATGGAAATCTACTGCGAATATGCTACCTCTACGTGGCGTATGTTTGTTGGTATTTTCGATATTATTCCCGGCAAAAGTGACTCTTCTTGAGAATGGATTGGCCAGGACACCGCCAATGGGCTGGATGTCATGGGGATACTATATGTGTGGTGACGACTGTGGAAGAAATCCACTTAAATGTTTAGAGTAAGTAATAATAAAGCTTAGGTAACACTTATTATACTCTCTATTATAATTTGAAATAGTGGTGGTCCAGTGGTTCAGACTGTTTGCCTGTGATTACAAGGTCCCAGGTTTGAATCCTACTTGTGCCACATGAGTTTGTATACCAATCTGACTCATGAGTTTATATAAAATCTAACACCAGAACTGTTAACAGTACCACACACATGATAAGAAGAATAATAAAAATATGAAAGTTTGGATGTGATGTTTCTTACTTGCATATAACTGATTTCTATTATAATTTTATGCACAGCATATACCAATAGGGTATCTGAATAGTATGTAGGATACTTTTTTCTCTAAATTTTGACAAAAACCCTGTGGTACAGACAGTAGACTCAAACAGTAATATAATTTTTTTTTCAGTGAAAAATTAATACTCTCTGTGGTAGATTCATTCTTTGATGAAGGCTATCAAGAAGTTGGATTTGAGTACATCATTATAGATGACTGTTGGTCAGAGAAGAGTAGAGATATGTATGGGAGACTGGTGCCCAATAAAGAGAGGTTCCCTCGAGGAATGAAGTTTATTGCCGATTATGTAATTTTTCTATTTATTTTTTCATCGGAATATTTGGGCTTCAAGCTAAATGGGCCTATAAGCAATACTCTTGCTTATCTGCTCCTATAAAGCCAGCAATATCAATTCATTTGTGTCTATTCCAATCTCTTAGTTCACATAGTAATATTACTTAGATCAACTGGGAAAGGTCAAAATGTAGGAGAGCCAATAAAGTTTTGTAAACAAAAATGCTGCTTGTATTAGGTGAGTCTTGGATCTCCGAGGTGTACAAAAACAATATAGTCCCCAATAGATTTGTGAGTGTAACTTTTCTAAATAATTCTGGACCCTTTACTGAAATCATGTAGATCAACTAAACCATCTCTTGATTTCAATCCCAAAAATTTGTAGATTATGTTGTCTGCATAATAGACACCATCATTATGGTGGGTAGTTTGCATTACACCCTAGAGTGTGGATAAATACTCTCATGGATGTCCAAAGCAAATGGTAGGAGTGGAACCTACAGTCCGGAAGCGAGCTAACAAGCAACAACAGAATTATCAAAGGCTAACAAGGAGGTGCTGCAATTCAAAAATTCACATCTGAATCATCTAGCAGTTATTGTCAGCTTAAAGCGCTACCTTGAGAGATTTTAAAATTAAATATTTTGACTGGAAATTGCAAGAAAATGCCAAAGACAAGAATGCCTGGATTAAACTGGGAGTAGCTCTTGCCCAGCAGTGGGAATTAAACTGCTAGAAAAACATTGAAATATATGATTTAATGTACACATTTTTAGATTCACGCAAGAGGTCTAAAGTTCGGTATGTATACGAACATTGCTGACGTCACGTGCATGTTGTACCCTGGCTCTAAAAACTTCTTTGATATCGACGCGAAGTCCTTTGCGGAGTGGGGCGTAGACTACCTCAAAGTCGACGGTTGTTTTGTGCAAGAGTCGTATTTAGATACAGGTAATTTAAATTTGATTTATTTTCTTTACATATTGCACAAAATTGTAAAAATTTAGAAAGCACATGAAATATTCGAAATAGATTAAACAGGAACTTGTGCAGCAACAATAAAATGCGCACAAGGGTCGGAGCATTTCGTTTTCCTTGTGGAAAGGCCATGCTGGATGCGCTACCCCGCTCGTCTGCTTCAGCCCCGCGTATCATCACTCAAGTTTGAGAAATGGCAATAAGTCGTCTTATGTTTTTGCTTCGTGGAAATTTCTTTTATATCGTTTCATATAGGTATTTTAATAATACTCACTTTTTCAATATCAGTGTAAAGTCCACCTGTTAAAATATTGTTTGATTGCCAGCTTACATTGACCTTGGACGGGCGTTGAATTCGACCAAACGACAAATGGTATACTCTTGTAGTTGGCCGTATTACTTGCAGTATATTCATAACAGAAGAGTAAGTATTACATGGTATTTTAATCCCTTACTGCATATATGGAACTGCTGAAGTTCATGATACATATTCTAAATCATTTATCAGGCGTCCAAAGGTTGCGGTGACCACTTCCCATCAGGTTCCCCGCATGCCTGTTAGCATGCGAGTAATATAAAAAAAAATCACGTCCACTGCTCTGAGAAAGAAATGCCGAAAGATTTAAATAGTGTTGGTCCCTATCATACGAGAAGAGCTTATGATCATTGTATTTTACATTTTTTAATAGTATAATGTTTTTTACATGGTCAAGAAGTATACAAAAACATGATAGTGATGGACTATTGATAAAAATCTTCACTACATGAAACAGTCGCTTCCTGCTGTCTGTTCGGCGTGCTTAGATCTTTAAAACTACCCAACGGATTTTTTATGTGATTCATGAAGTTTATTATTTTTTATAAATTTACCCGAGCGAAGCCGGGACAAGTCGCTAGTATGGATATAAAAGGATGAAACGAAATATATGAGAAATGTTATCTTTCAGCCAAACTACAGCCCTATAGCCAAACACTGCAATATGTGGCGAAATTTTCACGACGTTGCTCTCGATTGGAAGTACGTCATAGCTATTATACACAATTATATTGACGAATATCCTAAAATTAACGAGTACCACGGGCCGGGACACTGGAACGATCCTGATATGGTAAGTTCTCCTTATCCTTATCCTTACTTATCCTCCTTAACCTTATCCTTTTACTTATAAACTACTGCACAGATTTTCATGCCGATTTTCATAAATTCTTCTTCATAGTCGTATTCCTGATGGCTGAGGGTCGTGGTCATTACGTGGAATTTTAAACACACAAAACAACTCTCTTGGCATTATTAATGGAGTGGTTTGCCATTGCCTTCTCCATTTCACACACAAGTTAATAATCAACCAGTGTGCAGGTTTCCTCACGATGTTTTCCTTCACCGGATAATGTGATTCCTGAGGAAGTTTTACGTGTATAGTTTATTATGTGTTTGCCCGTTAGTTAGCTTATTAAAGAACATTCTTAACCAAAGAACAAGAAAACTATATAGTAACGAACTAGTGTAACCAAATTAAGATATAAGTATACAACTTTTCGGCCCGAACCGGCAAATCTCATTCAAAGTGGCAGATTAAGCCGGGCACGTGATGAAAAAGATACAGGAAAGAAAAGGACAATCAGTCAATAGATGTCAGCGGTGCGTCCTGTTTCTTCTCATGTAATACATCTATTTCTTGTATGACTGAAATGAAAAATCAATACATATAATAAAATTGAAGAAAGGCCAAATTTGTACAGGAATATATTTAGTTACAGATATAGATGACGAAAATATAATTTTGGAAAATGTTGTCTGTCTGTCTGTCTGAACGCGCATCAGTCGAAATCTACTGGAGCGATTTGCTTGAAATTTGGTATGTTACCTACCTTAGGTATCTTATATACCGGGTTAACATCTTAGATACATTTCATCCCGGTAAATGGTCAGGTTCCCGTAGGATAATTGAAAAACTAATTATGATATGAATCAAAAATTCCTTGGAATCCCGGGTTAACATCTTATAGACATTTCATCGTGGAAAATGAGGAGGGTCCTGTAGGAAAATTAAAATAATAATCCACGGAGCCGATTTACTTTAAAATTTTGTACAAGCAGCCTTGTCAACATTAGGGTTTATCAAATCGAGGTAATATTATTAACCACTACGCTACCCAGGTCGTCAATGGAAATAATAATATGATAAGGGGAGCTTTCTCTGTCTACGTAATTTATTAATGTATTCGAACTGAAATAGAAAAGGAAAATCAAGTCACATATCTGTTGTATTTATTACATCTGGATATCTTTGACATAAACTAAACACATTCAATGTTGGTTCAACTCTGTATTTTTGTATTAAGAAAGATGAAACATGAACTAATATTTGAATAACCCATGTGTGTTGAAATGGCTATGTATTTATTCATACCGGTCTGATGTGTAATGCGACATTTTGTATTTTCTGTTTCGCTGTCATGATATATGCTAAGATATTTTTATATTTATTCACACATACAATACAAATAATTTAAAATGTTGTTTTTATTTTTCAGGATTATATTAATTTGAAAAGATTATATTTTAGCCCAGGAAAGATAGCGCTTTCTGATTGATGAAAAACGTAATTTTAATATTTGCGCTATTTAAAAAGATTATATTTTGGACATTTACAAAAAAAAGAAAAAATAATAAGTTTTTTGTTTCAGTTTATTAATAAAAAATCCAATTTTAATCTTTGAATCCTCCTAATTTTGTATATCTGTGGGTATATAGAACCTGAATGGATGTTTATACGTTTTTTTTTTGTTTTTCAGCTGATACTAGGCACAAGGACGCTAACTCCAGGCCAAAGCAGAGTGCAGCTGGCTGTGTACGCAATGATGTCTGCGCCTCTCCTACTGAGCTGTGATATGAAGATGATAACTCCAGAAGAGAAGCAGTTGTTACAGAATACGGAATTGATAGCCATTGGCCAAGATCCATTGGGAATCATGGCCACTCCGTATAGAGTGAGTTTTGATATCTGTCTCTATTATATTACTAGAGGTCTGTCTTGGTTTCGCTCGGGTAACCATAATGAAAAAGTTGCCTATGTTACTCCAGAAGGTTTCGTCTATCTCTGTGTCAAAGTTCCTCAAAAGCGGCCCAGTAGTTTTTTGAGGTTATCCATTACAAAAAAAAAGACAAATATTTTCTCTTTATAATATTAGTATTGATTGACATAACATAATATTAATATACAGTTTTACAGTTTTTTATTTTATTTTTATTATCATTTTTAATTTTTATTTGACTGGACGGGATAAGTCCGTCGTTGCTAGTGCTTTTTCTATTTTTTGAGCTTGTTATTATTGATTGACGACCTCGGTGGCGCAGTGGTAAAGTTCTTGCCTCTGAACCGAGAGGTCCTGGGTTCGATCCCCGGTCGGGTCATGATGGAAAATGATATTTTTCTGATTGGCCCGGGTCTTGAATGTTTATTTACGTATGTATTTATAAAATATAGTATCGTTGAGTTAGTATCCCATAACACAAGTCTAAAACTTACTTTGGGGCTAGCTCAATTTGTGTGATTTGTCCTAATATATTTATTTATTTTGACATACGTTGTTGCATAATATAATTATTCTGAACAATCTCCCGTCTGTTATCTATATTTTATTTCCATTGCCAGTTGTCAGGCGTGAGGATAATCTACGTGAAGAAGCATCTACCAATGAAAGGAGACTATTACCATTCCTTCTCTGTCGCGATGGTGAATCTAGATCAGAAACCGTCGAAATTCACTTTCACACTCGCCGACCACGGTATATCGGCCCCTGATGGATATACTGTTATGGTGGGTTCTTTACCTATTTCTCAAAAAGTTATAAACTACTTGTATTTCGGAACTATCAATGCTGAGAAGGAATGACGAAAGAATTCGACAAGACAATTTCTAATTAAACAGTGTTGGGCTAAACATTGTTTTTTGTATTATTTTTTCTAGTATTATACAAATATATAATGTCCAACTTTGCGCACATTTTTGTTTGTCGGTTGTTGTCCCACTGATGGGCAAAGTCTTCTCCCAGAGATATTATTCATACAGCGTTAATATATGTATAGGATAAATAGTTTTATATGAACGACTCTGAAGTCATAATTTTTCTTTTGTTTTTCAGAATGTGTTCACAAAGGTGTATGAGAAAAATGTCACGTCTTCCGACGAATTTGAAATTGAAGTGCCACCGGAAGGTATGTATTTTTTGCAGTTGTCGCACCTAAATCTGCAAATGTTGAAAGTTAAACTTTCTATTTAAATTCACTTTTTAATTTTATTTCAATTCAGTTTTTAACATTTTATTTCAATTCAGTTTTTAAAATTTTATTTCAATTCAGTTTTTAAAAGTTTATTTAAATTCAGTTTTGAAAATTTTATTTCAATTCCGTTTTTAAAATTTTATTTAAATACAGTTTTTAAAATTTTATTTAAATACAGTTTTTAAAATTTTATTTAAATACAGTTTTTAAAATTTTATTTAAATACAGTTTTTAAAATTTTATTTAAATACAGTTTTTAAAATTTTATTTAAATTCAGTTTTTAAATAACAGCCACACATTGTTCCTTTCTCAATTTATGTTCTATTTTCAAAAAGGTATATTGGTGGTATGATTGTGCAGAAAATACTTTTTTAGGTAATCTATTCCAAGTGATGGCGTAGGATATTGAAGTGAAAGTGTGTTTGTTTTTCTTTCTATCACGTCAATACAATTAGATTATTTAAATTCAGTTTTAAACTTTTATTTAAATTCAATTTTTAAATAACAAGAATTGGTCTGATCTTAACACTTTTTTCATTTTCTTACAGATGTAACGTTATACTCCCTGTTCCCGTTATAATCATATTATAATTGGTGTTTATATATTGATTTTATGTTATTTAATATGTGTTTTCCATTTTGTTTCCTATCTCAAGGCTGACTTGATATTATTTATTTCATTTATTATTTAGTTACGAAAACTATGTGATTGTTTTATTCCTTTAAATAGGACATAAGTTTAATATGTAGACGAGTTGATTTTTTTTACTATTCCTATTAGAACGACTATTTGAATAGCTCCGCTTTCAATCGTACCTGTCCTTTCCAATTTGAGGTCAAAAATAAGGTTTTATGAAAAAAATATTGGTTGCACAAAGTGGAATGGAAAGGTACTATTAAAATCTGAGCGATTCAACTCTTTGCACTGTTTAGTTTTACTTAAGTATTATAAACGCCAGCAAAATTTTCGATTTGTTCACAATAAGTTTAAATGTGTGGTATATAGAATATTATTATATATATTTTTTATTTTTGACCATACAAAACCTGATCGTATCATTGTTTTTGGATATACTGACGATCTGATTATTAATTTGTATGAAAATGTTGTTTTCTTTTGTTTTGTTTAGGGTTCCGTGCCCAAAGAGGGTCAAATGGAACCATAATTATATTATCTTGAAGGATTCTCAATAAGAAATGCAAATTATTTGGATTATTTAGCATTGCAAGATTATTATTGCCTATGATAATTAGTATTTGGCTAGATTAGATCGTATAAGGAGTATATTAGTATGTTGTTTTAGTTAGCCGAAGAAAATATCATCTATTGAAATTACACTCATATACTTTTGCCTTATGTTTCATTACCATGTATGAAAGATTTTGTTTTTCACTTTTTCCTAACTGATCTATTTCCATTTTAATTATTTTTGCGCGAAAGTAATATCATACAATTTTTAACGTTATTTGATAAAGAACAATAATAAAAAGTGAAAAAATTAATTATCAAATTAAATTATATAATATTGTATTGTATTATTTGATTATATGTAATTTTTTTTACTATCTTTCGAAAAAAAAACTAAATCAAATTAAAAAAGCATGCTTTTTTTCTGCCTTTTTTAACGAATGTTACTTAATGCAATGATTGTGTTCGACATTTTAACTTAGACAAGCTTAGTATTTATTTTATGTTGTATAGAATATTAGTGTATATTTAACATGCATTTCGTTGCATTTATTTTGAAGTAAGCAGGGTTTGTTTTAAGATTAGTTACCATAAATGTAAGTCATATTTTTTGTTGCTCAATTTCTCATTAGTAATGTTGGTTATGTGTTACTCAATTGATGTAGTACCTACTTAAATTTATTGCAAGATAATAAAAGTTGTTTTAATTACTTTATTTATTTATTTACTACATGTAGCTATGAAATGACAGCATTATTATGCCAAAATTTCATATTTACAACAAAATGTTCACAAATTAGCATCCACATAAATGTTTCGTCAAGGTGACATAATTTAAATATAGACCTATATAAAGCAAAAGATTAAAAATCTACCTTTTTAACAAGCTAAATGTTTACGCATACGGAGTACCTACCTACTAATTCCGTGGTTCAGACCATAAATAAAATAAATGGTTCACACTAAGGTCACTCAAAGTGACAAATTGTCTCCAATGTGCGTTGTATATTAGAATAGAGAACTTTATTGTAGTTGTCTGTTCAGGTACTTATGTACTTACCTAAATATTTAAAACATAATGAAGTAATGGTACCTCGACCGACTGGTCGAGGTACCTCAAGACCTTGCAAATTGCCTTGAAATATATTTTACAAAACGATTATTTTGAATAAAATATTCAATTGTTTTTCTAAAACTTTTCCTTCTTTCCCCCAACGATGTTATTATATTTTCTGTCAAACAACTAAATTATCCAATTATTTTCTTGGATTTATTTGCTGAGCCAAATTAATTTCTCCATTACGTATACCAAATATAGAAAATATATTGGCGTGATTTTATTTATTTTACGCCAAATTAAACACACATTAAATCAATAGAGCGTGATATTACAAAAATGTCTAGATTGTAGAAATAAATTGAATGAACAGGGATCAAAGTGTTACTTGTTTTCTGAACAACGTTTGCCTTTATAATATTAGTCGCATTAATATTTATGAAAAAACAATTCTCTCTGAGACAATTTTGGTCGAGTTATCAGTAGAATATCGATCGCTAATTGTGGCAATTCGATCCTGAACCGAGCTATTTAAAACGCTATCTGAACACGAGATATCGCAGGTCTCGAATGCGGCCATTTTTGAGACTTCTCCCCGGGCGACCGCGCCGGGAAGTTTGGAACATTGAGTTATTTCTATAGAGTTGATTTAGTTGTATTGCAGTATTTTTCATTTTTTGAAGAACAAAACCTTACATCTCCCGTCGTACCGTAGGTATGGTATACACCATTGACATGCGCCATCAATGGTGCAGATGATTGTTAGTTGATTTGTGAAACTGCGTGCTGCTCCTAATATTATCTCACAAAAATCTTAAGATACATACCTACTTAAATTAGACAAAATAAAATACATGGCCTTTCGAAGCATGGAACATGCATGTGAATTTGTTTTACAGGAATATTTATCCATACCTATTCTTTTTAATTCTTTGAATCACTTGCACTTTCGAATGCAAAATTAAAAGTACTTTGTAAACTCTAGTACCTACCTAACGTTGAATTTTCACCGACCATTCACTGCAATACCCAGCCGTTAGCATTTTATAACAGTTAACAAAATAGGTAAAACAACTTTTTTTTATAAAACCAAGCAGGCAAAGAGCCATGCGGCCCACCAAATGGTAAGCGGTCACCACAGCCTATCAAAGCCAGCAACACCAGGTGTCACACGCGCGTTGCCAACTTTGTATCCTAGGATGTTTTGCCACAGCACCCGGTAATTACTGCCTCTTTCACCCTTCAAACCGGTATGCAAGCACTGTATGACAGCAGAAATAGATATGATAATGAGAGATCTTTATACCAAAGTCTACATTTAGTACCTAAGTCTGCTCTAGCAATAAGAAGTCATCGGTAACGTTACAGGAAAATTTCTTGTGGACTTTACGAAAATAAGTTTAAATGAAGCCAGGGGATGTCCGGCGGATCAGTGACGTCACTCAGCTTCGAAGTTGACGTTGAAGTTGACTAGATCTTGAGATTAACTCGAGTTAAAGTTCGTCCGTCACTCGTGCTAATAAAATTAGCATGTAATGTCTTCCGTATTTAGTGAAGGATGTTAATATATAAATCTGTGATGGTATGCAATGATCCTGACAAAAAAGTAGGAAAACGGACTCTTAGCTCCGATGCTCAATTGCTAAGAAAGAACCGATAAAACGATCAGATGAAACAGATGACACGAATGACTTACGACTCACGATCAACACGCAATTTAGCCTACAACGCTCGAGTAAAGCTTTCTAAATAGGCTGAAACCAAAAACCTATGTTTTCAATTCGCCAATTGATTAACAATCGATTACCTACGCTACACAGAGAAATTGGAGCGTTCGATTTACAAAGTCGATTACCACTCGCAATCAATCATGTCGGAACTTTATGAAGTTGACCGGATGCTGTTATTGGAGGTCTACATCTGTCTGTGTGTAACGTGCTTAAGTGTTGATGGTATTTTGACGAATAGGTTTATATTAAACAACAGGTTTAACGCGGGTTAAATAAAACGTATTTCCAGAGGTATATGTGCGCGTTTAATACCTGTTGTTTAATATATAATTATACAACGCGAAAGTTTAAGAGTAGGTAGATATTGTGACGATATTTATGTTTTTCATCTCCCTTACATTATTATAAAAAGAAGTCCCCCTGTCGCGTCTATCTGTATGAACGTGATAAACTCAAAAGCTAGTGGTTTAGGTGTGTAATTTGATTACGATTTTTCCCGGACGAAGCCGGGATGGGCCGTTAATGCTTACAAAGGAAGGTATTATAAAACAAAGCCCTCTGCCCGGTATGTCTGTCTGTTCGCGATAAACTGAACGATAAGATGAAACTGATGAAAACAAATGAGTCCGATTGGTATACAAACTAATGTGACACGAGTAAGATTCGAACCTGAGACCTTTCGGTTCACGGGCGGTCTTCTTAACCATTACACCACCACCGCTTCAAACTAGTACCTAAGTAGTATAAAAAAGAAAGTCCCATGTCCGTTTCTAAGCGTACGATTTTGATGCAGTATTCACTGTTATTTAGACAATTTATTCCCGAAGGTTTAGTTTAGACATACCTACATGAATGACCCCGTACGAAGCCAGGCCCTGTCGCTAGTACTAATAATATGACATTCACTTTTGAAGCCTCATATGTTTTTTAAGCCGTTTTATTTTTAGCATTTCCGACTCAACGTACTTACCTCTTTTGTAATATTAAAGGGGAAATGTCATTATTTCGTCTCGCATTACACCCTCAAAGTAAACTTAGGGTTGCTACCTTAAAGTAAAGTAAGGGTTGTGACCGCAATGTTGTCTTGTTATTTTTTAATCGTATCTACCTATAGAAAACAAGAAGGCATGTACTTCACATACGGACTATTATAATTTTCCTCTCTTTTTTCCGGTTGCTCAAATATAATTTATCTTTTTAACTTTCTGTTATTTTAGGACCGGCTGCCTGCCTAATGTCATTCCTTGGGAACGCTGTTGCCGTTGCCTTTCAGTTGTCTGTTTTTTGGAGCAACCAAGAAAGCGCATGGACAGATGATACTTGGCTTACATAATCGCGGCATTAATAACCCTCTATCAGAGCGAGTCTTGAATTAGTACAGTCGACCACATGTCAATTAGTCACGTTAACTACTAAGTAGTTGCTCGCCGCGAACTTAGACCACGCGAATACAATATTTTTTTACAAAACGTTTTAAAGTTAGTACTTTAAAACTTTTTGTAAAAAAATATTATATTTGAGTCTAGTGACTCAAATATGTACAGGGGTCTTCATGTTAAGTTACCTGCTTGGTGTAAAGGCGAAGGGTTAGTCAATCGAGAGTTACCCTTCATGAAGCTTTATGCTGCCGCAATAGGGCCGAGTAGGTAATGTGTAAGTTTTGCCTTTGGCTGTACATACGTACTTCAAGTCGTGAATGCTTAGGATCGCTCAATTTCGAGTAAAATTAAATTCGCCTTTATTCCCGCCACATAGAGGTCAATTTAGGGTGACTTGACGTGCAATAGACTGTATATTGACGTTCGTTCACCCTACTCGAGTTACGTCAAGCGTCGACGGTTGTAGAGGTATAGGGCTGTCACTTAGTTATTTATAGGATAAAATAATTAAGATTACTTACAAAAATTTTCTAACCTAAAATCATTTTGAATAAAGCAACGCTGAAAAGTTGTACTTAATTAAATTTTATTGAACTGTAACAAAAGATCAAGGTTAATTTATTAGGTTAATTTATTTTATTATCTAATTTAATCTATATATAATACCTATACTAATATTGTAAAGATGAAGTGTTTGTTAGATTGTACCTATACAGGCCCAAACTTTGTACAACTTCGGAACTAGGTAGTACTCAACCGATTTATGACATTATTTCATTAGATAGGAAGCTAGATGCATTATTCCTGAACATGGTATTTTGGACACACATACATGGAACACGGTATGCTAATATATCTAGTGTCTACCTCCGTCTTCATTATCGAGAGTATCTAAGTAATACTGGTGTCAGATTTTATTCAAGTCACCTAAAAGCATAAAATATTACCTTTATGACTACCAATATCGTACAAGGTGGTTAAGGGATTTATCCCTCAGGCTTTCCTTTAGGAATGTTTCCTTTAGGAAAGCCTGAGGGACCTTATATTTGATAGGCAATAACAGTATTCCTCAGAGAATTGACGTCACGAAGGCGGCAAAAACACAGTAAAATTAAGGCTTAATTTTTACATAAGGCCCGTGCTTGCGGGCGTCACCGCCGCGAATGAAGCCGAGAAAACACAAGAAGATATTTTATTGAAGTCGATTTCCCTTTGACCAAACGATTGAACAGTTTTGAAACCCAAAACTTTGTATCGGCATTAATTTGCGATATCATTTTGGGTTTATTGGAAAAGTTTCGATTATGACGCCGCTTCACAGATTACGTTTCGTTCCGTGGTTGGTTAATGCGATAACCTCGATATTTCACAAATTTAATTTCAATTTTGAATTACACAATTAGTGAGTTGGTCGTCTTAACTGAGCGTCGAACGCTGCATGTACACATATAAAAGTAAATGCGGCGACGACATACGAAACAAGTATGTTACATTCAAATGGGGAATAAATATACAAAAATATTCATTAGGTACTTACTGAAGAAACATTTATTTAGTTTTATCTGTCGCGTCTGTCTGTTTGCAATGCACATGTTGCAAAATAAATTCCGCTCAATTTGAAATTTTTCTACGTTGAAAATTTCTCTAGACAATGCCTTAATTACAATGCACCCAAAATCGGTTTCCGCCGAGGAGTTCAAGTTTTATAAGCATATGCTTGAGCATGCATATAATTAGAGTCAAAAGAAAAAAAATTGTCCAAAATCCATTGTTTTTTAAAACAACGTATTTCTATTATCTCCGAAAAGTCAAATAGATAGTTGGACAAATATTCCAACTGAAAATATGTCTTATCGAACACAGTGAAAATGTTTTCCTAATTTTAAGCTGGCAACCCTGCAGTCACGAGGCTTCGCGCAGGCGTGTGCTGCCCGTATATTGTTTTACACTTCCATTAATAAAATATATAACGAACACCGTGTCATAATATGTATTTGTCTTTGTCTCTGTCAGAAGAATTGTTATAATACTTTTATGGATCATCGGAATGTTACGTTTTCCTATCCTGTTGGTTTTCCACTTTGACCTTTTAAATACGGTGTAGGTACACTTACTAAATGTACGCTGGCGATCATCCAAGCATACTGGAGTGTCCCTTTGCTAGCAGAAATCTATGTAATTTTAATTGCGTAAGTGTGTCTGTCACGCTTTCATATTTAATCGCGAGTTTTTTTTAATATTCGATACTCATGTTAACTCAAGACCAAAGTAGAGTGTATGTTGCGGTTAAATAATACTTAACATACCTATACCTACTATGTATAAAGCAACAATTTATCAGCTAAACAAAAACAAGTTTCACACGAGTTCGTGTAGTTTGCCGGATTGGAACTCCATGCAAATGTAATGAAAGTTCGTTCGTTTCCTTATGAGGATTGTCAAAGGATCGCGTAATGATGTGGATGGAAGAATTATACCTACTCTGTTGTATAATGCGCGTAGGTACCGCGCTATTTTCTAGTGGGTCCATGATTTTGTCCCTTTGATGGGACCACGAGGGAGAACTGTTTCTCGTAAACCCTTTGTTATATAACCATGTAACCCTACTCTCTCTTTCATCTGAGCATTTTCTCGATTTTTCTCAACCAGAAGTATGGTTGCGAAAAATCGAGAAAATGTTTTATTTCTCATTCACTTCGCACGATCTTTGGCATTCTTAGTTGCCTGATCTCTCCTCATCTAAGCGTATTCTCAGTTTCTTCCTCAGCGGTTGAGCTACTTTTTCGTATCCACTTCGCGCAGTCGTCGGCATCCCAAGTTGTCAAACCATTAGCACGCATATCAAACTTGACGACATCAACATGGGAATAAATAGTACCTAGGTATCCTAGCTGATACCTTGGATTGACATCGGTATCAGCTACATCAATACCAAATTCCATAAAAAATTGCTCAACCGTTTGAGTGAAACAAACTCACAAACTTTCGCCTTTATATAATTAGTGGGATTCAATGCCTCCCAAATAAATATATCTATCTTATATTCCAAATATAATCTTTATATCCCGAAATTTTAACATTAGGTGCGTTTCCGTGTTCCACAAAAAAGCATTTGATTGCGAGATTCTGTAGAAATAATTGCACGGTCGTTTGTATAATTTGAGGCGCTAATCGGTGCGTAATGGCATTATCAATCTTCAGGGGAATGAGCGGGCATAAATCAATGATTCTTGTGGTCGGCGCGGATCTAAATGTGGGCCCAGGATTCCGGTAACATTAGGAAATCTAAAATTAAGCTAAAGTATGTTTTATCTCGTTCTATCAATACCAAATTTCGTAATGTACGATAGTGACAAAATGCAATAACAGCTATCAACCAACTTTTGGGTTAATTTTAAGACTTTAGCCAGTAGACAAGTAATTAAACTTTGTAAACGGACCTTAAACAATATTGAAACAGGTCCGTAATCAGCGTAATCCGACGATATAATTCGAACAATCTTGGGAATACTTGATGCGGAAACCCCCGTCGAAAACTTCTGTTTTGGACACCCTTTGATTCTATTTTTCTTAATTTCCAAAAAGATTAGAAGAATGAAAATGGTGATAAGAAACAAAAGAAAGGGAAACATATACCTAAGTAACCGACTGTACAGTGAACAATAACTGTGGATATGATCAGAAGTAGATCTTGGTGCAAAGGTCGTCATGACATGGGTAGGTATACTCTTTTCATTGATTGGTTGATTTTTGTAATAACTTTATTGCACGAAAATAAGTACATTAATCAAAATTAATACAAGAAAGATACATTTACAACGGCGGACTTATCCCACGTAGGGACCTCTTAAAGGTTGAGAGGACGTGTATACAGTAGCAGGCTAGTTAGAAGTACTAGCGTACCACATGAACAGAGAAGACTATAAATTGTAAGAAAATAAACAAATATACTTAGGAAAAGTAAAATATATATATCAAAATCTCTTACCATTCTCAAAATCTAATCTATTTCAGCCGTCAAACAGCAGTGCTTGTATTGTTGTGTTCCTGTTAGAATGGTGACAGAGGCATTGTAATTACAGGGTACAATAGCAAATGACTCTAGCTCACAAAGTAGACAACGTGCTTGTGACATCCCTGGTATTGCAGGCGCCCATAGGCTGTGGTGTCCACATAACATTTGGTGAACCGCTTACCTGCTTGGTAATAAGTACAAAAAAAAGATCATGAAAGCTACTTAAGAACCAAGCCACGTGTACCAACTAGTATCGTATAATCTGTATAATTACCGAGCTACCTAGGCTAAGAGCTAGCCGTGTCTACGACGGGTCGTAAAATTGAAGTTTTCCCGCGCATTTGACTGTCAAGAGCACTCCGCCTCGCTTTGAGCTCAGCCTCTTGCTATATTTAGGGTTGCCAGTGCCAAAAAACTGCTAAAGCAATTAAAAAAAAAATTCGTTTTAGTACATCCCTTTAGCAGACACTCGATATATATATGAAGTTTTTATAGCATTACATTTGTTCCACAATGAGGAAAGTAGATATGCCTATACAAAATATTATAACTCATTACAGTATGTGATAACGTATTTTTATACTCATGACTAACTTATTATTGTTTAAAAAAAAAAAATTTAGCTTTAATAAACAAGCATACCTTTCGAAAAAAATGTTTAGACTTATCAACAGTGGCGACCCTTAGTTACCTCTCCTCTTGTTAGGTACTTGGCCGTCGTTGGTTAGCTTTGATATATTGGAACTTCCACTACTCGCCCCTGAGATTTTCTACGAATTCACATTAATTTATACTATTGATTAAGAACATTAAATACTACTAACCTACTAATATTATAAATGCTAAACTTTGTAAGAATATATGTGTGTATGTTTGTTACTCTTTCACGCAAAATCTAATGGACGGATTATTATGAAATATGGTATACGGGTAGAATATAACCTGGAATAAGACATAGGATACCCATAGGATTTTATTCCATAATTCTCAAGGGAGAAATTGAATTTGATAAAAAAAGTTGTAAAAAATATTTTTATCTTGCATCAAAATTAAGACATTTTATTTGCACACGACAATCTGTGAATCGAACTTATCTACTAAGTATTTAGTTCGAGACATGTGTAACTAACTCAACGATACTATAAGATATAGGTAACTACAGACTTTATAAATTGGCTAATTCTAATATGTATTTTTCCCATGCAAGTCGCGTGCAAAACCCAGTGATCTTTCATATATTACTGACACGGTAATATGTAAATTCGTACTTTGCAACTCACGAGCGCCTCAGTTTGCTAATAATAATAATTTGCATATTAGACCGCGCGAGTCCGGCCCTTGTTATAAATAGCGGAAACCCGGTTTATATTCGAAACTTCAAAATAATTTATAATGCACAAGCTGCGACCCAGGGCTCTTCGCGTGGGAATTTCGGAATAAAAAGTATCCTATGTACTAGTATTTTTTTATCTAATAAAAAAAGGTAAAAAAAATTGGGGCCCGTCAAATATTTACAATCTTCGATTCGATTTGTTGTGTCACACGATGACAATGACAAGGAATTTACATGAGTAAATTTACATGAGCGCACATTTTAACTGACGATTGTATTTGAAGTGCCCCACGGTTTTATTTTAGTCTAATCAATACATATGGTTAAATTTTGTATATTTCAAAAACAAACAATAAAATAAAACAAACTGGCGGAGCTAAATAAAATTAATATTACTAAGTACAGTACTTAGAAATATTCAAGGTAACATTTTTACATAAAAGTTATGTTCATATACCACTGGTGTGACTCTATAGAGCCGGCAAGAAGTGAAACAGAACAGGACAAAGTGAAAAATTCTAGTATTAGGCTTAGATCCATTTTGGGTCGCGGATCCGGTGAAGTAAGTAATTTTATGTGCAGTTGTTATTAAAACTAAATTATGTTCTGTAGATTATCAAATCTTCTTTTATTTTTATTTCTTGTCTATAGCGTGTATGATAAAATCAGAATGATTAATTGAAAACGTTACATGCACGCAGGGCTAAAGTGATTAATCAATGATCACAACCGATAAAGTTGATTAATAACATGAATGTGTACTTTCGCTAATTACTCATGCTTTCATAATTATAAATGCGAAAGTCTGTCTGTCGTCACGCGTTCACGGCTAAACCGATGGCCGATTCTGATGAAATTTGGAATAGATCGTGGTCAATAGATAGGCTAAAATAAAATAAAGCATAAAAAGTCAAGTACTGATATTATAAGATATTATAAGATTCCATAGATTAGATTATCCCCGCTTTCCGACTTTTTCTTCTCCACTTTGTCCATTTTTATCTTATATAAATAAACACTGAAATAGTAAAGACACACAAAAACAATGGCTGGTATCTCGTAAGTTTTAAATAAAAAAGCAAAAAACCGGGAACAAAGTTTTCGAAAATCCTTTTTCATATTTTTGACAACCATATTGACTTCTCAACAACACCGCCTCTTGTTTTTAATTAAAAGAATTCTAATACTATTCCGTGAACGGATTTTTTCCAGCGACTGGAGAATTTTCTAGAGCGTTCTTGCGTTCATTTTCACAAACAGAATATTCGCGCCAAAATGTCAGTCAAGCGATGGTTTCGTTAGCATTTTTTTTTATTCCGCCAATAAGGATCTTCAAACAAAAGAAGGGACGTTATTAAAATTAAAAAGTAATACTCGTAAATTATAAACTCCATATTGAAAAGTCAGTGGGGACTCCAAAATATTTATACAAAAAAGTAAATTGAAATTTACGTTAAGAATAGCGTTGATTGAACAGAAAGTTAATTAGCTTTTAGATATTTTTTAAAGAAAAGTCGTCATAAGTCGTCAGATTTTTGTATGCACTATAAGAGTATTAACTTTAGCACCAACTATTAGTAATTCGAGCACCAAATTTTGTTGTTAATATTTCAACAATCGTCTAAATTTTATCACAATAAGACTACACCTGTGACGGTGTGCGAATATTTCCCATATGTCCATATTTTATGAATAACTAAAACTATGCCGTGAAAGCTTTATGCACTTCTGATGTGAGTGCTAAGTGTAGGATAAAGAACACATGACACCTTTTAGCACTTAGACATACCTATAGCGCAGTAACCGGGCTTTATTCAAGTGTAAACTGGAGAATGTATTGCAAAAACTATTAAAAAAATGACGATATCTGGAGTCATCATGCCGGAGTGCTACCTGGAGGTTCCAGGTTCTCGATCCCCAGGCTCATCAAGATCGATAATGATCTTTTTCGGATTGACCTGGGTCTTGGATGTTTATCTATATAAGTATGCAGGTATGTATATGTTATAGAATATAGTATCATTGAGTTAGTACCTATCTCATAACACAAGTTTTAAACTTTGGGGCTAACTAGATTTTTATTTTAGTATATATTTATTTCTTGAGGAGTCATCCTTAGATTAGATTATTCAAAGATCACACCACATTGCATTACTAAAATTTCAAAATGGCCGCAATTTCAATCCTACAATTCCATTCACAAACCTATCAAGTCACTGAACTCCATAAATCACGTTCTGTCCGGGTCCGGATATGACGTCACACTGGCAGTTAATATCCGGATATGAACACAAGCCATTAACGCTTTTGAGCCGGCGTAATAAAGTGTATTTTGCCATGGTGGTTACATTATGCAAATTTGTATGCAATTTGCAAATATTGTAGTGTTGATGTGTCGACAATATGGTTTGAGATGGCTGAACACAATAGCGCTAATTGTGGCATTAAACTACTCATTTTTAAATAGTTTTAAGTTTAAATAATACGTACCTATAAATTGTTGTTTTATAACTACGACTGTTTTTTAAATAATAGCCATATTTTTGAAAATATCAAGTTTGATAATGACTCTGTGTAGAGATTTCCGAAGAAATTTTATTTATAGTTGCGAGGAAAAATACAATATATGTAATTATCAAATCAATCCATTTACATATTTGCCAGGTCAAAATTTGAAAAATTAAATGATCTTTTTCAGATTGACCTGGGTCTTGGATGTTTATCTATACCCATATATGTATATGTTCATAAAATATAGTGTCGTTGAGTTGGTCTCCTATGAAACAAGTCTCGAACTTACTTTGGGGCTGTCTCAATCTGTGTGATTAGTCCATTATAGGTATATGTTTATTTATGTAATTTATTTTAAGTTCTTTTTTATGTAGTGTAACTATATTACACACACTAAAACTATCCATAAAACCCCTCAATAATATAACAACCAGTAGAAATAACTGAATTACATTTGTATACAGGATAACAATGTAATTCGTTTGTTAGGCACTACAAAAGCTCGGCCCGTAGTGTACAATTTGCATGCTGGCGAAACGTGAGTCCGACCCTGGTTAGAGAGAGACACCACGATCGTGACCACTATCGATATCGATAGTCGATACTGTACCTAGTATCACTATTAGGTAATATCACTAATATCGATAGAACAGTAATTTATTTATTTGATTATGCCATGGTCTGTTATTTTTTTAAGTATTGTATGTGTATGAGCGAAAATTATATACACATAAATAATTGACTAGTGTAAAGACATACACACATATGACATGAATACTAGACTATATTGACCTACATAGGCACTAATGCCGGTCAATATACTTTCCAGTCTTTATCCTTGTCTGTATGTACATATAAAGAGGTTTGTGAGTTTGTATATTTGAGGCGGGTAATCTCCGAAACTATGGAACCAAATTTAAAAATTATTTCACCAATAGAAAGGTATATCTTCCAAGATTGCTGTAGGCTATATTTTATATAAAAATTCCACAGAAGCGAATAAAATAAATATAAAATAAAGTCCTCTACCGCGTCTGTCTTTCTGTTCGCTATACTTCATAGTGTAGTATTGTGTATACTCCACACATTATTATCTACTGATATCTTAACTAATATTCGAAGTCAACTATGTGTTTATTATCGAACACATGATGTGAACTATCGATAGGTTGGCATCCCTAGTCTTTTGGACAGAGCTAAACTGTGGTAACTCTCTTATCGAATTACAGAGTTTCGTAACACAGCAATGGACCACAGTGGTGGACAAAATTACCATATTTTTGCTTAGTATAACATATAAGTTTATTTTTTAGTCTATAATATTATTATAAAGAATTATCTCAAAATTCCCACGGGAGCAAGGCCCCGGGCAACATCTAGTAATACATATATGGATAAATCACACAGATTGAGTTAGCCCCAACAGTTCGAGACTTGTGTTATGGGGTACTAACTCAAAGACACTATATTTTATAACATATGCTCTCTCTCTCTTTCTTATCTGAGCGGTTCTTGTGTATGAAATGGAGAAGGCAATGACAAAACACTCCATTAATAATGCCAAGAAAGTTGTTGCGTGCGTCCCATAACACCTAATAACCACGACCCTCAGCCATGAGGAATACGACTATGAAGAAAAAGAAGTATTATTTACCTTTGTTCAATGTGATCGACGGTGATCGATAAATACCTAAGCAGTGGAGTAAGACAAGTATTATATTTACCTGAGTTATTCCTTTCTTCACATACAGGCAGCAAGAACAACAAAAGCATTATTATTATCTCCAGGAATAAAACATTATTAAACATTTCTGAAATACAAACAAGGACTTCTGAAATTTCTCAACTAAACGATAAAATCCATATTAATATTATAAATCTGTAAGTGTGTACATTTTTCCTTCTTTCTGCTAAGTATTAGGTATATAATCTGTGCTTATGCCCAATCCGAAGTTACGTAATATTCCAAGCACACTTGTTAAACTTAGTTGCGCAACATACACGGTCACTTTCCCACATAACCGGATATCCGGGTATTTGCAACTAAACACAACTTTGCGGGCAATTTACATAACGTCCGAGTTCGACCCTGGACAATATTACTACTGTATCAAGTTACCGCTTTCACGTTATAACCATTAAATGGAGCCTGTCCCTGGATGAAATCTTTTATACTGATAGGTTGTTATGGCCCGGTTGTGGCGTGTGCTCCCGCCCTGGAATAGGACCACTCGGCTATACCCGCTCGATTCCAGTATTTTTTCGTGGTATTATTATTTTCTAAATTAGTTTAAAAACATGGGTGCCATGTATAACAAAACCATTCATATAAGTTTACTGAATATAAAGTTTATTATTATTATCCTAATGATGTCCTATTGCTGGGAAAAGGTCTCCTCTCTACTGCGTCATCATTTTCTGTCCGATACATAAAAACATATACATATATATGTATATATTCACATATTAGTAGATCATTCCAAAATTCTCACAAAAAATAGCTTCGCGGTGACTCATGGGATTGTTATCTCAGTTAGTTGTCTCATAAATCTAAATAATATTAGAAATACCCAGCTAATATTATAACAAGAAAGTACTATTGCTAATATATATATATTCCACTGAACTTTGTAAGTTTGTCCGTGTATCCTTCGGACTAAGTCTCGACTGCAATAAATACAAATTAGGGAAGACCCCAGCATTCATAAGTCTGGATTTGAGGTACAGCCGGCGAAAACATCATTTATTTGTAACTTTAATGAGCAAAAAAAAAACAAAAATTATATACAAATGTGCGGAGGTCATATGGAGGTTTAGACCAGACAGAGATAGCAGATAGGGTGATGCGATGAGATGCATATATAAATAAAAAATCTTTCTTATCTATACTATTATTATAAAGAGGTAAGCGTTTATAAGTTTGTATGTTTGAGTCGGGTAATCTCCGAAACTACCGAACCGATTTCAAGTTTTTTCGCCATTAGAAAGGTACATTATGCAAGACTGCTATAGGCTATATTTTATCGCAAAATTCCCAAGGGAGCGAAGCCCTGGGCAACATTTAGTAGTGAATATTGCTAGTATGATACTGGTCTCAGATTTTATTTAAGTAGCCTTAAGACGTATACCTAGTTTTTAATTTTATTGACAAAGCTTTGAATTTCGTGCGTTTGTTTTGTTGGTGTAATGTACGTTTGTTTGTCTGCCTATCACCCTATGTGTAAAATATGTAATTTATAGCACACATTCCTTTGATTGAATGAACCAAAGTAAACTTAAAAAAAAAAACTTAATTCTTAATTTTCCCAACTTTCTTGCGTACTGTACTTTCTAAAAATACCTACACTCAAACGAATATCTATTTGAAATGTTCGTTCTCGACAACTTTATTTACAATGCATCTGTGGTCCTGTTTCACTGTACGGACATAAAAATTGGAAACCATTCGAAGGCCCGTGAGTTTTCGTCAAATTTATGTCGGCTGAATAAGTTTGAAGGGAAATGCGTACTGTCGGCTCAGTGTGTTATTTCCCCTGGATTTATTCACTGTCTTCGCGTTTCAACTTTCTTGTGAATTTTTCAAGGAAGTCTTTCTTCATCATAGTCGTATTCCTCATGACAGAGGGTCGTGGTTATTACATGGAATGAAACACGCGTAACAAATTTCTTGGCATTATAATGGAGTTGTTTTCCATTGCCTTCTCCATTTCACACACACGTTAATAATCAACAAGCGTGCAGATTTCCTCACGATGTTTTGAAAACTACTATACCTGCATGAGTCAGATTGGTAAACAAACTCATGTGGCACGAGTAGGATTCGAACCTTTCGATCTACAGGCGGGGGTCTTAACCATTACACCACCATCGGAAGTATTTCTCGAATAAATAAATAGTGAGAAAAATTTTGTAAAGATTTGATAAATTACTCCATCAGGTCATGCATATCTTAAACGTGTAATTATATAATCAATCCTAAATCGGTTGAAGATATCTGATTAAAAATTATGTTGCAAGATTCCACTCGAACAAACAGATGATACATATATTATGTACTCTACATTTTCAAGTTAATTATAAGCTTATAAAAATAAATAGGTACTTCTTCAGTGAAAACTTTTAACCGGCCATATGACAAAAAATTACAATTACTTACGCTGTTTTTTTAAAAAAAGGTAAAGAAAGTAAATTTGGCAAAATTGAACTATATGATTTTATAAATAACAGGGTTAATACTAATAATATTTATTGAAGTAAATAGATGAAATTGCGAGAAGTATATAGCTTTAAAATATTTGGCTATATTGTCCGTCGGTAGTCCGTCAAACTGAGGAGGCAAGGCTCATATTCAAGCTCGGAAAATTCCCTACGTAGAGTAATCGATAGTGATCTGACGAATATCGATATTGGAGACTAGACTCCGATGAGCTTCTAAACTTTATCGGTAGCAATCGTAGCCGTAGCGGTGCGATAAATTTCAATCGGACGTTTTCATTGCGGGCATACGATGTTTCCACGAAAATGCTAGTTTCCAACTTCGTTAGTCGGTCTAATTTTCGTTAACCGGTGGTAGTGATATTTTTAGACTCTTTAAAAATGGACACAGAATACGTTACTCTTTCACAAAAATCCCAGTATACTTGTTAATTTTTTTTTTTACTTCTAAATATTTTGAGCAGAACTTTATCTAGCCATTATTTTTATACAAGTTGATAGGATTTGATCTGAATTAAAAAAGTAGGTAAAGTTAAATAATTTCTTTCTTTTCTTTGTTTTTGTATACCTTGTGTAAAAAGCCTTACATTAGACCGACGTCATTATATAATTCGTATGTTCGTAAAATGTATCTTGAACGATATATATATAATGCTTTAATTTATTACCTTATCTACCTAATAATGAACAAACACAGACCATTTAGGTGTGAACAAAACATCGCTTTGTAAATGAGTGGGTTGTCAAATTTCCCGTCTAATCGTGACACAGTTGGTTGACACAACTAATTGCGCGCCATTGAGCTCGCGACCGAAGCTGATTGGCTGTAAATTCACATGATTCGATTGGCGAAGTAATTTACAATTGGAAATTGGCTGGTACTTTTTTGGAGTTCTAAAATCAATCGTCTTTTATGTTCAAACATTTTTACTTAGAAATATTGTTAACCTCCAACCTGAGAATGTTTTTTATTTGTAATAAATAAATCTAACTCTTGGTTGCCCAGTCCAAGTATCGAACCCATTAGTAAGTATACTTAATACGGAGAAATTGGAAGATTTCAAACATATGAAGAAGGACAACTCATATGAAGGTCAACTTATCTATAGGTAATTTATTAATTAACATAAACTTCATTACACAAAATACAATTCGTAAAAGTTCGTAACAGCCAACCATTCCAAGAAGATAATAGGTATTTCAAGAAATGGTGTAGCTATCGTAGGGTTACACGGTGATTGGTTGTAAACTAACTTTTTTGCACCAGGGCAAAACCATTTGCCCTGCTTCGTTGCATTTGCTACGTTGAATCTGTGGCGTAGCTAGGTAACCACCTAGCTACGCCACAGGTTCAACGAAGCAATTCATTTGCTATACATTCAAGGCACTACATACGTCCGTTTCATTATAACGTAATGGAGAAAATCTAACTTGGTTTATACCTATGATATGGCAACTTTTAATATGTAGGATCACCACTTCGTAGTTGCAAAACGGAACAAAAACAATTTGCTTAGGTTTGTGGATTATTACTTGAAATGAAACGCATGCCACGAATTTCTATACAAAAATTTTCTTCTCCAGTAGTGAATACTAACTGATAAATCTTTAACTTGAATGCATATCAAGTTTACGACGATTTACGATGTTTTCCTTCACCTTCAGATTGAATAAGGAACTAATATGATTTGAACTTTGGGCCTTTCGGCCGTAGGCCATAGATAAACGTCTCAAACACTCGGTAGCTAGCAAAGCCATACGAAAAATGTGGTGCCTCAGTAAGTAGGTACAGTTTTGTTAGTGACAAAAATATGATGAATGTATTTTTAGCAATAAGTAGATTTACATAGACTTTGAATAAAAGGGTTAAAAAATTATATCAGTCTTCATCTTTACGTAGAAATAAGTTTACGAAAAGCTGAAAATCCCACCGAAACCCAACTCATGGTAGCACTAAGTGTGAGTGAATTTACTGGATTCGCAAGTCATCCAATGTTCATTACTCGAGTTTATTTTGCGGAGTAACAGAGGTTGAAATCCAAGCCCACATTGAGTGGGATGGATAGATTTTAGTTTATTTTCTATGCATCTTATAGATGTCGTAGGAAAGTAACTAATAAAAAATAGAAAAATATATTTATGTAAAAAAATTATACACATGTCTTAAATCTAAGTGGAGGGGTGATAAAATGCAAAAAAACACGTGAATAATGGAAAAACCGTATGGTAGGGTCCAACACTGTTTAAATGAGTTTCTTTCCGTTGCCGATCTAGCGAAACAAGATCTAAGTATTTTTACACGCTAAGTTATGCAATTAATTATTGTTTTTACGTCTTATTAGAAACTAGTGAAAGTATTGAATAAAAATAATTAAATAGACAGAAAACATACAAGTAAATTAAAGGTATAAAAACCTCAATGAAAATGTCTAAACGTAGCCAGCGCGTTCCACCGCGCGTTTCACAGATAAAATAAAACAACATGGCGGCGCCTTTGCGTTTGAACTGGAATAAACCGGAATATTGGTAGCCCGCGGCGAGTGGCGCTTTGAAAGTATGAAATTAAAATACATCCCACTATTCTGACGGTACCTGCTGTTTTCTATCACATATTAATGTATGTTTTACGTTTCGGTTAAGTTTAGTAGCTGCGCGCCGGGGCTCCACTCCAGTGGGAATATCGGAATAAACAGTACCTTATATGTTATTCCAGGCTATATTCTACCTGTGTACCAAATCATACCTAAACTAAACTGACGTTAAAAAGATACATACACACATACATCCTCACAAACTTTCGCATTTACATATAATAGGCATGAACATCATTCTACTAATGTAGGAAGTAGTATAATGTTAGAACACGACTTATATATTTTGAAAATAGTTTGAACTCAGTCTAACTAAGATGGTCATGTGATGAGCAGAACCGAGGATCATGTCGTCAAAAATACCTTCCCAAGGCTACCACACTAAGAGGAAGGCCTGTGTCCACCTGACTGACAAGAGTCCAGCGGGACATAAATCAGCTACGCCTTTCTGAATACGATGCTCTCACAAGGTGCAGATAAATTAAAAATCTGAACCCGTATAGCAGGAACTGGCGAGGATAAAGAAGAAGAGCTCTATACTTTAAGTTTATTGTGTACATACCTACATACATTGATAAATAAATAAGAGAATAGTTAAAATGTATTTTTATTTTAACGTCGATACCGCCAAATGGCGATCTTTTTGCCAGATAAATTTTACCGGCATTAGATACTTAAGTATAGATATTTTCACTCCTACAATCGATTTATAGAGGTATATATGGTTACTGGTATCTAACGCATAACCATCCAAAGGCGCATAAGGTACATAGAGATTAACATCTTTTGTTCGACGACTTTTGTCTAAACGTAATAATACAAAAAAAAAATCTTTTTTCAAATTTTAATGTCGTTACTATATAACGTTAACTCTATGTTCGATTCCGCTACATAACGTCTTGTCCGCTACATATTGTCTTGTGTTGCTGGGATATTACATAGAGTTAAGATGTGTAGAATCGCAAATTTTTTATACGAAAAAACAATTACGAATTACGAAAAGTCGTAGAATAAAAGTTGCTTGTTTTGATGTACCCACGTAGTCTTTATGCGTTTATGCGTTTTGTACCAGTAACCCTGTAGGTATAAATATTTCGTGCGCATACAAAATGCGAATTAGATAAGCGTCGTACAGCGAGGGGACATTCACAATCCCGTTATTATCCGGGGATTAGGCTGAAATTGAAAACAAAATTCATGGAATTGAACTAACAGAAATATTGCCCAATATATACGCATTACTCTTATTCAAGTCGTCTAAAGGTATCATGACTTTTACGAATATACCGCTTATCTAGTGAACTTACTATTATGTTTCACCATAGTGCGAGTTTCCTCACAATATTTTCATCGAGTGGTCTATGAAAACGGCTACACGAACCGGATTCGTATACAAACAAGTGCAAAGCAATAATGTACTTGCATCAAATAGTTGTTAGGAGTGCATATACCTTATAGCTTCATGCACTCCACACTACCGCCGAACCCGAATGCATTAACATTGCATAGTTTTTTTATGTAGCTCTCATGTCCCACTGCTGGGCAAAAACCTCCCCTCTTTGTTTCCAACCACTTCTATTCCTCGCCAATTGTTGCCATTCCTTATCGAAGGCGGACAGTTCGTCGGACCATCGCACGTTCGGCTTGCCTTGCGATCTTTTCCCATCAGTCGGGACCCAAGTATTCACTCTTCTGCGTAGACATCTTTCAGACAAAAGATTTTATTTACCGCAATGTATAACCAGCAATGTGTGCCGAGTCCGTAAAGTTCGGCGTAATGGTCCGCGATAGTGTGGAGCCGGCATTATGTATGAAAGCTATTCGTATATATCGATATTATTATATGCGATGCAATGAGAATTTCCTATCCCATACACACTCACATCACAAGACGACCTCCACCCCTCAGTCAGAATAGTCTGTAAACAAAAGGACCCTCAGAGGGTGCGTGAGGGTAAAACTGCAATATTGGTCCTCTCGACTTGCCGATCAATGGCACAGAATTGTAAATAATAGAAGCTGGAAGTGGCACGAGACGAATAGAATTATAACTCTTTGTCTCACTCACACATGCCCAATCAAATCTAAATGCCGTGAATTTCAATTCACGGTTTTTGAAACATACAAACACGTACCACGTTACTAACGTCCTCATGCTGTTTTCTCATTCCCATATCGTGTAAGCATCGTGTATAAAAAGAGTGAACGTGTGAACACATGGCGTGCTACGTATTTTATGTTTCAAGGTACACGAACAGAAACGTGTAATGCAAAAATATGTATTACTTAAAAAATAATTATTATCATTGAATCTGTTTTTTGAGCCATCGACTTCTTCATCTCATCAGCGGCTCTGCTCGTTCAATGGGTTATCATTTCATTCAACCTATGGTCTTTTAAAATGTTGTCCATTTATTTTTATCTGTTAGTAAGATCAATAGGTAAAAAAGCTGCAGGTGCCACTTCTATTTGCCTTTGTATTTCAATCCGGACTATGTGATGAATGCCCGTCACGCCGTGAATTGTGAATATTGTACAACACCTGGATAAATACGGATTCATTCGAAATGCAATGCGAATACGCGTTTTATTTTTAATACTTTTACTGCGTTTTACCTAGTTTCAAATTTTATATATAAGTACTTTTTTATTTCGATGAGATATGTGTACACGAGCAAATTTGTAATACACGCAATATGACGGCGGCACTATGGAAAATCCGCGAAGCAAGCAAGTAAAAATAATTTTTACAGGTCACAATCATTTTCAGTATTTATGAGAATCTCTGTTAATTCCTAACAAGTTTTCGGCTGTGACGCCATAAAGCCAAGGGTCCACAAATAAATGTTGAACTATAATTTTGCGGCCGGACGGCTGCCTCAAGTCAACCTCTTTTTAAATGGATTTGTTATACATGTCACACATGCTTTATAACTTATTTTTGAAAATACCTACTAATGAGATGAAAAAAATGAATCGAGCGGGATTTTAGAATTTTTTCACCTCATTATTATTTTCAAAAATCAACCCCCTTTGGAAGTACTGTTGAAGACGAAAAAGAAAGATTACCAAGTTGTCAATAAAGATCACAAAGATAATGTTTCAACGACTAGCTCCTTCAAACAAACAAAAATCTACCCCACTGACACAATTGAATTCCTCCAACATTCAAACACTGCCACGAAAATTCGTTTACTTAATTATAAATCAATAACACTTATAATGCAAATGGCAGTCGAAGCGAGCTCGAGACGGTGAATTATGGTGAAGTAACTTTCTTGCTTCTTGGCAGCAGATGTCTATCATGGCAAACGCATAATTTGACGCAGTCAAAACATTTAATTAGAAAATGTACGTTTCTGACTATTTTTTATGTATTTATTATGAAGTACTGCCAGCATTCTGGGCACATTGCCTCGATACGGCGCGATTTTTACTAATATTATAAATGCGAAAGTTTGCGAATATACCTATGTTTGTTACACTTTCACGCAAAATCTACTTTGCGTGAAAATACACGGGGAGAATATAGGGTAATTTTTATCCCGAAATCCCACGGGAGCGAAGCCCCGGGGCGCATCTAGTAATATGTTTTTCTATATTTTATATTCATGACCTATTTAGGTATCCGTCCTCATTGGCATTTGTCCAAAAACGAAATAAATATAGAACTTAAGTTTTGAATCTCTGCTGATATTTAAAGCAGAACAGAATGTTAAAGTACATTTTGATAATATCGCATTTTTTATAGATATCAGGCCCGCGGCCCCGATTGCGATAAAATCCTTCCTATATCACTCTCCGACCCTCTATCTCCACTCTGCACCAAAATTCATCTCAATCCAATACTCCGGTTCTATCTCCACATCACACCTCAATCCAATGCTCCGGTAAAGAAAGACATACAAACGCACTGTCACATTTATAATTTGGACGTGGATTTACTGCAAAAACTACGAAAAAAATTAACTTTCTGAGCTCTTTTAGTAATTTTTGAAAACAACGTGTTATTTTTCATAGCGTAATCGACAAACGAGCTTCACCGCAGCCCAATAAGTGACATATTCTAGGGCGGGAACCACACGCCCCAATAACTAAGCGCTCAATAATAACGCAATCTGAGTGAACATTATTATATCGTCGGGAATGATATGCGTGCCAATGGTCTAACTAAATGCGAAAATGAGTAAAAGTATGAAATCGTACCCTGGACTCTGACGCTGAATGTCGGCGGAAGTAACCGGGATAACTCTAGGAACACAGCCGCGTTATGACGGCTCCACACTATCGCCGAACTCAGACAAATGCCGACGGGAATTAATAAACATTGCGTAGTTTGCATGTGAGCTTTTAATTACCGCAATGAAAAACCAGCAATGTAGGTCGAACACGCACAGTTCGGCGAATTGTTTGTCGATAGTGTATAACCGGCATTACATTGGCACATCTCCAAATGGCGACATACGCCATGTTTTTATCGTTATACAATTTCTACATATGAGAAAATGAACGGTCCTAGAGGTTCGCTACAACTGTCGCCGGAGCATTGACCTTTGAGGGAATGCGGATTCTGGAAGAATATCACTTCACTTCTCTTCACTTCGAACTCACTAAGATTGGGTTTATCTTGTATGTAATATTTGTTTGTTTGTAATAACTCGCTAAGTTTGGGTTTATCTTGTATTTTGTCTGTTTGTAATATTTGTATTGTACAAAGAACACATGTTAAAAGTTAATCAACAAGAAAGTAAATATAAAATGGCTGTCTTGTCCCATGAAGGGATCTCTGCCAGTTAACCAACGATAGCTTTCTTTACTTAAATGGCTTTGTTCAAATTCAAAATTATTTATTCTATTTAGGATGATATACACATCACTTATTGACACGTCACAATAGAAATAAATAAAAGTTAGCTGATATACCGATAAACTAAAATCCCATAATTTCCTAATCCTACTCTCGATATTCCCCGTGACCTAATGGGTGATTATATCTTCAGAATACTTCTTCCTATTTTCCTTCTGCGTTTTATTGGAAAAAGTTATTATGGCTTCATTCAATAGTTTGCTTGTTACACGAGTCGTGAAATGTGTCGCTTTCTTTAACAACGATATGGAAACACATAGTATTGTTTATTGATTTTCGTTTTAACTTTACTAATATTATAAACGCGAAATTAAGTTTGTTTGTTTGTTACCTCTTCACGCACTATCTACTGGTCCGATTGTTATGAAATTTGGTACACGCGTAGAAAACAACCTGGAATATTATGGAATAGGGTACTTTATATCCCGAAATTCCCACGGAAGCGAAGCCCCGGGGTGCAGCTAGTAATTTATGATTAATCCTTGTATATAAAAAGACGCGTCTGTCTGTTTGTAACGAAATATACTCAAAAACTACCGGGCGAATTATTGTCAGGTTTTAACGAATAGTGTGATTTCTGAGGTAGGTTTAGATGTATAATATAATTTTATTTTACCGGAGCGAAGCCGGAACGGGCCGCTAGTTAGAATTAAAATAAAAGCAAGTAATATTTACAAATATCATTTTCTCAAAAATCCACTTCCATTACACCCACTTTACATAGCAACTTGGGCCTAAAAGTGAAACTTTTACGTTATTTAGTGCATATAAAGTTAAATAAGTTAGCAATTTTTAAGTTTCCCAGATCGAAGACTTAAAAATTGGCAAACAGGAGAAATATCCACGCCATTATTTGTGGTCCCGTTGTTTCGGGACTGTTCACAGACGATCCCGGGATCCCGTTCTGTGAATCGGGAAAATCTATTTCATATCTTAATTTGTAATTTTCGAGATTAAAACACTGTGCTTTAATCCCGAAAATCCCGATATTGGCAATCCCGGGACTGCCGGTACTGAAAAAATGCCGCGTTCGTATTCCATTGTCTAGCCACTATGTTTTTTTATAGTGAATAATATATCAACCGAACAGTTTCACATAAAAATAACAATCAAAAATAAAACCTTCTCTTTTTAGAGGTAGGTTAAAAACAAATAGCTCACCCTTTGCTTCCCCTAGACGTCAAAAAGCCGTCAGTATATTGTGACGGGGTGAAAATAATGTTCTTTTTGCCTGTCTGTCTGTCACGGGCTAAGAAACAAAGGGTTGCATTTTGTATGCAGACTTTTATTTAAGCTTCATATAACTGCGTGTTTTCATATATAATATTAACGCTAGGTTGTATATTTTGTTATATATATAGTTGTCAGAGTTTTACCCTATTATTCATAAAAGTTATAGGATAAAGTAAGCTAAAGTATGTTTTATCACTATCGCGCTTTACAATATTTGGCATTGATAGAACGAGACAAAACATCATCCTTTAACTTTTTTATGAATAACAGAGATTATTATATTTTTGTTTGAATTAAAAACAAATGTAATTTAGTTTCTTCTAGGTCACATACTGGCCAAGAAGAAAGACAACAATAAAGCAAGTATTTTGCGCATTTTATTTTCATTGCATCCTATATAGTCAATTTTTTCTTTTGTAAACAATTGTTAACGGAAGTTATTGTAGATTTTTTTAAATATATCAAATATTATACATTCTAACGTAAAATATTTATTTACAACGAAAGTAAGTTTTGGTTTTATTTGCTGTAAAACAATGATATATATGGTAAGATTGTTTACAAAATAAGACTTCTAAGAAAAATAAATAAATAAATGTATGTGTGAAGTATCATTTGTGCAACAAATAACTTTACTATATAATATATATAAATATTGTATGATTGAAGATCTTGTTAACGTCGATGCGGTTGAGATAACCATAAAATCACACAATCTTGAAGTTAATAGTTTATTAGTTAAAAGAAAACAAGTTTGAGTTTAGTAGACGCTTTGTCCGTCGTTGATAATAATGGAATCGCGCAGTTTACATAAAAACATATAATTGATATTGTATTAAACGTAGGGCGACGACGCAGAAAATTTGTACGATGTGCTCGTACAAATATATTGTATAGTAAAATACTTCTAATTTTGATTAAATATTTTTTGTGTCTCCCTTAATCGCCTCGTACGACATCTGATATTTGGAGTGAGTGAGAGTTCTATTCTAGGACGGTACCATACAACACAAGACTACTCTAAGAATTACAACAATGTGCAACATGATATTTATTATCTGTGCCAATAACCCTAACTGAATCATTCCATACAAATTGCTCCAAATTGTTCCCTACAAATTACTACACACAACTATGTAAGTTAAGTCGGCATTGTAAAGCTGGCCATTCACTATTCGGTTTGAAGACATATTGGTTTTTGACCAACAGGCTTACCACCGAAACCCAAGAACAATAGAAATTTAATTAATTTACAATATACATTACAATAAGTTAGAAATGATCGTATCAAATGTAATTATTTTGGAAACAATACCTATCATGAAAAATTGTATTTAGTTATATAGATTTTTATTCGCTTATATTTTGTTAAAATAGTTTGACATCTCTATAATTTAATTTATAGCAATTATTTTAGTTTGAATGTCGAGACTGGCATTTTTACAAAAAAAAACTTTTAAGTTAGTACCTAGTTCCAGTTTCATTTGAAGTAATTCAGCGAACATAAAACTGTAATAACTTGCAAACCTTTCATAGGTAAAGAACGTTAGTTCTAAAATTTTGATATTATACAATTTTGCAAATAACTAATTCATAAAAAAATGTAAAACATAAAATTTTGATACTCGTTTTATCTTGTTCTGTCAATATCAAATGCGTGATATTTAAACTGAGTAATGAATACTCCGGTTTACAGAAGCATGTGGGGTAGGTATGTGCGGCTTTCGCCCCGTAATGAGGTATATTGGGTTTCCGCCTACACCCAACATTGATTTGACTGCCAATATTAGTTTAAACATTATAAAACAAGGCTGGCCCTATGGACCCTTCTGCTTACTATGTTTCTATAGTTAATGACGGAAGGCCGTGGTTATGAAGCGGAATAAAACACCACTTTCTTTACAAGTGGGATGTTACTTTCATTTAGAATCGCTTTCATTCTTTCTATGTAAAGTAAGCTTCGTAAGCTTTTAAACAGTGTGCAGTTTATATCATGTAAATCCTTAAAACTAAGTCCTAGTGACGTCAGTCGAGTACGTGTGATCCGGTTTGATCCGGCTCAGACCAGTTTGTAACGAAGTTTCTGCGCCATGCCCCAGTCCTTGGACGACAAAAGCAAATGCTTGTTATAAGTAATGTTATTTCAGCGAAATATATATGTATTTATTTATTGAACGTAGGTATTTTTAAATATCAATTTTTTTATATATAGCATAATTTCAGAAAAATAGATTTTGAGATTAAAAAACTCTCTTTAATAATTTATTTAACTTAACATGTGATGTCTAATTCGCGGATAGTCAGAGGAACTAACATACATATGTACAGACTTAGTTTCTCTCTCTTAATCTTACTCTCACACGCATTCGAGGCTGTGACGTCGTAAATCCCGTAGGCGTAAACACTGAACCTTAAAATATACTTAATAAATGTATTAATTTTATATTATACATTTTTTTGTAATCTATATTTTATACATGTTTCCAAATAAATGAATTATGAAAATTAGTTTTAAAATTAAATTAAATTTTAGGACCGGCCGCCTCCCTCTGTGGACGTAAGGCTCAAAGTTTACCACTGTATTGTACCTGTAACACTAAGCCCTAACTGTATTTTCATTGCAACTAACGTACACTAGTTTGGTGCAGTTAAATCCAGTTTAAACCAGATAGTTCAAAGTTGCGGGTTATACTAACGTCAAAGAGATTAGCTAATTAAATTAGTGTGTAACGTTTGATTCATTAGAACGTTTGTTACGCACATGTCTGCAGTTTGCTTTTTGCAAATAACATGATACGTTACGATACTTATTATACGAAATTCTCACTATAGTAAATCAACCGTTACAATATACTTTAGCATACGTCAAACTAGCTTAGTTTTTGGGTTAAAAAGTAAGTTCCCTATTTTTATGCCCCACAATTTAACTTACTTTATAAAAGTTACGCAAAATATTAATTTGGCATAATGTTTAAGGCACAATTTTTTTACGCATTCCTGTTATAAGCATAACAATTTTTAAGCATAATATTCTAAAGCATGTTGGCCGCCGCACCCTAACCTACTGCTACACTATAGCTTTATGCAACTCAAAATTATGGTAAAATACATTAGCCTAAACTATGATTATGTTTATTAAAAAGGTATGGCCAAAAAACAAATGTGTCAAAATATTATTATGTCAAAAAAATATATGCCTAACTCATTATGCTAAATTAAATTAGGATAAAAAATTTATGCAAAAAAAGGGATTCTTAAAAAGTACCCTATGTGTTATTCCAGGTTATATTATATCCGTGTACCAAATTTCATAACAATCGGTCCTGTATATTTTGCGTGAAACACTAACAAACATACATATATACATCCTCACAAACTTTCGCATTTATAATATTAGTAGGGTCAGTAGGATAACACGAGCATTATCTGCAACATATTACACATATAAAGCACACAAAAACTGGTCGTATTGCAACCGCATAATTTAATAATCAACCAAGTTTAATCACGATGTTTTACTTCACTGGAAGCAGATGAAAACTACTATACATCAGTCAGATTGGCATACAAACTCATATGGAACTAGTAGGGTTGGAACTTGGGACCTTTCGATTCACTATATAAATCCACATGTTCGCTTTGAACACACAACCCTCACTTCAAAATAGTCGGCTAATAGTTAAAATCTAATAACAGTCAAAATCTAGTAAAATATTGGTGGTTAGATCAGCTCGCGCCATGTTTCGGAAATCACTGTTTTATGACGTTATATAGGTTATTGCAGTAGGTGGAACGATATTATAATGGGTTTTAAAATAGTGTACTTATATGAGTAAAGATAGATTCTATGATTCTATGACAGTCGCTATGGAGACGAATGGGTAAACCCAGTGACCTTAGAGTTCATGATTCTGTCTAGGCCATAAGGGATAAAGTCGTGTACTATATCAGTAATGTAGATAAGGGAAATTAGCAGTTATACTTTCATAACGTAAATCTATGGCGTAGTTCTGTCGTAGCATGAGCTCTACGCCGTAGCTCTACCGTAGCAAGCTATACGCTACGCGCCGTAGTTCTAAAGCAGTATAAGCTCTACGCCGTAGCACTACCGTAGCAAGCAGCTATACGCTACGCGCCGTAGCTCTATCGTAGCATTGTCTACGCCGTATATCGTAGCTCCTATTTTATGAAATTCGTCAATGGATTTCGCACACAAGTTTTTTTAACATTGCTACAGGGGTCAGGTTTATTTGGCTCCGACTGTAAATGATACAAATATTTTATTTGATGATGATCATCATCATGTAACATAAGAGCGAGGCTCTTGTCGGTGGAGTTCCTTCCATTGTTCTCTCTCCAGCCAACTCCTTCGATACATTTTATTTATTTAACCGATGCATCTATAATTTGTAAGTTATATTGTAAGGCAATTTAGAGTGACTCAAGAAGATAAGATGCATAATATTGCGCCCGTGCGAAGCAGAGGCGTTTTTATAAGCCTATTTTGTGTCTTATTGCTGGGCAAAGGCCTCCCCTTTCTGCTTCCACAATTCTGGCAAAAAGCGCTGAAACAAAACCAAAAATCTAATTCAATATAATTTGTACATATTATTTAATTGGTAAAATGTTATTGTAATAAATGAAAATCGCTTACACCTGCAGTGACATTTCATGAGATTGAATTTCTTCGAAGGTCTTTAAGATCCAGTATCAGAATAAAGTGGAGCTTAATGACGTCATTGTGTATTGTCCCAAACTCAAACGGAAAGCCTTTGTTCTGGGTACCTGCTGGTTTTCTGATCCAGGGGGAGAAACTCTTATCCATTTCGCAATAGAAATAGCACAAGTAATTTTTTTTTCTTGTTACGTATTGTATATGTACATATAACTTTCCTTTGCTTTTAAATATATTACAAACAAAAATTTTTACGACAAACTAAAATTACTACGAATTTGTACGTGCTGCTTGTTTAAATTTTTAATATAAGTTTATATTGTGATTAGTTATAACAAATCACATAATGTATTTTGTAATAAAAACTACGGAAAAATATATTTTTTAAATCTGTAAATGTTTTAGTTAGTTTCGATTTTTCAATTTGAGTGGATAAATCTTATTCTTCTTCATAACGACCATATGAGTCATGGTCATTACGAAAGACATACATTATTTGTATATACATAGAATTCGAACCTGGGATTTTTCGATTTACAGGGCGTTTTAATCACATTACACCACCACCACTTCATATACTTTATATGTCCGATCTAAGAAACGCTTCCACTCTCTCCCTTTTCGTCAATAAACTTTACATTCCTTTATGTATTCCTCCAAGCACCGTACACGCCTTTAATATAATTTCACGAGCATCATATCTCAGTAAGTTCCATCAAAATGGGACGAAGCTCTGAGCTCCGTATGACCGCGCAGGGGACAAGGGCAGAGTCAAAGCTAGGAAACTTTATAGGAAGGGTTAACCTTCCCAAGCTTAATTTCACGTACGACCTACAAAAATACTATAGAAATTTATTTTTAATTACCATGAAATATTTTTTTTATAAAAATATATAATAAATATTGAAATGAAAAAAATATCGCTCTATCGGGAAATACAAAAAAACATGTTTGACATGCACTAATATTTAAAAAAGTTTTTGTGTTAATATGAAGATTGGTGATACTTTTCTGCAACTAAATTAGTGTTACAGCGTTTATTTATTAATAAAAAAGAACTTGTCCATAGTTAAAGCACAAGCTACATGAAATTAACGATTTATAAATGTATTTAACACATAAAATATTTTATCATATATTTGGTATCGGTAAAAAAATAATAATAACCTAACAGCTAGTACTACTTTTAATTTAATATATAATTTCTTATTAATAAATAATAAATAATTTCTATAATAATGGATAAAATCAAATTACCTACGCTTAGTCTCTGCGTCAAGCTACTCTATAACAGAGTAGGGACGATGTCCCAAATTACTCGTTTCTCACGGGTAACGTCGGGGAACGCAATTAGTGTTACATTTAAATGACTCGCACGTTTAACAGGTAAGTATACGGACTTCATAAATGTTGTCAAAGTGTACCTTCAGTAAAATTGACTTAGGTTCGGTTGTACCAGTCGATTTTGACGTTAACTTATAACCTGCACAGAAGAACAATAACTTTTAAATAATTTTTAGTTTTCGTTGTTCTTTGCTTGATAAAACTATTAATAATTACTTGTATATTTTAAATCGTTGCTAGGTAAACAAAAATCTATCTAATAAGAAGCTTTTAATGCTTTGTCTAATAATAGAAAGTTTCCCAACTATATTACGTCAAAACTATCGGCACTTTGAACACTAGTTACTTAAGTAGATCTTTAGGCAGGCGCGGATCCAGTCTTGAAAAAGGGGCGTATTTTTCTCCCAGTCATTTTGCTGTTTCCCGCCGATTTCTTTGGTCAATTTCTTTCCAACCATAGAGCCTTGGAGCCCTGGATCCGCCTTCTTAATTTTACTCTTCCGCTTCGCATCGTGGCAACGACTTAGTTGTCAGACCATCGGCACATCAGCTGGCTTAATCATCTATCATCCTTTCTATCAGCTATCATCCTTGACGACATCAAGCCAGCACTTCTTGGCCCTTCTGCCAGGACCAGGCGGGAGTGGCATATTTTTAAACCCCGACGCAAAAAGAGGGGTGTTATAAGTTTAACGTGCCTGTCTGTGTATCTGCCTGTGACATCGTAGCTCCCAAACGGATGAACCAATTTTTGTTTAGTTTTTTTTTTGTGTTATAGATAATTTTATCCCGAGTGTATGTGTTTCATGAAAATCGGTTCATCCGTTCAAAAGTTGTAGCGAAATGAATATTAAAAGTAGGGGTTTTTTTAATTTGTCTAACAAATAAACTTTTCTCTTTAGGTGTACGTACGGAATACGTACTATTTTTATGTGCAAGTATAAATTATTTGTGGTAGGTACACATAATTAATGTATCTACTTACTGGCTCACTTCACTACACGCCTGGGCAAACGTTAATACAATACGTAATTTTACTAAATGAATAAAAAAATAATAAAGTTTTAATTGACCCTCCTCTAGTTAATATTATCTGCATGTTTGCGATCTGCAGTTCTGCACTAAAATGTATTCGAGCGCTTATTTATGCGGCTTGTTTGCACTAATTTACACTATTTTGCACGCGAAATGCACTTTACGGACGTTAGAACCATAAAGATAAGAGGAAAAATGTTATTCTTTTTAACTCTATGGTTGGAACTGAAAATGAAAAAGCAAATTGAAAACTTTGTGTGGTTAAAATCTCTCCGGTGATGATGATATCTGTACCTTCTTCATAGTCATATTCCTCATGACTGAGGGTCATGGTCATTACATGGAATGAAACACACGTAACAACTTTTTTGGAGTGGTTTGCCATTGCCTTCTTCATTTCACACACAAGTTAATAATCGACAAGTGTACAGGTTTCCTCACGATGTTTTTCCTTTACCGGAAGCAAGTGGTTATCTATGAAAACTACTATACATGAGTCAGATTGGTATACAAACTCATGTGGCACGAGTAGGATACGAACCTGGGACCTTTCGATCATCAGGCGGGGGTCTTAACCATTACAACACCACCGCTCCTGTACCTACATATTAAAATATCTGTGACAATACGCTGTAATGGGAATATTTACAAACTAGTTATTAATTAATATCAGCATGTTTTTTTGACACAAAATATTTTACAAAGTCTGGCATAGGTCCACAGTACAGCTAAACGATAATTTTGCGAAATAAGATATTTTTTTATTCCACCTTTTAATTAAAAGATGTTCCTATTCACAATCGCTATGAAATCTGAACAAACACGAATATATCCACAAAATTTACAATAGAAAAGCCGGTCTATTTGGAAAATTGTGCGCTATTATAGTGGATACGAAATACTGCAACTGAGTTTTCTAAAGTCACAGTATATCGCAAACAAAATGCAACCATTTGCTTTATCACATGAAGTTGAAAATTACCGGTCAGGTTCTTTATTATTTGGTCAAAGGAACGTTTTTTTTTTAATGGATTTGTTATACATGTCATACAAGCTTTTGAACTTATTTTTGAAAATAATAATGAGATGAAAAAAATCTGGAAATTGAACCCGCGCCCCTGTCTATCCGGGACAATGCTCTTAACCACTGAGCTATCGAGACCATAGCAGTTCAATTGCCGCTCGATTCCAATTTTTTTCATGTCATTATTATTTTCAAGAAAGGTTTTTTTTGCAAATATATGTATAATAAATTCTTTGTATTAACATTTAAGTTGTGCATTCTTTATATTTTGGGAATAAAGTGGCTATACCGCTTCCGCCTGGTAGATTTTTTTCTTTTTTGTTGATTATGTGGCAGAAGGAGCATGCCTTAAAAGTGCTGGTTACCGTCAAGGATGATACGCCCGCCAATAGTCTGACAACTAAGAATACCGAAGACCGTGCGAAGTAGTGGAGAAAAAGTAGGAAAGCGGATCCTGGACTCCGGCGGAAGAAACCGGGAAGACACTCAAATATATATAGAGAGACACATACAACCTATATTTTATTGGAACCATTACAAGATAAACACCAGCTATCTTGCAGCTGGCATGCAATGTACATTTGCTTAACTTACCTCTACCGCGACTGCCCAAACGTTAAATTCAAGAAATGTAGTGCAATCAATAAAAATAACACTCCAATCCAACCGGATTCACGAGCTATCGTAAGATGCTCCGCAGATCTAGGTAGTTCTATCATAGAACATTTACTAAAAGCCTTGAATCGATTCGATATACTTAGTGATGTGAAACTATCTTTATTTTTGCTATGGATTTAAAAACGCTTTGAAAATAAATTGGAATCTCGACCTGTAATCGTATGATTTATTCAGAAATTAGACCTTCACAGGCATTTTATTACTTCTTATTTAGGCAATATTTACCAAAGCTACAAACTACTATTTCGGAATATTATTACTCAAAATATCGATAATGTAAAAAACTTGTTTCTGAAGTCATACTGTTTCGCAAACAAAATCTTATCGATATCGACATTATTGTTCATAACGTTACAGTACTCGTAGCTTCGATTTGAACCAACTAATTCATAATATCAATAGAATATAATACATCTCTCTGAGGGCGTTAAACTTAAGGTCTAAGTAGACGGTGCAACCCACCCTAATACTCTTGATAGTATTACAAATTAATCACAGTAAAGGCACTATCTATTTCTATCGATATTAGCGCTATTATAGCTGTATCGATAAATCTATCGACATCGACAGACATTACTATATTAGAAATAGACGTAGCTTTAACTGCGAGAAATGGTATTCGGTTTAAAAGTGGGGAAATCGAGTGAAATGATCTTAACGTGGTCTGTAGATAAGATCTTAAATGTCTGAAGAAATGTCTGCTCGGAGATAGCTTAGATTGCATTGCAGAGTCAATTTTAAGGTTATCTTTAGCCTAAGGAAAACGCAATATGTCATTTTAAATTTTATAACCGCATAAAACTCGATTTTGCCCACGGCTACGCTCGCATTTATTTCGTTGTGTCCACTCAAAATTTATTATTTATAACCAATCTACACGCACCAGAAGAGAACGTAAAATCTAGTGTAAGTTTCAAGACCATCCGCTGTGCAACTGTGAAAACCGCATCAAATTCCATCCAGTAATTTTTACGTCATGCGTAAACAAACATACAGATAGACAACTATTTTAATACTGTCTTTGTGAGTCTATTAGTCACATCACCTATGTTGACGACTTCGGTGGCGCAGTGGGAAAGTGCTTGCCTCTGAAACGAGAGGTCCCGGGTTCGATCCCCGGTCGGGTCATGATGGAAAATGATCTTTTTCAGATTGGCCCGGGTCTTGTATGTTTATCTATTGTTTATGTATTTGTTATAAAATATAGTATCGTTGAGTCGTTCGTATCTCATAACACAAGGCTCGAACTTACTTTGGGGCTAGCTCAATCTGTGTGATTTGTGAGGATAAATTAATCCTAATATATTTATTTATCCTAATATATCTATTTATGTGTACGAAATATAAGTAATGTATATTCGAAGGCTATGTTTAGCCAATTTTCAAAACATCTGGTTCGCTGAATGAAAACAAAATTATTGAATTTTTGCAAACAATAACATAACAAAACAAATGAATGGCCACAATACAATGTTCACAATATCAGCTGAACAAGCTATGAATAAATTTCAGTAGACGTACAATGGATCTATACAACAACGTCATTCTACCAAAATACATCGTAAAATCGCCGCTATCACCATCGCGTAGAGATCAAACCATGGTAGCATAATATGCAATTGGCTGTACACAGCTTAGTTTGGATTGTTCGGAGTAAGCCCTGAATTCAGCCTCAGTAATGAGTGGTTTAGTGACGTCATAGATCGACGCGGGAAAATAGGGAGTCTTACGGGGACATTGACAAAGCTGGCGAGTCACCGGCTGTCTGTTTTATCCGTGTTTATTTATGACATTGGTCAGGCAGACATAGTTTCTCCCAATAGCCATACACAAGCTTATTCTACTCCATACATAGTAGGAGAAATACTTATAACATATAGATATATATCTCTGACATTATAGAACGTATATTATATTTTGTTACCACAAGGCAGCTGAGGGCATTCTTTTCCATTATTTTTTCTTTGTTGTCATTTAGTAAGTAAGCAATCATAGTTTTAATGTGTTGTTTATACACCTAAAATTATATAAATATAACTCGGTTAAATTTGTTTGGGATTTTTTTTCTTATCCATTTCCTTTAATTCTGTTAGAATAATGTATCAAAATAAAAAAGAAAAAATAAATTGTCTATTCGCAACCGGCATCTGTGTGTTTCTATTAAATTCTTCAACTCACTCTATCGAAACATTCGCAACGACTTCTGCCAATGGAGCGAGATACAGGTCTGCTCCTAGTTGATCGTCGATGGTTGAGCGTGAGACCCGCATAAAAATCACGGTATTACTATATTATAATTATTGTACGGTCTCTTTCTAAACCATACGATCTTGAATGATAAGTTGATGTGATTAATACCAACTGAATGATTTTACGATGTTTATTGATAAGATTGATAATTGATATGAGTGCACGCGATGAATGATATTTGTATACTAGTTAGATTACGCCGCGGCGCATGTAATGCTGATACAAGTAAAATGTACTTAGTGTTTGCACTGTACAATTATTATGAAATGGATGGTCAATAAAAAGATTGTTATTTTATATTATTCCTCAACAGATATACACTTTCTATATATTCACAAATAGATTTCCATAGTGTGATTGATAGTGATGCGGCCATGTGTGTGATCGTGTCCCACACCATTTTAGAACAAACGTCTCACAAGCCTTCTTCATGTTCATTGGGACATGGGCAAGCCCCAAAGGATCGGGCTTAGAAAGATTAGCAAAATAAATACCTACGTGTTTTCCTCTCGATGTTTCCTACATGAGTCTCATGTGGCACGAGTAGGATTCGAACGTTTCGATGGACCTTTCGATTCACAGGCGTCTTAACCACTGGACCCACCGCTTCAAGAACAGTAGACTCCACATAGCCAAAGATTCGGAGCATAGATCCAAAAAGTCGGGTCGCAACTTTCACGTAATAGTTGGGTTACGTGAAACTTGCGGCCGACTATTTGAGCAAATACTGATCGTAAACGCATCTATACTTCGAATCTTTGCTTGGATTACAGACATAAATAAGTAAATCCAACGTACGTCCGTCATTTTGCTGGTGATTGGAAGATTTCCCTAGGGGACTACATCAGGAATTGGGGCGTTGATCTATCGCGTACGTACACAGAACGGTGTTAATAAGGAATGAATGGAAATGTATAAAATTCCGGGAGAACGAAAATCCTTTATGTTTTGCCTGATTGATGATTCAACTTGTGGAATCGGTGAAGTATTTTAGAGATATATGTATAGTGGATTTATTTATTTTTTATTTCTTTTTTTACAGCTAAATATAAATATCCATAACAAAAGAATTCTAAAAAATAAATAAATAAATTCTAAATTTGAAGAAGTCTAAAGATATTTCATGCGTAACAAATTTTGCTTGTAATTGGATAGTTCTTTTCATGAATAAATAGTTGTTATAATAAGGTTATTTTCATTAAAAATGTAAGTTATGTTCAGTAATGTTTTTTTATAAATTATCTTGGATTAAATCCAAGATGCAGATATATATCAATCAATTGTAAGATTTTTATTAGTTAGATCATTCTAGATATTTTCTGAGGTTTTTCCACTAATATTATAAATGCGAAATATTTGACGTGAGTGACGATGTTTGTTGCTCCATCACACTAAGTCTACTAGACGGATTTCGTTAAAATTTGGTACACAGATATAATACAACCTGGAATAACATATATAGCAAATTCACATACTTTTTTTGCAAACTTCCTTTGGGAATAAAGCCCCGGGACAAAGCTTTACGAATAAGGCTTCTTCTTAAAAATTGATCAAGTTAAGAATTCTCAAAAGTCCACGTTCAAGATAGATTAGACTTCCAAAATCGATGACGAAAAAAGACAAGACTGTCCTAAAAATGAATCAACTGCAAAAGTTATTCGATTTTATACCTTACTGCATAGATCTTAGGATTAAATTTGATTTACCTTTTATTTACTAGAGGGTAACCTTTAGTTTGATTATGGGGCGACTTGGGACCACATTTCAGAAAATCGCATTTTTCAACCCTCAGAGTTTCCTTCGCAGTTTTTGAATCAGGTACTTGCCCTTGGAAATGTATAAAATCTAACCGGTTTAACTCTCAAGAAAAACTAGTGTACCTACTTTCCTGCAGAGTTTTATAGCAAGCTAAGCTGTTATTTACATAAATATATTAATTAGGCAAGTTAATTTATGCACTTAGACAAATATTTGATTGGCAGAGCATAAATAAACTAAATTAAAAAATTAAACTTCGACGAGTCTCGAGATATACTTTCAAAACACGTAATATAAGGGCATAAAGGTTATAAATGAACACAGATTTCATTATCTTTGTACATAATTCAGTGTTGGGCGCTTCGCCAGGGGGAACACAGTTGTACCTATACTATAGTTGGTATAAGCAGGTGAAATGTCTGATTCAGGGAACGTTTCCCCTAACCCTAAATCGCGGTGCATTACGTGTTCCTGTTACAATTTATAGACTTCCACTATTGGAATTCGTTGGTATGGAATTAAAACTGCTAGAAGGAATACGCGTTTTGAAGATTCGAATTAAGTGAATTTTACATGGACATATATAATTAGTCATCTCATGTGCTATGCTAGCACGGAAGTGAAGAAAAACCCGCGTGCGAGTTGTCGTCTTAGTAAAACCAGTTCGGCAAAATTATCTTTCATAATATATTAATGTTTTCAGATTTTTTCATTTATTTCAATTTCAAGCCTTGACAACGATTTCATTCTAGGACAACGGGTAAAAAGTACCCCATAGCTTTCGGTTCCTTTACGAAATTTTATATCTTTTAGTAATTTTGACCAAAGTTTCGCGTCTTTAATTATAAATCTCAACTTGATACACGACTGTTGGCTCTGTCTACACCGTATTGTGTCTCTCTGTCATCGTCATCATCATCATCAGCCTGTAGCAGTCCACTGCTGGACAGCTTTGGTCGGTTTTGGGCTTTTCGCATCCAGTCGTACCCTATAGTCGTATTGTGTCTCTCTGTATAAAGTATGTATTTATTTATTATATACCTCAGATGATAATAAGCTTACTCTGACGAATACGAAGTAATTTTTGAATAATTTGTAGGATGACCGTCTCGATATGAAAATCCTACGTGTTTCGCTATTACTTTAGAAATGGTGTTGGATACCGTTTGATAATAAAAAATTCAGTGTAATAAAAAATGCAATTTATGTGTTTCATCAATGATTTTAAATAAAAACTTGCCTATACTTTTCACTCTCAACCCTCACACCCTCATAATCGCAATATTGTAATAAATTAATTACTAGACGATAAAAAATAATTAATATTGAGCAATTAACCCACGAACAGATGCCATTTAAAACAATGTGTGGGCGGGAAAAAAATAATGCGCTCCACTAGAATTATTAATAATGCGGCCCGAGGGAAAAATACTGATCGGGCGAATACGAAAACTTTTACCAAATCGATAAAAAGAACAAAACAGGCATTAATTCAAATAACTGTGCACACGAACGCATGAAATCAACACGAATAAAGGCGTTATCGCAAACGATAATCGCTACCAAAAAGAAACTACTTACGGCTGGAGCGAACCAGTTCGAACCAGAAAAATCCGATTCAGTCCACTCCTTTCTGAATCCAACTGCACTGAACAGTCACGGAACAACACAAACCGTCACAAGCACACACACAATTGATATTTAGATATGTTAAAGTCGTATTTTAACGAAGGGATGATATTTAATACGCGCGACACGGCGGCGTCAATACGCGGACTGAGCGGCCATGACAGTTCTGGCTGGGGCGCCGTACGCCTGCGCACTGTGAACCTTAAGGTCATTCCCCATTGTTCATCACTGATGAGGGTATGAAAATCAACCAAATTAGAAGCGAAGAAACCTTTTTAACCTGCCAAATCCTTGAAACCGTACAAAGTGGCGGTTCGGTGATGTCGTTTGCCAAATGTAATTATTTAAAATGTTATGCAAATTTATCAATTGTAATACTCACTGAGATTTGTGTCAATGCCGGAAAAGGGGATATGATTTATAAATAAGTAATTTGATTTTTCATTATTCATCAAATGTAAGGGGGTCGCCTCGTGGGAGCTAAAATTTAATAAGGCTTACCAAGAAAATGATATAGTTAAAGTCTTTAAATTCCATACCATCTTCAAGCTATTTAACCCTTCAAACCTGGAGATAATAAAGATAATTGAACAACAATAGGATCGCCTCGGATCGAGAACATATTCCATACTTAGAAATCCTACAAATCGTCCTACAAAACATCTCCTAATCCTATGGCACGAGCGAGACACCAACGATATGTACAAAGCGATTGAGTTCATATCTCATTTAGGACCTTAAAATCCCTGACGAATATTTTCTCAAATAACGCGATCAAGTGCAACCATTACTAATCTGATAAAGACCCTTAAATATACACCTCACATGTGAATCAAGCACACAAATAGAAATTTAATATAAATCTTAACATCATAACGCCGACTCCATAAATCGCTTTCCCTACGCGAAAAAATCTTAATTAAAAACGTCCTCGTGTACACACCGCCTTATATTCGCCCTAGCGCACCCCTGCGATGGAAAATCGACATGATTTTCAACCTTATTATGTATGCAATATGGGTGGTTATGTGGTAAGGTGTAAATAGCCGAGGTGGATGGATCAGGCCTCTATACAGTGAACGAAGACAATGAGTATAGTATAAGTACTGTGTTATAGGTGTGGTGAATACTAAGTACAATATAATATACATCATATAGTTATAAATGTTAATGTCTATTTTAATATCATAATACAGTAGGCGCCGCAATACCTTTGAAAGGTGACTAAGTTATAAGCACTAATTGTAATTACTTTAAGATCATTCTAACACTTGGTTGGCGAATAGATATATGGATATGAATACATACATACATATGTATCTTGGTCCACTGTTAATGGAAACAGGCATAAACTAAGTAATGTAAAGCAATAATGGACAGCTATGGAATCAATTGAATCGGTGGTGGTAATCGAGTGGTTATTACTTGTTCCACTTGACCACCATAACCATTATAACGACGTGCCGCCGCCGGCCCGTAAACTTGTATACAAGCTTTGTAGTTTGTATACTTATACAAGTTTATCTGAATAGTTTCTATACAGGTAAAATAGTTTCTAGGCTCATCAAAACGTAATGTCGTAATAATCCACTACTGTTGAGTGAAATAACTTAGTCTTCAGGGACAGACTGAGCCACTTCGCTTCTATTGTCGAAATAGTTCCTGCGTCAGAGACGGGTCCGCACCTATTTCATCTCTGAGAATATAAAAAAAAAAACTGATATGAGACACACTTACAAATATACTACTTGTAGTTTTCACCACTTCCCCGTGATATTAATATTTTCTTTTCACGTTGGGCTTCAATTAGATCTTTATGGCGCCCAACGTGATACAGATGGATTGACTCAACTGATCATAACTAAATACCCTATTCATAGCTTTTTACTTTTTGGAATGTTTCACATCTGTGAATAATATAATATTCTATGTAATTTCAAGCCCGTGAAGGTTTTTTTTTTCTGAGAAAATGACTTAGATAAAATAAAATAACCGGCCCAGTGCGCGTTTGGCCACGTACAGTGTAAGGTGTAGTTTACTGACTTATTAATGAATCCGATTATCTATATATATATATATATATATATATATATAAAACTCTTGCGTTACTGAGTGAGTGACTGACTGACTAACTGATTGACTGACTGTCAGACAACGTACGGCCGAATCTACTGGGTGTAGGAAGCTGAAATTTGGCATGTATGTAGGATTTTTGGAAATTCCACCCCGAAGGGGGTGAAAATGAAAGTTCTACATCGTTGAAGTTAGTGATCTGAAAATTTGGGTTTTAGTTGTTAAAATGAAATTAATCAATACGTGTTTCAGATTTTTCTGAAAATTAACAGGGGGGGGGGTGAAATACTGTATTGGACTTAATATAATTTTCAAGATAAACTGCTCAAAATTGTTAAACATACTCTTCATCATTTTTATTAAAGAATGACCGAGATTTTACTATGAAATTCACGCTGGTGAAGCCGCGAGCAAAAGCTAGTTATACATATATAAATATTGAATAAAGAATTTTTAATTTGGATGAGTAGGTGCGAAAACTCCTACATCCTACTACTCCTAGACGGATTCCCCCTGAGACTTGTGGATATTTCAATATCTGCAGTTCTAATACGAGTCCGTCCCTGCCTTCGCGGAATCCGGTCCGGCCCTGGAGCATCACCATAAATTCGATATGAAAATTCTATAATTTATTGCGGTTTGTATTGGAAAAGGGTTTGTTTTTTTTTTGCTGATTTTTCTTTACGCGTTTTTCTTCCTTTCTTGGCTTGGGTTCTTAAACCCATAGGTTATATTATAATTAATTTGAGCTTGAAGTGAAACGAAATTTCATAGAAATCTTTTCGTATTAATTTATCTGATCTATCTATCTAAATACATTAATATTTCGTATAAATTTTAGCATTAAATATATAAAATACTATAAAGTATTGTTATTTAATAATATTCAGGTTTTTATATTTGCAAGCGAATCCGCCCGCGTAAGTAAATCCATTCCTACTATTTCCACAAAAAATTATCACATCAATAAATTTATTACACCATTTTTATCGTAAAAGAAGAACAAACAAACACACTTTAATTTATAATGTTCTATGGATAGCACTTTGCTAAATAATTATAACTGTATACACTTGAATAACGGAGGTGTTCGCTTTGAAGTCGAATATTTCCGAATCGTAGTTCTCCGCGATATCAGTCATCTCCCCAAACAAGGGGACAGTCGGGCAAACATCTCTAAAGAAACATTAGGTACTCGGAAATGTGGTGGGCGGGAATATTAGGGGGGCAATACACAGGTTATGTCCACTTCAATAGTTACCTCACTACGTTGCGGGATAACTGACAGTTTTAGCTAAGTAAGTGATGAATTTTTGCCCTAGATTATAATGACTGAGGTGACTAAGTTACTGAATTACCTTACTGTACATTGTAAAAAGCAATAAATAATTTTAATTTAATTGAATAGGGTATAATTTAATTTGGAAACTGGACAGCTCTAGCAGAACCTATAAAGACCTTCTAAACTGTAGGAAATATAGAAAAGTCACCTTAACAAAAATTGTTCGCCCTGATGAGCATTTTCTGATGACGTATAAAAATCGAAGATATGGAACACCTGATGATGAACTCCAACAGACCCGCTACACTATACCTAACAGATATAACAAAAGCATCTTAACAAAAATTGGTCAGCCTGATGAGCATTTTCTGTTGACGTATAAAAATCGAAGACATGGAACACCTGGTGATGAACTCCAACAGACCCGGGTAAAAAAATTGGTTGAATATTGGTTGAATAGGTGGTAGGTATAACGTACGAAGTAGCAAGCAATAGCTAATTATAAAGATAATAATTTACCATCTATCTTTTTTCTTGCTTTGAACAGGGTTTTCATTTCTTTTTCTTGTTTTGTTTTGTAGAAAACAAATTGTGATATGTTCATAAAATAAAATTTTATTCACAGATCTTTAAGCTTCATGTAACGAATTTTCCGCCTCACCCCATTGTCCAAACTTCCCCAAACTAACCACTGTCCAGGTAATTCATTTAACCACACGTTTACGTCTCCTCCCCCCCCGCTATTAAGTAAATTACCTACTAATACGGCCCTATAAATCTGTCATTGCACTTTAGTAATAAGGGTGAGTGACCTCACTTGATTATGTGTGAAGGGTCCTTTATGACCGTTGCAGAATGAAGTTTTTAATTAAAATTAAGTAGTTGGCATTGAATATTATGACGTGGATGTTATACGAGGCGATTAAGGGCTTAATCCACTGAATATCTAACTGTCAAAATTCTTTCAATAGATTTTGCATCAAAAACTCTCACATTGTTATATGTAAGTACCTATAAAATGTTAATCTGTTGATTTTTATTTCGACAAATAATTATTTCTAGTTTCTAGAGAGTTGACTATAAATATTAAAAGCGCAATCGGGGGCAATGATCATGTTTACCCTTGAGTCAGAAATGGACTATAATAGCATTAGGTACATTCATGAACTTTTATTAACTTGTCAACGGTGTTAAATCGATAACTGTGTGATCGATAGCATTGCAGTGTTCTATAACTCAGTTCCTAAATTGTAGTTATTGAAGTGACACTCTCGTTTGAACGTTTTACCAGTTTCTTCATCAGCCGTTTACCGTCGGAGCCCAGGGTCCGCTTGTTGGAGTGAAAATATCTATCTGAAATATGGGGTTAACCAAGTTAAAAGCTAAACAAGGGGTGTACTTTGGACACCCAACTAGGTTTTGGAGAGTAAGTGTGAATTTTGATCATTTATTTTTTACTTCGAAACAGCAATTTAAATATAATATTAGGAATATTATACTGGTACTAATACTAAAGTAGGAACTAATACTAGGAAATAAAATTATCAAGTAGGTATTAACTTTTTTTTTGTGTTGTTTGAAACTCTCGAAAAGCGAAACACTTTCTTTTAATATTTTTTTTTAATTCCAGATTAATATCTATACTTTCCATGCTCCCGTTTTTGTCTGTTATTTGTGATAAACACTAAATATGTACTGCAACTTTTACCAATAGTTCCTAAGTAATTCGTAATAGACACTCTTTTCGTAATGAGTAATGGATCATTATATTAAATTGCGCTCGTTCGGGTCATCACAAATATTTCCCACACAAGCAGTTATTTTTCAGAGATAAAAGGTACCCTAACTATGTCATTCTCCGTACTTCAAAGTACATGTATACAACATTTCTAGATGATTGGTTAAGTAGATAATGCGTGAAGAGGTAACAAACAAACTTTCGCATTTATAATATTAGTTGGGATTATAGGGTTAGGTAGTATGTAACAGTTAGCACATAAATATTTCTATCTATCTATCTAATCCGTAAGGCTGTATAAAAGTAATTCGGGCATAGCTGTGGGGTATATCTGGTTTTAAATAAACTGTACTTCGGCAATAATAAACATATTGTTACATAGGAGCCCACTGAAATATTTGTATTTATTCTACTAATCTTGCTTTTTAATACTTATTTGCAACAATTTAATACTTCAATAGAAACACAATCTTTAAAATTTTCACATGTCTAACTATCGCGTATTATGAGATACAACGGTGACAGATGGACAGACAGACAAGACGGATAGCGGAGTCTTAGAAATAGGGTTCCATTTTACCCTACGTGTGCGGAACCCTACAAATGAGTGGTATTTCTCACTAAAATATCTGAAATGTTCTCCTTAATTTCATACGTAGTCTTTATCTTCAGACAAACTAATAAAACGAAAGAGAATAAAAGGAAAACCACAGTCTAAATAATGCAGCTTGTTGAAAATTGTGCGATGGGGAAATATAAAATGTGAAATGTATTTTCGCGGCGGCAACATTTTCAATTTATGCTTATTACAAACGCCAACTTTTTTTTTCTTTTCTTTCTCTGATAAACTGCAGAAGTGTGTCTTACAAGGAAGTAAATAATTACTTCCCGTTTAGTATATTCTTATGTAATAAGTAGTTAGTTTAGTTATATGTGTTTCAGGAACGTCAAAGACAAGAAACGAAGGCTGTTGTGAATGTAGACGAGATGAACAAACTCGCTGACGTGGTTGACTACGACGCTGTTCATTTGCAAAAGTAAACCCCTCGATCCTACTAATTTTATAAATGTGAAAAAGCCTGTGAAGTGTATGGGTGTATGTTTGTTACTCTTTCACAATATCTACTGGACGGATTGTTATCAAAATTGGTACCTACACAGGTAGAATATAACCTGGGATAACACATTAGGTAACCCATAGGATTTTATTCCATAACTCCCATGGGAGATATTCAATTTGATAGAAAAGTAAGTAATAATTATTTTCATCTTGCCCTCTCTTTCTTTTTTTCAATATTAAGTCATTTTATTTGCATACAACTTAAGTTAGGCCCAAAGTACTTACTTTAGTACGAAACTAGTGTAATGGGATACTAAATCAATGATATTATATAGGTATGATAGTAATACTCGTAGATACTTTTATGCCGAATTTCCCACGGGAGCGATGATCCGGGACGCAGCTAGTATTATAAAGGCGAAAGTTTGGGAGAATGTGTGTGTGTGTTGTTCACGTTTGTAACTCTTTCACGCAAAATCTACTGGACGGATTATTATGGTATTTGGTACACGGATAGAATCTCGAAATTCGCACGGGAAAATTCACAATACTGGGACCCTACCCTTCCGAATTTTATCTTTACCAGTTATGTGAATGTTACAGCTGCCTACCATCATTCGAAGATCTCCAGACCTCCCATAATGCGCATATAAATGTTCCTAAATAATATTATTACGTCCTTAAATCCTTTCCTAATCCTTACGTATTATAAAATAAAGTCCTCGGCCGCGTCTTTCTGTTTGTACGTTCGCGATAAACTCTAAAACTACTGCAAGTGCATTTTCACGAATAGATAGCGTGATTCCTAAGAAATGTGTATTATGTATTTACCCGGGCGAAGCCCGAACGGGCGGCTAGTATTAAATAAAGCACATACAAACTTAATACTAAGTTACTAGTATAACTTTACGTTCGCGTAATGCTAAGTTATTTAACGCTTAATTAAAATAGCTAGATAAAGTTGAAACGGCTGCAGTTTATTCCCCGTGGATGCATTCATTGCATCTGAATGCATTACTGGGACAAGATCTAATGAAATGGAAATCGGGTAGTACTATCAGCATAGCATAGTATTAATCCAACACGTTTTTTTCGAGTGTATTGGGTATTGCCAACACTGGTGTCACGTGTCTCCGATTTTATTTTCTGACATAATCTGATACACTGGTGTCCTATTTTATTCAAATCATATATCATAATCTGAATGACTACCTAGATACTGCCATTTAGTGATATGTTTAGTCCATGGATTTAGTAAGTACTTCGCAGTACCTACTAATTCCATGGTTTAGACGCATGCACAGTCAACGTCAACCAACGGTGTGCAAGTTTCCTCACGTTGTTTCCTATACTGAAGCAAATAGTGGTCTAATAAGCAATATAATATTCATGAGCCAGATTGGTATACAAACTCATGTGGCACGAGTAGGATTCGAAACTAGCACCTATCTTTCGGTATGCGTAGTGCAACTTAGCTATTTACATCCACCCATGGATTTAATAAGTACTTCGCGGAGTACCTACTAATTCCATTCATCCACCATCGAGGCGATTCGCAGTGACACGCAGTCAACCAATCACCGTGCGCCATTGTGACGCAACGACAACCACACCCGCAATGTGATTGGTTCGCTACGTCTCACTTCCAGTAAATCCACAGATTAATAATAAACAGAGCGGAGGAAAAAATGCGCGATATATTCGAAGTCGAAGAACTTGATCTCTGACAACGAAGACTCAAGCTGAAGCAGATGTTGGAAGAAGAAGAGGAATATTTCATTCAGGAACTTGCAACGAAACAGGCGTTGGAAGATTGCGGCTATTGTAAAGAAAGAAATGAGAGAACGGAGAAGATTGAAGAAGAGATTGAGAAGAAAAAGATTGCATATTGTCAAAAGGCGTTAGAGAGAGAGAAGATGTAAGTCATTTCTTCCTCATTCCTTTCCACGATAACCACGAGAGGATATGGAATGGTCCTATTCTAGGGTGGGACTACACACCTCTCAGAATCAGATAAAAATGTGGTGGGATAAAGTGCATCTAATGCCGACTCCACACTGTCAATTCGCCAAACTTTGGTGGATTCGATATACATTGCTTTTTTATTGTTTTTAAATAAAATCACTCATACTAAGTACGCAATGTTCACGCATACGCGTCGGCATGTGTCAGACTGAGTTCGGCAACAGTGTGGAGCTGGCATAAGAAATAGAAAATTAACTCACAATTATCACAGAGCGAAAGGCATGCCCCGCACGAGAGAGGAGGAACGTCGCCTGAGGGAGTTCCAGAAGATGCAGATCATGGAGAGAAGCTACATGGACCAGGAGGAGCAGGATATGGAGGTCATGTGGCACCGGGTCTTGTTGGACGAAGTGAGAAAGAAGGTATCTGTTTTAGAGTGTTTATCTGCCCGCGGCTTCACCCGCGTTTCCTTCAGTGAAATATTTAGACTCAAACTAATCTGGTTTCCCCATACAAATGTTGAACCCTCTTTTACCCCCTTAGAGGGTGAATTTTGAAAAATCCTTTCTTAGTGCACCCTAGACCACATAAGGACCAACGAGCTAAATATAAAATTTCTAAACCCAGCGATTTGGGCCGTACTTCGATTGTCAGTCAGTCATTCAGTGTCTTATATATACTTAGTATATAGATTATGGGATAAGTTAAGGTATAAGATGATTTTGGGGGTATCTATTGGTTCCCCTAATTTTTTGTATTACTAATATAGGTTGGTACACAAACTTTTTGCTTAAAATGTTTTTCGTACAAATTTTATTACTTAATTTAGTATTTTTGATATGCACCCCTGCACCCCCTGCTGTCCGACTTGAGTTTTTAACCTGATGTAGTACATTATGAAATTATTATTACATACATACATTTGATATGAGAATATTGGCTCGAATATTATTAAACTAGGTTACTGTAAGTCTAAAGAAATAAATTCCAAACGATTTTAGAACGTCTCACAATAGAGATTCTAAAATTGCAGCTAACAATTATAAAGCTAAATTATAAAAGTGCAGAAATCTATTAGACTAGATAATAATTTGTGCGTTGTAAGTTTAGGCCAATAAGGTTTGACGAAGTGAAATTAGAAACAATAATTTTAAACGAATCAAAGGGCACCCTGATTTTGGCTGAGTTTGGATTCCGGAATATGTCCAGTACAATCTGTCAAGAATAGCAAATTGGTGTTGTTTATTGACAGAGTGTAACTTTAAATAAATAAGTATACGAAAATAGTAAAATAGGTCATTTAAATTACAGGAGCGACTTGAAAGAAGAGAAGAAGAGAGAAGACGTCGTGAAATGATAGAACGACGTAACGCGTATGATGAACAGATAGCCAGCGCTAACAGACAGAGACAGGAGGCGTTACGGGAGGAGAGAGAGAAAGAGAACAGGAGATTGGAGAGGATGAAAAAGAAAATGGAACAGGATCATTTTGATGGTAATCTTATTTTTTTTATCAATTGTTTTATTACTAACACTAGTGTCAGATTGTATTCAAGTTACCCAAAGGCATGACTATTACGACCACCAACTATCATCCAGTGGCATACACTTGCATGGAAATGACTTGAAAGATGATTAGAAATTTAAAAATATTTTTAGCAATCAAACGCAAGAAAGAACAGCAGATGGTGAACAAGAAGAACTTCATAGAAGGCCACCAGGACAAACTGGCGAGACTGAGACAGGAGAAGCAGAAAGAGAGGGAGATAGACAACAAAACTATTCACACAGCTTTAGAAGAGTTAAATAGGGAGAAGCTAAGGAAGATTATGGAAATGGTAAAATTGTATTTGAAAATGTTGTAACTCATCAACGCAAAACCAAAAGACTTATTGCAAATGTAATTTGGTCTCTCTCTTACATCTGATGTCCAGATTCCATCCTCAACCATAGAACTTCAGAGCTTAGGGTCTTCTTTCCTACCTTTTTTCCTTCACTTCGCATGAACTTGGGCATTCTTAGTTGTCAGAACATTAGCACGAATATAATCCTTGATCATCAAGAGCGCACTCATAACGTTTGCCTTTCTCTTGTAGTTTGTTTTTTTATTGGTTTACGCAAGAGCTGGCCGCACCAGCGTAGGCGACACTCCTAGAATTAATCTATTAATGACGATCAATAATTGTCCGCCTTAAAAATTAAGCTATTACTTTCCATTTTTTTAATTGGTGCTACCTTCAGACTTCCTCTCACATATTTATTTCTTACAAGCTGCGCCCCGAGGATTCGCTCCGATGGGAATTTCGGAATAAAAAGTACTCTATGTGTTATTCCAGTTATTTTCTGTCTGTTTACCAATTTTCATAACAATCTTTCCAGTAGATAATGCGTGAAGAGGTAATAAACCAACAAACTTACTTTCGCATTTATAATCCATGTACCTAAGTAGATGTAATCCTCTTTTAGGCCCAACATTCTGAACCATACAAAACGATAGATCTGATCAGCTTCCTGTAGATCACGCCCTGGAGTTTACATGACATTCATTCCAAATAATTACTTTCAGCGTAACTTACAAACAGAAAAGAAAGTGTTCACCGAAAACGTAAACCGTGAGAGGAAACGGTTGGATGAATTGGAGATGGAGGCAGATAAGGTGGCAGCTGATTGGAAGAATGTGGATGAAGAGAGAAATGACCAGCGGTACAAGAATATGGAAGACAAAAGGCGCCTGATAAAACAGGTAAGTAAAAGCCATGAAGTTATACAGGAACCCACACCTGCTAATTAACTTTTGATGAAAATCAAAAAGTTATCTAGTCCAATCGCTATCTGGTCTATTTGTCTACTTGATGTAATCGTAAAACTTCCTGCTCGTGAATAGGTTCCGATTTTTCCCTACCTCTATTTTTGAACCTTCATGCAAAATTTCATCATTCTAAGTCGACGGAAAGTTTGTCTCTTGTGAAATCTGTGATCCTATCTTTCACTTACAAATTCGAATTTTCGCCGCTAAAAAAAACCATAGACCTGAATATTTGGTATAAATTATCACTTAGAACGCGTTTCTAAGAAACAGGATTTTAAGTGACAAATAAACATTACGAGCATATAGACAACATAGTGATCCTTATTTTTTTAGATATGGAAAACAAAATTTGCGTAATTCTAATGTAGATAAAACATTATTTCTAGATTGAAAACCAAGAATATAGAAAACTAATAGAGGAGAGGAACAACCAAATACAGAGAGAAAGACAAGAGAGGAGAGAAAGAATGGTACTAGTGAGAAATAATGCGATCTTAGAGATACAGAGGAAACTGGACAATGCAAATGAGGCCATACGAAAGCAGGTTGAGTTCAGGAATGAGTTAAGAAGTCAGATCATGGAGAATCAGAGGTTTATGGTGAGTTCTAATCTCAAAATGTCTCTAAATAATAATAAGTATGTTCTTTGTATGTTTGATTGTTCTTTGTATGTACAATAAAGATATTACAATCAAAGATATCAAACAAACAGGTGGAATTATGGACAAATCACACAGGTTGAGTTAGCCCCAACGTAAGTTCTAGACTTGCAAACATTTTTCATGTCGAACAAAGGATCTTCAATGTTCACTGTGTCCGGTACGATACCAGAAGAAAATTAAATTAAATAAGGTTCAATTAAAATTAATCAATAAAACTGAATTAGGATTTTTAATTAGGTATTATCCTTCTGTCTCATCGCCTATCCTACTAATTGGTATTATAAATGCGAAAGTTTGTGAGAATGTAAGTATGTGCAAAATCTAATGGACGGATTTTTATGAAATTTGATACAGGGGTAGAATATAACCTAGAATAACAAAAATCCCACGGGACCGAAGCGCCGGTGCGCAGCTAATAATTATGTACCTATAGGTATGTAGTACCTACCTACCTATATGAAGTTATTCGTATCTGATGCCCATTTTTTCAGGAAAATGAAGCCAATGAATTTGAATACAAGGACAAGCCGTTCACAAGAAAGGCTGATATGTTCAAAGACACAATGACCAATAGGTATAGGATGTCCTCGGCTCGAATTAGGTAAAATAAATTTTGTTTACATTTCGCAATCGATTCTAACAAAAAATCGAACACCTGCTATATGCATACCTATTTCTGAATGCTTCTCTTATTTTTTCAATGTTACTTTTTCAGTACCAATCCTGTGCATCCGTTCAAGAAACTTATCGATACACAAAACGCAAAGAATGCTACTCTTCAGTTACCAGCTATAGAATAAATTGTTGTCATTGAAAGAAAGAAAGAAATAAAATATTGACCATTCATATTAATAGCCTTATTTTGATAATTATATCCGTTTACCTGTGTTCGTAAGGTTTTTGTGTGTATGAGGCACGTAAATAATTATTTTACAAGTACTACCTACTTGTATACTAGAAAGTAACCTAAAATTGGATATATTTTTTAATTTTATTGAAATATTATCTTCAAAAATCGAAAAATCGCAAGAGAACAACCGCTTTGTCGGCGAGATTAATGTGTTACTGCACATTTATCCCGCCAGAGTAAATGACTACAGCACTGTATGTTAGGTACACAAAAGCTTTGCCACCTTACCTTATGATATGTCGATTAAAACGTTTATTTTGTGTTGTGGCAATATTTGTGTACCTTAGTTGTACCAGTAGTGCCATCTGCCCTACCTATTACATGATTCAAGTAAGTACCTACTAAAAGTTTTTGAGCCAGAACGTGGGCGGATGGACTGACGGACATGGCGAAACTATAAGGGTTCCATGTCTATAGGATAGGACTACGAAACCTTAAAAACGGGCTCACGTACTCAAATGAGTTAAATTTCCTTCCTTGTACAACTTCCCGGCCCTCCAAAGCGAGACAAGCGTTGTTTATAAACTGGGCACACGATGACAAAAGATACTTATAGCACTCTGTCCCTTTTCTTCTCGTGTTTTTTTAATACGCTTTTTACTAGGTATCTAGTATGAGTGACACAAAAGATATGACGAGACCACGTCGTCTATATAGTTTGCTTGAACTTTATGACGATGTCAGTAGTTTTCTTTGTCTTATGACGATGTTTATAGTTTTCTTTGTCTATATCTACATTACTAAATAAAAAAACAAACATCAAAGTTAAGTTCATTTCATTCATTACATCAATTCTTCAATCAAACAAATAACTGACTACCTACCTATCGAAGTTTTAAAAAGAAGTTTAAAAGTTTTGAACTCAAAATCAATGCAAATGCAAGAAAAGCATTTTGCTCATAATTCAGATAGGTACGTACTTAGCAGATCCGATTCTTTTATTTTGACTTGAAACATTAGTGTAACGTAGGTAATTGCACATTTTGTTATGCAGTGATTTTGTATATTCTTGAATCAAAAAAGCACGTGCCCGTCGATACCAATCCAAATATTTTTTTTCCAAAATGGATATCGAAGACAGAAAGTATTCGCTGGTCGAATTGGAAAGATATTCTTATCGAATTTTGCAGCAGATCGCCAAATCCTTATGTCTGCCATCTAACGTAAAGGTAAGGAAAATACAAAACATTACCTATTTTTTGTCTACACGTTGTTGTAAAAGTTTCATAGGTTTCTAGCTAGAAGGATTTTCCAAAAAGGGTTGACGTTAGGCAGGCTGTCCGTAATTTTTTACGCTGACGCTGGGTTTCAGGGTATCACATCCACTAAAGAAAGCAAGAAATCGCAAGTATGAGAGAGAATATGCGATCTACATCTACCGTACCGTTATAGATCCAGATTCTTATTTTTATTCACATTCAAATATATTGCAAAATCTGTGTCTGTAGTACATACATACAAATTACCTATGATAAATGAATCATATAGGTAGTAAAGTTTTAATAGAATGCCCTTTCAGGCATGCAATATTCTTCAATAACAAAAATAATCTATTTTATTTATTATCCATTCACATCAGTACATGATTACAATAATTTGAAAGCAGGATGCCAATTTGAGATAGAAGCAGATAAATACTGTAATAACACCCTTCTTATATCTTCATGAAGTGCTTCCTCCTGCTAAGTAAAAACTAAATACAAAGTAACAATATAAAAAAGGTAAGATTTTTTTTGTGTAGAAAATGTACTTGATTGAGATGATTCATGCAAAGAAGTTCAAATCCGAGGAGGAGCTGAATGCTATCATTAAGAAGGTGAAGCGAGAACGCCAGCAGGCCTCACAGGGTAAGAAGAAAGTGGCCCGCAAACAGACATTCCTTCAGGTAATACTTGTAGATGGCTAGCATATTGTATTTATTTATTTATATGTTTATACTGTTGCAGATTTACCAGTAGGCTGGCCCTTAAAGCAACAGATTTTATGGGTGGCCTATAATTATGTTCTGGCTTCATTGAATGATGATGGCAATTTTTTATAGTATAAATAAGAACAGTGGTTGATTTTGTTTTAGTGTCTAATTTTGCATTGGCGTTCTATGTCAATGTCAATAAATAAATAATCAAAAGCCAATTGGGTCTATGTATAATGGAAATTATAGTCTCAGTTGTTTTTAAATCATATAGAAAGGTGCCAATATAATCTGATGGGGATCAGATTATATTGGCACCTTTCTGTTAAATGAATTATTTAATTATTAAGAATTGACATTTAATTTCAAAATGTTACTTTATTAGTCTTAATCGTAAACAATAGCTTGTGCCCGACAGGTTTCAATTATACTGTGCACAGATTTGTAGTGATTGTGGAGACTAACATTTTTAATTATTTTAATTTTAAATATTTTCAGGGCACAGAAATATCTTCAACCAGCAACAGTCTATCACCACCAATCTCAATGACTCCGAAACGTGCCGGACACATAGTGATCCGTTGTAGCCCAGAAAATATACGTGAAGCTATAGCCAAATACAATGCAAGACAACATTTGACCCGTAGCTCGACAGCCGTAAGGAAAACTTATTCATCCCCGAAGAAAAGCGATAGAGTTCTACGTAGCTTCAACATCAAAACTAATAACGATACTAAAATCATAGAAAATAAGAAATCTACATTAATATCCAGTAATGTAGCAACTTTTGCTAATAATAATTCTGTATTCAGTGTTCTAAGGCCTGAAAATGTGAAGGAATCACAAGAACAGAGGTTCCCAAAAATGATTGCAGAGAACTGTATGGTGAAGAGGTATAAACCAGTTTTGAATAGACACCCTTTTGGCCTGGATCCTGAGAGGAGTCAGTTGATACCTGTGACTAGAAATGTGGTAAGTGTATTTGCCATAATAATGTTATGTTAAAACTCAGAAGTAGTATGTAGTGTTGATCCAGTATAGAAGAGACACGAACTAAAAGGTCTCATTTCGAATAGTCTCAGATAGAAAAAGAAAAAAAAAAAAGAAATATAGAAAAAGAAAGAAACAAATTTAAATTTTAGTTTCGATTTAGATAATGCTGGCCAGTATTATGTCACATTGCTTCAATGACAACCTATTGACCTTTATTAATGGATTTAATAAGTTCGGAATACCCATTAATTCCATGCCTTTATTAATCAATATAATCTGTTCCTTTTTTCAGGGCACCAACCCAATGGTCCCAGCAAAACGCCAGAGGGTCCTAAGCGGAATATACCCCATCATACCAAAAGAACCGCCCAAAATTACCTACGAAATAATCCAAAGCGTAGGCTTCCGTCGTCAGGACGGGAAGATCTCAAAAATCAATGCTGTTGTCCAAAAACGAAGTGAGATTCCTCAAATCCAGGTCACAGTGCAAGATATCATTAACAAAAGCATCACTCAGACGTTAAGTAACCCATATGTGAATACTGAAACAGGTACTAATCTAACATATTCTAATATCAACGCGCAAGATGTTGATGCTTTAAAAACTGAAATGCTTCGCTCAAATGTAGATGAGAAAAATGAAATATGTAACAATATAGATCAAAGAAACGACAAATATGGTATGGTTGACAGAAATGAAGGACATAGTAACATAGATAATAGAAATGATAGATATGGCAATTCAGATCAAAGAAATGAGAGATATGATAGTAATATGGAAGGGACTGAATGTCCATACTCGGTGTATTATCATAAGAAGATAAGGGGTGAACAAGTGAGATCTCAAAGAAGTTACCAAAGGGAGGTTTCGAGGGAGGAAGAAAGATTGCCGACGATAGATAGTGTGTTTAGTAGATTCAATGCTCATACGGATGTCACTCAGCCCATTTATGTTCAAGTTAGTGACGAATCAGAGAAATGTAAGTTTTTTTTTACTTTAAAAGTATTCTACTTAATATTATTAAATAATAGGGTATTTTTTATCCCGAAATTCCCACTGGATTGAAGCCCGTGGGCTCAGCTAGTAATATAAAAGAGAATTAAAAGGAAATAAAACTTTCAGTCCACTCCACCCGCAACACACAAAGCTAAGAAATAAACTATCGAATAAACTTTCAGTCCAGTCTCACCCGCTGCACTCATCTCTAACGAGTACTACCCCGCTGCTAGAACAACTGTACAACTTCCGCAGCGGGTTCCTGGTGAACCAGCCGCTGCTGAGCGTGGCCACCACCACCGCCACCAACTGCGTCTATAGCACACCGGTCATTGCTACTGCGTAAGTGTTTTTGATAACTGCTTCTGAATCCTAATAGTTACATACTGGACTGCTTTAAACATAAAATATTACCTACCGTTATATGAGACTACTTGTCTATAATATTTTATGCTTATACAGGGTTACTGGTATCAAACGCAAAACCTCCTAAGGACTACTAGGGTACATCAAAACAAGCAACTTTTGTTCTACAACTTTTCGTGATTCATAGTTTTTATTTTTGACTACTTCTGTGGTGCAGTGGTAAAGTTTTTGCCACTGAACCGAGAGGTCCCGGATTCGATCCCCGGTCGGGTTATGATGGAAAATGATCTTTTTCTGATTGATCCGGGTCTTGGATGTTTATCTATATATGTATTTGTTATAAAATATAGTATCGTTAAGTTAGTATCCCATAACACAAGTCTCGTACTTTGCGGCCAGCTCAATCTGTGTGATTTGTCCTAATATATTTATGTATTTATTTATATTTATATTTTAATATAAAAAAATACAATCTAATTTGCGATTCTACACATCTTAACTCTATGTAATAGCCAAGCAACACGAGACAGTACAGCAGCGTTATGTAGCGGGATCGAACATAAAGATAACGTTTTATAGAAATGACACGAAAATTAAAAAAAAGGAAAAATTTTCTATTTATTAGACAAAAGTCGTAGAACAAAAGATGTTAGTCTCTATGTACCTTATGCGCCTTTGGAAGGTTATGCTTTAGATACCAGTAACCCTGTAGATAGAGACCCACCCGAGACTACATAAAAATTTAAGCCATCATGTAATATATAGCTACTGTATTATGGCGTAATGGTTTTTAAGCATAACGTTCTTACGTGAAACTATTTGAAGCAAATTAAAACTAATAAAAGCATTATTTACATATATTTAGCGTACCCAGAAGGCTGGCAGCATTGCCACGTGGAATGGCAATGCTTAATCTCTAACATAACCTAAAATTATGCCTTACACCTATTATGGCAAAATATTTTATGCCAAAACCAGTATGCCAAAGAGCAATAGGACAAAATAAGTTATGTAAAAAAGGGGAAATTGGTTGAATGACAACTGAAACTGAATAGTATTGTATTTTAATATTTTTGTATCTTTTTTTTTGGTGCTTGATATATGTTGATTACTCGAACCTATGTTATGTATGTCAACTCCGAACTAAACAATATAACATTGCATTTATCGTTGCACATTTCCTATCTTTTCATTGTCCTTTCATTTCGTGTGGTGTGGCTTTGCTTGCAAGCTCCGACACTTAATAGCCTATGTACCTAGCTGCACACTAGCGCCACCATCACATTTTTATCAATATATTTTCTTTAAACTGTCAATATTACCTATAAATGTGAAAATTTGTGAGGATGTATGTTTCTTACTCTCTTACGCAAAATCTTTGAACGGATTGTTATGAAATTTGGTACGCGAGTAGAATATAACCTGGAATAACACATAGGGTATTTTTTATCCTGAAATTCCCACGAGAGCGAAGTACTATATAAATCTGTGACTATACTACTTTCTAATAAAATTATTTATCTATATAAAGATAATTGTTTATTTTTCGCTAAAAAAATAAAATAAATTGATTATAAATGTCATAATGGCGTTGGAGTGCGGCGAGATAGCACCCTAATGGCTGGGAAGCAACCGGTATCACGATGAGATGAGAGTGTTTGCTTGCATGTGTGTGCGCTTGCAGGGTCCCCCAGCCCTCGCTTGCGCCGGACTATACTTCGGCAGGTGAGTCGCTTTACAAGCCTAAATTTTCAAAGTCCGTATTTTCTTACATGTTAGGACATATCACAATACTTATTATGGTGCTCTCACACAGCGTCTTACGAAATGTTAAAAACAATTGCTCTCTCTTTTCATAAACATATTCTTGAAAAAGTCTCAATAACAGCAAGACCTTTACACACTGGTTGGCTATTTACTTGCAGTGGCAAGTAGTGCATATACACGAATATATCTAGTACCTACCGCCATCTAGTGAGATGGCATCAAGTAGCAGTAATAGTAATGTCAGGTGTCTTTAGTCGTCTTGAATAAAATCTGATACCAATGTTAGCAATAACACACTCGATAAGAGAGACGAAAGAAAGTGCCTATTGTTCCATTTTGTTGAAAATAATTAAATATTTGTTCAAACCTATACTATTCTGAAGTGAAATATTTAAATAAAAAGTATATTTTAATTTATGTTGTTGCAAAATCATAAAAAGACGTAGTAAGATTCTTTACATAATAAGAATTGTAAGAAAAAACGGACTTTCAAGTGACATCAAATTAATAACGTTCGTCGTAAACGTCGAGTTTTACAATGCATGCATTGATTTCACGACTAAATTTGGCATACACGTGAAATTTTTGATGAAACTGCTTTCGTGCCACTCGTATCTTAAAATTGTAGCTAAAAATGGTTTTCGCTCAATATTTTTAAAGTTTCTTTATTTTTGGGGTAAAATTAAGATACTCATTCGTAAAATTTTCTTTTGGTGAACTAAACACTGCTTAATTAACTAGGCACTCAATTTCCTAATTTCCACCCTTTTGGCATGTAATTTTTAATGATTTTATGTTGCGACTACATTTGCACCTAACACAAATGCATATTTCGCAATAATCCATTCTAATCCACTGTTTCTCTTCCCGCGTATTGTAAAAGTAAATCATATTGTTAGTTATCTCTTCACGCTCTATCTACTCAACCGATCTTCTTGAAATTTTGCTGTAGTTGGAATTATGGAAAAGAACATAGGGACCCCGGTTTTATCCCGGAAAAATAACTGTTTCCGTGGGAAATTTAGGCGAACGAAGTCACGGGCAAAAGTTAGTCAAGGGATAAAGCTATAAACTGAAGATTTTTTCATAGGCGATATGCGAACAACCAGTCACTATTGAATGTCAATTCCAACTATATATTATGTATATTTTTGTATTGACATACCTATTTATTTTAATATAGCGTGCGAGCGGGATAACTACTATTCTGACTTGGCCGGGTTCCCGAGAATTTGTGAGTTGCTGAAGTTTGGGGAACAGGAGAACATACACAGGAATTTCAGATGTGACGAAGGTATGTCTCAGAGCGCTGCGGCCGCGCTGTCGTTGCAAATTTTAAAATTATGACAAAAACAAGAATTAGTCTTACTCTCTATGTATATACAGAGCTTTTAAGGCTTTGGGGAGTCACAGCATTCAAAGCTGTCACTCTCCAAAGTCCAGGTTAAGCGTGAAAGAATTGCTATTAAATTTGGAAGACGCCTGACGTCAACCCTGTTTGGAAATGATTGCCTGTCAGTTTTGAGAGTGTTCTCAAAACTGACAGGCAGACTTTTTGATCACTTTTTGTCTTTGGTAATGTGTATTACCAAAGACAAAAAGTGATCAAAAAGTCACTACTTAAACTGATTTGTGCATAAAAATAATATAATATTGTACCTATATAATCAGAATTAAGCACGAGCTCATCTCTGGACGACGCAGCGCCTCAGGAGCTGGGCGCGACGGTCACTATACCGGAGATGGTGGAGGACGCGCTTGAACTCATCAGCCAGGACGGGGTATGTCAAATATGTCTGCAAATCCTAATTCTAACATTGCATTTATTTATTTTTTTTCAAATATTTTGACAAGGCTTCAGCGCACTTTGCATGTGTAGGCTATGTCAGCCTCATGGGGGATCTAACTTGTTGCATATTTAGTATCTTCTTAATTTGTTGCCTCGGCTAAACAGCACATTAAGTTACAATACTAAACTCAAAAATTTATATTTCTGAGTTGAATCCAAAAATATAAAAAAATACATAGGTAGTAGCTATAGGAACCTTGTTATTGGACACATAATGATCCTGTTTCACGTGTTTCTTTTAAAACATTGGAATGAAGTTGTTTTTGATGTGGAAATATTTCGAAGAGAATCAGGCTACTTTTTACTGCGGGCAACAGCTAGTAAATAATTATGTAAAAAAAGAATTAATTAAAATAATGAATAATTTAATATAATGTAATTTGTAAAATTTTAAATCCCATCTAATATTCTAAATGCGAAAGCAAGTTTGTTTGTTACCTCTTCAAGATCTATCTACGCAAAATTTCAAGAAGATTAGTGGAGAATCTTCTTGAAATTTTGTATACATGTAGTTTGAAGAAGAAAGTCATAGGGTACCTTTGATCTCGGAAAAATAACTGTTTCCGTGGGAAATATACGCGGGCAAAGTCGCGGATAAAAGCTAGTTGTAAAAAATATATAAATATTTACCAGGACTACATGGAGCGAATAGGCATGGACGTCCGAATGCAATGTCTCCTGTGCACGTTCGTTTGCCCGAAGTTTCTACTGGAATATCATATTAGAAAGGTAACAAGTAAAAATATATTTTTCATTACACATTCGTATAATATAATAGAATAATTTTATTCTCCAGTAACTAAGACTCATACAAAATATGATGGGTTGTAAGCCGTCTAAAATTAGATTTTTATGAGAGCATAAGGTAGAATCTCGTATGATTTTTTCGCTCAAGAGCGTAAAAAAAAACTGACGTCATTGCGTGCCAATCATCATGTCTGACAACTAGGATCCCGAAGCGAACTCTGAACTCCGATGCTCTAAGGCTGACGACAATAAAAGCTTGTGGCAATAACAAACAAAAATTTTAAAAATATGAAACCAGCCTGCTTAATAATCGTTGCGTTGAGCCCTATATTGAAGTTGTAGTATTCGAAAAAATCTGGGGGCACGGCAGTGCACCGCCAAGTTGAGCAAAAAAGGCGGCACGGCCGTACTATCTCGAAGCAATTCAGGCCAATTTCAATATAGTTTTTCACCAAGTCCAATGGCGTTGCCCAGCCGCCATATTTGTTTTTTTTAACGTCACCTATCTAACAACACTCAGGCAGAGAAGACTTGACATACCTAAATTATTTAAATTCGTTCAGCTGTTTTGGAGAAATGAAGTAATAAAGAACATTACATACATACCCGTGAAACCGAAAGACCCGTGAATAACACAGGGGTACTATTTATCCCGAAATTCCCACGGGAGAGAAGCCCCGGGGCGCGGCTAGTTTTGCATATATACATACATGCTACGCGCGAAAAACAATACCCTACTTTTGCAGATACAGATACATTTGCGTAAAAAAATAATTCCGGTAACATGTTATGTTATGTTTTAGGAGCATTCGAACCTGATCCACCATCAGGAGCACAACTCGTGGACAATGAGTTTTCCGCTCGGTTCTTTGCTGAAATCTAATAGCGTCACAGTGCTGTCTCACGACGCCGCTTTGTTCGTGTTATCTGTTAACTACCACATTGATTGCTTGTACACCACTGTGCATGTAAGTGTGTTTATTTATTTCGCTTTTTACCATTTTGACAGCATTTTTTTTTGTGATTAATGTGTTTACCGATGTCACTTTTACTAATTTTTAGGACCGATATTTTTGTGTGATAGCCAATTTAGTTGTTTTTGGTCGTTTCTTCAACGTGGTTTTCATATAAACTTTCACCGAAATTATAGTCTTTGGGGATTGATTTTTGAAAAATAATATGTATCCTATGTTTAGACGGGCTCTTTAACTGCACGCATACATTATTTCATCAAAGGGTGGTCCGCAGAGCGTTTCGACCGCTGCGGTCGCGCTGTCATTACAAATTTTCAAATTTTATCAATGACAAGAATGACTTTTGCTATATGACTTTACATTAATTACTCTGAACTGTAGTAATGTCATCATCATTTCCAAAATCATCATTCATAAAATATGAATGATTCATTTTGGAAATGATTCCTTCCTCAAGAAAATTGACGGATTGTAATGACGAAACGCTCTGCGAACCACCCCAAAATCAGTCCAGCGGTTTATCCGTGACAACGGAGAAGACAGACAGACTTGCACATTTGTGATATTAATCTGGATTTAGGTATATTAATAGCGATCCGTCCCGGCTTCGCTCGGGAAAAGCAATAACACACGATCCTCAGGAATCACACTATTGATGAAAACCGTACAAAAATCCTTCCGGTAGTTTAGTTGATCGTGTCCATACGTCTGTATATCTATACGTCTGTCCATAGACGACAGATAAATTATATGTATTTTTACGTCTCATATTCGTGTGTTCATATTTTTACTAAACTAATAATTTATTAAATTATTACTATTATTATTACGGAACCTTTGCTGTGAGGAAGAAACCAGAAAACGCTTAGATGAACGGGTAAAATTAATAAAATAAAAACTTTTCCAAATATTTGTCCGAAAATCTCTTATAGGGAGAAAATAATATGTATGTATATATTTTTTATTTCAGAGTCTCGTAACAGATACTAACCTGCCTAAAAATGGGTCAATCACAATCTACAACAAAGTAACAGGCGAACCTCATACTTGGGAGGGTGAAATACAAACTTTACCACACGACTTTGCTTACAACAACACGGACGGACTGAAAGTTGAAGTGTCTAAACTCGATTTACTACCAAATAGTGCCAATTTAAAACTACTAAATGGTAATTTGGTGTTAAAATCTCCTACCAATGTTGTTATTGGTCAGCCCGATTTGAATGATATCCATGTTATTTTGTTTGTTAAGATAAATGATTAAAAAATTTGTTTATTTTTTTTTTGTTAAGTAGCAATATCCCAATCAATATGTTTTTTTTTCTTTATACAGAATTCTTATTAAGACTTTAGCTTCTTTAAGTTAAAATGCTGTGTCTCTCTCTTTACAATATTTGACGTTGAAATACGAAAAAAAGATTCTAAAATTACTTCTTATTTAAGGAAATTTAAAAACGTAGGTTTTAATAAAGTTCTAAATAAAAGAAAACCTGTTTTTAAAATTGTTTAATTTTTGGAAATTCTTTTTTTTTAACTTTGTCAAATTTTGGGAAATAATTTATTGTTAAGAATAGTTTAACTTATTCTTTTAACAATTGTTCGTTCTGTACAATGTTAATAGTTTTAATTCGAAAACATTAACATTTGCATTGCATTAAGATATATTTTTCCAAATGCAGACAAGTTATTTCAAAATTGTATGTAATAATATAATCGATATTTTAATTGTTTTTTTCAATTTTTTTTTATTTTTGTAGGTTAGTTACCGAAATTATGGTTGGAAAATATTGTTTTGTTCAAGCTTCATAAAAATTACACTATTTCCATTATTAAGGATTTTTTAAATATTGATGTGAGAGAATGCATCATTAAATGCTTTCAGTTTTCGGGAAAAATCTCTATTTAAGTTTTTTCAGAGTGTAGAGATTATTTTATTTACTCTGAATATTGTTTTAAGTTATATTGAGAAGACATATAATAATAACCATTTGAATATTATTTTTTAATACATACCTCTGTATCGTCTGTATCAGATTTTACAAAACATGTAATTTTGTAAGATTTTTCATATTTCCTTTTTTTAAACTTTTATAATCATGTTGATTTGAGTAATCATTGTTGAAAAAATATCTTTAGTTACGTTATTTAATAATATTTTAATTTAGTTATCTTTCCGTGGAAAGGAAATTTATTACACGAAATAAGAATGTTCGAATAAAAAAATACATTACATGTGTGTAATTAATTTCTCTTCGATGATTTTGTTACTCTTTTTAAAAGTAGTTGTGGGACCAAAAAATAAAAAGATATTTTTGAATTGTTTAATATGTTCTAAGTATCTACTTACTTACCAATAATGTGTCATGAAAAGTTCCTATTTTTTACTAGTGTATAATTATATTTTATAAGAACATCGAAGTTATTTGTTAAGACTGATTATTCTGAAGTTATTGTTTGATCTCTGTTATTGTAATAAGGTTGATTTTTAAAACATTTATCATGACGTTGTTTATAAGGTTGATTAAAGACTTTCAATTTATATTTGATGTTTTTTTTCCCTACGGATATAACTGTGACCATGAAACACAAAATACGTAGCACGTCATTGCGCCCACCTTTTCTGACTTTTTTCTTTTCAGAATGTATACACGAGTATAGGAACATAGACAGCACATGGACGTTAGTAACGTGCTACGTTTTTGTATATTTCGTGATAGACTATCTGGGTTGCATGGTGACTTCAATATATTTTTCTTTCTATAGGTACCTATTCAATATTTTTTTTCTTTTTTGTAATGTAAAAATCAGTTTTTATATGCGTGCAGGTTAAAATTAATTCCATCTTTCATTCTTATGATTATACTCAAGACTGGCCACATACAAAAATAAATAAATATAATACTACTTATTGTCATAATAACGCCACTTTGACTTGTTTCGATTTGTTTACAATTGTGTTTTAATCGGCAAATTAATTGATCGCGTTTTTTATTACTTCAATATAATTCGTTTCACAGTGTAACGTAATTTTTCATATATTTTAATTTTCGAAGCGTAACTTGTGATATATAGAAGTATATATTAGTGGAGGAAAATATGTATGAACCACCGCCTCAGCCGCCCCGTGCTAAGATTCCCAAAGATGGGCTGGGACCCAGGGGATTCCCAGACTGCTATTATGTAAGTACCTACATACGAGTATGATTTTTATTGTAGGAGATTGAAAAGAAACCATGAGTTGGGTACGCAGCATTTCCCATGCAAACCTAAAGTCGAAGACAAACCCTCTGTTATTCATAAAAAAGAGCACATTTTAAGCTAAAGTATGTTTTGTCTCTATCGCGCTTTATAATAATTGACATTGACAGAACGGGAGAAAAATTACTTTAGCTTAAAGTATGCTTCATTTTTTGTGAAGCGTTTATTCTGAAATTAGACCTTCGCACATCGATGCCTTCACAGGCACTTTTTCTCATCAAAATTTATAGTAGGTACCTAAATAGGATTTCTTAAAAAGTTGTGGCATTCCAGAACGACAACTTACCTACCGATGATGCACTCTGGTGTTGCAGGCCGTATCACACCCGCTTTAAATCTTTTTATGCCCTTATTAAGAATTATATTAATTCCATAACAATGTGTTTCCAGACATCAAGGGTCCTAAACTCGACATTTCGCTACGTGAAGTTTGTGAAGAAGCTCCGCGCGGAAGAAGAAGATCACAGGAAGGGCGCAGAGAATAAATTGAAGGAGTTGAAGGAGAAGCAGAATAGTGACTTTTTCATCAGCTGTGATAGAAAGTGAGATGATTCTTCTTCGCAACTCTTCTTGTTACACAGTCCAGTCGTCTAGGTGGGCTGTCTTACAAGCTATTGCTCCGCCCGTTTTAGTCTATGTTGGACCTTGGGTCTTTGACTATATCTATTCCAAATTTCATTGATATCGGCCCAGTGGTTTAGCTGTGATGGACAGAAAGACAGACAGACTTTTCCATTTAATATTAGTATGGGTGGATAGTATGGATATCCATTTACCTATACATATCCATACTTCTATATATATATACATTTATTATCACGCCTGTTTCCCGTGGGGGTAGGCAGAGACTAGGGATACCCACTTGTCACGAACGTGCTACGTGTTTGTGTTTCGTGGTAGACCGCGTCTACTCTGAAATGCATTGTTGTTGTACACTGTCTGTATCTGTATCCGACAAATAGGTATGCCAAAGACCGTGGCAATTGGAGAAGAAAAGTAGAAAAGCGGACTCTGGACTACGAATCTTAACAACAGATGAAAGAGAAAGAGAGATGAGAACATAAGAGAGGTCTGTATCATTTTCAGATCATTGATTAACAATGTGGCTCGCCGCGTCGACTTATGCCTGCAGTCTTATGAAGACGACCTGAAGCAGAAGAGACGCAGGTAATATCTATCCTAACTAATATTCATTATATTAATTTCTCAATATAGTTAGGTGTTAAACGCGCGCACGTGCCTTTTATATTTAGGACGTTTCGGGAAGTGTTACATCGACCCGTGTTCACCGAGCGACTGGGTTCGAAGTACGGCCGAAGTATAAAGGTACTTGCACGTTTAATACCTATATTAAGCAATTAATAATGAAATGAATGAAGCGAAAGCTTATAAATAAAATAAATAAATATATTAGGACAAATCACACAAATTGAGCTAGCCCCAAAGTTCGAGACTTGTGTTATGGGATAATAACTCAACGATACTATATTTTGTAACAAATACATATATAGATAAACATCCAAGACCCCGGTCATTCAGAAAAAGATCATTTTCCATCATGACCCGACCAAAATCAAATCATTTATTCAGAAATTAGGCCTTCACAGGCACTTTTTCACTTCATATTCTAAATTGAATATTTTTTACCAAAGCTACTAACACACTACAAACAAACTACTAGCATTTCGGAACGACCAATGCTGAGAAGAAATGCCGAAAGAAACTCATTCAAACAGTGTTGGTCCCTATTATGCCAGAAGGGCTTACCACCGCATCGAACCCGGGACCTCTCGGTTCAGTGGCAAGAACTTTACCGCTGCGCCACCGAGGTCGTCAACGAGGTTATAATCAGTAATATTCATCAAGCCTATAATTTTTTTACTAAGGAAAAATGCCTTGCAATTTAGCTCCGCTCACATTCCATCAAAAGGTGAAAGATAAAACAGCATAGTTGAGGTGGGCATCAGATTTTTTCGTCCCAGCCCAGGACCAATGGTTACTTAGCTACGCCTCTCCCTATAGGTTGATAGAACTCCTGCAATACGAAGAAGAAGAGAATATTCGCAAGTTCGTGGAACAGGCGCAAGCGGGCGCGGAAGCGATTTGGCAGGACAAGAAGGATAGACTGAAATATCTATTGGAGAAGAGGAAGAAGGAACATGAGGAGAAATACAAGGATACGCCGTTGTGAGTGCCTTCTCATGTTTTCATATTTCGGTTTACATATTATTATTTGCTTTTCAATTTTATTACGTTTTCAGCTGTGGGTCAGACGAGCAAAAAAAATCAAGAATATATTTAATACATGCCCCAAAAGATGAGATCTGACGAACTGATCTGACGATGATGATCTGCAGTTACAGCAAAATGCTCTGTAAATCGTCTCACGCGCAGGCAAACCATAGAAACATCAAAACTCAACTTTTAGGGCACCGATGAAATGTAATTATTTAAAGTAGCGATCTTGCTAAGGCAAAACAACCGCCGGAATACTTTACCCGCCCAAAATGAAAAGACACTGACAACCTGTTTAAAATCTTTGTGTAGTAAGACAGATGGAATCTTTTAAATTGACTCATGTTTTAGATCGAAATGTGTTCACGTGACTCCGTGCTTATACAAGATACGCGCCAAGGAAGCGGAGGAGATACAACTATACCAGATCAAGGAAAAGCAAGCCATGAAGATGGCGGAGAAAGAGTTTGACAAGATGTGGTATGACGTCGCGATGAAGGAGTCTGAAGCTTTGGTGAGATTTACATACATATACCTACACATTCACACAGCAATACTAATACTAATAATACCAAAAATTACGTGCATTTGTGTGCAGTTTACGTCAATAAATAGGTTCACGTGAAATAGGTCCCCCTCCCCGTACTATTTTCTTTATTAGATAGTGTTATAGTTTCACCAGCTCTTCAATATCTCGATCCTTCCGAACTCTCCAGTTATCGTCAGCATTCTCAGTAGGTCACCCTACAGCTAAACGTGGTCTTCGAGTTTCTTTACTCTTGGCTCTATCTACCCTGTAAGGGAAGGCTAATGCTATATGAATTTCTCAACCTAACTTGACAACAACGTGAACATGAATAGAAAATAATAGTGTACTAAGGCTATGAATTAAATTTCAGGCAGCGCGTATGGAACAAGACGTGATCGAACGCAAGCGCAAAGACCACGAATGCAAGGAGTACTCGGATGAACAACTGAGGCAGAGGGAGATACAGAAAGAGAAGGACAGGGAGATGCTGAAACAGGAAGCTCTGTGGCTGAGGAGCATCTGGGACCAGGATATTAAGAAGGAGGAAGAGGGTAACACATTTTATTTAATAATAGCGGCCGGCCCCGGCTTCGCTCGGGTAAAACCTTAATAAATCCAACACGACGACACAATGGCGGACGAACTCAAGGCCATGATTCTCGACCGCGTGCAGACTGTGGCGCAGAAGGCGGCGTACGCGAAGTGTACTATAATACGACTATCATAGTATATTGCACGCAGGTCCGCCCACGATAACCTGTGTTTGATTCCAGATCCTATACTAAATCTATTCCAAATTTAATCTAAATCGGCCCAAATGTTTAGCCGGGATAACGTGGCAAACGCGACTGTCGCATTTAAACATTAGTATGGACATGGAAGTCTGAAAGTATGTATGTAATGGCTATGTGAAGCTGGAATATTGAGATTTTGAGAGATTTAAATGGATTTATTGTTATACATGTCACACATGCTTTTTAACTTATTTTTGAAAATAATAGTGAGATGAAAAAATTCTGGAATCGAGCGGGAAATGTACCCGCGCCCCTGTCTATCCGGGACAGTGCTCTTGACCACTGAGCTATCGAGACCATGTCAGTTCGGCGGTTCCTTAATTCATCTCTTTTCGTCTTACGCCGACGTACAGTATTTTCATTAGAGAGTATTAGGTACTCTTAACTAATCAACATACCCCACTGTCACAAGCAGAAATTATGTATTTTGAGAGATTGATTAAGAGACCCATATGTCTTACAACCAGCCGAGCGCAAACGCGCCGAGAGCCGCAAAGTGATGGCGGACGAACGCAAGGCCATGATCCTCGAACGCGAGGAGACCGTGGCGAAGCGCGCGGCCGACGCGAAGCTGATCGGAGACACGTGGGACTCGCTGGCCGGACAGGGATTGGCTGACGAGATGGCCAAGATCGAGTTGGCTAGAAGGAAGGAGGTAAGATACATGTAGGGGTAAGATACGTTCTTCCTCTTCTACTTGACTGATACGCTATGACTTTTTATAAACTCGACAATGACTAGACTGGAGAAAAAAGGGACAATCTACTACCGACGGGGTGCTGGACGAGACGCGGACCAAGACGGGCGACGACTGAGATAATACAAAATATACAACCTTGCCTATAATTTGGAGTGAAACCCCTTCAATAAATATATGACGATTCACGCAGATTGAGTTCTTGTGTTATGGTATGTGGTGTATAAACTCAGTGAAATAAATATTTTATAACATATTTGTAACGGCTTAACTCCGAATTACGGCTATGCCTAGGTTTAGCCGGCTAGATCTAGGTTTGGCCTTCATCATTTTTTCTGTTTCAAAAAACCGATTCATATAAATTAAACTTATCTAAAATATAGATCCAGCTGTTATAATAAAGTCTAGACTTAGGTCTATTCGAACATAAGCAGGCTACACCTAGGTGTAACCAACGTGAGACCGACTGCACCTAGGTGTGGCGCTAACATATACATATGTAGGTTAACATCCAGGACTCAGTTAAATCTGAAAAATATCGTTTTGACCACGTGTCGGACCCAATACTAATAATAATAAATATTTAATTTTAATTTTCCCAGCGCGACTTGGACGAATGTAACCGAAAGATGATAGCGCTAAAAGAGGAAATCGCTGTGAACGACGTAAAAGACGATCACATGTTCTTCGAAGAGGCGGCGAGGCAGCAAGAGGTCATTGACAAGAAGAGGTGCGAATACCAACTGTGGTCACAGAAGACTAACAGAGTGAGTATATTTATATTGTGACGTGCGTATGAAGTCGCAAGCTATAGCCGTTCTACCACATGTTCTTCGAAGAGGCGGCGAGGCAGCAAGAGATCATTGACAAGAAGAGGTGCGAATACCAACTGTGGTCACAGAAGACTTAACAGAGTTAATATATTTATATTGTGACGTGCGTATGAAGTCGCAAGCTATAGCCGCTCTACAAACTTTCTAGCTTGTTATTATTACATTCCTATTTATTTCCTTCATGTTATTATTACTTACTTCTTATAACTTTTTCATGTTTCTATTTTTTATATAATTCATCAAAAAGTTTACACTTTTTATGTTTTGTCACTATCACATTTTATAATATTTGCCTATGACAGAAAGAGACAAAACATACTTTAGCTTAAAGTGTGTTTTATAAATAATAGGGATGTACCCTAATTACAGCGTAAAATATCTAATTGAAATAATTTACACAACAGGATGTACGCAAAGCTATGATAGACCAAATCAAAGATCGTAAAGACGCCCGCGAAGTCTTAGCAAAGAAGTTGAAGGAGCAAGACGAATATCAGAACTTGTTGTTCTCCCAACTGACGCAACTGACAGATCACAAGAAACTGACAGACGCACAGGCGAGGAAGAACCATCAAAGGGCTTTGGTTGAGCAGATCGAGTATAATAAGCTGTTGAAGGTTGGTTTTAGAATTAATAAAACAAGTATTTTTTATTATAAACTTGAGTGCGTTTGACCTCTATCTAGCTAGATGGGAAGCAGAGATGATATGACGATGATTATCATAAATCATCGTCTCATTCGTTCTTATTGCATTGCATTCAACAAGTGAGAAAATCATGTGCGTGCAGTTAATCGTTAAAAAGTTCGGAGCCGATCCTGGCACCATCAGGTTATGCTTGTCATAATAATGAAATAAAACAAAACGCGCGTTTCACCGCGTTTGTTTTTGGTTACTTTTCCGGTTTTCCAATCTATGAGGGTTGCCAGCAGGTCAACTTTTTACACCTTGAAAAGAAATCTTCCATATTTTAAAAAAAATGCTGATATGGTTGTAGTGATTATTTTTTTTAAATGTTCATAAACATTATTTCATAGGAGCGCGCTAGACAAGAGGAACTGGATCAAAGACGTAAAGCTGAGCAAGCCACAAGAGAATACGATGAAGAAATAAAGAGGATGCTAGCTCGGTATGTTTATTTATTTATTAGGTACTTATATTTTTAGTTTATTGCAATGACTTTTGACTGATTGGACTTATGTTATTATTACAACTGGAAGTATTACCTATATAATATGTGTAATTACGGATTATATATGAGACTGTTCTAAGGTTCACTTATTTTACTAGATTAGATTTTATTATTCCAGGCCCTTCTACAGCGATGAGTTACATCCGTTTATGAAACAGATGGCTAAAGGGCTGACCATACCTAAGAAGTGTCCATGTTCTAGACCGGACTACTGTAAAGACTGCGAATAATGTTGTTTTTTATTTAATAAATGCTTTGGTTCGATTCGTGTTTTAAATTACTTACTAGCGAGATTGTTTTTAGCGATTGTAATGAATGAATTTATGTTAGTAAAAAAAACTGAATAGTATTTTAGTACAATACAAACGAATAGTCAACAGGCAACCATGGTATTTAGTAGTACGAAGTACTACTAATTCCATGCAGGCAACACTTATGTTATTGATAGACAATGTCAGTGTCAATTTGACATTTCCGCTCCCGCCTGCTCCCGCCTTATCTTAGAAAGATACTCTTATTTAAATTTTTTTGCTGTATGAAATTTATAAAATAAAGACTACCTACACATAAAAATACGTGAAAGACTGAAAACCTATTGTCTTCTTGAGTTTAGAAACTGAGTAAGTAAATTCATCCTAGTTCCTGCTATAATATGTAATGTTTTTATAACATTTTCAACTATTAATTTTTCTAGTTAGTAAATCGACATTGTTTCCAGGGCCTCAAGCGGAAATAAGTCCTAGAGGGAAGTAACAAAATGGGTGACCAAATAGAAGATAATTACAATGATTTGATGGATGATATAAATGATCATAGGGAGCGACGAGAAATCGCATCTGTCTCTAACGATTCCAATCTTGGATCCTCGGTTACTAACTTCGGAGTTGACGTAGACAATGCAGAAGAAAATGCACAATATATTTTAGAAAATCAAGATCCACACGCTGTTATTCAAGGTGTAGGTGTTGGAGCAGTTGGAGATAGAATAGTTGTTACAACAAAGAGTGAAAGTGGTTTAAGTACTTCAATTTCCAAAACAAGGAGCAGTGAATTTTTTCCTATAATCATAGAGTATCCAAGAGAACAGTCCTTAGAGACTCAATCTTTATTGAGTGATACCAGTGAATGTGATGTAGATAATGAAGTGGTTGATGATGAAACTAATAGCAATGCAATCAATAATGAAGAATTGGAAAATTTAACAGAACAACTGCAAGATCTTGAGCTAACATCATTTGATTTAGCAATAAAAAAAGGATATTTAGAACAAGCAATAGTTTACTATAATCATTATCGGGGTGATGGTGATGAGTATTATGAAGTTGTAGCAAAAATGTTAAGACCTAGCTCACAATGCTATAGCTGTTCTAGAGACATAAATTAATAATCATGCTTTAAAAAATTGCTAATTCATGTTCAAAAAAATATGAATTGACAAGGAGATTGTGCTCTCACGGGTCTGCTCTCTATACAAAACGTTTTTATTAATCTATTATAGTATTGTTTTTAGGTATCTTTTAATCAATCAGCTTTTAAGATTTTAATTTCTGTTCAAATATGTGTAATAATTATCTTTTTTATATTCTGTTTTTTATTAAGTAGATATATTTTATAATTTAGAAATCTGGTGTATATTATTTAAAATATACATGATTTATTTTATTATTGTTTTTATTGAATAATCCCAATCCAAAGTAATATTTTTTATGTATGTAACTACCACTTCACTTTTTTAACATGCACACACCATTGTTCGGATTGATGGGCCACTTTAAAAGTAATGTGTGTGGTGTGATATGTATTTTTCCTATTAATCATCATGAAAGTGATTTATATATTTGTATTTCACTCCAAAAACATCACTGCAATGTTTGCTTCACCATTAGGCTACCTGCATGTATGTTTGCTCACTGTGCTATAAAAAATATTGTAATTAAAAACAGAAACAGAAGTTTTGAGTTTACTACTTTTTTATTAAAAACTGTATTACTAAAAGAATACTGTTAATTTTCCCTTATATTTTTGCATGTCATAGATATTATATATCTAATTGAACTTGTACCGGTGTAGGTACACTAGTCTCATTTGTTTTCAAGACCTTAGCGGCGTAGATGTCTCACGCATGACTGCTGCTCCGGATGTCCGGGTTTCGATTCCAAGCTTCAATTTTGCATCTACTTTTTTTTTCACTCTGTGGGTTTTCCAGGATGCATTCACGGCTTTCTTGTCCTAAGCGCGAATACCGCGCAAAAAAAAACTTAAATTTTGAAGATTTGGCTCTGAATCTCTTGACTCAGAGCTAACTAATTAAAGTCTTCCGTTTAATTCTATAAAGCTTATACCCAGTTATTTGTTTCATTTAGCTATGATAAAATCAAACTTGTACTTATGACAATGCGATCAAAATGTAATAGGCTATATTATATCGCTTATTTTGTGATTTCACAGGGGATTCGAAACATTGTAAATAAAGAGTTGTAATACTAACACGATATAGGGTATTTCCCAATGATCTTCAGGGGTAAAGTAGATTACTTTTGTAAAAAAAACCGAACGAAGTCGCGGACGGTTGCTAGTTATATTTAGAGGATTTTAGGTAGATATGTTTGGCATTAAAAGTGAAGCCAAGATCACCATATCTTGCACTATGACGTCACTTAACATTGACAATGAATCTCAATGGGCGAGATGTAGATATAAACTAATTTTAATGCACGGCGCGTGCCCTAGATTTCATCATTCGGACTTGTGGCGCACATGGTAAATAGAGGTATGTACATTATGGCTTGGCTGGACAGCTGAGGTCAGAAGTGTATGTACATATCTATCTTATTTTATCGTATTTTTACGCTATCAAGCCCAAATCGTATGAATACAGTTAATGTTCAGATGAATGAACCTTGATACAAAAATCCTCGATCATTCCTCGCCAAGTAACATTATTCATTTTACTAGTTATATATACAGGGTAGTAACCCTGATACAAAAATCCTCGATCATTCCTCGCCAAGTAACAACTTTCATTCTACGACTTTACGTGATACGTACTTATAGTAGTTTTTTTTTTTTCATTAAAAAAATAAAATTTTTGATTTGCGATTCTACACATTTTAACTGTATGTAATAGCCAAACCAAACAACACGAGACATCACAAGAGCATTGTGAAAAAATCGAACATTGAGTTAACGTTTTATAGAAACTACTTATATTAAAACTAAAAAAAGGAAATTTCTTGTATTTATTACGTTTAGACAAAAGTAGTAGAGCAAAAGATGTTAATCTCTATCTACCTTATGCGCCTTTGGAAGGTAATGCGTTAGATATCAATAACACTGTATACAGACAGGACAGCTGACTGTCTGTATATGAGGAGACTTAACTAATCCAGACGATTTGCAAATCGCCCAAACCATCTCAATTCTTCTTTTCTATCACTACATAGTATAAAACAAAGTCGCCTATGGTTTTTGTACATATACATAAGAGCGATTCAAGAAAAAGTTGATATGTGCGACGCCGGGGTGGGTCGCTAGTAGATAATAAATTTAAAATGTAGCAATAATCGATCTTTCGAGTGTGGCTACGCTGCATAGTTTTCTTTGTATAAACACAAAAAAAAATAATGTTAAGCAGTTTGCACATACTGAATATCAATGGGACAATGTGAATAACTTTGTACATACATATATACCTACTTGATTACTTTGTACATGTTTGTGTTAACACTTTTCGCAACAACTGTACTATCAAAGTTTTCCTGCAGGAAGGCTTTAATGTAAACAATAAAAAAATTAACCGTACTGACTCATATTGTCGTTACAATTTTCCTTAATTCAAGCTTTATAATACGCAAACTTTGTGATTTCGAACATTCAACAATCACAATTCCAAGATGTTCGTTCTACTTGTATTTCTTGCGTTAGGATCAGTTAGCACCCACGATATTATAGTGGGCTCAAGTACTGGTGACAAAAAAGTATTTGACGAACATTTCCAAGCTAGTCCTGCAGTGTGGAGGCAAACACAAAATGTTACGATCAATACAACAGACGACGAAGTTATCAGCCGCATAGTTGTAACAGATTTGAGGGAAGAAAAAGATGGAGATGCGAAAATCGTTGACGGCGGACAGGGACAGAAGAAAGTGACTATAGAACTAAAAAGTCCTACAGTTCTCAGAGGATACGATTTCAATGTGGAAGTATACGCTGAACCGAATAAAGAATTTCAAGCTAATCCCCTGACTAAAAATATACCACCTCATCTAAGTGAATTTAAAACAAACGCTGGTAATTTGAATACGCATAATCCAGGAAGCAAGGTCACACTAACCAATTTCGATGTAACAACTAAATCGCCTGAAATACCCAAGATTCAAACTTCATCACAAACACCGAAAAATGCTAGAGAAACTCGTGATGTAGAAATTAAGAAGCCCGAAGAAAACAAACCAAAAATTGCACCTTCAATATTTGGACATCAGAATAAGGTTTCCACAACCGTAAAACCTACAGATAGTAACGCGCCGGCTACTGCCAACAGCAGACTATTTGGCGAAGAAGATGAAGACGAGGAAAAGTCTACTGAGACTGTTTTAGGAAAAGACAATAAAAATAAAGACGAAGCAAGACACATTGGGGGCACACATGAAGATACAAACAAGAATGCACCAAAATCTGGAAGCATCGACACTAAAACAGCTACAACTAGCACCACATTTAAGACCCCAAGTTACAACAACGTGAACAGAATTAATCTTTCAACTGGCCATCCTGTATCGGTAGCAGATGATAGAGAGACAAGGGCCACACATAAGGAATACGAAAATGCAAGTCCTACTTTGGTACCAAGTCAGAAAAACCCTTCAGTCTACACTCCAAACTTGGGTTATGTTCCATCGATCATCAAAGATGCTCAAATTAATAATAATAAACCTATAAAGGATGAAAAAAGAGACGCACGTGACACACACGATGAAGCTAAAACTACTCCAAAAGTATTGGCTGATGGTTTAACAAACATTGAAACGAATCAAAATACAGAAAATGGTACTAAAGATGAAGAGAGGAATACTCGCAGTGCTCAAACTGTTCCTAAAATTACTCCCATTAACATAGATGTAGAAGAAGTAACCTCTACTACTGCCCAAACATTCATAAACAAAGATAAGGAATTAAAAAATGGCAACACTGATAAACAAACTTTAAATCCACCAGTTTTGACTAGAACTCAAAATTATCCTCTGCCATACCCTTATGAAACTACCCCTAAGATAGCAACTACAACTAAATCTCCCCAAAAAAGAGATACACCGTTAGATTCGGTAGATAAGAAAAGTGTAAACCCTAAATTATTTGCCGGTCAAAATGCAACATCTCATCACAACTCACCAATAGTGTCTTTACAGTAAGTTATTTTGTTCTATTGTTTTGTATAATTTGTAATGTATGTGGAATTTTGTTAGGATTGAGTACAAAATTCTAAAATGTTTTTTTTTAATATTTTTATTTAATAATTATTTTAAACAAATGTGATTAAGGCCGATGATAGTAATTAAATCTAATTATGTCACGACCCTTATAGTGATGAAATGTGTTATCAATTTAAAACCATTATTTTGTTATATTGCCTAATAAAAGCCATCATGATATAAAAAGCATTTTATTAATTACAAAGTGTAAATCACTGTAACAAACTGGAATAGGTTCATTTGTAAAAAATATTGCCACTTACATATTTAAATAACAAATTAAATTACAATAACATTTATTTAAACTTTTTGCTTAGGTATAAGGAATTTCACTATGGATTATGGTTGACGTTCATACGTATCTTACGTATGAAAATTGAGCAAATTATGGAATAGGTACTTAAAAATATGGAGTATTTTTTTAAATATATTTTTTACATTAATCGGAATTTACCTGAGGAATTTACATTAATTAATCTCACAATTTATGACTTAATAACGATGTGCCGTTCTCGAATTCTCGAGATTGCACTATGACGTCAAGAAACGTTCTCGGAAATTCTCGAGTAATTTCCGCGAACAGATTTCTCGGTCAACTTATCATTACTTATAAAATTAACAAGAAAAATTAACAAAATAGGGTATATAATTTACGATTGTACATTTTAATAATATTGTACTTGTACAAGAATACAGAGACATTTTTACATTTACATATAGTATTATACACATACATATATCCAATTTGCATTTACATACACTTCGCTTGCTCTCCAGTTATAAAATCAGTATTTACTAACTACACGTCTTTAAAAAGTAGATAACGGATTTTTGAACAAACTATTTTTTATTATTTTTTAATCATTATTTTTCCATTGCAATAACAAATCGAATGATCAAGATTAGTTGAGGAGATCCCAGTATTGCCAGCATACAAGGGCCTCCTGTATTTTCTGCTCTTTACAGACAAGACTGTATAACAATAACAAATGAACTTCTTATGAGTAAGTCATATTCGAATCAAATGAATACGCTATCTAAAATAACTACAAATCAATTCACTTTTTAATTTTATGGCTTCATAGTTTAGCCAAATTATGCCAATGTCAAAATTTTACCAGTCAACATTTTTTCTATGAATATCAATGTTGGCTCTGTGTCCTCTTTCCAATGGGTGGTTTATCAACTAAACTTGATCAAACAAAAAAAATAAATCCGATTTCTCTCTTTATTGATAGACTATCTGTATACAGTAACCCTGTGGTTACTGGTATCAAACACAAAATCTCCTAAAGACTACTTGGGTACATCAAAACAAGCAACTTTTTAAGTCTATTTTACTAATAATCTCATTTACAACTCTACACATCTTAACTCTTATGTAATAGCCAAGCAACACGAGACAGTACAGTAGCGTTATGTAGCGGAATCGAACATAGAGTGAACGTTTTATAGAAACGACATTAAAACTAAAGAAAAGAAAACTATTGTATTTATTACGTTTAGACAATGTGATGTACTTTATGCGCCTTTGGAAGGTTATGCGTTAGATACCAGTAACTCTGTATAATATGTGGCCGTCCAAATCAAAAGGGACCTTATGGCTGGCACTTAAGTCTTTGTTGCCGTTGTTCGAATACAAAACACCGGCAAAGATGGCGTAAGTGCCGAGCGCCATAAGGTCCCTTTTGATTTGGACGGCCACATATTATTTAATTTTCTATTAAGCACTCTATTAGTTGCACATATGTATATCAATCAAACATAACTAAGGAATGTACTGGTATGTTGTCGGGAATGTTGCGGCGACCGTTCAATGATTTGAGCTCCATCACCACCAAACAGCCAATTACTTCGGCTCCACATGACCTGAAGATTTCATACAAATAACATAAAAATCATACAGAAAATAATTGGATATCGTAACCAAGGCAAACTATAATGTTCACATAAGAAAATAATATAATTTGTATACTTAGCTAATTTTGTGTTTTGTTTATACAAAAATAATACACTACAAGAAACAGGGAAAAAGCGCTTTGAAGGTTGACTGATAGATAATGCTTTTAGCTTTAAGTCTGCTCTTGTAACATTTTATTCCTTGTAACATTTACATCCTAACTAATATTTTAAATGCCAAAGTAAGTTTGTTTGTTTGTTACCTCTTCACATTCTATCTACTCAATCAATCTTCTTGAAATTTTGCAAACATGTAGTTTGAAGTATGGAGAAATACATAGTACCTTTCATACTGAAAAATTAATGCGGGTGTGACTATGGACAAAAGCTAGTCAGTAAAGAAAGTTTTAATAAATAAAGAACATACTTTAAAAGATTTGTGGCTGCCGTGATGGAGCCCCCTGTGGCTATCAGATCATCCACGATAAGGCACTTCAGACCGGGACGGATTGAGTTCTTCTGGATTTCAAGCACATCCTGAAATGTTTATATAACTTGTGAATCTACATGGTTTGTTGTACCTTTTATAATGTGGCGTGTGGATACGCCCTATAATAGGACCACTCTATATGCTCCCGAGATGTTGTAAGAGACGGCTAAGCAGCACATAATGTTGTCAGCTGACAGGCAACAACAGCATTTCCAAGAACAACAAATGAAAAATATCTCTAGATCCACAATAAAGCATTTCCTAGACCTTTCTTTCACAAGACCTAGCTCTGGAAAAAAATATATAGACAATGTTATTGCTATTAATGATGACACAATTTCTACATGAAAAATGGCTTTAAAATACAATGTTGTCAAGAATATTATAATGTTAGTTAAAAACTTTATTCTCATTGAAAGATAAGAATGTAATCAAGTTAAGTTATCTAATTATCAAGCTTTCAGAGTTTCTGCCTTGTCTGATTTTGCACACATGTTTGCAGTAAAAGACACTTATTATGTTAGTTAAAAACTTTATTCTCATTGAAAGATAAGAATGTAATCAAGTTATCTAATTATCAGCTTTCAGAGTTTCTGCCTTGTCTGATTTTGCACACATGTTTGCAGTAAAAGACACTTATTAATTATTACCAACCCGTCCTGGCTTTGCTTGGGTAAAAACAAATAATACATCTTAACCTTAGGAATCACACTATCTATGGGAAGTTTTTGAATTTATTGCGAACAGACAGACATACACGGCAGAGGACTTTATATGTAAGGAAAACTAGAAAGTACTTACAGACCCATATTCCAAATCATACTTGTATGAAATGACTTCTCCGGGCAGCTTGCCTTTCTTCCTCACTGGTATGCTTCCTATGCCGAGTTCCACCGCCAGTGAGAAAGAGAAGAGAAACCCTCTGCTCTCCAAGCCGACTACAGCTTCTACTTGCGGGAACTTTTCTCGGATAACGTGCAATAATAGACTCTGGAGAAGCTTGCTTGTAGGACCATCTGCAATTGCTGAGAAAATATCCCTGTAATTTTTAAAACATATAATTTTTAAAACATTTACCAGTGGAAAACCAGAGTTGTGGCTTAAAACCATGACATTACGCTGACTGATAAAATACAAATTTATATTTTAAAAATCACGTTGTTTTGTGTACCAGAATAATATTCCTTTTTTTGGGAAATCAGGGTAGCTCTTCAATTTGGACTTAAATTCAGCTAATTTCTTCTCATATTCGGCATCACCTTCCATTATAAGTATTGTATAGGTACTTAAAACTAAAAATAAATGCAAAATTATTTATTTCACTTGTGTTGGGTTATGTTGGTTTTTTTTTTGTGTTAGGTTATGTTGGTTTTTTTTTGTGTTATGGTTATGGCTCCATCGTTCACCAAAATGACGATTTTGCCAACGTCTGTTCTTGTGTGTTATTTGATTTGTTTATTCGTCTCATATTGCACCTCTCTTTCCTCTACTCAACTTACTAGTGTTGTGAGGAACCGGTTTTTGTGACCAGGTCAAACGAAACCTACCTATCCATCAATTTTTTCGGTTTTTTAATATTTTTATGTATTTTCATATAAAGTCTATATTAGTTAAATATTATTATTGAATAATCATAAACAATTCATGTGTATCATTTTAAAAATGAGGAAGTTTCATACAAACTTCTAACCCTTTCACTTTCTTAGATGAGGATTTTTTCAAAATCTAAACCAAAATCATGTAGATTGATATGGCATTGACAGAACGATTTTTATGTCTAAGGGCAATGATGGACAACATCAAAAGTCAAGGGACCTTTTCCCCTGTCGTGTAAACAATACTTATATATTCCGTTTCGTTCGTCTGTCAAGAAAGCGATACGGATTTTTGACGAATTACAATTTTTTTTGCCATTACAATACTAAATAGAATGTTCAAGATTGGTAGATAAACCGTCAATGTTGACCGCTAATGGAAAACAACGCCCTCTTTTAATTGCTTCATTTTCTTGACAGACTGTATGATGTTTACTAAACAAATAATTATTTTCATGTGTCCCCCTTCAAAAATATTGAAGTCTTATACTAATTTAGATACTATTCTCATACTATTTAATCTCGTAATTTACGTAAGATCAATGTTAAGTGAATAATTTTCGCCAGAATCCGGTGGGAACACCAGTTTATTTATAACCAATATTTTACCAGTGATCGCCCAAAAAGCGGTGATTCGTCACAAACCTGACTTTACTGAGGACTTAAATAAAATAAATTTTATAACATTATAACTAAACTAGGCTGCGTAAAATACTGTACCTAAAGCCGGTTCGCATTTTGAATAGTGTAGGTTTTATGTGTATACGTGCATACATAAAACCATCATATATGTGTATACACCCACATCAAAGAAAAAAAAAACTCAACACACAGGCAGGCGCTGATTGGAATGAGACATAACACTCGCATATATATAAGTATTGTTTACTGGACAGGGGAAAAGGTCCCTTGCCTTTTGATGTTGTCCATCATTGCCCTTAGACATAAAAATCGTTCTGTCAATGCCATATCAATCAGTTAATGTCAGTCAGACAGACAAAATCTGTCAATCAAACCAAACAGATTTGAATTGAAAACATGTTTCAACGAATTTTGTATTTTGTAAACAAAATAAATTATTTTGTTGTTTACATAAGTCAGATTGTATTTTACTCGTGAATCAAATTAATTACGGAATCACACGCTGTTACGTTCACCTTTTATAATATTATAGTAACTCTATACTTTTGCCATTGTTAGAGTTGAACTAACTTAATTTTTTTCCCGCGCTGTAGTCGAAAGTAAACTTTCGCGTTTACAATGCTATCACCATCCGATATGGAAAGGCTGATTACAGTGAAAAGGCGTGAGATTGTACAAGAGAAAATTCTCCTTGGTCTAACCCATACGTCCGCAGATGTAAAAGTAAGTATTGGAAAACTATTTGAAATTTTTGCAACCTGTTGATTTCCTTTGAAGATTGGTGACTTACCATATCGATTTTTTGACGCAGTTCACTTCTCTGCAGCCAGTACTCTAGTCAAGTGTTTTTGTATCGATTTAATATGCGTCACGTCCACCGTTTAGCTTTACAATCATGAATTTAGGAAGTAAATAATAGAACAGTAGTGCAAGTGCATGAACTTAATGTCTGGCAAATTACTTTCCAAACAAGTGGGGTTATTATGCAGCATTTGTATGTAAATAAGTAAGTGTAGTTCTAAGTAGTGTTTACTGAATGTTTGATTACTGTTTACTGTAAGTTCAAGTTTCTAGTAGAAATTGTAACATCTGTAACAAGCTTTTCCCACAGCTTTACACCGGAACAGTTCTTTTTTCCTGGATTAATGGTGACCCTATTTCCTTGTTTATATACTCTTAACAATGTGTATGCAAAATTTTAAGTAGATTGGTTGAATAGTAAATTTAATTGGTGGTTTACAAAAACTACGTGAGTTAGATTGGTATAAAATTATGTGCACGAGAAGGATTTAAACCTTTCAATCACAGGCGGACAGTTTCAATCGCAAGCACCTCTTCAACTTTTGTACTTTCAAGTTATTAGGATATGATACTGATTTTTTAAACAGCAGTAAGTTACTGCAGGATTAAGAAGTAATAAAGGAAATTGTATGTTATTATTGTGATAAATAAAAAATGGTGAAAGAACTGGAGTATGGCCAAAGATAATATGGATGTGTGTAAAAAAATAACATATCTGTGGACTCTGGGTTGATAATTGAAAATTCCTAGTATTTTATTATATTAATATTATTATATATGCTTGTTTATAATAGACATAGACAAGAAAAAATAAAAACAGGTATTTCAAACACATTTTTATATATAAAAAATACATTGTGTTGGGATGTTCTGTTGGTTGACTGGTACCAAAAGCCCTAGGGTAAGTGAAGGTACCCTTAACATAATGTAGGTTTTCAAATGTCAAATTGAAAAAAATATTATACATGTATATTTTATCTGCCTTTAATGGCATGGCCAAGCATTTGTTTCAGTCAGCATGTAGGTATAGTATGTATGTAGTTGGTCAGTCATTCATATTAGAGTAGTTGGCGACTGAAACTTTAATGTTTAATCATTATGCCTTGGCATTTGCTGAACTTATTCTTGTAACTAGTAACATTGATGAAAAAATTTTGACAATATTGAAAAAAATCTGGATTTGGGTCGAACCAAACTCACGACGGAGCTATAGAGACCATGCTAATTCTATCGTCACTTCGCACGTTCGTCGGCATCACTAGTTACCTCCTTTAACTAACGGCCCGTCCTAGCTTCGCTCGGGTAAAGGAAGAGAAAAGTTTAGATGTATAAACACCTAAACCTTTCACTCTTTCTATTGGTGAAAATACAATAGTAGTTTTTGAGTTTATCGCAAACAGACAGACGCAGCAGAGGTTTTGGTTTTATAATGTGTAAGGATAAGGATAGACAAGGAAGTACTTTTATCTAATGAACATATTTATCGTGAACGGACACTCATACGCGGCAGAGCACCTTGTTTTATAATATGCAGGAATTAACAAATATCCACACCCACACTTCAAACTTTCGCGTAGGATTTTCAACAAAATCCAATCAGGATTTCAGCCACGCGTGACTAAGGGCAATTTGGACTGTTTGCGCTAAAAAAGCGCTGAAATACTGTTCCGGTAGATTCAGCTACGGTATTTAGGACACGCTATGATGCTATATATTGCTTGTGGTCCCGCCCTAGAATAGGACCACCTCCATAATCCATTAACATTTGTTATTTCTGTCTCTTATATGGTGACTGTAGTTACAATGAAATTATTTGTCATTTATGCATATCCTCCCGTGGATGTTGTACGAGGTGACTATTCTTGGCAGCTGTTAAGCAACATTGGCATTTCCAAAGAGGGTTTAAGTATTTTCACTTCAAAAAAAGCAAGAGGTTATTAATTCGTCGCTAGGTTTCTTTTCTTCTTCTTGGCGTGTCGATGGCAAATCAACGCTCTATTGGATGCTACCTAAATATATTCTTTTATATAGGTTTATTTTTATAAGTATGTATATTACTCAACTATTCGAACACTACTTCACGGACCAATGGACTTTGTGATTCGTAGCCTGGATATAATGTGTAATTTATTATTTTAATGGAGCCCTTATTATGTTTTTACCCCAGCTAAGCCAGGTCGGACCGCTAGTAAAGATATATTTATTTGCAAAGACAGTGCGAATTATAAATAACCGAATTTTGGCGGATTCGGTATAGGTACATCGCTGGTTTTTTATTGCGGTAAATAAAAGCTCTCATACAAATTACGTAATGTTCATTCATTTGCGTCGGCATCTGAGTTCAGCAAAAGTGCATCAAAGTTGAGAGCACCGTTGAGCGGAGTGCAAATCAAGTCAGATTGAAGGTGGTGGTCAAGTGGTTAAGAGCGTCCGCCTGCGATCGAAAGGTCCCAGGTTCGAAACCTACTCATGCCACAGGAGTTTGTATGTATAGTAGTTTTCATAGACCACCACCACCAGATTTGGTGAAGCAAAACGCTGCACATTATTCGACGATTTAAGTTCACTAGTGTGTGTGTATGCGATTACTTGCCACTAGAAGCGGTAGGCGGTAGGTAGTCGTAAAAGTCAGATGCCTTTAGGCGATTTGAATAATATCACTCTAGTAAGATCAAGCCAGACGATGATGACGACGTTAATCATTAATTTTATTTCAGCTAGAAGATGTCGAAGATACCGTGCCGAATTTGAGACGAGTGCAGTTCGCGGACAAGTTGGCGAGCAATGCCGAGACGGAAGCTAAGGAAGAAAGAGACAGAAATGCTGAGCAGGAACCTCACAAGGATTTAGATGAGAGGATTCCGCCGGATTTGGAGAGATACATTAGGGTGAGTTCAATGTATTATTTCACTCACGGAGCATTAATAGAGTAGAACTATGTATAATTTTTACATTGCCTGCGCTTTACATTGTACCAGAGCTACAATGTAAAGCGCACAGACGTCGCGTAAAGGGGCGGGGGTTATTTCGTTTCGGGAAGGGGGGGGACCGCTTACCCCACTCATCTGCCTCAGCCCCGCGTATCACATAACTTTTTAGAGAAATGGCCCAAAAGTCTCGTCTTTGTTTTTGCTTCGTGGAATAAGCTGATGGTAAGCGATCACCGCTGCCCAGGAACAACTGCAATACCAGGAGCATAACAGAGTGATGAAACTTGGTAGTATCCCTTCCAGAAGTTGTAGACTCGTTTATGAAGGTTCTAATTTCGAATCGGTTATTTGGATGATTATAGTCTCTCTCTCTCTCTCTCTCATCTGACCATTTACCTGGTTTCTTCCTCAGTCGTTGAGCGTTATTTTATCTACTTCATTCATATTTTTCTTATATTTTATTCTATCTATCTATTCTATTACTTCTTGGGTGTCTTGGGTCTCGGACCTAGACAGTCTGTGGGCCGTCGAGTATTCCCCGTAAAAATATATATAAAATTGGTGTTCACAGACTGGAAGTCTAGATTTGCAAGTAATCTTGAGTTAAGTGATTGTTATTGCGGAGTGGGAGCGTCGCCTACGCCGGCATAAAATTATATTCTTGTTTCGTTGAGCTGTCAAAATTCTAATATACCTACCTGTTATAAAAATAGAAGGGGTTCGATTCCCAGCGCGGACAAATATTTGTACCTGTGATGAATATTTGTCTGCAGTTCTGGGTGTGTTGTGCCTGCTTAGTGTTGTTCATTTATTTAATTCCATTTACTCTTCTCAGCAGTAGCTAGCTAGTAATATTCAAAACCGAAATATTATCCTAAATTCCCTCTTAGCTTTAGATAAATACATCAATCAGTTTGATTAGAATAAACGTTTATAGCCTGACGTTGACTTTAGTTTCCCGCAATGCCAAATCAACTAACTACAGATCACAAACAAGGTGACTTCACCCACTTTGTTTGTGATCTGTGTTGTCTAGGTATTTCTGTTTTTATTCCGCTGAATATCGTAACGAAGAAACAGTTCCACTCCACGCAACATAGAATTTGCCCAAGAGTACTTTCAATTGATAAATCCAATACAATCTATACATATAAAAGGAGATCTTCTGACTGAGGTATAGACGCACAGACAGCCGTAAGCGAAGCGCTGACGGTAGAAACGTGAAATTTAGATGTTTATTTTCAATGTGAACACCCACTAAGAAGGGATTTTGAAAAGTCATACGCCATTGAGCGTTTTCTCGGTTCTATCTGCAGCTGTTAAACGTCGGAGCCCAGGGTTCGCTTTCCTACTTTTTGTCTTCTAGGCTAACAACCTATATCTATTTAACCTCAATTTTACCAATCGATTATATCAATCGATCGTCACAAAACGATAGCTGGCCGTCGAGTATCGCAACTAATAGCTATGTCTACACCGTACGGGATAAAGTCGTATATGTATTTGAGAGACTTTTGAAAGTTCTAGTAACCTGTCACTTTTAATAAAAATATAATGACAAGTTTCAGTTTTTTTTTTTTCAATTTATGTAATATTTATGTAATGTTATTATGTTGGCTTGGACATGGATGAGAATGAATCTTATTATGCGCATTGTTTGGCACAAAAAGTGACAAAGCATTTCGATGCTTTGTTCATGCTGTGAATAAATTGAAGTACAGTTATTGCCAAAAGTGTCAATGTCGAAATTGTATCAATCTTTTTCTGCATCAAAGTTTTCTTAATTTCATTTGTTAATTTCAGTTTGTTCACACTGTTGGAAATTGTTTATAATTGGTCTTATTTGTCCTACATAGACAATATACCAAAGTTTACAACTGTTTACCAAAATCTACATTTTTATAGATTTTCCCAAAGTAAATCTGTATTTTTTGCCGTAACCCAATCGCTGACCATAAATTAGATTCAAATCGAAAAATGAGGCCAACAAACATTATTCCACATAAATAGCGGTAGGAATGGCTTAGTTAATATTGCCACTTAATTAACGTTTTCAATTAAGTCCACACCGTCCTGATGAAGGTCCCTAATGGCCCAAATAGCGTGACGCCGCCAAACGTCGCAGTTATGACTAATTATATCAAACGCGTAAATGTTATAATGACATATCATTAGAAAGTTATTCTTCGATAGAGTTATTTTACGGAAGTCAAATTCACTATTACTTTGTTATATTGTTTTTGCAGATAAAACGAGCAGGGGGCCTGAATTCTCACGCAACGTAATTTGAGATAATAGATTTCGTATATAGTTTATACAATTTCTGCATTCACAAGAAAATCACAATCGATAAATTCGATAAGTTCGTAATTGAATTACATTTGTGAATTTGCTGGAAACCTTTATGATATTTTTTATATTGGTGGAAAATCGGGCCCCATAAGTACGAGGGCTGCTATTTATGTATCCGGAACTGGCCAATAATTCTAGAATATTTAAAAAGTAATTACAACATTTGAAAATAGAACTCTTCGGCTAGAGAATAAATATTTTTTATGTCCCTGTCATTTGTTTTTTTCAATTGGCGCCAATTTTGAAAATAGCTTGTCTTCATTGCCATGGATTTAACTCGTGAACATTTTCGCGCGATGATTTATTATGATTTTCGGCGTGGATTAACTCAAAAACAGTGCATCGAACAACTGATTTTAACTTTTGGAGATGAAGCACCATCGAAAACCACTGTGTATTATAGGTTTAAGGAATTTCAACGTGGACGGTCTATGCTCACGGATGAAATTAAGGAGGGTCGTCCTAAATCGGTAGTGGTACAACAAAATATTGATGCTGTGCGACAATTAGTAATGCAAGATCGTCATGTTACATACCGCGAGATAGAGGCGTCTCTGGGCATTAGTATGACGAGTATACACGCGATATTACACGAACATTTAATTGTTAAAAAAATTTGTTCGCGTTGGATTCCGCACAACTTGAGCGTAGATCAAAAACAGGCTCGTGTCGACTGGTGTAAGAAAATGATAAAAAAATACAACCGTGGCACGTCAAAAGCTGTTTATAATATCTACACAGGTGACGAAACCTGGATCTATGCTTATGACCCTGAAACTAAACAGCAGTCAACGGTGTGGGTCTTTCAAGATGAACCGAATCCAACAAAAGTTGTTCGTGCGAGAAGCACTTTAAAGCAAATGGTCGCTTGTTTTTTTGGTATCAACGGACATGTAGCTACAGTGCCACTAGAGAATAGTAGGACGGTTAATTCTGAATGGTACACCACCATTTGTTTGCCAGAAGTCTTTGAAAAAATACGAAAGAACAACCCACAACGCAGAATCATACTTCATCACGACAATGCTAGCTGCCACAAGTCGGCTGAAACAAATAATTTTTTGGAGGGTCAAAAGATTGAATTGACGGGTCATCCGCCGTACAGCCCCGACCTGGCACCCAATGATTTTTATTTATTTCCAAACATTAAAAATAAATTACGTGGTCAACGTTTTTCGAGCCGCGAAGAGGCCGTTGATGCGTTCAAAACACACGTTTTGGACATACCTCAATCAGAATGGAAAAAGTGCTTTGAAAATTGGTTTCATCGTATGCAGAAGTGCATAGATCATCGCGGAGAATACTTCGAGAAACAATAAAACCATATGTAATAATATATGTTTGTTTAATTTTGTTATTCCGGATACATAAATAGCAGCCCTCGTATAAAACGATTATTTAAATTTTATAATTTCACTACATTTTATGACATGTCTTACATAGATTACATAATTTTGTCTCTCTTGAATGATAATATCCCAGAATTGTTAATTTTCTTATGAGTTAGTAGGTAATGAGAAATTAAACTACAAATAAAAATTCTAAAATTAAGCCGCATGCTAAAGCTGTTATAAAACATCGCTAATTAACTACAAAATTATATCACATTTGGCGTCACATGTACCAGGCTTCCATGACAGCGTAGGAGTATGCGCGAATTTGGCTCGACCAACAGATATTATGTGAACGCCGCGACAGTCGCATGTTTTGTCCAAAATACTGCTGACTGGTCTCAGTTTACAAACGAAGTGCTTCATGATGTAAAATAGTTCGTTTCTTGTGAGTTTGCATTATTCTGTCTCTTTCTCATTTGAGCGTTTTGCGTGAACCTGAATTTTTTTTCTATGATAATTTCAGAATAATAGTGCCCTGTGCCACAACGATATTAGTTTAAGTTTTACATACATTTTGTTGTCAACAACGATTTTAATAATAGCAATGCGTTAAGTGTTGCCACCCCCTATAACAAAACCTTGCCGATACGACGTCAATTTCCTGCATTATACGACCATTATATACCCATTTGTGTAAGTAATCGCTAATTTATATTTAAATATGCTGGGTTTACGCGTATTTTTAAGAATTCGTTCGAACGCGTATTTTAAACGAAGACGGATAGTGATGAATTAAGGCATGTTTTATTCATTTTCTTGCTTTTCATTTAATATAGACGGTGTAGTTGTGAAACTCGAAGGTCACAATTAGCCCGAAAGCGGGCCTATTGGTGGATGAGATTCCGAAATATTTCAGGTTGCTATATAGCCCATGGCCTATAAGAGGAATCTCCAATTTATTGCCCGTTTCCTTGATTGGCTGACGCGGAAGGAGACGCAGCTGACACATTTGATGTTTCTCTTTCGCTCTCATATTATGAAAACTTTCTAATTAGTTTCGCGACTCTTGGCTCTGTTTAGTCCGTGAGGAATAAAAACGTGTACTGTATCTGTATCCTCCAATGTATTATTATAATACAAGTCATGAAACTATAGCGTCGTGAGACTGATTTGGCTCTTCTTATGTTTTGACGATAAATGTTCTCTGTAGGTACCTTTATAATATACAAAGCTTTTGTTTTTTTTTCTATAACACAGTTTGTTGAATGTTTCTCATTTGCTTTATTACAAATCTTTTACAAGATTTACTTTTTTTATAAAATTCGGAAATAGTCTTAATTGTTCGTTCTTTATTACCAGTATTACAGCAACGTCAAAGGTTTCTTAAATTTTAAATTTAGTTTTATTCTAAAATCACCTCTTTCTTTTTTCTTTACAGCCAGTACACGCCTACTAGCTAATTTGTCTAATGTTTCTCGCCCGGCGCTCCCGACCGCTCCCTGGCGCGCCCACCATTGTATAAAAATATTTGCGACGTGTATTGACGTGACCCCATGGATCTTATCGATGACACAAATTAGCTATTACATACCACAGATTATATAATATCTCCAGTTTTAATTTAAATAATTTAGAGGTTTATTTAATGGCCTCCAAAATTTTATTATCGATTACAGTAAATACAAATGTTGTATATTACATAGTAGTGTTAGGGGGGTTTGTTATTATTTACTTATTCCCCAAATAAGCCCACCATATAGCACTAAAAGTGGCCTACAAGTTTCACTGCTTCTGGCTCTGTCTACCTCGTAAGGACTTCAAGACGAGATACTGTATCTGCATTAAGGGAGATTTTGAATGACGGTGTCAATTTTTTCCAGGGGGACATTTTATGAAAGGGACTGTTTGGGAAATATAATAAAATAATAATATTTGGTCGATAACTGGGACAGTTATCGACCAAATATAATTTTATTGCGATATTGCCAAACAAAACATTCTAACTAATGCAAAATCGCGCGGTGCCGTGGGCTGAGCCATATTCCCACGTCTGATAACATAATTGACAGAAGTTATTTCGATTCACAATGTGGACAGACAGACAGACACGCAACATTTATTGTCTTTACGACTTCTGATTCTGCACGCAATGCTTGGCAATGACCTATTTTCTTTACATGTCCACAAAAAAGGTAGTGTCGATTTTTTAAGGTTCATGTGTGTGCGTCTTTATCACCATAACTCCAAAACGCTTTATCAGATAACGATATATTACATCACTAGATTCTTTACATTACCCCGGGCCATATATTATGTAGCGTCATATAATAAAACAAAGTCCTTTGCCGCGTCTATCTGTCTGTTCGCGATAAACTAAAAAACTACTGCACGGATTTTCATGCGGTTTTCAGCAATAGATTGTGTGATTAATATTATTTTTATTTAATTAATTATGATTTTACCTGATTACTTCCTATTTTAACTTTTAAACCTTCGTTGTTACTTCCTCTTTAACTTTTAAACCTTCGTATTTTACCTTGTCCTACCACAATACATCTTTTCTTACACCTTACTTTCACAGTCCGTGAAAAACTAACGTGCGCTCGAGTCGCGTTTTGTGAAAAAATTATGTCTGTAAATAATTTTTATTTTTTGAAATTTTCCGGCCAGTATTTTATAGTTTAGATAGGTATTCTGTGTGACCTATTGAAGTTCGTGCCGGTAAAATATTTCTGTTTTTTTTAAAGTATTCCGGCCTGTGTGATTGTGATATTAAGTGCTGTGAATTTTTGTTTTGAAGCTTTGGATCTTCTTCATTAAGGTAGATACTTTGTTCTATAATTTGCTTTAAATAAAAAAATACCTAGTGTTAATTGTGCCTTACATATATTTATTCCTTTTGAACTTTTACATAAAAAAAAAATCAAAGATCAAGTTTTTCAAAGCATTATTATTTTTATTAATTAGGTAATGTAACATATGGAAAGAGATTTTTAAATTAAAGTCCAGTGCAAATCTATATTTTGATATTACGAGACTGTACAGTAATCATATTGAAATGAAACATTAAAATAAAATTGAAAGGTTACATTTGAAACATAATGTCAAAGAATATTTCCTAGAATTTCCCACGAAAGTAGAGCACAATACAGCACATTGGTTATACTCGTATTTTTTATTCACATACAAGTTCCGTAACGTATTACTTTCATCGATTTCTTACCGAGTTACCAATATCCGAGGCTGAGGCGTGCCGAAAACACATAGGTAATAAATGAATGTGAACAAACCCTCGAGAATGCCATAACTTATGGAACCGACTGCACAAAATATAGAAATTGAAGAAATGACGTTGCGAAGCTAAATAACGTTGTAACATTCTGTGAAAATTTCAAATATCCTACCTTTTATGATTCCCGGGATAAAGTCCTATAATAAAGATTAACCAGAGGAAGCGGTGGTGGTGTAATGGTTAAGACGCCCGCCTGTGGATCGAAAGGTCCCAGGTTCGAATCCTACTCGTGCCACATGAGTTTGTATACAAATTAGTTTCATTCCACGTAATGACCACGACCCTCAGCCACGAGGAATACGACTATGAAGAAGAAGAGGGATTTTTAGTAAAAAGGTATCTATTCTCTGTCCATTTTATTTATTTTATTTATTATATGATACAACATACATAAAACCTAAGGCTTTCTCTATCAGTCTACCAAGAGGTGATTAAGAGGTGATTTGATATTGATATTTTTTCTCTTTGATATCTTAGAGATCCTACAAAAAATACAGAATATGTTAAGGTACTGTAAAGTATTACTATCGAAAACTGATACCGCCAGCTTAACGCCATGAAAAAAGTAATTACTGAGCTTCGATTATGATTTTTTGTACAATTAAATTTAAACAGTTTTCTTCACTTGTCTTTAACAATTTTTTAATGTGTAGTTATTAAAATCATTTATTCAGAAATTAGACCTTCACAGGCACTTTTTCTCGTAAATTTTATATTTATAGTTATTTCTCACAAACTACTGGAATTTCGGAACGACCACTGCTGAGAAGAAATGCCGAAAGAAACTCATTTGAACAGTGTTGGAACGCCAGAAGGGCTTACCATTATTGTTTCTTACAATGTTTTTTTCTAATCTAATAATATATAAAAGTACATAATGTACATAATCAAAAGGTATATCAAAACAGGTTATGATTGTGATCCGAGTGCTGATTAAAATATATATATCGATGTGAAACACAATTAACTTACACAAAAATATATGAGAAACGAGTTGACCAGTTCCCTCTGGCAGCATCCGTTCACGAGTTGACGCATGGGTCACCCATCGCGTAGCTCAACCATAATAGAGAGAACCTCACAAACCCAGCCCACGACATCACCACCTACAAATACCAATATATTCTTATGTGTTAACCTGTATTGTACTAAATACAAGCGGTTAAACCACAATAGGCGGACTAAATGTTACAAACATTTATCTAAAAGGCAATCTTTGGGGTCGTCAAGAGAACTTTATGTGGGCGAAAAATAAAGGAATTAAAAACCTTTTTTTGAGTCCGATTTATTTACTTTTTTGCGTCAAAATTTAAATTATATATCTAATATTGGCGGCCCGGTTCCCTCGAGTAAAAATATATGAAATTATACACCTAAACCTTCCTCAGGAGTCACACTATTTATTGGGGAAAACTGCATGAAAATCCGTGCAGTAGTTTTTGAGCTTATCGTTTCCTCATCAAGTAAAAACATATTATACACACACCTACACCTTCCTCAGGAATCACTGTTTATTGGTAAAATCCGTGCAGTAGTTTTTAAGTTTATCGCGAACAGACAGACAGACGCGACAGAGGACTTTGTTTTATAATATGTAAGGAAAGGATTGTTCAAATAGCTACAAAATACTGGTATTTTTGTACGACAATTGCTGTGAAGAAATTTAAATGAAGAAACAATATATAACAATATATTTACAATATATTTTGTAGTTAATTTCTCCACTTTCTTTACGTTGAGCAGTATAATCGTAAATAGGGCACACACGCTAAGCTAGAAGCAAACATTTGTTAGATGACATTCGATTAGATTAGGCGAAAAGTTTTCTATTGCTTGAGGGTGGGTCTACATTTAATTGGATGTGATTTTTGAACATAAAAAGTTTCATTAGAAAATTGATAAATATTGTTTTGAAAATGTATGCCTCAAGGTAAACCAGTTTGAAGAAAGACCTTGTTATTATTCGTTCCAAAAATGTAAGTGATCAATATATATATATTCACTAGGTTTTAACCGCGACTTCGCCCGCGAGAATTTCCCCAATTTGCCTATAGCAAACTCATTTTCGCAATATAACAATAATTGGGCTTGGGATTGGGTTACGATATAATTTGAGTTAAAGACTTAAGTATATCTTTAAGGGTGAGTTGCACCAGTTAACTTTGACGTTGACTTTATACAACTTAACATTAGCGCGCCACTGTCGTCTAAAAAAAAAGGCGTACATTGCGTTTTCCTGCACAGGCAAAAGTTAATGTCAAATTTGACTGGTGCAATTTGCAATTGCAATGTTACTTATCAAATTATATACGTGTATTCCAAAACGAATGGAACATCGTCAAATTGATAAATTATTTTTTATTGCATCATAACAGTATAATTAACTCCGAAGACATCTCAACTACAATCCAATTAGATTGTACGACGAGCGAAAATTGCAAAAACAGTACGGTGTGCATGCGAACTGCTTGTACAAGATGTGCATTTAATTTGCCGTTAATCGTACGCGAGTTATTGGGTGCAATCACGCGAATATTGACGTTACGTAAAGATGGCCGGCGCGGAAAAGCGGCGATTGATCGCTTTTTAATTGGAAATTAAGTTATTTAAGTCGTTTTTGTATCTTTTAATACCGGTTAGCTGTTTTTGCTTGATAACTTTTTGCGATTCAATTTGATTTGAGCAGTCGCTCAATTGAATTGTTGCTAATTTTTGATTCATAATATTATAGATGGCATGTTTCTTTTTTTCAAAATTATTTAAACTTCGTCTGTTAAACAGCATAAATTAATATTGAACTAAAATAAACCTAAATATATTTAAATTTGTTTTTATTTAAGTTTAATTACATAAATAAATACATCCATAATGTAAATAAGAAATTCCTAGAACATAGCTAGCAGCCATAATTTGTATTTATAATGATTCAAACAATTTAATATGCTATCGCTATCCCTCTTACCCGTGTCACAGAATACATGATAGCACCAGTACCCATGTGCGCTCTCTAACTTGGTGTCGATTGTGAGTGATTCATTTTTACAAGATATCGATGGATTTCCAAGAAATGTACGGGTGCATCGTGCATCGATTATTCGTAATTATCGAGTGTGCTCTAATTAACATAGTCGGCATTCGTTAAATTACTACAATTGTGATCCAGAGATATTGTCTGGTAAAGTTAATCTTATTACATTTTCAGTGTTTTTTTTTGAGGGATCAGGTACTGTTTTACGCCATTTATTTTGAGAGAAACTAAGTTTTATCGCGAACATACTCGTACATACAGACAGACGCGGACTTAGTTTTACAATTTGTAAGAAATAAGGAAACAAACGTATAATTTCATGACTCTTAAAATATATGTTTTTAATTTCTCAGCGCTACCTCGGTCTGCCAGTAATGCTGAAAGCAGGCGAGTACTCGCCCAACAACCCACTGATTCGCGCAGAGAGGACTTCGGGCGACGTATTGCTAGGACTAGGAGAATATGAACGGAGAAGGAATACCCTGCGGAAGCTTCGGCAGCAACAGTATAGGGAGTACCTTGATCAGGTTGGTGGTATCTCCTTTTGTTTTATGTTTGCCTGGTACAGTGACTTTGATGTCAGTGTTTATGTGTCAAAGAACTTTTGCGAGTACTCGCTTAACTACCTATTAATTTTAACACAGAAGACTTCAGGCGATGTCTAAATAATATGTCATAATGATTTTCATCTTACTTTTTCAGCAAGCGAAAAAGAAGCAAGAAGAAAAGGAACGCGCCGATCGTGAGAGAAGAGAACGGGAGGAGAAAGAGCGGGAGAGAGAAGAGAGGGAACGCGAGAGGGAGAGAGAAAGGGAACTGTTAGAGCGAGAAAAGAACAGTCCGAGGCGAGCTAGTGCGGGTTGCGGGGGGAGTGTACCTTATTATACCAAGTGAGTAACTAATTTTGTTACATAATTTCTACTAATATCATAAACTAGATAAGGTTTTAACAAAATTGTGTATTTTGTGGCGTGTGGTTCCGCCCTAGAATAGGACCACTGCATATCCTCCCGTGGATATCGTACTAGGCGACTAAGGGACACTCAGCCTGCACAACTGATATGGAACAATAGTATTCCCAAGGAGGGTTGACGTTAGGCAGGCGGCAAGTTGTAAAGTCCTAGCCGAATCTTCAAAATTTCAATGTTGTTGAGGCGTGTTGTCAACGAAACTAAAAGTGTATACAAAATTTCAGCAAGAAGAAATCTGTTTCAACATTGAGTTGCAAGCAACAACACAACACAAACAAACATAATTATACCCTCTTACACACAAGCATTATTCACAAGTTAAAGTATACCCTAAGCTAAAGTATATTGTAATGCCAGCTCACACTGTCGCCGAACTCAGTATGAGTAGGAGTTAGTCACACTCATACTAATGAGTGCTTTTATTTACCGCAATGAAAAACCAGCAATGTATACCGAATCCGCCAGTGTGGAGCCGACATGAAGCGTCACTATCGATAAAATATCCTGTAGTATAAAGTATCATTCAAAATTTTTTTAGGAATAATAAACTTATTTTTATAAACATATGTAGTCGCGTATTTTGAGCTTTTGTTAAAGATTTTGATAATATCGAAGTTTTTTTTTTCAGGAAAGTAGACACAGGAGTGCAAGTGGATTCTATCCACAGTCCTCTCTCTGTCGCCGTGCAGACCGACGATGCGGATCTCTTTCAGGTGAGAAATATAAGTGGTCGTGTGAGAAACATTAGTTTTATAAATAAATTAAAAAAATATATTTTTATTTTAGATTTAGTTTTTTATTTAGTTAATAAACATTTGTAACTTAAAAACTATGTTAGTAACTTATGCGCAAAACAAAATTAGTATGTATTAGTGTGAGAAACATTCGTTTTTGTGTGAGAAACAATAGATTTAGTGTGAAATACATAAGTTTTCGTGCGAGAAACATCATCCTTCTTGTGAGAAACATAAAATTTCAGCAGTATAAAAATACTACTAGCGTAAACGTGGTACGTCCACTTCCTTCCACGTGCTTATAACCCCGCTCACATTCAGTCATCTTACGTTTCCGAACGCACTGCGATTATGGCGTCAACTCTAGCGTCTTATCGTGCGAATGGCGATAGTGTGAAAAACAAAACACGCTACAAAAGCTTTGATATAATATTAGCAGTTACGGTCCCCAACGAGAAGCCAGCGGACTGAAGCGGAGCGGGAGCTGTCTCCGCGCGCGGGCTGCGACGGTGAGCTCCTCACAGCTCCTACACACTAACACTTGTCATTAATATTGTCTTCACAGCTCCTACACACTAACACTTGTCATTAATATTGTCTTCACAGCTCCTACACACTAACACTTGTCATTAATATTGTCTTCACAGCTCCTACACACTAACACTTGTCATTAATATTGTCTTCACAGCTCCTACACACTAACACTTGTCATTAATATTGTCTTCACAGCTCCTACACACTAACACTTGTCATTAATATTGTCTTCACAGCTCCTACACACTAACACTTGTCATTAATATTGTCTTCACAGCTCCTACACACTAACACTTGTCATTAATATTGTCTTCACAGCTCCTACACACTAACACTTGTCATTAATATTGTCTTCACAGCTCCTACACACTAACACTTGTCATTAATATTGTCTTCACAGCTCCTACACACTAACACTTGTCATTAATATTGTCTTCACAGCTCCTACACACTAACACTTGTCATTAATATTGTCTTCACAGCTCCTACACACTAACACTTGTCATTAATATTGTCTTCACAGCTCCTACACACTAACACTTGTCATTAATATTGTCTTCACAGCTCCTACACACTAACACTTGTCATTAATATTGTCTTCACAGCTCCTACACACTAACACTTGTCATTAATATAGTCTTCACAGCTCCTACACACTAACACTTGTCATTAATATTGTTTTCACACCTCCTACACACTAACACTTGTCATTATTTAAATTATTACATTAACACACAAAACAGATTACAATACAATAATTGATAAATTACAAACATTTATTGATATTGTTCACAATTAAGCATGATATGCGTGCCGATGGTCTGACAACTAGGGATGTCGGCAAAGTTTGCTATAACATAGAAAAGTATGTTACTCCCGATTCCTGATGTTCTAGTCTATCTTTGTGACAAATTTCATCCAAATAAATACTAGATTAATAATAACAATAGTAGATTTTAATATATTCATTCATTACTATCTGCGTCCCAAGGCTTCGCTCCCGTAGGTATTTCGGGATAAAAAATACCTTGTGTGTTATTCCAGGTTATATCCATGTACCAAATTTCATTACAATCCGTGCAGTAAATTTTGCGTGAAAGACCAACAAACATGCATAGATCCTCACAAACTTTCACAATTATAATATTAGTAAGATAATTATAATTTGTACTGCCACACAATATAAATATTAGTAACTAAAGGCCCGATCTGGCTTTGCTCGGATAAAACCATAAATTAAAAAATGTAGCTTATATCACTCTAAAAATCTCATCAAAATCGCCCTAATCGTTTTTAAGTTTATTCATTACAAACAGAAATACAAATCTTTTCTCTTTATAATATTAGTATGGATAAAGCCACGCACGATAATTGCAGAGACATTATCGACATCGCGCCGTCCGATATTCGACGTCGAGGCCATACATATGAGGAATTTGCAGGCGGAGAAGGTAACTACTTTCACTGTGTACTCCATCTTGCATCTCTCTCTCTCGTCTGAGCGTATTTCCGGTTGATTATGAATGACTTTTGTCCGCAACTTCGCCCGCGTTAATCTCCTCGGTGGCGCAGTGGTAAAGTGCTTGCCTCTGAACCGAGAGTACCCGGGTTCGATCCCCAGTCGGGTCATGATGGAAAATTATCTTTTCCTGATTGACCCGGGTTTTGGATGTTTATCTATATATGTATTTGTTATGAGGCTAGCTCAATCTGTGTGATTTGTTCTAATATATTATTATTATATTATTAATCTCGTGCGTCCGCTAATAACCGATTATTGGCAATAACTCCGAGTTCTAAGCGACGTATCGCGATGAAAACTATACCCTATACAGATTTTAAGTAAGACCATCCCATATACAGCTGTGAAAACCGCATCAAATACCATCCAGTAGTTTTACCGTGATGCGCGAACAAACATACGGACAGACAAAAAATTAAAAAAAAAATGTTTTGGCTTCTATCAGCCCCACGGAACAAATCAGTCCCTTAAAAACCATAATAACTTACAGTTTTATTATACACTAGATATTGCCCGGGGCTTCGCTCCCATGGAAATTTTAAAATAAAATATATCCTATAGCGATCAGGGATAATATACCTTTCTAATGGTGAAAGAGTTTTCGAAATCGGTTCGGTAGTTTCGGAGATTACCCGCCTCAAAAATACAAACTCACAAACGCTTACCTCTTTATAATAATAGTATAGATAAAGATATGTATAGATAAAATTTACCGAAATTTATATAAAAAGCTTTTTATTTTTACAATAAAACGTTAATGTTAACAGGAGGCTGCAGAACGACGCCAATATTATCAACAAGAGCTGAAGAACCAGATTATGGAGCAGCAGAGGATAAGAGAAGAGAGAAAGACTAGGGAAAAGTATGTACTTCTCATAACTTATCTTCAATTAAGGACCGTTTAAATGAGTTTTGTTCGACATGTCTTTTCTGGTCGTTCCGAAATGCTAGTAGTTTGTAGCTTTTATGTGAAATACTGTATAATTCTGTTTCAGAATGCTGGAAAAAGCGGAAATGCGTCGTCTAGAAGAACAGCTCCGGATGTTGAAACTGGCGCAAGAGAGAGAGGTCGGCAAACAGAGAGAGATCACTGCTGCGGTGAGATATGTTGCTCTCTTTCTCTCTCACACCAACAAATACGCGGCCGTCGTGCCACAAAGCCCAGATTGGTTAACTGACAGTTAAATTTTGAATATCATATGCTTTGATTTTACGATCGTCGAATTTTTTTGGTTTTTAATTTATACGTACTAGCTGCGCCCCGGGGCTTCGCTCCCGTGGGAATTTCGAGATACAAAATAGCATATGTGTTATATTCTACTCGTGTATCAAATTTAATAACAATCTGTCCTATTTCCCACGGGATTAGTTATTTTTCCGGGATGAAAGGTACCATCTTCTTAAGGTCTTTCTCCATATTTCAAACACATGTATGCAAAAATTTGAGATGATTGGTTGAGTAGATGGAGCGTGAAGAAAAAACAAGAACAAACTTACTTTCGCATTTATAATATTAGTTAGGTTAGTATATTTAGTAGGTGATTATCGAGACCAAGCAAATTATTTGAAGAAAAGAAGATTTGCTTGTAGTTCATTCGCCGAAGTCGACCCTGTTCAATTCTTCAATTCACTTTTGTGTAAAGAATACCGTTCGTTACTTTCTTTTCATCCATTTTCATTGAAATATGAAATAAAGGCGGGTGAAGCCGCTGGAAAAGCTAGTGTGAAACGATTAAATAAAGAGTAATATGTATGTGTGTCACATATGTAGTTAATATCGTATAAGAAGTCATATTTATATTATCATTTTTTTTCATGGTTTCAGATAAACGCAGAAAATCTGGAATACATAAAAAAACGCACTGAACTGCAAAAGGAAATCGATTCAGAAAAACAATCGTTACTGCGAGCCCCCACCTCGCACAGCGACTCCTACTCCCAGCTACCACTCTACTACCCCCGGGTCAAACAAAAGGATAAACCATACTCTACGAATATTCCGGACAACTCTATTTTCTCATCTAATTACGACGTCGACAGTTACCTTAGAAAAAATTTGAATTTTAAAAATACAAACAGATTCCATCCTAAGAAAGATGTTTTCGGCGACAAAAATAAAGATTTCAATTACGATGATAATTTTTTTTTAGACGCCAAAAATGTCGATAAAAATAGTGATGGACAACGGTCTAATGCTAAAAAAGACATTTTTGATGACAAAATATTTGATGCGAGCAAAAAGTTTGATTTCGAAGATGAAAATGGTAAAAATAATTTGGATTTAAGGATTGACGATTATAAAGACAAGAAAGTGATCGTAGAAAAGGCTATTGTCCACGAGCCTAGAGAGAGAATGTTGCCGAAACTTAAAAGTATAGAAAATGACGACACGCCAATACCAGTTTTGCGACATTCGCCCGTATCGCAAAGGGATAAGATCGAAAATGATCTGAGCGATGCAATGAAGGTAGTTGATGATAAATGGAAAGTACCAGCCGTACAAAAGAATATATTGAGGTCTTTACCAAACGAAGAAGGTAAAAATATTAATATTTTAACTCAATTGGGCTCTATAAGGCGACAATTGCAGTTGGAACAGTTAAAATTAGATAGAATGGGAAAGGGAGATGCATGATCTCTTTCTTTTAGATTTAAGTTACTTCCAAACATGGCTGTATTATATGATGTAACCGGCTTAAGGTTAAAAAAATATGCGTGGTCAAAGATTTTGTTATTTTTTGCAATTAGCGAATTTGATTTAGTTTAAGATATAAAATGCAAGAATAATGAAAAACTATTTTTTTCATGTGTTTTAGTAAATTTTGTCCGCAATATTAATTAAGTTATTATGTTGTACTGTTGAATAGGTATGTTGTACAAATATCAGTTTGTTTTTATTAATATTATTGAAAATTAATTATTTTTAATGCATGAAGATTTTCAATTTTAAGAGAAGTTGATCATTTTAGTCAATTTTGCAATCTTTGTATAAGTTTTGTTAATTTTTTTTTTTAGTAATTGTGTATATTGTATTGCCTGATCACACTGAATATTAATATCATTCCATAATGGGTGCCTAAAACTAGGCATTAAGTAATAAATTAGAAAGCAATTTTACATTCCTAATTCTTGTATTCCATATTCCTTACGAAAACAAATTTACATTTAAAATTGTAAAGGCAAATTAAATATAAACAATGAGATGAGATTTGACGGTCCCAGGGTTCCGATGTTCAACGGCTGAAGAAGTAACCGTGAAAGCGTTCAGATTAGTGAGAATGAGATGAGAAAATGTACCTACCCACAGACTTACACCGGTAGGTACCTTGGTGTGGATTCGAGTCCCGTTCGAGTACTAAAATTCATTCAACTCACATGTGTCTCATGCATATATAAAATAGATGCAAATTATTTTATTGTAATGTTAGATTATTGCATGATGATAGTTCTTAATAGACACAACATAATCAGATGAAAAATTAAAAAACATAACTTTTTAATTAATATTTGAGAAATGACATGTATTTGATTTACTCATTGTCAATATTTTATTTATGCAAGGGAGATGATACAAACTATTTTGCGCAAAATCGAAAATTTGATAACCTCTTCCTTGTACTATTAAAATTTTATATATCACCAATATTTTAAAAATAAAGTACACAATTATATCAAAGATATTTCGCTATTATACAAATAGGTAGTGCCAAAAGTTATACTTCCACATATGCAGTACTATTAGATTTCCGAATTTTCATTGCAATTTTGTAATTTTTTTTACACATATAGCCCAGCAAATTAAAAGTTTCTGAAATGTTTTAAATCACCATTTCTACTTTTTCTCTATTATATACATATATATAAATTCAAAATTCGGCGATTCTGTTTGGTTTTGCAATGACAAAAAATTTCGTTTATCACTCTTATTAGACAGACTAGATTTACAAAGTATTATTTTAATAACATCAATTATCCTCATTAGTCCTCTTAAAGCACAAAAAGAAAAGAAAAATAGTTTTGAATATTACTTACTTTAATTTGTGTACTTTAGTAACTACTATTTGTGCTTTGGTTTACTGGGCTGTTGTGTAATAATATATGCAAAGCTCGATATTTTTAAATTTAGCATGATATAAGTTTTCGGAAAGACTGGAACGTTAAGAGCTTGGATTAAGCCCAGTGAGATTAAAGTAAAGTTACATGTAATTTTTATATTAATTATATATATACTTACACGCGCTTTTTATATAATAATAATATGCCAATTTTGTTGTAAGTGCACTTAATAATATAATGTCAAATAATATAATAACTGTATGATGTTTAAATATAATATGTAAGCAAATTTGATTTTTTGAATTCAAATGTTTTTTGCAAACAAAAATAGCTTGATTAACAAGTAAAATGTTATTCCGCCCATAAAATCAGCCATATCAATCTATATGGCAAATAAAATTTTGTTTAATTTCATCGAAGATTAAGAAAAAAATTGAGGATTTATTTTGGTATTGCTAATTTAAACTTTTATACGTTTTGTTTTTCTATATTATGATAGTGGAAACGATTTTTCATATCAAAAATACCTATGTGAAAGAAATAAAAACATCGGGATATTGTTGTACAGTTAACTGCACATCGAGTTATTCAGCGGCAGAGATCTATGAAGGGTGACTTGAAATGCGGTAATAACTTGTTTGCTGAACGTTTGTCTCAGTGATAAAAATTAGGTCAATTTATAACTTACAATTGCATGGTCCGTTTAATTTTTTCCTTATTTTATTAAAGTTTATATACAAATAATTTGTTTTCTTTTAAATACACTGTCCCCACAAAATTTTGGTTTTCAATCACAATGAACTATAACGGTGGCGAGTAAAAAAATAAACATGGTTTCTAAACATAATTCCTTTTATTAAAAAAAAGAAATATAAACTTTAGAAATATTTTTTTTTACATTGCTTCTTTTACCCGCAAGTTAGAAATTATAACATTATTATTTTTTAATAATATCATTAATTTCTCCACAGATTAAGATAGTTTTTTTTTAATCTCAAAAGCCAAATAGGTCTCAAAATATTTTTTTTTACTTTCATATTACTATATGAGTAAAAGTCCTATTTCATTATTATATGTAATTACTATCACCACTTATATTGTTAAAATATTGTTTGGCTGAATTTTTATGAACTAATGTTATTCAAAATAAATAAATTAATTCATACAACTCCATATTCATAAAAATATGTAGCAAAAAAGCAATATAAAAAATTGCTATTAAGTGAGATTTTGCATCGACAAATAATCTGAGAAAAAAATTGCATTCTTGCTGATACAGAAATAAGTTATTTTTAATCTAATATATACAGTTTTTGTTCAGTCTTTTATGACAACCTTACAATAGTTCAGAAAAATTGCAGTTAGTGAAATAAAAGGTAGTGATTTCGACTGCGGAGTATTGTTTAACAATTTAGGGTTTGACATACATATCTAGCACACAAAATGTATATCTTAATTTTCATTGTTCGAATAGACATATAGTTCTCACTTTCACATAATTATTTATACACGAAATAATCGACATTCCATTAGACAAGGAAAACAATATCTGGAACATTTGTTTCTCATTGCTTTGCCCAGTTAAAAAATAACATTTTAATAGGTAGTGAAAATTATAAAAAAAATTGCATTGCTTTATGAAGCAGATTACTGCCTCTTATACAAAAATATATATAAGGATAATTTATAATCTTACTGCGTCTACAATGGCAACTAAAATATTTCTGCGAACTATTGCATCGTAAATATTAAAATTAAACTCATGTTTAATTAAAGCGTTTATGCCGCGTTTGCTTTGGTACTTCAAAATAGATAAACAATATTGATACCTATGTCTTCATGGAAATATTTACTTTAAAAATCAAAATCTTTGCATATTGCAAATTAATAGATTTGTAACTCAGAAATTACATACCTTCTTAATTTGTGATTTAATCATATATACATTAATTTAAAAGAGTTTATTTATATTTTTCATTAAAGAGACATGTAAAGATTGTATACCTACCAACTTTTAATCACCTAAACAAACACATTGTCACGTTGCAATCAGTCGCTGATACAGAGAGGGACGTACGTATTAGAAAAAGAAGCCTTTACTACTTACGTTTCTTTCATTCGTATACCTGCATCCCTTGTGTTGCCATGACAGATTGCAATGTGTGTAGACGCTTTAAAATTTCAACGCGGTACAAATACTCCAACAACAATTTTCACGAAAGAAAATTCACATTTCAAAATTTTAAATCTTTAAAAACAATTCTTTAATAATATTACAATAATATCGGTCCCGTAGGGGTCGGGTGCCTTAAAAAGGCTTCCAGAGTGGGTCCATTCCTGCCCAGAGGGTCCCTGGGAAACATGATCATGTCATTGACCCAAGTAAAGGGTAGTACTCTGTTTTCAATTACATACTGCCATCTTGGATTCTCGCACGCTAAGTCTCTATAGTTGTCTCCCGATATGATGACCCCATCGAATTCGGCCGCGCATTGTACGATGTATCTGAGAAAAAAAATCTTAAATTTTATAACACAAACAAAATTTGAGTTGTAGACAAAATCAGTGCCAAATCATATTTAAGTATTAATGTGTTATCAATAATTTTGGGTTCAGCTGATATTTCTTATAGAATCAACACGAATACACTATTTACAAATGCATTTAGATGCGCGCAGACTGGTTCCAAAACCGAATGTGCTGGTATCCGAATATTTGGTGTTCTTTTCGAGTGTGTATTGCTAATTCATGTATAGTACTTTTTCATAGACTACCACATGCTTCCGGTGAAGGAAAACATCGTGAGGAAACCTGTACGTACACTGGTTGATTATTAACTTTTGTGTGAAATGGAGAAGTCAATGGTAAATGGTCCATTCATAGTGCTAAGAAAGTTGTGTGTGTTTCATTTCACCTAATAACCACGACCCTTAACCATGAGGAAATACGACTATAAAGAATAATCCTTAATTACCTATCATCATAAGAGCATACGCGGCGTCCTTTGATATCTCTAGACGGAGTGTAGATGACCAATCCCTGGCGTTCTAAGTCGTCCAATAGTCGAGGTTCCGTGCTCATTCCAAACTTACACCTGCAATTGTTTGTCAAGTACGACGCGTATGAAAATAAATACAACCAGAATTCTGCGGGATAATGCGGCTTTGCATTTCACTTCTTACTGCCGAGTCGAAGTGAGACGCAGTGAACGAATCACATTCCAGTGTGGTTGACGTTGCGTCACAATGGCGGAATGTGATTGGTTCACTGCGTTCTGTTTAAAGTCGATTTCAGTTTCCATTTTTTAAAACCAGTTTTTTTGGACCATACTTGCCTAAACCTTGGCACAAATGCCTTGACAATATGCCCGCGCCTCACGAAGTAATCTATGCAGATTTTCAGAGCTTTCACTGAAAACTGTTTGCCTTTGGTGTATCTGAAACATGATGTTGATAATCAAATGAATTCTTAACAAAAAAGTCTGGCTGGAAATAGTTGACACGGAAAAGAAAAAAAGGCCGACTGTTGTTCCAAATTTGATTCGAAATTGATAGTGATGTTGGTATTAAAATACTACGCATTTTGGTTAAATCCAGGGTTAAAGCAAGTTTTTTAAATTATAAATTTACAAAATTAAATTATTTTTGTGTCAACTTTTTCCAGCTAGACACGATATGTAAATGATTAAGAAAATAGTGACGAATTTAAGATAGTGGAAAATAAACTATTCGTAACACAGATCACTTAAGATTCGTATTTGTTTTGTATAGCACTTATGTCAGCACTGAAATAAACTGATTTGTAAGCTGATTTATCTCTTAGTATGTTTTAAGATTTCGCTGTCAATTAAAATAAATTGACAAGATGTAATTAAAATAAATAGACAAGGTGGCGCTAGTGAGCGGGTTAGCTCAGTCGACTTCTTTTGGCTGAGATGATGATAAAGTAATTTTCATCTTGTTTTTAGTTTTTTTTTGTGCTGTGTAAATACGCGGAGAGTTTGCATGGCTGTATCTCTGTTAACAAAACATAAAAGACCGATCAAGTTGAAATATTTTGCATGTCTTACCAGGTAGGTATATTTTCTCTCTTATTCATAGAAAATATTTTTCACTTCACACAAAACATAACATGACAAAACATACTTTAAGAATTATTAAATTTCTAAGACCATCCGTCCTTTTCGGCCATAATGAAACAAGACATTTGTACAGTTCCAATATGATACACCTTATTGCATATAATAAAAACATAGTAACAAATTTCAAAATCAAATTGTATGCGCAAAAGGCGACCCTATCGCTGTGTGCAATATCTACAAGGCAACATTTTTACAGTTAGGCTAGAGTTAACAGTTAACAGTTAGTTAATAATCAAAAGGTTTATGTTGTTAGAAATACATCTGTTTTAAGGTTCCATTGAGCACAGAGTCGTGGACACCCAAAAATAAAACGAACGTTTGTAAACATGTACCATTCTTGTAAAAATGCACCATTCCCTTTGAAAAGATTTTTTATATGGACAGAGTATAAAAATAACACAAGGGCCACGTAATTAAAGTACAGCAATAGGGTACTTTTCACTCCAGAGTTCTGGAGGCCGCACCTCAGGTTGTATGTAGTATTCAATACATTACGATAAGTATGGCAAAAATCCGTTCCGAAATCCTCTCTCATCTGAGCGCTTTTCAGGTTCCATCCTCAGCCGTTGAGCGTCGTTGGAGCCCAGGCCCAGGGCCCAGTTCGCTTACCTACTTTTTTGTCCCCACTTCACACGATATTGTCCGTTCTGAATGTGGTATAAAGAAGTACTGACAGACGAAAAAGTTATATAACTTAGATTATTTGTTTTCAAAAACCTCTGTATAACGCATACATTCCTGGTACTTATGATTACAATATCACAATTTCACTGCTGAACATAAAACCTCTTTGACCAAAAGTATGTCTGTCTACAACTTATTCGGCCCTTTATAAGGCCTTAGGTTCTTAAGTTTCAAAGTACTTAACACCTACGACCCTATAGGCAACCTGGATAGGTCGTCCAATATAGCGATACATAGAAGGAAGGATCTATTTTATCCCTTTTAAATATGTCCAAATTGAATGGATCGAAACATAGGTCACTAAACTGTTAAATTAATTTCGCCTTTAGCTGTCACTTTACTGCGATAATTTAAATTTTTAAGGTTCCGTACTGTTTCCTTAGGAAGCGGTATAATTATCAAGTTAAAAATTTGATGTAAATTTTTAACTTGATAATTATACCGCTTCCTAAGGAATACTATCGTCTTTAGCTGTGAAAAAATAACTCATATTTTGCGATTTCGCAAGCGAATGAAAATATATAGGGTACTTCCCGTAGACCTAGGATCAACAAGAGATACAGGGAAAAACTATAAATGTTCATTTTAACAAATATAGAGCCTACCTTCGTGACGTATGCATCTTAAGTTTACATATTCAATAGTAATTTTAAACATGTCTTCAAAACTCATGTTGTCCCTGTTAGATATATGTAGTAGGACAGAGATCACGCGATATTTGAGAGCTTGCTTAAAATTGTTTTTTGAATATCTTGACCTAAGATTGGCACAATATTGGACAGTTAGCAAGTTGTAAACAGACCTTTTTCTAAAAATATTTAGAAACTATAGGCCCTTCCCGGCTTTGCTCGAGTAAAACTAAAGGCTAAAATGTTTTGACTTTGAAATGTGTTTCACCTTATTGGTTACAACAGCATTCCAACATCCTTATTGGTTACAACTACTTCAGACATAGAATCACAGCCAAATCTTCAAAATTTTAAGGTTAATTCTTCAAGCGGATCTTAGGCATTGGGGCGTCACAGCCGAGAGTGTATCCTACAAAATCTTGAGCTGTATAAAATCCAGTCCACATTGAGCATAACAGCAGTTTACTTACTCCATAGCGACATTGCTACCATCTATAATGATCATTCGGAGTCCGGACTTGCTTTTGATGTCGCGTGCCGGGTTATAGATGTTGCTCCCTATGCTATTTCTAGATGGCGCTTCTCCCAGTATTACCTCGCGAATGTATGTGTCTTCTTGGGTTTCGGTGCCGCGGGTCACTCTATTCTGTAATGTGTTAAAATAATCCTATTAATATCATGAATGCGAAAGTTTGTTAGGATGTGTGTTTGTTATTCTTTCACGCAAAATATACTGGACGGATTGTTATGAAATTTGGTACATGGGTAGAATATAACATGGAATAACACATAGGGTACTTTTAATCCCTAAATTGCCGCGGGAGTGAAGCCCCGGGGGCGCACTCTATCTATTTAAAAAACCCTCTATGAAGCTCTATAGATCTAAGCAAACATAGGGACAGACAGAAGACAGTTGGAAGCGACTTTGAATGATAACATTTATGAGGTTAATGCAAATGAAATGGTATATTATTATTTTAAATATACTAACTACAATGCTATGTGAGCTCTCCATGGTTGCAGGTAACTGACACCCATTGAATATATTCTTTGTAATCAGTTCTAATAACCGCCCTTTCTCGGAAGAATTAAGTTTAGCTATACCACTGGCGATTTTCTTCATATTTTTACTTGTGCTTTTCTTCTTCTTCATATTGATAACAGTTACATCGGAATCACCACTAGATATACTTGTATTACTGACAGATACTATACTGCAGTCTTGCGTATCATGTTTACTGACTAAATCAATGACAGTATTTTGTTTGCTGGTGTTTCCTCTCAATTCACTGTCTGTGGTCAAATCTATGGTTAGATACGAATCACCATTTATTTCCTTAGTTTCATTAGCAGCAAGTCTTGATGAAGAAGCCTTTGCAATAGGAGTTGAGCAGTCTATAGGATTCATACATTTTGAGGGACTGTTTGTATTTTGGTCGGACTTTAGGATGATAATATCATCCTCATCGTTTATGACAATGGTGCTATTGTTCCTAGACCGTTTAGATTCGCTTACAACACATTCATCTACTTTCCTCTTCACACCATTGTTTGCACTCTGGTCTATTACAATTACGGTATTATCTTTAGTGGTATCTAATGTGTTGTTCAAACTTTGTACAGATACAAGCGATGAGTTGCTTTCACTATGTAGCTGATCTAAAAGTTTTTTAATGTTCTTATTCGTTTTTCTCTTCTTCGCCTTGTGGTCATTATGGATTTTCTTTGGGTTCATTGGAAAGGAGTGACTTGAGGAATTCCTACTACTCTTGTTTTTCTTTTTCTGCAAGTTAATAATTATTTCTAGAAATATATGTGGTACTATACTTAGGTCCACTATGCAACTCCTATTAATTTAAAATACACTTGAGACACAGAAAATGCAGTAATTTTAAATTGTCTGTAATAGTGTCAAACAGCATTATAACATCAATATTGATCAATTGTTATGATGTGTAAACTGATTTTTACCAATAAAGATGATTATAATGATAAAAGCAACAAAATTTATTTGTAAAATTGACTTACCTTTGCCATGGCTGATAACACAGTTACATTCAACACTAGTTTCAAGATAATATTGAAATAACTATACTACACTATCTACAACAAAATAAGTACTAATAAAGAAATACAGAATATGTTACTAATTTCTTATACAACAAATCAACAGTGAAGTGATTGATAACATGGTTGAATTAACAGCAATAATTTCAATAGAAATCGATCTAGAAATAGGCGTGAAGCTGCATCTCATCAAGGATGTCAGTGTTATTTATTACATATAACCTAACAGGAAGACTTGATTGTATAAAAATGTTTATTGATATATTTAAACAAAAAAATGCATCATGGTGTGACATTCGGTATAAGAACATATTAGATAAAAATATATTGTGTATTGTTGATTTATTGCAAGAAAATCGAAAGTATGCATGACTATAGAAGGCTCAAATACAAGTATACACCACAATATTTTTGAACAGAACTAACGGATAGTTGACTGCTGGATGGTTTTCCCATTGCTATGTATATAAACAATGGAAATAGGCACTAAATATTCACAATTAAAAACAGAATATTTATCAAACACACGTGTATAAATCACAAAAATATTCCTTGAAAATTGAAAATCTTGAAATTAGAAGGCAAACAAGACAAGAAAGACAACTGATATACTTTGCGACTGACATGACATGTCAGACAATACAAAATACAAGCGAGCACTGTTCTGACGTGACATGTATAGTGTTGCCATTCCATAACTCACTCAATTCAATTATTGTGAGCTAGAATCGAAATAACTCGATTGACTTGATAAAAAAACTAACGTTCGGGTTTTGGCAAGTTTCTCCGAGTCAGAAAGGCAACAAATGACGTAATCGAAGACGCAGCTCTTGCCTACATTTTGGCTCCAGACTATATATTTAGAAAGGTCCCCGCGCTCGGGCATTATCTTTGCTCCAGACTCATTGATTTAGAAAGGAACCCGCGCCAAGGGGGTACGCGGGTCACAACTGCAGTCCACCAGAAAGCAATACACTAGTGATGCCAGAACGTCAACCTGGCCGGCCCTTCTAAATCTATGGTCAACATCAGCTTGATTCTGAAAATTTTTCACATGACTCAATCTGTTGCTGTGCCCGTATGCAAAATGTCCGCGTACATTTTCGTTTTCATGGCAAGCGAAAGTAATAGCAATATTTAAGTTCGTCATAGGTCGTAGCCAAGGTCGTGGCTTGTGGCACACTTTTATTTATATAGCTACTTAAGTAGGTGAAAAAGGAACAGAATAGCTATAGGTACCTATAAGTACTTAGGTAAATGGCATTAAAATGTTCTTAGCAGTGTGAGCTCCAATATTACCTGTAGCAGAGATTATACAATACAATACTTCTAGAACCTAGTACCTTCCAAGATCGGGATGGAGTAGTAAAAGTGAAATAAAATAAATTGTATTCTATGTCTTTATTTTTAAACTTTTCTCGAATTTATGTTGGCAACTACTTTACAACAACAGGGTATTTGAATAATCCTTTTATTTCATAAAAAAGCTAAAGCATAGGGTAACTTAAGCTAAAACAGTGGATCTCAAAGTCTAAACTATGACTCATCGAATAAAAGATTCCAAACTTGGTACTAGTCTTAGGGAAAAGGAGGCATAAAATTCGCAATTCTCAGATACCGAGAGAGACTATTTATAATGAAAATAAACGGAAATATACCCGTTACATACCAATGTGAATAAAGTAGGTAGGTACCTATCAAACCAAATTTTTTGTATCCCTCTCATTATTCGCTTACAACCCACCAGTGTGTGGCGATCCGTAGTTTGGAAAACTCTGAGTATTAGTGTTGGTATGTTGTCTTGTTCGTTAATGCCAGATTAAAATATAGTTAGGTGAGGTAGTATGTTTTAACTTTTTTATGATTATGAGATGATAAATCTAGGTACACAAGAGTAATGGCACCTTCCATTATTTTACTAAGAAGATAGGAAAAATGCGCGATGCGATAAATAGTATAAATAGGATATAATGCTTTAGTACTTTATTTTGAAACAAATATAGAACTAACAAATATGTGGGTAAGTTGTTATAAATAGTTGGTAAAAGTTTTACGTAACTACTTGATAATTAAAAGGTTATTTCGTTTATAGCCTCATGGATTTTTAAAGTATCTATTTACAAAATGGTTGATAAAAGGGGCTATTAATTAATAACTCCAGCTAAGCAATCAACCTAGACCTCACTTCAAGTTCGGACTATATATTATGCGCATGCACAGTCAAATATTAAAAGTCATATTTAAGTATACTACAAAATACTCGATGTTGATATCGGTGTCTCTAATACATTTAGATCAAATACAAATTTAGAAAGGACAAATCAAATTTTATTTTATATTCTCCTACTTCTAACGCCCTGGTATTTTGTTCCGTTAAAAAGTGAGATCACTGTTTTTAATCTAATTTTTAAGGGCTTAGAAATCCCAGTACCAACTTACATTATAAGAGCGAGTCATTACTAAGATATAATAAAAGTATTTTTTTTTCTCCCATCACTTGCACGTATAAACTTCTATCGTCTTTACACAAGTATTGCATTCGACGCGGCAACACCAATGAAACTTGCAGCCACATCGCTCTCGCGTGATGATCCTCTTGGTGTTATACCCTCGGCCGCAGCAGAGCAGAGAGCAACCGTCTATGCCTGCTGATGTCCTGTTACACTCACGGCCTGACGTGCCAAGAGAACCCTGGGAAAGTGTTTTTGAAATTAAATACAATTCTGAAATTCTTTCTTTGCTATCTTTACGTGTTGCTGGCTTTCGGGGCTGTGATGCTGCGAAGCCGAATGAAAAAAATGAGCTTTAAGTTTTTTTTGCTGTGATTTTCCATTACCTCACGTCAACCTTTCTTGGGAATGTTATTGTTGCTGACAAGGCTGTGACAGTCGCCTTGTTCGACACGTCTACAGCATCGGGTGCTATACATATACGTAATAATGGCCCCGCAGGCCCCTCCTAGCAAATATATCTAGATACGCCCACAATCAACGATGATCTTACCATAGTGTCGTTCCTAACGCAATAATTAGGTGACTCCTCAAGATACACGAGGTCTTGGGCGGTTGGCAGGCTATACATTGGGTTGCCAAGACGAAGCTTGCCTCTACGAGACACCTTCACTTCAGTAGCTCCATCGTACTTATTTCGGAGGTAATCGCCTAGAAACAAACATTCAGTGTACAAAAAAACATTTGCGAAGTATTGAGAACATCCTTTTTTTTGTAAAGTCGGCCAACAATAGTAGCTAACAGCTAATAAAAGTGGAAAAAAAGTTGGGAGGTTTTTTTAGTCACTTATCTGGTAACATTGGATTTTCATTTATGAACCAATCATCATCTAATCAATAGATTAGATGTATACAATGTTTGCAATTGGAATACCAATTGCAAAAATTGTATAATTGTACTTCATGATAAACATAGAAAAAGCGGAAACATGAACATGGCTTTATTTAAAAATAAATCGATAATTTCGTAAATCGATATTATGTAGTTGCATGTGTTGTTCTGATTTATATTTACAGGCTGCAATCCAACTTTACTCCTCTTTTATGCCGACTTCACATTATCGCTGAACTCAGATGCCGCATGCCGATACGAATGTATGAACGTTGCGTAGTTTGTGAGTACTTTTATTTATCGTAATGAAAAACCAGCAATGCATATTCGGCGAACTGGTCCGCTATATTGTGTTGCTGGCATAGTGTAAATCGGACTGATGCCAACGCTAATGCGAGCGTAGTTAGCTACTTATGTACGTACTTATGAGTGTTTTTATTTAACGCAATAAAAAATCAGCAATGTAGGTATAAGGAATCCGCCAAAGATTGGTGAAGTGAACTGTTCGTGGATAGTGTGGAGCCAGCATTCATGTTTGGGTTACTCGATTGATTTTATTTTCTAAGCCTCCCGTAGGCTCTGACTTATGCGTCCTCCCACGAGATGGCGTCTAATGCACACCTTATAGGTATGCCGTTATTACCTTTATATGAATTAAGTATTAGAATCTATATTAATAAATAGCTAACTTTTGCTCGCGGCATTGCACGTCAAGATTTTTTTTCCAGGATACCTATTTGAACTAAATTTTATTCAAATTTAGTTTGGCTATTTTTATTGTGATTTTGAACCATATTGATTGATTGCAGCGACCATTTAGCCAAAAACCCGTCTCTGAATAGTCTGAATGTGACTTTTTAGTGATGTCCAACTGCCAATGAAGTGGACAAAAGTTCCGCCATTAGATGCAAGGAAAGACCAAATCTACCGGTCACACAAAAACCAATGTCCCAGCTCTCAATTAGTTTGATTGACTATCTAATGAGGCAGCATTGTCTACTGAACTAAAGTTAATGATTGACCATTAACCCCATGCGGTATTATGGGGCCCTGGTACTAGAGAAATTAATTCGTGGATAGTTAATTGTTTAATTAATTAGAAAGATTTAAGAATTATTAAAATATACATTTTCGGAAAGCGTATTAGTTTTGCTGGTTTAACGTTTTTCATGTGAATTGTAACCAAAATATCTAAATAAGCTGGACCACCCAAAAATACCTAAATGCTGAATAGGCACTAAATAACAAAGCGGACCGGAATTAAAACTATAATAAAATTCAAATTAAGAACCCATTCGTTTTTTATTAACAGCGATGCCAAGAGGCGAGATCGTAAAGTGAATGTTCATTAATTCAAAATTAAAGTCAAGGTGGTGAAATTTGGAATATATATATATGACAATGAAATACGCTTTAGTTTTACTACCATGCAGCTATAAAATCAAAATTGATTTCCACTCTAAATTATAGATTAGAAGTGAAAATCTAAGCAGCACAACCACCTATTTATTTATTAACACACAAAACAGATTACAATAAATAATTGATAAATTACAAGTATTTGTCGGTATTGTTCTAAATTATAACCCAATGGATGTGTGCCTTAAATCTTTTAAACATAAAATATTTATACTAGAGAGCGCTGACGAAGGTAATTAATATTAGCTTCGTATGTGTGTATGTAAAGTTAGTAAACAAAACAAAAGGTTAGTAGGTAAGTAAGAGAGAGAAAAAAGATTTAACACTTTACAGGACAGTACGGTTATAGCAGTGGTCTAAAAACTCTGTAGTTTGACAGTACTGGCATCGCAGTCGCTACAAAAGATATTATAAAGAGCGCTACGGTGATCACCGTGCTGGATTTATACTATCATTGTAACGAACATGATTTACTGTCTATCTACAAGTTATTCAAAGGTTTGTACTGTCAAATCTAAGAGCTATAATATATACATTACCTACATCGTATAGAAACACAAAAAGTAGTTGATATAGTAACACTACGGGTATAACCGTATAGTCCGCCTAGAGAATTCATAGAAACACCAAGTCAGTGTCGCGCTGCCTGGCACCGGTGTTGGTTGTGTCCACGTGGGTTCGCGCGCAAAAATTTGTGGCAGAAAACGTAAGTATTAAATTACTATTATTAATATAGTCTTTACTTTTATAGAAAAATATACTTTTTATAACGTTCCGCTCACGTTCACTTTTTGCCACAGATGAATAAAGACGAGGAGCGCATCAAAAAGTTATTGGAGGATGTGTCGACTCCAGAAAGTTCTGACGATGGCAGTTTTTCTGATACATCAGAAAAAACGGAAACAGATCCTTTTGAGGATAACGACGGGGAATATGGCACGGATGCAGACTATGTACCAAATAGTGATTCGGATGACTCAGAAGCCTTGGATGTAGATGAGGCTAAATCAGAGAAAGATCCTAAAGATTCTAAGGTTCAGCCCAGATATGTAAGGGCCAGTGATAATAATCGCACAGATACAGTACCATCTACTTCTAGATACAGAGCTACCTTATTTGTTCCACCCTCTCCTTCGATTTCTGACCAAAACAGTCCAATACTACCTTTACGCCCTACCGCGAGCACACACATATCCATAGAAAGTGCATCTGGAAGTCCTGTAATACCTCTTGGTAGTCCCATTACATTTCATAAACCTCAAGATATCGTCGAACCGTCAGGTACAATGAGTGTGACAACGGAAAATAGTTTTTCTATGGGATGTCTAAGCCTATTAGAATCAGCATTTCCATCAACTTCAGCACAAAGTTCCAGAGCTGCGTCCCCTGTAATTCCTCTTCACGAAATATCGGGCCTTGCAAGTCCGGAAGATCCTGTAGATCAAAATTTGGAAGAACAGGAATCTGAAGGAAATCCTGATCTTCAGTTATCTCTAAATGTAGAAGCAGAGACACCCGAAGAAGAATGGACTTGTACTACTGAACTAATTCCAGAGTTTGGATTTGATAATAACACTCAAGGATTGAGAATAGATATTAATGAAAATGCTACCCCATTAGATATATTTAGACGGGTATTTTCTCAAGAATTACTCGAATATTTAGTAGCCAGGACAAATGCATATGGCGATTTTTTGTCTAATTCTAATAAACCCCATACCAGAAATAGCCGAAACCAAGCTTTTAGAGTTGTAACAGTAAATGAGATGGAGATGTTCTTGGCTTTGTGTGTGTTGCAAGGTCAAGTAAAAGGACCTAGTAGGAGATCATTGTTCTCATTCTCCGATCCCTTATATTTTCACCCATTTTTTACATACATAATGTCAGGACGTCGGTTCGAACAAATATTACGATGTCTTAGTTTGTCTGAAGCTAATGCTAAAGGAGAAAAGAAAGTTTCTGATTTCATGAAGGCCATATGTGAGAATTTTCGGCAAATCTACAGTCCCGGTGTGAATCTATCAATTGATGAATCGCTAATTTTGTTTAATTTTGTTTCGTGGCCGATTACATTTTCGACAATATATTAAGTCAAAAAAAGCTCGTTACGGAATTATTTTTTTTGTATTTACTACTTCTGATGGATATGTTTTAAATATATTAATGTACAAAGGTAAAAATGAAGAAATAGAATCAGACCCGGCAATCAAGAAGACAGAAAAAATTGTAATGGAATTGGTACAGCCATATCTCCTTGACTAGAGACAAGATATCGATGCAAAGGCTGTGAAAAAAAACCACCTCTTTGTCCATCCTGCTTCGAGGAATGGCACAATCGCAAAACTGATTAAGTTTAAGTTATTATCTTAAAAATACTTAACTAGTAGACTGATAGAAGAGAAATAACTATTTATTATAAACTAGAATTAGCCTAAAGTTAAAATGACGGACTGTGATTTAGGTTAACATTTTTTATACTAAAGCAATACATAGGAATAGTGATATTAGATTGATTTTTGATGCTATAAAGACTTTACTCATGTGTTGTGTACAATAATTGAAGACTGATTGATAAGTTAATTATTTTCGTGAACTTTTTGATTAGAGGGATATAGATGTTTTAGAAGAATTAGAAATTATAAAACTTTCATAGTATTGTCGACCAAAGTGCCTAGCTATGAAACGCGATGTTGAAGAATAATACTTATTTTATGTTTTTGAATTAGAATATTTGATGTTTTTGTTTGAATTTGTATTTTTTGAGTGCGTAAGCATTCGTTTTCTATCAATAAAATTGATTTATTTTTGTTCAATGGAGTTTTTTTAATATCTTTACGGTACGGTAGAACCCGTACTGACTATCACGACGTCTTGAGTTTGCTATTCTTCATAACAGTACGGCGTTGCCCGATGTACGGTGAGCGCCGCACTGACTATCTTGGCGGTTTCACTCTGTTATTCTTCATGACAGTACGGGGTAGCCCGATGTACGGTAAATCCCGTACTGACTGCCTAAACAACTTAATTATATTAGTCGTTATGACAGTACGGCGTTGCCCGATGTACGGTAAAGCCCGTACTGACTGTCTTGACGGATTAACTTTGCTATTTATAAAAACAGTCCGGTTGTATCCGTACAGCGGTTATACCCGTAGCTACTGACGTACATTAGTATTTTAGTATTTATTTTAACAAGTACTGCTATAGACGTAGTGATTTTTTGTATGGAAAACCGGAGTGTCATCCTATGTAATTTGAGATCAGTTTTCTGTCCTGTAAAGTGTTAAGTAGCTGAAATGTTAGTAGTTTTTGATAGTTTAATGAACTTAGTATCTAGGTACTGTTAGTATTAATTAATTAATGTTCAAATAGTATTTAACTATTTGTCGCCGGAACTGTGACAAAGTCGATAAGAAAGTATCAATCTGTCTGTTGGAAACAACAGTTTCGTTGTATTAGCAACACATTCTGACAACGGGGTTATAACATGACGTGTTATTCGAGAAAACTTGCAAGGACAAAATTATTATAATTGCGATTACGTAATCTAAAACGGGTAAATATTAAAATTTAAGGAGGATTAGGAGAGTCTATATGGCTATGTACGATTTTGTGCAGAAGTACATTATTTTTTATCACCTAGAACATCTGAATGAATGACCTTTTTCATTGTTGCTAGCCGTTTTAAAGAACCTTAAAGTTAGCCTTTTGGCGAGGATGATATCCAGATTACGCGCCACGAAAAACAGTCCTGCGGCAATATGTGGAACTAGCAATAACGCACCGGCCACATTGCTGTTATCAGTGACAGTAGCGCCGCGTCTGTAAGACTTATTACGTGACACGGATTCTAGCATAGCCATGAAATTAGTAGGATACGTTGTACGAAGTCCTTACTAAATCCATGAACATAGCATACCCCTGACCATGAAGTAAGTACTTCGACGGAGTACCTACTAATTCCATTCCCCTGACATGTTTTACTTACCTATCTCCCGCAGTGTTGCCAGCTGTTGCCAACACGTGATCAGACTGCAGGAGCCGGAAACACCATGGCATTTGCATGTCACTCTTGACTTCTTTATCACCGCCTGGGGAAAATAAACTAATTAACATTTATTTCATAGTGTTTATATACGAATTAGACGAATAACTTATTAGTTCCGGAGAGGTCGCTACTATTAAATTAAATAATATAATTAATTAATATAATATTATAAAAATTTAAAATAAGAATTTGACTAGAAAATGACTTTGGATATAAGAAAGTATTGCCTATTTTTTTTTTTTTACTTTTAATGTTGGTGCAATTATTGCCAACGATAGATTCTAATGTAGATACATTGTTGAGGTATAGGAAACGGTTTATGTTTAATAAAACTTCATAGACGTTTTTTTTTGTTTGCGTTTTTATTTTTAATCTGAATATATTTACAAGAGAACAGACATTTACAAAATTTTCGACCTTATGGTACTTTCACCGGCGGAACGTCACAAAAAAGTACATGAGTCATCAATACATAATATATTTACTGTACCCGAAAACCCTCCTTTTTTGGGTAGTCGCGTAAAATCGGTAGCAATATAGGAATATATAATAATAACATCGAAGATGCCATAGTGAGTCTCTGAAGTTATGAGCGATAAGTACGTAATTTTTATGAGAAATAGTTGGGAACCGTGTCTATGGCCATAAAACATGCGTTTTTGCCACATATATTGGAAAATTGTTATTGCATACAACGGAAAATGCAAGAGTTAGAAGTCCTAACAAATATTGATAATTTTTCATAATAATTTTGAAATTACTATGCAAAAATATTCTTTTATCATTCCAACTTAGGATTTGCGCCTTATCTAAAAAACAAACGTAAAAGGGAATTGAAATTCATCGTAAGGGTTTTTGGTATATTTTTCATGAAGTTTATCATTTTCTATTGTGTTAAATTTACGGATGATTGACAAGAAAATGACTTTTGAAAAATTAACACTGAAATGAATTTATAATTAAAAATACGGGCACTCAATCACGACACGTGTAATTATCGACGGAGACGATGACTATAGTTTTGATATATTAACGAGATTATTCAAAATTCGAATCATCGAAATCGTCAAATAAGTCTATAAAATCTAGAAAAAAATTCAAGAAATTTACTTAGATCAGTTAATTTATAAAATTACACACTTGAGACATGTAGAAACACAAATAATTAACCGTGGTGTAGTTGGGTTTTGGTAAAACGCTATGACGAGGCGCATGTTTAGTGGCCATACTTTTACGTAAGTCAAATCCCATTTAATGTTTCAAAACACGAGTTTTAGTAGCATAAAATAGTTTAAAATTGAAGTAAAGCTTATCTAAAGCGGATTAGATATGTAAGTCGACAAGTTGCTTGTTCTTATATGGCATTTTGTTTTAATAGTCATTGACTGGTTAATCCCTAGCTAAGCTATAAGCTAAGCCCCTTTCTCTTTCAAATAAAGAACAGTAGATTGAAATTGTTCAGCCGTTTGGCTGCTATTATACATAGCCACGGACAGATACAGTTACATAAATTAAATTGATACCCCACATATATACATTTATTATAAAACGAAGTTCTCTACCTCGTCTGTCTGTCTGGTCTCAAAAACTACTGGATTTTCATGCGGTTTTTACCAATGGATAGGAATCACTTTCCTGAGGAAGGTTGAGGTATATAATTAATTATGTTTCTCACGAGCGAAGTTCCCGCTAGTTAAAAATAAAAGATCTCAATTTGATTTGATGTTTTTTTTTATTTCCATTGCTCACCCGCCTGCCAGCCTCGTTGTTATGCCTGTTCATCAGTTGCCGGCCCTGCTCCCGGCTGCCTCGCTTCACCTTCCGCTCTCGCTCTCTGATGTCCACGAACCCTTCTGTGAACCTGGCGGAAACGGTTTAATTTGCAAATCAATTTTAACAATATTTTCGTCTTACTACGAAAATATTTCTTTTTTATATCACCAAGCAGGCAAACAGGCGTGAGCACACCTGGTGGTGAGTGGTCACCGTAGCTTATGGACGCTTGCAATATCAGAGGTATCACACGCGCGTTGGCCACTTTATGGCCTAGTTATATTTGCTATCTATATAGTCATATTTGTTGGATGTTGCTAAGTTACATGGCTAGTATACGATATGATCAGCCAATCGGGAATCTAGTTTTTATATTTAATTGATACTATTGTATAAAATAACCCTTTCTAACCGCCGCCAGTGCGGTCTATTATTCTAAAATTATTGTACAGTGCCTTGTAAATTCAGGACACTGCTTTTAAACGATGACTTAAGTTCCGTGCAATAAGCCGTTGAAGAGTTCCCTCGTTGGGTGCATCATCAGTTACGCCTATCATAATAATTATCATAATCATAATTCATTGTCATGGAACCTGAAGCGACGTGGAAAATTTCAACTAAATAAACTAAGTAACTAAATAAAAGCTCGTAAAATAGTTTACATTTACTTAATTAAACCCGATATCAGACAAGTAAAATAATTTAATTAATTATTATTTTGTGATAGCGAGAGATGTGAAAAAATCTACAATAGTTGAAGACATTTTTGTTGTTTTTCAATAAAGGTAAATTTGAGCATACAATTTATAATTATGGCTCAAACGAAAATTTCCCTACTTATTTATGCCGCCCCTGGTACTGAAAGCTTTTCATTCAGTGTAAAAGAGACATTGCTTGGAAAAGGACAGCTAGTTATCTATAAATCTGTATCCACCCCTCTACGACTAAGCTACGCCCACCGCTACGGAGGGTCTACGAATCGATCGTAGCATCGACTGCCTGTTTGTGAATACGAATCATATGCCTTGGTGTGAAGGATCTTTATTGTATAATGTTATGTTAGAGGGTGAGTTTGTGGACAGAATATACCTCTTGTTTGTTACTCCTGGTAGTTCGTATTTTGGATTTAAAGTAATCGTATATGTTCTATTATAAAATGGTGTAAAATGTAAATTGTACCTATTATTTTGTTACGAATCTAATCTTCGTTAATTTCCTAAAGTAACAATTTTAAGCAACAACCTTCCCTGCTACATTTGTTGCAGCGGACCTGGATATAGTTTTATAGAAAAGCGGATTAGGAAGCCTCTGCTGTTTATGGGTTCCTAGTAGGTGATAACGGATTTAAGCAGTCTTAACCCGCTAAACCCGGGTTATCCGGGTTTTATTTGAGTGTGCGAATATACATTTTCGGTTTTCAGCCGGAAATAGTCTAAAGAAAATAAAAATTAGAAACGAATTTTCCGAATTTCTGTTTGAGTAAGTATAGAGTATATTGTTATGGACCTTATTAATTAAAATTGTATTCGAATGAGTTAAAAAATCAACCATGGAAATATCTATAGTTCGGGGAGTCTTATTCGCGGGAAATTCTAAGCATATTTGACATTCCACACAATCTTTAACTACTCATGTCCTCCTAGTGAAAAGAATACTCGAATGCGGGAAAATCTCCTTTATGGAACAAGTTCCATTTCTTCCCGAGAATTCCTACCGAACCGGTTCCATACTCGCATTCCAAAGATTCCAAAACTACTGTTAATCATGCTATCCCAGTAAAGTGAATTCAAACAGACAAATCGGAAAGCTTTTTTTAAAGTATATCCGTAAAAAACTTAAAAAGCTCCCTCGGAAAACATTCCCTGCTAGTGTGCGTATTTAAGCCCCACCTACCTGTGTTCACGATACACACCATGATTACACACGTTTTAGCTTTTTTTGTAAAGGGTGGGGAAATTTTTAACGTGTTCGAATGTTATAGACTCCTAGTATCTAAGGCATGGATTTTTACAAAGCCTTCGTCTTGAACGACGAAAGGAAAATTGAAGTCGCTCGGAAAACGTCTTTCCTGTGACAATCTCATTGGCATCTGAAGACAACTTGATTTTTTCCTTGGCGGTTCTTATGGCAAGAATCAAGGCGTGTCTTCTTAACATTTATGCTTACTTAGTAAAATTGTCTTTAAAGTGTGATATTTCGGTATAGAAAAAAGCATTTTTCGAGTCTTGTGGAATGTTTGCAGGCTCTTTAGAATCCTGTTGTCCCAGTGAAACCGACTCAAAATATGCAGAAAATTCCATGTTTTTGTGAAAATGTGTCAAAACGGTAATAATTTTTCATTTGTTTGAAAGCTTTTCCAATTTAGAAAAGTTTTCATTGCTCTCATAAAAATCTACCGAGCTTTTATATTACCCTGGTGCTTTTCATTGAATCGGTATAAAATACAGTAGAGGATCTCAATTTTTATTATTTTTGCTCCTTTTTCCCGTTTTCCCACTGAAAAGAAATAAAGATCTATCTGATGGACATTTTATTACTACTTTTTTGAATTAAATTAGTTTTTCCATTTATTTTCTAGATAATGATTTATTTTAGTGACAAAATATGTTCAAATGAAAAAATTAATAGATATATTGAGAATAAAATAAATAACCCATTGAGCACTGCTACTATTATTAGCATTAATCTCTATTTTTTATTATTAAAATAAATAAGAATCAAAATACCTATGAGATAGTTAAAAAAAAACGCCAAAATTAAAATCTCCATCTAAAAATTTACAGGGGACATTCGAGAAATTTTGCCTAAAAAAAGGTTGATTTTCACATGCAAATAAATAAAGTCAACCCTTGCTTTCAGGCTGCGGTATAACCCTTTCAGTACGTGAAAACACTCTAGGGTAGCATGCCTGCATAGGAGGTTGTATACGGAGCTACGCACGAAGGCGTTGCTACGTTACCAACGAAGTGGGGTTTGTAGCAATACGGAGTACCTACCTACTTATTCCATGGTAGCAACGTATTTGCCAAGGTAATTAATAGTTTATTTAATGTATTAGAGAATTTTTCATAGACAGCAGTAATATTTTGAGTACCATCTATCTATATCTATTAATATGAATAATAAAATGGAGTTAATGTCCAATAGTAAAGTTTTGTAATGTAACGAGAGATTAAAAAATATTGTTTATATGGCAATGAGGAGCGGAAAAAAACTATAATTTAATTATAAGATTATGTAGGTACATAATCGTAGTTTTCTTAAGTAAATTTTGGTATGACACAACTAGAAATCTAAATAAATTAGTAATTAACTAAAAAATGCATTAATAAAAAAAGCTCGTAGCGCTCGTAGCAACATGCCGAGCAGTCTCGCGTACACCCGTAGCACTAGCCTCCTCCGTAGCACCGTAGTTGAATGTTCTATGAATATTTTACGTACCCGTGAAAGTTCTCTTCCTGATTTATGTTTGCCTGGTAGTGGACCTGTCTTTAGCCATGCTTTGACACCCGTGAGGCTCGTTTGACTGACAGCTGAATTACCCAGAAATTTTATTTTATATCCATTTGGTTAATATTTTCGACTTTAAAACTGCTTTTGTTAAGAATTTTGAAATTTTAAATGTAGGTATTTTGAAGAAACATTACATAATTATTTAACAGCAAAAATGGGGCAATAATTAATATTTTATTTTATTTTTTTTTATAAGAATTATGTTCCTATTCTCAAGCCAAATTGAACAATAAATGAAACACCCTTTAATTTTAATGCAACTTCGGAGAGAGCAGGTAAATTTTTCACCTGTCTTACTTCTCACCTGAATACTAGGGTACGAGAAAATAACAGGAGGTAAAATATCGCGCACCTTTCCCCACGTGGATTCAGGTGTGGCGCACACATTGAAGAATATCTTTACAGTGGAAAAGTTACGCGTACCAACAAAATCATTGTTAGAAAGAGAGGCAGCTTTCTCGTTCTGACAGGGGGAAGCGTAACATAGGAATAACATCCTTCCTGTCGCACAGAATGAAAATCGTTTTCAGCAAGGTAGGGATAGGTAAGATTTGTTTGTGGGCGAGTGTGTTGACAGGTAAGATACCTTCAGATGCATGTTGCGATCCTAGTACATGGGTACGTAGTGAAGCAGGTGAGCTCTACCCTGAAGTTTCACAATTTCAAATGGTTGTGGTTGTCATTTTTAATGAAGAATGGGAAAATTTTGATGGGATGTTTCAATCATGGATTTAGTACGTACGTACTCGGCCTACCATGGTTACTAGTTTCAATCAATACTATTATTGTGCCTGTAAGAAATTATTGACATACTAATATTGTTTGAAATGGATTACAGCTATTATTGATGTATCTAGGTAAGTACTGAAATTGCATGTGTTTGTTTAATTTTTTCATGAAATGGAAAAACAAAGCACCACATCATATTCCGTTTCTTTCTAAAATCGAATTCCGACAATTTTTCCGCGGGGAAAATTTCGATAAAGTGGGGGAAAAGTACTAGGGTCTCATATTCTACGTAGATATTGTGGAAAACCTCACTCCCGACCCGCGCCCGCAAGGCGTATATTTAAATAAAATAATAATCTAGGGATAGGATAACATAACACTACGGTGGTGGGGTGTTATAGACTTCGTTTCTAGTAGTTTTCTTACTACAACTATTCAGGAAAATTGCTGATGTTGTAGTAGAATATAGTAGGAGGCATAAGGCGCACAGAATCTTCTAAGAATTTAGAATCTGACGTTGCAAAGAATCGTAATAGTACACATATTTTATTGCAATTTAAACATAGCAAATTATTTTTTGAGCTGAGCGAGGCCTTGCCTATCTATCATTAATCTGCAAAAACTGTAAACTTTTTACATAACATAATATTTTGTAACATAAAATAATTAGAAAAATAAACAATAGGATTGCAATATTTTTTTTAAATAGAAAATACACCAGGGAATTCATTACTGTGATAATGACAAAAATAATATCAAAGATAATGACAAAAAATATCACACATTTTTGGACTCGTTCAAACGCTTTATACTAAATAAAAAAAAATATTGTTCGACAGCTATAAGTAGTATTGTTTGTGATGGTCGAGTTTATTTTTTACAATTCTCTGACCCTTTCTCTTGTCAACTACCTAATTGGAATCATTTTTGAGCCATTCATAAATTCCTTCCCATGGCGACAGGACGTCGTTGGGGCGTTGAAGAATGGATCGCTGAAAAAGGTATAAGGCCCCGTAATATACTAGGGGCACAGAAATCTTTAGTAGGTGGTTCGTTACCTTGACATCCTGTCGGGGCAGACACGTTGCCCCGCACTTTCTTAAAACACAAGTATAACGAAGCTTGTGGCAAACAGTCAATTTGCCGATCTACGAAGACGTGGCGTAAAGAAGGGAAACATAATATTTATACATATTAAGTAGTCTTTTTTATATATGTACTTTGTGTACTTTGAGTACAAATAGTAAATCGGACCTATTAGCATATACCTAACGGTTTTGATAGCCATACTCCCGATTGTTTCCAAAGCCAGCTCTTGGCCATTTTCATAGTTTTGACCTTCTAGTTTCTGCTGCAGCTAGCTTGTCAGCCTGCCATTTTGGCACCACATTGTTTGAAAGAAAGAAAGAAAACAATTTGTTTGATTGATCACATCATAACGCCTAGTCAAGGAAGCGACACACTGACTAGGAAAACATAAACAGGAAGAACATACTTGTAGCCATACTCCAGGTTGTCTCCACAACCAGCCCAGAGCCACTCTTCCCGTAGCGTCCTAGGTCTCCTGGCTCGGCTGCAGCCACAGCTTGACAGCCTGCCATCTCGGCATGCTCTGGATACGGAGAGGGATACTGCAGCTGACGTCATCGCGTGGGTAAATGCTGTCTCTCTTGACGCTGCAATGAAATCTCAAATAACTAAATAACTTTTTTTATGGCGTGTACTTCCGCTCTAGAATAGGACTCGGAGCGATCCCGGAAAAAATAACTGTTCCCCTAGGAATTCACGTGGTTAGAGCCGCGGACAAGAGCTAGTCTCTCTTTCTCTTATCTCCATATGCTCCTGGTTGCAATCGGACCTACGAGTATGACGTCTGGAAGGGCGACGTCAGCGCGTAAAAAATAACTTTATAATAAGATTCGGCAGTGATTTTACAACTGACCGCTTGCCTATCGTCAACCTTCCTTAGGAATGCTATTGTCGGCTGTTAGCTGCCTAGACTATGTATCCCTTAGTCTCCTTGCACGACATCCACGAGGATAAGGAGTGATCCTATTCTAGGCATGTGTAAAAGTATGACATCAACTTCCACGATTACGATACGATTTCCATATTCCAAATTATTTCTAGGTATATCAAAGGTATATACGCCTAGTAATCAACGAGTCAAACAGTTCATTATAAGTATTTTATTTTGAAATGTTATTTCCGTGACTCACAAAATAATTTAACACAAAATAACATGCGAGATAAAATGGCTTCAACAATTGTTTTCCATTGCGAAGCTACGATAAATCAGCGCGCGTGGCAGCCTTAGAGATTTACTGTGGAACTGTTACATACTAGTTCCACAAGTGACAGCTGGATACCAGCTTTCAACTCTACTGCTCCGCTGGCGATTAAAATAAAATGTATTGTTATTTTTGTCAAAAAAATACTGTAAATAGGATATCTGTATTTACAGAAAATACCAAACGAAAAATTTTAATAGGATAATTGAACGCAACGATCTATTGAAACGTTTTATTGGGTATAATTAACTTTAAACATTAATATTTTGAAGTTTTGGCTAAATTTGGCTTAATTTTTTTACGTACAAGTCGTCACAGCCCCGAATGCAACGCAGATGCAATGCAGAAAGAGAGATATAGAGTAATAACAATCCAAAATACCCTCACATGTTTGCGGTTTCAAAAGTATTTCATAAGTTTATCCTACGTCGTATTCTCGAAGTAAATGATAAAACAATCTGATAAGCCTCTTACTACAATCTGAAAGGCTTTGGAACAAAATAATTGCCTCTTTCCTATCAGTCATACAGCTTTACGATCCTTTTATGCGTTCCTAGTCCAGTGTTTCCCAAAAGCACAGATTATTATTACTTGTACCGGCGAATCTCATACAAAGTGGGAGATTGGGCCGGGCAAGATGGCAGCGCTCTGTCTCGTTTCTTCTCTTGTATTTCTAATACACACATCTCTTTCTTGTATGAACGAAATAGGAAATATGTCGGGGTTTCTTGAGCTTTCTCTGTTAGTAGCCTCTTAATATTAATTGATATGCTTCCCATTTAGACTAAATAGGATATAAAGAAGGAGAGGTAGGTAATATTTGGATAAAAAAATATTCAATATTTAATAATATTATAAACAGGTATTTGGCCCTCTTGATGGAAAGTGGGTACCTACTGCAGCCTATGAATGCCTGCAACACCAGGTGTCATGTCACACGCAATTTTTTTTAAACCTTATTCGTCAGAATAAGGTTTAAAAATCTTGCGTGTTTCAGATCGCTTATTACGAATTTCAGAGGAGCATTTGTCACAGTGTTCCTAAGATTTCACCAAATGAGTCTCGGATTTTCGATCAGTTTGGGGGCCACTGTCTGTCGTATATTTTCTTGATTGGTATCTCATGTTGTCAGACAATATGTCTGATGTATTTCAAGGGCACAGCATTTCTTATTTTCTATGTTTCTTTCATGTGTTATTTATTCATGTAATTACTATACAGTACCTTATTATATTTAATACCTTTTTTACCACTCTGTTTTGCATATGGGAACCTAGTATCCGTAGGACGTAAATTGCCCCAAAAACTTACCAATTAAAGTGAGAGGTCCAAAAACAGTCTCATCCCCCTTCACGGTACAATTCCACCGTCTTCCTCTAAACTGATGCTGGCATTCTTCTATCCCTTTCTTAACCCCCATGCTGACTGAAGGCATATGGTCCTTATGACGTCGACAGACCCTGCGTTGTCCTGGAGTCAGGCCACGGATCCGAGCGCAGAGTCGGGAGGTTTCGGAGAAGAGGTCCGATTGGTTGGACCATTTCTCGAATTCTAGGAGACCCATGTTGCTGTAACAATTGAGCAATGTTAATTAATTTTTATATTATTTCGAAAATCATATAATGCTAAAATCTAAGAATATATAGGTAGTTCCGGAAATACACAATACGATTTCTAAGGCATAAAGTAATATAATAAAGAAAATTAGCAGAATAGTTACTGGCACATTTGAAATCACATTATGAAAACTACAGACAATTGAATAACGTCGCGTTAATTTTTAAAAATAAAATTTCATCTTTTCCATGAATTCCACCTGTGAATTCGACCTATGAATTCCACAATTGTGGGTATAGTTTTTTAAAGCTAAAGCTTAAATATGTAACTGAAAACTCTAATTTCTATATTTTTTTTACCTGTAAATTGGTATTTATAAAATTTATCGTTCCTCTCTAATTTACAATACAAATTCGGCCCCATACATTATTCCACTATAATTTATAACAAAACGCCCAGATTTCTTCGTATCTCTTCTAATAGTCGGTAATTAACTGTTAGATAAGGTGACAGGTTAACAACTGTGGTAAAACTTTTTTGGCCATATCGATTTAATACGTTTTTAAGAAAGCCTTAACTTGGTCCAATGGTTTTTAATAGTACGATTTCTACGAGAGTTGCCTATGAGTCAACCCTCTCTGGGAAGGCTATAGCTACCCATCAGCTGAAAAAGGCGGCATTAATTCCCTTGGTCGCCTCGCCACGTAAAGATATGGAGTGATCCTATTCTAAGGCGTCACCACACGGTGTAGTGTTATGTTTAGAAGTATTTGTACTCGCATTTTCGAAAACAATAACGATTTTATTGAAATTTGAAAATTAATGTTTATGGGAATTAAAAAATCGGTCTAGCTAGGTCCCATTGTCAGATTTTTCCATATGAAAATAGTCTGGATTTTGCAACATATCGTAGCACTTAGTATTTATTGATAGTCGCTATTTTTTTCTATAAAAAGTAGCTGATAGAGAGGTGTTACTCTTGATTCCAGATGGTCTAGTCTGTCTAGATAGACTATATCTGTGACAAATTTGTTTAAAATCAATAAAGCAAATTTTAAGTTTATTAATTACAAACAAAAATACAAATGTTTCTTCATTGTAATATAGTTATAATTTACTCGTTTAGATGTTTATGCAATTCTAAATCAATATGTTGGATACCATATACAATGGATGACAGTTTTTATACAAGTTTATCATTTAGGTAAATGTAAATAAAATGGAGACAAACGTTATCTATGTAGAACGCAGGACAAGTTAAGGCTTATGTAAATATTCTTTTATTATGCTGTCACTACTTTGATGACAGTGACACTAAGCAGTGACATCATTTGTTTTTGTAATATTATGAATCATGTTACTCAATTACAAATTCATTACAATCTGAGTGTTTATTTTGCCAACTGCACACAAAAAAAAAATGTTTTTCAACCTCTCATGTCTCTCTCGAGTTCCCGGTTGCGTTCGGAGTTGTGAAACCGCTAAGCGCGAGGTCAGTGTAAAAAAATACCTTAACATTTTGAAGGTCCGGTCCGTGATTTACGACCGACTGCATGCCTGACGTCAACCTTCCTTGGGAGTGCTATTGTTGCCTATCAGCTGCCTAGGCTGTCCCTTAATCGGCTCGTATCCACGAGATGATATAGAGTAAATTATAATGCCCTGGCTCTGGGTATTCGATGGTGGAACTCCTGACGATGAATGGGAAGCCATATTTGTCCTATTCTAGGGCGAAACCACACGCACCAAAACTGCGAAAGAAACACAGCACCGTATCTTTTCCACGTACAAGTCCATGATGTAGAGAATAACAGAAGTCGATCTTATAATAGATTCGATTGATTTCTGTGCAGAGAATAGTTTTTTTGCATTCCATATCAATAGTTCTATTAAATTAAAAAGAAAAGAACTGATAATCGATTTTGCATGTCGTTCTTTTATCTATGATATTAACCTTAAATGTAATGTTTTTATATATGTGATATTAACGCTCTATTTTTCTCTCAACAGTGGCAACTAATAAGTAGGTATTTTCTTGAAAAATAACCATGAAGGTTTTTTGCTTTGTTACACTGATTATTAATAAGTAGGTACAATCATGTGGAATTTATATATTGCACATTGTATTATTTAGCACTAGCTTTTGTCCGCGGCTTTGCCCGTGTGAATTTCAACGACACGATTTTCATACAAACTTTCACCCCCCATTAAAGTCATTTGGGGGTTGATTTTTGAAAAAAGTAGGTATGTCTATGTGTGAATGGTGGTCTTTAATGCTACATTGTATATTGATATGTAGGTAAAAACAAAATTCTTATGCCAAGGGATGAAGATAGTTGGTATACAGATTAGTAAACATGGCTAATAATGTTAGTAAATATTTCTGGAAGTATTAGATTAGTCAACTAGCTATGAGATATTTTTTGTACGTTGATATTCAAAATCAATACAAGTCAAGCCATGATATGATGATGAATTAATATTAGGTATTGTTGGTCAAATTGCAACCAATAAAGCAAACATTACTTAAAAATTTAGTGGTCCCACGGATTTTTATTTATTAACACGTACACATTGAAATAAATTACAAAATACTCAAAAATACATTAAATAAATCGTCGCGCGCATAGTTTCTAAATCTATGACAAAACTGACGTTAGCCAGTTTCCCTAAAAAAATATTTACAGATACAAAAAAACGATAATAATTTTGGCACAACAATACTGATCGATTAGCACGGCAAAGTACTAGGTCGTCATAACCAGTTAGGAGTCCACTCAATATCGCCCGTAGATCGTGATGGTGAAATTAAATCCATTTCCGCGTTGGCTCTTCAGTTTGATCTTCGCGAATCTTTGACCAACACCTCCCGCAGAAATAGTGGGGTATCCTCCAGAACCGTCGTATTCGTTGTCTTTTACATATATCGAGCTGATGTAGGCTAAATTATAATGCCCTGGCTCTGGGTATTCGATGGTGGAACTCCTGACGATGAATGGGAAGCCATATTTGTACTCGTTGATCCTGTAGATGATGACGTCACCAAATCCAGGCTTGCCTATGACCAGGTCATGGCTTTGACAGGACACAGCCGCGATGAAGCAGAGTAAGGATATGAAGGTCAGAGCGCGCATTGTGGTTCGTTCGTTTTACACTGCTTTGTTAATTGCTCGATATTGTTTTATATATGGAGTGATGGGGTTATGCAGCAATGAGACACTGATTAATATTTTTATGTCTTATTGTAAATTTGCACTACCTATTGTGACTATCAATGAAATTCAGTAATGTACTAGGTTTTTAAATTAAGATTTTATATGAGGTTTCTTGTAACTATAAGCCCGTGGATTTATAGTTACAACCAATATCGTGATATAGCTAATATATACTATATATAATTATGAAAATAAATAAAAATTATAAATAAATAGGCATAACCAAACTCTTACACAAGAGTACAAATATGAGGAAGAAAACATCAACTTAATATTGTCTTTTGCATTAGTTTCGTCTGTATGAAAATCTTTTACTCCTGGTCTGATAGGTCCATTTTAGAGGCATTTCTTTGTAATATAATTATTTTGAGATACAGTTGATGGTTCTCTTCTACATAAAGCCGTGTTGACAATGACAAAGTCATCTATCGATCACGAACGAGACAAGTCATGAGACGTGTGTGTTACGTCACGCAAACATGTTTGTTTACGTGTTTTCCAGATTTCCATTATTTTGATCGCTGGTGGTATAATAAGAAGAAAGTGTTAAAGTTATTTAATCAAATTGATAAATGACATTATGATATATATAAGTGAGGTAAACATGCATAAGGTACTCAGGTGATGGAAAGTGGTGACCGCAGTCTATTGATGTTTGCAACACCAGAGTGTCATAAACTCATTGAATTCTCGGCTCTGAATAAATCTTTTCAAGTCTGATAAACTCCGAGTCATGTCGTCTCTAGAGAAAAGCATGGTATCTCATTCTACAAGCACATTTATTTTATGTGTATTATGATTTTTGTAACATTAAACTGTGGAATGACCAAGTTCGAATTACACTTTTTATTAGTTTTATCATCCAGTCTTTTGAAATAGTATGGACTTTAACAAAAATCGGTAACTGCCTATTGAAAAACTGGAAATGTATTTTGGTCACAACTGGTATTAAGCCATTCATAAGAAAATATAACCGTGTAAAATTAATTTTGGCTTTTTCACACGTTAATTTGGCTTAATTTTCATTTATCCTCACTAGTTCTATGTTGTATGAATGTTTTTTTATTCATGGTCATACTTAAATTTGCATTTGCAGTTTTTCAGTTAAAAGTATGACTATAGTAGACTTATGTCTTGTTTATGTATTCTAGTTGCGTCCCGTAGTTTCGCTCTCTTGGGAATTCTAGAATTCCTGATAGCCTATATTATTTTAGGATAATAATCTATAATTACTGCTTCTATTAAAATATTTACGATTGTAATAGATGCAGGAATTTTAGATAGAAGTACTTTAGTGCTTACTTTACAAAGTATCAACTTAGGGCTGTTTGTGTGAATCACTTTTTCCATGTAACTTAGCCAAAGATATTATATATTCCAAGGAAATAATATCTAGTAACTATATTATAAATTCATTGCAGATTTATTGTAGTCAAAGATCAAATCATCCATAAAGCTAGATGTTTCAATGTCTTTTTTATATTAAGGTCTTTTTTATATTTCAGGTTTAATTTCTGAATTGTTTCTTAGCAAACTTATATGGTCCGGCGTCGCTGCTATTGAATAAATTTGACAAGAAAATTTATTTTCGTAATTATTTAAACTTTGGCCACTGTTCAAAACAAAGTGCGACATTCAACGACTTCTATTGATGTGAAGGTTATCAATACGATTGTTTTTTTTTGTACTCTCAATAGCACATCTTTGACCAAGTCACTGCCAAATTAACCCTTATCAATACCATTTAGAGTCCAAGTAATATTACTTATTGCGTATAAAAAGCTGATATACCTACCTACTTCATATTTTCCATAAAAATAAATTACACTCAAACCATTTCTTCATTGCTTTTTATATACGTAATACAGGTATTAACTCTGTTGGGGTTAAATTTTTGCAATAAATCAGTGATTATGTAACTAACAAGCAATACGTAATTAAAAAAATCAAAATACAACAGAAAAAAATAGAACAAAATTTATTCACTCAAATTTTCCTAGCGTACTGGGCATCGTCGTCATCCTCATAGTATTGTTCGTTCCTGGTGTGTTGGCTGTTGCTCTGGTAAAATTTCGCAGAAGGATCACTAGAGAATACCTCGATCGCAAACTTGTATCCCCTCAGAATCGTTGGACTTTTCAGACCAATTGTGACAGTATTCGTACCAACACCACCACTTTCTATAAACGCTTCTCCATTCTTATCCTCTCTAAGATCTGTGATGTATACGGCACTAATAACTTCATTCCCATTTGTATTAACAGTGACGTGATCAGTTCTTTTCCATAACGCTGGATTAGCTTCCCTAATTTCGTTGAAAAGTTTCCTTGAATGAGGTGTTGCCAGCCCTAATTGAAGATCATTCGCTGACACTGAAGCCAAACAGAATAATGCAATAACACTGAATTTATACATCTTCGATAATCAAGTTCCGCGACAAAATGTACGACTGAGAGATAGCGATGATAATACAGTTTATATAGAGAACGGTTTCGTCAATAAACAAAATGATCTTGAAGTTCATATCGATTCTAGTTAACCCTGTATTTTAAAAGGCACGAAAGACCCTTCTTCTATAATCATTTCATATTAAGAAGCACATGTTGCATTATAGTTTCCACGACTATTTTTATATCTACATAAAAATCATTATTGATTTATTTACCTAATTTTTTCTTGAATATTGTTGATCAGAATAGTCGTAGGAACGTCCACCTTTAGTGTTGTAATTATTATAATATCTTGCGTTAGGATCCTCAGCGTACACTTCTATTTGGAATTTGTATCCTCTCAAAATTGTTGGGCTTTCGAGGCCAATCACAACAGTTCTCTGACCAATACCTCCACTTTCAATTCTTGCGACTCCATCACGATCATCTCTAAGATCTGTAACATGTATAGCACTTATAACTTCATTACCACTTGTATTGATAACAACATCATCAGTTCTAGTCCATAATGCTGGTCCAGATTCTTTTAATTCACTGTAAATCTTTCTGTCAGTTGGTCTGGCCAACCCTAAGCGAATGTCGTTTGCTGATATCACAGAAATAAAACAGGCTATTGCAAAATAACTCAGAGAATACATGATTGATGTAAGGAAGAAACACAAATGCTAAGCCATTTTAGAACTTTTATATATATAGCACGGCGTAAACATATATAGAGACTTCTGAGATCATACTGGTTCTAAGTACAATAACAATACATCTATTTTAAGAATTATTGTCCATCTAATTTTACGAGGAAATAGCGTCACAGTATACACACATGTTAGTAACTATTAGTACTTTATCGATATTTGCTATTGTACTACGACCATTATCTATACATATAATAAAACCTTACTGCCACATGTGTCTGTGCATAAGAGATACCTATTTAAGAAAAAAAAATGTAATGCCAATAAAAGAAGTCACAATGATTTTTTAATTTTTTTTACCTTAACCTTTGTCGCAGGAAAACTAAATAAAACAAATACATTACGTACACATACATTACGTAGTACAAATCACACAGATTGAGTTTGCTCAATTAAAAATGTCTTTCATCCTTAGTTAAAAATGAGGAGTTAGCCCCAAAGTAAGTTCGAGGCTTGTACTACCGAGAAACCTGACTCAAATATACTATATTTTATAACAAAAATCTTGACACAATTGTTTAATTAAATTGGATGAGGTTTTCATAGCATACCGGATTTAGATTAAATCAAATCAGAATTATAACCAATATGTAATATATTAAATAACAATAAAATCGACGCGTACGAAGTTGCGTGCATAGGCTAGTATTTGATATATTTGATGATTCCATTCATAGAAGTCACATTTCACGTATATATGCTAACAATTACTTCACGACAATACTTTGCAATATTATCATTGTCCTATTCAAAGTTACCAGTGGCAGCCGTAAAAATGGCTTTAATATCATTTTTGTTATTGGCAACATTATTCGCTAGTATCAATACACACGATTTACTCCTCGGTTATCCAGATTTAAATTCTAAATTGATTTATAGCAAAGTGCATCAAGAAAATCCCGCCATATGGATCAGATCTGACGTTTTCACAGTGAACTGTTCAAGAAATGAAATAATTAATGCTATTAAAATATTGGATTTGAGGCAAGATAAATGGGGCGAGGCGTACGTGAAGAGTGGGGGGATTGGTGAAAAATACGTCACTATTGAATTAGATAGCCCTAATATCTTAAGGGGTTTCAACTTTTGGGTGGAAGTTTACGCAATACAAACCAGTAATTTCTACTACAATCATGGCAGAAAGTGATGATACGATTTTGGTAATCGGATATGCTGTTATTCATTGAAATATATTTGTGTTTTGAGTTATACCTATAATTGTTTCATTTTCTGTTCCCATAAGTTGGTAATTGATGAGTTATTTTTACGTGATTGTTTTTTATTTGTTTTTTTTTTGTACTTATATTATAAATTGTTTTATGTTTAAATACCTAAAAATGTAAGTACTTACTTAAATTTTTGCCGGATAATGATTTTCTTTCTTTCTTTCTTTGTGTTGAAGTCACAGAAATACTTTCTTAGTTTTGTAAGTTTTCTGGTTTATTTTGTTTTCTGATTGGTTTTCTATTAAATAAGTACTTTCTAAATTTTTCTACTTTTACTTTTCCATTTCACGGTCTTTGGTATCCATAGTTATCAGACCAAATACAAATTTATCTCTCATCTCATATAAACAATAATAAAAATTATAGAATAGACTTATTTTGCTATATTTTTTCTCATGACCATTTTTGTACATACATTGGCTTTCTACGGGTTAATGGAATAAAATTAACAAATTGAGCTGTTTATCTGTCTATACCCAGAACTGATTGATAAAATATTGATACCCTTGAACTGTTAACCTTATGGTCTACTCGTTGTTTCGAACATACCTTATTTACTAGTGATTCATCCCGGATTCGTTTAAAAGTAGAAAAGTTGAAAGTTGAAAAGTAGTAGAAAAGATTTACGATGAAATTTCATGATCATATTAGTTTAAAATGTTTATGGTCGTCGGTTATATAAGTAAGTTTATTATTTATCCTGACTAATATTATAAATGCGAAAGTAAAATTTATTTGTTTGTTAATTTGTCACTCTTCACACTCTATCTACATAACGAATTTTGAAATTCTGCATACATATAGTTTGAAGGATATAGGGTACCTTTCATCCCAGGAAAATTACGCGGGCGAAACCGCGGGCGTAGCTAGTTTTGTAATAAAATTGGAAACTTTACAACCGTATAAGTAAATAAAATTGATTCCCCATCAACACAGAAAAACAAACTCTAACACGTTGTAATAAGAGCCAAATGTTTACAATTAATCATGGTAATGGCCGCTCAATAGCGGATTGTTTACTATTGAAGAGCCCCTACTAATTTACTAGCAAATCAAACAGCTCTTGGCGAGTTATGTTTTCCTAGTACTCGAATTGAGAGAGAACTGAATCTGTTGGTTCTCGAATCGGATCACACAAATGGATTTTTTCTTGTCACGAACTTCTTCATCAACATTTGCCATAAATCAACAAAAAGAAAAAAAATCCGTTAAGTGGGTATATACAATGGTATTTTATACTACTTTATGAATATACTTTCAAACCGTATACAAATTTTAATACTCTAGGTATTAAAATTTGTATACTACTCTATTAATTTTTTCTTTCAAATTGTCTTTTTAAATTTTAAAATATGGACACACAGAGACAAGAAATCCTAATATCCTAACTAAATGCAAGAAATGGTATTTTAAACTGGAAATAAGTACTTAAATGGTAAAAAATATAAATGCTAAAGTGAGTTAAAAAACTTAGTACGTTATACAATGTCCTAGCAAATTATAAAGGCAAATTTTCTTACACAAGTTTTGCTTATTGGATTAATTTATTTTAGCTCAGTCGTGCTTCGTTGTTTTGATATCGCTCGACGGACAAGGCAGAAATTATATGGAGTTTCGACACAACGCACGTCAGTGTGAAATGTAAGAAAACAAAAGAGCACAACGGAGCCGCAACATGTATGTTGATACAACCTTATTCCTTTTAAAAATATAAACGACAAGAGGGAAAAGGAAAGCCAAGAAGAGCTTATATCGACCAATTATAGGAGAGAGCAAGATTGGTGTCGTACTGGGAGGTCAAAACGATGGCCGAGGACAGAGAGAGATGGAAATAACTCCATTAATAAGTACTTTGTTCACCCCCGACTACACAAGGAGGGTAGTTTTAAGTTTAACGTGTCTGTATGTATGTCGGTCGTTCGTGTCTGTAACAGACAAACGACTGAACGATTTTGATCTATTTTTGAGATATATCATTTATATGAAAATTTGAAATCTTCAGGGGGTTTCTTAAATTTTTGTTTTAGTTTTTTTAAAGCCAAGTTTAACATTTGACGAAATCAAGATGAATACCTAATAATTGTAATAAAGAGTACGGCCTGTACTTAGCTAAATAATGACAATACCTAGAGTTTGTCTAACTATTTTTTGCATATCTGTGCAGATGAATCAATGGGATATTATAAGTTTCAATGTATGCATTAATCATTTATTTTTTTATACTCAATTAATAAAAAAAGTGTTATATAATTAATCGGCCTATCCTTAAAGTAATGCTTTGATTCATTGTGTCTAAGAAATATATAGAGTAATCTTCATTCAATATGAAAAACGAGTTTATGGTGATTAGTTTAATAGAATTAGGTTTATAAATGTGTCAGTAATATTTCTAAAATATCTTAAGCAAAAAGTATGTGTTTATTCTGAAAGATAGTATACTATCTTGTCATCATATAAAAAATGTCTTTGTTTAAAAAATGTTTAAGTACCTACTAAACGTATACATTAATTAATTTATTTGTCAAGGAATACTACGTGTTACGTTTAGTACGTGTAGCTTTAATAATATTAACATGGCAATCTAGAATGCGGATAAGAATTATAGGAGTTATCCAACGGATAGAGATGTATGAAGTAGAGGGATGGTCTTTGCCCAGCAATGAAATAATAAAAAAATATATGAACATTAAACGAGCATATTTGTAAGTATATTTGTTAATATTTTGGTGCTCCACGTCATTTTATCACAAGTATATAAGTGACTTAGATCGATCAAAGAGCCAAGTCAGGCTTGATCATTAATGTGATTACTAATCATCTATCTAAATCAACAATAGTTAAATAAACATCTCTAGATAAATCCCATCAACCATACCACAGGCTATCCTTACAGTAGGCGTGAATATAATAGCTTATAATAGTATTTAAGTAGGCCTAATGATAGTCTCTGTCCAAAGGGCCCGGGGCCCTTTTTGTGTTAAACCGGTTCCAACATTATTGATTCATTTATTCCTGCGTTTGGAATGGATTTCTTTTTTTTTTTTCGAAGAGGTTTTGTAGGCATTGTAATTAAAAATATGGACACCACACACTTTATGTGTGGTTTTAGATTCACTTATAATCTATTGATTGATATGCTAAAAAAATATATATATATACAAGAAAATCTTAATAATGGTTTTCAGCGACTTGAAACTATATACTAGGATCGCATAATTACATAGAAGATTATCTACTCTAAAAGGAAGATTCGATAGCGATTTATGAGTTTATCTGTCAAACTACGTTAAAATATATTTATATAAAAACTTACAAATCGCGATAAAATGTACATTAATTCTCATATCTACGAACCTACTATCAGTTAATGATATACGTATTAATTAGATTAAAGATTTCAGTCAACATTAATTAATTTAACAGGAAGAATTTTGGCATTATATTCTATTGGGCGCGAGTGTGGATTTAAAAAAATATAAATGTGACTATGAACGGAAAATGTCTAATAATATTTTATATTATTTTTTATATTTCCCGCGCAAACAGCCGTTTGATAAATCCTATTATAGAAAGTGATGATGAATCAAATTCCTATGATTTTTCTTATGATAGTGATGATTTTCCTACAGTGAGGTCTAGTTTTGCTAAAACAGTGACAAAGTTTTCGTGTATGGCTGACATTGACGGTATGTATACATATTATATGTATTTTTGCATAGTAACAAAAATTATAACCTCACATTCTAAAAATGAGCGGTAAATAATATACACATTTTCTATGATAAATATAGTGTTGCCAGTTTGTATGAAACTTCGTCATTTTTGAAGTGAGACGCATGATTTTTTTATATATTAATTTATAGTTAGTAATATATTTATAAGTAGTTAGTAAAAAAAATATTTAATAGATACATTTAATATTTGTTGCGAGTTGCGGGTAATGAGATATCGTTAATCTTCGGAGCGAGAGACGTAAAATTTGTGATAAAAAAAAGCATACGCGTTAGTTAAATTTGTTTTGATTAAGAGTTCAGCAAAGCGTCCATGTAAAAAATGGACAGAGATATTATAGCAATCGTCGTTGAAGGATTATTACAGATCAGATGCAAAGCTTCATTATTTAACATGAAATTTATAATTTAGGTACGCTCGCGAAGTCGCCGGCTTAAGGTTGTTATGTTAATGATGACGTCACTTACTATCTACATAGTCATGATAAGTAGTTACGTCAACAGCGTTCAGAAATTGAAGCAAATTGAAGTTAGGTTCATGATAGGTGGTTTTCTAGCTAATTTTATGTTCCTTACGCCATAAGGGTGCAAATAAAACAATTTATTAGAAGGAGCTCAATAGCGCAGTAGTTAGTGCGCTCTACCTATCTTAGAGGTATATCTATCCTAGACGGCCGTAGTTAAGACACGCTCACAATGGGCGGTCATAGGATGGGTGACCAAAAATTATCTTGAGCCCCGTCATGCTTCGAAAGGCACGTAAAGCCGTTGGTCCCGGTTGTATTTGCAGTGGTCAAACCTGCCAAACCGCAATGGAACCGCGTGGTGGGTTATGGCTCAAACTCCATATCCATTCCTAAGAAGGGTAGTGCTCCAGCAGTGGGGAAATTTAAATGGCTGTTGATGATAACGATGATGAAAATCACACAGATTGATTTAGTCCCGCTTTAATATAATTTATATCATACAAGCGGGCCGTCCCGACTTCGCTCGGGTATAACTATAATAAATTATACGTATAAACCTTCCTCTTTAATCACTCTGTCTATTTATAAAGTCGCATCAAAATCCGTTGCGTAGTTTTAAAGATCTAAGCGTTATGCACGCTTGGATCTCGGGCCAGAGAGATAGCAGAAGTGACTTTATACTATGTAGTGATAGGAGTATCGATGTTGCAAAGTATAAGTAAAGCGCAAGCTTTAAATATAATAGCAATATTGTGCTCTGTATTTGTTCTTGTTTTCATATAGACGCTGAACTTCTACTATACGGAACCAAAGCATGGAGATTCCCTGAGCAGGACATCAATCTGACCTTGACTTATCCACCAGAAGTGAGTTTGACATATTTATAAAGGGAATAATTTAATACTAACTCTAAATCTAATTAATTATATTATCTATTAGCGGCCCGTCCTGGCTTTTGCTCGGATATAACCGAATAAATTACACACCTAAGCCGTCCTCAGGAATCACACTATCTATTGGTAAAAGTCGTATAAAAATCCATCTGATAGTTTTTTTAGTTTATCGCGTTCGTACAGACGGGCGGACACGACAGGGTGATTATTTTTTAATATGTAAGTATTTAAATGGTTTTATTATACATGTTACACGTGCTTTTTAATTAAGTTTGAAGAATTTTTAATTTTTTAAAGTATTTGGTGATTAATTTTTTGAGCTATTAAACGTACTTAGGTACTCAACGTTTCGAAAAAAAAAACGTTCCCAAAAAATCGGTGGGGCAGTGAAGTTATATTTATATATATGGGTACTTATATATGACTCAAACTGACAAACAAATTCTGGAGCCCCCCAGAACCAGCATCGCTTTGATCCAAACTGCAAGGCAATATTGATATCACGGTTACCTATTTTTATGCAAACAATTTTCATAATTTAACATGGCAACTTTTACTTATCATAATAATAGTTACGCAGATATTAATTTGGCATAATGTTTTAGGCACAATTTTTTTACTCATACCTGCCATAAGCATAACAATTTTGAAGCATAATATTCTTAAGCATATTGGCGGCTTATGGGTAGCTTATGAGTAAGAGCCACGCTATAGCTTTATGCAAATCAAAATTATGGTAAAATTGCCTAAACTATAATTATGCTTATTGAAAAGGTATGCCAAAAAACAATATGTCAAAATATTAATGTGAATGTGAATATATTATGTGAAAAAATATATGCCTAACTCTTTCTGCTAAATTAAATTAGGATAAAAAAATATGCGAAAAAAGCGATCCCTGATTATGATCCCTCTCCGACATTATATATTTAAAGATTTAGACATGCTGTTTTCACCTGGCCCAGTCCGAAGGGGCAATCCAAACAAGTGCTGGCTTGATGTCGTCTAAGATCGAGCGTGCCAATGTGATCAATCTGATAACTAGAGATGCTAAAGACCGTGCGAAAATGACGAGAAAATGTAGGAAAATGGAATGTGTTCCGACGCTGCGGATGAAACCGGGAAAACGATCATATGAGAGAAAGAGAGAGAGACTTTGTTATCTCGTATGTCCTGTTACTGCAACTGCTCTTCTTTCTTTCTTCCTACTCGTGTGTGGTCGGCACAGTTACTCCTTTCATTTAACTCTTCTTATTCATATTGCAATCTCGTTCTATGGAAGATTAATTATTTTTTAACAATTCAATAATCTGAAGAAAAAAAATTTTTTGTGTCTTTTATGATTGCAGGCAAAAATTGGAAATGATGACTATCTGATAACTGGGTTCAAAGTGCTTCTCTTCGTGGATACAGTGAAGAGTAAGGGATACATCAACAGCGGTGGTATCTTAGAGGTATTTATAGGTTTTTATTTAACTACACCTGTCCCTTTCTTGAATCCGTAATGGTGATGTAATAGTTAAGAAGCCCCATATATTACATAAAAGGTCCCAGTTTCAAGCATCCCTGCTTGTGCCATGTGAGGTATACAATACCTACCATTCTGACTCATGTATAGTAGTTTTTATCGACCACCACTTGCTTCCAGTGAAGGAAAACATCGTGATTAAAAACATAGTATCTCTAGTCGATAATTTAGTGTGTAAAATGGAGAAGGCAATGACAAACCACTTCATTATATTGGCAAGAAATTTGCTATGTGTGTTTTACTCTACTTAACGACCCTCAGCCATGAGGAGTATTACTGAAGGATGGTGACTGTCTCTCTCTCGCATGCTGCATAGTGCATTCAGGGCTCTAACGCCACGAAACCCGTGGTCTGTGTGAAAAATAAACCTTAAAATAAGATTCGTCGGTGATTTTACAACCGGCTGGTCAACCCTCCATGGGAACCTTTGTTGCCCGTATCCGATTTTATTATTGTATATATGATGCCAAAGCTATACTCCCTTAGCGGCCTTGTACGACATCCGCGGGAGCATTAAGTTGTTCTATTCTAGGGTGGAAACACACACGCTGCAAATCTACCACTATATTATCAAAAATGTTCGTTGGTACATAAAGTTATCTTATTTCTGTTTGTACCATATTTTTTGGAAACTGTTTTGTTGCGAAATAAATCATTTATGTTAATTTTAGCCAGAATTCCCATGAAAGTGACATTCCGAGTTGTGATCGGAATCAGTTTCATGGGATCTTCCACATTTAACGATGAAAGAAAATGTCTTATTCCAGGATCACCTGAGTCTTTCCTTCCTGTCTCCAAAAGTGAACATGCTCTCCTACCAATTCTGGCTGTACGGCGTACCGAACACACAAACATTTCATGACAAATCTATATACATTCATCATGATTTGTGCTAATGTATTGTTTTATTTCAACTGCTTGTTGCCGGTGAGCTCTGCGTAAGAAAATCACGCTGGCGGAGCCGCGGGCAAAAGCTAGTCTTAGCACACCACCGTCACCGTCACATTTTTAACAATTTCTTTTATTTCTTAGCGAAAAAAATAACATATTTTAACTGATTATGTCACACTACACGAAAGTATTTATTAATAAAATTTAATTTATTAAACACAATCCTTTAGGTATCTAGTGTATGGAATTTAAAATATTTATTTTATTTTTCGTTAGGCGTTTTTGTTAGTAAAAATTTTGTTAAATAAATTGTATTTTTTATTATTTTTTATAATGCCTCGTAGCTATTTCTATCAACTCGAGAGAAAATACTTGCAATGCCAACTTAACATCGTATTACAAAGGACTTGGAATCACAAAGTATGGAGTTGACGTAAACAAGCAACTGTATTATCTGTCGCCACCTGAGCCGTCTAGACCTGCAATAAAGGGTGAATCTATAAAGAGGGGTATTAAAATCCTATAGAATATGCAGAAAAGTTTGGTATTGAAATACAGTTTTAGTTGTAATCCTAACAAATTATAAATGCGTAAGTTCGATTATTTGTTATCTCTTCACGCTTTATCTACTTAATAAATCTTGTTAAAAATTGTTTGCATGTATTTTAAGTATGTAGAAGGATATAAGGTACATTTCATCCCGGAAAAATAGATGTTCCCGTAGGAAATACACACAGGCGAAGTCGCAGGCAAAAGCTAGTTGACGATAAATTAGGATAGGTTATTTAAGTTGATATACATCTCTAATTCTCGTATGTTCCTAATTAAATTCAGAGCTGTGGTGTCGCGAAGCTCGGGGTCAACGTAAAAATTAAACCTCACACTTTTGAAGATTTATTGGCCTCAACCTTTGCCTGACGTCAAACCTTTTTGGGAAAAAATTTTGAATTTTTTTTCCCAATTTTTACTCAAACTAGCTAAGGCTAGTGTGTCCTTTAGTCGCCTCGTACGACATCCACGTGACGTTATTTAGTAGTCCTATTTGAGTACGGGACCACAACACACGTGGAATTACGGTGTGTAGTTGTCAGAATATTATAGTTTCATCGTGTCCACATAATGAACATGATGAAACGATTGATTTTGCATCAGCGTCCATTCTATAGATAAGAAGAAACAATTATTACTATTTGCTTACTATCAGGCAACCCGCATGAAACAAGAAGTGCGGTTTGATATCGCCAGAGATGATTTTGTGTGTACTAAGGATGAAGTAGAAAAGTACCCTAGGCTCCGACGTTCAATTAATCAAGGAAGATACCAAGAAAACGCATGAGAGAGAGAGGTATACTTACTGAAAACCTTTACACATCTTTAAAAATAGTAATGTAAATAAGCATACTTACAACCAACTTCCATTGGTCCAGAGTTCCCTTTTTTTCGTATCTTGGGCTGTCAGAATCCAAACCAAAGCAGTTAGCAGGATGAGAAACCTGAACACAGTTCGCGACGCCATTTTGTTTTGCGTCACGACAAGATGGCGGACGTCACATGTTTAGTTGACTGATTTGAAACTATTTCAAATGATAGTTTAATCACATTAAAAACTTAGCTTTTAATTACAAATTTACCTATATTGTTGGATGCCAAAACATATTAAGTTTTGTATTTTCCTCGAGCTGGTAAGTAGGTTTATTTATATGCATGTAGGTACTTTATGCATTCATAATTTACTAGGTAAAATTGTCTTAGAATGGACTTATGATCACAAGTTTTGTGCTTGCATTTGTTTTACGGGGTTATATACTTATTTAGTAATGTAGGTATTTAAATACCATATTAGAACATATTTCATCCTTAGCTTCAACGAGAATTGATCTATGTGGCAAAAATAATAATTTACGAGGATTAGAAATATAGCCTAGGGCCATGTCTACATAGTCGTATGGGTGTATCTTTGTGTAATCCCTCTAATTATCAAAGCGAAGTTTGTAGGTATGTTAGTTACTTCTTCATTCGCAAACGGCTGGGCAAATTTTTATGACATTTGGTATAAAAGTAGCCGATACCTTAGATCAACAAATAAGGTACTCCGACTTATACCGAAAGTACCCGAATCAGGTACGATTTGCTCAAAAAGTCTGATAGTCAGTGGCGCTTTATAAAGATGGCGCTACAGTGCATAGAAAAGTAACTAATTTTTAAAATAATAAATGCTGGTGAAGCTATTCTTCTTTATAGGATTCATAAGCAAATGACCGTATGAGCCGTGTTACAGCTTACACATAGTTAAACATAAGACTTTAATAGTATTACAGTTTACATGTATTGTCACCATTTAGCTCTTAAGGGGTATACAGCGCCTCGAATTATAGCTACGGATATGTAATTTCGTATTAGGAAAGTAACTATAAGCTAAAATTGGAATTGTCTCGGCTTTGCTGGATAAAAACGTAATACATTATACACCTAAACCTTCCCCAGGAATCTCACTATCTATTGATGAAAACCGCATGGAAATTCGTGCAGTAGTTTTGGAGTTCATCGCGGAGACGTGGCAGAGGACTTTGTTTAATGATATATGTAAGGATTTAATGTCGGCCATACACTACCGGAAAGCAATTCACCAAATAAGTGGCGGATTCGATATACTGCTGGACTGCTGATGTTTCCTTGCGGAAGCTCTCATATATACTACGCAATCTAATAGCTATAATTTGTAATAATGTGTAATTAATCGTAGATACAAGACGACTCTCTATGATTACGGAAAATTAATTACAAGATTAGTGTCCTAATTCTAGACATTGATATCAGTTGGGGGTAAATATTTTTGATACATTGCCCTTATCCTACTAATATTATAAACGCGAAAGTTTACGAGGAAGTGTGTACCTATGTATATTGTATATAAGTATGGTATAATATACTTAACTTAGGATACTTTTTATCCCGAAATTCCCACAGGAGCGAAGTCCTGGGGCGCAGCTAGTTATTTATATAATTTTCACCTTTATGAATTGCCATAGTTACATAATCATGAACAAAAATGTACGTACAAAAAAACCTACTTTTAAATGCTTAAAATCCTTGCAAATACCTGTGCAGCTTATAAGAATTTTATGCATCCAACAAAATAAGCAAAAAGGTACAACTATCACAGAGACAACTTAATCACTTAGCACAACATAAAGACGTGGTTAAATGCCGACAAATTTCACTGTAAAGTTATTAAATACGGTGTTTTTGAATGATATTCGAATTAAGTTACGATCAAGTTAGACATAAGTTGAAATCGGCCGCGTGCGTTCCGTGTAATGGATGAAGCCGGACTGGCTTTAGAACCAGTAACTTGATTTAACTTAGCGTAAAAGGTCACATTTGTTATATACTAAGTTAATATCCAGGTTTCATTGTTGCATTGTGTTATATTTATCGTATCTATATTAAGAATTTCGATTGAAATCCCTGAAGGAACATTCAAAATTAAAATCAAATCATTTATTCAGAAAATAGACCTTCACATGCAGTTTTTCAGGTCAGATTCTATATTAAATAATATTTACCAAACTAGAAACTAATAGCTTTACTAGCATATTAATCGCTTACATAATATTGGTACCTGGTTTTTTAAAATACTAAACAGTCAAACAGGCTTACGGCCCAACAGCAATAATAATATATATTTTTTTTTACTTTTATCAAGACTATCACATTTTGTCGAAAAATCCTAAGAGAGTAGGAAGTTAGGCTATATGTTTAGCATTGGAACTGAGAATCGTCCTTAGCGACCCCTATGGCTGTTATTAGGCTACAGTTATTGCAATTACTACCTTAGTGGTGGTGGAAGGATTGGCTTTTAAATAACCCCTATAAAAAATGTTATTCTTGTTTCCTTAATACCTTTTCCTAAATAAATTAGTCATTATTATTTTAATTAACTTTAGTTCCTTTCTAAGACGACCCCCTTGGCCTAATGCCGGACTGCTCACTGGAGGTCCCGGGTTCGATTCCCGGTCAGGTCAAGATGGAAAATGATCTTTTTCAGATTGACCTGGGTCTTGGATGTTTATCTATATATAGAATATTCCTTCCTTCCTTCCAAAAAAGTTCCGCGAGCCATTACACAGGATTCGTCGAACGTTTCGGACCTTATAAAGGGTACCTACAAATTGGTGGTAAAAAAATATATTGGCGTGTGGTTCCGCCCTAGAATAGGACCACTTCACTTCATATCCGGTGGATGTCGTACGCGGCGACTAAGGGAGACACAGCTTTGGCACCTGATAAGCAACAATAGCAAAGAGGGTTGACGTCAGGAAAACGGCCGGTTGTAAAATCACAGCCGAATTTTAAAAATTTTAATGTTTTTTTTTACGCTGACTCCGGGCTTCGCGGCTTCACAACCCCGAACGCAACCGGGGAGATGAGAAGAGATGAGAGTGAGATGCGTGGCCGCGGCACACTTCTACTCAGAAACAAATTAAATATAGATACATAAAAAACGGTCGACTGGACGAAGAAGAAGAAACCTTTACACATGTACATTTGCACTACTACTACTCCCAAACTAAAACCAAAAAATATGTCTACCACACAAGAATTTAATCAATTTTTGTCGCACTTTGCACCAACAATTTATCGATTAAAACACGTTTAAAGCACAATGGGCCCGCTTCTTCTCAGGTACGTTTCAATTAGTTACGGAGCTATTGTGTTGAAGACAGATTAATACGAAGAATAATAAAACCGGCCAAACGCGAGTCGGACTCGCCATCGAAAGGTTCCGTGCCATTTAAAAAACGGCAAAAATGTGACGTAAATTGTGTGGGAGACTCCTAATACATTTATTTTATTCTGTTTTTTACTGGTTGTTGTTATAACGGCAACAGATTATCTATGAAAATCTAAACTATCATACTTTTGTGATAGAACGAACAGACAGACGGACGTACTGCGGAGTCTTTAGTAATAGGGTTCCATTTTACCCTTTGTGTACGGAACCCTAAAAAGAACCATGTCTTAAGTTTAATTGCATATTTTATAGATTTGATACCATGATAAAAGAACCGTGGTTTTATCGTTCGGTTTCGGCTTAGCTTATGTGACAAATACTGTCTTCTAAGAGAACGAACCGTGTCGAGTCGAGTAGGTAATCCTAGAGTATAGCTCACCCTAGCTTTTGTTTCGTGATAGATTCAAATGTTCTGTTGGAATATTCCATTTGATACAAAAATTTAATTATTATCTACAATAAATATTATTGTATCTACATATGTAATTTTATATCTAAGTAAATTTTATATTTTAAGAAAAACATTTACTCAGATATAAAATTAAATACGTCTCAAAGCTACACACTACTTACTTAATAGAGAAAAGTCTCGGATAGACAGCGGGCGTGAATTAAATTCCCGCTCGATTCCTTTTTTTTTTCATCCCATTATTATTTTCAAAAAATTATTACTAGAGAGTTTTGAATTAACAGTTTTTTAATAGAAATGCAAAAGGTCAAAAGGGTGCAGTAGTACTAAGTTTAGTAAGTATTGTGGTAATACACAGAGGCTAGTAATTGTTAGTCTAGGCTTCGAAAGTTTTTTTATTTATTTTTACAGTCATAATTTGAGGAAGTTTAAGTACTAGATTTAAAACTACAACCATAATATCTGAGAGTCAATAATTTAGCGGAATAGACAGACAGACACACGTCGCGTGCGCGTGCGCAGTTAAATCAGGTCTCGTTAGCTTTTGATTTACTTTATTTAGTATGTAACGTTTCTCATTAGAAATGTTACATGGCTGAATAGGATATATTAATCTTGGTTACTCCAAACTGGCTCTTCATGCCGGTCTGGCAGTCAAAAGCTCTAGCGAAAGTGTTTTGAAAAAAATCAAAACAATATTATATTTAAAAACTAGTTTCTTTATGCCGGTGTCACACCTTGTTCGCCGAAATTGGCGGATTCGACATACATTACTGATATTTCGTTGTGATAAATAAAAGCTATCATACAAACTATACAATGTTCGTGCATCCGAGTCGGCACTGTCCGAGTTCGGCGGTTCGGTTCGATAGTCTGTAGCTTGCATCCAGTCAGGAGAAATGAAATTGCACATACACAATACTCACATACTCACATACGCACATACGCACATACGCACATACGCACATACGCACATACGCACATACGCACATACGCACATACGCACATACGCACATACGCACATACGCACATACGCACATACGCACATACGCACATACGCACATACGCACATACGCACATACGCACATACGCACATACGCACATACGCACATACGCACATACGCACATACGCACATACGCACATACGCACATACGCACATACGCACATACGCACATACGCACATACGCACATACGCACATACGCACATACGCACATACGCACATACGCACATACGCACATACGCACATACGCACATACGCACATACGCACATACGCACATACGCACATACGCACATACGCACATACGCACATACGCACATACGCACATACGCACATACGCACATACGCACATACGCACATACGCACATACGCACATACGCACATACGCACATACGCACATACGCACATACGCACATACGCACATACGCACATACGCACATACGCACATACGCACATACGCACATACGCACATACGCACATACGCACATACGCACATACGCACATACGCACATACGCACATACGCACATACGCACATACGCACATACGCACATACGCACATACGCACATACGCACATACGCACATACGCACATACGCACATACGCACATACGCACATACGCACATACGCACATACGCACATACGCACATACGCACATACGCACATACGCACATACGCACATACGCACATACGCACATACGCACATACGCACATACGCACATACGCACATACGCACATACGCACATACGCACATACGCACATACGCACATACGCACATACGCACATACGCACATACGCACATACACAACCCTATGTGAAAGGATTTTCACAACAGGTTTGTACTATCAATCAAGTCAAATCGGATACGTTTTTCATGTGTCAAAAATTTAAAAAATACTTATAGGTCACAATTCTCGGAGTCAAAAAACATTTCAGTTATACCTACTTGAATGAGAAACAAAAAATACTTAATCTTATTACAAATAAAATAGATCAATTAACAGTTGATTTTCGTGTATCATTATGTGAATGCATTTATATATTTATTTATATACCTACATTTTATTTTATACACAGGCAATTAGGTAGCTACCCTATGTACGTTAGGTAGGACACCTGTTTTATGCTGACTGTACAATAAGTACCACTTGTGTAAGTAGTTTTAATGTTTATTTGCTGTTTTAAAATGTTTGTATTTTTTATTTATAAAGGTAGACAGTGATTTATTGTATTGTCTCCATACTAATATTATAAATGGGAAAGTCTGTCTATACTTGTTTGTCGGCAATGTCTTATTTATGGGTCTTATAGTTATCTGAAATAAAGTTATTTTATTGTATTTAGGTAACTACTTACACTTTCATGTCAAAACCGCTGATTTGGTGTCGATATAGCCACAGATAATACTTACCTACTTAATTAATGAAGATGCGAGATCAAACAAGGGCCAAAAATTTTTAATGATCAGCATTAAGACCTGCATTATGGGATCAAAGCTTGTGTGAAAAACACGCTACATACTTTTTTTAGGAAATTGAGCAACATATTCAGTATATATTGAAAAGTATTTCTTTTAATTTTCAGTAATGATATACTGCAAGTTTATTTTATTTTCTTTGCATATAAGCGAGTCTGATTGGTGCAAAGGTGCGATAATACCACTAGTGACATTAAAATAGTGTGAAATTGTAGAACTAAAAATGTATACAATGCCATCTATATTTTAATCTTATCAAATTAAATTTGCTATTCGACAGTAGATGGCAGGAGTAGTCGTACTTACATTTAGTACTTTCAACTCGCCATCAGATGGCGTTATGAGTATTATGTTTACGATAAAAATATTTTTTAAATGTTGATTTTCAATTAAAAAGTAGGCAAACATATTTTCTATTGTACCTAGTATACCTTTTTGAATATAATGTTATTTGTAACGATGATCTAGAAATAACAAAAAAAATAGGTAGATAGTTGAATAATTAAAAAAATAATATTGAGTTACTTGTGCCGCAAATATAAAGTTACAAAAAAATTTTACTAGCTAAAAGTGGCTCTGGCTTTGTCTACCCCGTAAGGTATAAACTGTTATAATCTGACCTTTTTCTTAAAGCTCTAAGTGTAAAACGTATTTTTTATAGTTTTACTCTAAAAATATTTTCCCATCACAAATCAAACAGGATGGAGTCCTTCCTATGCTTAACTTGTTTATTTTCAAGCTGCACCATATGGCTGCAGGTAGCTGGAGTGCAAACTAGTGGGCGTGCAGATATAGACCTTCATACAAATAAAATATTTTTTTATTAAATACCAAAAACAATGTCTCCCACCTTTCATGTAAAAAAATCTTCACTTCTTTTTCTTAGAAGTGTGAAGACTCGGCGAATCATATTAGTGAAGATCAATAATACTCCACAGACACAACATTATGTATTTTGTTATTGATTTTTTTAAATATAGCCTTATTTTATCTTCAATCAAAATTAACTAAGTCCATTGGGATATTAGTGCTCCTTGTTAGATCACTCCAATGAAGGGCACAATACACTAACTTTTGCAAATTGTTGAATGCCTACCACACTTGCGCTGAGAATCGGCTCGCGACGAGCGAACTCGGCAACGTTTACTGACACAAGTTGGATGCAATAAGATCTCTCTGACAACAATAAAAGCTTGTGCCACATATTATATATTTGTAAAAAAAAACTTATTTAATAAACTATTTTAATGCGGGGTTTTTATTGTTAAGGGGAGTTATAGATCCGCACCCTCGATGTTTTGTGTACGGAGAACGCGCACAAAAACCCTTGCGTGTGGACTCATTGCAATTTGGAATTTCGACTAGCTTCGCTACACGACATTCGCCGTATGCTGTCTGTGGTGGGGGTGCACCTTTTTGTTAGGTATCTTTTATCTTTGGGAGATTAACTCCTAATTTCATGTAAGTGGAGTAAGTAGGTAACGTATGTTGGGACTGGTATTTTTGTAAATATTTTATTTAATAGTTTTATTTTAATTGTATGTAGTTAAAATGTATTATCAACGAGCTGTTGCCCGCGGCTTCGCTCGCGTAAAGTTTCCACGGGAGGAGTTATTTTTCCGAGATGAAAGGTGCCCGAGATGGTATGTCCTTCTCCATACTTAATATGAAAAATTTTAAGAAGATCGGTTGAGTAGATAGACTGTGAAGAGGCAACAAACTTTCGCATTTATGATATTAGTTAGGATAAGGATAAGGTCGTGCCTATTTACGTGGTGTGGATTCGACTTCGAAATTCGATTTGGCCCGCGGCTTCGCTCGGGTTTTTTCAACATCTCTGGTTCTATGCAACGTACCTATCACGATGAAACCTATACCAGACTATATGTCAGACCTTCCGCTAAACAACTGTGAAAACCGCATCTAATTCAATCCAGTAATTTTTCGTGATTCGCGAATAAATATACAGACAGATACTTAGAAAGACAAAGTTTAAAAAAAATGTTTGGTTTGTTCTATTTGTCCCTTAAAGACAGTCCATAATTAAGAAATATTAAAGAAAAATAATAATTATTAAATGTACAGAAGATATATTTTCTATATATAAAGACGTGGAAGCTCTCAGACCAAACTTAATCGATCGATTTTAATTCCTTTAGTCGTTCATAGAGTACTTTTTATCCCAATGTTCTTACGGGACAAAGCCTCGGGGCACAACTAGTCAGAAATATAATTAAACTGCAACCAAACTAACAGTTTTCTTTATACTTTTATCTAAATATGGTAATATTTTGAAAAATCATTTATTCAGACAACCGAGATCCATCGTGTTAGTACAATTTTTTCTAAGTATGTTACATATTTAACTAAAGATAATGTAATTTTAACAAGGTGGCCCATCACAGCACACCCCATATCCATAGCGATGACCTTCAGAAGTCTGTTTAAGCTACCACGAATTGTGCTTAGGAGGGACGCTGATTAAACTGCTACTGACTAATATTTACAGTTTCTCAGTTGTCTACGTGCTGTAGTATAAATTTTATAATCATTACAGTTAACTTTACATCCTAACTTGGCCTCTATTGTTTATGCCATAAACAATAGAGGCTAGGATATAAAGCTCAGGTAAAGAGGGTCAATAGATCTGTACACTCTGGTGTGAAAAAAGGTAATAGAAACATTTGAAACATTTGTTTTTTTGCACTAAGGAGATTAACGGTAAGTTGTATATGTACATATATAGTTAAGTTCCAACAAGTTCCAACTTCTAGCATAAACTGTTGAAACTTTGGTCTGTATTGCGTTTCCACTTCGCACGGTCGCCAACATCCCTGGTTGTCAGACCATTGGCACGCATTTATCCTTGAGGACTGTATTGTATTCTAAGTTAATCCGATAACCATACGTGAAAATACAAAAAATAGTGATCAGACAGGGTCGCCATGGGACGAGTGAATTGGTCCTTGTTAGACTGCTTTCTTTATTCTCAACATCACATTTAATCCCATTAATATTGGTAATGGCGAAAGTTTGTTACTTCTTCACGATAAACCGCTGGGCCAATTTTTATGACATTTGATATTGAAGCAGCTGATCTCGGATTAACACATAAGCTAGCATCATATACTTCGACTAATTTATGCTATAATATACGTCCTACGCATTAAGGATGTTAAAAAATCAGAATTTTGTTACGAGGCGAAAACTGTCTCGCCTCCCAGAAATTAAAAAAAAGTTAGAACCAAACCAGTCAAGCGGAACACGGGACCACTACTATACCACAGATATACTGTGCATGCCGATTGAGCTGATTTACATTATTAATTTACACAATTAAATTTCTACTCTATTTCTATGACGATAAAGTTGAAATTGTAAATATAGCAATTTGATACTGGCTGGAATTATTTAGATAAAGAAGAATCGACTTTATATAGAGCATTCGATGGTTCACTTTACTAAGGAACTGGTTTGAATTTCGAATGATGTCACACAAGAATCTACGTGTAAAGGTGTTAACACACAGGTGATAAACATTATACTTATTTAGGTATGTATGTTTTGAATTAATGAAAATTATTGCAATGAAATACAATTTAGGAGGTGGAGTTTTTGTAAATTCAACAGAAAATTAAATAATTTATTATAAAATAAAATAGCTTTATTTCCATTTTTATTGTTTCTTATAAACTAGATGATGGAGTCACCTTTTAAGCATTTATATGCTTGTGCCAGGAGACAGCTCTTTTTAACTCATAATATGCTTGTGTTACCAACAAGTATTATAACTAATTTATGTGGTTTTTATTGTATTATTGATAATCCATTTTCCGACATTTTTTACAAACTACAGTGGTGTGTGACAGGCACTTTATATCACGAGTAGGTAGGTATAGCGTGTTTGTGTACAATCTGCCTACCTGTAGCCTTTGCATGTGTGCATTTAAAATGAACGATTCGAATTTTAAAATTATATTTTTGGAGTTCATTACGTCGATATTTTTTTATTTCGTTTTTAGTTGATATCAGAAAAGGAAAGTTGTATTGCCAGTTTCTGTCATATTTTATATCGTTTTAATAGAAATCGTATGGTATTTTGTAAACTTTGTTACTTATGTTATCAGTTATCAGACAAACGAGGTTTTGGAAGAAATGTTTTGGGAAAAATAAAGGTAGCTAAGTTTGAAAATGACACTATGTTGTTTTTAAACATAATAAAACGTTAATTTTATAAAATAGAAAGTATGTAATATTTAAAGTAAAACGTCGTGTAAACTAAATTTATATATAAGTAAGTTTAGAGCATGGCTAATTATAAATTAAAAAATCGATGGAAATCGTTGACCCCTAGTACCTAAATAAGATTTTTTTAAATGTCAACTTGAAAAGTGTTATGATGTTCTTAATTTAGAGAAGTTTGCCTAGCGTAAACAGACAAGCATTTGATTGTAAAAAAATAATAAAATGCAGTGAAATTTTACACGCATCTTTGATTTTCGAAAACCCGTTCCCAGTCTACCGCCATCTTCAGTCCGCATTCGGGAACGTTTGAATTTCGAATTCACGTTTGGATTTCGAATTCATATTTGGTTCGCTTGTGACTGGTCGCCCTTGTAATAGTTGGCCGGTGATATCAAACGTCCAACTTAAGTTGACCTTCGCTTCGACATTCTTGGTTCTTATTGCTATAAAAATAGAGACCATCGTATGATGTGACAGGGTCTTGTTGTATTGGTTTTAAATCGTCGGCAAGTGCAGCGCGAACGAAAATATACTGCGCGCGGAGTTGTTTTGCCGCCTTATCACTTGGATCAAAGATTAAGAATGATTGTTACTCTCGAGTTTAAAATCCAAGTCACCCAAAATTCTCAGAGGCATATTATTACAATACAAAATAAAACGGCCAAATCTATTCAAATATAGCTAGATTTACTTGCTATGATTGTTGGTTTAATTATAATAGGTATGTCTTAAACTCTACTATAACAAATAATGTGTGTAACTATTTATGGTACACATATAACAGATAATATCAGGTAATTCAATTCTGAAAAATATTAACAAACAGCTTGGTAAATTGTCGTAAAATAATTTATTGCTTGAATTCTTTGAGGCCTACGACATCGCTTAGTATTTGCATTTTTCTATATATATATTTTTTTATATTATATTTTTTCTATACTTCTGGTAATGGGCCGAAAGGAAAAAACTAAGAAGGCTTTTGCCTAGATGGGATCGGTACTTGATCGAAAATGAATGAGTTGTTGTAAACCTTCTTCAACTAAATGTTCTTTGCAGCGGGTGTGGAGGCCGCGCGGGACGAAGGCGGGCTCTCGGTCCGCCAACTTAAAAATGCCGCCGCAGAGCCTCCGAATCGATACGACGCGCGTCACGTGCTGCCGGGCGCGACCAATGGGGGCGCTGGGGGGCCGGGCGGCGGGGGGCCGCTGCGAGGGGGGCCCGCCGCGCGCCCCACTCGCCAGTCCACGAGAAAAACCCGCGCGGGACGGACGCGCGCCGCCCGTCTCGATCAAAAACACGAGTTTCACCGAAAACCGGTCCGATGCTTCGTGTCATGTTATAGTGCAGTGCCTTCGCAATGAGTGCGTGGACGGAGGACATGCTCTCCTGGCGCGACGAGCGCCTCGGCCTCACCGAACTGCCGAGCACGACCAGGAGAAAACAACGCAGTGCGCCGTATAGGCTACATCGGCCGCATTTGCCCGCGCCTCACGTACCTGAGTTGCCGCCGGAGCCTCAGGGAACGCATATTTCCAGACTGTATCCGGAGTTGTTGGCTTTAATATTCGAGAGGCTACCCGTGAGAGACAGGGGGCGAGCGGCACAAGTGTGTCGCGCGTGGAGAGACGCCGCTGACCGACGGTCCGTTTGGAGAGGAGTTGAAGCTGCTTTACACCTTAGAAGACCTGCACCTGTTCTATTTGCATCATTAGCTAGGAGAGGAGTAAGGAAACTACAGGTACTTTCACTTAGAAGAGGTTTGAGAGACGCCGTTGCAGCTCTACCAGGTCTGGAATCTTTATCACTCAGTGGCTGTTATAGTGTGACTGACGCAGCATTGGCTAGTGCATTCGCTGCAGAGCTCCCAGCGTTGAGAAGACTAGATTTATCCCTATGTAAACAAGTAACGGACTCGTCTCTCGGTAGAATAGCTCAGTCACTAAAGAATTTAGAAGAATTGGAACTTGGCGGGTGCTGTAATATAACAGATACAGGGCTACTTTTAATCGCCTGGGGGCTGAAAAAACTGCGCCGTTTGAATCTAAGATCATGCTGGCATGTGAACGACGCAGGTATAGCCCATTTATGTGGCGGAGGAGAAGCAAGAGGAACTCCAGATTTGGAGCATTTGGGATTGCAAGACTGCCAAAGGCTGACGGACGAAGCGCTGAAACATGCAGCAACAGGTCTTCCTAATCTTAAGTCTATAAACCTATCATTTTGTGTAGCCGTCACAGACGCAGGTTTAAGGCATCTAGCGCGACTTCCACATTTAGAAGATATCAATTTAAGGGCATGCGATGGTGTATCAGACGCAGGAGTAGCCCATCTAGCTGAAAGTGGTCGACTAAGGGCACTAGATGTTTCATTTTGTGATAAAGTTGGTGACGAAGCATTATCGCATGCTACTTTAGGATTATCAGGCCTGCGCTCATTATCTTTGAGTGCGTGTCGACTAACAGACGAGGGCTTGGAACGAGTCGCCAGGTTATCGCAGCTGGAGACGTTAAATATAGGACAGTGTACAAGGGTCACGGATAGAGGCCTCAGAGCATTGGGCGATGGACTACAGAATTTAAAAGCGATAGATTTATACGGCTGTACGTGTATAACGCCACAAGGCTTGGACCATATCGTGAAGTTGCCTCGGCTCAGTGTACTTAACCTCGGCCTGTGGCATGTGCGGTGACCACACACACACTAGTCTGTGTCCGCGTGTCTGTGTGAGTGAGACGGCCATGTTGAAGTGAAGGAGCGCCAAGGTTGTATACTCAGGACAGTGAATAAAGAATTAACCAATTTTAAGATATTATAACGAATTATTGTTAGGATGTGGGGTTGCTTTCTTTCTAAAATGTTCTGTTTTCGGCCAGTTGTGTTGTTGACATTTTGTTGTTTACATTCTGTGATTTAAAATTGATTTTCTTTGGTTGAGTTTTTAAGAAAGTTGCCCCAGCGCCTAGTCTCTATATTGAGTCAGATCTTTTTAATTCAGTTCTTTTCCTTATCTGTTGTAACGTTTTGTTTATGTTTTTAGGCGCTGATGACGTAAAAAAGATTAAAACTTGTACTTCCTGTGTCTACAAGACCGATAAAATTAAAAAGATCTGTATTGAATATAATTGCTCCCTTAGTTAGATAGATATTTAGCCATTCTTCAAATTGAAAGTTTTCTGTTCGACTCCATGCGGCAGTTAAATGTAGGGATTGTTAATTATAAGTTTTATATTGTTATGAGAATTATGTCCAGAAAAGTCCATTGTATCCAAGATGAAGGACATACGTATCAATTGTAATTAATATATTGTCCAATAATTCAAATAATACACATATCACATTAATAAAATATTGGTATTGGTCAAACTATGCCAAATGTCAAAAATGTTTCATTGATTAAATATAAAGAACAACTTGATAATGTTAATTTAAAAAATGCATTAAGTACTCAATGCGAATATTTAACATTATTATTTTGGCAAGTTCTGAAATGTAGATAACATGGATATTTTTAGTATTTTGCGTATCAAATATAAATAATTATTTCCTTAACTTAAAATTCTCAAGCAACGCGCAGGATGTCCTCATAATTTTAATTTTGATAGATAAATTCGAAATAAGTCACGAGAAACGTAGATTTCAACTTGCTTCTGAAGCCAGACATTGATTTATACAAACCATTTATAATGGTTAGCTATATTCTCATTTTCTTATAAAATTGTGAAACCTTGACATACTTTACCTTCAAGTTGGGTAATGTTGTCATGGGTGAAGATTTTTAAGTTCGCTGCATCAAGGGCTCTCGAAAAATAACACAATGTTTTTTTTTTAATTCATAAGAGACCAGTGACAGCTTTTTTAAATGTTGCGCTAAAATTAAAAATATAAAGATTGTCTTTGATTATTTTAAAAATAGAGCATTTCATATAAACAAATATTGCGAAAATACGTACCACTAGATTTTATTAATACGAGTTACTTTTTTGTTGAATAGAACATATAAACGTCACTGTCCTACATTCAGTGGCGACAATTATAATCATTTAATAATTACTTAATTACATTTTTGTTACGCAAAAAGTATGATTACTTCTTTTTTAATACTAATTGTGATAGTTCGTTAGTTCTTGACTACTGGATAATAATTAAAAGAATCATGCAATTTTTTATTTTCCGTCAAAATGTAGTCATGAATTACCTAGTAACGCAGGTTTATTTTGTGCTTCCTCTGCGCCTTATTCTTTTCAATTGAATATAATGCAATAGTACTAAAATTATAATCTAAAATACAAAAGGATGTGTCAAAATATTTAATAAAAAAAATTGTAACTGTAATCCATAGATTATACAGTTATACTGATAATCATTTCCAGGTACATATATATGAAATACCGGAAAATCACGAGAATTTAATAGAAAAATTATGTCCGAAATTATGACAAATGTATTTTATTCCACTTCCTCATAATGACATGATGGGACAATATAGCTATCACGAATTTGTTTTATTTTCAAATATAATTATAAGAAACTCCGTGTGAAACATTTAAATTTTCTTAGTATCTAAATCCATTAAAATAGTAATAAATGTAGAAAAATAATAAAATGCTCAATTATATTTTAAATGCTCGGTATATTTTAAAAATATCAACTTTAATACAGTTTGAATTTTGCCAATTTTTTTATAATTCAGTATAAATCACATTTGTTAACATTTTGGGCAATCTAGCTCAGCCAAAAATATTTGGATTTTGTTCTATCTTCTAGGAAACAACATAATATGTGTATCTTGATAAATTAATATTATTATGACGATATACAATTCGTAAAAATCATGACTTATATTTTTTTTTTCATTATCTAATAAATAAATAAATAAAAAATACAACACATACAACCTATTTTACCCATTAAAAGTCTATATTTTCTATTGTTTTTTTAAGATTTTGTCTTTTTACTTAATTATTTTTTTTGAAGTTTTTTTTATAACGACTTTCGTGTTTCATTAAAGTTAGTTGTAACAATCATTTAACCCAAATACGAAGATCTCGTTATTATACGTAATATGATTATTTAGTGATTATTTAGTAATATTTTTTTATTAACTGACGCATGTTGTCGAACAGGATTCGAACGTTGTATACTTAAAAGATACGTTGTTTTTGTACAAAACGAATGTAATATAGGAAAAAAATGTATTAAAAGTCATCGTTTAAGTTGATAATGGATTTTATTTATTTGATACCCAATTTTGTGCTTTGTGTTTCTGTATAATAATAAGGTTATTCGTTTGGCACACTGTCCAACATCTAAATTCTGTACACAACATTTTCTTTACGTTACTACAATTTAATTCTGAGTATTTTACGAAGAATCAACATTTTTCGAATTCGGATTTTATATTATACATATTACTGTATAATCAAATTGCCTCATTTTTGCTTGATAGAGAGAGAGAGAGAGAACGATAGTGAAATATCTGAACAGCAAATTGTGAGCGGAAATACAAACAGTTTCAACAAGTGTTGTTTTCGAGATCGCGAGAATGATAATATATCAATATCGACTGTTTATCATAACAATATGATAGAGAATGCCACTCGCTAGAATAGTACAGTCAGCAGCACACAAACCTATCCGAATTTGACGCAAATACTATCTCATAAATGTCTGGCTCTTCTTCTTAATGGCCTAAAAATATCCTTATCCTCACATATAATATCCTTATCCTCACATATAAAACAAAGTCCTCTGCCGCGTCTGTTTGTTGGCGATAAACTCAAAATAAATATATATGACCAATCACACAGATTAAGTTAGCCACAAAGTAAGTTCGAGACTCATGTAATGGGATATAACTCCACGATACTATATTCTATAACATATACATATATAGATAAACATCCAATCGTAATAAAACCGGGGAAATGAGGATGGAAAAGAGTATTCAAAATTGTAAAGTTTCCAGAAAATCGCTTTACAAGAATGCAATTTTACACTAACGGAATCCTCTACCGAGATGTGTAACTGTTTACAATTGTTTAGAAACGTAAACTAATCACTTTATTGTTATGACTAAATACAGAAATGGCATTAACTTTAATGACAAATTGTGAAATTTATTATTTTCTGGTAGGTATTTAAGCAGTCTTACTTGAATATAGATAAATTTTATTATTTAAAACTAGCGGCCCGTCCCGGCTTCGCTCGTGTAAAAACATAAAAAAATTATACACCTAAACCTTCCTCAGAAACCACACTATATATTGGTGAAAACCGCATGAAAATCCGTGGAGTAATTTGTGAGTTTACCGCGAACAGACAGACTTTGTGTTATGTAAGGATATTATAGAAGAATGAAATCATTATGTACCTAATACAAAATAAAAATAGTAATAAGCACTTAATTAAAACTAAAAACTAGTTAAGCCTAAAAGAAAATGAACGTTAAATAGCTTATTTCAAGTAAACACCTAAAACTTTTTAACTTTACATTACATAAATTAATGTCTACTACAAGACAAGAGTCTCTTCTCTCAAAGAAAGCAATAAATCATATATTTGACCAACACATAATATTAAAACGTATGAGTAAATAACAAAACAAAAAAAGAATAAATACAAATGTCTTGAAAACCTGAACACTTATTTGTTTTTTCCTCAGCTATACAAGGTTACTGGTATCAAACGCAAAACCCTATGGGTAGGTTGGGTACATCAAAACAAGCAACTTTTATTCTACGACCTAATTTGCGAATCTACACATGTTAACTCTATGTAATAGCCAAGCAACACGAGACAATACAGAAGCGTTATGTATGTAGCGGAATCGAACATAGAGGTAAAGATTTATAGAAACGACATTAGAACAAAAAAAAGGATTTTTTGTATTTATAACGTTGTTTTGGAAGGTTATGCGTTAGATACCAGTAATCCCTGTATATAGCATTTCCGGCATCCAAAGGCAATAAGTTTTTTTTTTCACTCCTCACGGTTTTTGACAATTTACAAGAATAACGAACAAAAAAGTTGAAGTAAATTTAGTCTAATAGATTTTGACAAAAGTGTATTGCCGTCGGTTTCAGGATTCGGGATAAAAAAATATTTGTTAAAAATTAACTGAGGTCTTTGAATCAGCAATTTTCTATAGTGAGAAGTTTCATTGACACGTAATTTTTGCCCACTAATTAAAGATTTGAAAATTAACTCGGTAAAATAATTTTATTTATAACACATTTTTTAATGGAAGAAATTGTTTTTTTAAATATGTATTTTATTATTTTTATAATGTTTCACACTTGCCCCACACTCGCGTATGTTCTGGTACACAGTACCACCTAGTAATCTAAATCTTCAGGGGTTCAATTTAAAAAAGTATGAGAACTATAGCATAGACAATATACACTTGAAGACTGTCTCTGGTTGAACTCTGAGCCTCAGATAAGGCAACTCAACTAACGGACCTTTATCTCCAGACGCTACTCCAAGACGACAGCAGAGAATATCGTGTAGACGGTAACTCTAGTTTTATGTAAAACTTGCTTTTTGCTCGCGGCTTCGCCTGCCCAAATTTCTCACGGGGTTAGTTATTTTTTTTCGGGATGAAAGGTTATGTACATCATGTAACCATGAACCTCCATGGCGCGGCAATAGCGGCGAGTTTGCAACGAATTTGGGTGCCCAGGTTGATGTGTCAAACATCTATGAAATATTATCTATAATATATATATATATATATTTACATGTATGAAAAATTTCAAGAAGATTGGTTGAGTAGATAGAGCGTGAAGAGGTAACAAACAACAAACTTACTTTCTATTTATAATATTTGTTAGGATCACAGCTAGGGTGACATTTTTATCTACATGAAAGTAATTTAAAATTTTGAAATAGAACATTTTATCTAAAGATATCATTTTGTTTATTTACATTATAAGGTACAGCTTACAGATTTAACAATAGGTAGACGTAATGCCATAAAGCGTTCTCTGACTGTCAAACCTGCGGACCGAACAGAAATTGGCAAAAAGGGAGCTATAAAAAATTTTTACAAAAAGATAACTAAGAAACAATTACAACAATATACTTTTATTACATACACAATTGATAGAACTAAGTATGAGTAATCGCATCCGTCTCTCTCGGTTGTATTCAGGGCTGTAACGCCACGAGAACAGCTTGAAAAAGAAACCTTATATTTTTGAAATTTTGCAAAACGCCTCCTGTCTGACGTCAGCCCTTCTTGGAAATACTACTATTACTTATTAGCTAGAAAGGAATGAGTCTTTTAGTCACCTCGTAGGATTCGCACGGGATTGGAGAGGTTCTATTCTAGGACGAGTCTACACGAAAATTTGTTTACAAACTTGTTGGATTCTTCTTCTTCTTTGCATGTCGATGGCAAACTAATGCTCTATTATATTATTACCTATCTAAATATATTCTTGCCAGAACCGAGACACTTCGATGGCTTCATCGGAAGCTGCCATCAAGTCAGCCCGAGTACAGGTGTTTGTACAAATAAATTAAATAAAAGGAGAATAGAGAAATTGAAATGAATATTTTTATAGCCTGTATTATGTGTCCCACTGTTGGGCAAAGGCTTCCAAAGGTCTCTCTATCTTGAGATATTTGTTGCCAACCACGATGAAACTTGAATTGAAAATAAAATTAAAAATTACTAACTCTAAGGGTGAGTTGCACCGTCAAATTTTACATTGATTTTAACCGTCCGCGTTTTTCTGCGCACGTTACAGTTGCTGTCTAAATTGATGTTTTTTTTTCTTTATATGACAAATGATCTTTATTCCCTAACAAATAAATAACTCTTGCAAAGAACGTCTCACATTAAAATACTGGCATTAAGCGTGACATCACGTCTCCTAGACCTTGACTCAAGATGACAAGTCATTCAGACCAATTCAGGCGTGAACAATTGTCCCAGTTTTTAACTAGTGAAAAAAGGTTCCAAAGGTCACGTATAAAGCAACTGGCTGTTGCCCACAGCTTCGCTCGCGGGAAATGTAACCTATATCACTCCTGCCTAGAAGTCACCTTAAAATCCAATGCTCTATTTTATCGTGAAAGAAAATGCTAAAAACATCACATTCGAGGGCCCTAAATAGGGCAATATATTATGTAGTTAAAACGCTGATAATACAATAATCACATGGGAGCGGTCATCACACATTACTTCATGGTAATAGAGGCGAATTTGCATTGAATTCGGTTAGATCGCTGTGTTGTAGACTATTTTATTAATGAGTCAGAGCCTCAGTCAGATCATACAAGGAAAATATTAAATACTATGTATTATTATCTACACTGTTGTGAAGCTAATGATACATAACATGACAAATTGTGTGTTTAATATATATATAAATTAAATATAATTTTCTTATTATGATCAGGAATTTAAATGACATAAATAAATGTAAATATATTCTGTGGATGGACGATATCTCTTATGCTATTCAACGTGGCAATGCTGTCAACCTTCTGGGCATGCTACGGTAACGAATTGCAGGGACTACCATTTTTGTAAATATATATATATATATATATATATATATATATATATATATATATATATATATATATATATATATATATATATATATATATATATATATATATATAATTCTTTTTTATATATTTTAATAATTTATTTTTATTAGTTTTAATTTCTTATTAAAATATACACAAATTTGTTTTATTACTATTAAGACTTGTTGGTGGAACGCCACAGTAAAGAGAGAAATAGGGGTGAAGATAGACCTCTTCAAAACGTGGCTAGCGTCCAGCAGGCCTACCATCAACTTTTACAGAACGATTCCAATGCAACTCAGTTCAATTTAGGCACCTAAAATGAATCGAATTCATACAAAAAATTAAGTCGATGGTACGAATTTGCGAATTTGCAGTTTAGGTCGTCAAGTGGACTGCGTTAAGAGATGATGGTAAGCCCCCAGATCTCCTGAAGACCGAGACGCTTATAGGGTTGCCAAACGTGACACTAAGAAACCCGTTGCCAGGGCAACCAGACTGGACAACGTACAGCCCTTGTACAGTCAACTTTCGCATTTATAATATTAAAGTAGGATTAATATGCTTGGCCGCCAAAAAAGTTCTTCCCTGGCGGCTGGGTGTGACGTCCGGCGACCGCAGCTCTTCGCCGCATGAAGAACCGGAAAGCTGCCGATGCCGATGGAGACCCAACGAGGCCTGGAAGGCGATCGGCCATCATGGTGTGGACAATTTGACCACAACGCGTATGCTTCATCGGTAAAATCGTTGTCTCTCGACTTACGTTAAACAACGGAACACGACTCAGTAATGGGACTGAATTCTTAGCTAAGAATAATCCCAGATCTTTCGAATAAAATACGTTACGAAACAAAATTATGTATGTACTTACTTACCTAGGTAGGCGAAGAGTGGGCAGAGTCAGGGCATTGTCTTGTTTAGCTAACCTTGTACCTTTGACACGAGATGAGTCGCCTACGATTCACCTGTGGACTTTTTCAAGGTATTCTCGTCTTATGACCATAATTTTGTTCATTTATATAATACGAGCTGGAGAAAAATATAGGCGAGGGTCCCAACGACCCACTTGTGTATTCAAAATTCGTTTACATTTTTTACTAGCGATCCGGCCTGGGTTTGCACGGGTTATATCCATATTAGGTACATACTCGTATATCCTCTTGAATAACTTCATCATCGTCAAATCACCGCATCAAAATCCATTGCGTGAAAGATCTAAGCATATATAGGGACAGACAGACAACGGGAAGCGACTTTGTTTTATACTATGTAATGGTTTTTCTCCACAATCATACATAGGTACTGTATAGATTAAAGATAAAAGTGAAAGATTGTTATATACTGTATCGTATCTGAACAGAGTCTGTATCTCGATAGCCATATAGAATTTCACCGTCGCGCGTCGGGCAGACTTAAACCAGCCAGGTACCTACCTACAGTAAATCTCTAACGGTGCAAGTCTTTGTCGGTAGTTTACCATAGAGGTAGACATTTTTTTTTTTGGAGGTATAGACGCAGGCGGCAGATTCCGGGTTGTATTTGAAGGCTCAACGATTTTGTAGATGAGATTTTTTTTTGTTTGTTAGCTTCGGATGCTTTGAAGTTTAGAGAGATATTCAAATATGTTTGCGAAATTGAGAAAATGAACGAAACCAAAGTAAGTACAACTTTTTTTTTATAAATCTGCTTTCGACTTTTGCACTTATGTCTTGAAGTGATAAAAAAACGTATAAATAATTACGTTAAATACTTACTGTTTATAAATTACACACGAATCAAAATTCAGGTTGAAGTTGACATGAATCTTTTTTATATTTCATACTAACATATTAAAGAAAGGTAAAGCCTGCCTTTACAATGTTAAATCTGATATTTTTTCTAATATCAAAAACAAAAATATATATGTAGTAGTGACGTCACAATGTGAGTCAAAAAGCATTGTTAACTTTATCAGAACAAAACAAATAGTAAATCTCGTAATCAAGAAACTGAATAATTAAAGTGACATTCAATTATATCGTGTTTGATTATTTAAATAGCTTAATGCGTCATATTTTTTACCCAATCAAATAGGTAATCAATCTAGAAAACAGACAAACTTTACAGCAAAATATTCGAATTTCAAAAGTGAGAGTAAATTTAATAAAAATTAAAAGTGCACAGCAGCTCGACTCAAGAAACTTCACTTATTTTTTAATAAATTTTGAACGTCCAGTTTTCGAAGAAATGTTCTCAATATGCAATATCATTAAATGTCGTAGTCATCTACGTAGTCGGCGAGATAAAAGGCGGTCCTTTTCTCTGTTTCAATAGAGACCTGTTTATTTAAAATAAAAACTAATTGGGCAATTAGAATTTTATGATGGCAATCCTGTCTTTGCTATAGAGCATAATATTTTGGCGATTTCACTTTTATGTTGACAGGACAATGTCTTTGGGATAGGTAGTTATTTTTATGACTATTACAGTTAAGTACTTACACTCACAAACTAAATTTCGACAAGCCTTATTCTGACAATTTTTTTTTTGACAATTTATGCACTCTTTATTTTATTATGCTGTAACTCCGCCGGCATTTAATTTCGTTAAAAAGTGTTTTATTCGCAAAACATATTTTAATTCCGACAATATTTTATGCCGACAAAGTAACTTCGACACGACTTCACTAGGAAGGCGTCTCTGCCTCTCACTCTCTCATTTTATCAATTACAAACAAATCTATGCTCAAAATAGTTAATATTGCATTACAAATAAAACAACCATGTCTCCTGGACCGAACCTTTAATTATCTTAGTAAATTATGGGTCGAAGAAATTCAAAGAAAAGTCGTCGACATGAATAAGAATTTTAGCCATCTAATTAATAGTTTTGACTGCATTTTAAATAAGGTAGAGGTTAGTAAAATATATATTACTGGTATGTTTGAACGCAATAGAGAATTATAAACAACAATTGATGTGTGTGCCATACACACAATTTTTTTAACGAAATGATTTTCTAGATGATGAATCTTCTAGATAGGTGGCGAACGAGCAGTATTTGTGACACTGGGATACTTTTTATTTATTTATCCTGTTATTCTTAAAAATATCAAAGCATACTTTAAGGTATGTTTTGTCAATATCGCACTTAGTATTTGACATTGACAGAAAGAGAACAATCATGACAGCTTTATTGCACAAAACAGTGCCAATCTAGTGTTAATCACGTGAGTTTTTTTGTATAAATTCATGTAATGAATACAATTTGTAAAAGTAGGTAGGCACAACAGTGTTTCCATCCTACGTAATTTTCCCTGTACATTACTTCATCTTTGTACAAAGGCCGGTAAATTGTATTGATGTCTGAATTCACAATAGATCGATCTATTTATTAATAAAAAACATCCTTTGACTGAACAGCACTACTTTAATTATTGTGAGTAATCTTTGTTGTCACGATAAGGTTACAGGTAAAAGAAATACGAATTGACATTATGCGATTTCGCTGTAGCCATAACGATTGTTAACGCTAATTGATTATAAATTTTAAAACGTGGACAAATTAAGGGCAAGCAGGACGAGAATATTAAAAAAAAAAAAACATAAATACAGGATTGCAAAATTTTAAAATATAAAATAATTTTGGAAAAGTGGATTAGTTATTTATTTGATATAAAGATTTATTACATATAAATTATTGACTGTGCGAACAAAGCGAGCGAGGTCTTCAATTATACTTGGGGCAAAAATACATTTTTTGTTTGTATGTATGTATGTATGTTTGTTTGTAACGCGATAACTATCGAACCGTTGGTTCGATTATGATGAAATTTAAAAAGTAAGTATGTAGAACTTATACAAGTTCACGAACTTGTATAAGTTCTACATACAAATACAAATACATAAATACAAATTTTAGGCACATAGCAAGTTTTCATTCTTCACCAGTCTAACCAGACACCTAATGAGGATTTTCATAATTGACTAAAATCGTAGGTCGGTAGCAAAAATTCTGTAAGAAAAAAGTAATTGATTAATCGAAGTTTTTTTCCTACTATCGCATCTACAAAAAAAAAAAAGATAATGGTTTTACTCATTTTGAGTAACAATTCAGACGATAAACTTTATCAAAGTTCTCCGAGTGAGTTATACTTCTGTAACGTCTTTTGTTTCAATTAACTCATTATCTTTTTAAATTTGACAAGCGATTGGCACGAAGGACCTCCAACTATCAATTAAAAAACAAACTCAAAGAGATTCAGACATTAAAAGGCTGCACAGATAAAATAGAATTTAGTTTAATATTAATGGGCGCGCTGACAACCGTTCTAATTACTTGTTTTTTGATTTCATTACAATTCTGGCTGGTGAGACTATCGCACAGATTTTTCTAAATTCAAATTAATTTTAACAAAGTACGAAATTTAAATTCCGAAAGGCGCACATTGGCAGAAAATTAAAGATGATTGCTAAAATTCGAACTGTATCCCTAACTACATAGAAATAAGCAAGCTACTAACAAGAGAGAAAATACGGTTTTTTATAAAAGACACATGTGCGTAGAAAATTATTGCTACAAGAGGAAAGATAAAATGGTAACACCTCATGATATGAGGTTTTTGAAAAATTTCTGAGAATCTGCAGAGGTTTATATATTGGAAAACCAGTGGAAACCAGTACTATGGCTCTTACTTTCCAGAGCACGCTGAAGAGAACAAAAATAGCCTTGTTATTGTCAGGAATCAAATTAGAGGACGTAAAATTTGGCAGAATCCTAGAATTTTTATTCAAAAATTTATTTTATTTCAACTTTTTCTGGCTCGGGACAGATTTAGTGGCAGAAACTTTCGGTTTCATCGAAGGGGTGCAGATGGGGAAGAACGTCATTGAACTAGCCTTGACTGCTCCTTGTTTCTCAATCAGCCTTTTGGGCACGGCTAAAAGCATATTTCTGTTCAAACATCAAAATATTGTATACAAAATCATACTCAAATTGAAAAATATACATCCTGAAAGCGCAACAGAAAATGATAAATTGATAGCTATAGACAATAGTGATGTGAAAGCAATTGGAACTACAGCAATTGACGAAATAGATAACAATAACATTGAAGACAAAATTGTTGAAAATTCCATGAAGATTCTAAATCAAATCAATGCTGTTTTTAATCTGTTTTGTTCGTCAGTTGTTATAGCATTTTGCCTTTTACCAGCAGCTACAATGGCGTATACTTATTACACAACTGGAGACTTAGTTTACGAGTATCCGTATTTGACTAAGTATTTTTTCAATCATTACACTCTGGAAAGATGGCCGCTTGTGTACCTACATCAAGTATATTCTAGTGAGTATACATTAAGCATTATTGACTAATCTACGATTCTGCTGGGGGCAAAAATACATTTTTTGTATGTATAAACGTTTGTAACGCGATAACTTTCGATTTTGATAGCCAATAGAATGTTTAAGTTCGTGGGACAACAAAATCGGTTAAGCCGTTTTTGAAATATAAATATAAATTTAATATAAATTTTGTGAAAATGTATTGTGTTCGCGAGGTCTAAGTTTGCGGTGAATCCAACTAATTTTCTTTATTTGATAGGATTTTCACTGCCTTTCTTTGCATAGATGGCGACTTTAAAAACAAATCTTAGTTATGGCAAAGTATTTATCAAATCAAATCATAAAATTTATATAGTGTTCCTTTCGGTATTTCTTCTCAGCATTAGTCGTTCCGAAATGCTAGTGGTTCAGAGCTATCATAAATATTATGAAACTAGCTTTTGCCTGTGGCTTCGCCCTCGTTAATTTCGTGCGTCCGCTAATAATTTATAATTGTCAATATATCGTGTTCTAAACAATGTATCGTGATGAAACATATATATATCAGATTTGAAGTTACACTATCCCGTATACAGCTGAGATCTCTATAAATAAAGTCTAAAAAATTGTTTTCTGTTAGTCCCATAAAGACCCTCCCCATTATATTCTTCCTCCCTATTATAATTAATAATAATAAAGATACTAAAGATACATTTCAGCGGCGATAGTAGCTGCCAATCTGCTGGGTGCCGACTCGCTCTTCCACGCGCTCTGCTTGTACGTCGAGATGCATTTTCAAATATTGTGCAAACGGTTCGAGAAGTCCACCGTTGGAGATGAGAATACTGTACATAACACGTTTATGGAGTGTGTGGAGAGACACCAAGAGTTAATTGAGTGAGTGCATGCTTTTGTTAGATTGTCATCGATTTTTGTTTTTCAAACATTAATTTATTACTAGATATCCAGCTCGGCTCTCACGTGGTCTATTAACTATCGGGAATGTTTTTTTCTTTAAATAACATTGAAAACTGCGTGGTTCACACCACGCAAGAAGGAAGTTTAAAACATTTTCGAAAGCCATAGTCATCGTAAAAAAAATTTGACGATTCTCTGTGATTTTATAACCGGCTACCTGCTTGACGTCAACTCTCCTTGGGAATGCCATTGTTGCCAGTTTCTTACACTATGTATCCCTTAGTCGCCTCGTACGACATCCAGCGTCAACATTTGAAACTTAAATATTTTTTCTTAATTTTAATGAAGACCATAAAATTGATTTGGCATTTTACGATAACCTAAAATCTCCACAGGTTGGTGAACAACATGGAGATATTGTATACAAAATCGACGCTTTTCAACATCGTAATGAGCTCCATTCTCATTTGTCTCAACGGATTCATCTTAACGGTATTTTAGTATTTTATTTGCTTTTTTTTAAATAGCTTTTGTTAGCGACTCCGCCCACGTGATTCTTGCACTTGAACAGATCTTTTTTTCTGGAATGAAGGTACCCTATGTCCTTCTCTATGCCAAATCGTGCTGCCAATTCGTGACGCATATATTTTCCTAAGACGAAAACACACTGCGTATGTATTCAGCAGTAAAAGTGTGTATGTCTACGTCTATAACTTACGTCCACTTCAGATCTATGATGCCAGATACATTCAGAGAGCTTAGTGCGGTTTTGCTATATAAATCTCACCATCGAGACAATTCGAAGTGAGATTCAGCGATTGTGACGCAACGACAACGACTGCAATGTGATTGGTTATCTGCGTCTCACTTCGAATCGATTCGATGATGCGAAGTGAAATGCAAACCCAAACGAAGCCCTCAGATAGACATTTTGCACTTATAGCTTCGTGTGTTTCTCAAAAATTTCGTGTGTTTCGGTCTTGGTCACATATCAATTGAGCCTGAGGATTTTGAAATAGGATGTAGTCATTTTGTTTATTTTTTGTTTTTTCTCTGTGCACTGTGGTATGTTTTAGTTTTTGTAAATTTTATTTGTCCTGTTGTAGGTCTCTCTTATGTACTTTTGTATGACAAATAAATAGTATAATTTTCTGCGGCAGATTAGACTTTTTTTGTCATGTCTTTTATTTAGAGTTGATAGTATGTTTTCGGTAGTAGTTTTGTATTTATATTTGCAAAGTATCAATTTTCTTGTTTCAGGTGACAAGTGACGTCACCATTATGATAATGTTCTTGACATTTTTATCTATGAATCTGTTACAGATATTTTTACTGTGTTATTTCGGAGATTTGATAATGAAGTCGGTAAGATGTCGTTTATATAATGATATATTATCTATTTAAAGAAAATAATGTACTTTACGGCTTGCAATCAATCATTTAAGAAAACAAGATATATATACAATAGGTACATTTTGTATCTTAAAGTATAAAAAAATATCGTGATATATCTATGATGCCAACAATTATGACAGGTGAATTTTATTTTTAAATGTGGACTAAAATTTAATTTTCGAACATCTTTTCTGTTTGGTTAATTTTTAATTTTTATGAATTCCTATTTGGATTGTAGTCATTCAACATTCGATTCAGAATTTTGAATTTCTTATTCGCTTGAATAAAAATGGCTCATATTTAATTATTAATATACGTAGTTATTCATGACTAAAAGTTCATTTCGTTGACATTATAGAGCTATCTATCGATTGTTTTTTTTTTCAGAGCGTCGCTGTAAGTTCAGCTATTTATAATTCGCCATGGTATAATACATATAGTTCTTCAAAGAAAAATGTACTATTTGTGATTAAAAGGTTAAAATATTTCCTTTCTTCAAACATTTTGCTTGTTTCTGAAGTTGTCAACAGAGAGTTGCAGTACTTATTTGTATACTTTTAGGCAGGATGACGAAGAGATATATTTCCATTATTTTTACTTTCTCTATAAACAGTTATGTGTGCTTTTGTATGTCTGTAGCTCAGTAGTTTTTATACTGATAGACTTTAATAAGCCGTTTCTTTTTCTGTTGAAATGTTTCGTCATAGTTAGGACTCTTTTTTGTTAAGTATTGTAGCAGGCTGCGTATACGCATGATTTACAATTTCATACAAAAGCGCACGCGCAGTCGGTGTGCACTGGACTTTCACAGTATTATTGTATTACAGAGCACAGAAACCGTGCAAGTTGACAGCTTGTAACTATGCAGATCTGAACTTAAGTGCATTTGCTACGGTGAGTTTTTAATAGATTTCTTTTTTTTTGTTTTAAATAAAGAATAACTTTATGTAAGATAGTTTTTAAATGAACAATTTTGGCCAGCCACTTAAGATAATCAGACCAGTGTTATTATGAAATACTGGTCTTAGATTTCCCGAAACTGAAACTGAAACCCCCCGTTTTAGAAGTTGCTGGCATCCATGCCATTCCATGCATGGCATCATCTCATCAGCTAGAAGAGCTGGTTTCCAAATGGCTGAACATACATTTTCCAAACATATAAGAACACTCTCGATTATTCTATTTGAAATAAATACTAGATTAAAATCAGTACAGACGTTGGCTGCCACGACACGAGTAGACACGGCCGACCGCATTACTTGTTGTAATACAGGGTTACTTGTATTCAACAGAAAACCAAAAAAAATACTACTTGGGTACATCAAAACAAGCAACTTTTATTCTACGACTTTTCGTAATTCGTAGTTTTTTTAAAATTCATATAAAATTGCGATTCTACACATCTTAACTCTATGTAATAGCCAAGCAGTACAGTAGCGTTATGTAGCAGAATCGAACATAGAGTTAACATTTTATAGAAACGACATTAAAAAGAAAAAGGAAATTTTCCGTATTTGTTACGTTTAGCCAAAGTCGTAGAACAAAAGATGTTAGTCTCTATGTACCTTATGCGCCTAAGGAAGGTTAACTCTGTATATTGACGTGGAACTTGATAGCGTGTTTTCCTTTTGTAAAAAAATGACTCTAAAACTATTTTTTTTTGTTTTTTTTTTTCAGATACTCAGCAGATCGTGGTCCTATTTTGCACTACTTCGAAGCATGTACGATTAAGATATCAACAATTTAAAATTATTCCTTGCTTCATACTTTTCAATTTGAATTTCAATGCGTTATTCGCAGCAGTCGGGTTATAAAATTTATTTTTATGCGTTACTCCGAAGCATGTACGATTAAGTTAATTAGATGATTAACGTATTTAATTTATTATATTCTAGTGCCATTGTAATAAAAAATATATTATAGGTATCAATAGCATGCCCAATAGCCAAAAATAACTTATTAATTAAAAAGATCTATAGACGGTTGTCTAAGATACCTACCCTAGGCATATATAGGTATATATAGGTATTTGTTATTGTTGTTTATTTATTTCACACTATTTCGTGCCCGCCGCTTCGCCCGCGTGAGTTTTTCTGCGAAAGCGGAACAGACATGATTTTCATACAAAGTTTCACCCCCATTGTAGTCTTTTAGGGGTTGATTTTTGAAAAAATAAGTAGCCTATGTTTTAATGGGGGTAATACTAAATTTCATCAAAATCGGACCAGCGGTTTTCGGCAAAATTTGGAATAAAAATTCAAACCTTCACACAGGTTAGTAATGCGAAATAGTAAAACCAAACATTAGGTTAAAAATCCTTAGGTCAAAAACCTCAGATCAAACAGGCTTTTAATTCTAACAATTTATTTATGTGTTTAAATAAGAAAGTACTTTTATTGAGTGGCGATAAAAGTAAAACTTATATATGTAAAAGTTATAACATATTTTTGTTAGAAGATTGTAGGTATTGCTTCAAATCATTCGTTTGAAATACATAAAGTCGACACTATTTGTGAATATTTCACCATACCTTCCTCATGTAATTATGTAAGAAACACGTAATAAAAAAAAACCTAGTTGATATTTTTTATTCTCGTGACTTGACCATACCAATATGATATTAATACTGTCGTAGGTGAGCGGCGCAACGCTACACAACGGGTTGTAACTAGTAACGCTGTGCGCAATTTTTCCATACTAATATTAGAAGCAGTGGTGGTCCAATGGTCGAAAGGTCACAGGTTCGAATCCTACTCATGTCACGTGAGTTTGTACATAAATCTGACTCATGTATAGTCGATTTCATCAATCACCATTTGTTTCTGTTGAAAGAAAACATCGTGTGAAAAGTGAGGAAATCTGCACACTTGTAGACTGTTAAGTCCTTTAAGTTAACCAACATGGCGGCTTTTATAATGTCAGTCATGTCAGATTGACTGAATAAATAATGTGATTTCAGCACAAGCCCTAGGAATCGAACCGAGGCCCTCCAGATACCGGACGGGGACGTGGTGCCACGGAGATCGCCAACGTGAATAAAATTTGATAGGGACTCAGGTACTCAGGTACCAGTGGTAGGTTAGATAGTACATGACATGACACTCGATAAGAATGAATGAGCTAGGTACATTTTACACGATGTGCCACTAGTTATCGATGCACTATGAAATACAGTTTTTATAGGAAAGAGACTGAAAATGAAATAAAAAATAAAAATAAAAATTTTAAAAGCCAATCCGAAAGTACCCAGTCACTCGTATTTCAAGTCAACTCGTATTTATTTCAAGTATAGAAGTTGGACGTGTCTAGTAAAAAGCCGATAGCATTTCAAGGGTTAACAAACAATTTTAAATTGTTCACTGAAATTATATTTACTGCATTGACTATATGGTTCAAATTTCGAAGACCTATCAGCTTTATAAATTGGCACCGTGCTCTGAATTCCTGCCAAAATGTTTATGCGCTTGTAACAAACCTTATGCTATGGCGTTTAGGTTGTTTTTTTGTTAAATAAAGCTACGAATACACTAGACAACATTTGACGCGGAACATATCACTCTATCGCACGCATTACCACTGACTTGAGTGAAATAGCATATAGTCGATCTCACTCAGGCAAATTGTAATGAAAAGGAAAGACCTATATGTTGCGCGTCAAATGTTCCCTAGTGTAACTGTGGCTTTAAAGTAACAATTCACGTAGTTCTAAATACGAAGTTATAAGAGCGATTTTCAAATTTCGAAACCGGGCTGCTACCGTCTACCAATTTCTAATAGCTATCATAATAAACTTTAACGGCTTGTAATAAGAGTTGTTTTCTTAACTTTTACATGTAAAAGTCAGTTGACAACGGCGAGACATGACAGCAGGTACCCGAGTGCGACGGCATGCAATGTTACTAGTATACAGGAGATAAAACAGAAAGATACGAAAAATGAATATTGGAAAATCTTTTTGAGTTACATGAAATTATACTGAATTTTACTTTTACTTTACATGTATTTTTCTATACTACCGTACCTACACGACACTATCATACTCTAAAAATACGTAATCATTAAAATTTAATTGAAAAATCTGTATTTTGAAATAAGATTCATACCAAAATTGTGATTTTGTAGACAAGCCACAATGTAACTTATATTATTATTGATTGATATAAAATATAACATGAACAACGGGTTTATTTCAACTTGGCAGTTAGAATAAAAAGCTAAATGAATATTATTAGAAAACCACATGGCAAGAAGAAAGGAAAATGACAAACAAACAAAATCTGAAGATTCTAAATTCAAATCTGCTTTACACGCAACTCTTTGCCTGACAGACGTGAAGCAGGCGGGATCTGTGTTTTTTTCGTAACGCACCGTTTTGGACGCGTATCGCACGGAGTTTTTACTGTCTGCCTGGGTGCGAGGCGTATAGAATCCAACACGAAAGGATAATTTTTTGGAGAAAACATTAAAATTAAGTAGCTATGATTTGAAAAACAAGAATGTTTCTTATTCTTTTACATCCCACCTTTTAAACTTAAATGTGAAAGTACGCAATGTACTAAAAAAACCGGGTTTCCGGGAGTGCCGGCAGAAGTGAAAACTTGAATATTAACGTTCTGCATTTTTACATCTTACGAATTTCCGATCAGGGTCACGTGTCTTGATGCGAGTTTAACATTTTTTACTCATCACAAGAAGTGCACAACGCCGCTAAAGAAGTTTTCACTTCAAAAAATATTTTTTTTTAGTATACCTATATAATAATTATATATTATATGTATGTAGGTATACTAAAAAAATACAGTTTTCATTTTTATACTTACACAAAAAGGGTAGTTCCAAATTCCGTAAAATTAAAAAAGGTCGCATATGGCCATAAATTAAAACTATAGCGCCCCACGAAACAGGTTGGTATAATTTATGTGTTGTCAATTTTTTGTCTGTCTGTCCGTGTGTGCAGACTCTGCAGGGGGCGCGGTGGCGGCCTAGGGGTGCGAGTTAATTATATAGGGCTGCGATGGGGTTGAAATCTTATTAATATTTGAGTCTTCTTGCCGGTGTAGACTTTTCGGTGCTAGACGTGTATTAGAAGACCATGCGAACTGAAGAGTGCAGCTTGGGCTATGTACACTTTCTGGCTGAGAAACCAAATTACGAAAATTCTTATATGACAGAGGAAAAATATTAAATTTGTATGGTGCATATTTAAAGTTCCGAACCTAAAATGTAAAACGACACGTTTATTAAAACTCCTCAGTTTGATGACCGATGATAGTTCGACAGTTGAAATTTTTACAGATATATACAAATAATTTCTGATTGGCCCCGGGTCTTGGATGTTTATCTACATATGTATTTGTTATAAAATATAGTATCGTTGTTGAGTATCCCATAACACGAGTCTCGAACCGACTTTGGGGCTAGCTCAATCTGTGTGATTTGTCCTAATATTCCTAATATTCCTAGGTATTTATTTATTATTTATATGTATGTACCTATTCGTATTTCTGTTGCTTAAATAATAATAATTACTAAAAAAACAGTCCAACTTCTCACCTTTCCATACATACAAGTTTGTATATAATTTCAATTACGCTCGGGGACTGTATAATAATAACAGTTTCGTGTGTCGTTTTTTTAATTTAATTTCTAGGTATCTTATTATTAATTTTAAGAGACAACCCTACGCCACCACCATACGCAGCAGGGGTGAACCATACGACACCACACACACATATCTCACACAATCTAATGTGTGTGTGTGTGTGCGTTACATACCGATAGACTGGTACCAGCCAGGAGCATGTGCAGCGCAGGCAAGTGGAGCATGACCCTAACATTAACATAAAATGCAGAATTTAATTTTTATTGAAACCGTTCGAATTTTAAATGTTTCTTCTCGGAATGGCGGACGATCAGTAATGTGGTTGGAACTAGAAATTCCACTGTGCTAATATATAGATTTCTCTACTCTAACTAGTTGTCTAAACCTGCCTATTCACTATATGAATAGGTAATAATTTAATTTACTAGGTAGGTATGTATATATAGATAAATTTACTAGGTAGATATATAAGTAGCTAAAAACTTAAAAACGGTTGTGTCTCAAGCTGTGCTGCAATAAAAGTTTTGGGAGCGAAATAAAGGCAAGCAACCTATCACTATTAATCTCAATTCCGCCAATAAGTCGCCATGCAACTAAACGTGGCCTTCACAACACATGGCTCTGTCTACCCCGTAAGTGATAAATATGTATGTTAGACACATGTGGTCAATCCACTCACAAACTGCACAGAGGTTATATAAAACCAAACGAACCCGGTAAATTGACTAGTCTCATTTGCATAGTATATTTGTGAACGAAGTGAGAGCTACATCCTAAGAGTATCTATTGCTACAGAACCTGTTTTTTTAGTCTACCCCGTAAGGGATAAAAACGTGTTACTGTACTTATGTATGTTAGACATAAGTACAGTAATACGTTTCCAATACTAAGTATCTGAATGGGTTATTGGGACCGATGTGAATGGAGCTGTTCGTTTCAATGTAGGTATTGTTTGGAGTGGGTTGGTTAGGACCATGAGATGAATTTCTTACATTGGATGTTTGTAAAACTACACGTTTTTTCTTGAACAAAAGCAGTCTCGAAACTATGATAGAAATTTCCTACTGTGTCTGTATGTATGCTAGCTAGAGGGCATTCAAAAAACATTTAAATTGACAATATTTGGTCTCTTACAATGTATAAATAAGTATATCTGATCTGTGTGATATATTGTGATCTCCAATATAAATCCTATTATTGCTCTAGGGGCGAAGCACCTGGGCGTACCTATTAGGCACACACTGAGGTAAATTATCAAAATCCATTCCAGAAACTGAAACTGAACCACTGAATTTTTTCACTCAATTTTCCACTCCATGTTACCGTAAAGCTACAAATCCACCGCTGCTCGCCTGGCGTGAAATAAAACAAAAAAAAATCCTCAGTTTTTAATCCTTTTAGGAAAAGAGAAGCGAGCATCGCTCTCAATGGAAAGGAAAGTGAAAATTCACGTTGGTCTTTGCGTTTTGTTTGTGCGTTTTCCACATATGATTTTCACTTTTAAACTTTCGTTGCCGAAAAATTGCCGACTATTGTTTATGTGCGATACATGCATCGACAAAAGCTTTGTTTTACATTTATTTATTTTATTTATTTCTGGACTAGCTTTTGCCCACGGCTTTAACCGCGTGAATTTTACATATGACTAATTTGCAAAATTTATTGGCGTACCTAATTTTGAGATAAAATTTACTTCATGTGTTAATCCAAAATATCAGCTACCTCAATGTCAAATTTCGTAAAAATTGGCCCAATCGTTTGAGCGTCAGAAGTAACAAACATACTCACAAACTTTTGTTTCTATTCTGTGTACATAAATTTGGATTTTTTGAAACACCTATCAATCCAGATCCAGAAATCCTATCGATCCAGAAACCTGTAAAAGCAGAAGACGAATTGAAATTGATGATGGCTTCGTCCTTTTCTAACGGAATTCAAACCGAATTTTCCCTACAAAAGGACTCGACTTCATAACTCCAAAATGAAGCCTCGCATTCCTAACTTCGGGACGAAAGAGAAACAAATAGATGTTGAGCGTTCCAAATATTGTTTCAAGTATACGTTGCAGTGTACAGAATTTGAAACAGATTAATAGAAGTGCCATTGTGATATCCACAGTTTCTCTTTGTTAATAGCACCCGTTTTACTGGTTACCTCCTTATCCGTTAAGCGTCGATGTCTAGAGCCCGCTTTCCTACAATTACAGGCTCATATTTATTTATTTATTTAAAGGTACACGTATAGAAATTATAGAAAACTAGCAGCCTGTCCCGGCTTCGCTCGGGTAAAACATAATAAATTACACACCTAAACCTTTCTCAGAAATCACAAACAATTCTTGTGAAAATGAAAATCCGTTTTTGAGTTTATCGCGAACATACAAACAGACAGACGCGGCAGAGGACTCTGTTTTATAATATGTACGAATAAGGATAGTATACAAGATAAACAAGCACAATGGTTCAAATTATGTCAAAGGAAATCTCTACCAATTTTATAGTAAATAATGTAATTAATTAAACTGATCCATCAAAGGGATATATAGATTATTTCAATAATCAAGCACAATGATTAGGTATTGTGCTTGGTTATTGAAATAATATATTTGTTTACCTATTAAGTTTTTACTTAGTCGCTGGGGCTCACCAATTACTCGTAAGTTTGAAAAACTTGAATCCGGTGAGTCCCCCTGTAATTTCTAATCCTATTTAGAAATTACAGGCTAATTTCTGAATAAATGATTTGATTTTTTGTAGATATCGATACAATGTCATGTAATGAATCGTAATTCATGTAAAGAATAAAATCAAACTTATAATATAGAGATATTGCCGCATCATGACGGACTGCTACACTGGAGGTCCCGGGTTCGATCCCGGTTAGCTCAACATGGAAAATGATATTTTTCAGACTAACCTGGGTCTTGGATGTTTATCTATATATGTCTATATAGAATATAGTATCGTTGAGTTAGTATCTCATAACACAAGTTTCGAACTTACTTCGGTGCTTTGGGTCTAACTCAAATCTGTGAGATTTGTCCGTATATATTGAATATATATTTATTTATTTCTAGTCCTAAGGCACAGTTATGTCATACATGAATAAAATACCGTATTTCTATGGTTATTCCGAGTTCTGTGGTTGCAGCGTTGCACGCGCAACAAGTTGGGTGCCGGGGACTATCAACGGCGGACTTCGAGTTTCAGCCGACGGTAATGTACCTAGTTTATTATGCGACGTCAAATAGGATGTTTGTGGAATGCTCGATATTTTGTGTGCTATGGTGTCTTTGTTGGTGTAATGATGAAGATGAATAACGTACTTGTAAATAAGTATTGAGTGATAAAAAAAAAAGAAAAACTTTTTTCCTCATTTACATTTGTTTCTTATAAAAACATAGGTCTATTAAAGTTAGGGCGCATATATCAAGAATCTTGGCTCTACATGAGATCTGACCACTTTTTCATACATTTTGACTAAAGTGTAGAGAGTTTGTGAAGCAAACTAGACTCGTCTTGACAACATTGTTCATAGCATATTTTAAATTATATCTATTATAATTATATTTATTCATTAAAATAATATTCATTAAATCAGGTCATCTAATACTCATTACTCTTAGCACCATTTATATTCATATCTCCTGACCTCAAGATATCCTGGAAGAGATTGCACCAGCGATAAGCCCGTCACGTCTAGTTGTCTTGTTAAAATTTATATCTTGTATATATTTTTTGTCCGATAAAGTGTTTTTTCTTAAAAGCACTTACTTTTTATAAACATTTAAAATTTTAATTTTTTAGTTTAAACATTTGCCTATACATTTTATATTACAGACAATTATAACATTCTATAGCCGCCCGTCCCGACTTCTCTCGGTTAAACCATAATCAATTATACGCCTAAACCTTCCTCAGGAATCACACTATCTATTGGTGAAAACCGTGCAGTAGTTTTTGAATTTACCGCGATCAGACAGACAGAAAGACAGACGCGGCAGACTTGTTTATAATTATAACATATTTACAGTTTACCAAATCGACACTATCTATGATGATGATACCAATAAACGTTGACTGGACGAGATCCCTCCATGGGATAAGTCCGCCGCTGCTAGCGTTTTCTTATGCAATAAAGTTGTTTCAATTAAGCAAACGCTGAATATAAATTTCTTGTCGTTATTAAGAATACAAAATAATATGTAATTGTGTCTTGTCTATCAATCGTACTCAACCATGTGAATGCTGACGAGGTGTTTGTTCATCTAATGTACTTCATGTAATGATACATAAGTGACATCTTTGTCATTCTTATTTTTACCATTGTTATTTTTATCACATTATATTTTCTTTGTTACTAATTACAATCATTATTCAACTAATTAACACATAACTGCTTGAAACAAAGATTTTTGTTGACAAAAACTTTCTTAATTACATCATCATTATTATTTACTAGCTTTTGTTTGCGGTTATGTCTGAAACTGATCGAAAAAGTAAAATATATAATTTAGTATAACGTTTTATCTAAGAAATATAATATTGAAAGAAAATTGAATCAGTTTCTAAAAGTTATAAAAGTTACTACATAATGTTTTTATATTACCATCAGAGTGGTTCCGCCTTAGAATAGGACCACTCCGTATTCTCCTGTATATTTCGTACGAGGCAGACTCTGGCAACTGATAGGTATTGCCATTTCCAAGAAAAGCTGAGTCAGGATGGCGGCTGGTTGTAGAATCACAGTCGAATCTTCAAAAATGTAAGGTTTCTTTTTTGTGCTGACGTCGGACTTCGCGGTGTCACTGTCCCGAAAGCAAACGGAAACACGCGAAAATGACAGAAAGTTCTTATACTGCATCGAAATCCGCATATTAGAACAAATACCTACAGAAAAACAATCATACAGACAGTTTCTTTCAATGATCATGTTTATAAAATGTCAAAGGTAATGAAACGAATTTAAAAAAGAACAATAATACGACTTTCTTGTTTTATTTTACCACGAAACGTTACTCAAAATGGACGAAAAGGGGAGACTGTTCAACGAATCTCTTCAAAAAATCCAGCTACCGTTTAGACTAAGCGGCTTACCATTGTACAGTACTGAAAAATTCACTTTCAAACTACGTATCTTATCCTTTCTTCACCTCTTCTTTCTTTCCAGTGGTGCTTTGGGCGCTTTTCACGTTTGCTGGGTAAAGGCTATGGCAGGGGAGGATTTTGTAACTGTTACAGTTATGGCTCCTTGTATGTGCTTCAGTAGTTTGGCCGGCTTTAAAGCGTTACATCTGATATTAAACCGAAGCAAGATCTGCGAAATAATTGACAAATTATTTGCTATAGAAGAAGAAACCAAGAATTATATCGTAGATGATATTTATAATAAAGAAAGGAATTCTTTGCACAAAGTTATTACATATTTTAAAGCGGTGTATATCGTATTGTTGATAGCATTTATGATATCACCGTTTTCTATAATGGCAAAGAATTATTTCGAAGGGGATTTTGAGTTGGTTTATCCTTTTACTTTATCTTACCCTTTTGACATTAATCATTTGGAGTTATATCCAGCGGTTTATCTTCATCAAGTGGAGTGTAGTAAGTTTAGTCTTGATTCAATTCGTAGATATACGAGTATTTTGTTGCACAATTACAAATTGTGTATTTTCCTATGTATTTAGGTCCCAGTGCTAGATGACTGCAAAAGCCTCAATTTATTAGCATAAATTCAAATCAGATATTATATTCTTAGTCTTTTACAGACACGTTCCACGTGATATTCAAGTCATAATAATTTCAATTAAAAATTCAAGTTAAAACAGTATTTACCAACACTGATAGGTGATAGATACAAATCTGAGTAATTTCTTCATCATTACAGCAATCGCAGTGTTTTTGTTCGCGGGTGCTGCCGACTCTTTCTTCTATACCTGCTGTCTGTACATCAGTATACAGTTCAAGATGCTGCAGCTGCAATTTGAGATCCTCATCCCTGATGATAGGAGTCAAATCAGACTGAAGTTTGAAGATGTGAAAGACAAATTTGTGGAATTGGTGGAGTGGCATGAGAAATTGATAAGGTACTGTTTGTATATTTGATATCCTTTTGTCTCTCTCTCTTTGCCACTATAGCGTATTTCTAGTGTCGTTCTAGTCTGTGACATCTCGAAGTATACAATTGGCGTAAAACTAAAGTAAGGAATAAACAGCAATATCAAAGACTGTTTACTTAAGCCAATCGGTTAGTTCCTAAGTTATAGGCGAAACAAAAAAAAAATACGCCATTCCTAGGCTTATGGCTGTTACATGAGATTATGAGAGGAAGGATATTTTTGTTTATGTTTTATTATTGCAGCTTGACGAACCTGTTGGAGGTCGTCTACGGGAAGATCACGCTGTACAACTTCGTCATCAGTTCTGTTCTGATCTGCCTCACTTTGTTCGATGTCACGGTAATCGACTTCGTGTAGTTTAGATAGTTTAATATCGTCGAATAGTGTGTAAGTATGGACTAGCTGCGCACAGTGGTATCGCTCCTGTAGGAATTTGGTTATATCATATAAGCTTTACCAGGTACTAGCCTTGTACCAAGTTTCATTTTAATCTGTCTCGTGAAGATTTACCGAGTAAAAAACAAACTTCCTCACACACATTCAAAGTTTCACATTAAGGTAAGATTTTATCAAAATCTGCTCGATGGATATTGATACACGTGTAGGATATGACCTACATTAAAATATGAGATACTTTTCATCCGAAAATAAAATCCTAGCGCAGTTTAGTGTTATTTTACTGGCACTAAAGAGTAGTAAATTTTGTAGTATCTACAAAAAGGTAATTTTCATATTCTTTCTTACGTAATGAATTATTTACAGGTGATAAAAGACGTGTCATTAGCCTTGACGTTCCTCTTCTTCCTCACCACGTGTTTTGTGCAAATATCCTTATTATGCTACTTCGGAGACAAGGTGACGCAGGCGGTAAGTGTGGATATATTCTTCTTGTTGAGTGCTAGTAGCTGTCATCATCCACATACCTTTATTGTTACATGTCAGCCTCCTCCACTTCTCCCTGTCTGATGTTAACCGATCTGTTACATTCTTCTTAGCTATATCCTGCTGAACGCCCTCCATCAATAACTTCTTCAGCTATACTCTACTTATTTTCCCATTCAATTTCAAATCCTGTACTGTATAAGCCCTTTTTGGCTCTTGCTCATTTCGTTTCTATTTTTATTTCTATTAGAGTTTTCATCAAGTTATCGTTTGTTATATTTTTTATCTTCTATAATATTAGTGTTAGTGTTTGTAGCCATATAAATAGTAAATCCTTGCATAATTCGTCAGTATATTATAAAAATCATTGTTTGTAGCTTAAAGAACGAAAAAGAATTTATATTTTACTCTTAAATTAAATATTAGGTAGTAATAATGTCTGAGGAACACGCAGCACGTTATTGCGTCCACACGATCTCTATTTTTTTTTTTTACACTACGCGGTACAACATTTTGGAAATAAAGGCAGCATGCGGACGTTAGTAGATAACGTGTTACATATTTGTATTTTTCATGTTAGACTGAACAAGAAATACCATGTTTGTTATTTTCTCGAATTTTTTTGAAGATACATGATAATTAAATAAAAAAAATACTATTTCTATGAGTTTCTACTTTCAGAGTACAGAAGTGAGCGATGCTGTGTACAATAGTTTGTGGTATAAATGTGATATCTCAGTTGGAAAACATTTGCTTATCGTTTTGATGAGGTAAGAATCCGGAATACTTACAGACGACACGAATAATAATTGTACAATAGAGGCCTTTAGGTTTGGCAGATGGCCTAAAAATCCGGGACTGTCCCGGAATGATGAGTGTTGCCCCGTGACCAGTAATTTCATTATGCTGTTCCGAAATTCATTAATGCTACAACCGATTACAACACCGCCTATGTATGTCATGACAAACAAACAAATTTAATTAATGAAAGTAGTTTTTTGTTTTATTGTATATAGTTTTTTTAGAATAACAGCCAATTGTAATTCATTTATTCAACTGTAATAATGGAAATGATAAGCCTAGTTTCGGTAATCCTATCTATACATGTTGCGAGATTTTGCTTAATAAAAGTAAACGTGGATTTGATGCCTAAGTATTTGATATTTCAAGACTTTCACAAACGTTATTGATGCCATGGAAATAGTAAACGTTATTAAAAACTTCACACCGCAAACACGGCCTGGCTACGATCACTGCGACTGACTGCGGTCGTTGAAATGTCAGCTGCGATCAAACCGCGAAAGTACAAAAAACACTAGTAATGTTATGAAAGTTTCCACTAATACTTAAGTACATATAAGACCCTTTGAAAACTTGTTCACATCTGAAATGTTTCACAAATCATTTCAGGTCACAAAAGCCTTGCAAGCTGACCGCTTTGGGCTTCGCTGACGTCAACCAGAGATCTTTTATGAGGGTGAGTACTCACTCATAAATAGAAAGTTCTTGAAAATATAGTGACCGTTTTTTTTATAGTTTATTAGTAAAACAAAATATGTTTTATTAATAAACTATGAAAAAACTCGCAACTAGAATGCAAAGTATTGACATTATGTTTCTAAAAAAACTATTTTATGAACTATTTTATAATACCTAGATTTTTTTTTCAGATCATGAGCAACGCCTGGTCGTACTTTGCCTTGCTGAAAACAATGTATCATTAGAATATAAAACGTGCATTATAAAGAATAATGAGGAATTTAGTTAAATGACATCACAATTAGTGTAAGAACTCAACTTTATTTATCAATTTGTCATTCACACCTTGAAATGTATGAAGCCACATCGATAAATCTTCATTGGATAACCGGGAATTTAGTTGGAAAAAAATAAAATAATTTCTTGATAACTGATTGAATAATCAAACAGGATCATTAAATGTTACTTTAATTTATTCGTTTTATTAATTACCTACGTGATTTACAATTTTTTTGTGATTTACATGCTTTTAAACTGTGACGTTCCAATACGTTACTTACTGTCATTTTTTTGTTTTTGACATTAGCAATAAGTATCAGAAATATACCTAATGTTGTCTGGAACAAATTGCACTTCGCCTTTGCGCTCATAGTTTGAATATTTAGTTCTTTATAATGGCTCTTAAGATTCTTCTGTAAATGATGAAATAAAGATTTATCAATCTGATTTCACTAGTTGGAAAATAGCCAATTAATGAAGAGTTTCCAGCACAAGAGTGCGCCGTGCAACGCCATGTCTATAAATCAGCGATTTTAACATTTATATTTTTAACGGAAGCACCTGACTAATTATAGCTAAGTGATTAATTTCAAAAGACTATAAATAAATCTAATCCAGCAGGCGTACGAACAGAATCAAAATTGTAATGCTTTAAATTGGACGAAAATAATTTGTAAAATCATACTTAGTTGAGTCAAAAAAAATTTACCTACCTCAAGGTAGGTAAATTTTTTGCGCGGGCTTCGCGACGTCATGGCCCCGAACGAAACTGAGAACTCGGTAAGATGTAATGTAGAGGAATGATAAAGTTACAACTTCTATCCGTAGGTTATTTAGAACATAAACATGAAAAATGAAAATATATTAAGTGTACGTTAAATGACAAGTACGCGATATAAATAAATAATAAATATATAAAAATATGTTGCTATGTTATGACTAGGTGTAAATATATATAGGTGTATATATATTTTGTTATTTTTAGTTGTAGTTGGTAACGTTATTATCATTCAAATCACAATTAAAACAATTTACACGCACAAATCATGCAATCAAAACTTAGCTTTTTCTTTTTACACCAATGAGATGATTGAACGATGTTGTTTGAATGCCCTCATTTATTTTACAAAAAAATATCTCTGTATCTATGGTAGGCATAGGGAGTTTTTTCGATTTAGGTATACCTAAATCGAGAAAACTCCCAACCTGCAATTGATCGTCCCCCGACCATAGACAACAAAACAAAACTTCGAACCGACGCCACACTCGACCTGTGCTGCGACAATATTTTTGTGGTTCATAGATGGATGCACACCTGTTGCTACTCTCGCTTTCCTGAATTCAGATCTGAATGTTTCTAAATATTTGACGACCTCGGTGGCGTAGTGGTAAATTTCTTGCCTCTGAACCGAGAGGTCTCGGGTTCGATTCCCGAAAATGATGTTTTTCTTAACCATTAGACCACTAGGTCTAGGTCACCTGTGAACCGTAAGGTCCCAGGTTTAAATCCTACTTGTGCCACGTGAGTTTGTATACTAATCTTACTCATACCGCTTGAACATAGCATGCACATACTGGAGTCTTTGACTTACTGTATTTTAGATTTAAATTCTGGTAATTAAATATATGCTAATTTTATTAATAGTTAAGCGTAATCATATGACCTCATTTAAAAGGTTGAACTATAATTTCAATATTTGAAACGCTTTGTATTGATTTGAATTACTAGTATTTGTAAATATCGAAATTATTATTAGGTCTTATATTTAGTTTACTAAAGCAGTTTACTGCTTGATCGATTTTGTACAAACCAGTTTTCGATTAAAGCTTAAATTGAATTGTTGATGCCCATTTTATGTTTATCTATATATGTATATGTTATAAAAATATAGTATCGTTGAGTTAGTATCCCATAACACAAGTCTCGAACTTAATTTGGGGCTAGCTTAATCTGTGTGATTTGTCCTAATATATTTATTTATTTATTTAAAATATATTTATTTATTTATTTATTTTTTTACAATTGTTCACGGCGGCGACGCGGCCTCGCCCCGTCGTCGCCATGGGGCGCGCAGTTTAAAGTCAACGTCAAACTTGACTGGTGCAACTCACCCTTAATATATTACATTATAATTTCGGCGACTCGCCTATTTCATGGAAATGCATTGAATGTCACATGTCATAATAAATACCCATACACGATTTTCGTTGAAAAATTCAGTGGTAATCATAAGGTAGGTAGACATCACAAATACTAATTAATTAATAATCTAATTGCTAATGTGGATTTTAAGGTAGAAATAAATAATTGATTAAAATCTTAGAGTTATAAAGTGAATGAAGTGGAACAAACTATCAGTTTTTTTATTATTATTACGTGCCAGTTAAATGTCTTACTGCTCTGGGCAAAATCTTTCCTATTTGTATTTCGTTTATCGATGTTTGTCTATATACAAATAGTCTCGCCATCTATAATAAACATATCGATTTGTGGTTTTCCAGGTTTCTGTTTATTTGTTGAATCCAAGTAGTGGCTAATTTTGCCCAGGATTTACTCGTTGTAGTCGGATTCCGCCTTTTCTTGCGCTCTTAGACCAGCTTTATGTTAGAAAAGTAATCGGCGAAATAAAACATCAGCCGAGATTGTACAAGAATATTATATTTTATTGAGAGTGAAGACGGAAGAGCGAAAAGTCAAGATGACATTTTTTAATTTTATTTTTATTTTAGAGTCCAACACTTTATTAGTGGAGGAGTGACTAGTCTCCGACTTTATTGTGTAATACTGCAGTCATCTCGGTTATCATGAGTCAATTGTTTTAATCCAGAATTGAGCGTTCAGTATTTTCATATCTTTATTCGAATCTTCAAAGAACACGACTGATATCTTATTCGAAAGAAAGAAAAACTTTGTTCATCAAGTAATATTATAAACACTTCTCAGGACACCTCATACATCAATATCTAGTAAGGAGTTTAGAATTAGTAACAGTATATCACATATGTAGTAAAATTTAAAATCAAGCCTTCAAGCCTGTCTATATTTTTCAATGTCTGTGGGCGATTTGCATAAATTACAAACTTGAGTTTCAGTATGGCAGAATTTTGTAAGTTGCGTTAAGTTTTGTTTGTTAAACTAAATCTACCGACAGCAAAGTGCAGCATAAACGGATGTAAACAACAAAAATATTTACACCATTAAAAAAATTGTTAAAAGAACTTCCTTCACTCAAAAAAAATACTTTAATAAAGCTACTAGTGAAAGGTATAATAATTCATTTTGCTGCATAATTTGAGTAAGAAGAGCATTTTCTCAAACTTTTGTAGATATAGGAGTCTCAAATTACAAAATGGACGACGAAAATAATTCACATACACAACCAATTGAGTTGCAGACTTTAGATGAATCTTTAGGAAATATTAGTCTCCCATGTCGTCTAGTTGGACTCAACATCGAAGCCAGGGAGAGGAAACTTAAAGATAACCTCGTATATTGGTTCAATATGATCTGGATGAACCTAGCTCTTGTTGCATGTTTTTATTGGACTTATAAACGTATTGTTGAAGGGGAAGACATAACTGAAATCACTTATGTAGCTCCTGGTGCAATTTTGAGCATCATCGGAGATTTCAAAGGTATATTTTCATTAGCATATGAAAACGAAACAAGATTGTTGCTGGCCAATCTTAGAAGATTAGAAAAAAATATTAATGTAAATAAATTGACTGAAATGGAACTGGATATAGCTAAATCTTCATTGATATTCTTGAATCGCGTCGTCAAAATTATGAATGTGCTAAATATAATGATGTTGCTGATGTATGATTTGTCTCCGATAGTGTTGATGGCGACAATGTATTATAAAACAGGAACGTTGGAGCTGATATTGCCATTTTTAGACATTTATCCCTTCGATTCGTTCGATTTAAGGATCTATCCTTTTCTATATTTTCATCAGATTTGGTCGGGTAAGTAATTATAACATCTCCCAACTAACAATTTGTACTTTTTAACAGATTATCCAATAGTTTACTAAATAATATAATAGTTTAGTTCTCTATCAATGTTCAATGAAAATGGGCTACAGTAATGTTTTTTGCACTGCTTCTTCTTCACATACGCTTTAAAAGTCAGTTTTAATTAGTGTATCATCCGAATAAAGAATTTGAAAGTGAATTAAATCTCTGCCTGCAGTAAACAATATTGCCGTTTTTATCAACAAAACAACTTGTTTTTACAAGCTTTTATTTAACTTGCAATATCCCTATATCTGTTTGTGGTGAATCTTGCAACTCACTTTTGAAGTAGACATCTTCAATCGATTGAGATGAAATTCTCTCTGAGTTCATTAGCTCAGCAACCAACCATCGAACTAGGAAATAAACCTGTATATCAAGTGGTCAGAAGCATAGCGGGGGCCTATATTCTGCTTAAAACAGAATTATTATGCTAAAAAAGGAAAACTAATATAGAAGAATATAGCGGTGATTCCCAATAATGTTTCATACAATATCAACTACAATATATTCAATGATTGTGATTACAGAAGCTATCGTGTTATTTCAAGTATGTTCTGCAGATTTTCTTTTCTACACGTGCTGTACCTACCTTTATAAGCAATTTACACATCTACAGTATCAATTTGCTGATATCATATCTCAAAATGAGGTTAAGTCCAATCCTGATGAGTTGAGGCAAAATTTTACGATTTTGATCAAATGGCACCAAGATCTTATAAGGTAATATTCTATTCTAATTTGTTACTATTTGTATTACAGTTATCACCTTAAATTTATTGTATATTAGAATGGTATTAGATTCATGAGAAGTTATTTCATCTAATAACGATTTTTATGCTACAAGTGATTTTATTCTAGCTTCTTCTACAATTTAATTTTGTTTAACAAAATTTAGTTGAGTAATATTCTCAATATTGATCTGAATCTCAATGTTTTTTAAGTTTTGTAACATAATCTTCAGCATTTTATTGTTAATTTTTCAGCAATGCATTAAAATTGGAAGTAATAACATCAAAGTCTGTATTGTCAAATTTCTTAATGAGTTCTCTTGTGATCTGCCTCACTGGATTTAATATAACGGTACTATATTTTTTTTTCGAGCCTAAAATTGATATATCCCAATTCTGAACAAAGATCACTAGGGCTCGGCTCCGTTGCTTCGTTGCATCGGCGTAGTGCGTTGCAGCTATGTTGTTTTCCAAAGATTTTTATATTGACTTACGATTTCTGCGTTATTCGTCGACGTACGTCAAAACAATGGAAGACGATTGAGTAATTGGGCCCGGTCCTAAACTAAAAGTTGTCATCAAGATCTATTATTTAGTAGTTTGTTCTCCTCTCTCTCATCAAATCGTATTCAGGTAGACAATCAAATTCTGTAGTTTTTTTTTATCGATTAAATATTACTTGTTTTCAGACGACTGATGATTTTTCTGCTATAATGACCTTCATGACGTTTTTGTTCATGAGTTTGATACAGGTGTTCTTTCTGTGTCTCTTTGGAGATCTGCTAATGAAATCAGTAAGTATTTACACGGACAAAAAATCTTGCAAACAAATAAAACATCAACACATACATATTCTAGACACAGAATCGGTGGTGAAACCCATCGAAGAGTTGAGCATTTTGCCAACTAAGAGGCTTGAGGCATGTGCTGAAGACAGAAATGCAGATAAGTATATTACGGACACTTTCCTTATGCCAATTCCACCAAAGCAAATAGATAGTGAGGCTTGTTCCCATGAGAGGCCATCCATTTGCCAATAAGAATTTTACAAGTGGTGCTTTCATTAATCTCTTCCAGTTTACACATCAAATTTCCGTGTTTCCAAAGTTATACCTAACAGTGTATAACGGTGAACACACACACACACATTGCACTGAAGATGTTCTTATATCTGTGGGTGAACTTATGAAAAAGTGTGTACAAACAAGCAAAATTTACAACGTGTCTCTCATAATTCTTTACTCTCAAATCTTAATCAGACTAGTCTCATTTATTTTATTTTACTGTTCTGATTCTAGAGTAGCGATGTGAGCGACGCAGCATATAACTATAAATGGTATCTATCTCATGTATCTACGGGCAAAAATATACTTCTTATTCAGACAAGGTAAATATTTCTCTCTTATCCTTGAGTATATTTAAATAATCTTTATGCCGGCTACACACTATACCGACTTCGGACAGATGCCGACGCGATGGATGAACATCGCGTAGTTTGCATGAGTGCTTTTATTTACCGCAATGGAAAACCAGCATTGTATACGGAATCCGCCAAGTTCTGCGAACAGAATTCGGATTTGGCTTTAAAATTAGGCTGCCTGGCTTCAACTTTCTTTGAGGAAACTCAACTCCGATGATAATGGATGAAAAAGAAACCAAGAATGCGTTAAGATGATAGAGAGATATGGTATGTAACCATATGATTATATTTACAGGTCACAAACACCATGCAAAATCACGGCGGCAGGTTTTGCTGATGTCAATCTTAGAGCTTATACGAAGGTAAATAATGTAAAAACAGTTATCACCGTCTTTTCAGCCGCAGGGAGTATATTGCTGGACACCCTCCCTCAAGGATGAGTACAGTGTTACAATATTCACGAAGTGGTAAGATCTTCTTTTTCTTCTTGACCTTATGCCACTCATGTGAGGTCGCCTCAGTATGTAAGTTCGGTTAGTTCCATTCATCGTCGTCATTTGCCATATCCATTGATTGTAGGTACTCCTTTCCTGTTCGTACTATCCTTGACATACTCCATCCATTGCTTCCTAGGTCTTCCTCTATTCCTGGAAAGATACAGTACCTGAATGAATCCTTGGAGCAATGAGGGTCTTTCCACATGTAAAAAAAAGATTAGATATAGTTTGTGCAGATGGAAGTACTTTTATGGTGTACTATAAGTGTTGTTTCAGGTACTTAGTACATCGTGGTCATATTTTGCTCTGCTGAATTCTCTGTACGGTTCGCAACGCACATAAAAGTCACCCTAATAGTTAAGGATCCCACTATAAGATGACCTTCACCGAGCTGGTTAATGGATGTAAAGTATTTTATATCGTATAAATAGTGGGCTAGGTGAATTTATATATTAAATGGTGAAAAATAAATTTTATGTATTTAAATATGTTAATAACAATTGTTTCCTTATTCTTCTTATTGTTCCTTTTTAGGTACAGACTGGCAAGGATATTTTTGTCCGGGTGGTTCTTGTATAATTTATTAGACGGTAGCGACTTTGTCACCGGTATAGATATTCTTGTCACTCTGCAAATATTATGCTCATAGAAATAGTAATTCCTTGTAAGGGTATAGCCTCCCTCTTCACACGTACTCGTTGTGGGACGAGCTATGCCATGATTTTGCTTAGAGTTTACAACGTGTTCTTCAAAAATAGCGTGGAAAGATAACGCGCTTGTGACAACGCTGTTGCAGGCGTCCTTAAGATGAGGTACTGGAATCTGTGGCGGTTACCACATATCAGGGTGGGCTGTACTTATTCCTGCTTAGAAGTAAGTAGGTATGTATAACAAAAATATTAATGGTATTCAATTCATCGCTCATTATGACACTCTATACCTATATTGAAAAAAGTTTTTCTCTCTCTCTCTCTTCATAGTCGTATTCCTCATGGCTGAGGGTCGTAGTCTATACGTGGTATGAAACACTTTGTTGGCACTAAGTATTAATGGAGTGGTTTGCCATAGCTTTGTCCATTTCACACAAAAGTTAATAATCAACCAGAAGATGTTTTCCATCACCGGAAGCAAGTGGTGGTCCATGAGAACTACTACAGACGAGTCAAATTTTTGTGGAACGAGTAGGATTGGAACATGGGACCTTTCGATCCACATGGCGTCTTAGCTATTAAACCAACACCGCTTCAAAAGTAGAGAAACATTTTGATACAAAAAAATAGCATTTATTTACCAATAAAATGAAATCAACATTTGAATAGAAGCAATGGAAGCTAATACTCGTGTAATAAAACTACGCATTCGATACAATAGTTCAATCGTAATAATAAACATCGATTACGCACTCGATTTGCCACTCGAATCGATTGCTCGGTTCAGAATGGGAATTTATGTCAATTGGTATGCGTCATAAATTTCTAGATGATCGATTTGACTTCATCAGAACGGAGTGGAGATGAGGAATAAGTCTCTCTCTCTCTCTCTGAGCATTTTCCCGGTTTCTTCCACAGCCTTTCTTTTTTTTCTCCTCCACTTCGCATACATTCTTAGATGTCATTGGCACGCATATAATATTTGACAACCAGTCGCGGATTTATCTGTATGCTGAATAGGCTCGAGCCTATTCAGCATACAGATAAATAGGGCAGCAAATTTCAAATGTTATTAGCTTTCACCGCATATCCTGTCCAATTGAGGAATTTGATGTTTTTTATAGGTACCTATTTGCGAAGGTATTATAAATTGCTTACTGGCGGCAATTGTATTAATCCGCCATTGTTGACGACAACGAGCCAGCACTGGTTTGCCCCTTCTGCCAGGGCCAGGCGAAAGCGGCTTGGCCATACATTTCCCTACATCCAGCTCTGATTTCACGACCTGCTTGACATCAACCATCTTTGGAACTGATGTTGCTTAGGTACCTTTTGTCAAAGCTAAGTTCATACAACGTCCACCTAAGATATATGTAGTGGTTTTATTAAGGGACAGAACCACAAGACGCGCGTTTTGGAAATCATCAAGTGATTTTTAACAGTAAAACGATTTTAATGTCCTTTATATAAGTAAGCTTACATAATTACCCGTACATTAAGGTAATAACTAGAAATTAGTTTAATTGTGTTTTACTACGCAATTATTGACAAATAAGTACATGTTATTTAAACAAGTAGTTATTACGTTAAATAACATGTTTTGTTTTAAGAATGATAGACAAATATAGCTCTTTATTTGGACTAGCAGCTTCGCCCCATGGAATTTTGTGATACTGCAAGAAATACGTGAATTCAAATAATAGTCAATACGTGAATTCAATAATAGAATAAAATATGTGAATTCAAATAAGGGTTTTTATTTTATTTATTTTCTTAAGGCCGTAATCCATGTCCACGTCTTGACCGTTACACCACCACCGCTTCAAAGATAGATATGACAATTATTCATATAGAAAAACACACAAAATACAGTTTTTATCAAAGTTAAAATCATTAATAAAAGGGCACAGAGTACTTAACCACAATACCTAATCGTGTGCCGCAGTGATAGCTCAGTGCATATTTTACTGAAAAAGCAGGGCACTTGCATACTGATACCACCTAATACAGGATTGCGTGAACAACGAATATGTACTGGCTTCTGTGGCAGTTGAATTAGAGACACATATCCTTAGCACCAAGCTACAATGGCATTCCCATGAACACGCAAGGATATTAAAGAGCTTAACACATTTTAAAGTTATTCCTACAAATATTGACCGGTGCTCTAAACGGAACAGTTTAGTGCTATTCGGTCGGTGCACTGAATGGCATACCACGATTTTGGTTGACATACGTTCAAACGATCACTTTTATATATGTTACTGAATACGGTTTTTAATTATCAGACTTTTTTAAATTGTATACAATTAACTCAAGTATACGTAAGGACAACCCTTCATTTGTTAATTAATTTTAATCGGTCATTAATTAGAATCTTGTTCACGAAATAATTGCTTTTATCATCCTCTTTTAAACTCATATTGAGTCTTCTTCACGTTAATACCATTTGAAAAATACAAAATGGCGGAACAAAAGTCACTACTCGACGGCTTGTTAAAGAATATCAAATTTGCATTTACATGGACCGGATTATCATTGGAAAGCAGAAAGAGAAATAGCATAGACACTATAAAATGTAGATCTTTATACATTTTCAATTTCATCTGGCTAAATAGCGATATAATTAGCGCTGTAAGCTGGTTCGCGGAAGGAATTGAAAACGGCAAAACTATTACTGAGTTGACCTACTTGTTTCCATGTACAACATTGAGTTTTCTCGCCAGCATGAAATCATTGTATCACATAAAAAAAGAAGATTCAATCAACCAAATCGTTGATGATTTGAGAGAGTTGGAAGCAAATAAAACGGGTGACATCAAGAAAATAGAAGATAATATTAATAAGGAGATACATTTTTTAAATTTTGTAACTTCGCTCCTGAACACGCTAAATGCTATGATGGTTTTAGTCTTCACTACAAGTCCGTTGGTCCTTATCGCCGTTAAATATATCAAAACTGGTGAAGTGGAATTACTATTGCCATTTTTAGACGTCTATCCGTTTGATCCGTACGATATGAGATATTATCCTTTTCTGTACATCAAGCAAATATGGTCAGGTAAGAAGACTATTTACTGAAATAAATAGCACGATCAAAAAAGGGAATATGCATTTGTTTTTATTACTCCAATTATATTTTCATTACTAAACAAAGAGTCTCCTAACGGGCGTACCAAGATGGTTATTTTACATAGAGGATTGCTATAACGGTGCACGGGTGTAACGCTGCCGGCCTTCTTGGAACCCTTCGTTACTCCGACGTGTTGGAATCTCTATTTCATTTATAAAGTTGGGTTGTTTATTTTAATAATATTGATCTGAATAAATACTAGAGTAAATTTAATGTTGTAACAAATAACTTCTAAAACAACTGACATATATGTATTGTATATCTAGTTCCCGGTTAAAAATAAATCTCCATTTTTAACCTTATACCAACAATATTTTCTGTGTTTTTTTTGCAAAAAATATTTTCCAAAAAAGACACAGAAAATATTGTTGGTAACTTTAGCACCGATTTATTGTTAAAAACGATGCGTTAACGTAACATGTTTTTTTACTTTATTTACAAAGTAGATTAATACTAATTCCTCAAAAATTACTTCATTACTAACAGAAAATCACAGCTTATCGCTTCTGCGGCGGTTTTCTAGAAATGTCACAATGTTACTGGAATGAAATTTAACAGCGTTTACTGGAATAAATATAATTAAAATATATACAGATATGTATTTGTAATGACTGCTGATTTTCTGTAAATGCGGAGTTGTTTTTGTTTAGAATACCGTACACATACTTAGATCAACAAAAAAGTACCTACTCAGAAGTACCCAAAGGGTAAAAAAAGAACTATCAGTCTATCTGAAGGAAGGGATTTGGAAGCATATTTTTAAAAATTTTCAGAATGTATAGTCCTCCTCGAAATTTGCGCATGCGACTATTTTTTCTACACTTGCTGCACATACATACGTATACAGTTCTTATTATTACAACAAAAGATGGCGGAAATAGTTCCTGACAAGAATATTTCGTTCGGTATCATAAGGAATGATGAGGAGATTCGTTGCAAGTTGATAGAATTGATCCAATGGCATCAACAGCTAATAAGGTAATGTGGTCGAAGTAAGGGGAGAATATTTTTGAAGTGAAAACTTCTTTAGCGGCTTTATGCACTTTTTGTCATGGGTAAAAAAGTTCAACTTGCGTCAGGACAGATCGAAAATTCGTAAGACGTCATAACATTCAAGCTTTCACTTCTGCAACCCGATATATATTTTTTACTTCTCCTTAATTCTCAATCTTCTTGAAATTGTCCCAATGTTGGTTTGTTGCACCAGTCAATTTGGATATTAAATTTAAACAGCGCGCCGCCGGCATTTAGACAAAATGTCGTCTTTTGCGACGTTCTGCGCACGTTAAAGTTGACATCCAGGTTAACTGATGCAACTTACTCTTAATTATGAGTAGGTACGGAGAATTTATTTAATAATACAATTTATTTTTATAAAAATGTTACAATACAAAAGTACCTATATTACTTATATACTTAAAGAGGTAAGCGTTTGTGGGTTTGTATGTTTGAATCTCTCCGAAACTACTGAACCGATTTCAAAAATTCTTTCACCATTGGAAAGGTAAATTATCCAAGATTGCTATAGGCATTTTTATCTCAAAATTCCCACGGGAGCGAAGCCCCGGGCAACATCAGCTAGGTTATATTGGTGTTTGTTTGTATTATTATATTGTTATTATATTATATTGTTTGCAGATCATCAGAAATGTTGGAGGTTATCTACGCGAAGTCCACTTTGATGAATTTCCTCACCAGTTCTATTGTCATCTGCCTCACCGGTTTTAACGTTACGGTAGTATTTTAGATATTACTAAAGTAGAAAATAATAACTAGGTAAGGACCATCTCCCATTTTCTTATTAAGGTGACGCCTTACGTGAGTCCCTACTAATTCCATGAAGTATTCCATTTGTATCAAACCCAGACACAAAACTTCACGTCACACACAAAAAGTAAAAAATAATCATCTTTCCCTCTAATACTAAGAAGTTCATATTAGGTACCTAGTATATTATGGTCTCTTTAATAAATATGTGTAAAAATTTTTATGTACAGACTATTACAGACGTCGCTTTAATCATAATTTTCATGACGTTCTTGTTCATGGGTCTTCTACAAGTGTTCTTCTTGTGCTACTACGGAGACCTGCTCATGAGATCAGTAAGTTCTTTATTTGCAAATACTTATTTCGTTGCAAAGATCTTTTATTTTTTTTAATATTGCCGAATATACTTATGTTTGATGAGATAGATAGACCGCAGACAGGGATATATAGAAGAGAATGGGGAAGTATTTGCCCAGCACTAGGATAAATTATCGTTTTTTTTTTAAATTCGGTGCTTCTCGGTATCGAGAGGCAAGGTCGCCATGTGACTGTAAGAGTTGTGATTCAGACTACGACTAGCGTCAGTCGTCGGCTCTAAATTACTGTAATCAGAGTCGTTTATTCGGCTCTAAATTACTGTAATGGAAATTTTAAGGTGATTTTGATTATACCAAATAAATATTTTTCTTTCTTACATTTTGTCTGTTGCAGAGTATGGAGCTAAACGAATCTATTTACAACAGCCGATGGTATCTTATGGATTCTGCTTTCGGAAAGGAACTTCTGTTTGTACAGAAAAGGTAAAGCTAAAAAAATGCAAATATCAATACGGGCCTTTTTCAGGCAATATGAAATGTACTTAGGTACCTTTTTGATATTAACGTCATATATTACAAAGTTTGGCATTGACAGAACGAGACAAAACACACTTTAGCTTAAAGAAGCTTTATTTTTTTTAACAGGGCTAGTTTCTTACGGAACTTCCTTTTTTACCACAGATCACAAAAGCCCTGCAAACTAACTGCTTGGGGTTTCGCTGACGTCAACCTTAGGGCATTTATGAGGGTGAGTTGAACGGTAGGAAGTGGTGTTGAATGGTAGGAAGTGGATTTGAATGGTAGAAAGATGAGTTGAATGGTAGGATGTGTAGTTGAATGAGAGAAAGTGGTGTTAATTGGTAGAAGTTTTTTTAATAATAATTCATTAAAACTTTATCTGTCAAAAGAACTAAAATTTGTGATATAAAATACATATAACATACATGAGCCATATCACATTGACAGGTCAATGTGTAATATTAGGTAGTTCTTAAAGAGTTTCGACAGCGCTGCGCTGCGGCAGCGCTGTTATTAGGTACGAACCGTCATTTTCTTGAGGAAGTAAGCATTTCCAAAATATTCATTGTTTTAAAGTCAGATAGTAAAACTAATTCTTGTCTTTATTAAAATTATGCCCGACATTGACTTCCATTTACGGCATTATTATTACGCAGAAAAATACATTTAGTTTTTTTTTTATTTCAGGTACTAAGCAGCTCTTGGTCTTACTTTGCCCTTCTCAAAACAGTTTACAGCAGCCAGAGGAGTTAGATTAATATTTTATTGTCATGCTCTGATAATTATGCACCTAATATGTATTTACAAATTAATAAAGTATCTAGTCTAACGGTCTACATTGTGAAATACGTTTTTAATTATTCTATTATAGCTTTCCCGAGTATTGTATACTAAGCCCGATATTCATCCTTGACGAACGACGACATATTACCTGTCGATCTGTTCGCGATAAACTAAAAAATTGCTATAGGGATTTTCGTGCGGTTATATACAGTGGAAGGTAATAAAAGGGAGTGGAAGGGTGTATAAGTTATGTTTTTACCCGAGCAAAGCCGGGACCAGTTTTATATAAGTACTTACTAATTTCTTTTTATTCTGAATCAATCACCGCGATGGGTTGTCGTGGGTTTCTACAAAATAAAACGCAGAAAAAAGGCTAGAAAGTATAACAAACATGTCATTATTTATTAAACGTGCAGAACATATCCCTTCAGGGTGTAATTTTAGTTTCTGAACATAATATTAGACCAAATTGCTTTCGGATACTCAGGTAGGAGCGAAACTCGAATAGATGCGCTCCAATATACGCACAAAAAATGGTCGCTTTTCTAAGAATTCCGCCACGAAACTTAAAGGATATTTTTTTTATAAGTGGCACGACTATTTATAGCTGCGTTCCGATTTACTTACAAATAAAATGAAAATTCAACTCTATGCTCATTTAAAAAAGTTTTTTTTAATTTGCGTGTTGTAACTGGCTGGTTGAAAATTAGATTCCGCCAAAATTTTGAAATGTGTTCGATTTCGTCCCTTGAGGATATATTTTTATGTTCTGTTGGTTATTATTAATCTGTGGTTCTGTGAATTGCGTAAAAACTTATGTAAGGTCTGTTAAGTCGGTTTTAAACCGAACCATATTGTTAGATTTGAATAAAACTATTTCTAAGGAAGACATATGTACGGAAGACAAAAATGATGATGTCTTCCCAATTTCTCCTTAATTAATGTACCTAAGTACTTAGTAGCATGAAATTTAGAGTGAGTGATGAGTGATTTTACACCTTTTAAATTTATACCGAAAACAAATTAATTTTGTCATAATATGCAGTTTGAAGAAATAATTTCATATGTCAATGTAAATAGATGTGTCAATTAGGTACCTACATAATTTTCTAGGTATGTTCTCAAGTCTCATTATACTTAGTTTTAACAAGAACGAAGACTATATAATAATAGCATAAAAGAACGATATTTAAAAAAAATCGTTGAAATAAAACAGAATAAGTATCTATGCCATATACTTTTTTCGCGCATACCTATTGTAAACCTTACAATTATAAAGATTCGACGTGCTCTGACTGACTGGTCTGAGGTTTACGCGGCAGGTGCATACCTATTACAAATTCTGCCCGGGCGACCGCATCTGACCGGTTTCCTAATGCATAATCTATGGTAAAAATATGCATAGTCTTTGGAAAATGGCGCGCGACACTGTGGGAATTCTCAGGTTACAATATAAGTCGTTAGCCTAGCCGAGACTTTCTTTTTTTAAACTTTTGATGACGTCCCTCTCCCTTATTTTTCGACCCATCTCAGTTCAAGGCCAAGTTTGATCATTCTTCCAAAAAATTTTTTGAGGTTATCACGCCATCTACTCGTCTGCCTCTACCTCGGCCCTCAGTTACCCGAAAAGTAGCTAATTTTGCGCACCCTTCTATCCATATGCCTGTCCCGCTCAGTCCCATTTCAGTCTGGGCGTTCTGGCACCAACTTACATTCTGAATTTTTGTCAGAGAGCCGTAATTTCGTGTTCCGGATTTTCATTGTCTAATAAGACTGAGACGAAGACGGATATGCTGCGCTCCATTGCTCGCTGGCACACTCTTGAGTGGTCAGCCTAGGCGTGGACGAGTTTTCTCTATCTCTTATCTTCGCGTTTTCCCGGTTTCTTCTTCAAATGTTAAGTGTCGGAGCCAGAAAGAGACAAAACATGAGTCTAACAACAGATAAAGACTACGCAATACAATTTGGAAATGTGCAATTTGCAAGAAAACCAGTGAAAAGAAAAAAAAAACATGTTTCGATTATTGTGGGATCATCCCGTTTGTATTATTTATATTTATAAAAAGTAGTCCCCCTGTCGCGTCTGTCTGTATGAACGTGATAAACTCAAAAACTAACCGGTCATCTCTCCTAACTCACTCTATCTATAAAAAAACCGCATCAAAAGCCATTGCGTAGTTTTTTAGAAGATCTAAGTGTACAGAGGGACAGACAGACAGCGACAGTGATTATAGTTTTACCCGAGTGAAGCCGGAAAAAGTCGCTAGTAAGAACTAATGTTAAGTCCTGCAACTTGAACTAAGTCTCAAACATGAATATTTATAGGCAAAGCATAAATCGCTTTTACCTTGACACAATATAAAATCAAAAATCGGATAATGAAAATAGGAATGTAAATACCTTAAAAAAAACTAAAAAATAATTAAATTAACTCTCAAAAATTACATAGGTGAATCGGTAATTTAGTAAAAATAAATGCAATATACCAATATATTGTATTAGGTACTGCTGTTCTTACCGAATAATAAAAAAGAATTGTATTCCTAACTTTTACTCCAAGCGCCATCTCATAGTAAAATTAGGACCAAAAGTAAGATAAAGCAGTGAGAAATTCGCGCCTGCGCTGTTTTACCGACTAAAATTGACAGTAGAGCTGTCATGGCGTGCGTTTTGAAGTGTGCGTTTTGTGCACAGTAAAACATAAATAATGAGTTACATATTGCTATATTTACACAAATACGATAAAAATTGGTGTGGTTATTGTAAAGTATCATGATTATAGTGAGTTAATTGCATTTAGACGCAACTGTGCGTTAAAATGGACAAGAAAAATGCTATACGCCGAGCCAAAAGGCCTTCGAAAGTGCTCGAGGAAAACTATTGGGATTGCAGCGTTTGTACTTACAGGAATAACGCTGAAGCGTTCAAATGCTCAATGTGTGATGTCAGGAAAGGTAATACATTGATTAATTATATATTAGATGCATTCCTTCATCCAAAACTCGAGGTTGTAAAACTGTCTATTTTGACATCGATTTTTCGGCAACCTCTGGTTTTGGCGGGGTCTTAGGGCCACGTATGAAGTTTCCAATGATTCTTTGGCATAAATTTGCATATAATTCGGGATTTTTTTTTGATGGGAGTAAAGAGCTACTAACCAATTGTAACTGGTATAGGATGTAATCACTTAATTAGACTTAGGTAGCATTTATATTAGCGTATGTATTTATTCATATATTCATTAAGTAGGTGATATGTATACATCTATAAAATACAATTCAAAGAAAAAAATTCAAATAATATGAAGTTAAAATTGCATTACTAAGACTCCATATAATCATAATTTTGTGTCAACTAAAATACATTGTTTTATTGTGGGCGATGTGTCACATAACACATTTTGCAAACAAAACATAGGTCATAAGCATAACAGCATCCATCATAGTTCATAATGTAAAGCAAACATTGTAAGTGTAACATATTTATAAGAGGTTACAAAATTTCTACTTGTTCTCCAAAAACATAAACCGAAAAAGTAATGAACAGAACCCCACACAATGTGGGCACAGATTATATAAATACTCTGAGTAATGTGTGTGAATCCGCAGGCAAAATCTAACTTACTTGTATGTTAAGCTAAATAGTCCCATGCTATTTCCTCAGTCATCTCAAACCAGTATAAAATAATTTAGAATGAAATTATTATCCTTTGCTCAACAAAAAGGTATTAAAATGTACAAAAAGGATAAAAGAAAATGTTGCCGGGTGAACAAGGTGCCACCAGAGGTATTTGTACAAAAGTAGTCTGCATGAGTACCTCACTTGCATCGATTCCTGCCGCCAAACAGCAGTGCTTGCGATGTTGTGTTCTGGGTTGAAGGGTGACAAATACAGTATGGTTACAATATAATACAAAACCCTTTATTGCTACAAAACCCTTTATTGCACATAATAAAAATATGTACACTTTCAAACTGGAAAATTAAATTATATTCACTAAAGGCAGCCTTAACATTGTGACTAATCATTGAATTTGAGTATACAATTACACAAAGAAATATGGCAAGAAAATTATCTTATAAGCGATGGTGTTTGTTTACCATTAGGCAACCCGTATGCTGGTTTGCCGACTATGCTATAAAAAGTGCATATAAACAGTTGAGTAAGGGAAAACTCGTAATTGATAGAAGAATACAGAACAATCTGCAATTTGACACAGTTATTTCTGTCATTTGGCACAGTATATTTTAACATTGTAACCATGGATTGTGCAGGCCAATGCAGTTTGTGCATGTGTATATTACACTTTCCCTTACCATTAAACATTTACAACATTTGTCACAGATTGTTTTTATGTGTTGCATAAATTACTGCATCATAATGTGTTTTATGTGTCTCTGTATTTAACAGTATTTATAAACACAAATTGCCACAAATTTGGTTAAGATTTTTTATTTTGGTCGCTGGGCTCAGTTTATTTACCATTCTGAACTGGGGGGACATGAATGATGATTAAGTATTTATGGTCTTCTAAAAATTAATCAGTATACCTAAGTATATAACAAAGAAGAAACCTTCCCTTTTTGTAATCTATAAATGAAGATAGTTTTAACTCCAATGAATTGCCCAAAATTTATATAAATTTTATGAACTATGCACCAACTACATAAAGATTCAATGCATAGTATAATTAATTGGCTGTGCCTGGCATGCAATATAAACAAAATGTATGTTAAAAGACTGTATTCAAATTTCAACTCTATGTCTTACGTAATACAGTTTGTTATTATTTGCATTATGATGTAAACTTAGTTCGTAAGTCTGCTAAAACGACAGGCAGCGCTACTGCCGCGTATAATCCCACCAAAATGAAATGCAAAGAAATGAAGAATGTTTGCGTACGGCAAATAGTCATTTCAATTCGGTCGGATTGGTATCGTTGACCTTTGTGACGTCAGAATGTACTTGAGAGTACAGTAGTCTACAGTTAACAGCTAATCATGTGATGCATCGTTCGTTTTCGATGTTTTCATCGAGTATTTATAATGGATTGCAATAAATGTTGCTCGTTTAACGATGAAAGGTTGTTATTTACTTTTTATAGTCATTATTATGTCATAAGTATAGTTATCGGGCGACATGCGTGTCATTCTGATTAGTGACCTTGGGTTCGTTGACCTTTATGACCCAGTATAAGGCTGGCCTTACACTTTGATGTAAATTTATGTAAGATGTTGAATTTAATTTCTAAAATTAAACTTTTTTGCGAAAGTTGTTTAGAGCTAATTAAAATTTCAAAGTGTTGCATACGGGGATGTGGAACTTTTTGCATCTGCAATATCCTTGCTCCCGACGTCTAATTCATTTCGAAATTAGTATGGAATATCGGTAGCTCATAGGACATTGACATCAGACATAATAGACAGTACTTTGTCAATCAAGAAAGAGCGGGACTTAGGTACAGCGAGTGAGGATGCAACCGGGAAAACGCTCAGATGAGAGGCAGAGATACAGGCCTGTAAGCAGGATAATACGTCCAAAGCATGGGTGTATGGATACTTTTAGTCATGTATTTCAACCATGGGTGGTTCTCAGAGCGTTTCGACTGCTGCGGCTATGAATTTCATGCCGAAAAATATCAATTGTTTCTTATCAAAATCCTAACTGGATAGTTAGAATCGTAATCCTAACTTGTTATAAATGCGAAATTAAGTTTGTTAGTTGTTTGTCACACCAATGCTACTGATATTTTGCATACATGTAGTTCATGGTACGGAGAAGCATATAGGTATAATTCATCTCGATAAAAAAACTGTTTCCACGCGGGCGAAACCGCTAACAAATTAGTACCAAATAAGTGACGAACGAAACAGCCTTCTCTCTACTTCAGTAATATAATAGTAAATAGTTTAGAAGACATTAGTATATATTTTCTAAAGCATTGCTACCTTGTTCTCTAACCAGCTACACCGAATACGCATTAGCGCACTTGTAAAAGCCCGCTATTTACACACTATCGCCGAACTACAGATATCGAAACGAATGCATGAACATTGTATAGTTTGGGTGAGAGCTTTTATTTACCGCAATGAAAAATCAGTAATGTACGCCGAATCCGCCAAAGTTCGGCGAACTATATCGCGATATGTAGTAGGCATAATGCTTCGGACCTAGGTATGCTTCGAACCAATTGGAAAAAAAATGTACTTCACATAAATACAAACAAACTGTTTAAGGAATAGTCAGTGTTACATAAATCCGGACCGAAGCTGAAAATATACCACAAAACTATCTAGATTAGACAGAGGTGAAAGTTCCAAAACTAATGTGGATATCGTGTCCCCGCGGCAATGTTGTCCCGAAGAAAACAGCGTCCCTTGTTAACAAAAACTTTGCCTTACATTTTCCTACCAGCCAGGGCGAAACCACGACGCATTCGCCCTAAGGGACCTTGAAAATAGAACTATATACCTCCCTGCTGCTTTCTACCCACAAACAATCCACCACTGTACCATAAACCACCGTACTCCAATGAACATAAAGTTGAAAGTTCCGCAGCTAAGTTGAATTTACAGCTTGCGGTGTAAAAGGGTAGATTTAGGAATACTGTTTTCCATTGAATAGGGTTTAGCGATAGATTTTAGACTTAGTTTCAAGTGCATACGAGCCATATTGGATTGGCTAGGAGTAAAAGTAGATTTCAGAGTTTAAAAGCAGAACAATGCTAACTTTCATTGGAAATGCATATTATAGAGTAGAATTTAACAGCGGAATTGTTTTAATGAACTAGGTACAATAACTGCTTTTGGCTTCGTGCGTGTGTTCTTTTTTACCCCACATGATGGAAATTCCAATAAGTGCCTGTAATACGGGCGACGTACCCCTGAATAATATTCCTAATGAGGGTTGACGTCAAGAAGGCGCCGGTTTGCTAGATGGGTTTACCCGAATGCAACAGGAAACACACGATGATGAGTCAGTGTCCAATTTCAATACTGCTGATGAAGCAAGAATTTTGTATAAGTTGGAAAAGTGAATGTGAGAAAAGTTGTCTTAAGGAACGTATTACAGTGCTTGAGGTTGCTAATATAAAAAGCTAATATGGATTTGTCTAGCAGCTGCTTTCATCTGTGACTACGTTACGATATTTCATCAGCAAGTGGTTCACCACTCACCACAGGTCCTTAACATAAACTCCGTATATCTTAGGTACGTCAACACGCAAACCTCGCATCAACCCAGCGCTGGTGGCGGCGCAGGCGGCCGGCACCGCGCCCACCAGCTCACAGAAACGACCACGGTCTGCGAATTCGCTCAAGAAGAAACGAAGGCATCCACCAAGACTCAGCAATGTTGATAGGAGCTCCGCACAGACCAGAGAGGTAGGAAGACAATTTAGTTATTACATTATTTGATAATGTCCACCAGAATCAAAGCAAATGAAATCACGATCTGCTCAAGAACTCACGAACTTCCTCAAGAAGAAATGAAGGCATCCATCAAAACACTGCAATGTTGATAGGAACTCTACACAGACCAGAGAAGTAGGAATTTGTTTAGTGAAACTCTAGAATGCAGATAAAAACACGGTCTGCTTTCCCAAGAATAAATTAAGCCAAGACTTAGCAATGTAGATATGAGCTCGAACATAGGAAGACGGTCATGTTAAACACACTTGCGCGTTATTATTGTGATCATTTTAATAAAAACGATTAATTAATAAATAAAACTACGTGCACAATTCAACTGCGGAACGGAAGAGAGATTTTTTATTCAGTGTTGTCACATTCAATACATAGACAAAAGCAAAGGTACCTAATAGGCCATGACATCTATTATTATACTACAATTATTATGGTTAAAAGTGACCAATTCTCAATTCCCCCAGGTAACAGTTAGCGGCGTGACGGTAGTGATAACCGAATACAAACCCAAGAAGTCAGTGTCCAGTTCGTCGAGCGACATGGAGTCTTCCAACGACGCGCGCCCTTGATCTCCAGCCCCCAATCTGAATCCGAGGGTTCTGCTAGAAGCTATAGCCGAAATCAACAATAACCAGGTGAACAATAACCAATAAATTATCAGTTTTCCCCCAAGGTTGATTAGTAGAGAATGCCCGGCCTTTGTACAGTCACACCCCACACCTTACTGCCAACGCAGAACATGGCACATATTGTATTAAGTTTCCTAAGTATACATATATATAATACGTCGGTGTCAGGTTTTTGTGACATCTACTGTACTATATACCATATACTGTGAATAAATAAATTAGTATTGAACTTGTGTTTAGAGGACTGCGCTGAGCTTTATTGCTAAGAAAAGGAATATAGAATATCGGTTGATTTGACTGTGTCTTGTTCTAGATTGAGGTATTAAGGCCGTAAGTCTCAGGGAAAACATGGCCGAAATAAAATAGATTTATAAATGTGACATCTCGACTGAAGCAAGTAATTCCGTTATTGCAATGTTTACTGTTGAAATAAATAAAATGACTAGTCGTTCGCCACGAACACAAACCTCGCGAACACAATAAATGTATGATGAGTTTTTACAAAGTAGTGAATTTTTAGAAAACGACTTAACCTATTCTCTTGCCCAACGAACTTAAAAATTCCATTGACAGCTCTTACATACCCTTTAAATTTAATAAAAATCAGACCAACGGTTCGAAAGTTATCACGTTACAAACATACATGTATACAACAAATGTATTTTTGCCCCAAGTTGAATTGTAGACTCGCTACCTCGACCTCGCTCGCTTCATTAAAACCTATTCAAAATTGTCTAAAATCTATTCGGACATCTTAAAGGACGGATTTTGGTAAACGCACACATTTAACATAAAAAATAATGATAGGAAATTGAAGAAAAAGATTTGTCCCTAAAAATATGACTTCTCAAGTGGAAGCAATTTTTATTGACATAAATGTTTTGAAATGTTGAAATCATTGTTTTAAAAGTTGTTCTCAAAATAAACGGGCAAACCGTAAAAATAATCCTTTGGATTGTGTAAAGTTCGTTTTTCTTGCAAGTCTTATTATATAAACAACAATTTTAGCATGTATTTTTATGGTTTTACAGCAATATGAATTAAAATTGACTTTTTAGGAAATTACTTTCGCTGTTAATATATGTTTTCCCTTAGAATGTATAGGTTTGAACTAATATTTAATTTATTATCAACAAAATTCAACAATCTGTGAAGATTGTTTATATGTTAAGAAAAAACGGAGTGTACTTACAGAATGTTTACTAAAATATTGTTCTTTAAAAAAAAACTAGTGGTTATATATATCACTTTTAAGTGCTATGTGCCTGTAATGCGTAGCTTCGACCAGAATTATCGGATATGTATGGATTGCCGCATATTCTAAATTGGTGTATTTTAAGGGTGCGTTTTTGTAGCCTATACAGAGTCAGTATCACACATATTATGTGCTAAAAAGACTCGCCTGTATGTGCAACGGATATGGGCAACTCGCCCATTTAGAAGATCCTTTTTTCTTCCGAGCGTATAACGTGTGAGTGTGACTGAAACGGACTATATACGCGCTAACACTACGCGTGTCTTATTTTGTAATTATACGTAGTGAATTAAAAGCACATACACATGCTCCACTTACAATGAAACTTGGCACAGCAATAGTGCGTCAGTATTAGTATTAAAGTTATAGATTTAGTCAGATAATATGGAGTTCTGACAGCTGCGTGACGTGAAAATGTAACTTCCACCTAGTCTATTTCATTCATGCACCTTATGTGAGACAGAAACGGGCGAATCGGCCTTCTCTTGGGCACATAAGGTGTGAGACAGACTGTAAACACGCTACGTTAACGCGTGACAAAGTGAACGTTAATCTTAATTATATCATATTTTCATACATTCAATGTTACATTTACATTTCATTACATTTAGATTTTCATCAAGACTGGTGGTAAGTAGTGTTAAGTGACATGACAAAGAATTGGTTAAGTTCATTTTTGATTAAATAATATATTTGAATGAAAGAATGATTTTGAAGTAATATAATCAGATCAATAGTTAACATAGCCATTAGTTGTATTTGTATTTGTTCGAAGTCTAAAACTACCCTCGCAGGTCAATATATGTCAACAAAGTGCCCTTTTTGGCCTGACCACCATAACAATTAACTGTTCATCAAGTTATTTTATAGAAAACAGTAAACTATACGATATGAATAATAATTAAAATAAGCTTTAAGATTAGAATTTTATGAATTCAACAATTTCCTAATTAATTTCTTTGTATATTCTCGGTCATGTTAAGATAATTTTAATTGCTTATTGTTATAATAATAACTTATTAATAACTTTAAGGTATATTTATTTTCATTCTCATGAATTGGTAAGGATTGAAATGTAAATAGATGATGGCCAGTAGCCACTGCCAAAATGATGTATGTATATAACGAGGAAGTAGGGCGGTATGGATAAGATAGCGAATAAAATATATTATTATATAAAGAATATTTCAGTTTCTAAAAAGAGACTTCAATTTTGACATAAATTTCCAGGATTTCCTATTTCTTATGCATTGTTTTAAAATCTAATTTCTTAATAATGTAACATCTTGAATGATAAAGCAAGTCCATCATTAGTATAGTAAGATTGAAAAGGGGCTATAGAAATTGTAATACATTTTTGTAGTGGAAATAAACTAGGAATCAATTAAATTGCTCATTTATTATTAAAATAGTCGTAATCGTAATTTATTATTACAAAACTAGCAATATGTACTGCTTTTATTCATAAACACAATAACAATAATTTGATATATTTTTTTATTTTGAACATTAGCGTAGATGGTTTGTGAAACGTCGAGTGGCGACCGGATTGATAATGATAGCATTTTCATATATTTATTTAATTTATTTCACATCACTTATCAAGTATTCAAATTTATATCAAAGAATAATACCATTAATTGCGCACAAATTGAAAATAAAGTAAGTATAATGAAAAAAAAATTGTTGTGTGTAATTTTGCGTGCTTGTATCTCATAAATACGTGTGTTAGCATTTTGACACCAATATTTATTATTGTAAATTTTAATAATTATAAATTGTAGATAGTTCCTTCCAAATCGAATATTGTTATTTTAATCGTAAGTGTTTATAAACACTGATATATGTTTCATGGTATTGTAAAAATCAAACATCTCTCTGTCTCTCTCACGCCCTCTCTAAATAAGAAAAACATTGTGAAGTTTAAAATAATGTAAATAAAATGGTCTCTGTAGATTACACAGATATAAGAATTATAATAATTGTAGGTAATGCACTTACATCTGTGGTAATTTACTATATAACACATCTGTTATGTATTTGTCCGCTTGGTGACGCGTTATCATACCGCTTATTCAGCCTTTCTCCGTCACACATCTTATGTATGCAAGAGATGGGCGAATCAACCATTTCTCTATCACTCAAGATGTGTAACAGAGACTAAATATTAGTTATGACTACGCTTTAGGAAGCAGTCGTCGTTTGGAATTGTCTATGATTTTTCAAAATCAAAATCAAATCATTTATTCAGAAATTAGGCCTTCACAGGCACTTTTTCACGTCATATTCTAAATTAAATGATGTTTCTTCACCTATTCCACCTAAGTTACCTAATTGGTGTTTGTGTTCGACTATACATAAGTATTTATTGTAAATACATAGGATAAGTAATTTTTTAATTGTAGCAGTTTTTAGATAATAAGTATTTATTAAATTTTCTTAATTTTTACATATTGCCATCCTATATTCAATATTAACTTCACATATTGTTTTATAATATTATTTTTCAATTTAAATATAAACTGTATCTCAATATTTATACATAGTTTAATGCTAGACAGGTATTGATCGTTTGATATAAGCCAAATCAGAAAAAAATATAATAAAATCTTGTAAAAATGCGGTAATGTAGAAAAAAAAAACTAATTCAACATTTACTGTAGCTGCAGAGTTATTTCATTGATATGTGTCTGATTTGGCTATCAGGCTCGGGCCGGCTCCGTTGTTTTCATATCCGTTGACGGACAAAGCAGAAATTGTATGGAGTTTCAACGTACGTCGATGCGTGTCAATATATGATGCGTGTCCTATAGAAAACAACGCAGCCGCAATGCGTTTCGTCGACGCAACGTAGCTATCGGAACGGAGCCTAAGGCTGTCCGCTGGGTGACGTCAAAAATAGTAGACTCGCCCATTCCTACCGCAGGGCCAAAGCCCTGCCGAAGCTGTGTCGCGTATCGTGACTTTAATCCACAGTGCGGGCGGCCTCAATATTAAAAAATTGTGTGTTTGTTGATATATTAGTTGACATGTAAGCTTTAGCATTTAATATTGATAGGATAATTTTTATGAAATGTCCTAAGAAGTATTACTAGGAAAATAAAAAAATGTTTTTCATGCCGAATAAATTTGACACAGATTTTGTAAACATTTGAATTTTGTAGCACATTTTGTGACAGATTTTTACAATTTGATACACAATATTTGACAGATAGAATTTACCAGATATCCTACTTATCTCATTAATTAATATTTAATTATTAATTGCCTATAGTCAGATGTAAAACGTAATAAAAATATCGTAGTTTTTATCTGTAATATCCAAAATATCTGCACAGTCTGATGTTTGCATTCGAGCGAGACACAATTTATTAAGGCCGTACCGAGCTGCGCACAAGCGCCATACCATTACATTGTTATCAGTTTCTTTTATTTATTAGCGAAAACTAATGATCTTAACAAATTATGTTACTCTAAATAAAGCACTTTATATATAAGAAAGTATTATAGTTTTCTTTCAGACTATATAAGTACTTACGTACTCACAGTTTACTAAACGCAAAACGGTGACTTCCAAAATCGGTGTGAAACTAGTGTAATGGAAAAATATAATTATTTTCATTATAGTTTTTCATTATAGTTCAATTTAATTAAGAGTACCTACTCTCTAATGAAAATACTGTACGTCGGCGTAAGACGAAAGAGATTAATTAATTCAGTCGAACAGGCATGGTCTCGATAGCTCAGTGGTCAAGAGCACTGTCCCGGATAGACAGGGGCGAGGGTTCAAATCCTGCTCGATTCCAGAATTTTTTCATCTCATTATTATTTTCAAAAATAAGTTAAAAAGCATGTGTGGCATGTATAACAAATCAATTTAAATATTTTCAATATAATCCTTTATCTAGTGAAGCATAGCATTTTTTACTGTCCGCTAAAATAGATAATGTTGTAATGGTTGCACTAGCGTGCGGCGAGGTGGGGCCTTAAATGTAGTTGACCGCTTTCTGCCAGCCCTAAACACATACTTTAGCAATCAAAAATAAAAATTCGTAAAAAAAACGCTCAAAGATTTAAAAGCATAATAAGGATTCCTTCAGACATTTAAGTACCTATATTTTTGTACGCGTGTAGTCGATTGATGTTAACTTATTGTGTAATAGTAAATGTTAATTATTTTTAAGTCGTGTATCGATGTACTGTATTGTATATAATTATACAGAATGCGAAAATGGGTTACTGATTTTTATTTTGAATTCTAAAACTAAAATGAATTTATTAACTAAAATTACATAAGATACGATGTACTAACTAAAAATAGTAAAAAGCCTATAAAAAAATAGAAAACGTGTTTTAACGAACCACATTTTCCTTTTTGACTCCATCATCGTCCGCCAAAACGATGATTTTGCTAACGTCAATTGGAATACCGAACAGAAATTGGTTGACACCCAGTGAAATGTTAAAAATAATGATATATATTATATATAATAGCCTGTAAAAGATATAATAAAATTAATATATCTATAACTAACTTAAACCTCGATGAACTGCAGCGGTATTCAAATAAAAGTAAATATATTATACCTACAGTTGACATTGAGTGTCTCGTGCGGTAACAGAGCCATGCGGCGGCCTTTGAAGTGAGTCGATATTTTTTTTTGTAGTCTGCAGAGCAGTGGAATGTGTTGACAGATCAAGACTAAAGTCAGTTTTACTTGCCATGGTGCTGCTTTTTAGGCCCTTATAAAGGAAAAGTATATGTTCAGACATTAGTCCATTACAAAAACATTTTCGCTTCAAATAATATAATTTTTTGTTTTCATTTTTTATTTTATTTTAGTTTTAATTTATATTGTTACAAGAAGAAGGTGTCATTTGTTAGAAGAAGAAGAAAGTGTCACTTGGCACTGCCGGGAAATCCCGTCCTCCCCATACCTTCCATTTGGTCTATTAGCTTTTAGGTAGATGATTAATGCACTTAGTAATGACGCCAAGGAAAACACCAAAAAAAAATTTTATCTGAGGAGATCAAATTTCATACTGCATCTTAATCGATCGTATGCACTTAACAAAGCGCATAACTGCACGCCTTATCAGCCACCGCGGAGGCAGTTTTTACATCACTGTGTGAGCAGATACCAGCCAGTAGAGCAGATATCGGCAATAAGTAGATAAAGTATGGTAGCCAGCCGATGATCTATCAAGTTTATATAAAGAATGTTAAAAATCCGTTATTTTTACTCTTTTTAAATACCTTTAAAAGGTCAAAGACATTCTTCTCAGAGCAAGAGCACATTGTACTCAAAATATTATATTTTAAATTATCCCATCCTATATTACAGGTAGAAAGGCTTGGCCCATCAAAAGAGTCGTTCCTTTTTTACTCCGCACACATTAAAACGTGTTTTAACGCATATTTTTATCACGAAAAGGCGGGAACCTCTGAAATGTGTTGGTGTGGAGTGTCAAATCAAATTCCATAACGTAACAAACTACTGGGCGTTAAATGGTCGCTAAAAATAAAAAATATGGCATACCGAAACTGCGGATGGGGTATACTCTACTGACAAATTTTAAAATTTTGTGAAAAGTTTTTGAATGAAAAACAATTGTTTGATCTACCCACTGTTTTTCCCACAGATATAGGAACATTACATTGTATAGAGTATCTATGGCTTTTCCGGACAGCGGCACTGACAAATTGAGCTATGGAGGACCGATCGAAACGAAAAGGAATAAACTTTATCGGTCCAAATAAGGTAAACTATATGGAAGTAGAAATATTGGCATTTTATTTTAATTCTTCGCAAAAAATACAAATAAAATCGTTGAAAAAAAACACAGGTAATTATGTTATGTTTAGGATATACTTATCTTACAGTAGAAATTATTTACTTTAATAGAAAAGAAGAAGAAGAAGAGAAGTATATAAGAAAATAAATATATAAAAAAAATTGTGTCAAGAAATCCCGCCGTGATTTTGCCAGTGGAGTATACCCACACACTCAGTAGTAAAATCGCCCATTAAATTATTTACGAACTTACCTGCATTTAACGAGCGACTCCTAAAGTGAAAAGTATTTTTTACGTTCCGTTTACGAGGAGCCAGGTGGTGACTGTGGCGGTAGGAATTCGCGCGATTTTTTGGGACATCTTGATATAGGCACAGATTCTCACTTGGTCACGAGGAAACAACAAAGTGGAGACGTATTTTTCGCCGTTTCTCATACGCGGGGTTGACGCAGACGAGGTAACGGAGTGAGGTAAGTGGTTACCCCTAAGCATAGTAATGTAGCCATGCGTAGATGTTGATCTGTTCACAGACATACGGAAAATGTGTAATCTGTGTCCTTTCAGTTGGTACTTCACATCCTTTTCCAGATAACATTAAATATTTGGAGCATATATATAAATTTCATAGTTTTTGACAGATTTGACATTATTAATATCTTAATTTGAAAAAAATCTTTGATTAGTTAAATGTAAAATATATTCTGTAATTGCAATCTTTGATTAGTTAAATGTAAAAATGAATAATTACACGTCTGCTCTGCAGACACGAAACTTTTATATTACCATCCTTTGTATTGTAAACTGGTAAATAAACATTTCTGATTTCTGAACAAATATAAAAAATAGTCATATTTAACTAATAGCTTAAACACAGAATTACTGTCATAACTAAAATCGCAACTTTCGTAAATAAAAAATGAAAAACTAAATTACGTCAACAATATCTCAATTTAACGCCGCCATTGCTGATATTTATACTTGTATATCTGTCATGAGGTTATATTTACGTCGCCAACTCATAACATAGTGGCTATGTATAGTTTTATATGACATAAATCTGGGACATATGATATTTGTGCTCACTAAGAGTAGTAAGTTGGTTTTGATACGCGAGTAGGTGTTATCTTTACTTATATTACTAGCTGCGCCCCGGGGCTTCGCTTCCGTGGGAATTTCGGGATAAAAGTACCCTATGTGTTATTCCATGTTATATTTTACACTTGTACCAAATTTCATCAAAATCGGTCGAGTAAATTTTGCGTGATAAGAGTTAAAACATATATACACACATCCTCACAAACTTTCGCATTTATAATATGAGGTAGTAGGAAGTAGAATTTTCAGTATTTTTTTGATTATTAATATGTTCTATAGAAGCATTGATTAAACTTCGAAGTTTGCATAGAATCTACGCGAGGTACGTACCATAGCGCTTGTTCGTATCTTACATGTAGCGCTCTTATACAGAAATAAAGTTAAATCATACCTATTTTAAGTTAAGTATGTTTTGTCTCGTTCTACAAATACAAAGTGATAGTGACAAAATATATTATGTAAAGTACGATTCCCTGTCTGTTTTTGGTCTGTAAATTCACCAGGCAAGCAGCGAAGCGCGAGAACACTATTTTTTCTTGAAGCATTCGTCGTTTATTGTATAATGTAACTTGGCTTTTACATCGCAAGAAATCCTGAGTACTTATAACAACACAACTCTTCATCAATCGCTCAACGCAGAAGCCACAAATGACAATAGTTGTGTAGGTATTACTGTTAGGATTTAATCAAGTCGGTTTGAAAAATGCGCGCGGTACCCGGCCTGTGGATATAGCGACGGCAAAATAAGTAGAAAATAAATTCTTACAAGTTTTTAACTTTGTATACCTGTAAAACGCAAAGATGACTGACTGATCTATCAATACACAGCCCAAACTACTGGACCAATCGGGCCGAAATTCAGCATGCAGATAGCTTCATTATTTGGGAAGAGACATACAATTTGTGACTTTGTTTGTGGTTAATAAAAACGAGACGTGACCCGTCTCGTGCTCGTGGAATATAAAACGGGATACGTTTTGTGGGGAACAGTAGTATACGTTGTGGGTAACGGTACGCGGGACATATCACGGCGTCACAGCCCCGTATCATGAACATGCGAGGATGAGAAATCGCTAAATTACAAATCGTTCATCACTCAATAATTTCACTCGAGTATTAAAGGGAGCAGTGATTGATTCGACCAAGCGTGCAGAGAGATGTTTAGTCTCTTTGGGCAGTTATCTACAGGCCAAACGATTTTTCGGTCAACAGTTAATCGACCAGAGAAATCCAGTACGGGAAAGATATCTTTGGCGCATACAGTAAGAAAAAAAAAGAGACAACGTTTCAACCGCCGAAGCGTGTTGACGTTTTTGCGCCCAGTACAAGGAGGGGTGGATTGCAAAGGGTTGCAAGTAATGAGAAGAATGAAAAATGGCCGCGGCAGAATTTATTAAAAACTAGTGGCATGGAGGCAGCCTACTCGGGTATTTATGGGCTATAAATATGGAGGTTATCTGTCAAGATAAAACAGATGGAGGTAGATTAAGAGGTGCTTTTATCCTTCAGGAGTCGTGGTGGTAGAAAAATTATGAGAAGTGGTGAAAATTAAGATGTAAAGGTACATCCATACTTTTTTTTTACATCTAATACTTCCTGGGCTCGGAAAAAATATCTGTGGCATTTCTGGCAAAAACAATCTACTTACTTTAATAAGTTTGAATACCACAAAGAAAAAAAAACGCTACCTTTTTTTTACTTTTTTTAATATATTTTAATGTCACCTTCACATTTTTAAATTGCGAATAATGTTTTTCTTATGTTCAAACGAACGTATTTCGTAATTTTAAATGTTTACGTCGGGGATATAAAAATTTTACGTCCAAAATGAATAAAAGCAATATTTGAATATACAATTTGTTAGACAAAACTTTTAAGTAGTTCATTGAAGTACCTAAGTATTTTAAATAAATATGGAATCAATACAATAAATTAATTGCTTTGAATAATGGGAAGCGCAATTTTTGTAAGAAGTACAGTCGACAACATACGAATCTACCCAAAACATTGCAAAATCGTCACTATTATCGTAGCAGAAATCCAAAAAATAATTTAACTTTTAGGTGATTGTTCATAGATGCCTATGAAGTACCTAAGTATTTAAATAAAGCCATGAATCATTCAACAGTAACGATTGTATCTATAAAAGTAACGAAAACTTCTAACCCTTTGAATATAATTATCGTCCAATTTTACAGTTATCGTAAAAATCGGTATAATAGTAGCTATCCGTGTTGCAGTATAAAAACCAGTACAATTTGACCCCTGAATTATACTTAGCCAAAGCAATTTTCTACCAACTTAGGAAATGAAGGGTCTAAGTACGTTGGTTTTGCGTAGCGTGCTAAGATTGTGTGATAGCGACATATTATAAATTGCCCTGTCCGTCTGTCTGTCTGTCACATGGCACGCGATGCAAAAAAGTTGTTATGCGGAGGGAAAAGTTGAGTAATAAAGTTTCTATACTATGTAATGGATGTGGTAAGTAGTTAAAAAAATTTTCAGCATTGCATCTTAAGTAAATATCGTATATAAACTATACAATTTAGAAGATTCGACCGCGATTTTACAATCAGCCGATTTCCTGACGCATTAGGAATGCTATTGTGGTCTATGAGCTGCAAAGACAAAGTTACCCTTGATCGCCTCGTACGACATCCACGGGAGGATATGAAGTTGTCCTACTTTAGGGCAGGATCACACGCAACAAATAATCTTCTTAAAACAATACGACGAAAACACTAAAATGTCACATCAATGTGAATTGTTTTTACGTCCGTGTAGTTTGCAACACGCCACGACATTGTAACCAGGTAGTTATAATTATAATTGTCTATTGAATGGGGGAAAAAGTACCTGAGCACTGACACCCAGGTGTCGACACCTCGGTACCTAGGTATATAGACTTTAGAATTTTCTATTTCGATTAAATGGCGCGATTGAAGGGAGACTATCAGTGGTTTGGTATTGGCTGAAAATTATGATGACGTTTCCTATTCGACAGAAAGTAGCTACCTAAATAATCGAATGCCAAAGTTATCTATCTATATATATATACACATAAAACTGTATGTAGGCTATGTTTGTTTGCTCTAAACGTAAAAAATACTGGATGGAATTTGATGCGGTTGTCAGCATCTCAGTGTATAGCCGATGGTTTAACTAATCTTGTATGGGTTTCATAGCGATTTATTATTGCTTAGAATGAAAATATTGATATTTAATATGTTACTCGTATGAGCGAAAAACGCGGGCAGAGCACAGGTGATTTTATTTATTTTATTTCTACGGAAAACTGGGACTACAAATAATAACAATACACTATACATAACTATACATAACTTACAAATAATAACAATAATAACATGATTAGACGTATTTTAAGGTCAATATTTGTTAACAAATAGAATACCTACTTCATAATTTCTTAATTCGTAGTAAGTAATTGTTTTTGTTAAGTTTTTAGCTAGCTTTTAACGCCTGAAACACAGGATGTTTCACATCCTAGCTTTTTTATGTTTTGGTAAAACTTTACCATTTAATTTATTGAAATAAAGAATTTTATAGAAACATGAAGCCACTAACAAATTGTTATATATGGTCTGGGTCTATATTGCCACATGATTGGCACAGTACCCTGTTATTACAACACAAAATGTTAAAAATGCAAGCACTGTTTGGCGGCTGAAATGGATTGGAGCGAGGTAACCATGCAGACGACCTTTTTACCATAGTATATGTTTAAGATTCGTTTGGACAAAGTTGTTCAGTAAAGTCCACCATTGACTGAACTATCCCTTAAGGGTTTAAAAGGTTAAATAACTCTATAAGAAGGTTTAATATAAATAGTATTACTTTTTCGACAACATTCCTTTGAGCTACGACTCGCGAAGATTAGAACTGTAATTTTCCATCCCCTGCCCCTACAGAATAAATCTATTGTTTTTCATCCTCACCCCTTTTTGTTGGAATAATTAAATGCAGGCATATAGCGTTACGAGCTACTGTTTACATACACCGGTGGTACTGTCGAATGCACAAGTGAAAAGCAAAAAAAAATACAATAACGTGAATAAAATGTTTTTCAGATTGACTTGGGTCTTGGATGTTTTTCTATTGCGGTTGTTATAGAATATATTATAGTTGAGTTAGTATCCCATAACACAAGTCTCGAACTTACTTTGGGCCTAACTAAATCTGTGTGATTTGTCCCTGTATCATTTTTTATTTATTAGTCCAATGGCGTTTGTATATTTGTCACTGACACGCAAAAATGAAGGTGGAAATACACATACTCGTATAAGTAAATGGCACGCCGGTACTTGGGCAAGCTAAACTTGCAAACGATCCCCGTATTTGTTGACTAACTGACTAACGGCTTTGTATTACTCACAACCGTTTTTTCATGGCTAGCCGTTGTGCCTTCGTCTGTACCTGTACATTACCATAACCAAGTTTATTTGTAAGACAGTTTTGAAAACCCCCGACTTTTTAACATTCATTTCGCTACAACTTATGCGCGGCTAACCGGACCAACAGATTTGGGTCAAACATATCTAAGAACCAACGCATAAAAATTAGCTATATCTATCAAACAAAAAAAAACCGCATCCAAATCGATTCACCCGTTGATGAGTTGTTTCACACACAGAAATACAGACAGACACACTCAGCGGTCAAACTCTTTTTGCGTCGGTGGTTAAAAATAGAAATAATTTCTCTTCGTCATTATTATAATTTAGTAACACTTCTGCCATCGTCTGTACTTGTTCATGACTACTACAGTGAGTAGGTAGGTCGCGCAACCGCGCCGGAGGCTGGTCGGTGGACCGAACTGCATATATCAACATCAACATACTCGTACATAATGTGCATGTTGTTATATCAGTTTGTGAAAACATGTACGAAAATTCAGCACGGTCTATGTTATGTGTTTTTCTCAATGGTAATTTCTCAGGTACATAGAGAATTCGGTGAAGGTCAACATCGTGAGGAAACCAGCGCATTTTCCCCTTTTGCTCCTCACCAAACCATTTTCGAAGCGGTGGTGGTTTGAATCCTACTCGTGCCATATGAGTTTGTATACCATTCTGACTCATGTATAGTAGTTTCATAGATAACCACTTGCTTCCGGTGAAGAAAAACATCGTGAGGAAACCTGCACACTTGTTGTTATTTACTTGTGTGTGAAATGGAGAAGGCAATGGCAAACCACTCCATTAGTAATGCCAAGAAAGTTGTTACGTGTGTTTCATTCCGTGTAATGACCACGACCCTCAATCATAGTCATACGACTATGAAGAAGAAGAAACTATTTTAAATGTATTCGGCGCATAATGTCCTTTCCATCCACAACTGTCTATTTCCTGTCATACCTTCATTCACTTTTGACAACTCTCCTTCCGTATTTTCTTCGGTGTTCCTCTTGAGGAACTTGTACTTTTATCCTGGCGTCACCACTTCGCACGATCGTCCTTCACAATATCGTCCTTGAAGACGATTGTAGACGATTAGATTGGTATGAACACATACCAATCAACAAAAGTGCTGTGACATTTTTTGTCCAAAATTTTTGTGCAGATTTTGATCGCGAATTAGGTATTCCGACGAGGTAGTTCCAAACGCCCAAATACTATATCTGAATGTGGTCCCAAAAAGTTTTGGTATCGGTAGATTTCCAAAATTTTCTCAAAAACATGAGAAAAAGGAGCATTACTGTGTGCTCTCTATTTCCATAAATAATAACACTGGATTACTTTAGCTGTACTTGTGTTTTAGATTTAAAAATGCCCCAAAGTGACTGATTAATAACTAGAACAAACACACGTGCCCGTCCCGGAAATCGAACCTGAATACTTATTAACACTTCACACACGTACGTAGTTAGTACAACTAGGTGCTAAAGGTAAGGTGCCATAAAAGTCAGGATTAGAAGTTGGGATTTTCGTTTGTTCACATTGTACCAAATTAACGATTTTTTTCTATGGATGTAATATGGACAGAATATGTGTTTTTTAATTTGTAAGTAGGTACAGAGAGAACCTGCTTATGACATATTTATTATCTAGCTTTTTTATTTATTACTATACTAGCTGCGCCCCTGGGCTGCGCTCTCGTGGGAATTTCGGGATAAAAAGTATTCTACCCGTGTACCAAATTTCATAACGTTCCGTCCAATCGATTTTACGTGAAAGAACCAACACACAACCTTTCTCATTTATAATATTAGTAGGTTAGAATAAAAAAAGCATGTGGCTTCTACTATGCATTGTTGTATATTCATCGTATTTTATCTTTTTATTTCATCCAAATCCGACGTAGGTGGTCCAAATCCCATATATAAATTGTTCAAATAGATTTGGCTGCATACACGACTACGCATTCGCCGACCACACTGCGAAAAACCGCGCGCCATTCCCGCCAAATCAACATTCTGACAGTTGACAGCGAATAGCGCGTGAAAATATAAAAACAATAACCGAGACCGACGGGCGATATGCAAAAATTTCACGAAAATAAAAGGGAATAAATAAAATAATAAAAAATATATATAAATCCAGTCTTTTTTGTTTTCCTGCTCCGCGGATGGGCTCTCTCGATGTAAAAAAAGCACCCGCTTCTAGACAGGCCGTCAGCCGCTACGAGTAGAAATGTAAAGCTGAAAATTTTGTAAACTTTAGTTTCAGATTTTTTAAATTATGAGTTTGTATAAAAAAATGCAACTGTATGGTTGCGGATAAAGTTTTAGTAATGTTACCTATTCATTGAATTTATTTAAGGAAAGGATAATATTAGACGTTGAAGAAAGAATATGTCTATAGTATTCTATATTATTGTGTACTTCGAACCCAATTTTTATAAGTACCTACTGATTTAATATAAAAAAAACTGGTACAGTCATACAACCATATCATATCAACCTACGCAATCCTAACTTTTTCTCAATTAAGATACGTATAGTAGTAGTGAGTACATTATCAACCTACCCAAACTCATTACAATTTTCCGCTATTACTTTCGCGATGTCAGTCTCGTTGCTTAAAAAAATAACTTGGTACCTACCATGGAATTAAATAGGTATTCCGTACAACGTACCCACTAATTCCATACTGACCAAGCAGAATTTTATACTTTCAAATGTCAATTTGAAATAGCATTTTCTTGTCAACATTAGTCAGCACGACACGACTACACAGCAGCGACACCCGGACTGGGCTGGACATCCTTGTCAATCTGTAAGTCAGGGTCTTCAATTTTGTATTTTCAAAAATCATCCTAGTTTCGTTCTTCTCCAGCTCGGGCGTCATATTTCAAAGTGGGCAAAAGTACGTTCGCGCTATAACTACGTAGGCGCGCGGCGTGCGGGACGGCGCTGGCTTAACGCCTGCACACACCGCAACGGAAGCTATACTAGCATATTAAAGATATATTCCAGAAGCCCAGATGTTGACATATTCAATTGTACTTTGTGGAAATTCATAGTTATAGGCTTTATTGTCTATACCTAATATTATAACTTGTGTATAGCGTAGTCGCTTGTTAAGCCTGTAATGACTCGTGGAATATGATGATAAATAAATAAATATTTTTAGGGCGGGCATAGGTTAGAGTCAGCAATAAATATAGTTAATTTAGTGACATACTAGCGGCCGGTCCCGGCTTCGCTTGGGTAAAAACATAATAAATTATACAACTAAATTTTTCCGAGGAGTCAGCTAACTATTGATGACACTCGCATGAAAATCCGTGATTTTATCGTAATCCATTTTTGAGTTTATGGCGAACAGACTTACAGCCTCGGCAGAGAACTTTGTTTTATAACATGTGACTACTACTAAGACTTAATTTAGTAATTTTAACGTCAATAGTGATGTATATCATCCTAAATTGAATAAAGAACTTATAAACTTAAATCATAATAAATAAATATATTAGGACAAATCACGCAGATTGAGCTAGCCCCAAAGTAAGTTCGAGACTTGTGTTATGGGATACTCGACGATACTATATTTTATAACAAATACATATATAGATAAATATCCAAGGATATTTATGTATCTAATACCATAAAGATAAAATTTGAAAAGTCCGCTTTCCAACTTTTGACTTATTTTCAAGGCTATTCGGAGCCAAAGCTTAACAACACCCTGTGTACAAAATGATAATTTGTAATATAAAATTACGAATTATAATTTTGTGCCAAAAGTCATCCAGCAGATATAAAATGTCAGAAGCTGGAATACCACCCTATGAGTAGAGGAGCGCAACCGACCGTCGTGCAAGACAAGGATGGAGAATAAGACGAAGGGTTGCTCCGAGACCGAGCAAGTATAGAATTTCCGAACTCCAACTGTCACCGGCACAAATACCATACTACATGGACGCGCGCGTCCATAAAGTACCACATTTAAAATACACGCCAGAGAGATAAGGAATTTATTTAAGAGCTCCTTGTTTTCACATAAACAAAGTATTTTATGTTGCAAGTTTTATATCGAAAAATTTGTGATTTTTTGCTCGATATTTCTATATAAAAATATATATGAAATCGTGTTCGGTTTTCGAGATATTAAGCATGGAATCTGAGACCAGAGATGGAAATATTTCCGATCTCTGAATGTAATACTTTATGGGAACTTCGTAACAATAGCAGCAAGGGGGGAGCAGAGCGCACATCAAGTACCGCATAGCGTTGTTCGCGAGCATTAAGATAATAAATTCGATACTTTATAGACGCCTTGCCTAGAGAGGATATGCCAAGATAACAGTAACTTTCGTACGGCCCTGTATATGCGTTGTACAGTAGGTATGTGTTTTTTTCTTTGGACGTCCGTCTTGGCCCTAGGCGGGCTTGTCTAAGGGAAATTAAAAAAAAACTCTTGACGAGCGCTCGCGTTTTGATTTTGAAAACGGAATGCGGTTCTTTTTCTTACATTGGTACGGGTTTTTCTTTTACTTTCCTCTTACCTGCCAGTTTGTTATAAAAACGTGTTCATTAAAATAAAACTAGTACCAGTAGTAGTTACACGCAGTGAATGCAGATAATAAAAGTTTATAGGTGTTAATGTTTGAAACGTCCTATAATTTTACTTATAATTTTATTGCCTTGCTTACACCCGGATACTGGCATGTAGATTATATTTGTTGACGATCTTTTAGTATTCCATAGGTAGGTACTATTAAACGTAATGTTTAGGAAACAATATACTTAGACTCATATGTTTTGAGATCACAAAAAAGGGATAATATCAATATTTCCATAAAAAAAAATCTTTGATGTGTATAATCAAAATTATGATTAAAGCTTCGATTACAGAATATAAAATCTGTAGATTAAAGGAAAACATATTAAATTATATTAATAAAAATTTGGTTGGGAAATTAAATAAGTACTGATTTTTATATAGTTTTATAAATGTATTGTGCACATTTTAGATGCAGTTACCACAATAGGTGAGTTTTCTACATCAAAATGTTAAATTATACTTCAAAAATGTAGTGTGAGTTGCACCGTCAAATTTGACGTTGATTTTAATGAAATAGGATCCACACGACTTACCATAGAATGGTATGTAAATATAATTATAGTCGCTGCTATAGGTGGAAATACTCAAATGGAAAATCGTAAAAAATACATTTATATATACAGTTATATATAACTTTTCATTGTATTGTACCTATTTTACAACACAAAGATTACATATACGAACATATATTTATATTATAATCATAAACATTATGATAATAGGTTCTATAAAAGATCACAAAACTAGATGCGGAAATAGTTTTTGACTTCGTACCGACACAAGCTTCCAACTAAGGCCGATTAAGGGAAGTACCCAAGGACACATCGATTTTATGCAGATGATTTCAGTACCTACCCGCCTTGTTTAACTCTAACGTACAGTTATGCAGGGCTCGATATCTGATTGGCCACTTTAAACAAAATATTGATGTTACAGAAAAAAAGTTTTGTGTTCTATTTTTGAAATAGTTAAGGAACGGTTTAAAGAACATTTATTAATTCTACTAATGTATGTATGTATGTATGAAGAGATTTATCATCAGTCGTCAAGTCACTCTGATTACAGTCGAAATATGTGACGGTGCCTATATGAGATACCTACCAGTCGCTTACGATGTATTATGCGCATTTATAATTCAAAACTAGCGGCCCTTCCCGGCTTCGCTCGGGTAAAAACATAACAAATTATACACCCGAACCTTCCTCAGGAATCACACTATCTATTAGTGAAAACTGTATAAAAATCCGTTTAGTCGTTTTTGAGTTTATCGCGTTCATACAAACAGACGCAACGGGGGAATTCTTATTTTAATACTAGTGACCCGTCCCGGCTTAGACCTTCCTCAGGATTCTTACTAACTATTGGTAAAAACCGTACAAAAATCCGTCCGGAAGTTTTTGAGTTTATAATGTACATATAGACGGGGGATTTTCATGTTGTAATAAATATGAATATGGATATTTTGAGGATAAACATTGTATCAAAGGCATTATATCAACGGAATCACACTATTTAGGTATTAGTGAAAACTATACAAAAATCCATATGGTAATTCTTGAATTTATAGCGTAAGTACATATAGACAGGCGGTCTTCTGCTGTTTATAATACTTAAAAATGTATAGTATCCGATTTCCCGTTGTTTGTATCTTATTTAGTTAATTAGAGTCCGAAATGGTTTTCCGACAGTTGCTTCGTCTACGAAATATTCGTAGACGAATCGTTCGTAGACGAAGAAACTGTCGGAAAACCGTTTCAGACTCATTCAATTGCTAGCGCGGAGCTGGAGCGCCTTTTCTGCAGCCCCTCAATGAGCCCGGCCTCGAAGCAGGTGACACCAAGCATTTACCATTCACTGGCCGTTGTCAACTTATCATAAAGCTGTGGTTTACACTGTGAGTGGAAATCTGCCGAATTTATACGATTTTAACTAATATTAATATACGCGTTCACGAAAACGACTCGTTGAAATATGAAAGGCAACAAATCGATAGGCAACAAGCTTGTTTTATTACTTTTTTGTTGATCAATGAGTCCCATGGCCGGAAAAAATCGTATTTTCACGCTAAAAATAACTGAGTGGAGCTCGGTCGCTCAGTTATTGGTAATAATCTATATTGGTACTTGCGTTACCATATACGAATATTATAAATAAGTACAAAAGTTTGACGCGAGGTTATTTGTTACTCGCACATGCAAAATCTACTTTACGAATTCTGAATTATGAAAGTACATATGAAGCCTTGTGTTTAGATATTTTTTTCAAAGTTTACTTATTTCATTTTAATTTCAACCTAAGTAGATTAAGTTATAACTAAGTGCGTGAAATTAAATTAACCAGGTATAACGCAAAGCGTATGAATCTTGAAAATACACTCCCTTTTCTAGACTATTATAAAAATATCTTACAAATTTGAAACGAAAATCGGCCACAGCGTGGACGCGGCTCCGACGCCATTTGCATAACGTTCGGCGGCATTAATAAAACATGATTTTACTAGAATTTTTACCGTTCGCTTAGAAATAAAGGGACTTTGGCACAATTTGAACTTATGAATCTTTTGTGTTTCATTTCAATGTGCTCCACAGACAAATCCATGGGCAGGTTTATAACAATCTCAACAAAAGGTTATGAAAGTGCTCGAAATAGGGACGAAATGTGAATTTTTGACATATTTTTTACAAATTTTACAGAATAAATATAACTTATCGTTCAACGATACAAAGGAAGAAATTTATATAATGTCGCATATGGTAGACTTAAGTTTTTTATACTCATGATACCTCCTAAGTAGGTACTTTTACATGAGTGTTATCTTTGTACTTAAGTATTTTTTCTTATGTTACAAGAGAATCCATATAATTGAGAGCCCAGCCCGCAGCAGGAATCTGATATAATTTACATCACGATTGGTTTTCTATTCAGCAAAAACTAAAAAACCAAATTAAAAAGTAGAACGTTTGAGCTTCGCGCTTTTTCCGCAGGCGACAAGCGATGATGTCTGAGGTCTCTGGAGCCCAGACACCGCTTTCCTATTTTTTCTCCTCCATTTCGCACAGTCTGCTGTCTCTCTCGCTCATTTAAGCGTTTTCCCGGTTGTTTTCGCAGCCGTTGAGCGTCGGAGCTCAGGGACCGCTTTCCTTCTTTTTCGTCTCCACTTCGCACGGTCGTCGGCATCCCTAGTTTCAGACTATCGGCACTCAAATCGAATTTTAGACGACGTCAAGCGGTTTTTTTTTTTTCTATTTTTCTTGGGTTTTTTTCCCTTCTACCAGCATCGGGCGGAAGCGTCATATAAAGGCACATTTTCTTCCTTACCCTATTACATATGTAAAAGCATAGGTATATCTTGTGTATTTCTGACACAAAACCATACTCTGACTTATTGAAAAAATGCATACTAAAGCTATATCTATATGAAATTTCAACAAATTTTCTCCGTTTCAACCATGAATGTTTAGACAGACTATACTACTCTTATAGCATGGATTTTTCCAACTGATAAGCGATATCTACTTATACTATTTGCAGTAAATAATGCAATATTATGCGATGCAGCGACGCGCATGCGTGCGTGTAGATCTGATGCACGCTCCGTTGCATTGCATACTTGCTTTGTTATGAAGAACAAATCAAATTATCGTAAATAACCTAGCGGTCCCTGGGCTCCGATGCTTTATGGCTGAAGAAGAACGGTGAAAACGCTCTAATGAGAAAGATACTAAAGGCATAATACTCGTAACTATTGTTGGCATCTTTTTACTCGATTCATTTTGGGACCGGTCGATTACAACTCAATTCTTGTGACGTGTGGTTCCGCCTTAGAACAAGACTAGTCCATAGCCCGTGGATATCGTACGAGGCGACTAAGGTACACACAGCCTTGACAATTTTAAGTTTTATGTACGTTCACGCCATGGACGTCACAGCCCCGAAGGTAAGAGATAAATCAATTGAAATCGCTCTAGAACACAGCTAACTTTAACGTTACTAAGTATTTTAACTGCACACTATTTTTATATATTTTTTTCTTACTTAAAACACAAGATAGGAATCCATATAAGCCAGCCCACAGCGAGAATCTGGCATAATTTACATCACGTGTGCTATGTGGTTATCCTAATTGTTGTAATGGGCTGTCCGTAGCGATCGGGGTTCGAATCCCGCCGCGGGCTAGGTGAATCTTGCGGACTCTTCTCGTTATAGACGGTTCGTTTGATGCTGTTTTATTTTCCTTCTAGTCGTCCACCAGAAAAATGAACTATTTTATTCTTTCTCATCTAAGAACAACTGATTACTTGTCTTCACAGCAGTGGTCGTTCCAAAATGTAGCATTGTAGTTATCAAGGATACAAACTGCTAGAATTCAGTTTAAAACTTGACGTGAAAAAACTGTGAAGGTCTAATTTCTAAAAATATGCTTTTACTTTGACTTATGTAAATAGTATAGATATAATGTGTAAGTTTTATTTATTTATTTTTTGTGAGATGAAACCAGGCTCTCCGTTTAAATTAGTATACCCATAGCCGATGAAACATGTACAATTAAGATTTCTTTTAACACCACATTGTAAATAATGTAAACTCTTTTTTTGCAAATAAATTATCTTTGTCTTCTTATTTGCAAACCGTCCGGGCCCAGGGTCCGTTAACTATTTTGTCCTCCACTTTGCATGGTCTTCGCCATCCTTAGGTACTCGTATCACTTACCATCATCACTTAATGCAGGTTCAGGATTAACTGATCTGCATCGCAAATTCGTACCATCAAGTTATTTTTTAACACTAGTGCGGTTCATTTCAGGTTCCTAAATTGAACTGCCATGCATTTGAATCGTTCCGTAAAAGTTGATGGTAGGCCTGCAGACCTATGTTACTTATATTATCATTGACAAAATCGAGTGTCTAATGCACCGTCTATAATTGAACTCTATACAAAGCAGATCGAAATGCGATTATACCTATTGTTTTTTTTTTTATAACATTTTAAACAATTGTTAATTTGATCAAATTGCATAATTATAGTTTTAGGATATTTTATAACTTAGATTAGAAAAATGCGGTAGATTTTTTTATACTACTAAGCAGGCAAACAGGCATGCGGCCCACCTGATGGTAAGTGGTCACCGCAGACTATGGATTTTGTGGCCTAGGATCTATTGCTTTAGTATCCTGCCTCTCTCACCATTCAAAGCGGAACACTCTGATAATAATTTTCGTTTTATTTAAGTAAGTATTAAAATGTTCCAAGTAATTTGTTTTTGTGTTGCATTCAAGACTGGGACGCCATTAGGAGCCCGGGGATAGCGTAAAAATAAAGTTCATAATGTTGTCCGGGTCGGTACTGGTAGGTACCTATCTAATTATTACGCAAACAGCTCCATTTTTTTTAAACATTTGTCTCCGGAAAAGCAGGCAGCGTCACGGTCTGATGATAGTATTATTCTATTCAACGTGGAATATACAAAAGGTACAAACAAAAGGTGTTATGGTATTGTAAAATCTATTTAAAAATTATTAAGTACTAGAGATTACTGTTGAAACTTAATCGAATGTTGTTGATTTACAGTTGTTAATTTAAATAAATATTTTATTATGATTTTTACAACCACATATATATAATTATCTGTCTGGCCTGATGCCGATGATTAGGTAGATGCTTTTAGCATAAGTCCACATTTTTCGTGAAATAATGTTTAAATAAATGTAGATATTCTGTAGGAAAGCTTTTCAAAAAGTAAGTAAGATGAAAAACATATTCGCATTTCTTAATAATAAAGGTTATTTTATTATCTCTATTTCCCATATAGCACCAACCTGTGTACCATAGACAACGCTCGGCGGATCTGAACGGGTCACACTCACACCTGTTTCCGGCGCCACTTCCGCCACTGACCTTTTGGGTCAGACCGGAAATTTTATTTTTATACGAACAATGTTTTTCATAATTAGTAAGGTATGTTTTTTATTGACTGAATCTGAATCAGGTTTAATTTCGTGATAACGAAACTGATGCAAAATTACGCTCGGATTTTGTTCGAAATTTTAGCAAAATTTTCCACAAAATTTGTTTGTTTCAATGTCGTATTGAGAATTATATTGTTTCATTGCTAAACAAGAATAGCTGCTGTATCAAAGTTGTCAAACATTTGGAGAACACAGAAATGAAACAAAAGTTTAGTAAACTTTCGTAAGATAGCGCCCTCTGCCGGCAAGGAGCGAAAGCATTACTGCTTCTTTAGTGCTTTTCATGGCATTTTTACTATTCGACGCAAGGTGGCGTTGTACTTATAATTTTCTCTCAATGGATTCATCACGATCATAAACGATAACGGATTCAAATAAATATGATGGGGAGCGGCCAGATTGCTCCGTCGTCCTCCGTTGTTTTGACGTCCCATTGCTCGGTCGTGCTACGTTGCGACCACAGAGTTCGTTGTGTTGTGACTAAGACTAGGTACGTTGGTTTTCTATAGGGTTGACCATGGAATTAGTAGGTCGCATTACTTATTAAATCCATGGATTTGACACTGATAGCGTTGACGTACGGCGAAACTTCAATTTCTACTTTGTCTTGCGTTGTCTGTCGACTGACGTCAAAATTACGGAGCACGACTGAACAATGGGGCATGGCTCACGCAGGAAAGTTTCGACTGTCATGCCAGCTATACATTGCGGTAAACAAAAGCTCTCATACACGCTGCAATGTTCGTGTATTCGCGTCGGCACCTGTCTTGAGCATGGAATTAGAAGGTACTCCCTACAACGTAGTACCCACTATTACCATGGCTTTGAGTTCGGCGATAGTGTAGCCGGAGAGCTCTCTATCTCATCTGAACACTATGGCACCAGTCACCACAGCTTGAAAAATAGATCTTAAAATTCTTGAAGTACCCGCTGTGGTTTCTTGACAGGCCGCCTGATGTCAACCATTTTTGGAAATGCTGTTGTTACCTAACACGTTGTTGATGTTGAAGTAAACCTCATTCGACGTCCATACCGTATCTTGAGATTATAGAGATTACTACAAATTCTGTTAGGAGGATATGGGATGGTCCGATTCTAGGGCGGGAACCACACGCCTCAGGGAGCAACAACTCACTTAATATTAAGTAAATAAAACAAACTGTACAGTTTCGTATATGAAGATATTATATTTTCAAAGAACATGTATTTATATTCTCAGCATTTAATAATCCCGGTCAACGTGACAAACAAACCCACAGTTACACCGTTATAATATTATGTAACAAGTAACTAATATTACTTTAATACCATAATAATTATTGTGACCTCCGACAACACTACGTCGAATCCATACAAATACAATACGAAATACCACGGCGTGACGTCACGGAAAAATACAGATAAAAATTAAAATCAACGAGAAATATCTATATATTTTTTTAATTTGACGTCACGCCGCGCGCCTTTTCTAGACATCCTGGCTACATACAATACGAACTACCATCAGCGTTTTTGTGTATAAAAAAGCCGTTAATTGCCAACACTCTAGTGTATAAATTCAACATAGACAATTGTTATATTTCATTGACAAGAGAAGAAGGACAACGGTTTCGCCACGTATCACTTTTATAATCGGTGATTGGTAATTTACTAAGAAGTGAAAATTTAAATATTTAGCCATACTATTAAGTTTGCAATAGTGTTTTTTAAACTTTGAACGCGCTTTGAACACATAACTACATAAATTATATTAACAGGACTAGCACGAACCTTTTTTGATTTAATGTTGCTGCGTTTCAACGACCTTGTTTGTAGTCATAGTCTGGCTTCGACCACGGCGACTACAAGTTCGTTGAAACGTCAGCAACTTTAAATAAAAAAAGTCCTGTTAATATAATTTATGTAGGTAGTAAGTTTGATTCAGCCTGATTTATTGCAAATAAACCTTGAAGTATAATGAATAGTATTTTGTCGTATAAGTGATTTTATCTAGCCAGAGCGTAACCTGAATCGATATACAACTGAAACGTCAATCTAAACACCAATTACAAGAGCAATGTGGCTTTAGGCATGGGGTTATAAGACCATTGTCCCTTAAAAATTACAAGAAAAAAATGTTCGATGTGTCTATGGGCGATGATCCAATTTATGAAATTGGGCTTCATTAAAAAACAATTGCTTAAAACAGCAACAAGCGTGGTAAAAATGTGGCTTAACTAAATACTTAACTAGACGTATAAATTATTTTATTAATAACGTGGGAAGTTAAAAATATATTACGTTTTTATTTTTCACAAATTGGATATCGTATTGTTCTCTATTTTATCACAAAATACAATACTGTTGTAAATACGTTATAAAAAGCTCACAATAACTGCATAATGCTTCAGTGGGTAGTTTTAAAATAGCTGCCGTAACGGAAGTTAAATTGCAATTTGCTTCATTCTATCGTCAGCAGTCGTCGGGGAAGGACGTGTCTCCCTCGCATTCTGTTCTCGCTCAACAAATTAGCTCATTTAAATTACTTAGAATGTAAGGCAGTGATTTGTAATTGTACAAGCGTTTCAAAATTGTCCATTAATGAATTACAATCATCTAAGGACAGTTTAGGAGCTATGATATGCCAGCCGTCCGTTTTGTCGCCATTTTTGTGCATGATATGTTTTGGAAAACATTCGAATTCCTGATAGCTTTGAAAGGCAAACAATTTTACTATATTCCCTAGATTATTACAATTAACTAGCTATTGATTTAATTGCATCTAACATGTATAAATAAATTTTAACATCTTTGTACTAACGTAAAATAAATTCTAAACGGGAGAGCTATGACTTACATAGCGAAAAGGTAGACCTATTCTATAGATATATTGACGGTGTACTTACAATATTAGGACAAACAATAAATTTATGATAAATAATTTCAATATAATTTTTCTTTAAATAGATTTGACTAGAGATAAAAATAGACACCGAGCATTGTTTAACTAGAGTATTGGTAAGATTAAAATTATTGCTTTAATAGGTATACATTTTTGTTAACAAGTGCAAGAATTAGTATGAGTAGAGATAATAATAAATAATTGGTTCCATCGATTCAGTTAAAAAAATATCATTCACCTAGATTCAATTTGGAGACCTCAGTCTTAAATAAAGGGCAACCCTCAACTTTAGGGATTTGAAAAAAGAAAACGATAAAAATAAAACAAAACAATTTATTTTTACAGAATTAATAAAAAAAAGTCTTTGGTCTTATGGCACGATTCTAAATTTAAATTTATTAAAGAAGAAACACGTTCAGAATTCGGAAATTGCAAGCGGGCGAATTTTTTTTGTAATAAAACTCTGACTTATAAATGCTGGAGTGAAAAGCAATGATGTTGGTAAGGTAGCGGGTGATATGGTGACAAGTGCGGAAATGAGGCTAAGGCCACAAACACATTTAGGTTTTGACTTAGCTTTTTGGCGTCAGAGCACTGTTGCGGGGATGTCCTCCTCCTGCAATTTATGATGAGTAAATGAATACTTTAAATTTTAAAAACAACAAAATGTTTGAAAAATAAAACTTCCATTATTATTTAATTCCAATAACACATTCTAAAAGCTTGTTAAAAATAATTCGTTATGAAACACACATTCAAAAACTATTAACTTATTGAATTTGCGATCCACACGCGAAAAAATTCAGGTTAGAAAACTTCACACAAAATTTCTAAACGAATTTGAATTCGCCTAACTGGCTAGTTAGATTTTTTGTTTTATTGCTTAATTCTGTTATAACTTTTAGCGTTCCAAATTCGAACAATGACGACTCGCCAAGCCACCCACATTCTCTATAGACTGATATTTATACCCAAACAATTACATTATCGTCGCAGACGGCTATGACGTTGTCGGCCAATGTGAGGTCCACGGGGATTGTACACTCTCCTTGCTTTTTGGGCTCCTGGTACACGTCCCTCTGCAGCTCCACTAGCCGCTCGTTCTGATTGAAAAAACAACGCTAAATTTAGTAAATGTCGGACATTTTAAAGCCAAACGTGTATAGGTAAATTGGCCATATTTTCAAAATTTTTGCACGTGAGCTTGCGTGACATTTATTTTGGATGCTGTTTCAAAGGGGTTTAAAAGGATCAAATAAACAAGAAATAATTAACAAGCAAGAAATTAAAAACCTTATTAAGTGTTATAAATGAGGGCTCTTAGTTGGCAACATCGGGTATTTATCAACCAATCACGTTCATTCGATTGGTATAACAATGACAAAGAGATGTAGGTCATCAAAAACCATTTTCTACTCTATAAAAACAGACGGCAAGAAAAGTCTCATAAAAATAATTACCTCAAGTTTAAGCCTATTGAGCAGTTTGTCTCTCTCTTCCTTCAGCGCGTCGCATCGTGCCGTCTCGCTCTCATCCAGCACTCCCTTTATCTCCAACTCTGCTATGTGCGAGTCTTTCTCACTGATAGATGATTCTAAGATGTCTTGTCTGGAAGTTAGAGAAGTTTTTCTTTATTATTCATGTAAACTTGAACATTTATTACTAACTGTATGTACATGTACATAGTTAGGTATATAATATGACATGGTAAAGACGTAACCGCCGTCAGCGTTGACGATACAGTCAGGGTTGTCACAAAAAATTAAAGACATGCTATGTATCAGTAAATTAAATTTATTTTTCAAAAGTAGCACAACCCGGAATACTGGTCTGATAAAGGATCTCAAAAGATAATTCCAATCAGAGACGGTAGGATAGGATTATTAGTTACAGTAACCTAAACAGAATTACCAAGAGGACATAAACATATAAGCAATATATTTTTAGATCGTTTCAAATCGCTGGGTTTACACCCAACATTTTCCCAGTTTCACCCGAAACAGTCTACATCGCTCCGCTTCTGTAGGTACTGAGCTAACTCGACTAAGCAACAGCACAGACTCCGCACGCAGAAATGTCACAGACAATCAAGTCTCCATCTCCTAGATGGGTTTGCGGCCGACTTTTTGGGAGGAACCTGAAAAATTACTAGGAGTAAACCCATCTATACCTAATAGGCCCTTGTTACTTACATAGAATGCGATAATTGCCGCAATATGTTATCTCTCTTCACTTGACAGTCTCGCAACGCATCTTCCAGCTGCTTGAAGCGCTTTAGCATCGCTGAACACGTCTCGCAATTCAGCGCCGAAGCGTTTTGCAACGATCTGATACGCTGCTCCATCTTTTTCATCTGCAATTTTAAAATTGGGTCTTCTGTAGTCTCTCATTATAGCTTCGTTGGATCCCTGTCCATGGTTCTTAGTTCATTCCATTAGAATCCCATTTCTTTTTCATATTAGTAATTATAAAATCTTAGGTTGTTGTTGAGAATATCAACAAAATGAACAGAAACAGCTGTTTATTGAAGTCAAAACTGAAATAAGTCAGATGCCTGCACATAGCTTAAAATTATAGTGAAATAGTTTTTAATCTTTCATGAAACCTTCCCGTTGCCAATGTCAGTAAAATTAAAGCACAGATATAAGAACATTACATTGAAGTGTTCTTATATATCTGTGAATTACAGTGCCTACTCATTTTTCCATCCATATCTGGTACGCTCTCTACATTTGGCAACTAAGTTCTTTCTGTTTATGGCCTACTGCTGGGCAAAATCTACCCAAAATAATAAATAAAATAGTTAAAATTGATTAAGCTTACCTTTTTCAAAGTTTCGATTCGCCTCTGTTCTTCCTCATAGAAAACCTTCTCACGTTCAGCAGCAATCAGGATTGATTCTTTAAGAGCCTCTTCCAACTCTTGTATTCTTTTATCTTTAAATTCAACCGGCACTAATATTCTTTTATTAACAATCTGTTCCAGTTCGTTTATCCTCTCATCTTTACTTCTTACCACAGCCAGAAGTTGTTCAAACTCAGCAATATTATTATTTTCTCTCAAAGCATCTTCTAAAATTGATATACATCTCTGCTGTTCTATTATTTTGGAATTCTTTATTGACATTTCTTTCGATAAGTCGGATATTTTTCTTGATAGTTTTCCGAACGTTGCCTCTGGCCGTTCCTCCATAAGGTCAATATCATTATGGCTCCTGCTAAACCTGCATTTGTCAAGCCTATCCACTACCTTACCACTCTTCTGTAATTCAAAAAAGCTTTTGCTTCTCTGTATATTTGAAATTTCAGGATTGTTAGAAATTTTAAGCACTTCAGATAATATTAGTGACGATTCGTTCAGTTCTATCTCTAAATCAATTAGTTTCATTTTTTTCTCTTCTAGTTTTGATTGTAATTCGTTTATCTCTTTCCGTGACATTTTATGTCTCTCTACAGCTGCTATTTCGTTCTCTTTCGCTCGGCTCAGTTCCTACATGACAGGGGATTGAAAAATGGAAATAAAGAAAAATTAAAAAAAATTAAATTGTATTCCGTTTTTTACTTCAACAACAAAAATTTTCAACAATATAAACTCAAAAATAACTCGAGAAAGGTCAACATAGATTTTTACTTTAATTAATAGATTGATATTTCGCATATAACAAGATAAGCTGGTTAATGGTTAACATCGAACTATGTGGACTTACTTCCTCTAACTAGATACATATTCACTTAACAGTTTTACACATTTTTTTATTACTTAAAAATAATTCCGGCTGAACACGATTATTTTTTTAGACATCACTTAAATGTACCGCTAAACTAATTTAGTTGTGTGTTGGTTACAAGTTAAAACTGAATCGGTTTAAATACCAGGATATCATGAATCAACAAGAGATGAAGAGTGTATTATTATCTGAACACTTTCATTAATATATTCGATATAAATATCAATAACATTACTTAATAAGAAGTTGCGTAAAGCTTATTCGTGATATTGATCGAAAGACGTGGATCTGAGTCATCGCTTACGGAATTCGATTTTTTTTTGTAAATATTCGACTTTTAAAGAAAATGTTAAATAAAAAAGAGCAAAGGAATAAATGACAGTCTTGATGCGAAGGACTAACTTAGAAAAAGCTTTTGAGGAAGCCAGCTGGCCCGGCCTGCGTGAAACAAAACATTAGTTTGGTTAGTAAAATAGTCGTTGTTAATTAGTTAGCAATTAGGTAGTAGTGAATCATTCTCGTCATTTGTTAATGGAATTCTGATATTAGATTTTTTTGTTGATATTAGATTTTATTGACATTGATATTAGATTTTTTTATTCAACCGAAGTAAATCATCAGCACACGTGATATAGTTTGAAATTAACGAGGAATTAATTGAAAAATCTAAATATACAAATGATGAAAATGATTTTTGTTAAAGAATCACCTTTTAGAACTGTTAAAAGAAAATACAATTTTTGATCGAAAATGAAATTGTAAGTATATTTAGTGTGACATTTTGAACTGTAAGGATTGTTAATAAAATTAGTATATTATTACTTTGTTAATGATACCAAAAATGGTGGATTGATCGTCAATGAGTAAAAGCAAATGAATAGTAGGTACCTCTTCTCTTTGTGCTTGTGCTTGTTGCTGACTTTTCAGTTTGGCTTGAAGGTTTCTCACAGACCTGAATTGAGACAAAAATACAATATCCAAATCAAAAAACAAAAATACAATATCAAATCATTGAGACAAAAATACAATATACGACGATATAAACATTGCTGGCAACAAGCTATGGTTAGGTTTGCGCCCAACTTTTTGGGAAGAAACTAAGAAAATACAGGGCTACAGGGCGGATACCCATCTCTGGGCCTGTAGCCTGGGCTACAGTTTGACGTAGATAAAAGGACGCCTATACCCAGCAGTGGATCACAGAGAACTGTAAATAATGATGAAAATGACACTGATTGATTTAACACAGAAGTAAGTTCGAAATTTAGTTTAAATGACACTAAATTAACGATGTTTTCTAACATATATAAAAAATCATGGTCAAAGATAAAACATTCAAGACGCAGGTCAGTTTAAAAAAGATCATACTATTACATATTGACTTAACTAGGGAACGAACCCGGGATCTCCAATGTAGTTGGCAGGATTACTATTAAGTTAGAGAGGTGGAGTTACAGCTACGATGAGTGATTACTGCGAGTGGCGTGATTTATTTTACGTCGACGTTATATTAATTTACTATTATCAATAGTCTTTTCTCTTTCCAATATTATTCCAGTGCTAATTTTGACAATTTTTTTCCTTCATTACTACTTACTGTTGCAGATCCATAATCTGCTTCTCCTTCTGCGCCTGCTCTTCTTGTGACATCTGCACCAACTGTAACAGTCTCTCTGTCTCCGCTGTGAGCCGCTTCGCCTCTTCTTTGCTCTGCTCCATCTGCTGTTTCAGCTGTTCTGCTTCCTTCTGAGAATCTGTCAGTTTGCGGTTCAGGTCAGTCACCGCTGCTGTGCTTCCGCCGGCCTGTAATGTGGCAGATTATATATTTTTAGATTACTTGTACCCAAAAGAAAAGAAAGGTAAAAGCGATAAAAGATAATGAGGAGTGGAAGTTTCTGTGGCGTTTAAATGATAACCTTATAAGCATTAATTGACTGTGATTTTATGATCGACCACAGTGCGAAGAAAGAATGGCACAATATTCTGATTTATTGATGCACAAAATACTAAAATCTATGTTTTGCTATTATTTATTTTTTAACAAAATTTATTTTTTCTTTAAAATGTATTATTTATTTTTTCTTTAAAAAGTATATCTATCAACATTACGATTTTCGCACGTACCTTCCTCAAAGATGCTTCCATTTGGTCCATTTGCTCTTTCCTCTTCTTTAACTGTCGATCTAATTCCGTCAGCGACTTCTCCTTCTCCTCCACGTCTTTCCTCTTGTTTTCAAAAGTTCTTCTCTGCTCTTCGAAGTGTCTCCTCGCGTCTTCCAACTTCTTAAATTCTTCTTGCAACTGGCGTTTAGCATGGGCTGTGTCTTCCCCAGCTTTTGCGTTCTGAGCGCCAGCCGACTGAAGTTTCTTGTTCGCTTCGTGAAGATCGAGCTGTTAGTACAAAATGGCAGGTTAAAAAAATGTTTGCGATAAATTAAGTAGGTAAATTTCTTAAGATCAAGACGAATAATTTTCAACGAAAATATGATGTGAGATAAATAATATCAAGTAATAGTTCATTTTGCATGATCAAACTGTGAACTATTGTAATAGTGTAGTATGATATTTTGATTTTGATATATAAGTATTTCAAAGGAATCATGTGCACTGTCAAGTATATTATGCCCTTTTTTGTGACTTCTTAAAGCACGATTCGTCTTGATCCAGAGTGAAAGTAATTAATGATTTATTTAAGTCAACAAATTACTGAATCGTAATAGCAAGATTTATTTACAATACAGAAGCTCGATGAAGCTAATAGAAAAATATTAATTTACTCGTAATTTACGAAGCAAACTTTGTACACAAAACATCGCAACACATTTTATTTTCAGGCTAAAGAATTTATAGACAACATTTTGATATAAGTATAAACTATTCTTATAACGACAAAAATGACGCAAATATACACAAAACAGTAGCAGATGCGGCTGAAAAAGAGAAATAATTAACAACTTTGATGTACACGAAGCAAAAGGCAAGCCTGCACCTAACATTTCTATCTCTGAACTTTTAATTACTGCATTCCAACTATTTTCTCTATTATAGATGTCAAAAAAGAATATGTTCAAATGCATGATGACAAAAAATTTAAAAAATATATATTCCACTTTTGTTAATTTTATTGTACTAATGATGTCTATTTGTCCTTCGATGGATATTTTCATTCAATTAGGAATCTATTGTGGTGGAGATCAGAACTATAGGTGCAAGATGCTCTGTTAAAATACAACATTCATGTTTATCTCGACGATAACACTGCGATGATGATACTAAATAAAATTAATGCGAATTGTAAAGTGGGGTTGGAGGATGGCCCGTGGCTGTGGGAGGCATGCTACTATACAACAACAATGATGACCGGCAATGATGAATTTAAATAAAAACATGTATGAACATTTAAATCAAAACATCTACTCGATAACACCGGTGCGATGACTAAGCAGACAATATTCACGACTTTATTTGCGATTCAATCGAGTTTCATCGACTTCTTTAGTCAAATGGTGAAATTTAATGTGATTTTTTTAGAGAATATTTATTTGATGTTGAAAGTTTGACAGGTTTCCTCTATAGCAAACATTAATAAATTATACGTAGCATATAACACGGATTCAATAAAAATATACAAGTTGTGTAATTATTATAAGTGCATGGAAATTGTTGCTTTTTGAATCTATCAGGCGTTATCCTGAACATACACATATACATAAGTTACAAACATTTTTTTAACAACAGCTAAGTAAAGCTGCAGCATGTGCCGTGACGCAGTGTCACTGGGCACATATTAGGGACAGATATGACATTTTTAATGTATGGACTATATCCGACATAAATTATTATTATTATTTGTTCAAAACTCGATTCAACCACGCATCGCCGTCCCGTCAGCCGCTCGAGTGCTGGCGATCCTCCAACTGACCTGGCTCTTCTCCAATTCTTGGACCAGCATCTCCAGCTGAGCCTGGCAGCGCTCGCGCTCGGTGGCCAGCGCGCGCGCCTCCGCCTGAGCCGCTTCGAGCTGCTTCTGAACTTCCCGTACGTCGGACGGGCCCCGCGCTTGAAGCTGATGTAATTGCTGTTGTTGAGCGTGGAACTGTTTCTCCACGCTTTGCAAACGCTGTTGACATTCAGACAAAGCTTTTTCCGCAGCGATAGCTTTTGTTTTCTCAGCTTCCACTGCGGCACGCCATTTCTCAATCTCTCCGACTTTCTTCGCTTCTTGCTCTGCCTTCTCAGCTCGCTGTCTAATAGTATCCCTTTCTTTAGAAACCACTTGGACTTGTTGCTGTAGTTTAGCGATCTCCCTGTCACGAGTTTCAAGGACGGTTTTAGTGCCACGTTCGGAATCCTGAGCCATTTTCCTCTGTTCTTCTTTCAATCGACGCACTTCTTCACGCTGCTTTTGCAGTTCAGCCTCTGACGCGTTTAGTTCTCTCTGAAAGTTCACTAACATATCTTGGGACTTTTCTAATTGAGCTACTAGTTGGTCACGTTCGATGGTCAATTGTTTTGTATCCGATTCTAACTTTACTATCTGCTTTTCAATAGCATCTGCTTGTTTGTCCCTTTGTTCTAATATTGAGGCCATCTTTTCTCTGTCCCGCACTGACTGAGCTAGTTCCTGCTGTAATTTAACTAACGTTTCTTGTGTTCGGTGGTCCAACGTCCTTTGTTGCTGTTCAATATTGCGTCTCGTATTCTGAATTTCTGCTCTTAATGCATCTCTCTCTTGCTCTATCTGTCTCATTTCTAGTATAGTACGTTCAAGGCGCTCGTGCATTCTACCCAATTCGTTCGTCATTCTTTCGTATTCTACTCGAGTTGTTTCATTGGTTTCTTGATATTTGGCAAGATGTATCTGAGACTTCTCAAGCTCCTTGGCTAAACGACCTGCTTCCATTTCCGTCGAGTCTCTAGCTTGTATTGCTTTTTCCAATTTGTCTCGGAGACGTTCGATTTCTAATCTATCTTCAGTCCTAGCTTTATCACCTGCAACTGCTTGTAACTTCATCCTTTCAATTTGCTGCAATTCACCCTTGAGTCTCTCATTATCCTTATCCAGCTGTTCTGAACGCAATTTAAGTTTCTCACATCGGTCCCTGAACTTCTCGCACTCAATATGAGCCCGTTCAAGATCAGTTCTTTGTTTCTCCAACGCCCCACTTAATTTAGTCACTTCGCTCTTTGACAATTCTAACTGTATATTCAGTTCGTGTAGCTTCGTTTCTGCTTGGTCCTTCTCAGCCTGCAGACGTTGAATGTCTGTTTGAGCTACTTCGTATCTTTCACGTTGCTTGTCTAACTCTGCCTGCATTCGAGTTAATTCGTTGGTCCATTTATCCTGTTCGAATTGGTATTTACCTCGTAGGCCTTCGACACGTTCTAGTTCTGACCGGAGACGGGAAACTTCTTCATCAGCTTTCCGCGCTCGCTCCAACTCAAGCGTAGTCTTCTCTAACCTCGCGCGAAGACGCTCCACTTCCAATTTAGTCCTCTCATGCTCCTCTTTAGTATCATGATACTTTCCGTAGCGTGCTGCATACCTCTCAGCTTCTTCCCTCGCACCACTTGCATCTTGCTTAACTTTGTCTAACTCGGCTTGTACTCTTCTAAGTTCAGAAGCAACTTTGTCATGTTTGTCATACATTTTCTCGAGTTCAATTTGTACTCTGGCCATTTCTTCTTGGGTCTTTTCATTAGAGGCTTGTGCTTTGCCACACTGAGTCATAGCACGATCATATTCGAATTGAAGTCTTTCATTATCCGCTACTAACTTCTCTTTCTCTGCTTGCAACCGCCTAAGTTCGATCTGGCTCTTTTCGTATCGCTCCCTAACCATTTCGATGTCAACGTTAAGCCTATCCATGTCTTCTTTAGCTTTTTCTTCCTGTTCTTTAGTCCTGCCTAATTGCAAAGAAGCTCTATCATACATTTCTTGCAACCTAGATAGTTCATCTTGCAATTTCCTCTGGTCGTCTCTGAATTTCGTGGCTAAATGTGAATGTTTCTCCAGTTCCAATTCAAGGCGATCTTTATCTGCTTCTAAAATGTCTATCTTGTTTTGCAGACGATATATTTCATTTTGAGATCTGGAAAAGAGAAAACACAACTTAGCGTGCAATTACAAGTTACAGGTTTAAGGTTTACAGTTTGGTTTCTACCACACACGCACATCGCCACCAACACAAGACGACATTGAGAACAAAGTGTACCTATCATACTTTTCGAGCATTTTCTCGTATTCTTTGTGCGCCGTCTCTTTCTCTTCGATCGTCTTCTGCGAGGAGTACAGTGCCTTGTCGAGTTTCTCCTTCATGATTTCCAATTCTGTTAGGGCGTCATCTCGTTCCATCTGTAAAAATAATTTATGTTGTAGTACTGACAAATATGAATATTTAATAATATATCATAATAGAAAAATAATGCTTTTCTATTCCTAAGTTCTAAAACATTGTATGTTGCAACATGTCTATATATCTCATATTCATCATACTGTATTAACTTAATAAATTTGTGGCGTTTATTATTGAGCTCAGCAGAATCATTTGAGATCCTCAAATTATTATTTAAAGATTTTCTATCAACTGCCTAGCAAATACATCAATATGACGTCATATTATGACAATACACTTACAGTCATCTTGTACGTCTATGATGATGAACGGCTGACAACTAGAGACGCCGAACACCATGCTAAGTGGAGAAGAAAAAAGTAGGAAAACGCACCCTGGGCTCCGACGCTTAAGGAGTACCGGGAAAACGCTCAGGTAAATTGAGACTTACAGTCAGTTTCTGGTGTTGCTGATGCGCCTTCTCCCACCGCTCTCTAAGGACATCCAGCTCAGTGGCAGCACTGTCGCGGTCACGAGCTGCTCTGTTAGCAGCTGCGGCGGCTGCTTCCGCTCGCTCGCGGCAGCTGGCGGCATCGGCCAGTGCTGCGTCCCGCTCTTTCTGGATACGGGCTACGAGAGCCTGGAAAGAAAAAAAGAAGATGGTTGAACTAAAATTTTGAAATCAGTTAACATATTTTTACGGTCAACGTGTCGTGTTCAGTGATGAGTTTAGAGGAAGTCTCTTTTAAGAACTGAAAAGAATCCCAAGAACTGCTGCTTTTTTGGTTGAAATAATCATACTATGTAGATAGGGAAAGAAGAAAAGGGTTCACACTTGATACGTGGTACTACGTAAATTATACGTACCTCTTGCGGAGGTACCTATGCATAATTAAATTATTTTTAAAAGAATATAATTTTTCTACTGATTCTAAAACATTCCAATGAAAACATGAACTAACATTAATTTACTAAAGCTCTTTTTTCCACAATGGATTAAGTAAAATTCATAACTATTCCATTTATATGCTGAAGTTGTTAAATATTTGATGCGAACTATATTGTCTGGATAGAATGTTCGGTTTAGTCGAGTGTATTCTGGTTTATACCGGTTCGATCTAGTTTTATTTCAAGACAAACGAGGTATTATTTTTATAGCGGCAACATTGCAATCGATACTTATTTGACGCCCGTGTTGCTAATCCTGACTACGAATTACATCTTATACTTAAAAACTTTTTTAAACAACACAAGTTAAAACATATAATCTCATAAATTCATAGTTGGCCACCTAAACCTTTCTCAGGAGTATCATCACACTATCTATTAGTGAAAGCCGCATGAAAATCGGTGCAGTAGTTTTTAAATTTATTGCGAACAGACAGACGTAGCAGGACTTTGCTTTATAATATAAAAAAATGAGTAGAATAAATTAAATATGGTACCTATTATTGTGTACTACAAGAATTGGCAACCCTACTTGGTAAGAGTTTCGTTTGAGTAAATAAATCACAGTACTAAATAAATCGCATAAATAGGCGATTCGACCAAACGACGCCGTCGCGCCGCCCTGTATGAGTAGACATGTATTTGATAAATTATTTTATTGTTTTTTGAGGTTAGAAGTACAATTTTAAAAAAGTCAATGACGTTTTACTATTTTTCGCTGGATCTTTGTGTCACACTGGCAATTAAGTTTCATATTTTTTTATTATTTATAAAATTGTAACTAGGGATTTGGCGAATTTAAGGGGCCCCCTGCCGGATGCCGTTTACTAATTCACAAACAAGCCACATAAACTGTTTGAACGGGTATAAATATGATAAATTATACATCTAAATCTTCTTCAGGAATCACACTATCTATTGGTGAAAATCACATGAAAATCCGTGCAGTAGTTTTAAAGATTATAGCGAATAGACAGACGCGGCAGAGGGCTTTGTTTAAACGATTCTGATGCGTACCAATTTGGTAAATACAATTTGAATATGAATAAATTAAATATACAATTTTATACAAAAGTGGCTTGTGGCTCTCGCCCTAGAAGACCACTCCATATCCTCCCGCGGATATCGTATGAGGCGACTATGGGATAAAAGTAAAAATTAGGAAATCACGTACTTACCTAATTAAACTGATTAAGAATCAATTTGTATTTGGTTATTTAACTTAATTTAAATACCTACACGCATTTTTTACACGTCAAATGGTCCAACATGCTTGTTTTATATCCCAATAACCCTCAATCTTGGCACAATGACTGTAAATATAACCAGGGCGCCGCTCCGTCTAGCCGCCTCTCTCATCTCAGACGTTAAAAATGTAGGTTAACACAAAATTGTGTCGTCTGTAAAACTTTTGTCGTTACTAAAATAACAGTACGAGATAGTGTAGTTAAAGTGACGATGCGATTAATAAATTTTTCTACTATTTTAAAATCTTCCAAAACATATATCAGGAAATATATAAAAAAACGTTTTTTTTGTCTCAATTAAGTAAAAACTATTTGAAGTTATATTTGATTATTGTTCATTGTGTGAATGTATTTAATTTATACCTACATTGTATTTTATACACGGGCAACTACCGTATTAGCAGTAACTTGCGAAGATGAAAAAATAGAGAGAAATTAGAAGATATTTTTATCTTAGGTATTTTAAATTGAGTACATTTAAAAAAATATTTTTTTTCCTTTGTTTAGTTGCACTTTATGGTACCACCTTGCTATCTATGTTTGGTCTAATGGTTGACTGAGCATGAACATATATTTTTTTGTAATTTTGTGCAATAAAGTTCTTAAATACATAAATATTTACCTGTGCTTTGTCATGCTTGTCTCGGTATCTGTCGACGTCCAACTGAGCTGTGTCTCTCTCTTTCTGTAGCCGAGCAGCCTGGCCCAGGGCCTTGTCCAGTTGCGATTGGAGGGACTCGAAATCATAGGCCTGCTTCTCGCGGTCTACTTGCAGCTGTGAAGAAAATTACACTTTAGCCATTGTTTTTATAGATCTCAAACCATAGATGGACAAATCACCCAGATTGAGGATTAAGGATGCGGACTTCTTGTCACCATATTTTATCTATGGAATGAGTAGGTACTCCGTAATCATGAAATTAATAGGTACTCCGTGGAGTACCTACTGATTCTATGATTTTATCTTATTAGTCTATGACACGTATTCTTCAGTCTAATAAATTCGAGACTTGTATAATATAGATAAACATCTAAAAATCAGGTCAATCTGATAAAGATCATGTTCTTAATTCAGCGGGGATCGAACCCTATCAGTGTGACCGGCATGTCGACTATTGGATTACAGAGATCAATCAATGACATATTAGTTAATAAATATACTAAGTACTTCTTTGTGTCAAGTTAAACTGAAAGTATTTCTCGCGTTTGGTTCGGCCCCAGAATAAATGGACGTGAATTCCTTACGAGGTGATTAAAGGACACAATATAGCTTTGGCAAATGATAGGCAACAACAGTATTCCCAAAAGATGGCTCGCGTCAGGCAGCTACTTAGGATTAGGTTACTTCTGGCTGGCTTAATTGTAATGCCTTACAATTCCGCAACCGAGAATGAGAGAGAGAGAAAGAGAGACAAGGGAGGTAGCAAACCTTTGTTCTTTCATGGGTTTAATGATCGGAAAAGTAGGAACAATAGACATATCTATCATATATCATCTATCATTCCTTTGGCTCAACGAATATTATGAATATTATGAATCAGATCGCACTAAACTTCCAGAATGACTTCCAAGAAACTCGCAGGGTCGTTTCTGAGAAATGTTACAAGAATGCAAATAAAACATTCATTAACGTTGTTCCTGCAAAGGACAAAAATATTTCCTATAAACAGAGAAATTTATCGTGAACGATATAATTACCTACATAAATTGATTTTAGATTACATTTGTGCTAGGTAGTATAAAATTCACCTATTATATGATGTACATGAGGTGGTCGATCATAAATACTATACATGAGTCAGATTCGTATACAAACTCGAAGATTCAAACCTGGGACCTGGGTCAACAAGCGTCTTTACCACCACCACCGCTTCAAAGATTACTTGCTCATAGGCTACTTTATCCTAAAAATAAACCACCTATGCCTGAAAATTTGTGAGTACCTTTCTGTTCTCAGCGGCAGCCTTATCCAGCTTCTCTTGCAGCTTATCGATCTCCGAATGAGCGGAGTCTAGGGACGCTTGCAGTTTGTCTTGCTGCAGCTGAGCCTTGCCCAGGGTAGCTTGGGTCCGCTCGAGTTCTTCACGAGCTTTGTCTAGCTCGGCTACAGCTTTGTCTCGCTCGGAGTGTAAGCGGCTTATTGATGATTGGATTCTGGGCGGAATACATAAATATATATAGAGAGACATTTTGAATATCATGCCAGAAAATACCGGCAAAACTACGGGTGAAAATTTATAAGGGATACACTAACTCAACGATATTCGATAAGAAATACATAGTACCTATAGGTGTGTAGACCCTGGGCAATCTGATGAGTTTCCCTTGTGACCTGACCGGGGTTGTGATTACTTGCCTTGGCCATAATCAGGCCATATGGTCATAAAATATTAGTCGGAAAAAGCTGGTAGAATACAAAAAGTTCTACAAACCATCATTTGAATAGAAATAAAAAAATATTTAGAAATAACAAAATATGTTTTTGTATTTAAACGGAAGAGAAGAGAACTGTTATTATTATAATGAAAGTTAAGTTACTCGTTATGAACTGTGAAAATGAGGTGGAAACTACAAACTTACCGATCATATTCTTCCTTCAAGCTATCCTGTTCAGTTTGTGCATTTTCAAGTTTGGCTTTCAACCTGTACACTTCTCCCTGAGACTTTTCAAGTTTATCCTGAAGGGCACTGTTCTCGGAATGGGCCCTTTCCGCATCTGCCTGAGTGACTCTCAACTCTGCCTGAGCCCTTCTCAACTCTGCAGCCGACTTATCTGCTTTTTCTTGAACACGATCTAACTCTTGAGAAGTGGTCAAAGTGCTTCTACCAAACGTTGTCTGCGATCTTTCAAGCTCGTGCTTCAACCTTTCATTCTCCAGCTCAAGTCTAGCTAAACGTTGTTTCGCTGCTTCCCAATCAGCTCCAGATCTTCCTACTTCACTTGCTGCTTTATCCAACTCCGCTTTAGACTTCCCTAATTCTGACTGAGAGCTCTCTAGTTTCGCTTCAAGTCTATCTTTCTCAGCTTGTGCTCTTTCAAGTCTCGCCCCAAGTTTTTCAACCTCACTCTCTAACGCGTGTAGTTTCATTTTATATTCAGCTATCTCCCGTTCGTGTAGCTCCCGTTCTTCATTCTTTTCATGTTCGGCTCTGTCTCTTTGCTCTCTTAATTGTTGGATTTGCTTTTCTTTATCTCCGATTACTTCTTCGAGGGAAGAAAGTGCGCCTTCAGAGGAACAATGGTGGGCTTGCATAGCGTTCAGTCGGGCTCTAGCCATGTCCACTTGATTATCTTTTTCTTTCAAAAGGTCTTCGAGGTTTTCAATCTGTAACCGACGGATCAAATCAAATCATTTCAAAATAGACTTTTACAGGCACTTTTTCACGAAAAACTTCATATTATATATAGTGATTTCTCAAATTGCTACAAACACTGGCTGTGGACAACTTCAACAATAATTTTTAACATGCTAAGCTTAATAAAATTAAAACAAAAAAGAAACAAATAAATGAACATACCTTGAACTAAAAAGGTCAGAAACAAACAAAACTCCACGGACAAAGGAAAAATAAATGAATCTGGCTTAGAGCACTACATTGGCAATGACTAGCCAAACTAATTAGTTAGGAGTACCGACGAGGAAACCAACTTCGCTATCGTGACTTCGCCAGCTTAACCAATTAATTTATTACTGCGCCGTTTTTACTTTAACTTAAATGATACAATTTATATATTTAAAAAGATATTTCGAGAATATATACTTATAATTTTATTATATCATTTGCAAAATGTAATATCATCAAAAGTATCTTAATTAAATTTGAATTTAAATTACATAGCCGACAGATTGTATAAAATGAATGTAGTAGTTTTTATAACATGAGTACTACATTTATTTACGTTACTGGGCACAATATTTAACTATTTACAATAATTATACATACCTTCTTTATTTCCCAGAGTCTCGCCCAGTGACCACGGACCTTTGTAACAAGGTCCGAAACGTGTGGGAAATAAAAAAGGTATGTGCGCGTTTAATACCTGTCGTTTAATACATAATTATGCAACGCGAAAGTTTAAAAGTGTTTACAATAATTTGATTCTTTTAAAGGCCAATTAAGCAATTTTTATCTGTTTCTATCTATGGGCTACGCTCAACATATGTAACACTGCGGCACTCTCTCATTCGTTTGATGTTCAGCACATGAATATAATGGCATATCCATCCAGATACAAATGAATGAACAATTATCACAGATGTCAGTCGCAATCTGTGCTTTTTCATTTCAAAAGTAGCTGGTACTACATAAATAAATATACTTACTATAAATAGATACTTAATCACTTTTTTCCAAGAACTTTGATAGATATTTATCACATACTTAGATGTTGCTCGGGGATCGCTCCCGTGGGAATTTTGAGATAAAATATAGCCTATAGCAATGTTGGATAATGTACCTTTCTATTATATAATTTTTTAAATCGGTTCGATAATTTCGGAGATTACCCACGTCAAACATACAAACTCACGAACGCTTACCTCTTTATAATAATAGTGTAGGTAGACTTGTATGTTTTATCTGTTTTATTTTATCGTACGCAAATATGTTATCCTTTGGGGTATCCTTTAATATGTTATCTATGGATAGGTCTTCAAAAATGATATTCAGGTTTCTAATATAATTTTATTCTAAACTGAATAGTTTGCGCGAGATACACTTCCAAAGTGGTAAAATGACCTCCCCCCCCTGTAACTTCTAAAATAAGAGAATGATAAAAGTAAAAAAAATATATGATGTACATTACATATAAACTTCCACCGTTAAATTGTTTTTTTTTTATATATACGTCATATAATATCGTAAACCGCAATTTACCAACATTTAGGTACCTAATTATAATGTTGGCCGCATTTTTTAATATTTGTTTTCCAGCCAGTAACATAAGTTCTTGAAAATACCTACAAGCGGGTTCTCCGTAATGGAATAAGTCAAATAAATAAATAAACATATATAATAAAATATAAATAATTGTATTTACAAAGAAAAACAAACTAATAATAAACATCTAAAAACAATTCTTAACGCTATAACTATTTTTATTACGTAAGATAATCTGTTGGGAATAAATACTGATGACAAAAATATACAAGCATTATATAGTGGCTCTATAAAATTATGATTACGCAGTCTTAAATTAATGAGATGAGTCAATGACCCTTCAAATAACTTAGTAGAGGATACAGAATAGACTGACATGAATTATATCAATGCTATGACGAAGTTTGTGTGCTTACGAGCATTACAACTTTTGGCATTATAAATTTAGCATAAGAAAAACAGTCTTTTCATCACTCTTGTCTCACGATTCCATCGAAATTATTTTATATACTTACATTTACTTACTATTATTTAAATAATTACAGTACTGTTAGTTAAAAATTGAACAAGTCCTTTTTAGCCAGATGGAATGTAAAATTAAAATCGAACTATTCATTGGTTCATTTAAAAGACCAGAAACAAAAAACAATCTTAAAACTTAATTTAGCATTCAAGCAACAACGTACAATAAAAAGAAAACATCAAAATATAATAAAACTTAACAAAATAATACTATTTCTCTTTTTCATCTGCACTTTGCCAAAATATTCCTTACGCCCTTCCCCACAAGGTTTACCTTTCTCTGCAGCACGTTGATCTTCCTATCCTTGATCTCCGAGTGATCTCTGAGCTCTGCCAACTCATGCACAGCTGTTAACGCAGCGGCAGTTTTCTTCTCCACTATCCTACTTTTCTCATCTAAACGGGCCTTTAGCTCTTCAACCTGGTGAGCAAACTGAAGTTAGTTATCATTATTATCGGTTTGTACAACTCTGAATCACTACTTTCTAGATCTAGTTACATGTTTTAGTTGAGATTTGTGTCTTTGTGATTATGATATAGATTTAAAACTGTTAAAACTGTTTATATCAAACAGTTTTTTTATCAGTCAGACATTGTATAATGTTGCAAAATTTTGTCGACAAATCTACCAAATTGCCATTTAGAATTCTGTGGGAGTAATTTCTATGTAGCCCAAAAATATTTCACAAACTTAGTGCTCAACGCATAAGGCATAAAACGTTCCCAAGGTTTTGATTGCTGAAATGATTGATAAAATATCTCATCGAAAACATGAAACTATAGCAATATATGTAAATTCACATTATTTATATAACATAAACAATAATAATCAGCCTTGCATCTACAGTTGACAGAAAAGGGGTTAAAAGCAACGAATTAATTTTGAAACTCATAATGTGAATCTATCTACAGGCATTTTAGTTTCATTTAACATATAAATTAAGTACACTTTTTTCTTCTAAAATTTTTATCTGGCTTAGTAGATAGCCAGGACGCAGAACAACAAAATTGAACGGGAGAAATCAGATTTAAGCATAGCTAAATTTTCCTACACAACCATTCCTCTACAATCTAACGCAACCGTCGATGGTTGTTGCCGGCTTACCATCAAGTGGGCTGAATGTTTAGACGACAACTAGAACATAAAACCAATCGTAAGAGGCTATATTTTTGAGAATATCTAAATTTTAGGAGTAAGTTTAGATTTGAAATGATATGGACTTTTTCTGATCGCTTTTTACGCTTTCTTTTCAGATATCCTAACCTAATTCTGTTGAAAATAAGATTAAGCTAAATTAGATCAACCTACTTAGTTTGTTTTAGTTTTTTATTTACTTGGTAGCTCTGTATCTGTACCAGCTAATCAATATTAGAAGGCAAGGTATCTAAATCGAAAATACAGTTGTTATATTATATTTCTTAGCTTTCTTCTTGAATAGATCACTATTTTGAATAAATAGCACTGGAATTACGCACTATGTCTATAAACTTATAGGTAACTTACGTCGGTCTGTAGCATGCTGTAGTGTTCTTCCTTCGCGCAGAGTGACTCCTTCAGGACGGCTATGTGTCTCTGGTAATCCTGATGCTGTTCTTCCAGGGCCTTCATCTTCGCAGCCATCGCCAGGATCTCCTGGTCGCGCCGCTGAATCTCCAACCGGAACTCGTCCAACTGAACATCATTCCACCATCCATCCCAAAGTCGGTATAGAATTAGATCAGTCCAAACATTAGAACGATTCCAACAATAAAAAAGAAACTATCTACTTAGGCAAAAGTGATGGCGAAAATGATATTGATGTCAAAAATTTAATCTACGTTAATAATGATCTCCAGAGTGATGTTAGTACCGTTAGGAAAGCGTATAGCTTACGTATTTAATATAAAATGGTTTACATACGAAATGTTCCAACTTATTCGTATGAATAAATTTACAGTGGCATGGAAGACATTCCGACATTCTTACTCACGCTCACTTCATCCGCATGCATTACAGTTTACACGAAATTCTTCAACGTCTTAATGTTAATAGTACCGAATGAACCAAATCGACAATAACAATGGACACATATCGCTGGAAAACTTTCTATGCTAAATACTAAAATGGTTAGACTGGAGTCATGAGCGTCGGTAGAAAGTTTTCCAGCTCTCGATATCTAAGAGTACCAAAAGTTGGACAGAAACATCGTCGATGCACGGGCGCCTATGTTGTGATACATTTACTACCGTTACTGTGAGAAGACGGATGAGACATGGGTCTACATGAGTTGGGTCGTGATGAGCTAACTATATGACGGGTGGACCAAGCTCAACGGATGACTTGAACACACCGAAAGCACAACATGATCAAATAATAAAACTTGAAGGATACAAGAAACGTACTCGAAGGTTTCATTCGATGCATACGACCTCAACAGTCTTTATTTAAAACAGTCTATAATTCATCAAATTTGGTGTCAACGTAATCAATCTCACATGTTTCATCTAACCATACAATTACATCTAATCTAAGGCCCTATTTAACAAAAATATTAAAATCGACATCTTTCAAGAATATAATTCCTCTTATTCTTATTTTAATAAAAATAGCTTTAACAACGAACAAGTTTACACAAAAATATTACGAGTCAACATTCGGCGACGATTCGGCTAAGGTCGGACTTAAAGCGAGAAATTGACACGGTAACTCGTAGACGGAGTCACAGAGTGGTGGCACTATAGTAGGGCGAGAGGCGCGCGTGGGGGGCGCGCAGGGCGGGGCGGGGGGCGCGCGCGGGCGGCGCGCTCGTGCGCCCGTCCTTCATCACTCGCACGTCGTTCAGCAGAAAACTTACTTGTCTCTTGAAGGGAGGTTCAGCTTTATCGAAAAGCGAGGTGTGCGAGGGCGCTAGCGAGGGCGGCGGCGGCGACACGAGCGCGGCCAGCTCGCCTTCGAGCAACGCGACCTGGCGCTCCAGCGTGGCGATGCGCGCTTCCTTGGTCTCCAGCACGGCGGTGAGCGTGGCGCCCGCGGAGCCGCCGGGCAGCCCCGCCGCCGCGAGCGCGCGCTCCAGCTGCGTCTGCAGCGCCCGCAGCGTGTCCGCCGTCGCCTTGAGCTCCTGCCAGTCACGAAGACGGTCAGCCGCCGCCGCCGCCCGCCGCCGCCGACGGCGGCACGCAACATACAACCTACCTACAACAGGCGACGCGTCTCGTCCACGCCTCGCTGGGGCTGCTTCTGGAGACCGCCTCCCGCCAATTTACGCTCGCTGAGGTTACGAGCGGAACGGCCATCGAGACTTCAGGGTATATTATTTGAACACCATCTCTTGAAAGCTTAAAATTAATGGGCATGATCGAGTGGTTTATCAGTTCACTGACCGGTCACCAAGGTTTGATTTTCGCTTTGAAATCAACGCTTTGGTTGATCAAGCTTTACAACATAGAAGAAATTTAGCCTCGCATAATTGAAATATTTGAATTACACACCCTGAGTTTAATAGAGATCGATTTGGCCACGCTGTGGTAACTCCGCGGTAAATTGTTGGGACGCGGGCTCCAGATATACGCGATCCTATCGAACGATCCTTGAAATCATGACGTCAATGAAGAGAGATCGTCGCGAACGCATCCCCAGTTGAAGGCGGTAAAAAGAAAATTTTGCATCTAAAATGATTGCTCAACTGAATGTCCAATAACAAAATACGAGACGGTCTTGACTAAGGTTGTGGGGACATGATGAGCGGCTAAACATGCAATGTCGTGATCATTGTGTCGTGTCGTAGAATTTTGGTGTTTGGCCGAATCAGATTTTTAAATTTTTGACAAATTTCCAATCGAATTTCGTTTGTCTCGGTACGTGAGTAAAGGGGAAGTAAGAAAATAGAGAAGTGCTTTTGGGAGTCAAGCTCGATAGTGTAAGAGAGGCTGAAGACCGTGGAGTGGAAGCAAGAGTTACAGACGTGGAGGCAAATGTCGGTAAACACATAAGGCATCACGACAGTCACATTCGGCTTAATTCAAATGAATGAAATGAAACTATTTAGATCAGCTCTAACAGAAACAGTGACGATGATGAAGGTATCACAAAATAAAACGCCCATGTGGTTTATAGCTAGTAATATAAGGAAGCAAAGTGACGTGCAACTACCACGACTACGAGTGTAGGAGACGTTACGATCTACGAAAAAGATTCCAATATTTTTCGGTAACTTAGTGAGTAGATTTTGACTTCTATTACTATTCCCCTTAACTGTAATGTTTATGCAATTTTTTAGACCTTTAAGTAGATATTCTTATTGAAATCTTTGTAACATAACATGCGACTTAACATATTATTATTCATGAAACATATAATCATTGCGATAATTACCTGTTTTTGCGCCATTGCCTGCATCTGTTGGAACATTTGCCTCTCTTCTTCTTTACCTGAAAGAAATCTAGGTTTTATTTTCTCCAATTTATATATCAATATCGTCTAATTTATTGGACTAAATCCGAAAGCCGAATTTATTTAGCTCTTTGCTTTTGCTACTTAATGCCATAAAATATGACAATGGTATTAATTAACGTGAATAAGTTTTGTGAATAAATTAAACTTAACTTTTCAGTTTTGATTGATAACTAAATAGTTTAGTTGTATAATAAATTTTATTGAACTACTTCATTATTTCACTGGTCAAATACACCAGATCCAGGTTTAGTTTGATATTAAGTACCTACGTATACTATCGTATGGGGCAAGTAACATCAATATTATAAAATTACTTATTAATAATAATTAAAACTTTGAAATTAAATTTGGTAATTTGAAAAGTTTTATTGAATTTTATAGCTCATGTGAAATTTACCAAAGCTGTTAAACCACTTTCTACTAATTTTCTAAATTTAATTTTCTTAACAAATAAACAATGCATCCTCAACGGCGCGTTGAATGAAACAAGATCTCTATGACGACTATAAAAGCTTGTGTAAAAATTAATTAATTAATGGAATGGATACCATAGGTACCTACTTATAAATATAGCTTATGGAATAATACGTACCCATTCCTTTATTCTGCAGCATTTCAAGCAACTTCTTAATACTTTCATCTCTGGCTTGTAACGTTTGCTTCTGCGTTTCAATCCTCAGTTCTAGTTCCTGTTAAAAATATATTGTGGCATACAATTCGCATGAATTATTATTATTTAGGTACATCAGATACCAATACTTATAACAAATGGGAAGAGTATGTGGTCCCGCTATACTACTACTACAATTTCTCTATCCTTTCCAACAATATTTCCATCTCTCTCACCTTGATAATGTCCCATAGTATTTATATCTCCTTCTTTAGATGTTCGTACAACAACAACTTCACCATTCTCTCCAACATGGATAGTGTCCCTCTGTACTGCTACATCCCTCTATAGGTGTTCGGAACGTACAACTTCACCTCTCTGTTTCACATCTGGGCATTTTCCGCAGCTGTAAAGCGTCGTTGCCTACAACTTCACCATCTTTTCCAACGTAATCGTTATCTCGCTCACCTTGATAGTGTCTCTCAATATCGCTATCTCCCTCTGCAAGTGCTCGTTCTCCGCAAACAGCTGTTCCATCTGCTGCTGCAGCTCCGGCGCTGGTTGTCTCATGCGGAGCCTCAGTTCCTCTTCTAGTTGGCGGACGAGCATGGCTTGTTTCTGTAAACAATGGGAAAATATGTAATGTTTATTACAGACTAGCGGCCCGTTCTGGCTTCGCTCGGGTAAAACCCAGAATAAATTATACACCTGAACCATTCTAGAATTATAGAGTAAAAAACCCGCATCAAACAGCGGGAAGCAACTTCGTTTTATACTATGTAGTAAATAGCGACCTGGCCTGGCTTCGCACTTCGCACATTTTGTGTTTGTAAACCTTTGGGAATAAATTGTCTAAATATCAGTAAAAAGGGCACCAAACTCCTTTGATCGACCAGTATACTGATGTACCCACACTATCGACAAATAATATGCTGAATCAAATAGCAATTTCGATGTACGTCGCTGGTTTTTGCTTGCGTTGATACAAAACCAAATTAAAACTGCGCAATGTATTTTGATACTCGTCTAAAGTTTGTGTGGCAGACATCAAATTTGATAATTTATCTGAAGCATTCTCAATATAACTTTTAAGAGAGGAATTATAATTCCAGTAGAAATCCTATTATGAATCCTGACATCTGCAAGTTGGGAACTTTCGTTCTGTTTCGAGGAAAACTTCTACATTGTAATTTCCTTGAGCTTCTGAAGGATCTTGATAATTATATAATAACTATTTTGAAAATATTACTCGGCTACAGTCTTTATGTTGCATATAATTATTTTATTGTTCATAGTTTTATTCACGATTTTTACTTCACCTGTGTATAGTTTATGTAGTTGTTACACTGTATTCACTGTGTTCTTAACAACACCGTTATTCTTATAGAAGCCATATAATAATATGTATTGTATTCTTATAAGCAACGCTGCGGGGAGTACTAGTCCAATACAAACAACCCGATAGTTGTTGGAGAAAAAACTCGCACACGTAAACAAAAGTAATATCGCACATATTTTGCGTAAGGAATTTGTGGCGAAGCTTTGCTTGTGTTCGTAAATGTAGTTGGTATTGGCATTTCAGATCATTCTTCGAATACGTGGTGAAAATGTGAACCTACTATTTTTTAAGTGGGTTTAAATGAAACGGTACAGAATTTATATTATAATTTAAGAACGAATGGTAACCTATTCCAGTTCTATTACAGTTACCTATTGCTTTGTATTTCATGTATTTCAAGCAACACCTGCCTATGTTTCACAATGAATTACTAGCTTTTTCCTATGGCTTCGCCCGCGTGCATGTCCCTCCAGTCTATGACCTCCATACACTTAACTATATGTATGAGAAATTTCACGAAGATTAGTTGAGTAAATAAAGCGTAAAGAGGTAGGTTGAGATTGGGATGAATTAAAAGATTATTAATATTGAATTATTATTAAACATTCCATGTAGGTGTTCATGAACTAACGTATGGAATTTCATCTGAACACTAATGCACACACATCAGCGCATTTTGAGTAGGTGTGCAGAATTGAGGCTAATTCTCCGTATACACAAGTATCGGGAACGTAATTTAATGGTAATCTTATACCAAAGTTACAGTTCAAACTTTGTTTAAGGAATATATAATTTTTGTTTTTAATATTTTCATTTTTACAGCCAGGTTAAGATGAAAAATGATCTTTTTCAAATTTACCTGGGTCTTGGGTAATCTATGTTACGGCTAAACCCCGAAGTGCGGCTAAACCTAGGTGTAGCTTGGTCTAAGTTAGTTACACTTTCGCAGTCTACAAATCAGTATGACATAGTGACGTGACAACATCAACTATCTACATATAAATTAAAACTATAGGTATATTAGTAGCTGTTTACCCGCGACTTTGTCAGCGTAGAATAATTACTTCTGATAGCATAATTATATTTTTTATTACTAATGTTTCTACCTATGCCAGATTACAAATTTCTAGGATCAATATTTTTATATGATTGACAATTAAATCATCTTTGGTCGTATTTTCGACATGACTTTCATACAAACTGTTCCCCATTAGGTATACTCCATCAGGGGTTGATGTTTTGTTACGTGCATACCTACCAATTTTCATCAATGCGGAACCACTATTTCCGCCCACTATTTCCCAATGTCTTCCCAGTCGAACGCGTGTCAAGATCCATGAAGGGTAACTTAACACGCGTTCGACTGTACCTACGATGACTCAGAGCCTTGTTTTGTGGGGACAGTGGGAAAATATATGTGTTGATAGAACTAAATGCGACAGCCAGTGGTAATATTTGAGATATGTAAGCGGAATAACATGCGATACTATACAATATATATATTTTTATAAAAGTGTCGTTTCTGACAAGCTTTTATTGTCGTCAGGGATATTATTATTACTGCAGTCGACGAGTGACAAAAAGACATGACCGTACAACTGTTGAGGAGTTCGGCGGAAGCCGATTCAGAGACCATATCATATTAATTCATTGTCATCCATACTAAAAGTGTATAAAAAGATTCAGCTCAATCGGTTGTAGATATCTGCGTTGCAAGATTCCACCCGAGCATACTCTTACATTTATGTAACACTAGATATTGCCCGGGGCTTCGCTCCCGTGGTAAATTTGGAATAAAATATAGCCTACAGCATCTTGGATAATGTACCTTTCTAATGGTGAAAGTATTTTTGAAATCGGTTTGGTAGCTTCGGAGATTACCCTATGGGGCTTGTATGACGCAGTAATGTGTTATGACGTCTCCATTTTTGAAGTTAAAATACATTCATAATGTGCTTTAATGAGAATAGAAAAATAGTAAATTATATAAATATTAATAAAACAGATAAATTGAAGTGACATTCAATTATTGCGTTTGGTTATTTAAGTACCTTTATGTTTTTACCCAGTCAAGTAATTTGTTGAAAAATAAGTAGGTCAAATCTAGTTTTTGCGGATCTAAATCCAAGTTTAGCTCGAAAGCGGCAGTTTAATCTATTACTTCACTCACTATTTGCTTTCCACTCAAACAGAAGGAACTTTTCAGAACTAATCAACCGACTCAATTAGGATGTTCCAGTGTTGCCCACGGCAAAAATAAAATACAAAATGTATAGTCGCCTACATGTCAAGTTATACTACGTGAATCTATCTCTCCCTTCTCTGTTCCTTCCGCAGTCGTTGAGCTTCGGAGTCCGGGGTCCGCTTGAACCTCTACGCCGCGGTAATTTGTGACTGTTTTTCCGTGATAAGTAGAAAGAGAAACATACAGTACAGGTTGGTTGGGTACTATAATGTCTCTCTTTCTACGACGAATATCATTTTTCTATACAAAAAATTACACATCACTTACAACTATCACCACAGATGACCCTTATGCAATAGTGATAATGTAAGGACTAACTGAAATAAAGTTATTTGATTTACAATAAATTTCTCAAGCATACACTGTGGCACACAGTTACTAAGGCTGCGGTGGAGTTTCTTCCCCTGCGCTATGGAGAGGTCCCGGGTTCGATCCCCGGTCGGGTCATGATAGAAAAATGATCTTTTGGATTTGATTCCGATAGGCCCGGTTGGAAGTGATTCTATAACAAATCCATATTTGTTATAGAATTGACTATATATATCATTGAGTTCGTATGGCATAGTCTCGAACTTACTTTCGGGCTAGCTCAATCTGTGTGATTTGTCCTAATACATTTATTTATATCTAATTATGGAAATCGGCGGTAGACTGAGTATAAGTTTTTGACGTCAATAAGTGATGTAGATAAAGTATATTATTAGGTATTATCATCCTGTAAGTTGAAGTATGGATTCTCACGCTCAACGTAGCAACTGGAATACGCTCAGATGAGAAAGAGAGAGAGAGAGAGAGAGAGAGAGAGAGAGAGAGGGAGAGGGAGAGGGAGAGATAGATAGAGAGAGAGAGAGAGAGAGAGAGAGAGAGAGAGAGAGAGAGAGAGAGAGAGAGAGAGAGAGAGAGAGAGAGAGAGAGAGAGAGAGAGAGAGAGAGAGAGAGAGAGAGAGAGAATCCTAAGTTGAATAAAAAAAGAGAGATAATCCTAAGTTAAATAAATAATTTATTATTATTTTTTATTAATAATAGGTACTTCCAATAACTTCGGGATCGATAACCGTACAAAACCAGCTGTTCTTGTCAGCGCATTATTCCGCTCCGCGACTCTCAGTCGACAACCCTAACGACCCTTTCCTGCCCTATTTTCTTCCTTAATTTCGAATCGATATTTTCAAGGCCCACCGCATACGTTCAGAGTAATCGATGTTCATTTCATAAATAGTTTTCAAACAAGTGGTCGAGAAATATCTCGATCGACCCGTTCGACTGAACTTTTACAATTGTGATTTTCTATGAATGCAGAAAAGGTGTTTTATTTAAGCCTAAAACTACTTTTTTTTCATAGAAAGTTAGATTTTGGATACGTGATTTAATATAACTCCGATAACTTAAAAAATTGGCACTCCTGAAAAATCTTGAAAATGATATCACTTATATGCACACATAACAATTAAATACAGTTGGCACATTCATAACAATTAAATACTATTTACTAAGCCTTTGAAGAAAAATAGAAAAATAAATTATGAAATGAACTTTTGATTGCGTGAGAATCGGACCCCAGGAATGATTTTATCGTTTCTGATTAAGCAGCAAAATATTTATTACGTGTCGAAAGTATTTGTTTACTTATAAATATTGATTTTGGGGTTGTTACTAAGTGACCTAGTTTATATAGTTTTACTGAATACTGGTTTGTTTGTGAAATAAATAAGTACATACTTACTTATGTTGAAAAAGATTTTTTTTTACCATCAATAGGTAATAAATACTCTTTCATATCTTCGCGTCATAGTTACACTCTCGGCTGTGAGGCATTCAAATTTGGAATCCATTCAAAAAATAGGTAGACATTAAAATGTTGATGTCAGCTATGGGTTTAAGACCGACAGTCTAATTGAAATCAAGCCTTTTTGGAAACGCTGTCGTTGCTTATCATCTGTTAAGGCTTTTCATCCTTCGCCGATCGCCATGTGGCATATGGAGTGGTTCTAATTTAGGGCGTGAACTACACGCCGCCTCCAACAATATTATTTTAGTTCGCAACCCTAATATAGCGTCACCATTCGTGGGCATAAATAAATATATTAGGACAAATCACACAGATTCAGCTAGCCCAAAAGTAAGTTCGAGACTTGTGTTATGGGATACTAATTCAACAATATATATTATAACAAATACATAGATAGATATATTTTATAACAAATACATATATAGATAAACATCCAAGACCCAATCAGAAAAAGATCATTTTCCATCATGACCCGACCGGGGATCGAACCCGGGATATCTCGGTTCAGTGGCAAGAACCTTACCACTGCGCCACCGAGGTCGTCAATCGGGCATGAATATACAGATATAGATAGGCATCGATAAAACAAACAATTTTTACTAAAATCTACCATAATTATGTCAATTTAGTTGGGCAACACTGAACGCCGTATGGCGTGCAAGATCATAGATACGCGATACATTCCAATACGTATGTTAATTGAATAGTCTAACCCTGTTATTCAGAAGTTAAAGCATAGAAAACTAAATTACTTATGTTTGTCTCTTTCTGTTAATATTATGAAGTGCGATAGTGACAAAAATACTTTAATAATAATGAAATAATAATGCTTAAAATTTGCTTTACCTTTTTTATGAATAAATAGCTGCGTCCCGAAGCTTCGATCCCGTGGGAATTTGGGGGTACAAAGTACCCTATGTGTTACTCCAGGTTACATTCTACCCGTGTACCAAATTTACTAACAATGGGTCCAGTAGATTTTGCGTGGATGAGTAACGAACATACACACGTACATCCTCATAAACTTTCACATTTATAATACCTACTTAGAGGTATTAATACATTTGTTGCATTGTTCATCAGTTTATAAATATAAAAAAAACTAAACCATTATTACACTTTTTTCTGGAAGACGTGTTATAAACAAATCAAGATCCTAAACGCAAGAACTTTAAATGCGAAGTCGGTATTTCAGTCTATATTGTCTGTGGCTTTCAAGGAAAAAAAGAGCACCCGCAATTTTGTTTCTCAATTTTACGCGCCATCTCCCTACTTTACAAGTGGCCGAAGTGGCACAAAATCTTGGGGATAATTTTTATCATTTTGTTGGCAGTTCTTACCCGAAATTAGATAAGTACTTACAACTTTTGAGGGTGCCAGGGAAAACTTTCAGCCATTCATTTTAATTTTCAATGTGTTAATTTTTAGTTAATTGCATCTATCCTACTAATATCATAAATGCGAAAGTTTGAGAGGATGTGTGTGTCTTTCACGCAAAATCTACTGGACCGATTGTTATGAAATTTGGTACACGAGGAGTAGAATATAACCTGGAATAACACACATGGAACTTTATATCCCGAAATTCCCACGGGAGCGAAGCTGGGGCGCAGCTAGTTATACGTATTAACTTGCATCAAAACTCAGGCCAAAATATTTTATTGCATTACTATGGGAGATTTTACTGCATAAAGCAGATTCGCAATGACATTACATAAAGTAGGTAAGGTATTAATTGCATTGTGTTTCTATAAATGAAAATATCAGTTCAATAAATATATATATCAATAAGGCAAAACACATAATAGTTGTATTTAATAAATCTTTTGTGATTGAAACCTTTACATCGATAATTCAGTACACCACGGTAACATAATTACCTGATCTATTATTATCTAACAAATTCAAATTCAAATAATTTATTCAGTAATTCCTTCACAGGCACTTTTTCTCGTCAATTTTTATATTTATAGTTATTTCTCACAAGCTACAAACTACTGGCATAACTCCACCTATCCACCATCCTATTCAATAACTAGAGTTAATACTATAGTGACAGTGACAGCTGATCTTGGCAGGGGGGTGAGAGGACGTGGGTGGGGAGTTTGCTCTCACGTTACGGCAATGTCGTATCGATTTTACGCGGGCCGTATTTAAACCGGGCCGGTAAGGAGGTTTTGTGAGGCTCTGTGCATATATATCAATTTCAATTTTTAACAAAAATGACATTTTACGCGGGACATGAAATGTCGGAGAGATTTTGTTGCATTCAACGCATCATGTCTATTGTCCATGCACCCGTTGAGGGGTTTCCTCGTGAACCGATTCTGGGTGCATCATCTATACTATTATTATAAAGAGTAGGCGTTTGTATGTTTGAGGCGGGTAATCACCGAAACTACCAAACCGATTTCAAATACTATGTATTATGTATTTCAAAGTTTTTGAAATTTTGAAATACACAATGTACCTTTGTACATTAAACAAGATTGCTATAGGCTATATTTTATCTCAGAACTCCCACGGGACCGAATCCCCGGGCAAAATCTTGTCATGCATAATCTGAATAATACATTATCATTCAAACTAAATAGTTAAGTATGTACAAGTATTAGATCAATCGATTGGAGATGCAGTCCCTCTAATATAGTTACTTAAATTTATTGCAAGTTAAATAGATTGTAAAAAGGTGAGTTGCGATTCTGTCTTGCCGTTTTCATATCTTTAATAATAAGTCCGTAAGTTTGTTACTTAACTGCACCTTAACCTCTCAAATTTTCTCAATTTTCCAATGAACAGCTAAGTACCTAGTAAATTAAATGATATGTGTTTTATGGAGTCATAATCCCAGTAATATAAAAACGAAAGTTTAAGTTATAAGTAAGGATTTTTGTTATAATTAACTGAGCGAATTGCGATGAAATTTGGTAAATAGGTGCACAAGTATGATTTATTTATCACAGGTCCATTTTATTATCAGTGAAATCCCTCGTGCCTGTCCACTGCCGTCATGATTATATTTGTGTGTATTTATAGTACTTATTGATTGAATCCCGATCCCGATGAAAGTAAGGGTCTTCTGAATTATTCGTATAAAATTAAACTTATTAAGTAGGTACCTAACTAGATCTAACTAGATAATAGCTTAGGATCATAGATTAAAATTCTATCTATCCTTGCCTCCGGATTTGTGATTAATCTATGCTTAGGAGTATGTTTTATAAAACCGCTTTTGAAACGAGAAGGAAACTAGATTTTAAATTCCGAAAGGTATTCCTTATAAGCAGGGTATTATGAAAAACTAGCTTACGGTCATAACTAGAAAGGTGAAATTGGAATACCGACGTTCAGGAACGTGAATGGCCTACTGAAATAACTGGCAGCCTAGAAAATATGGCGAAGCCTCGTGTACCTAATATTTTCCCGTAAAAATGAGCGTGTAATTTTGAGTTTTTGCAATGCCGTGAAAGAAATGGCTTTTTTTCTAATTCTCAATAATGAATTGAAAATTGGAAACAAAAGAATGTGAAACATAATTACCAAGGATAAGAAATAAGATTACAAGCATTACATTACATGAAAATCCATTTGATTTCTTATGAAATGAAATGTCTGAAAGCGATTTTTATTTTAATTATCAGTATTATTATTTTGTATTCAATTCCTCCAGCTGGAAAAGTTAGGGGAGGTTATTTGTCTTCAGTGGGATAGTATAGTAAGTTTAAAAAAATGTACTATTAGGTATGGTAAGTTTTTCTTGCCACTGCAAGAAAATTTTGATCACAAGCGGGCGGAAAAATTATATAAAAAAACTCATAAAAAATAAAGTTTCTTTTAAACTCTAGGGGTGAAAACATATCACAAGTACTAGGCCCACATGAATCTCCGAGAGGTTACAAGGGGTCGGCATTCGGTAGATGGCGCGCGACTCCGCTTCATTGATCGTAGTCCACCAACCGAAAATAACGTAAGTTATGTAACCGGCCATTCACCATTTTCTTTTTTCCGTTTTTGAATTTCGAACTAGGAATGAACTTGAATTGTAAGAATGAATGCTGCCATTACGTTTCCGTACCTATGGTAGTGAATTTAATAAAACATTTGAAAATTATACTTTCAAATGTTTTATTAAATTCACGGACGACATATCTGGGCGGGTGGGGTCATTGAAATGTTAAAATATGTAGTTTGACATTACAATTCGGTAGTCCAAAACCATTCCTAAAATTTATTCAGAACAAATTGTAATAGGCAAATCATATAATTAATTTACCTGATCATTTAAAGTGACATATTTATTTTTTTACCTAGTCAATTTCCCCACAATATTATCTAATTTCAGACCAGACAGAATTAATCTCCAGTTATATTAAAATAACCTAAATGGGATGCGATATCTAACGGAAACGTGTCACATATTTTGGGACAGACATAGGTTACCTGCTATTTATAGAGGCGCTACTTAGTTTTATAAACACTATCGCCGTAAAATTTTGAGTAAGTGTATTAAAGATTATATTATTATTTAAACTAGCTTTTGCCCGCGGCTTCGCCCGCGTGAATTTCCCAAGGGAACAGTCGTTTTTTCCGGGATGAAAGTCACCCCTATGTCCTTCTCCATACTTCAAACTACATGACGTATGTAAATTCAAGAAGATTGGTTGAATAGAGCGTGAAGTGGTGTGGTGGACAAACTTACTTTCGCATTCATAACATTAGTTAGGTAGGATTAGTATTATGTTTTTACCTAAGCGAAGCCGGGACGGGCTGCTAGTATGTTCTAAATAATATATTACCTATCTTAAACAGTATCAAGTTTATCAGTAACTGGTATATCAGACTAATACCATTGTTTACGGTCTGTTGATTGAAATAGTAATGTGCTTATTGTATTGTAAAACGTACCACGAAAGAATGCCCGTGGCAATATAAGGAATTATCAATAACAGATAGGCCACATCGTTGTTTGCAGCGATAGTAGCGCCACGTTTGCGAGACTTATTTCGTGGTACGGACGTAAAATCACAGCGCAACGTCACATTCGAATGAATATAAAGATTTCTTAAAGCACTATTAAAGAAATATAAACTTACTACAAAGCACAAAAAATTGATTATAGTATTGTTTAGAGATGCTTATCGGTTGTAAGGTCAATCAACCCGCACCCCCTTGTGCTGCTAAGATAAAGTTATCCTTCATTATATACTTAAGTAAGTAGCTATAAAATATTGATCAAATTACTTTATTTGGAATACATACTTAAGTTAAGTACCAAAATTATGACTTCATACTCTGTATTTTTAAATAAATGATTTTTCTTTGTAACGTCAAGTTTTATTATAAGTCCCTGGCGCGACATTTTGCGAAAGAGACATTCTGCGAAAGAGACATTCTGCGAAAGAGACATTCTGAGAAAGAGACATTCTGAGAAAGAGACATTCTGAGAAAAAGACATTCTGCGAAAGAGACATTCTGAGAAAGAGACATTCTGAGAAAGAGACATTCTGAGAAAGAGACATTCTGCGAAAGAGACATTCTAAGAAAGAGACATTCTGAGAAAGAGACATTCTGCGAAAGAGACATTCTGAGAAAGAGACATTCTGAGAAAGAGACATTCTGAGAAAGAGACATTCTGAGAAAGAGACATTCTGAGAAAGAGACATTCTGAGAAAGAGACATTCTGAGAAAGAGACATTCTGAGAAAGAGACATTCTGAGAAAGAGACATTCTGAGAAAGAGACATTCTGAGAAAGAGACATTCTGAGAAAGAGACATTCTGAGTAAGAGACATTCTGAGAAAGAGACATTCTGAGAAAGAGACATTCTGAGAAAGAGACATTCTGAGAAAGAGACATTCTGAGAAAGAGACATTCTGAGAAAGAGACATTCTGAGAAAGAGACATTCTGAGAAAGAGACATTCTGAGAAAGAGACATTCTGAGAAAGAGACATTCTGAGAAAGAGACATTCTGAGAAAGAGACATTCTGAGAAAGAGACATTCTGAGAAAGAGACATTCTGAGAAAGAGACATTCTGAGAAAGAGACATTCTGAGAAAGAGACATTCTGAGAAAGAGACATTCTGAGAAAGAGACATTCTGAGAAAGAGACATTCTGAGAAAGAGACATTCTGAGAAAGAGACATTCTGAGAAAGAGACATTCTGAGAAAGAGACATTCTGAGAAAGAGACATTCTGAGAAAGAGACATTCTGAGAAAGAGACATTCTGAGAAAGAGACATTCTGCGAAAGAGACGTTTTGCGACCAAGCGACATTTTGCAAAAGAAACGTTCTGCGTATGAACCTCACAAAAGTGCACAGCGCCGCCGAAGGTTTCACCTTAAAAAAAATTAGCGCAAAAATGTACACACAATATAATAAACTTACTTATTTAGGATATAATAATTTTACATAAGTATGACTTTAATATATATACTAAAAATATATATTTTTTAAGTGAACGCTGTATTGATACACTAATACATTTTTCCCACCGCGGCGTGTCATCTAATAGCTAATGCTCTTTGTCTTGTGGATAGCTTCATAAAGTATTCAGTTGCGGATCCCTATTGGTTTCTCCCTCGAGACGGAACCCAAAATCTCGGATTTGGCAAATCTGTGCTACTTACGATCGGCAGCAAAGAAAGAAAATCTATTTGTTTGGTAGAAATTACATAAATTAGTGTTAAAAATGCATTTTTCTTAAGTTTTAACAGATAGTAAAAAATAAAATAGAATTTTGTTCAAATCAATTAACAGTGATAATACCATTATTATAAACATTTTAACTTATCACTATCCAAGTATTTGTTGATTATCATTTCGTTCACAGGAAGCAACTGGTGGTCTATGAGATGAGAACTCTATAGAATAAGAGTCAAATTGGTATACAAACTCTTGTAGAAAATAGATTTAAAAAAAAAGTAGATTATTAATGCTGTGCAGCATATATCAGATCAATAATATCATTAGATATTATTTTCAAAATTAGTTAAATACATAGGACATACGTAAACCTATTAAAATTTTAAATATGGAACACGAAAGTAGGACGACTTGCGATATATTTTATTTCACACTGGCTGTTCAGAAACTCACGAGACAATCACATTATTTTTTATTCGTGTTTATATTTGAAAAAATACCAAAGAATTCTATTTTTAAAATTTACTTTCCTCCTACGCCCTTGATCGGAAAATAATTAGGTAGGTAGGTACTATGATTTTAACGCCCACGGCCTCGGCTGGTATTTCGCAACATATACCCGAAATTCAGTAATGTATATTAGATACATTACTTTCCGATTAAGTGAAATGAAAAAGAAGCACAGGGGTAAAATAAGGGTATTATTTTTTTATTTTAATGCCACTAAAAGCGCAAAGAAATCTCTTATACATGTATTAAATTTGGCTACGGTAACCTCTTACTATCAGGCGTATGAATCTGCTACTATTACGAAAAAACCGTCTATTTATCAGCAATGACGACGAATAAAAGAGTTTATGTATTAATAGCGTAATAAAACTTTATTGTTCCAGCAAAAATGCTATAAATGCCTTGATTGGTCTTATGAGGTGGTCGTAACGGTCCAGATGCGAAGACGGAGAATGCACAAGGCCAATTGTTATGTAATGTATGATAAATGGAGTAATTTTTACATTTTCTTACTATGTATTATCATAGTGTAGAGTCGAGTTGAGCAAAAGATCATTGCTTGAGTTAGTATCCCAACTCGAAGGTTGAAATCGTCATCAAAAATCTTCGAGTTGTTTATGTCAAAATAACGACTGTATTAAAAAAAAACGCGACTTAACCTCAACATCACAGTCATTAATTTTTAAGCATGAAAAAGTATTGTACCTATTCTTTTTTTTTTCGTATTCGAATTTCGAATTAGATATATTCGGCATCATCTTAACTTTTAGCATAAATAAAATATGTGACTTGACGTGTAGAAAAAAAAAACATTTTGGTGGACGTCACAATAATAAAGGAACGCCTGTCCGAAGTGTCCACCGAATCAAGGGCCGTTGGCACGTCCGGACACTTTGCTGAAAACACTTAATATAACAACTCTTGTGTCGACACTCACTGAAATTTTAAAAATTCTTTTTGTTTTTAAAAAAAATATCATAAAGTTACGTAGGTACTAGTGCAAGAAAATATGCTTTTCTCCCAAGGTACATTTAGAAGTGTTTTAGGTATTTTAATTTATGACTCTAAAATCGGAAACGAATCAAATATTTAAAAAATTTGTTTGTTAAAGTCGTTAAACAGAAGTAAAAAAAGTCTCGTGTTGTGATCTCGTTATGTACACATCTCTTATCTCTTTCTCTCTCATCTAAGATGTTTCTCAGCCATTGCGTTGCCCGGGGTTCCTAGTTCCTATATTTTCGTCTCCACTTCGCACGGTCGTCGTCAGCATCTCTAGTTCTCAGACCATTCTCTTTCTTATATACCTATTTAACGATAAGTATTAAACGCGCACATGCCTTTTTTTTTATTTCCCAGACGTTTCGGTCCTTGTTACAAAGTTCCGTGGTCACTGGGCATTCTCTTTCTCTCTCTCTCTACCTTGTACATTTCCTTCTATGTGGAGTGGTCCAATTTTAGGGCGGGAAGCACAGATATGAACTTAATGACTTCTTTTTATGTAACAATTTAATTAAACTCGGAACCTCGGAACACGGTTTAACTTTTTGTTTTTAACTCTCATTAGACCCGGATTGTCCAGTCAACAGGTGCTACAAGCTACAATGAGCAGTTGCCGCCATTACGAAACTGGCTCCGCGCCAAAATTGACAAGATGGCCGACCACGGATTGATTGTTTACATTTTGCAATTTGAATTCTGTGAGTTTAAATTAAAAAATAAGGTTATTATAAAAAAATATATTTAGACACACCCTTTTATTGTCACCAGAAAGATATTATTGCTATGAACACGAGTCATGTCCGTGCAGTAAACCATTGGGGACTTTCCATGTCGGGAGTCGAACCTCGGTGCACCATCATCTATATATGTAATCTCCGAAACTACCGAACCGATTTCAAAAATTCTTTTACCATTAGAAAGGTACATTATCTAAGATTGCTATATGCTATATTTTATTTCAAAATTTACCACGGCAACATCTCCAATGATAAATTAAAAATGCAATAATGCATAATAATGACAATGCACTGAAATAAACGTCCTTGTCTGGGATGCAGCTGCCCCGGGCTCCGCAGTAATGGGCTATTTCCGGACTAGTCTAGGCGCGAAATAGTGGCTAGGGTTATCAACTGTCCCATTATAGCCTAATAGGATATATTTGGCTTTTTCACCTTCCAATAAAGGACGACTTTATAATTTTCTGTGTATGTTCAACGAATGCTCTGTCAATTGCGAATCGATTTTCAAAAGTTTTGTTTTTAAATTGGCCAACATGTGTTTATGTTATAACATGTGTTATTGTGTTGTGGATTTAGCACGCAGAAATGGCCGGATCCTTGCGCTTTTATTTTAGTAGTCGGCAACCCTGCCTGCTCGTACATCTTATATTTACTGCATTTGTAGAAATATAGAGATACGGACATTTTCTATTTCGATGGAGACACATCACTATTCTACAAGTAGAACATAATATTTTCGTCTGTTTTACGTTCGAATCTTTATGAAGAAAATGAAATATTTTTGAATTTGGAATGGTCTTCATACGATTGACAAATTGCTTCCCGGCTAGTTACGATTTCCTTTATTGCTTCTCATGCATCTGTCTCAGATGTTTATATGAAATAACTTGTTTTTCTCTCAAACTAGCGACTCGCCCCGGGTTCGCACGGGTAATATTATGCGCTATTTATGTTACGACTAAACCTCTGTTACGGTTTAGCCGGCTAGACCTAGGTATAGCCGGTCCGCGTATAACCAACAAAGACCGGCTGCACCTACGTCTGCTAGGCTGCATTAGGTTCAAAATCGCTTGCACAAAATTTTAGGTACCAGCTTGCTAGTCAGGTCTAGAAAATGTGTTTACACGAAATAAACGAATCTTAAACCTACACTCTGTGACTGCATCTAGATCAAGCCTAAGATAAGCACGATACACCTGGGTGTAATCACCGAAGAAATCGCGGAAATTCATATTCTACCCACTAAGTAGGTATTTCAAGGTCGAAACTCTCATAAATAATGAGGAGAGAATCATCACAAGTACATAATGTGTCAGACATCCGACCCATGACGCAGCTGTCACCCCTGTCAAATTATATAACCTCAAAGTCTAATCTTCAACAAGGAACCCCAATAATGAGTCCTATAATCTATACATTACATATAATAAAACTGCAAGTGGGTTATGTCTGTACGTAGGAGATATTACAAAAAATAATTATGGATGTTCTATGAGCGACCAATAGAATTAAAATATATTTTTTTAGTTTTTTTTTCTGTCCGTCTGACTGTATGTTTGACCGCGCATCACGCAAAAACTACTGAATGGAATTTAATAAGGTTAACTTAAAATCTGGTAGATATAGGTTACATCGCGATACGTTGCTTAGAACCCGCGATATTGACAATAAGTTGTCAATGAAAAGAACCTACTTAACATGAGTCCGTATACAAACTCATGAGGCACGAGTAGGATTCGAACGTGGGACCTTAAGATCCACAGGCCACAACCTTAACCATTACACCACCACCGCTAAATCACCAGTCTAATAAAGGGCTAATGTTCTGTGAAATAAACAATAATCTTCTAGATATACGCATAAGTATATTACAAGGTCACAGGGGAAATGAAAAATTTTCTATCCTTATCCTGACATAATATTAAATAAGTCGCTCGTCGCGTCTGTCTGTTTGTATGAATGCGATAATCTCAGAAACTACCGGACGAGTTTTTGTACGGTTTTCACCTACCGTGATTCCTCAGTGAGGTTTAGGTGTGTAATTATTATGGTTTTAGCTAAGCTAAGCCGGGACGAGCCGGTAGTATCATGTAAATTCGATTTTTAAGCACCTTATATACGTAAGTATCACAAAATAAAAAACAGATAGGTACTGCAAATTTACACTTCGTTTGTAACTTTATTATTTAGAAAATAAAACCGCGAAAATAAATTCGAACTAATTAAAAAAATAGAATTTCTCATTTTCCATTTTATCTGCATTTGTTACAAATTATATTTATTATTTTTAATTAAGACCTAAGAAGAAATGGATGGAGTGTGTCAATGATAGTATGAACAGGAAAGGATTATTAATGGATATGGCAAATGACAGAACAAAATGAAAGGAACTTACATACTGTGCCGATCCACGTGAGTGGGATAAGGTTAAGAAGAAGATATTTATTATTTTTAATTTAAGCTGCATTTTTCAGAACTTAATATTGCCGTATAATACTGATCATGGACCATAACAAATTAGGTACCTACCTACGATCCAAATTCCTCGACCACTACAGACATAATAAACAGTAGTGAGTGACTCATGTACTAAATTGATTTGATCGCCTTGAGCGCATCTGGAAGAGGCACGTCGTTTTAAAAAGAGAATCATAATTTAGATTACGACTGCTGAGCACTTATGATATCCTAGTACTTTATCTAGACTTGAAATTAAACTTGTAAAATTGTGAGTGTCGGATACACTTATTTAACCGACTTCAAAAATAAGGAGTGATAGAAACTAAAGAATGGAAATAGGTATGTGTATAATGTCATTAAAAAATATTGAGTATTAGGTATTAAAAATTATACATACATATGTCGCAAATAATAATATTACGTTTCTCTTTCAGATTTCAGCATAAAACGAACTTGAAAATTCGAATAATTTTTTTATTACTCCTTGTGTCCTATTTTATTGTACTTATTCATTTAGAGTTTTAAGTAAGTGAGTTTTAAGTATTCCTATGTTAAAATTCAAGAATTAAATTAAAATCCAGTAGAATCTCTACTTGAGATTTAAAATCAATGTTTTAAATACATTTCAAAGTAAGTTGTAAGAAAAATAATATTTTTATATATACATTCTATTCTATATTTGCTGATCATACTTAATTAAATTAATGTCAAATATAGGTACCTAAACTAGGTACCTACCTAATATTGGTTCTCGAGAAACTTTGAAGAGGGTATGAAATATTCTGCCGTTAAGAGTAACTTGGACTTCGTTTCATATAATCGCACACAATCTCTCTCTAAGTCAAATAAATTTATTTAGAAATTAGACCATCCCAGGTACTTTTTCTCGTCAAATTTATATAATAAGTAGCTTTTGCCCGCGGCTTCGCTCGGGATGTAATGTATCTAATTTTCCTACAGGACCCTCCTCATTTTCCGGGACGAAATGGAATGTTGAAATAAAATGTTAACCTGGGATGCTGAGGGATTTTTATTCATAATTAGTTTTTCAATTATCCTACGGGAACCTGACTATTTACCGGGATGAAATGTATCTAAGATGTTAACCCGGTATATAAGATACTTACATACCAAATTTCAAGCAAATCGGTCCAGTAGATTTCGAGTGATGCGCGTTCAGACAGACAGACAGACAGACTGACAGACAAAAATTTCCAAAACTATATTTTCGTCATCTATATCAGTAACTAAGTATATTCCATGAAGAATTTTTAAAAAATATCCCATGTACAAATTTGACCTTTCTTCAATTTTATTATATGTATTGATATCTCACACACTAGCTGCTGGCATTTCGAAACGACCACTGCTTTGAAGAAATGCCTAAAGAAACCCATTTAAACAGTGTCGTTCACACAAATCAATTAATTTTTTACATCTATACAATTATCTTAAACCAATCTCATGAAATCACTAGGCCACGCGCCACTCGCAAAAGGCAGCAAAGTGTAATTCTCAAGCCAATATCGATAGCATTATCTCGAATTGAACTCCACACATCGAGAACTTCTTATCGCTATAATGCATTCCATTCGAGAAAATAACCTTTCAAAAGATATTCAGCTTTAGAATATTTCAAATCGATTACTGAAACAATGTCGTTTCGTATGCATAATCTGAAGTAGGTACAATCTTCGTGCAACGTGATTTAGAAAGCACGTAGTATAGACGTGCTTTCTATTCACTATGGTCACAAATAATACACTTAAAATTCTGGTGGATAATATTAATCTCTCTGTACTTACATACATCCATACACATTATACAACAAAGTCCTCTGCCGTGTCTGTATGTCTGTTTGCGATTAACTCAAAAACGACTGCACCGGTTTTCTTACGGTTTTCACCAATAGATAGTGTGGTTCCTGTTATGATCAATACATATAATAAAATTGAAGAAAGGCCAAATTTGTACATTGGATATTTTTTTTAAATTCTTCATGGAATATACTTAGTTACTGATATAGATGACGAAAATATAGTTTTGGAATTTTTTGTGTCTGTCTGTCTGTCTGTCTGAACGCGCATCACTCGAAATCTACTGGACCGATTTGCTTGAAATTTGGTATGTAGGTACCTTATATACCGGGTTAACATCTTAGATACATTTCATCCCGGAAAATGAGGAGGGTCGTGTAGGAAAATTAGATACATTTCATCCCGGTAAATACGCGATAAAAAAATTACTGAGATTTTGCTATGAAATTCACGCCGGCGAAGCCGCGGGCAAAAGCTAGTGAATGAATAAAACCAGTCAAGTGCGTATCGGACTCGCCCCCTTATCTACCTATTTAACGACAAAAATATTCTGTTTTTAGTAAATTTCAATTGTCTACTAGGTACCATGGTTCATGAGATATAAAGCCTGGTGACGACCTCTGTGGCGCAGTGGTAAAGTTCTTGCCACTGAACCGAGAGGTGCCGGGTGCGATCCCCGGTCGGGTCATAATGGAAAATGATCTTTTTCTGATTGACCCGGGTCTTGGATGTTTATCTATATATGTATTTGTTATAAAATATAGTATCATCGAGTTAGTATCCCATAACACAAGTCTCGAACTTACTTTGGGGCTAGCTCAATCTGTGTGATTTGTCCTAATCTATTTATTTATTTATTATTTATTTAAAGACGGACAGCGGAGTCTTAATACGTAATAAGATCCTGTTTTACCCTTTGGGTGCCGTACACTAAATAATAAGTTTCTCTACATCATCTACTTAGGTACATTAAAAAAAATCAAAGGAACCATTGGCATTTGTTAGATAATATTAACATAAAAGCTCTCACCACGATAACTGCATTGTGATAAGTAGGTATATATCTATTACTTAGTAGCAGGATAATAATATGATATGATGAATGTATTTTCCTTGTCTATATTAGTAGTAATCATAGAAAAAAATAATCTTCTACTAACATATTGAACTGCCATATCGAAATTAAATAACCATCGCATCAGAATGTCGAAAGCTATCCTGTCACCGCGAGTACTGCTTCATATGGAAGACAGAGACAACAACAATTTCAGTAGCACAGAATCGAGCCATTGTCAAATATTTCACGGAAATGAAACCCTTTTGGCCGCCATTTGTTCCTTTATCGCGCCCTTACAATGGCCCATATCGAATACACTTCATTTGAAAATAGAACGATCGAAATTCTAATTTACCCAATCGATTAGTCATTTGAATATTTTTAAAACCCAATCGATTCTTGGATAACTTTTGTAATAAAATTCTAATTTCAATTATAAAATGGTCACTCACCTGGTTTTCCTGATTGAGCAGTTTCAGTTGGTCGTTAATAAGGCTGTACTTCGCGCTCTCCTCCTTCCTCAGCGCCCTCTCTTTCTTCAGCTCCGGGCTCCAAAAGGTCTTAATGCTGTGCATGCTCGAGCCCAGCTTCTGATTGGTCAATTCCAGTTCCTTCTTAAGGTTCCCCAATTCCCGTTGTAGATCAGAATTCTGGGATTGCAGTTCGCCAAGGAACAGCGGAGGTGGTTCGCGGCGTCTGTCATAGTAGTCATCTTCAGGGGGCGGCGGAGGGGCGTACGAGCGGTCGTAGTCTCTCTCCAGGGATTGGTAGCGTAAGGGCCTGGGGCGCGCGCGATGGTGGGCGCCCGCGGAGGCCGAGCGCCCCCGTTCGTCGGGGGCTGGGGAGGGTTCGTCATCTCTGGTGAGGTAGGGGCTCCGCCGGGAGGGGCTGCGGTCGACCTGCGGCAGGCGCCCGCGCGCCTGGCCCGACCACTCCTGCGGGCGACGCCAGTCCTCCCGACAGGGCGGCCCCTCGTCGCCGGCGTACTCTCGGAGATACAGCTTGGCGGTTCCCGCGTCAGTGCGAACGCATGATGCCTTCGACGGCTTGATGGCTACTGGCCTAAGACATCGATCGGCCGTTGTGTACGCATGCGCGGAGAACGGTGAGCGGCTGCAGCGCTGTCCGGTCATATTTTAGGTTTTGTATGGTGAAGCGGTTTTGGGCTTCGATCTGAGTTCTTTTTATTGAGATCCTCGTTAGATTTTTTTATATATATTGAGAAAAAGATATCACTTACTGAGTGAATGAAATCCGGTGAAGTAAAACACCACCTATACCTACCAACCTGGAAACTCATTATTATTGAATTAAGCAGCTATTGTAAAATATATGTAAAATGAAAAACGCGAATTCATCCACTCCACAATTAAATTGCCAAGAAAATTTTGGATAGTGTTTTGCGCTAAGTTTTGGATTTCTTTTCACCGGTAGATATAATTCAAAAAACCAAAATAAGTACATACAATACAATAATCGATCAATTTCACCCAGTACCGATATAAAAAAAGCGATGCAGTGCTTATCGATCTCTTTTTTAAAATCTGCACGCATGGGTGCTTACGAAGTGGTGTACGTACCTGCTTGTTTAGGCCATTATATGTCATCCTACGTTTTGGTTGTTCCATAGGTAGCAAATAGCATTCATTTTCGTATATTCAGTATTATTTATGTATTCATATATTACCTACATTTTTTAATTAGATCGAATGAATATAGTATAGAGCAGAGGGTTTTATACTATATTTATTAGGTCTAAAATTAAAAATAATTATTAATGTAAGTAATGATCTTGTGATGTTACTCGAAGTCAGCCATATTCTCTATTTTAAACAAATTATTTTATTCCCGATTTGACGACCAGGGAACTTGAGACTAACCAAAAAAAAACTGAAGAATCGAAGATCCTAAGCAAATATAGTTGTGAATTTCAACGCAGTCTAGAAAACACTTAAAACTTAATTATACGAATATAATAAACGAAATTATCCGGAAAAAAAACATAAAATGCTGGAGAGGCATCATCAATAATGGCGGACCTCAAAAGTGCTAGAGTCTATTTTTAGCTATTTCAGTCCATTTTACTAACAGCTATACATTTCAGCGTTACAGCGCTTACGTCAAGCGCTTCTTCTTAGACACTTCTTATCCCGTGACCCACATACGTCACCTGTCCTTTTTTTGTTCATTCCTTTTCGTATGTCCCCGTCTCTTTCTGGAGTAAGGTCGGCATTATATCGGTCAGACTCTGCTAGTGATCGGGAGGAGTATTAGTGATGGAGTTTTATCGATTTATTTCGCTATTCTATAATTTCACCGACTAGTAGCAATAGCCGTTTCATTCAGAATCTTTTTTCCATCGGTAGAATTTTAGAATGCTATTGTGTTATAAATTCAAATTCATTTATATTATTATATAATAAATTTGTTAAATATATATTTAACAAATAAAATAATATTTTGTCAAATCTATTATATAATAAATTTGTTTATTTTTACATCCTATCATGATCCTAACTCCTAACTATAATGTATACATATGAACTATAAAAAAGTCGAACGATACGTCTGTGTTTGCAATTATGTCAATTGTTTGAAATATACTGTTTTTTTTCATTATTGTAGTACAGGTGAGACCTATAAATATTTTTTTTAACTGAAATGATGGCGTGTGTTTGTCATCTCCAATCTCCATCACATTTAATCGAAGAGGATTACATGTAATTCTATGTTCCATTATGTCATCGTCCTATAATCCTATATCGATAACCACTTCCTCGCAACACTATCTCGTTCGCCCGATGAATGAAAAGCGGAGAACTCTCGTAAAAATTACGCGGTTTGCCCCGTGGCGCCACTGTGCGAATTAGATCCACTCCCATCATTTCATGATCGCCTGGTACTTAAAATAAATTGTTTTAAAAACAATGGCTGTAATGAGATTTTTTACGACTGGATTTTTTAACCGCGAATAAAAAAAGAGACGTACACAATGTAAGTGCAATCGCACCGATTATAATGTGGTGTTCTTTTTAACCGACTTCAAAAAAGGAGGAAGTGCTAGCTCAGTTCGTCGCTATATTTTTTTGCATATCTGTATGTAATTAGATTTTTAATGCCATTTTGCGATGCTGAAATAGGCAAAGAACATTAAGGGTTTTCAGCAACGCCAGACGGCATGTTTTTTATTATCAGCTGCACCCCGGGACTTTGCTTTCGTAGGAATTTCTCGAGATAAAAACTTGGCCCGCTTTTGCATTTATATAATATTAGATAATAGGTACCTAATATAATCAATAATAGGTACTTATTCTCCTTTTTGTTCTTTTTTATTGACTAGAGAGTGTAGGACTTTTTTGACTATTGATGGACAGACTACTCCTAGGGGAGTAAGTATAGAACACTGACACAATTTCCCGAAATTCCCGCGGGAATAAGAAAAATTGTACATGTACGAAGCTGTATTTACCATACTAGCGGATCATTCTGTCCAGCTAAAAAAAGGAAATATGGAAATGACGCCTTAACAAAAGTTGTTCAGTCTAGTGAGAATTTTCTGTTGAAGTATAGAAATCAAACCACCTCATGTAGACCCATGATAGTCCAGCTAAACTATAGGAAATTAGAAATGACACCTTACCAAAAATTGTTTGGCCACGCGAACAAAGTCGCGAGCATCAGCTAGTGTAAGGATAAAGTTGAGTACAGCAGAAATTCATTGTGAATAATAATAATGATTTGATTATTAAAATTCAACTTCTAAAGCTGTGTCATCCCAAATTTGGCGGGATAAATGTACTTACCTAAGTACCTACTTATTATAAAAAACAACACACGCTTTTATGAACACTTTAATTCATAAATGATGCGAATAATGCCTATGTTCCCGGCATTTTAATGGAAATGTTAATTGACGTTTAAAATATTCGGAAAACCAATTTTCATGTTGTTGAAAGCACAGCAAAATGTGAAAAGGCTTATTTTTCGTATTAATAAAATATTCGACGGAAGTGATCAAAAATGAGTGAGGCTAAAGGAATTATATTAAGCTTATATTAGCTCTTTCATAAAATTACATATTTTTATTGGAAGGTAGACTGATCAAATTAAAAAATTGTATGAAAAAATGTTTTATACACGCTTACGTGACGCTTACCTATATCCGGAATTACTAGACTAACTTTAATATTTTTAAATAATAATTTTTAAACTTTAATAATAAATAGAAAAGATATCTCGAGTAATCGGATCTCGTACGTAGCATAATAGTTCAAATTTTCTCGTAGCGAGACTGTAGCAGTTCATAGCCTGTTTGTAGCGATGTCCTAGCACAGTTATTTTCGTACTCACAGCACGCGTAAATATGCCACAAGAAATTGCTATTCTAGGGCGGAACCACACTCCACAAGACGGTGGTAGAGTAGAACCACTCTATATCTTCCCGTGGATGTTGTACTTACGAAGATATGGAGTGGTCCTATTTTAGGTCGGGAGCCACTCGCAGATGCAACCTATTCATCACACTATCTATTCGCCAACCAAGTGTTACAATGATCTTAAAGTAATTACAATTAGTGCTTAGAAATTAGTCATCTTTTACAGGTATTGCGAATTTCGGCATTCTTTGTACTATAATATTAATAGACATTTACATTTATAGTTATCTTATAATAATAACATCATGTATAAATATTTTAATATAATGTATAAATATTTTTATGTAAGGTTTATTGTTACTTGAATTTATTATTTATTCTCTATTTATCTATGATGCCATCATTGCACTTTTCTTCATCCGTCTTCGTCCATGACTCCCTGTCTCTAGCCTTCCTTATCTAAAGATAGATAGAGATATAGATATTATGTATACATCTACATATATCTATTTAGAACCCGAGATATTTACTATAATAAGTTATGAGCAGACGCACGATTTAAACGGGAGCGAAGGTGCGGGCAAAAGCTAGTTATAAAATAAAAATGTAGGTTGTAAATAAAAGTATCCATGATATTTCTTCGCTTCAATAGTAAACATAGGGGTATTCAAACTTTTGACAGTGATAGTTCATTATGTCATCAACGATAAATAACAATGACAGTTCATTTTGAGGTTAGAATAGAAGTTTTAAGTGCTAGGTAGATATCGAAAACATTCGATTGATTAAATAATTTTGAAATCTGTTGAATATTTCATAAAATGTCGCTTCCTCCATCCAGTGGTACTGGCCGATATTTCGCTAAAGCGGCTAAATCTATCCGCCTAATACGCCATGGATGCACCAACAGACCATTCTTTCATATCTCTGTAACTCACGTAAGTGAAACCTGTAGTAAGAGAAAAACATTAGAATATCATTTGAAACTGGCCAACATTTCTTACATTCCTACTTTGCTTACTAAAACTTTTATTTTACAGCGAAGGCGTATAAATAGCCAGCCAGTTATAGAACAGCTAGGTTCCTACGATCCTATACCAAATGTCAACAATGAAAAACTGGTAGCTTTGAATTTGGAAAGAATAAAGTTCTGGCTCGGCAAGGGAGCTCATGTCACCAAACCAGTTGCAGAAATCTTAGGTAAATAACCTATTCACAAATACTAATGCTTGTGTTTGTTGCATCAAGCACTGTGACAATATAGGCTGTAAAATATGTGTTAATAATTTTTATACAAATCCGCCCAGTTGTAGAATAATAAATGTGTATATAAACTTCTACATTAATATTACAAGATATTTTTATAAATTTAGTCCTGAAACTGAGATTTCACATCAAAGTTCATCAAACCCAACAGCTTTATTTCATATAAAATTATTTTTTTATATAAATGGTACATAAAACAAATAGTACATAAAATTCGTTTTGTTAATTTTTTCAGTAAATTGTGCATAATTATATATTTTTTTTATTTAAGGTTTATCTGGCTTTTTCCCCATCCACCCAAGATCTTACATGACTGCTTGGAGGAACCGAAGAACGGAACGAGAGAACTTGGCGAAACAGGCTGAGACTGAAAAATCTGCTGCACCAGCCTCCTAAGATAACTATAGATGTTATTAGTTTATAATTATAGTACATTATGGTTTTAACTATTTGTTTTATTTTATTCCCTTTATAATTAACAGAAAAGTAGGTAGAACTGTAGTTAATTGTACCATATTTCTTAAAATAAAAATCATACAATTATTTAATAATTTATTTTTTATATTTATTAAAAATTTTTAATGCTCATTAAATTTCAATTCTGGAAACTCTGTTAAGTTTTTACACATAACTATATGCTAATGGTTCACAAAGTTCATATTTCTCAATACACTCTATGAGCCAACCAACTGGCAAAGCTTTTAAATGGTTCATATTGTACATTGGCTCATAAATATCTTTGAAGACAATATAGTGAGCACAGTTACTGAGTTTACCATCTTTTCGAGCATGATATGGCACTAATTTCTCAGATTCTGGAATGGACTCTGGATTTGGCACTCTCCTGAGTACAATTCCACCTGCATCCATGATCAATTTAGTCAGAATTGCTTTCGTAACTATTATAGATTTAGTTATTTCATATTTTGTATTAAAATTGTGTAAGTAAATATGGCAGCCATTGAAAAGACCTGGTAACTGCTTATATTTGTTATATCTTGAGTTTTTAGGACCGTTATATGTCTTTGAGCCAACACCAGCTACCTCATACTTTTCAAATGGTTCCAATTTTTCTTCAGTGGATTTTAAAACCCATTGTGCAGATAATATCCACACACTACTAACAATACCCAGTAGTATATCTATGCTAGAAGTACAGATCCCATTATCATCAGAGTCCACAATTATATGTGTAACTTTTTTTGTAAATTTAAATTCTATATTCAAATTCGAATGATGTTTAGCTAATAACTTCAGTTTATTAATAATCTTGCGCTGTTCTGAAGAACAATATACTCTAATATCCTCATAATCTAATTTGGAATATAATTCAGACATGAGTGTCACATTCACAGTTTGTGTGTGTACTACATCATTTGCAGCATCTAATAGTACCTTTTTCATATCATCTGAAGCTAGCTGCATTGGAGTCTCACCTTTACAATTCCTTGAGTTGATATCAGCCCCATTCCGAACCAATTCTTTTACGATATCCACATGATTGTACCTTACAGCTTCATGTAAGGGTGTCTCATTACTCTGTCCCGGGACATTGACCATAGCATTGTATTGAAGCAATAGTATCACAAGATCCAAATTGCCATTTTGTACAACTTCATGTAGCGGGGTCCAGCCTGCATAATCTTTTGTATTAGTATTAGCTCCATTACTTAGTAACTCCATTACTTTATCCATCTTACCAAACCTGCAGGCAATGTGTAGTAAAGTTTCACCTTTTTGGTTCCGTTTTTCAGTAGCCTTCGTACTCAGGCTGGACACAAAAGAAGAATCCATTTCATTTTTAGTGGCTTGATTGGTTTTGTCGGAGAGAATATTTTTACTTGCTTTCCTTGTAACTTTCTCAACATTCTTAGATTCTTTTGTGCTCTTCGAAATCGTTTTAGAAGCATTACCTTTCTTGGTAGGCTCTTTGGCAGAACCAAGTTCGTCGGACTTCATGTTTTTAAAAATCACGTCCAATTCCTTAGCAGATTCAATACATTTCTCGACCCGATGATCAGAAAAGGTGTTACATCCTTCTAAGGAAACGTTACAAACAGGGCAGTTCCTCAAAATAGAGAAATGCTGGGAACATATCATGTGAAAACATTTACTCAGCGTGATAGGATCTTTGCACAGTTCACCACAAAATCCACAGATGTAATCTTGTTTGACAACATCTAACGCTGTCAGAAATGCTTTTAAATTTTCTCCGTACATTTTTGACGGGGTGATAATTAAACCAATAGTTTTGTTTGTTTCAATAAAAATAGCGGAAAGCCGGGAAATGTGCTGTGCAATGAGACATTTTGAGTTTTTGACAAAACGTCAACAAAGAGATTTGACTTTGACATGACATCTTATTTAGGGTTGCCATTGCCACCTTATTTTTGGACAAAAATAGTACTGCGTGGTACTTACTGGTAAATAGCCTTTTCACAAAGGCAAAAAAATATAAAATTAAGAATTGCAAACAAATTAATCCGCAAGGATTTACTATTTCAATGGAAATAGCAACTTTTTTAAGTCTGTATCTCTGGCAATTTTTTATGTCCTCTTCATCGTTCTATTCGTCTTGTGCTGTGGTGGCATAGCTAAATTCATATAGTCGAAACTCTGACGATCTAAAACATCGTGAAATCTGCGCTCTAGTTGGTAATGTTTATCTTCCAATAAAATCTGAAGGCGTAATTTAAAAAACAATTTACAATGAATTCCTTTTATTGCGTGAAAAAATGACAATAACAATTCCTTGTGTAAATACAATTACAATGCATGCAGCAAAACTCACAGAAGGCACATTATTACATGGATAAATAGATTTTAATCGCAAGCAAATGTGAAAGTCTCAATTACTTCAAAATTGAAAATGGGGTTTCTTATACATCAATATAATATGTATATTCGTTTGCAAGTTGAAGACGCTTGCTTTTGGCATGACAGCTCTTCAGCCAATACAAAATAAGATTATATTTTTCTGAATAGCTGATATAAATCCAGCAAACATCGTCAAAACACAAAGATACAGACTGTAAAAAACTTTTAGCAGAATTGCTACAATTTCTCACATGGCAATATAAACAACTTTTCAAATCACGTATAAAACTATTGATTCAACCTTAAAAAATAAACAACAGACTTAACATTCCTTGAGCAAATGTAAATTGAAAGAAACAAGATTGAAAAATTGAAATAAGAATTCATTGTTCCACAAAGAGATCTTAAAGTAGAGAAAACTTAAAGGTTTACTTAGCTTCTAAGCCTTAAAAGATCTTATAGGCCTGGGAAATTAACTATCAATTTAATTCTAAAGGAAAAATGTAAAAAATTGCGTCACGATTCTAGAAAACAATAAATACATCGACAGCGTGCATTGAAGCGCATGTGAATATGTAAAAACATGGGATGGATAATATTTATGTTTCTTATTTTAATATCGATACAATTTGCATCGAATTAGTTGTGCAAAATATTATCTGTATTATCCGTCAAAATTCTCATAACTTAAAGTTAGTTATTATTAATTGACAATTAATATTGAGGCAAGATCTGATAGACACAGTCTGTACCTGTCAAATACAGTTCGATGATTAAAAATATAAACCATAGACGATATAGTCATTTTTTTAAAATAACATTCAACATGCTGCGAGTTGGTGACAAAAGCGTGTAAGAGTTTGTACTGTCCGCTTCTTTGTAAATATTTAAACAGTTTTAGTTGTTCTTTCTAACTGCATCTGTTACCAAGCGGGTGGCTGGAAAAAAAAAACATTAAAGTGATTATTTTATTTAAAAAATTAAATTATTTTGTTAAAATTTTGTAAACTCTCCATTTGGAAATTCAACATTGTAGTCCAGAAGGAATTTTATTTTTTGATTATTCCATCTGACTCATGTATAGTAGTCTGTCTCTGTTCATAGATCACCACTTGCTTCCGGTGAAGGAAAATTCCTTCAGCCACAATTTGCAATCCACAGTTTAGTTCGCTAGTGTGTTTGCGACTGTTTGGCAGTAGGTAGTCCTAAAAATCATGTCAGATGCCTTTAAGCGACTTGAATAAAATCTGACACCACTGTTAGCAATAACACACTCAATATGATGATGATTATCCCATATTAATCACTTAAATATATTATTTTGTGATTGGTTTAATTTAAAATATGGAGATTGAATTATGGAAGATACTTTGATTCTATTTAATTAAAATTAAGTGAAAATAAGAATTACTCCTTTTATTAAAAATAGCTAAAAATATTTAAGAGACAAACTAAACATTATATTTTATTCGACTTTTATTCAGACATATAATGCTGAATAAACCATAAACTAACCAGATTTGGCTAACCCTCACTCTTGGTTGAATGTAAAGCGAAATAACTAATTAATTATTATAAATTAAGAATACATCATTAAGTTTAATATAAATATTAATGCCAAATAAGATATCTGGCAGAAAATATTTTTATTTATTATTCTTGCACACAGAAGCAGCACTTCTCAACATGTTAGTATTTTGATCATAACTTATTAGACGATTATTTTTTCAAGTTGGGCTTTTGCAACAAGATCGTAAGCAATATAAACAAAACATGCATAAATTACAAAATACATAAATAGACATAGAACAGAAACAATGAAATGTATAAATATGTACACGATAAAAATAATTAGGTGACTGAAATTAAACTATAATTGGAATAGATAATGAAAGTGTTATGGCCATGTTATAGGTCATAAATAAACTACAATGCTACTAAGTATGAATGACTGTATGCAAATGCGGATTGACTAAGATTGAATCCGTGTTCTACTGCCTGCTACACACTATCGGATAACTCTGACAAATGACGACGCGAATCAACGTACAATGCGTAGTTTGTATGTGAACTTTTATTACCGGAAAGAAAAAACAACAATAGAAACAAAGCAACTGAAGTTGGGCGAGCTGTTTATAATAGCCAGCATACCAGCTTGTGTATATTGAATCTTGTTTATTTTAATCAGTAATAAAATATTTTTAGCCAGTCACACATTACACACAAGTGCGATAGAAATAAATAAATAAATAGGTATTGATTGATCAGATTCAATTAGCCACAAAGTAGGTTAGAGACTTATGGCATGGTTAATCATCAATACCATATATTGTAACATATAAATAGATATAGATCCAAGCCCCAGTTTAAAATGAGAAAGATCATTAAACAAATTGACCTGACCAGAGATCGAAAATAAGGCAGTTGTCAAATGAAATGGGAGATTTGCCCTTCTCTTGTGCACGTATGAATTGTGACTCAGACAGGCTCAATACGTGTAACGCAGCGGAAAAATATCTACTCATGTGGTGAGATATACAACTTGAGAGAGACAGAGACAAAAAATTACGAGTTTTATTCATTGAACTAAGTATTTTCCTTTCGTAAAAATCTCTAGAAATATATAGGAGGGATATTTCCAAAATAGACTGTTAGTTTTTGACATATTTCCTGCCAGATATTATATATTAGATACATAAAATTTTAGCCAAGCATTAGTAACATTTAGCAGGCTACTTCAACTTACCAACGGCGGCTTTTTACGCTTTTGCACTAATCTGCTTTACCTATAATAAGGGGATAATGCTTAGTCAAATATATTTGACAAGTCTAATGACAATGGGCTGATATGGAACAATGTACGTCATTCGAGTCATAATTTAAAATTATAATTTACAAAAAATGATTTGTAAAATATACATCTGAAAATTTAAAAAAATTATAACAATGGGATATTTTCAGATTTAAATAAACGAATATTCGTATAACGACAAGACAAAAACGTGTTGATGTGTGGTTTTGAATCGAGAATTTCAGAATGAAATGTATTTTCTGACGTAATAAACTCTAAATACTTTCTAATAGACGAAATATATAGTCACCCTAAGGTAGTCCGCTGTGTTACGCGCAGTAAGTCTGTCTCAGTCACCCACTATACGCAAAAAAGAAAAAGAAAACTTGTTCATCTCTTGCGCACATAAAGCGTGTGAAGGAGACAGACTGAATACCACCGTCTTGCTCGCAGCGGACCAACATGTTTTCTATATATAAATATAATGAAGAGCTACAAATAAGGCTGTAACGTACGTATACAAACGGAAGCACGATATTTTCACTTGTTGCAATGACCAACAGTTTTAACGTTCAGATAGTTTTTTCATCGAATTGTCGATCTTGCGATTTGCCACTTGGACTAGACGACGGACATCCACTTCGTCAGCGGCTATTGGACAATATAGTGGGAATAATAAACAAAATTAGCGCTGTAACTACATTTCCTAGTAGATGAAGAACACGCTTGCAGTACCTATGACAACGGATTTATTAATAGGGGACGTCCGGTCCCCTATGATATGAAAATTGTAATATGATAGAATTAATTTTCTTACACTTTTCAGGCTGAATGTGCAAGTTTGTGTATTTGTTATTTTATTAGAGCTCAAACTTTATGGGAAAGTTCAAGTTCTTGCCGATGACGTGATAAATAGGTACGAGGCACATTTATGGATATCGCCCAAAAAAGTGTGTTGGTTTTTATTATATCTTGAAGAATATTTTTAATATCGATGCGATTCTTTCACTGACGTTGTTGTGTGATTCTTCAAAGAGGCAAACTAAAATTTTGTCCGGTTACCTATTGTTTTATTTTAAACAAAACAAAAAATTCTGAAAGTCATCTAATATAAGACTGGCATACTGTACAAAAAAAGGACGTTTAAATTTTATTTTTATTAAAAATAGAATACTAATTGTTCTTTCTTTTTAAAAACACATAATTTAACCTAACATAGATTACATAAAAAATGTATTGTCAACGGTCTTCTCCAAAAGAAGAAAAACACTATTTTCGTTCAATGATTCACCACTTCAACTGATGACAACAAGCAATTCTGAGTTGCAATGATAAGTAGCTACATATATAGAAAGGAGATAAGAAAAATAATGAGTTTCGGTGTCCGTCTATTGCTCTCGTTAACACTAATTATAGTTTGTGGTATTGACATTGACTATTTGTATTTCTAATACAGATTTCTTTTTCTTGCACGAGTGAAACGAAATATATGACGAAATCTATTGTTTACTCTGTCTACGGTTAAGAGTGTATTTTTTTTAAATGAGCATTTTTAGTTTAGTTTGATGAAAATATGGGACTGCCCAATAATGGTGATTGTATATACAATAGATTTATATCAAAACAAATCTATCCCAAACACAAAAGACAACACAAGACATACAGACATATATAAACATTACTAAATCTATGAATATAGCCCTGCCCAATTGCGCATTTTTTTCTGTGTCGTGTTTAGAATTGTCTATAATATATAAATAATATAAAAAACATGACTATTATATTTTTCAAAGCCGTACCAATTCAGTTTAATCTATTTTGAGGTAGGTAATTTTGATAAGATTAAAATATTTATGGCATAATTTTATTATAACATTATAAAGAAAAAGATTTAAAAATGTTGTGCTATAACGTTTTATTCTATTCTTTATGTAGTAAAGTATGCAATATTAAACTACAGTGATTAAACCTTGCCCAAGAAGCGTTAGAGTGCAATAGAATACTATTAATATATCTAGCAGAATAGCGACACATAGTAAGGCTTTGTCATGCACATAGCTTACTATATATGTACATACTGAGTTTAATCTTTGTGTAAATCCTTCATAGTGTTGCCAAAAGACTTGAGTGTCTTCTCCATATGTTTGTTGGCGGTGTTTATTATGTCTCTTAGCTCTAAAAAAAGATTGTTCATTATACTCATATTTTTATGTTATTTATATATTACCTGTAGAAGGCTGAGTGTTTCTTAAATTACTTAGTACCTATTATTTATGGCCGTTAAAAAATAAAATATTAAATAATTTAGTTAAAAAAAAAAGATTTTATATCAGTGCATTTAGGACTTCCAAAACAACAATGAATATTATTAATAATTATCGATTATACTCCAAAAAGAATTATAATAAAGTAGGAAGTGAAAAACCCAAAGATACCCGTCCTTGCCTCCATAAAAGTAGCCTTGTATATATTTTTCCACTTTTTATAAAACGTCACAAAAGGTATAATTTTTATCACGTCTAATTGTCGTGTATTTAAAAATAACAGGTAAAGAGATGAAAATATAAATAAAAAGAAAAAGTTTGTAAACTTACAATTTTACTTTTTACAAATACAAACATTTCGCTAAAAAAAAGTTTAACATTTTCGGTTTTTTTTTGTTTTCTTTCTATTAGCATTTATATTTTTCATTCTTCTTACGTACCTGTTCCAAATCATTATTTTTTTTTCACTATCTGCATATTATATACTACAATTAAACTATGACATTCTACAACGGTCCCCTGATGCGTCTGTCTGTTGGTGATTATTTCAAAAATACTGAACAGATTTTCATGCATTTTACACCAATAGGTTTACACGGTAGGTTTTCCAAGTATGCTTAAAGTGGTGGGCATAACCTAATTGTATACATGTATATACTAATAAAAAAGTAAAGGTTTGTTTACTGAATAAAATAATCTCAGGAGGTCGTGTGGTTTGAAATAAAACATTTTTGTGATGATGACTATTATTCAGAATCCATATCTAACTCGATACCACCAATAAACATGTAATATAAGCTATTAGTGTCATAACCACATTCCTCCCGCCTATAGATTTCGCTACTGTTATATGTTTCAGTATTTTCATTACCGTGCGAGCGAGGGCAAGAGCTCGTAAATGACTTTACAGATTCGATAGCCCACTAATAGTATTACGATAGACATATCTAAATTGAGCCGACTTATCTTAAGAAGCTACAGTATCGAAGGACTATTGATACTACCGAAACATAAGACGGAGGTGACCTTCGATAAAATCACTACTATAGATGGTTTTCGATCGATATTGGCAGACTATCTATACTATCGATCTAGAAGATTTTCGACGTCCAATATCGGTAGCATCTATTAACTTGGTTCCTATAGTCGAATAGCGAATGCTTCCACGTAGGGCGATTGTGGGGGTTGAGAAGTGCGGGGAGGGAAAAGACGCTCCCAACATTCCATATGAGCGTCGGGAGTGAAAACAATGGTGACTTTTGAAAAATAAAACTAATTAATACAAATACATCTCATTTTGTGACAACCCTGACTGCATTATCACCGCTGGCGGCTGTTCCGCTTTTGGCAAAGTCGTCGAACTGTATTAATCTCGTTTTCTCTCTCATCTGAGCGTTGTCCCCGTTCTTCCTCAGCCGTTAGGCGACGCAGCCCAGGCTCCGCTTTCCTACATTTTCCTTTCCTTTTCACACGGTGTCGTCGGCATGCCTAGTGCCACTAGAGCCACGTGTGAATCTCATGAAAATGTGGTAAATTTATCGTTGTTTCGGCACCAAAATTACTCACCAGAAGATGCAATGTTGTCGATACGGTCATGGTGCTTCAAGTAGTAAGGGCGGATGACACGGTGGTAGATGATCAGGGAACCATTGAATTCCGTCGGCAGGAAACACCATATGATGAAGATGCACTGGAATTATATTGCAATATGATCAGTACATGTGGTATGTACATACGACAACTTCCGCATTAAATTTATAGTGAATAGTTTAAAAAAAAAATAGACTTCCAGCACACAAAATCGTTAAAATGTAAAATGTCCTTGAGTGAAAGTCAGTGCCAAGTTCACGAGTAAGGGGACGTAAATGAATAGAATAGTATTTTGGTCAGTTTTAACTTGCCATACAATTTCGCCTACACTGACGTAAAAAGTTGAAAAAAAAAAGAGGGCCTTGTGTCCTATTGGCTGGCAACACTGGGTGTTTATCAACCAATTGGTTAGTAAGACAAAAAAAAATGTTAAAAAATAGTTTTCTACTCTTTATAGACTGTGAGTACGATCAATTTGTATGGTAGAAAAAAAATTACATTTTTTGAGAATCTCCTTAAACTTCTTTGAAAATCTCCTTAATTTCATCATCAAAATATGCTCACAAAGTGTACTTAGTGTTAACTAAAATTGCCCTATATACATAATTCAAATCCCATCGATTTCGGTCTAGCGATCAATACTTACTAAGTAATAGGCCGCTATCTGTCAAAGTCAATTTTATACATATTGAAAAATTCAGTCTAAAACAACACATATATCTAAAAACAGCTTCTCTACGCCATGATTTTAATCCCAAAATTCCATTGTAATTTTGTATCAGCTATGAAGAAAATTGTGCAATACACAAAAAGCGATTACGCAACGATTTCATTAAAGAGAATAAGGTGTGCGTCATACAAACAGACATTACATACGAGTTCAAGATCACGGATCCGGTATGCTTAGAAATATGATTAGATAACAGAAATTTCTGATTAAAAGTAAAAGTATATAGCATAGTAATTAGTAAGTAGAGGTATTATCGGTTTATCATTATATTCTATGAAATCAATGGAGAAACTTGACAATTTTTTTACAGTGAAAATATGTCTTTGCTCTTAATACCATAATCAACTAAGCTGGCATAGCTATAAGGTCTATCTGAACCCTTAGTTCTTAGAGTCTGTAGGTACCTCAAAAGGTACAAACGAAACCCTTTATCGTAACCGTTAAGATGTATAAAGTTAAACCTTCCTCAGAATCACACCTATCCGTGATAACGATAACCTTCCAAAAATCCATTCAATAGCTTTTGAGTGTTTTTTTTTTAAATATTCGACAGTAATTTATTATCAATGTCCTAAGTATGCCACTGGATCTATTAACACTGTGTTAATCACCTACTATGTGACGTGGAAGCCTTGGACTAAATTCATGGACAACTGCACCAATCGTGTATGCACAAGACATGCGATATAATTGATCTAGATCACTTCCTGCGCTTTGTGTTTACGATGCGGGTATGTTACAATACAACTCGACGAATAAAATTATGGCCAGGATAAATTTGGGTCTATTGAGATAAGCTCATAAAATCAATTGTGACTAGTATTAAATACACCAAGTCCCAACTAATATTATAAACTCGAAAGTAAGTTTGTTATCTCTTCACACTCTAACTGCTCAACCAATCTTCTTTAAATTGGTCATACAGATTACGTCTGAAGGATTAATTTCCCGTGGGAAATTGATCCAGGCGAAGCCAAGGGTAAAAGCTAGGTGAGGGCGCTAATCTCAGAAAATATGACAGAGATTTCGAAATTTCGAAAATTGGGAACACGCGAAGTCGTTAGCATAATAAATCTAAGTTTTACTTAGTTACATAAAATTAAAAGATTTGATGATGAGCTGACATAATAATGCGGGCATTTGAAAATCAGCAATGCATATAAAATTTGTAGCACAAACATTATACAATAACGAAAATATCCAAGTATTTTTATTGCATAATTTCGTAGACTGACATAATTTCTTTACTAAAGGTCTCACTGGGCATAACAAGCATGTACTGGATTTTAGTCGTGATTAAAATGTCATTAAAAACAATGACATTAAACTAATTTTAAAGCAACTTAAGACTAATGGTTATCTTTAAATAAGCAAGGCTTTTGTAGCTATCGCTCACGGCAAAAGTGTGGTTCTCAGAGCGTTTCGACCGCTCGAGATCGAATTATTTCCAAAATCAATCCTACTAAATATAATCTGTAATAACACATAATAACCGATATTTCCACGGGAGCTAAGCCCCGGGACGCAGCTGGTCATTCATAAAATTGACATTACCACATTACAGATTTATTATTATATTATTTAAATTCAGATAGTAAAAGTAATAATTGTCTTTGTTAAAATTTGAATAAAATTGTAATGACAGCACGGCCACAGTCTGAACGCGGTGTACCAAATTTCATATCAATCTATCCAGTAGATCTTGTGTGAATGAGTAAACAAACATACATACACACATAAACACTCATAAACTTTCACATTTACAATAATAATAGGATAGTTTCCATGTGAGTTGTGCATTAAAAGCTGACAAAGCAAACCATGTATGACTGTACGTTGATTTGTTGCAAATGTTCAAACAAAGTTAATAAATATGTATTATTATTAATGAAGAACCATGTGAAGTGCCTGCTTATCTGTATGAATAGACATGGATCATACAAGTGTTTATTGATAACCATAAAAAACAAACCCAATAAGATGCAAGACAAGGTGTGATCTCAGTCTTATCTCATTCAAGGATGTTTAGATGACATCAGTTCCAAGATAGATATTTTTTAATGATTGTCAGTTAAATACATGTATCTTCACTAATCCTTAATAGTCACTCAGTCCCTCTGGCATGTCTGTCTGTATATAATAAACTCAAAAATGGTCAGATGGATTTTTGTTGTGTTTTCACCAATAGATAGTGTGATTCCTAAGGGAAGTTTAGTGTACAATTTATTACGATTTTTGTGCAGGACCGGCTGCTAGTATTAAAAAAAAAAAGAATATTTGTATATACTTGAACACTGTCAATATTCTTTCACATAGGTAGAGTATTTTTATAGTATTGAATGGTATATATAAGATATATATACTGTTTATATAAGATTTTATGTATATATAAGATATACAATATGGATTTATAACATAGGTATTTATTTGTGGTATTTTAAATTCTGTTAAATTTTGTATACATGTGCAAATTTTACAATTACCAAGGGGCCAGATCCATACATATTTTGAAGAGGTGCATTGGAGCAAAGACTGCAGTGGACTAGCATAGTATTACAGAATTTTGATGATTATATTATACATACAATTCTATATGAATTCATTAAACAATGTCAATGGATACAACAGTTTGGTCACTTGAAGAAAATGCACAAACAACTAAAAGTCAAGTTACTCTACATGGAACTCTAAGCTGTGGTAATAGATATGAGTTTGTGTATAATAACTGTATATACTGTTTATTGTAAGGCTAATATCAGAAGCAAATATACAGATAACAGAAATATACAATAAGGAGTACACAATTCCTAATGTCTCATGCTACTAATTTATAAAAGCAAAAGTTTGGGTAAGAAAAGGATGTTGTTTAGTTGAGTGAGTCACATAAAATCTACTGTGCAGATTTTGTTGAAAATTGGTACACAGGTACACTACTCTGGAATAATATAATATATAAGGTATACTGAATCCAAAATTCTCTTGGGAGTGCAGATGATTAATGATATAAACTTAATATGGCACATGATAATTTACACAATGCCCAATATACACACAGGTATATAAATCAACAAAAATTGATCAAGCTATAAAAAAAACTTTTCTAGAACAATGAATACATGGAATATTCCGGTAACCTAAAACTGCACGTACACTGATAAGCTAGGTAAATTACAATAGTAATAACACATGGTGGCTCACCTTTATTAACCAATACAGAGGGAACCAGCCAACAATGAAGTCTGCAAAGTACTCCAAAAGGTTGAAGCACGAAAACACTACCCAGTAGGTCAGCCATTTAGTGTCGTCATCCTTTTGTGGGGATTCCAGCGCCTTCATCGACATGTAGGCCGGATACAGAAACCCAATAGAGTTGCATATCAGCTCAGCGCCGAAACCAAATACTAAATATAAACCGGTGAACGCCACAAGACCTGCACAAGAAGATAATAAACGTCAAAGAGCGCTAAGGATATAAATAAACGCAAAAAAAATGTGCACGTACCAACGAAAAGGTAAACCCTGTTCACGCCAGATTTCTGTTCCGCTAATTCGAAATACTTGACCCACGGCTTGCTTTTGTCATTGAGGGTGCGCTCCAATGTGTCCTTGTACTCTTGAATTTTGGAATTCATTTTTGAGGTGAATGTGAGGAGTTTTTTTGGAATTGTAATTGGCACTTCGACAGTCACTCCTCGGCCACGACTCGTTGACAAGACAATGACAGAAATGGCGGCCGCCGCCAACAATAGCTTTCAGTGTTGCCAGAAAGTATAAACTTTTAAAAGAAAATATTTATAATATTGTTCACAATTTTATGTGGAAGATGAACTAGACCACAAGTGCTTTTTGCTTTTTTATTTATGCTGCAGTCTGACAAGTCAATGAAGTTGTAATAATACTTAACTACTTAGCATATTATGTAAAAAAACTGAGAGCGTCGTAATCGTGACTGACGCCAACGTGCTCCTTAGCATTGATTGTTGTTTTCTATAGGTTTACTGACATGCTTTAACCACAGATTTAAATGTTCTAATATCTGTGGCTTTAACGTACCTACTACGAAACTTATTACAATTTCTGCGTTGTCTATCGACTGACATAAAAAGAACGAAACATGACTGATGTAATGGGTCTTTGCTCTGAGCTGTAACACTGTTCGGATTCGCCTCGTTTCTTTTCACGTAATTTATAATATAGGTACATTTCTTCTTCTTGCATATGCGTAACGAAAGACAACAAAGTCGATAGTTTTCTTTTTATACACTATTATTTACTATTGTAGGAGAAATGAAACTACAAGTATGTACGATTTATTTTTATTTTTTTGTAAAATAATGTACGCTTTAGATATCACAATTTTATGCAGCTTTCAAATACAAATAGAAACTTTTGTCTGATAAGTGCAAGTAGTGCAAAATGTAATAGAAAATAGTGCTGTAAGCAGTGCTTTTACATAACGTAACAATAATAAAATTTTTATATAAACTTCTAACAGACGATGAGACGATCCGACTTGGTTGGATCCGACCGAAAGGGATGGATACAAAAGAAAGAGAAGCAGTGTGAGAGCTTCCTTCCTTTTCTGCTTTTCGTGCGTCCCGGCTTTCTGTTGGTCAATGGGATTCAACCACGGAACAAAAAAAAAACATGTCGGAGCATCTGTCTAATACTAACAATATAGGGGCTGATTCTGGTCAGGTTGAAAAGATGTGATAAAACGATATTGTACATATTACGTAAAATATTGTCACAATAAATTTACAAATAAAGTATAGTGATAGCAGCGACCGAACAACCTATTGCTAAACTCAAAAGATTGCACTGTTCGGTTAACCGGACTATCAACGGAATTACTAAGATATACAATCTTGTCAAAAAAATGAAAAAATTAAACGACGGCGCTGTCTTCTATTGGCTGGCAATACTGGGTGTTATTAACCAATAGTTTGACATAGATATAAAAGGACCCCGCGCGCGGCCCCGCTGTTTGGTATTGCAATAGCAAAAAATGTAGTTCGTCAAATTTTTTTTCACTTTCTTGATAGGCTGTACTACCCTCACTGTACGTTTGGATCACAGACCATTTATATTGAATTTTTAAAAGTGTTGTATTTTTTTTAATAAACTTAGTTTCAATATGATATTTTTTTAATGAACAGAAGTAAATGTACTTAAGATTTACTTCTGTTCATTAAAAAATATCATATTGAAACTAAGTTTATTAAAAAAAACCTGAACGGAATCAACCACCATAATTTTTTAGGAACTCATTTTTTGAAAGACGCGCTTGACTAGAACGTAGGTAATTTGACAATTATATTTCATTTCTAGCTAAAATTTCTGCTACACTCATATTAAGACAATATTTATTTATAAGTGTACACTAGTTACATGGTAGATACAGATTGAAAACGGCAATAAAGTACATCTACCTAGAGAAAATTCTGTAAACTATATAATAGATATAATTAAGAAATTATCATAAAAAATATTGTGTATAAATTTCAAAACCAAATTGAACTCCGCTGCAAAATGATAATGCAGAATTACATAAGATACATACATAATTCTAAAAAAATAGACTTTGGAATATGTAAGTAGATAAACAAATATCTAAATGCTTGTAAAGCAGTAAAAACCGCACTATTTTCCTCAAAGCTTTGAAAAATTCACATCTACAAGAAATTTGTGCTAAGGTGGAAGATGAATTTACCTTCATTTATCTCTAAATATAAAAAATGGAATGAGATAAATGATTTGCGCAGATATATTAAGATTTTTATTATTTACATGGATAGTTTAAAAATTATACATAAATCCTATCTATAATTATGTTATCAATGAGATTGGTCTCAGTCTTATTCTATTTGTGAACATTTTCATTGGGTTGTGGAGGAATGGCGTAACAATATATTATTTTTATTTGTTCATTAAACTTTTCCACTTGATGGAACATCAAAACATTATCAACATTAAACTCAACAAATTCAACATTTGATAAAAATGGTTGTATTAAAAACCCTATCTAATATCTATCCCTAATTTATTGGATTTTATGCAACTTGGGACTTAAATGCATTTTAAAATGGAAATACTTATAAATTTTATTGCAGTGTCATTGAAAAAAATATTTAATATCATTTCAATAAACTTGCAAGATATTCTTAGGTATTCGGTATTTGTTGATGTGGACGATAATTATTTTTAGATAATACTATTACTAACGTATAAAAATATAAAATGATTTCTTTTTGATTAAAATAATAAATCTAGGTATATCCACAAGCAAGAAACACACACAGATATCTCATTATATTAAAGGAAGACATTAAAAACAAATTATAACAAAAATATAAAGACGATAATTTGTGTCCATGAGTTCTAGATCAATTCTATATTTGAAATTAGACCTATTTCAAACGAAAAAATACTTAGAAATATATATTTTAGAGAGAAATATACAAAGGTATCTAGATTTTGCATCTGGTGTTATAAATATTTTATAATCGAATGATCTTTCAAAATCACAGATTCCATTTTATCCATACATGACTAATATGTATATTTAAAGCTAATAATAAAAATATATGTATACCTACGAAATATTCATCATACCAAAGGATATAGATAGCTAGCTTGCGTTTAGATTTGATAGGAAAATTGAGTTAGACGTGGCAACTTGATATCATCAATTGAAACTATAATAAAAGTGTGAAATTTAAATATACATAAGTTCTTTATATATTTTGCTAAAACACTCATTTTTTGTTTATTCGGCATTGATTAATACTTTACAAAGTCTTCGAATATATACAAGGATTGTTAAGTAATTTGTTAAAATTCACTAATTATATATATTTAGATGACATGATCATTTCATCATTTATTAAATTTTAAATTGACTATTATAGGGTAATTTTTTTACACTGCACAAATTTTATGAGCAGAATCAGATGATAAAACTGAGTATATCGACTCAGTTTTGAACCAAAGAAATGTCACAACAAAAATTTGGATAACTGGATTAATACATGGAAAGTTTAAATTATTCGTTCTTATGCATAGTTTATTTCTACTGGATGGTATTGTATCCCATGTAATGAAAATATTGCGAAAATTTGTGCAGTGAATAATAACTTTTACCCAGCTTCAATCGGCTTTATAAATCTTTTTATTTATTTTAGAAGTACAATATTCGACCCTTCGTTGGATCCAAACCTGAGCCTGTTACGAAGCTTTGTGTTTCTTCCTCAGATCTCTTCGGTTTTCATTTATTGGATGCGGCTTCAGCTCTCGACAATCCAACTAGAAGCACAAATATTTTAAAATAAGTACCTATATAGTTATAAAGAGAATAATATGTTATGAAATGATTGAAAATGATTTACAAATCATTTATTAAGTATATAAGTTATGGGTGAAAAATTACTAAAATGAATATTTAGAGATATAAAAAAATAACTAACCAATATTTCATCGTCTGGAACTCTTGATAATAAGTCAATCACTTCGTTATTTGGTATAGTGTGAGGTCGTAAAATTTTTCTCGTAAACTTATTAATACCTGTAAAATAGAACAGGTAAGAAAAAAATGGTTCTGATATAAAAAAAGAATTGAAAACATATTGAGGTTATACGAGTGTCTTACCCCAAGCCATAAGCAGATATCTCAACGGAATAATATATAATACTATCATCGCTCCAAACAACATCAATATAGCCAAATAGCTTAGATATGGCACTGTAAAATTCATAAGGCTGAAAAAAAAAACATACGAATAAAACTATTAATATCATTTCTCATTAAAATACAGACAATTTATAAATTCATTCGCAAATTGTTTTCGATAAATGTAATATAAATAGATTACTGCAATCTTACTTTTTAACAGCTTCTCCAAATGATGCTACATAACCAATAGCATTTTGAACTGTTTGTGTTACTTCTTGTATCGCTTGTAATCGTTCTTTTAAAGATTTCTTCTCTTCCTGGAAGAAAAAAAATACAAATTGTTAAAAAAAATGTACCACCGTTATTTTCATAAGTCATAAGTCTTACCTTATCAGCTTCATCTTCGTCATCTTCTTCTGCTAATAGATCATCATCATCTACCGGCACTAATAAAGGATTACCTCCTGAAATTAATTTTTCATTTAGTCTAGGTTAAGATATTTGCATTTTCTTTCTTATAACATATTGTAGTATCAGTAAGTATAGTAATAGTATGGTACATTAGGAAAATTAGGTATATTAATATTAATTAATCGAAAAGACAAGATTGAAATCTGTATGCTTTGAAAAAATATATCTATTAATTTACACAAAATTGTAATTCATGCTTTGCAAAAATTCTCATGCTAGAGACAACAGCAACATTCAACTTACTACCAAATATTTGTTTTATATATTCCCATGGATTATTTTTGTAACTTTTGTAGGAACGTTTTAAACGAACTAAAAGTAACAAACTTAAATTAAGAAAAAAAAAGAAATCATATTGTCGCATTTTTCATCAACCTAAGATAAGGCAAGTATAATCTAAATAAAACTTGATAATTAAAAATATAAAATTAAGTAAACAATCTTAGCTATTATCTAGTTATTAAATAGTATTCGCTTACCAGTTAACCTATAAATGAGCCAGTTCCTAGAGAAGAAGACGAGAAGTAAGAAGGGAAGCATCCACATTTCGTAATAATAACAGAAAGCAAGCCACGCCAACAATCCCATAAATGAAAGGAGTTTGGATTCCCATTCGAAACAGTCTCTGAAAATATTGAAAAATTGTTACATATAACATTACGTAATAATAAAATCAAGATTTTAATGCGGGTGTTTGTAAAGATAAAGTTTTTCAAGAGGAAGGTTTATATTTATATAATATGCATAATATTGCACCCGTCCGAAGCCGGGGCGAGTCGCTATGCTCTTAAATACATATGAGATTAATTTTTATGATGTTATTTATAATGTTTTCATTTTAAGAGAATGAATGCAACAATCTGAAATAAATTCTATAGATAAGAAAACTATTGTTAGTTTACAAGCTTGTTTCTGGCCAGAGTTCTTGATTTTCATGAAAACTGTTTGGCAACATCGTAACGAATTTCCTTTAAATTTTAAAATAGGATTTAGAAAAATTACTAAATACAATTAAAACGTAATGAGTGGTACCCTTTTGTAGCATATTTCATGTACCTTTGTAAAATTATAATTTTGTTCATTATGTATGCTATGAATAAATTTATTTCTATTTCTAAAATTATTTCATTACAAGTACTTTGACTTTCATACTCACTGTAAAATTTTCCCTATTTCTATAAACCACATTATGATCGCCTTCAATCTCATCACGTTCCTAATAAACAACTGTCTCTTGAATTTAGCCTCTTGATGCATATATTTAGGTTCTTTTGGATTCACAGCCCGTATTGCCGCTTTAAGCTGTAAACAAGAAAGTGTAACACAAATTTCAAAGAAATGTAAATTAGACTTTTAGAGTTCTGCTTTGTGATCTTATTCTCTTCTCTAACCATTTTTCATATGCACTGCTGACTGTTGGTCTACCAAGTGTAATCTTCCTCCATTATGGTCGAGGTTTTATTCAGGATCCATGGCTACCATGAAACGTCAAACACGTGGCACGTCATTGCGTTCACACATTCTCTTTTTTTACACTATAGTTACACGACATGGGAAAAGAGAGCATGTGGACGTTAGTAACGTGTTTGTTTGTATGATACGTGGTAGGCCTTCTTTTCAAATTTTGCTATAAATTCATTAATATCTAATGCTACTCACGGGGTTCCAAATCACTGTCATCTCCAGCAGTATTTGTGGGTAGTTCCCCTTGGCCCTCGCCCGCATTTTCTTGTCCTTCAATGCGTACCATCTCTTTTCCCCATTCCGTATAGTCAGCAGGGGTATCGTCAGCTTCCCCAAGAATTCCACTTTATGGTCGTGGTCTTCGTCGTATACGGTTAGTTCGAGGTAGGAACAGATGTCCTTGACTGTACTGGAATTGAATTATATCTAATTTATTACGCCATATTGCTTAACGTGGCCAGCGTGTTATAAAACTCTCTGGTTCTGTCCACCTCGTAAAGGATAAGACGTGACAACGTATCTGTAAAATTCACACACCGAGAGAGACGCGTATGTATTTCATTGAATTTCCTATAGGTTTTCTCTCTCTTATATTTGCGTGTTTAGTTGCGTGTACAATTCAAATCTCTCTCAGTATGTTCTTGGTTGCTCAGGACAATGGCATGGTGAAGACAGCTAAAAAATAACTAATATAAAGATTTTGAGGATGTTTCAACTGACAACTTATATCTTCATCTTCGGCGTTAGCGTCAAGTACTACGTGTGTATCTGCAGCATCGTATTCCCTAACTCCAGCACATAGAACAGGTCAGACTTCAAATAAAGCTTTCGAGATTTAGCTATGATACATACGGTAACATACAAAGTAAATATCTTCATCCAGTTTGCCGCCAACGTTTCATACTCCATGTGTATCTGCAGGATCGTATTTCCTAACTCCAGAAACACAGAACAGGTCGGTTCGCTTCAATTAAAACTTTCAAGATTCGGCTTTGATTTTACATAAGGCAACTTACAAAGTAAATATCTTCATCCAGTTGGGCGCCAGCGTCTTGTACTCGGTGTGGGTCTGCAGCCTGGCGTTGCCGAGCTCGAGCACGCAGAAGGGGTCGGACTTGCCGCCGAGGTCGGCGGCCGCGAGCCCCGCCGCGCCGTACACCTTCACGCACAGCCAGCCCGCGCCCGCCGCCTGCTCCTTCACGCGGTACCACGTCTGCAACACGACCGACCTCAATGTCCTCCCGTGCTAGTTATCATTAGCACGATCCTGACGACATCAAGCCAGCATTTCTTAGGAGTCATGTGGTATGGTCGAAGATAAGTAAAAAGGTAGGTATGTAAAACAATGATAGAATTCTAAAATATGCTTAAATGTGGAAAACTGATAATAAATAGATAAATTATAATGAGAGAAGTACCGTCAGCACATCCATCTGCCCAAATTCATGCCCCTAATACCGCAACATAAAGTTCCTTGCAGAGTAACTTTGACATGGGGTCGACTGTACATAAGACAAAAATGTTGCAATAAGAAATAATGGAAACTGAATCATTTATTTTTGCCTATTTTTTTTCTGTCGATGTCTGGAAGAAATCTTTTTCTGAGATAACATCCCTTTCTTTATTGCTTCCTCTGTAAGTAACTATGTATTTTTTTCGTACACTAAAGAATTGACAAAGAAACAGTTAACAAATATTGAAATAGGTACTCACATATCTCCTTTCAATAATTTCAATATCCTTAGGGTTTTCTCTATAACTAGTCAGATCAGTAATGGTTTCAGATTGCGTGGTGCCACTTATTGTAAGAAGGAGAAATATCTGGCCGTTTCCATCTTCTAGGTCCTGCCATATGTTATGTGTCTTTTCTCTTTCTAATTTTGACAGGTCTATCGTACATCTGAAACCAAATAACAACATCATCAGCCCTATAATGCCTCACTGCTTCGTATTGGCCTCTCTCAATCTAATGTCATCCTATAACCAAGTTTCAACTTTCCTTATGTCATCCATCAAAAAACAAATCGAATTATTAGCTTGACATAGACCAGTAACCCAGGGTGGCCGCTAAAAAAATAAACCTTTATATTTTATAAATTCGATTCGGCCGCCTGACTGACGTCAACCCTCTTTGGGATAACGCCTATCAGCTGTTAAGGCTTTATATTTATTATATATATATTTTAATTATCTCATACGACTTCCTCGAGATATGGAGTGGGGGTGCTACAACACATAGAGGGGAAAATGGCGTGCCTTCCCAAAAAGTCGTCCTTGGTTTGCTTGTCCTTATCCCATACGGTGACTTCCAGGATCTGCTCCTGATCATCATACAAATGGAGATCAAACTGCTCCAGCCACGATGGATGTAAAGACTTCCATACAACCTTGCTCTTGTACTTCTCGTTGCCTAATCTGTGAATAAGTTTTTACAAAAATTATTTTTTGGCCCAAAGACAGAGAAATCTAAAAAGGATCTTTTTTGTAGTCAGGTTATATTTTACCAGTGTACCAAATTTCATAATAATAGATTTTGCATGAAAGAGTAACAAACATTATGTAAACATTATACAATAAAAGATATCACATAATGATAAAATGGAAATTGTGTGTGAAAACCTAAAAAAAATAAACTCCTTAAAAGTTAAAACTAGAAGCTCGGGTTTGCGCAACTTAACATACTTACCTAGATATACCCTACCTTCAGTTAACAATGTCCACGGTAAAAGAATGTGGGAGTATTTTCTGCCATCTATATTGAATGAATACCCTAACAATATTTGTGAGCAAATAATTCATTTGGAAACCAGTATAACCAATGTAAATTAATGCTTAAGAACTATATATTAACTGAGTAAATTTGTAATGAGTTGTGCTCGCCTTACCACGTATAAACCTATATAGGTTTTTGTTGGTAGGCTTGTATTTTTCATACAAATTATTGTAACATAAATAAAGAAATAAAAAAAAAACAAACTTTCGCAATGATAATGTTAGTAGGATAGATTAGTATGAAATACAAAATATTGTCATTACTCTTACACGCTAACTCGCCATTAAGATTTTATCTTGGACACAAATTAACTCTGGCGTAATTAGCTCAACGAATTATACTTTCAGTTTATAGTTAGTGCATCTACCGAAGCAAAGAGAAAATAATACTTAATCTTCATGATTTCCTTGTAAAATAAACGTATTAGATGAATGATTATATTTTTACCTGACTTAAAAGTTTTTCCATAGCTGATATAAATCACAGTTCTTAGAATTGCATATTTTCTATTTGATACCTAAAAATCTTAACAAATGGACAACAAAGTGTTCTTAAAAAGGTATCTGATAAGGGATCTGTTTCTCAACCCTCTTTGGGAAAACTATTGCTGGCTAACAGCCGTCAAAGCTTTTTTTTTTCTGCACCTTATACGACATCCAGGGAATAGGATTATATATAGGAAACGCCATAACTACACACTACCCTGTTGAAACTAAACAACTTACCTAAACTTACAATAAGGGTCACTCGACCGGGTATCCATGTCCATGGCAGGCAGGTTCTTGGCTTCGACCAGGACGATGGTGACCACCGAACTCCAGATTTGCGCTTTTAGTCGCTTGTTCACGTCGCTTAGACGAGTGTTCTTCAATAAATACTGGAATTGATACGAAAGTTTTGTTATAAGTATTGTGTGTCTTGTTTGTTTTTCTTGCCGTTAAAGAATTACTTGTAAAGTCATTAAATATTATTAAAACACTAGATGATGCCCGCGTAAAGTGAAATAGGCCACTCTCCAGCTATCTAACTCCACGCCAAAAATCACCTATATCCAATGCTCCGTTTGGACGTATAAAAAAACAACGAAAAACACACTTTCTAATATATTTTTTTATTAGGTAAGAGTGTGTTGTTCCAGTAGATAAGACTATTTAGATCCTTCTTCCTTCCTTACAGTCACATTCCTTATGGCTGAGTGTCGTGGTCATTAAGTGGAAAGAAACACACACAACGACTTTCTTGGCAATATTAATGGACTGGTTTGCCATTGTCTTCGATTTACCTAACTCATTAGAATTATAGATAATTTTATCAACTAGAGTGCAGGTTTCCTTCACAGGAAGCAAGCGGTGGTTGATACAGACTACTATATATGAGTCAGATTGGTACCTATACAAACTCACGTGGCACGAGTAGGATTCGAACCTGGGTCCTTTTAGTTTACAAGGGGTGCCATCACCGCTTCTATTTCTATACGCCCACCTAAAATGTTGCACGCGGCCATTTCCACCGTAATAAACAATATGGCGTCGTTACTAATAATTGCCGGCAGTAATAAAAGGGGTTGGGTCAGTAACTATCTTACTTTTTGCAGTTAAAACACAAATGATACATTATCTTAATTGCCCTCGTATTTATAAATGTGTAATTGTGAAAGCTAAGCGTAGAAGTCCGTTTTATATGGAAGATATCAATCTTATGGATGCAAATGACCTGTAAAATCCAATCTATCTTCACATCGACGTTGACCCACCTTGATTATATCTTGTAAGCGTAACAAACCGACTAACAAAATTCAAATTGTATTGATTATTTACATTTCAATAGAAAAAATGTTATCAGAAACGCTGACTCCATACAATGGCGATAAAAAAAGAAAAGACGAAGATTCGATTTAGAAACGATAGTACATTCCACAATAATAATAAAATGAAAAAAGAAATTCATTCAACATGAAACAAACTCAAACCATTGCCTGATTGAACAATTTATTCATGCTAATGCTGACACAATATCGTAAGTTAACAAGTTTAATGATAGAGAAGCCACAAGAACCGCCACCGATTCACAGTACCCTATGGATTCTGTCGCCTCCGCTTTTGAAACTAGGAAAACGATTGCCAAACTTCTCTATCAGCTCCGTGCAGGTATTTATGGCCGTAGGTAGATCCAAATTTAGACGACCTTCTGGGGGCAAGCTGCCCGCTCTAGGCCTAATTTCTGATGCCGATCTGTCAAAGAGAACAAAAGAAAAACAAATAATAAATTTGAAACAAAATAGTGTGTATTGACGGAAAAATGATATTACTTTGTAGGATAGTAGATTTAGATTTATTTAGGTACATTTTTTGATGTCAATAAGTGATGTATATCATTCTAAGATGAATAATTTTAAATTTGAACAAGATGCTTGTTTCACTACAGCAAATGTATTTTACAAATGGATGCTCTTGGCAAGTGTATCTACGATTTAGATTATTTATCTTAAATTAATTCGGTTGATTTATTACATCTGTTGAGTGTTGTTGATCTGTCTAAGTAAAGATTCATCTTTGGAAGGACATCGAACCAAGAACAATTTTTGTTCTAATAAGTAGACGAACTATGAGTGGGAGAAGTCAAACTGCTGAATTAAATCCAAGTATATTTTACTGCTAAAGGCATACACAAAACAATATATTTGCAACTAAATAAGTAAGTATTACAATGGTCAAAATTTTACTGAGTAAGTATTTAAAAAACGATTCATATATTTACCAATTTTTGCAACTATTCCGTTTTGTGTACTTAAAAATGAATATAACTTTAGTGTAGTTAATATAGTTTTGAGAAAACTTATTAATGTTTTAGTGGGTGCAAAAAAAGAAGAAGTTTAAGCTTACTTAGATGGAGATAGTACTGAAACTGCCACTTCTGCAACTGCACTGAGAAAAATAAATAGAATAAATAGATTTTTTGTTTTGAAAGAAAGCAACCGAAGTAGATATGTTTATTTACATTATCTAGGTATGAGAGAATTTATAGGAACATAATTTGATTCTATATAAAACAAAAATAATAAAAACAACTGGGGGCTTTGCTCCAAAATTTTGGAATCGAGATGTCCTAGGGCTTCCTTATGAATATGGACATTATACCGCATACAAATCATTTTGGGATGTTTATCAGTGTTGTATAGATAGATGAGAGATACCTGTCATCACTAGAAGTCATACAGGAGTAGCAAGACTCACTGGAACTCCCGACACCATCACTCAGGCAGCTCAGATTAGTAGCAGAAAGACATTTCCTTATGGGGATTCCTTCATTTCTTTCAACACTGAGAAAATTTTCACACACGTCCTTTGAATCACCACTAGGATCAACATCGAACACAAGAGTCGGTATAAATACTCGATCAGAACTAACAGAGGATAGACCTATACTTCTTCCGTCTTCTGTACTATCAACTGAACTTTTATCTTCGGACAAATGTGAAATAAATTTTGATATTTTTGACCTCTCCATTTTATTTTGCACCTGATCTTGGAAGTCTTCCACAGTGTCTTGTATTTTCTCGTGTAGTTTCATGAACCGGTTCTTCAGCCTGTCCATTTTGTTCTCCGTTTTCATGTCCTTCGCCATTATCTTCACTCGCGTCCGTACTCATCTACGATTTAGTTTTCACTGACTTAGTTTACGTTTAGTTACGAAAGTGGGTTTCGAGAAATTATTTTTGATAGTAAAGTTTATGTTAGACGTGTATTCACAGTAAAGGATTCACAGAATAGTTTATTTTGTTAAAATGAGATCACTAATTCGAATAGTCTTTCCTGAAGATATAAGTAATTCGTAGAATACATAAGCATATTACTTTTAAATTATTATAGAGATGATGAGATATGTGTATGTATACTACATCAAGTATTTATATGAGACCTCAATGATAAAATATGATCTTTTCCAGATTGGCGTCGTAGATGATGATATGACATGATCTGTGTAACCTGTGCTGAAACGTAATGAAAATAACGTGTACGTATATCGTATTTATGGAATTGACTATGGAGCAAAAAACAGAACAAACCATGGCAAACAGCAAAAAATATAATAATTCAACCTACAGTATAGCCAATAGCTTATAAGTATTTATATTATTTAATAAATACATCTGTAGAAGTAGAATTTTGGCCGTTCACCATATATTAGTTATGTCCACAGACTTATATGTGGGTAGGTATATCTATTGTAAAGTTGCGCATTTTGCGCAGTAACTATAATAAAAAGAATCTAATAGCAAAGAATTTAGAATTGAATTTGGTTAGCTTGATATGCAGATGACTGTACATACGCAAGAATTAACCATTCCCATTGAAAACCCATAATTTATCAAAAGAGCCATAACAAGAACCGAATCGCACTATCTCAAGTTTGTTTGAAATGTTTCGTACGCATTGACCTACAATACAACTAGATACAATACAATACAAACAATACAGAAAAAATAAATAGGTACAATAAAAATAACTATTAAGTACATGAATCAAAATAAACAGTTACAAACTTGAAAATCCCGAAACATATTATAAATCCTCTGCCGCGTCTGGGTGTTCACAATAACCTCAAAAACTACTGCACGGATTTTCATGTGGTTTTCACCAATAGATTGTGTGATTCCTGAGGAAGGTGTATAATTTATTATGTCTTTAGCCAAGCCGGGTCCTGCCGCTAGTTAAATTTATTTATGCGCAAAAGAGCCTTATCGTTGTGAGCAGTTTCTTCTAGGCAACCTTTTCGAGAATTACTATTAAAGGAGTTATAAAAAGAGTTGAGTGGGTTTATCTAAATAAATGAACATAACTGAACTAGATGCTCCAAAGAAAGTGTGAAAATGAGTGCTTTATTTGCATTTTAATTATGTTTTCATGAGGAAAGTTTTTCAAATTCCTCTATAATGAAATAATTTAATTTTGAATGATCACTTTTTCTGTAATTTTGCTTGCCTCCGAAAGACATGAAATGTATATGGGATATTGCACATAAAATGTTACATCTTTTTTATGTACATTGTACGCAAATAAGTTATAGTGACTGGTTGCAAATAGCATGTAATATTATTAAACTAAACTCGGCCTGTCTGCGATTTCCTTAATTGTCAGACTGTTGGCGCGCTTCTTGTCATCCTTGACGTCATCAAGCCAGCATTTCACACCGATCGATATACAATCATAACATTTTCTATATATTCATATCGATCGGTGAGTACAATTGAACGATTTAGATTATAATTTTCTGTAAATACTACCACCTTAAAAGAAGTGGAGAAAATTGATGATAGAACTTAAATTGCATAAGAATCGAATCCCAGTCTTGAATTTGCGTTATCTAGCCAATGTATATCAGTGTTCGCGGGCCAAAGTTAAACGAATGAGCCAAGGTTATTTTTAGGTGCGAACAATATCAAGCAGCATGCGGAATTATATATATGTAGGTACAATCAACGACAAAATATTTATATCAGCGTCCAGTGGCAACAATTGGTGAGCGAAAAACTGTAGACCCCATTGTTTGAACGTGTGAAGGGTGCATGCAATTGTATTATCTATTGATTGGTAGATATGGGTTGATATCGTAAATGGTAAATGTTGTATCCATTATGACTAGGCGTAACTTCTGAATAAAATGCGAGGACAAAAATATATTTCGATTAAGCAAAAATAATGACAATCATCAATCATATTCTTTGGCCAGCATCTTCAATGTTTGGCATTCTAAAATCATTCGATCATTTTCTTTTTAAATCAAAAAAGTATATATATCATCAAACATTTTTAATACTTATTCAACTTTTAATTTTCGAACGCCATTCCGGCCAGCATTTTGAATAGAGAATTGGATTATTTGTTTAAGTAATTAGGACAATCTAATTTGTTCTAGAATATCAATATGTTTTTTTAATTCGTTTGGAACATGTAGAAAATTATTTATATTGCTGCTTGTTTAGTGCGAGTTGAAATATTAAATATCACCCTTCCCTTCTAACCCTTAGACTTTTACTACTGAGCAAAGCAAGTAGTTAAAATGTATGCCTTATTTCAACAGTGCCTTTACATAGTATTTATCGAATAGAAGATAGAAGCAAAACCTTGGTCGGAAGTTACGTTATGATGCATTATTCAGCAAATGAGGTCGCTCCATCGACGAAAGTTTAGCGGGAATTTTCTACGTTACATAATGCAAAAAGGTATCAAAAAGAATGCATATCTAGGTATGTAAGTATATTATGCATTAAATGTTTAATCTCGTTTACTTGCCTAGGTCGGTAATATTGTAGCTGAGCTGTAAGCATTTTTGCTACTACTTATGTTAGTTAGCTAGGTACTATTAGTTAGTTGTATTTTTGCTTTTGTATTTCTTTTTTTTATGTGTTCCGTTGCGTTATCACTATCGCATGTTTAATGAACTGTATTACAAATAAAGTTTTTATCTACTTAGGTACAAAAAAATGGCTTTTAGAAGTTTTCCAGTTGTCCTAAAAAGATGCTTATTAGTTGTGTTGTCCTAAAAAGAAGTGCCTATGACGATATTGCTTTTTTATGACTAAAGTTTGCCCGCAGCAAAAAGGAGCCTATGTCACTCTTCAACTCTCAACAAAAACCGATCCAACAATGTCAATCAATGCTCCGTCTTGACAATTAGAAAACAAACACACTTTCATATTTCTATCATATTTCACTACTAGGACTAGCTGCGCCCCAGGGCTTCGCTCCCGTGAGAATTTCGGCATAAAATGTCACAGGTTCAGTAGATTTTGGATGAAAGAGTACCTAACAAACATGCACACATATATCCTCACAAACATTCGCGTTTATATATAGTAGTAAGATTAGACTAGCGTGGATGCTCTGGTATCGAATGCAACTTCAGGATTTGATAGACTGTTGTCATAGATCTCACTACTATAGGTATTATGGTACTTAGGAGTTTATCACTATCGCGAGTCATTACGTAGGTACCTACTCAAACCCTGACCTGATGTCATCGCACACAATACGTCATTGGAATTGATAATAATTATGAAAACACGTCAGAATTTTAAACCCCTTTGTCATCAGGTCATCGTGCCGGACCTACGCACTGGAGGACCCGGGTTCGATCCCCGGTCAGGTCAAGTTGGAAAATGATTTTTTTGCAATTGATCTGGGTTTTGGTTGTTGAGTTACTATTCCATTCACTCAAGTTTCGAACTACGTGTGGGGCTAACTCAATCTGTGTGAATTGTATTTAAAAAATATCATTAACTGAGAAAGTTTTCACGTGTGTATGTTTGTTGTCTATCACGTAAAAGCTATTGGACTAAATAAATAAATAAAGAACTGGAGTAAATAATCAAAACTATACTGCCTTTGTTACGTGTTGGCTACGTCTACTATCTACAATTCATAATCACTATAGCCACACCACACTGCAGCATGGTGACTATGTATAATGCACATAGTCACCTTGCTAATTGCATCGTCCTTGGTGTTGTGTTGCTTGCATGTTCCTAATATATAATATTATAGGTAGTTGTTGGTACCTAGGACTAAAGCAACTGTGTTATGATGGCGGAAAAATGGGTACTACATATTTACCTCGCCTCTTTGGGAATGTTACTGTTGCCTATCCGGTACCCAGGCTGTGTGTCCCTTAGTCGCCTCGTACGACATCCATGGGAGGATAAAGAGTGGCGGTTAAAATATAGTTAATTGCTTGTAGATTACAGGAAAACCTATAAGAATTCTATAAATTGTACGGAACACACGAGTTCATCTCGAACTTGGCCGGATTGATTTTATGTGATAGAAGTAATTAATAACACGCCATTAATACGTGTGGTACCTACCTACCTAGACATTTATATTCTTTAATGTGGCCCATTTTCCTCCCAACGTAAACCATTTTATTGGATTGTAAAACTTTGTTTGATCCGGATACAGCGACGGAGAAAACTAGAACAAAACGTGCTTTATCTCTTTTCAGTACTTATCCGCGTTAATAATCTAAATTAATATTAAAAATAATTTATTAACAAGTTTGTGTGTAGGTACCTAATCTTCGGAAGTACTCAACCAATTACCAAAAATTTTTCAAAACGAAGTTAGGTATATTATTCCTGATCTGATCAAGAGATCTAGTTTATACCCTCATCATAATATCAAATCCACCAATAAGAAAATTACTATGCATGAGTCAAATTGCTGTAAAAACTCATGTGGCACGAATAGGATTTGAACCTGGAATGTTTCAATCACGGGCGTCTTAACCACTAGACCATACCATACAATGCAGGTTAGTTCATAGTTTATTTTATCGACCTAGGTAACTATGATTAGGTGTCTAATTGAAGAGTAATAACTCGATAATTTTATGAGGAAACGCAAAATTAATTTGATTAGTGTTTGTGTTTGTATGTGGCTATTGCAACGATAATCAAATATCTTTTCAGTACTATCAAGTGTTTAGAACAAGTGCATTAGAAGTAAGTATTTATACAAGTAAGTGAAATGCGTGTTATGCCGGCTCCACACAGCCGTCGAACAGTTTGCCAAACTTTGGCAGAATCGGTTAACAATGCTGGTTTTTCATTTCGGCAAATAATATCACTCATAATATTAAAATGTGAAAGTCTGACACGCTTTTCTTTGTACTTCATTGCTGGGGCAATTTTGGTGAAATTTGGAATAGACATAGTTAACGACCCGAGGTCACCGCGGGTGGAGCTGCGGGCAGTAACTAGTTATATATAAGTATTTATTAAGGACATACCTATATGTTTAACTAAACGCTGTGAAAACAGATTTTCTTCTTTATCTAATCACTAAACTAAGCTTCATTAGAAACGTTGGTACAATCATCAGCAAAAGTCAATACTTTATCCACAAGCACTTGCATTTGTAGGTCATACAACGTTATTGAGAAAAAATTCACAAACGTGTTTATATATATATAATTATATATCAATAAAATTAAATAGATAGAATTTATCTGTAAAGAGGTAACCCCACTTATACACACCCCACAACACTTATATTTTGACGTATCCGGTTTACTTCCTTCTTCCTTTGAATCTGTCATGGCCGGACGTGCTATCCGACCTTTTATTTAATATAAATTAATGTTTATTATAAGTTCCTTTCAGTTTATGTAGCTTTATTTTAGCAAATAAATTCTTATACAAACTACTCCGTGTTTGCCTCTCGCCACCCACTCTGCTTCAATCAAACAATGTGTATGTTTTATTCACAGATAAAAATATGGTACATAATTCCCTCCATATTCTCCCGTGGATGTCGTGCGAGGCGACTAAGGGAAACAAGCCTTAGCAGCTGATAGGCAACAAAAGGAGTGTTGACATCTGACAGACGAATATAGAATCATAGACAAATTTAAAAATTTCAAGTTTAATTTTTTTATTAACCCGCTCTTCGCGATGTCACCGGACCCGGATGTGACCGGGAACATGTGAAGATGACAGAGAGAGAGAGACAGATGTCGGACAGTTATTGATCCTGTGGTACTATTTTCAATGTACTTTTGTCGATGATTGTACCTACCCACAGAGCTAGCTAACATACCTTTATTTAACTAGATATCATGTGTATAGTATTGCGGTAAACCACTATGATAACGATGGCCTTTTCAGCCTATCTTGTAACAGAGAAAAATACACACACATAACCTAAAAATAATGTACAGTTTACTATATACGGTGTGTACATTTGTAAGTCCTTATTTGATTGTTCAATTACACTCATGGATAAAAATAGAACAATGTGAAATAGCAGTTTCACTAAAAATATTTGCTTATATCTTGTTATTCAGGAAAAACACATTCGCATTTTTCTTTATTTCAACACATGCATGATGTTTTCAAGATGTTTTACAAGGATTTAAGTACTGCATAAGGATATTGACTAAATGAGTATTTACCATTTTTCTTAGAAAGAAGAAACCTAAACATTTAGTTGACAGTATTACTAAGGTATGACTACCTTATTTCGGTATTATAAGTACCTACCTTCTTATGATTTCTACTAGAAATCTAGACAATTTTAAAGTATCAAAATATAGACTAATATACTTAGGTATTTTATCAAATTATTTTATACAAAATGTGTATCGGTGTACCTCTATGTATATAATATAAAAGTTCAAACGTTAGACAAAAAAAACACTGTGAATACACGCACAAAACATAAAAAATAAAAACAAACACAAATGCTGGCCGAATACGAGTATAACAAATACGTTCGACAACAGAGTTCCACTTTTTAAAGCACCATCGGCAAAATATTTTCTTTAAAATTTCAACCAGCTAGTACACACCGCTGTATTGTATCACTCATTGAGCCATTGTGGTTATTTATTTACTTTTTTAAACTGTGGAATGCGTTTTCGCGCGAATTGAGTACAAAATACGCGTGCGCTCGCGTCTTGCGCAGCTACTGACTAAAAGTGTTTGACTTTGATGCTGTGAAATACTCGGTATGAATCAGCGCAATAACTATCCTGTTAGCCACAGGTAAAACTGTGTTAATGAATGTAGAAGAATATAATCGCCATTATTGAAATTATTATTGCGTCGGCGCATAAGGAGTATTTTAAGCAGTCGCTAATAAACCAACAGACTAGTAACTCGTATCCATATTTGTATTATAAGTTAATTAATTAATTCCCACATACCCTAAAATAACTATAAATAAGGTAATCATTTTTACAAAATCAGAATGGTGTTCGAAAGAAAAACACTCTTCTTTGATAGCATTTGCGTTTGCAAAGTATGAAAGCGGACCCTGGGCTTCGATCCGACGCTCAACGGCTGAAGAACCCAAGGAATACGCTCAGACGAGATTTAGACGTGTGTCAAACTGGTATTTTTCGTGATTACACAGGATAAGATTAGGTACCTATGTACTTATTCCTTAAAATTCCACGGAATAAAGATGTTTATTTTCCAATTAATTTAGACCATTAGTATATTTGTTGTACAACCGCAAATATGAATGACAAATCAAAACAAAACACCATCAATCTTGTCAAGCCTTGCTCGCAATAAATCGATTTTTATTTGATTTTTCGCTGCAAGACCGCCATTCACTTGGAGACAACCGATTTTCAACATAAGACCGATAATTGTAAGGTCTGTTTTATCTTAACATTCATTGAGTGCAATTGTTCACGGTTGAGAAAATACGGTCTACAGCTACCATTTACAATTGTGTATGCATTTGGCGTTAACTCCGGCGAGTTTATGTGTTCATTTATATAAAAATATAAGACCTACATTTATTAATTGACGTCTTTGAAGAAAATGCTGCGGTGAAGTTTATTGCGCCTGTGGTTGCGCCGCTTCTTCTCCAGCGCTTTGCAGGACGGCACCGGCGGTAGACTAGTTTTAGGTACATTTTTGACGTGATGTCCTAAAAGTTGATTAACGAATTTTTAAATTTGAAATTTAAAAAAATCTTATAAACACGATTTCGCTAAATATGAATCGAAGTCAAACTGAGACCTAATCTCGAACCACAAATGCCTTTATTCGACATGAAAGTAGCACTTACACAAATAAATTGTCTAAGTATCTTTGCTACTTTTGACTTCATTATGAAATCATCGCAATACGATCAAAGTATTGTCATCTGCTGAATACACATTCCAATAACCTTGCAATCCACTACACCGAGACCAGCATAGTGCGAGTGTTCCGAACTCGAACACGTACGTTCATTTTTCTGACTACCAATCACCTTGTGTCTATCTAGAAGTATCTAAATCCATGATCTAGTGTTTGACGTGTGTAACAAGTGACAGCAACGTCACCCATGCTTGACAAAAAATTAATGTTCTTCGAAGAGTTCTCTCGTCGAGAGCCGTTCCTAGGTGCACCATTTAGCTTTAATTTAAACTTAGCTATAAAACATTATAAGCTGTGAAAATCATACCTGCTCCTTATCTTCCTGTGACTTCGGCAGTAGAGTGACGTTCATGACAATTTCCCCCATGTCCTGATGAGGCTTGTTGTGGTCCCTCAGACAGAGGACCAGGTCTTGACTTCGGCCGAGCTCAAGCGCAGTCAAATCTAAGTGGCAGGATCCCATGAAGTCGTCTTGAAGACCCCAATCGTAATCAAAAACCTGTGTAAAGATAGTACAGAAATTACAAAAATAGTAGGTACTTTAATAATAGGTGTACTATTTTTGTCATATTCTATTTCGCCGGAAAGTTGGATAGCAAAAAGCATTATGGCATTAAGTTACGAACAGCTTTTAGAGTTCTTCAGTTCATAGTCGATCTCACTCATGCAAATTGTAATGAAAAGGAAAGAACGATATGTTGCGCGTTAAATGTTGCCTAGTGTATTCGTGGCTTAAAGTTTCAATAAATAATTTAAAATAGGGTCACTCACGTATGATTATCGACAAGGAGAGTCACACACGTTTTGTAAATGGCCTTCGAAAAGGTTGTATCTATAGGCTTACATCTCCGTCGATTCTCATGTGAACGACCTGAACTTTATTTATTTATTGTGTCTATTTATCACGTTTCTTTTTATAAATATAAACAAATAAGTACTTTCTTAAGTATATTTTAATCACTAATCATAACTTATTGTAATAATAATCGATCGTGTAATCGATATTATATCAATAGTGCACGTCCACCTCCACACATCGACCATAATCGTTTGCGCAAATTCTGTAATTTCCCCTCAATTGTAATCAAATTCTATTGTTTATCGACGCTCTGTATTTGTAACAAGCTCAATTCGATTCGTGCCAATGTCCAATGCGCACGAGTCATCGATATAAAAAAAGTCTCGAAGCATTGAATTTGGCAACTACAAATACCACATAAGATTTTAAATATCGGACTTTGTACCTTTTAAACAATGAGACAATTAATTTGAGTTAACTTTTATGAGCAGTAACGGAAAGAGAATAAGCTGGCAATGGAAAGCTGCAGATGTATCTTCTTCACTCCCAGACCCCTTTATCACAGACGTCTACCTGCCACCAGGCGGTACTCGTAAGTCATGCCTTTAGGCGATTTGAATAAAATCTGACACCATAGTTAGCAATAACGATAAGAAACAGAACTCCTAAAAGTAAAAATTAAAAAAGTCTTGATTTCATACTTTTTAAAATACAAATTCAACATATGGGTTTAATTTCTATCATGTATAAGTACATTTCACTCGTAAAAATATGAAATGTGTTTTAGATGTTATTACTACGTGACTTGAATGACAAATTGAAAAAATACAGATAATATTTCGTTCTCAGGAGTCGAGTTCTCTTAAGTCTGGTAGTTTGAATTTATCGCGATTATACAGATACACAGACACAATAAGGGGACTTCATTTTATAATATGTAAGGATGGTAAACATCATTAAATCCTAAATAAATTATTTACTGCTTTAAAACACAAAGAACGAATATTGAAACCGATTGTTAGTCCGAAATAGCTAACGATACTACTCAAATTCTCATTCATTATACAAGTATATATGCACACTAGCGTTACCATTGTATTTTTATAAATTTATTTTATTTATAAAAAATAATCTAAAGAAATTAATATTTCTTTAGATTATTTTTTATTTTTCGCTAATACTACTACATAAGTAAGGATTTTATTAAAAATAATATAAACCGTAAAAAAAAATGGCGGACGATACCTACACGATCACGAAAAAGCATGCTTGGCAATTAACGGAAAAAACAAGACAGAAAACTGTGGAAAAGTAAAAGGACCTTTGCAAAGTGGTGGGACACATAAAACAGGCTAAATCCATAGATAAAATAAAATTTTTCTTTTACCTATGCTAAAAACGTTTCTATTATAGGTACTGTTGTCAAAGTATCAAATCATTTTTTTTTTATTTTGTAATATAAATTTAATACAAAATAATAATAAAAAAGACAAAAGTGCGAGCTTGTCTCCACGGCGCAGACGCGTAGTCAGGTATAATTTAAAACACGGGTTTTTGTGGCCACTCGCTTTTGATATATTTTGAGGTGGTGTAAGGCGTTCAATGAGTCATGACCTTTGCAAAGGGAAACTTTTGTCCCCAGAGAGATATTCAGCTGTCTTGAACTCTTGAGCTAACTCTTCTGAATTAAATTGGCTGACGTAAGTGAAGTAATCATGTTACGCTTTTATTTCCATCACAAATCACAATTTATAATTTAAATTAGCACCTAAGTTTTGTCAATATTGTTCCCCAGATACTAGCAATTTCATTTTACATTCCTTCACTTAAGAACGGATCAACTCTAGAGTATTTTACCATTTTCGTGGTTGTTATATGAGTAAGTGAGTAGATAGGTATAATTAGTTAATACCCTTACAAAGGTTATTCGTAAATAGGATGTCTTTGTGTCATATTAAAAAATATATATATTTATATTATTTATTTAAATAAAAATAAATTTATTTAGGCACAACCTAGTTGTCCCTAAGGAAACAGTAATTTCCCAAGACACTGACACACAGTTAAGCCTAGAGTAAGTAGAGTTTGTTTTTAAAATACTTGAAGCGAAATTTTACAGCACTAAGGAGTGTCTTGTGTATGTGTTAAAAAGGGTACCTTCACACGTGTGCATTGATCATTACATACTGGGCTCCGTTTGTACCATAATGTTAAAGAGGAAGCCGATGGTCATCATGATATTTTCAGATAGCACGAGTCTCGAACTTACTGTTGTTATAGTTGTTAGCTCGTTCTGCAGTGACCTTTATTTTGGAACTGGTTAAATAAATACCGATATTGTTTCAGAAGCACTTTTACTCACCACGAAAGACATGACGGAAGTGTTGCAATGTGTAAAATTATACAAAAATCAATACATGTACATCCCTTCGGCCGCGTAGGTAACTGACGGTTCGTAACCAGTTACGAACAGAATATAAATTATCTTTGTACGTTACGTAGGAATAGGTTTTTTCCCAATACGATACTTTGTTACGTAGTTACGAATAAAACATAATTTCTCTTTGTACACATTTGTGTGATTTATCTATACGAGTGACGTTCCACAAGGAATTATTTTTATACCTTATGAAGGGAAGTCGCTTCACTTGCTCCTTTTTATTACAGATGCGTAACTAATATTCCTCGTAGAATGTCTCATATATATTTCTTACATAAAACACAACTTAATCAAAAAGATTCATACCTTAATCTGCACAGCCTGGAAGGGGTCTTCGATAGGCACCGTAAAAACTTCGTCCCATACAGGGTTAAGGTCCCTATACACGATCTTGGATTTGTGAAGCAGCCTACCTCCAGCCTTGAACTTCACGTATGGGTCGCTCGTCCCTGACAACAAACCTGGTTTTCGAACCCACAAAAATTGTGTTAGAAGAGGAAGAAGCAAACAGAAAGGAAAACTACAAATTATAAAGGTTCTAATTTTGTTTACTAAGTTTGGAATAGAAATGCTATCAAGCGTTTAGGTTTTTACTGGATAAAAAGAATCTGATATTAAATTAATAATTTTAGAAAATGTCTTAAATTTGTCTATAGCAATTAGTAGGTTGGTTAGAATTTAATGAAGTTATGAAAATAAATATATTAATTCAATAAAAACAGATTATAATGGAAAATGCTCAATCGACAATTGTTATTTGAATATTTTTATCAAAATACATTAATTATAATGAGTAATAACGAATTAATACTTATATTTTCGTCATATCGATGAGAAAAAGAAACGCTTTATCCGAATATTTTATATAACCTTACATAAATAATATATAGTTTTGGTGAATTATGTAATGTTATAAGCCAATAAAAAAGTAAAATACTTTTATAAATATTCTCGTGCTTGATTTAAAATCATTACATATTTATTGATTTGTTTCATATTTATTTGATGGCAAAAGCGCTAAAGGTGAACTTAAGAAACATGCAAATAAAAATAAAATATATTCCATAATAATAAATATATTTGTGTTCTGTGTAAGTGTATATTTAAATGGATATTATTTATCAAAAATATCGTACAATTTTAAAATTCTAGATACCTTCCCAAGAGAAAGCCTTCAAGTAATTAGAAAATGTATGGATATTAGAAAAACATTTTTCAAATATATGTTTGTTATATTTTGATATACATATATATTAGGTACCTATGTGATTCAGTGGTGCAAAAGCCTATAAAATTAGTGTGTTTGGTAGTGAGTGTTAGTGAAAATGTTTAAGCAATGCATTTGTAATTCACTACTAGTCACACATTTTTTATTGCTAGTAATACTCGTATTATTCAAAGCTGAAAGCAATATTTTTAATTCTAATGTATCATGAAAAATCTAAGGTCAATTCTAAGGGTGAGTTGCACAAGTCAACTTTGATGTCCGCACTTTAAAGTTAACGGTGTAACCCAACCTAAGTGACTTAGGCCAATTTCGTCGCTTTTGAGATGTAAAAAGTATGCAAATACTTTAATTTTGCGTGTGGTTCACGTAATAGTTTGCACAAATGCACTCTTTAGTGATATAGTGTAAACTTACCATTCTTATCCATGGCTACTAGGTTCTGTCCTCTCTTCAAGTGTATCCTAAGTTGGAAGAACGAATGCTGTCTAAGAAGTCGCTCTCGTAACTTCTGCCCTTCATCTGGTTCCTATAAATGATAATAATGCTTTAGCATTTTATAACTTACTAGCTGCGCTCCGAGGCATCGGCTCCGTGGAAATTTCGCTCAAACTCAGAAATCGGATAGTTAAATATATTTCTGGAGTGAAAGAAAAATAATATAGAAACTCCTACTAATAATATACAAGCAATAATGTCTTTAAAACAGTTTTATTTTTAAAGATATTTTTATTTTATTTCGAAGTTACAAAAGTTCTATCATCCGTTTTCAGAAGATTGGTTGGAGGACCTTCAGAAGACGGAATAAATTGTAAATGAACGTACATAATAAATTAAGGTTTATGAAGACAACATGTGATTTCGGAGAGGCAAAGAGTAGCTCGAATCTAGAGACAAGGAAATGTTATCCCTGGCTCAAGGGCAAGAGGATAAAGGTTATTACATAATGTTTACTTAGTTTTATTAGGGACAGGAGCTCTTGCGACTTACTACGTAGGATTTTTTGTAAATATACTTATTCGTATGTACTAACAGCGAAGCCATATTGCAAAAAGCGATTTCATTTCGATTTTGTTCGAATTACTTGTGCTAATGATCAGTTAAAGACACAAGTGATTCCACCTTTCCCCTACCACGTCAAACGACACAAAAGAGTTAGAAAGAGAGAGAGAACATATCCTTGCGTCGGATCTAACCAAGTTGATCTCAAAGGCTTTTACGCTCGCAAAAGTTTTCCGCTCAGAATTTAACCAGATGATAAAAATACCGGTTTCGAACCCAGGTCTCTTCATTGACAGATCTATGAATACACATACCAGCTGAAGCAACTCCGCGTGCGGTCGCGGATGATGAGCGGGCGTGCCTGACGTGGACGGCGTAGGATCGGTGGACTGTCTCGTCATTGATAGATCTGTGAACAAGAACGTAATGTTAGGAAACGATATGATATCAAAACTTAACAGTTTGACTACAAGAGGATGGCCCTCGAAGGACCTAAAAGGACTATTCGATATACTGGATGTCGTACGAGGCGTCAAAGGGTCAGAGCTTAGGCAGCCAACAGCTAAGAATAACATTCCCAAGGACCTCAGACATCAGCCAGGCAAGTAATTTACATACAATTTCGAAACGCCGATATCTAAACCTATGGAGCATCGGCAATGAAATAGAATAAGTAGTACCTATGAAAGCCATTTGGCATTGGATTCGATTTCGAATGACAAAGTTATGAAACCTAGTTATACTATCCACGCAAAGATTCTGAACATGTCACAATCATGGAATTAGTAGGCGGAGTACCTACTAACTCCATGGTCACAACTTTTGTCTAGTCATAAAAGTAAAAGTTGCCCTTGTGACAGACAAAATAAATGACAACTTCAGAAGTGGTTCAACAACAAAAAGTAGGCACATAAACAGGGTGTCTTTTTCCTAAAGGCAACATTTAAATAAAACTCACCATCTCTTTTCCGAAATAAACGCATTCTCCGCCACTTCCTCACGGCAGACTTAAGTTTCTTCATCAGCACACAATTTAAAAACGCGCTTGCGATTCTTTGGCGCCATATTGAACACATTTATCTATGGAAGTGTATATTATCTTTGGCTTCAGCCATCACTGCGAATTGTTTATGGTTCATGAGTTAACTGAAAGCTGGTTAACATAAATTTGCATTTTAGCATTGAGCAAACGTTAAGTAAGAAGAACAGCTAAGAGATCGTTAAATTCTCGTTTTGTTGGTGGATTTTTAATGTCGTAATTAGATCGATCAAGTCAATAAATTAGTATATATTCTACAATACCTATTTGAAAATCTTAATTTTAAAAATTCCTTGGTTTTTTTTTCAGTGAAGAGGCGAAATTACCCAAATTATCTTTTGAAAATTTAAAACATGGAACACACAGCGACGCTTATTTTTTTATGACACTGGCTGTTTGTAGTGTACGTACTACCTATCGTAAGTATATTAAAGTATTTATATTCTTTTTAATCGATATTTTTCTCAAAAAATGTTCGAGGCCTACATAATACAATTATATTTTCGAAATCCACATCCCGTCCTCGAGATGGAAGCAATTTTGTTATGATATTGAATTATTTATATAATCGAGTAGGTAAAGATGATAAAGTTAATAATTAATGAGTAATTCCACCGGAAGTGAGATATCCTGTGGAAGTCGGTGATAACATGTTTCGTAGGATATCGCTACTTTTGAATAAATTGAACGAGAAAATTAGTTATTAAAATACTATTGTTATCTATTTTGGTCACCGCGTGAAATAAGTGGGTATCGCTAGGTTTCTCTCTCTCTCTCTCTCTCTCTCTCGCTCGAGTCCCGTTTGCTTCCCCAGTCATAGAGCTTTGATATTTATTGTCATTATGTATAATACTCAATCTTACTGATTTCTTATACTTTAATTCAAGAATGTTAGTCTTTTAGACATCGTTTTGTAATAATAATATAAAATAATAAAACACCACTCCATACTCTCCCGTGGATGATGTAGGAGGCGACTAAGGGATGGAAGCCAAGCTGGGAGGGTCGACGTGGCTATGGTCGTAAAACTAAAGCCTAATTTTCAAATTGTGTATTTTTCGAGAGGACCCGGGACATCGAGGCTTCCCAACCGAAAATATAACACGAAATAAATTATTTTTTACCCACAATTGTTAGTACCTTACCTATTATTTGTACCTGTAGTATCTTTACCTTAGGTATCTACGACACCAGTAATTTCCTTCGACAATTTCATTTTATTACAGCGTAATTTGTTACTGAAATTGTAAACATGGCGATTTACGGTGTGTCTAACTGAGTCTATGAATTATTCTGTCGGGTTAAACAAGGCTTGCTTTCAATATATTATGTTCTATTTACCCCTGTCTTATTTGTCTTACGAATTATTGCAAACATATAACTTCATAGATTCTATTTAAATAAAAAAATAAATTCAATTATTTCGGACACTCTCAGTGTCATGCCCCATCGCTCTGTAGCGCTCCGTCGACAGACAACGCAGAAATTGTATGAAGTTTCGACGTACATCAACTCACGTTAGGTACTATATCTATAGAAAGCAGCTGAGCACGTCGGGTCAATGGGGCATGGCTCAAGAGTGTCCGTAATAAATGATTTTTATTTTTATTGAATGAATTTTAATGATATTTTTAGGTATACATTTGACTAAGTAACTAGTTGTTAGGTACTATAAATATATATATATATATATATATCCAATATCCATGGATACAATTTTAAATCGTAGAAATGGTGTATTATGTCTTGTGCTCAAATTAGTTATCAGTTCAGTTCGGATTGTATTTGAACTGGTTGAAGTTTTAAACGAATAAAAATAACACGGGCCGACAAATGGTCGTCAGGATTTCATGAAACTTTAACCATAGAGTGAAAGAAAAAAAGAAAATTTAGCTTTGTTTTCGGATTAAAATTTGTAAAGCATTCCCAAAGATGGTTGACAACAGGCAGGCGGCCGGTAATAAAAGTATACATGTATGTATTAATATATAGAATTCTAAATAATCATCTAAATCGTGTAGTTACCATCAAGTCAAAACATATACTCTATACCATGTGTCAAAAACAAAAAATATATATGGGATTTGTATTACAGTGGGCACAAGTGACATCACAAATGTTGGAGTTTAAATAGCGTTTTAAATAGTGAAAACCAAAAAATACTAAATGTTACCATAAATAAAATTGATCAATTAATGTGACATTTCATTACAGTGTTTCATTATGTGAATACCCTTATACATTTCATTTTATGCACAGGCAACTACCCTATTAACCCAAATTCTAACGGATTAGTTCAGAGCTGCGATCTCCTAATAACGAGTTAAAGTAAACACATATATTTAAAAGTCCTTAAATAACTAAGTAACTGTTACCCCCAGCTTAGGTTTCATTTTATATCTCTATGGGTTTAATAAACTTTTTTATCACGAATAGTGAAATGTGATAAGACAGTTTAAGGTATTGATAACCAAACACTGTAGTTGATTTTTTTTATTACTTATCCCAACTAATATTATGAATGTGAAAGTAAGTTTGTTCATTTGTTTGTTATCTACATCTTCACGCTTTACTCAACCAATCTCCTTGAAATTTCTCATTCATGCATAGGTATCACGTGGAAAATTCACGCGGGCATAGCCGCGGGTAAAAGCTAGGTATTTATAATACTAAGTAAAGAGTAATAAATACTATATAATATGTAATTCAATACATGTCTATTTATTTGCGTATTTAATATTTATACTTGATGTTTCGTTTCTTGGACGTATATATTTTTAATGTATTCTATGTAGGTACAATAAAGAGTTTATGTCTATATAAATGTAAGTTTATTTAGGTACTAAATGACAGACATAAACCTACCTACTGTATACACTTTACTGGCAACACAAAAAAAACATGACGTTGTACAAATAAAATGTTTTCATTGCTCACCCCAGGGATTGTGTTACTATACACTTGAGAGAAAGTCACGTGTCTACAATATCTATTATAAGCTTAGGCGACCTTATACGTGACATCAATGTTAAAAGAACTTAGGCAGTAGGTTTAGGTAGGTACTTAATATTTGTGGGACGCAGAAACCAGACCATAGACATAGAAGAAACAGTCTTTTTTTATCTGTGACTAGACGAAACTGTGATTTTTATCAATGGAAGTTTGTGCAATTCCTATTTCAATTTATTTTTATTGCTGTGTTCTAAAATAAAAATATGTTTTGTTAAATAACATCTTTTCAATAAGAATTTCAAAAATACAATTTCTATAAAGTCGTCGCGGCATTTTATGAAAGACTACCTATATCGTATAATGATACATTTTTAGGATTGAGAAACTTTTTTGCTACAAAGACATCTAGCAAAAAAGACATTTTGCGAAAAGTACATTTTGCGAAAGACTTAAGCGGTTAAAACTAACCAATAAACCGAGTTAAGTTTCAGCGCATTCAATTTAACTTTGTCAAGGAGTACTAGAAACTGGTAAATATGTTGTTTCTTTGAGTACACTAATGTTCGAAACTAGGGCGTAATCCACTTTGAGCTTCCATTTCAATGGCTTTTTAGGGCTCTAACCTCAAAAGATGGAAACTGAATTCTCGCTAGGATCACTTCATCTGACCCTTCGAACATTATTAAAGTGGGGTCAGATTTTTTATACCTTTGAAAGTTTGTATGCACGAATCATCGTTCTGTCGAGTTTATGAAAATTCACGTACTTATCTATTTCTTCTTTGATAATTTTAGTTGCGAAATAATTTTCGCATATATATTTTTTTAACTTTACCGTCCCAGTGCTGGGCAAAGGTGCTCCCCCAACTCCTTCGAAGCCGTTCTATCTGATCTAGAATTTGCCATATTGTTTCCTATTTTACACACTAGAAGATTAATGAGCAGTTTTGACCAATACAATAAATTAAATATAATTATATAATAATATTGTATATAATTTTTAAATAAATAATAGTTCGCTCAAGTTTTGTTTTCATGGTCGAAAAAAACTATTATACATGAGTCGTATTGATACAAATTCGCATGGTACGAGTAAAATTCGAATCTTGGACCACCACCGAATCTTCCACAACTTATATTAGATATTTATTTAATATCAGAGAGAGCATTCCCAGAATCCAAAATTGAAACCAATTTCTCGTTCGAGCCAGTAGCAGCGTTCGTAAAAAACATTATGACTGTGGTCTTAGTTCGGGTTGCAATTCTCATTTCACAACCGAATATTTTCAATGAGACGCAGTCAACCAATCATACCGCGATATGGTTATCATCGCGTCACAGTGCCACCCACAATGTGATTGATTAGTTGCGTCTCACTGCGAAAAGATTCGATAGTGAAATGCGAATTTCAAAAAACTGCATCGCGAGTATTTGTCTATAGCTGTGTCCACACTATCTCGCAATGGTTCGCATAAGTAGTTCGTGAAAGGATTCGCGCAATGTTGAAACATCCATGTTGAGCCACGAATTATTGCTATCTCTTTTGCTCGCCTAATACACGTCCCACATGTCGGCTTAGGTTATCAAGATAGTCTATATATCTAGGTCATAAAGGTTTCCCTAATCTAGGTGTAAATATTTTCAGTAGGATTAATTAGTCTGTTTTCTAATATTTTCTAGAATTTTATATATATCTTGCATATTGTAAAACAAAGTCCTCTGTCTATATCAGTTCGTGATAAACTCTGAGGAAAAAACGGAGAAAATGCTCAGATGAGTGAAAGAGGTGAATGCTAATATGCAAATGTTACATCGTCGTTCGGTTGTGTTTGTGTGTCTTTCCCAAATGCCTATGTTTGAAATTATACTTCCATCGTTTTCTATTTGTATTTGAACCGAAAGTGTCATACATTCTTATGAGTCTTTGCTACTTTTAAACCTTTTTATTCAAGTAAAAGCCAAAAATTATCGAATAGAAATTGTATTCATTTTTAGTGTTCACAAGTTGCCTTAATAAATTTGGGTTAGGTTATATAGCTAATAATATAGCCAAACTTCAGGGAAAGTATATCTGTCTCAAGATAAAGTAAGATTTTTTAATATTAGATAAATAAAACGATTTTGTGTTTTTGACAACATCTTCACTTTGATTAATATCTATTATAAAAGATTAGTTGTTACTAGTTAGTTGTTCCTCTTAATTTCTACTAGGACTGTAGTATACGCTATTCCTTCAAAAACGGCAATATATTACGAATGATAAAATGCCAACATAAAGAAAATGCCATCATTTTCCCGAACGCGGCAACGATCAGAAAAATCACATTTCCACTCTCCCAACACTGCATCCATTCGAATAATCGAATCGAAAATTCACTCATCACCACTGACCACTAAGAAATAAAAGCCGCGAATAAAAAATAAAAAGCGAATTTGCGCGCCAATAAATGAGCCTGGAAATTTTGTACATCGAACGCGACTTCATTCCTCGAGGCCTCGGAGCGGACTGTGTTGCCAGAATATTGTTACGGATAAGTTACGAAATAATGGGTAATTTTGGCGGATCCTCTGAGAATTTTGATGTTATTAAACTGTCGCTGTCTATATTGACATAGGCGTTGGATCAAATATAATATGACAAGAATTATGAACGAGGCCATCAGCTTGTCATCTAATCGATCGTAAGCTGTGAAAGATATGAACAGTTATATATAGATATGTGTTACTATTATATATACCAACAAAGTTTTAATTGGTGCTTATTTTTGGTCATTTGTATTGAAAGAATCATAAATCTCTTATATACTTTAACAGGTTTGATTACTTCCTGTAATATTTTTCTTTTTTTAGGATTCCGTACATAAAGGATAAAACGACTTATTACTGAGACACCTCTGTCCGTCTGTCTCTTTGTCCATCCGTTGTTACTGTCTGTTAGACGGTTGTCTTCACATTATATTTCTATTGCCACTATAATAAAAAATACTAAAAACCAAAAAAATATATTTAAGGGATTTTTTGCGGATTTTATAACAAGTAACCCTTCGTGCGTGAGTCTGACTTGAATTTAGCTGTTTTTTGTACATTGTATAAAAATTACTATTATAAAGAATAATAGTTATAGCAAAACTTGGTAAACTGCGAGTAGATGTAAATACTGAACAATCACAAGAGAAATCATTATTTCGGTCCATATTATTATGTAAAGAAATATCGAATTAGACTAACGTACGGTAAAAGCTTGCATGTTTGAAACCTATTTGATGTGTTATGAAATGTTCAAGGTAACTTCGTTTCAATGTGATTGAGCGGAAAAGTCAATTAACTTAAAACTATATGTTTGAGTTACACTGTTGAACCGATCGCTTTTTTGTTAGAAAGAAAATATTTATTTGCATTGAATTTGAATTGAACCAATTGTTTTTCGTGTTTAAAAAGTTCCATTTAGCTCGTTATTATTATTTCTCTGCAATACAAGAAAAAAAAACTGATTTTGTATAAAGCATATCCAGGACGAAAGTTGATACCTACTTTTACTCAAAACTTATTTTATTACCGTCGCAATAATTTTGAGAGAGCCACAAAATTTCAACAAACAAATTTCCCTTCCTTTTGGGAATATTGCCAAAAGCGGTCTCATTTTCATGGCCATCCCATAGTCTGAAATGAAACTGGCCAGAAACACAACGAGAATAGAAGAAAATTAAAGGAAACCTACTAACGTTTGATTAAAATAAACGCATCTATTTAATTTGATCTAATTAAACCATAGCGTTTTTATGGTGTCCGTATAAATACTTATTAAGAATACGGTCAATATTATTTGTAGGTCGTTTTTTATGTCACAAAGAATTATAAAGTGGACCACGGACCACCAAATAGTTGTGTTCTATGCATTTGTACTAATAAGTTTCAGTACTGTCAGCAGATATCAGAATAAGTGAAAGTTTGTGTTGGCTTTTTAAACTAACTCCATGCATCTACCTATGTAGGTAATAAATAATATGTGTAAAAAACTTATTTGAAGTATTTGTTTGTACGCCATGAACATGTGTTTGTTGCACACACATTTATTAATCGCACGTTCCTTGTATTTATTGAAAAGAGTTGGCAACAGTTACTTCATATTTTCGAATAAATTCTCTTTGTTTTAAACCTATTGTAGACTAGTAACGCACTGAGAGCCATGCCCCATTGCTCTCAGCTACGACGATACAGTACGTTGCAGCTCCGTCGTGCTCAGTGGACAGTCATCATATTCATATCGAGTATGTTATTGCAAACACTGGTCATTTCATTCAAGTCGCCTAAAGGCATCTGACATGATTTTTACGACTACTTACCTCCATTTAGTGGCAGGTAGTTGCATACACACTAGGAAACCAAACTGTCAACTAGTGTGCAGGTTTCCTCACGATGTTTTACTTCACCGGAAGCAAGTGGTGGTCTATGAAAACTAAGTATACTATATGTATATGAGTCAGATTGGTATACAAACTCACATGGCACGAGTAGGATACAAACCTGAGACCTTTCGATCCACAGGCGGGCGTCTTAACCATTAGGTACACCACCACCGCTTCGTGGACCAGTGGACAGTGTGGAGCCGGCATAAGAATGTGAGAGAGAATTATTTTGAGGACACACAGAAAAGCATATTTTCATTGCGACAAGGACACAATAAAATCGAGCTTCTACAAATCGAGCGCTGGCATTCAAAGGTCAGGCATACAATTGTCTTTGATAACACGTGTGTTTATTGGTATTATAGTTAATTGAGATTACAATAAGGACAGCTTCTTGGGTCTTACTAACTATTATTAGCCTTTCTGGTAAGAAATTTGTACAATTATAGAGAGGTTGAGATATTTTTCATTTAAAGTTATTAAATTACACAATTATTTAATTTGTTGTAATACATATACAGATATGTATTTAAACAAATTAAATAATTGTGATTTATGCTGTCATCAATAAAATTAAATTATAAATATCTACCTTGTGATCTGGTACAAAAAAAGAAAAAAAAAATTCAGGCGTTGAAAGAACGTAAGAACCCATTTTAGTGTACCTCTACGTAATCACCCAAACGCCAAAATACTGATTGTGAGACGTGACCCAACTAAGAACTCATGTGTTTAGGTACTCGAACGGAATCCTTATTCTTACATATCATAAGTTCTTTGTAGCGTCTGTCTGTATGCGACAAACTCCAAAACTACGGGACGGATCTTTGTACGGTGTGATTCATGTAGTGTATAATTTATTACGATTATTTATCCGACCAATGCCGGGACGGGCCGCTTGTTTAAAATAAACAGAAGTTCCTATAACCCTATTTCAGGATATTAAATTTAAAGAGCCATTTAACTTGTCCAGACTTAGCATTGTTACCATTCTTGTTCACCCCGCTGATATTCTGTTAGCGAATCGAAATTGCAATTTCAAACATCTGCTCCTGTACTGCCGCATGATTTGGGCACACAATGTATTTATTAATAAGCTTCCAGCGGACTTGGACAAATTGTCTAAATTACAGTGAATACTGCATCAAAATGCGTTGCGTGGTTTGAAGCTAAGAAAGATTAGAAACCGACAGACGCGGAGAGCGTCTTAATTACACTACGTAGTGATAACACAGGCTTGTATAGCGATAATAATAGCACAGATTATATAATACCTCCAGGGGTAAAAATAATATTATTGGATGGGATATAGAAAGTCAAGTACAGAAGTGCATGTACCCTAGTTTATTGACATTTACCGAGAGAGTGTCGAGCGCGATTCTACCTAAGTAATGCAGAGATGTGGGAAAATTGAATTCAGCGGAAGTACATATAATATTTGTCTAAGTTTTTAAGCACGACTGCATCATTCGTATGTATTAGACAGTTTTATCATCAATACATATAATACAATTGAAGAAAGGTCAAATTTGTACATAGGATTTTTTTTTTTAATTCTTCATGGAATATACTTAGTTACTGATATAGATGACGAAAAACTGTCTGTCTGTCTGTCTGAACGCGCATAACTCGAAATCTAATGGACCGATTTGCTTGAAATTTGGTATGTATAATTTGGTGTCGATAAGTATCTTGATGTTACTAACAATTCTATGGATTTTATAAGTCCGAAATAAACAGTTATTTATTTTATTTATTTATTTATAATACATTTCATCCCGGTAAATATTCAGGTTCCCGGAGGATAATTGAAAAACTAATTATGAATCAAAAATGCCTCAGAATCCCGGGTTAACATCTTATAGACATTTCATCCCGGTAAATGGTCAGCTTCACGTAGGATAATTGAAAAACTAATTATGAATCAAAAATGCATCAGAATCCCGGGTTAACATCTTATAGATATTTCATCCCGGAAAATGAGGATGATCCTGTAGGAAAATTAGAATAACAATCCACGGAGCCGATTTACTTTAAAATTTTGTAGAAAGGTGTTAACAGAATATAAACAAATTGTTTTTATCGATTAAAGTCTGATATAGATATAATGGGCGCAATATGTATCAATATATCATTATAAAACTCTTTCGTTAATGAGTGACTGACTGGCTGACGCGATAAAATTACTGAGATTTTGCTATGAAATTCACGCGGGCGAAGCCGCGGGCAGAAACTAGTAAGTATATAAAACTCTTCCGTTGCTGAGTGACTGACTGACTGACTGACTAACTGACAAACAACGTACACCCGAATACGGACACGGACCCGGTACGGGATATCTACATTAGAATAGAATAGAATAGAATAGAATATTTATTTATTTGCTTTTGTACAGGGTAAGTATACAGAAGGTGGTAGACAATATTTTTCCTCCCATACAGCCATTGAATTATAGCATGCAAATTTTCAAACCAGTACAATTGTCAAAGTTAGCTATTAAACAAAGTATAAAGTCTTAAACTGTTTTAATTATTAATCAACTCTTCAATGTCAAAATAAGATTAGGTAAAATGTTAAGTAAAATTGTATTTATTTGAAATTGAGAAACTCTTGTATTGTGTAAAAACCACGCTCATTCAGCCAATTAAATAAGGTTTTCTTGAATAAATTAAATGTGAGTTTTTTAATATGTTCAGGTATTTTATTGTATATAGCTATACACATACAGTAGGAGTTCTTTTTAAATTTCGCACTTTTTGGAACTATATCTAATACCAGTCTATCGCCACGTCTGGTATTTCTAGGATACAAGTCTTTAGCCGTCTTAAACAATTTATGATTTTATTTAACAAATTTTGCCATTTCAAAGATATACAGACTAGGGAGAGGAAGAATTTTTAACAGTTTAAATAAAGGCCTACATGACGTATCAGGTTTGACTCCACATATGGCTCTAATACACCTTTTTTGCGCAACAAATGCTTGCTGTACGTCAGTACTATTTCCCCAGATGATAAGTCCATAGCGTAATACAGATTCAACATAGGCATAGTATGCCGTTAGGGCTGTATTTTTAGATGTTGTCTTGGCTAATTTATAAAGAGCAAATGAAAATCTATTAATTGCATTGCAAACCTTTGCGATCTGTAGTTTCCAGTCCAGTCTATTATCAATGATTAAACCCAAGAACTTGCCATTACTTAAATTATTTATTTTCTGATCATTATGCCGTATATTAAATGTATGAGTAAAATTATTAAAATTCATAAAAAATTTCTTATTTATATTAATTTTTAGATTATTGTTTACCATCCAATCAATTATAGTAATTAATGTAATATTAATGTCAAATTCATGTTCTTCGATTGTTTTATTGTTATCGGTAGTTACAATAACTGATATATCATCAGCAAATAGGATGCTTTTATGCTTTATTGTGTTGGGCAAGTCATTTATATAGACAAGGAAGAGTAGTGGACCGAGTACGCTTCCCTGTGGGACACCAAATTTATTTTCCTTGTAATCTGATCTGAATTTATTTGTAAATCTACTCTTTTCTAGCTGCGTTATTTCAACACTTTGCACTCTATTTTTTAAATAAGATGCAATCCAGTTCAAAGCTTTACCCCTGATACCGTGACATTCAAGTTTATTTAACAGCAACGGATGGCAAACTAAGTCAAACGCTGTTGACATGTCAAAAAAGAGAACAGTTGTGTATTTTTTCTCATTTACCCCTTGTAAAACAGTTTGTATTAAATCAAAAGCTGCCAGGGTAGTGGATTTATTTTTCTGAAAACCGTACTGGTTACTATTTAGTACATTATATTTATTGAAAAATGCCATTATCTTATCGTGCATAACTTTCTCGTATATTTTTGAAAAAATAGGGATTAGTGTTATAGGCCTATAATTACTGAATTTCGTTTTTTCACCTTTTTTATGCAATGGTTTTACAACAGATAATTTTAGTTTGTCTGGAAAAACACCTGTTTTCATTGACGAATTTATTAAATAAACTAAAACAGCACTTATTTCGTTTTTGCATGCTTTGACTACATTAGTACACACATCGTCATAACCTTCTGAACTTGTATTATTCAATGATGTAATTATTTTTCTTACATCATATTCGTCAATTGCGGAAAGATATATAGAATTATTTATTGTATTAGTCACGTGATTATTAGAATTTAAATTATAATTGTTATTACTAATGTCTTTTGAAGTATTAATAAAATATTCATTAAATGTATTGGCAATATTTTTTGGGTTACTAATTATATTATTATCCACTTCCATTTTTTCTATTACATAACAGGAAGCGGGATTGGACAAGTTTGCGGGACGAGACACGCAGCGGGAAACAGGAAATTGAACTAAAGATGAGAAAAAATGATACGAATTTGAATCATATAATATAGTCTTACAGAGTACGCGATAAAAAATTACTGAGATTTGTCTATGAAATTCACGCGGGCGAAGCCGCGGGAAAAAGCTAGTACTCAATATAATTGAAATATTATTACTTATTCATGTTTCTATAGAGTCAATGCTCCATTGCTCATATCGCGCTCCATCATTTTGACGTCCGTCGACGGACGACGCACGAATAACATGAAAAATAATCCATACTAATATTATAAAGAGAAATGATTTGTATTTTTGTTATTTTGTTTATAACGGGGAAGCTCGAAAACTACTCCACCGATTTTGATAAAATTTAGCATAGTGACAGACGAGACATCCAAGAGTGACATAGGCTACTTTTTTTTTAAAGAGAAGTTGACCCTAAAAGGTTCTAAGGTCAAAATTGATAATTTGTATGAAAAAATGTATATCGCCGGAAATACTGGAAAAACTTTAATAATCTTATACTTTTAAACTTTAATAATAAATAAAAAAGAGAAACTAATCGGTTTGGAAACCTGGAACACTTGATTTATTAAATAAAATATATCCAGACTTGCGGGACAATGACCCACATTGTTGAAATTTAGATGGCGCTGTCTGAAAATAAAACGTGCTATTTAATTCGCATACGAGGATGTGACGCCGCGAAACCTGGCTTCAGGGTCAAAAATAATCCTTACAATTTTCGTATTCGGCTGTGTCAACCATCGACCATCTTTGGGAATGCTATTGGTGCCTGATAGCTGACGAGGCTGTGTGTGCTTTAGTCGCCTCGTACAAGATCCACGTGAGGATATCGAGGTATTTAGGGCGGAAGCAGACGCCACACGGTTTAACATAACGTGACTTCACACGTGTGTGTCTTTTGTGTGACTTGACACTCACACAAAAGACACACACTTGAAGAACTAATTTGAAACTACTAATTGAAGAGCACTACTTGAATGTGTTCAAGTTATTATATACTAGCTTTTTCCTGCGGCTTCGTACGCGTTATTTTCACACTCCATTATATAGTCTATTGGGGGATGCTTTTCAAAAATAAACAACACGCATATTAAATTTTATTAAAATCGGTCCAGCGGTTTAGTTTATGTTTAGTATGGATTAATATTATAAATGCGAAAGTCTGTCTGTCTGCTATCTGTTCCGCTTTCACGTTTACTGTTTCAAAAGAAAAACTGTTTTTTTTTAATATAATTAATTTTATTAACAATTCATTCATAAGTATAAGTAAGTGGATTGTAAGTACATTGTCTGTATGTCATTTATTCATTGTTAACTTTGTATTGAATATGTTTTGATGTAATAAAACAAAAACACTCACCACATAAATCACGAATTTTTCCAATCATCATCGTATTTCACACATCACAATATCGAAACCAATACAATTTTTTATTTGTACACTAAATCACGTGAATTTAATTCTCTGCGTGTAGCGTCCGTAAATGATGCATGAATTGTGTCGACCATAGAGTATTTAGCAAAAGGAGTGTCTCGACACAAGCACAAAAATATTGAATTATAACAATGTTGTGTTATTATATCAGAATATTTCATGGTGTTGTCAAAACTAATAGAAGTTTTACCACATTTTGACGAAAGTAACTTTTTTCGTCAGAATGTGGTAAAATTTCTATTAATTTTTGTTGCTATATCAACCACATGAAGCAATTAGCCAGCAAGCCATACCTAACCCTTGTGAAACACAATATAAGCTATCTGTTATATAATTATAGTAATTTGTAACTTTGATAAATTTAATGTAGAATATGATGTGAAAAAGTGCCTGTGAAAGCCTAATTTCTGAATAATAATAATTTGATTTTAATTTGATTTTGATTTTACAGACTACTAGGTTTTGCCCGAGGCTTCGCCCGCGTTTTTTTTTTCGGAATGAATAGTACCCTATGTCCTTTTCCATACTTCAAACTACGTGTATGCGAAATTTCAAGAAGATTGGTTAAGTAGATAGAGCGTGAAGAGGTAACAAACAAACTTACTTTCGCATTTATAATATTAGTTAGGATCGCATACTTTATCAACAAACAGTTAAAGCCTAATGTCCCGTATGCATTTTGTAAGTTAAATAAATAAATAATGAAAACACTCCTTCTACGTGTTGTTACTCTAAGTATACGACCTCGTCTGTCTGTCTGTAATTCTCTCAATTAGGTGCGAACTGAGATCTTCAAAAATACTTTAATGGACACCAATTAGATAACTATTAGGTAATCTAGTCTATTAGACTAATATACAAAAGAAATATTTGAAATGTTTTGACTATATATGTCTGAATTTTGACACGTACAATATTATGAAAAACAAAGGGAAGTATATACAAATAAAACCCTCAGAAAAATCGTCGTGATTCTTATGAAAAAAAAAATTATATGTTTGATACGTAACGTTCCATAAAAAAAAACTCCAGCAAAATTCTACGCGTCACTATTTGTCTATGTTACCCGGGATATTACACCAACATTTGTCAAATAAAAAATAAAAACACTCAACGACCCACACCCAACACTAAGCCTGTATCGTGAGTCCGATGACGATGAACACAAACAGAAACAGGGACCGCAAACAAATATTTGTGATTACTGATACGTATATTTAGATAAGGTCAGATCAAAATCAGGCCAGAGGTCAAGGCAATTATGATACCATAAATAGACGGACATACGTGAACGCTAAAAATATACCCAAGTAATTCCTTTTTAGACAGTTTTGTAAAACAAACTTTCCCAAACCTAGAAACATTCCTTGAATCTGTTAAGCTGAAGGTCAGGGTCAATTGGGTATCGATTCATTATTCTATTTATATGTGAGGAGCGGTAGGAACCCAAACCCAGCTTCAAGCAAAATAGCGAGGGTCCAGAAATTAACATTTTAAAAAATTATCCAACTAATATTATAAATGCGAAAGTTTCTCAGAATTAATAAAATATTCATATGCACTCTTCACTTAGATTATATTATTTTCAATATATTATTATAGTGCACCGTTCTAATAAAATTTTAACCATTACAATTTACTATACAATCCACATTATATCTAACGTTAAAATTGTTAAATATAAAATCGATCAAGTGTCGAGTCGGACTCGCGCGTAAAGAGTTCCGTACCATTATTATTTATAAAAAGGCAAAAAAAAATCGTTTGTTGAATGAGACCCAACTTCAATGTCTGTTTTATTCTGGTTTTTAGTATTTTTTATAGCTGTAAGATAAATACAGCCTGAGTTGAACTGTCACGATTCATGAGACACAGCCCATAAGGATAGACAGACAGACGGACGGCCATGGTGGTCTTACTAATAGGGTCCCGTACATACATTTATAGAAAGAAATGCGGAGAATATAATTTTGATAACAAGTTTTTTGTTTAGTAACTGCTTAAGTTACAGCGCCGAGTGTTTTTAATTATTTTTTATGTCTATAAAATAAAGAAATAATTATAGAAAAAAGTGGAAATGAAAATAATATAGATGTTCTTGGTTCCGGTGAAGGAACACATCGTGAGGAAACCTGCACACTGGTTTATTATTATATTAACTTGTGTGTGAAATGGAGAATGCAATGGCAAACCACTCTATTAATAATGCCAAGAAAGTTGTTGTGTGTGTTTCATTCCACGTAATGATTATGACCCTCAGCCATGAGGAATACGACTATGAAGATGATCTTGAGTGACTTCTATTCGTACTTTAATTTGCACCACGTTTATTCGTGGATGTAGTAGACGTCTAAATCAGTAATCTGCTGGGAATCGAATAGGGTTTAATCGGATTGTTTTATATTTGATTCTTAAGCCAGTTCTTTACTCTGTGGGAGTCCACAGGGTTACTAGAAGTTGTATGTACCTAATTTGTGACAGGGTAAATAAAAAATACTTAAAGGTACAACAAGGTCGAATTTTATATATTTTTTAGTATATTGTCCCAATGACCCAGAATTTGAATGCGTGTGGTTCCGTTCTTAAAACAGGACCAATTTTCGACACTCAGTGAATTTAGTAATACATAGCACTAAGTTGTTATTGATGACGTCAAAATAAAGTGAAAACAAAAATTCTCAAAGAGTGTTGACGTTAGGTAGGCAGCGACGATTTTTTTTTGTAATTTATTTATCTATTAATTCGAAAACTGTGTCAACCGACAAAAAAAATTTGAGAAAATTTAGGAAATGAAACGATTTCATGAGGCGACCCCAGGTTATTTATGAATACGATTTTACATATGTGCATACAAAGTTTTTGGGAAATATAGTTTTTATTATCTTCGAAAGGACCTTTCAAAATTCAGAAAGATACAGACACCATCTATCTGACGTTAGTGAAAAATGGAAAATGCAATGAAAAATTGAAAATGACAACAGCAAGCTAACAAATGTCACAACTCTTTATTTTACAAGCGTTCAGATAGATGGCGCTTTGCAAAAAAAATAAACAAAATTCGTACTGCGCTGTGTAGAGATGGTGCTACGGTGCTACGATGAAAGTTCTACGAATCTACAATGCTACGGGTGCTACGGGCTACGAAAACATGAGTTGTTATTTGACAAATAGCCTGTGGTTCTTTGTGAAGCTAATTTTCCGCATAATGTCAATTAAATAATATCTACCAAAGCTACAAACTACTAGCATTTCGAAAGGACCACTGTTGAGAAGAAATGCTGAAAGAAACTCATTCAGTTATTATCATGCCAGAATGCCACGATTTTCTTGATTAAACATTTTAAGAATAATTAAATATATATTTAGTTATTTTTTCCAGCAGTGGGATACGTCAACTACAGGCAGATAAAAAAATAATAATTTTTATCTGTTTAATGGTTTTCTTGTAAAATATATTGAACATAGATAACTTTAATGAAATTAAATTATTCTAGAAAATTTTTTGATGCACACAATTGTCTCTGTAAACTGTATATATCCATCCATGTTTTGTAAAAAAGGTTTACAGTTATGGTTGAAAGTTATCTACTACAAACTTCGTCAAGATTACAACATAAAATTGATTGATGATTTCTCAAATCATCCACCAGTGTCTACTGAAATGAGGCAAATCACGATAACATAAAACGGTACAAATTAATTCGGGAAAGCAGTCACTTTTTATGACAAAAGGTGTGAAAAGGTTAAAACAGTAATGAATCTAATAAAGCGCGGTATTTTTGAGTCTACATTCTACAATCAAGTTATTCTGATTAAATTAAACAACTTTATGGCTTCGTAACTAAATGATAATTTTGACAGTGTCTCCTTTTATCTTATTATGTGGATTCATGAAATTGACATTACCACAATACAAATTAATTATTTTAAAGTCAGATACTGAAACTCATTCTTGTTTTTATTAAAATTTTTAAAAAAATAATGACAACGCGGCCGGTTTGTTCGAAACGCTCTGAAAACCATCAAAATCTCTAATTAATATAACCTTGTAGAAAGCCCTTTAATGAAATAATTAAGTGTAATATCGCATATTAAATACTTAGGGTAGAAAAGCCATGGCTGACAGAGTCAAAGGTTAGGATGATCAGGGTTAATGGACTAACTTTGTACATTAATTAATCTTGTCCCGACTTAAATCTGTCGAAACTTTATATTTTTATTAGTTGACATTGTCGGTTAACGGTTTGATAACTTTTTAATTCTTGTCGTCGAATTTTCATTTTATAATCCGCAATGATAAATAATTTTCCAGGGATTTTAGGACTACGAGTACGAGTTAAGAATTTAATTGGCAATTAATTTAGCTAATGTACTTAATTTTATTGCCAATTTAGATGTGTAACATCTCTTTTTTTCAATAATCTATGAGTCATTTCATATAAAGGGACGGAAGTATTTAACAGAATAAGAAGCATGAGATAAAGTCACAGCGTAAAACAATGTGATAAACAAAAAATTGTATGAATATTGAAGTGATTTTTTCACGTATGATTCTATAATTGTGTGTCATTAAGAGGAACCGTATCAATTTTTGCTTAGATTGTCCATAAATTTGGCACACAACTGGAAAGAAACAAAAATATGATACAAGGCATTTTTTATGCTTAAAATCTGACGGGAACCGAGCATCGAGGCGTAGATGAATGAAATGGTTAATGAAATATTTTATTCCATTCGAATACAAAAGAAAAGGCGGCAGAAAATTATTTCCAAAGCGAATAAACGTGAATGGAGTACGAAACATAATTTTAAGGATTAGGAGAAAAAGGAAAGTTGTTCCTTTTTCGAGCGTAATAGCCATTTTTACAACAGTTACATACACCTATAAATGAAAGTCACAGGTTCTAACAATGTTGAGAATTTCACTTTCATTCGGATGATAATATATATACTTTATACGACACCTGCCTACGATGATAAGAGCGGTTTTTTTATTTTTCAAGCCGGTTTTTATTCAAGTTAATTAAATATTACACTTGTAAGTTCAAACATGGAATTCGATTCATTCAAAGCAAGTCTCATATAAAAAAATATAACCACTAATACTCACTCGACAGGATAAGGAGGTCGCGAAGAAAAAGAAACGTTCCTTTAAACATTTGATTGACGGAAAAAAACGATACTAGCTAATATTTTGAAAAAAGAAAAAACGAACACTGCTTCTTTGGTTCTGTCCTCGGACTAAATATAAAAAGGACCCTGTGTAAACATGCTATAATGAGAAAAGAAGAGCGTCATGAGCTAGAGAATAAAATGAAGAGGTCACGTATTTAATTTTTCGTTTGAAATGGGCATTGCTTACTCCATTTGTCTGCCTCAGTCTCTACTACTTTTTTTTTAAATTATTTAAAAGGTATCGCGCAACATAATAGTTTAATAGATTATTTCTTTCATCTTTGCTTGTTTGATCCATGATGCCGATTGCTCAGGCGTGCTCAATTGCGACAACGTAGCGCATTCTGGCACCATTATAAATGCGAATGTCTATCTGTCAGTTCCGCTTTCACAGCTAAACGACTGGATAGTAGTGTATGGGGCTATTGGGTTGAATAGGCAAGTCTATGTGAAAAGCTATGTCGTCTGTCTGACCGTGACAGTGATTTCAAATCAAAAATAATTCTCTTTACTTACTCAAAACTCGTCTTTACCTAACTATACTTAATACTTAATAAGTCTTAATTATGTTACCTTACAAGTTGTACCAAGGAGCAAAAAGCTCACGGAGCGAAATGAGAGGTAACCAGATAAATAGAACTTTACGTTAAACAACCCAGTTCCGGATAACGACGCTCGCAGCTTTAAGCTTTGAGCTTTCAGTTGTGCAACAGTAATTACTTTCTATATGAAGCTGTGTTTCGTACACATTTAGTGTTAAATAAACATAGTAAATAAATAAATTTATTTCACGTCATAACACGAGTTTTAAACAATACAGATGGCATATGAGAGATACCTTACAGACATACATAAGAAATATAATAGCTTGTAGTACTACGTTCAGTTTATTTTTTTAGAATTAAATAATAGTGTTTATTCCTCAAAAATATAAAAATTACTAAAAGATTTAACAATTGACGTTGTGTGTCTGATGAAAGACATACTTAGCAATTAGTCAATCTAACTTACGTCTAATATGCTCCGACTAAATATAATATAAAAAAATAATATTTACTTAATAATTCTTTTTTGATGTCGGGCTATCAAAAAAGAAAAAATCCCCTATCCTACACATACGCATGTACTATAACAGAGATATTTACTTCCAAATGGGCATAGTTAAGTAACGTCTAAGCTTAGTTATAATACCAATATATCAAAAAATTATAGGACGTGTAAAAATATATTTCTGGAAATCACAAGAATAGTATAATGTTTAAAAATCTCTCTACAAAGAATGTTATTTGAATCTAAAAAAAATAATTTAAAAGTCGAAAATGATTGAATAAGGAATAAAGGAAATTTCGAAAGGAGATGAATTGGCTTTATTCAGTCTTATTCAGTTCCAAAACTTCGGAGGTTTAAATAAAACAGTCCATTTAATTTATCAAATATTCATACATTTCATACAATTAAATAAAAACTTTATTTTCTAAGATAAAGATGGGGTAATAAAGTATTTTAAGTGCAAAGGGTAAGTAAATTTGCACAGATAAAATTGGTTTTTGTATCAAGACAGGTATTGATTACACAATTACTCAATTAAAACTGGCGTTTGAGATGATTCCATACTGTTTAACGTTATTTCAGTAATCGATGTTTGATAGTAGCTTCTTGTTTTCGCTCCAGAGAGAATATGGTGCAGGCCAGACAGCCATATCAACTCCTGTTGTCATCTATAGCTTAGCAGCTCTGTGTGAGTAGTGCGACTTTGTTATTTACATCTCAGAATCGAGTCGATTCGCAGTGAAACATAGCTAACCAATCACAGCGCGCCGATGTGACGCAACGACAACCACACCGCTATATGTGATTGGGTCGCTGCGTCTCACTGCGAATGGATTGACAGTGAGAAGTGAAATGCAAACGCGCACTTCGGCCTCTGACCTACCTCGTTTGACTTGTCGGTGTCGAGGCGAGTGCGCTGGCGTGCTATGAGAGCTGTCGGCGTACTCCGAGCTGCTGTCCACTCCTGGCGCCAGTGAGAATATGGTGCCGGCCGGACATCGCTCCCGACTCCTGCTGCGTTGCCATCGACTCTGTTGGACGAAATTGTGATTTAAAAGTAATAAAGCCTGTAAACCGAAAGGTCTCAGCTTTGAATTCTACTTGTCCTCCATACGTTTGTTCGAATCTGAAAATGTATATTGATTGGATTGTTTTTAACCATCGACGCAAAAATAGGGGTATTACATGTTTGACCGCCGCGCTAAGTGTATCTGTCTGTGTACGTGGCACTGTAGCTAATCAACGGGTGAACCTTTTTATGCGGTGGTTCATAGATATGTTTAAAAGAAATGAATATTAAAAGTCGGCGCTTTTTTAATTTGTCTAACAAATAAACTAGTATTGATTTATTTACATCAATGGCTTCAAATAAATATCAAACAAGGCTTTGACACATATGTAATTGATGGTGTAGTCCAATCTGACAGATCCATGTTATCAATAAAATGACATATTACTTTTGTACTTGGTATTAAAATATCGCTGTATAGATATCCCTTTGTCGCCTGTATGACATCTACGGGAATATATATTTTTGTAAACATATATTTGTGTTTTTATAAATATATATATATATATAGCGAAAAATGACACAGATTTAGTTAGCCCCAAAGTAATTTCGAGACTTGTGTTAATGGGATACTAACTCAATGATACTATATTCTATAACATATATAAATGAACATCCAAGACCCACGTCAATTTGAAAAAGATCATTTTTCATGTTTACCTGACCGGGATTCGAACTCGGGACCTCTATTGTAGCAGTCCGGCATGGTGACCATTAGGCCACGGCGTCGTCAATATGGATTGGTTCTATTCTAGGACGGGAATCAGCTACCGTGAAGTCAGTTTGTTATAGGCAGTATGATAATTAATATATTGAGGGACGAAACTAGCATATTAAGTAGCATTTTCTCAGCATAGCATTATTTATTGAGTTTGTAAAATGTCAAAATTAAATACATACTTATTTACGGTATTTGTAAATTTATGTGTTATGCCCACAGATCAACAAAAAAAAACAATGGCTCTAACATATTTTTCTGTAATCTATGGGCTATACCTACCTACGATCTTATTCAAACAAAATTTTGTTTAATTTTTCTTTTTTACTGTGCAAAAATATGATAATATCTAAAGAGACACCTCTTAAAAAAATTAAAAATATGCTTATCGGAAAAACGAGTTTAAATATTCAAACTGGAGATGTGATCTGCATACGTCTATTGGTTTCCGACTGAAATGACTTCGGACACAAAACACCGAGGAACAGAGAACATTGGCTTTAGTGATTTTCGTTATCTATTTTTCTATTGATTTTTTTTCGCTTTAAAACGCTTTTCGCAGTGAGACTGGCTGTAAGAACTTTGCAATTACATTGCATTATTGCGACGAGACGAGAGAGCATTCGTAACACGAAATTTACCTGCTTTCTCACTAGTATCATCATCATAATAGACGTCACCTCATGGCTGAGGGTCGTGACCACCAGTAGCTGTGGCTCTTTTGACTAGGGCCTTCCAGACAATACGACCTTATGCCTACTTTAAGGCCTGGTGGACTTTTCTACGTGTACTTTATCATATCATTCCCATCTCAATTCTCGTGTGCAACTGCGCAGGACTCAGTGTAAATTTGGGCAGTCAGGAAAATGTACTTCAATTCTAGAGCCCTTTCTAGCTTCTAGAGAGTTTTGTTTTATTTCGAATGATAAAAGTATTGGTATTGAGACAGTCAGTATAGTATGAGACAGTGGGAGTCACATATTATTATTTACTAGGCTACTTTTTTTATTATAGTTTTACACAAGCCGCTAGTATACATCTTTCTTTCTATACACTCGCTGTGTTGCATGTTGATATATTGTGTAATGAAAACTGTTGAGTCGACACTTATGGATTTTTACTGGGTGGGAAGGAGTGGATGGAGTCATCGGTGCGGCGCGAGATAGGAACACGTAGCTTTCATTCGAGACAAATTAATTGCTATAAGTAATTACGTCTTATTTATTTAGGTATTCGAGTTAATATTTTTACCTTCAACCTAATGGAGGCGTATTTTATTTGTCAATTTCGTGAAATCCCACTCGACTGTAAAATTAGCTTAGAATGATGTACGGCAATAATTGCCATCAAACATTTATTTAAAACTAAGTCTATTGGAAATTTCCAAAACGCAGATGAAGAAAAAGCGGCGCAATAAACTCCACCGCTACCTTTTCTTCAAAGATGTGGGTCTTATAATCGATTTTGTCCTTGTTTAATCGAAATGATGATGCAGAATTTTAGAGTTCTTTAGCACATGACTAAAGAACTCCAGGAAAATTGTGACAGTCTAGAAAAGCTCCTGTTAAAGGGGAAAATACATGAAAAGAGATCTAGAGGACGGTAACCCACGCGTTGGTCCGACCGACCATAGATTGGCTCGACGCTGAAGATCAAAGCCAGCAGCAACGTCATTCGAGCGGCAAAGCATATCTGAATTCCAGAACATAGTGCATAGAAAGGTGTCCACATAGAGATCACGACCATCAACAAATGAGGATAGTATGCAAGAATCAGGAATCGAAATGATATGATATGTCGCCCAATGACCACGGACCTTTGTAACAAGGTCCGAAACGTGTGGGAAATAAAAAAGCGCTGAATACCTGTCGTTTAATATATAATTAAGTAAGTTTAGAATTGATATGTTATATTATTCCTTATTTTATTATGTAAAAAGATAAGCGTAGGCATAACAACGTAACTCTAATTAATAAAGTTCAACCGTTCCTTTTTGTGTGACACTTGTGTAGAAATAATTAATTAAAATATTACTCGGAAGTCGCAATTCGAGCCACTCCGTACCACGCGAACTATTGATCGTCACGTCACTTCAAGTACATGTACATGGATCTTATGTGGCGGTAATAACGATCATTTTGCAATGAATTTATTTTTAAGTGCTGTTGACTGTACCAAAACATGTTCAATATAAAAGATGATATAAAAACATGCAAATGTAGATGGTAATACTTCACTGTATTATTTGTTATTGGATGTACTTTGGGTATATTGAGAAACCATAGTTTTAATGAGATCTAGAGGTCATAAAAATAATACTTTTATTCCAAAAATAATTAAGTCCTTTTTAATTATTTGCTCAATAGACATACTTTTATATTGGAGGTCCCAGATTCGATCTCAGCTTAGGTCAAGATGTAAAATAATGTTTTTTAGATGAACCTTGTCTTTGAATATGTTACAAAATATGGTATCTAGCTTTCAGTAACAGTGAGATATTTCCCATAACACTAGTATCGAACTTACTTTGAGCCTAATTTTAATCTAAATCACTTGTATAAATTTAATCTAAATCACATAACATTCTTTCATTTCACAAAATCCGGCTCATTTTGTGTATCTTTGTAGCATCAATGTGTTAGCGTTTTGAATTCAATCCAGTAGGTAAAACGACTAAATTCAGACTGTCTTCAGCTAAACCGCTTTTGCAAAGCTTAGCTTTCAAACTAACGAAATGCCAAGCAAATTCAGTACCTAAGCTATTTACTAACTACATAAATTCCACTTACAGCTTAAAATTACTTTAGTAAACTTAGAATTTACTAACAGGACGGTATTCGCCGTGAAATAAAGTGAGCGGCCAAATATTTGTACTAAATAATATAGAAGCTTGTAAAAATCAATACATACTTAGATAAAATAAAAGCCATGTAAAGTTTCAATGTTCATATCTCAGTACGAATCGTACAATAAATAAACTTTTCCAATCTAATACGGCAACGACTTGCGACTTTCGCAAAATTATTTCATATCACTTTCGAAAACCATTAAAACTTTTTATTTTTTGGGTTAATTTTAAAGTTAGACAGGCAACATTATATTTTTTATCTTAGATTCTGAGAAATTTCCTTAGAATAATGTAAAATCGATTGCGATTTGTAAGTAAGTACTTAATTCTTGGAGACTAATTATATGTAAAACTAAGTATTGGGTACGCTTAGATACCGCTGAATTAATATGAATTTATAAATTCGTGTATTTATTACTTAGGTTTGAAAACCAATGCTGATTCCCAAGTCAATTCAATCTAATAACAACAATTAGAAACGAAATCAATTTCAATATATGACCAGGCTCTTCTTCTCCTTGTCGAGTAGGAATGGATATTCAAACGGTGTTCGTCCACTAGGTATGCAGTCACGCTGATCGCTCTGTCGTTGGCTTCGTTAAGTCCTCCACGTGGGGCAGTTGGAACAGCCATGGGCCTGGTTCTTACCTTCAAATTGGTGAAGAAATGCTGTGTCCTATGCACCACAGACAATGGCGTGTGATGGTGAGCTGAGCGCGCGCGGGGGGGTGGGGACTGCTGCGCGGGGGGCGCGCACGACAGTTCGGACGCTGACTTTGACAGCCGCCCGCTCAGCGCCTCCGACCGTTCTGCAAGAGGAAGAGTTGATAAGTCCACGCTTATTAATAATTTGGTGCAAATTATTGTGATAATATCACGACCAAAAATGTTAGTTTCATTTTTATACCCTCAGCTACTATTAGGTGATATAGTCTGTTATTACAATTTTTCTAATTTTAATAAAGTTTAAAATGTCAGCACAACCGTAACAGTCGAAACACTCTGAGAACCATCCCTTACGAGCAGGTAGCAGGCAATGCCTTATAAAACGAAGACTTTTTTAAAAACAAAGAAATTGAGTTTTTTTGGCTGAGGGATAACTCCTTTGGTACTATCACTGTAATCCAAGCTACAAGCCCAATCTACGGAACCCTCCCAGAACGTAGTCCGACTCGCTCTTGGGCACTGTTCACCTTATCGATCCACACAAATGATAAGACGAAAATATTTGAATAAAATACCTATATTTCTATACAATGGAAAATTAAAGCTACAGACATTCTTGTCAAAATCAAAATCAAATCATTTATTCAGAAATTAGGCCTTCACAGGCACTTTTTCACGTCATATTCTAAATTAAATGATGTTTACCAAAGCTACAAACTACTAGCATTTCGGAACGACCACTGCTGAGAAGAAATGCCGAAAGAAACTCATTCAAACATTGTTGGTCCCTATTATGCCAGAAGGGCTTACCATTTTTTAAATATAAATTTATGTATAATTTTTTATCAGTAATATAACGTGTAAGTACACAATAAAGTACATGGTCAAAAGGTATACTGAAACATATTATGATTGTGATCAAATGCTGATGAAAGGAAAATATATATACTTGTCCTTCAAATGTCTGATTTTGCACATCACCACTTCCAATGGCCTACAGCGGCCCTCCTATGGCGCTTTTGCATTTTAAAACTCGACATGGTTTTCGCGGCAGGGGCACTTGTAGCCCTAGTATAGCATTACACGCTTAACTTAAATTTTGAAAAAAAAAATCTTTTATTTCATAAAGTTTTGTATATCTACGTTATAATATCCTTGTTGATATTATATCAGTAGAAAATATAAATGGCTGTCCGTTCCGTGGGAACATAAATACCTAAATATTAAATTATCGTATAATAGTAAGTAGGGATGGGGAAAAAATATCGATACATATCGTATCGATATTTTTCAAATGTAGATGTCGATAAATATTGACAAAAAAATTCGCAATATCCCATACAGCCTACTGCCTGCCTACCTACTCTTTTACTTAAAAAAAAAAACGTACTGGTCAAATACATGAGCAGATAGCAGAGCTTTAAAAAATGTATCGATTTTGATACGAATTTCATACCTGAAAATAAATATCGAAAGTCGATATATCGCGGGAAAAAATATCGCTGATTCATATCGATATTTTTAATAAAAAAATTAATAACATAAATTTATTTATATTTATTTTTGACTTCATAGCTCATAACTTATTATTGTCAATATCTCGGGTTCTGAGCAACGTATCGCGATGAAACCTTTACTAGATTTTAAGTTAAGCTATACAAGGGATCCTTATATATATAAGGGGATCCTTATATATCTGTGAAGATCGCATCCTCCATCCATTTAAAAGTTTTTGCGTGATACGCGAACAAACATACAGATAGACAAGAATTCTAAAAAAACTTGTTTTAGCTTCTATTAGTCCCATATAGACCTCCCATATATATATTTTTAATATCTACTACGTACAGACATAACCCACTTACAGTTTTACTATAATTTATATATATTAAACGGGCTATCATTGTTGCCTATACTATACCGCAGCCGTATAAGAAATAAGTAATTCAAAATAATATAATTACAAGTAGCCGACGTCACGCCACGTTGCATGTCCGTACAACGTGGAAACACGGGAAATTTCCCTATGTTTAATGGCAACACAGGAAGCTAATTCGGATTTTTTACAGCTCCTGTAAAAATGTTCTGGACTAGATATTAGTTCGTCCAGAAAAACCCTCGTGGTCAAAATAGTTTTATGTAACTTTTTTTCTTAACGCTTAAAACAGTTGCCTGTATATAAGATGAAATGTATAATTGAATTGACATAACTGAAACACGACAGTCAAATGTCACTTTAATTGATCAATTTTATTTATAGTAACATTTACTATTTTATGTTCTCGAAACGCTTTTTTTATTTTTATCTGTGACGTCACTTATGGCCACCTTAGTCCGCCTTTTACATGTTTTTGTAATACACATAAATAAATAAACCTAGTTAATAACATGGCAATTACCCATAAATTTAACGGATGAAATCACATTTTACTATATTCACAGCTGAATGCACTCTGCCGTCAGCTGCCCTGTAATCCCCTAGGCGCCATTATCCCGTAACATCAGTGGCGTTTTTACTATACAAGTGTTTATGTATGTAGAAAATTTTGTTACAGGCAAAAAACGCCTTATCGCTTTTAGGATAATGTCCTTTTGATTTGATCCTCTTGCAACTTTTCTTTGTATGTACGCACCTACTATAATATTAACATTTATCTTGCTTTCAAGCCACAGATATAAGAACATTACTGTTCTTATAATTGTGCTTCTAGCTGATGTGGGAATGAAAGAAAACCAATGAAAGAAATCACTACTTTTATATTTTTATTGTTTTACCGTAACACCTTTTTCTGCCAGTCTTTTGAACTCTCCTCTCGGTTTGTTGAAAGAAATTTCAATTGAAATAGGCAGCACCTTTCTAGTACTTACCAAAGCAAATTGAACGGGTTACAGCACCGAACAGCTTTCGAAAGCAAACCCATTCCAAAAACCCCTTCAAAACCCGTGGAAGGGATAGCGGTCCGGTCCCTGCTTTGTACTCACTTTCTTTGTCCTCGCCCTATAGTAAAAATCAAGGGAAACGACTACATACTAGAGATTCTTCTCATATTCAATGGGCCTACTTATTTCAGAATCTACATTCCACCAATATGTTCGCTAACTAATAGACGTGGTCTGCAAGTTTCTCTGCTCTTGGTTCTCTCTAATCCTTGTGTGTCCTTTATCATTGCATGACGCTGGAGATACCATAACATTATATTAATAAAAGTTTCAGTGCAATTGAGCTGTAAAGATTATGAGTTTGAAATATCAAAGGATATTCTCAAAAATAATTGTAGTTCTTACATGTACCTAGTTAGATTTAATTTTAGGTATGTTAACAAATGTAATATTATACTAAAAAGAAAATTATCTAAGTAAACATAATGTAATCTAACATACAAAATTATGTGTAATTTTTTTCTTTTCTTTTTTTTAATATCGAATCTGTTTGGGACAAAAGGAGCAAGGATTTGCTCGACTTCAATAGGGACTCTTAAAAAGATTATTCTCCATTTATCCACTTTATCATTTTCCGACGAGCTTTGTATATTATTTGCCCTTATAACGGAAAACCTTTACACGATTATGTTTTGTATGACATTTTACATTCGTCTGATAAAACTGAAGAATATATATACATAGACATTTAGCAAACTTCAAACTTGCATACATAATTGATTTGCTCGGAATTACATATTCAAATTTTTAAGGGTTAGTTGCACCTATAGATAAAATTGGTTGCTCCAGTCAACTTTAGAACAAATGGCGTACTTTGTGCGCGGGTTAGAGTTAACGTTGAAGTTGACTGCTGCAACTCACTCTTAATCTTAAACAAGTATGTCCACGAGAGAGAGTTCACTTCGTCCGTTGTCCCGTGATATATAACAAAACATGATTAATGAAGAACAAGAAATAGAGACAAAAAAGTAAGAAAGCGGACCCTGGGCTTCCACCCTCAACGGCTGAGGAAGAAACCGGAAAACTCCTCAGATGAGCTAGGGTACACAAAACACTACCGCATTGCTCCGAAACATTGCTGTGTAATCTATACTTCTATATTATCTATACTATTATTATAAAGAGATAAGCGTTTCTGAGTTTGTGAATTTGTGAGTTTGTATGTTTGCGGCGGGTAATCTCCGAAACTACCAAACCGATTTCAAACATTCTTTCACCATTAGAAAGGTACATTATCCAAGATTGCTATAGGCTATATTTTATCTGAAAATACCCACGAGAGCGAAGCCCCGGGCAACATCTAAATTCAAATTCAAATTCAAAATTCTTTATTCAATTTAGGATGATCACTTATTGCCGTCAAAAAAATTACTTAAACTAAGTCTACTGCCAGCTTCCATAGCGCAGGTGAAGAAGAAGCGGAGCAACAAACTTCACCGCAGCCTTTTCTCCAAGGACGTCAATTAACAAATATAGGTCTTATACATATATTAAAAATTAGGAGGACGAGTTTACATCATTATTAAAAATGTCAAAATTTGAATGAATAAATAAAATAAAAGTTGTATTTCCAATAAAATTATTGAAAATTGTCACACAAAATAATAAATAAAAAGCTAAATGTACAAAACGTACGTAATAATGTCATAAATCAATTAGCCCTAAAATATAGCCCCGGGCAACATCTAGTTCATAATAACCAAATAATTTTTGACATATGAGAACTTATGAACCCACATTGCCGAGGTCGTGACATACCAATAATCAAATAACCAGCGTATGATGAGAAGTGGCAGATGTGAATTGAGGTCCGGGTGTATCGCGACCCTTCCCTACTATTCAAGAATGAAGAATTTGTTGATATGGCATCATGCTTTCTTTCATTTAAATAGGACTTTTATATTATGAAAAAAATATTTATATGACGCACCTTCCTTTAATTTGTATAAATAAGATTTTTATAACACACAATATACCTATTATGATCAATAAATTCTTCGTTATTAAATCCCGTAGTACAGAATCACGTCTTACAGGGTAGATAGTGCTCTGAGTCCCGAAAAACGCCATTTGATTTAAAATTCTGATAGTTGATGGCGTTTTATAAAGTAGATACTGCGCATAAAAACGTAACGTAACATAAATAAAAACGCGGGTAATACCACGGGCTGCAGCAAGTATATAAATAAAATTTGCACAAATGTTTTCATACATCTAGTATCGTACTAGTGCGGATACATCCACCTCTCGAAGCCGTGAAAATCATACAAATTGCGTCTTCGTGACCCCGAGACATTGTTGTCGACGAACAATAATTTGGCGGGAAATATGGAACACTGAAGGCGTATTCCATTATGTTATTTATTTGCCTGCATAGCTTCGAAATATCCATACTACGTAAATATGAAAGTGTGTTTGTTTGGCCTTCTTTCACGTTAAAACTGAGACACAGACACAGATTTTTGGTGTGGTGATGGTGATACATCTTCTCGAGTGCGCTAATAGCAAACACTGGTATCAGATTTTATACAAGTCGTCTAGATTGTTACCTCTTAATGATTTATCTACCCAACTAATCATCCCCAAGTCAAGAGTGCAGAGAAGGACATATGCTACTTTTAATTCTGGGGAAAGTACATTTTCCGTGGAAAATTCACAAACCTTAAGTAAAAGTTAGTTAATTATAATCTTTCATACCTAATAATACACATTAGAAAGACTGTTGTTGCTGTTTACAACTTCGTATCTTTAGACTTTAGCAATACATGCCCTAGAGAGCAAATAAAATGTAACGACAAAACTCCCTTCAAAATTACCTATCTCACTATCACTACAGCTGTGTAGGCTAGCTTAGGGTCGGATTCGATTCGTGCGTCGTCGTCGAAGTAGGTATATCTATGTGGTATAAAATTCTAGGTCTTATAAATAAAGTTTGTGCTTTACATATTCGACCAATATTGACGACAAATTATTTAAATCAACTTGCCTTTCCAGTTCTTATCAAAACTCACAGACATCTTGTCAAAAAGCTTCTAAGATCATGCAAAGGTCACTTTGAATATGTCCATCTATTCCTGTGTTCGTCAGGTAAATTTTGTGTACCTAAGTAACATACTAATTATAAAAATTGGATAATGTCCGAATCGCCACGCATCATCCGTATTTCAAGTTAGTCAATATAGAACTGAATGCTACAGTGATAGGGGCGAATTTACAATGATTTTGGGTACTTTAATGTGCTATCGACTGTACAGACCTCGCCTGGATTGCGTAATTTAGGTAATTACGACTAGAATGGACTGAGGCTGACGCGGCATTTCACTAAAAACATTTTATCTGATTTCTTTACCTTTTGTTGGTTTTATTTGTCACTGAGATAGGAATATTTTCTACTTTAACAGTCCTGTTTATGAAATAAAATTTACATAATAAACACAAGGCGTGTGGTTCTACCATAGAATAAAGTTTGGCAACTGACAGGCAACAATAGCATTTCCAAAAAGGGTTGGCATCAGGCACGTCTTAAAGTTACAGCCGAATATAAAAAAATGAACATTTCCTTTTTCTGCGTCCCAACCCCGATAGAAACGAATACGTGAATGTGCGAGAGAGTAAATGTGTGTGTGTCTGTATTTTTTGAGGTATATATATATATATATATATATATATATATATATATATATATATAACACAGTATTGAGGAACATATATATTATAAAAATATGTGGTGGTCTATCGTCGAACTCATACAGATGCCGACGGGAATGCATGAAGATTGCGTTTGTATAAGAGCTTTTATCTACTACAAGGAAAAACCAGCAATGTACGACGAATCCGGCATGTTTAGGCGTACTGTTTGGTGATAATGTATTCTCGGCTTGAAATTAAAACATTTTATATTAATGCATTAAAAGCGAACAGTAATAGCCATTCCTCATTACTAAGTCGTTCTCCGTTGTTTACTATACAGTTTGACACTGACGTACCTACCTATGTCGTAACTTCATAGAATTTCCACGTTGTTCAGGGTTGTCCCGACGACGAGAACGTCGGAGCACCGGAGCGATTGGACATAGCTCAAACAAATCTACTAAATTAATTCTCACGACCATACAGAAAGTGGTTGCTAGTACATTGTTATTACCTACTATGTAAGTACTTGCTGTAAGTACTGCACGGCACGATAGATGGCGTGACTTACGCAATTAGAACGGTCATTCACCTTTACTATGCTCAATGAGGGTTGTTACATTAATGTGTTATATGATATGATATCATATTATTATTCTATGTACCTACTCCCGCCCTAAAATAGGACTACACCGTATCCTGATGTCGTACACGACGACCTCGTTGACGACCTCGGTGGCGCAGTGGTAAAGTTCTTGCCACTGAACCGAGAGGTCCCGGGTTCGAACCCCGGTTGGGTTATGATGGAAAATGATCTTTTTCTGATTGGCCCGGGTCTTGGATGTTTCTATATATGTATATGTTATAAAAATATAGTATCGTTGAGTTAGTATCCCATAACACAAGTCTCGAACTTACTTTGGGGCTAGCTCAATCTGTGTGATTTGTCCTAATATATTTATATTTATTAACCGTATCATGATATCGATGTCGTACGAGGAAACAAAGGGATAGACAGAACTCACAGTTCAGAGGCAACCACAACATTCCTGAAGGGTTGACGTCAGGCGTAAAACTACAGCCGCATGTTCTAAACGATTGAGGCGTCCCATTCGAGAATGCAACCGGGAAAACGTTCAGATAAGCCGAACGACAAAGCCGCGGGGAAAAACTAGTATTGTACTTATATTGACCAGTTGTAGACCTTGGTACAAAGGTCATCTGCATGGGTACCTCCCATAGCGATTTCTGGCGCCAAACTGCAGTGCTTCGTTGTGTTCCGATTTGAAGGGCGAGAGAGAGGGTAGATGACTTTTCGTAGTTTTCGTTTTATGACTATACGTAGGACCTCTAATTATATATAATTAGAAATAACAGTGAAAAAAATCCTGTGATAATTACAGTACTTTCAATGTTATGACAAAAATAAAATCACACATTTTAGGACTCGTCCAAACGCTCCATACTACTTAAATGATGCTCTAACGTGACGTCAAAGTTGACTCACCCTCATGGATTCAGTAAGTACTTGTACGAAGTACCTACTAATTCCATGCTCACCCTTATTATCCCACCATTTCCACCTATTTATATTCTCCTTGCAGCATACGGCCCTAAAGTTAAAACATTCACTTCGCGACTCGGGGGAAAAAGTAAGAAAATAAATTTATATTTGCGTGAAGAATACAAATCCAGTGTAAAACGAGATCCCGCTGTTTTAATCCCTGTTTTGTTTTAATTTGTTGTTTATTGTTGTGACAAAACTTTGGGAAGAGACTCGTGTTTTGTTATATTAATATTCAATTAAACTTCTGTAAAATTGGAAGGATTTATGTAAGTAAGAATGTATTATTTTCACTCTTCAATCGGTTCAAGGCGAGTGGAATTGCTGAAGTGTTAAATAGCATGCTCATGATGTTTTACATGAAGCTTTAGTCAATATCTAAGCATGTATAAGTACAGATTTATTCGTGACGTGGAAACAGGCCTTTGAAAACAGATATAAGAACATTAATGTAAAGTTCTTATATCTGTGCCTGTGAATTAGATCTTCGCAGATACTTTTTTACGTCAAATTTTATATTAGGTACATAATTTTTTCAAAAGCTACAAACTAAATTTCTGAACGATCACTGCTGAAAAAAATACGAAAAGAAAGTCATGTAAACAGTATTTTAAAAGATCGTTCTAAAGGCACTGAAGGTCTACCACTAAACATACAAACACATAGCACTATATTAATAATATCCACATGCTGTCTCTTTTTCTCATATCCTGTACGCATCGTGTAAGAAAAGAGAACGTGTGGACGCAATGACGTGCTACGTGTTTTACGTTTCATGGTAGGCCCTCAGTATTATTGAGATAAGCTAGACTTGATAGTGGACCAGGTTCGGCTGCCAACGAGGGAACTCCTCAACCGTTTACTGCACGGACATGGTTTTACGCTTTGAAATAAGATCTGAAATCTTTTGCCAGATGTTTACATTTTTTTATCAATTTCTAGCTCAAACTATCTCCACACAAAAACCATTTTGCCACAGAATGCACATTACTACCAACTATTGTTATTCGATTACATATTTTTCAAAGTATTATATCGGCTCCAATTTATCGAACACCAGTTCACCGAACGTAGCGGATTTAGCGTACTTACATTGCTAATCATATATAATTCATTGTGGTAATTAAAAGCGCTCAAGTACACAATGTTCATGACATAGATTAAATAAAAATATACAAAGGTTCATGTCAGTCCAGCGATAGTGTACTTTTTGGGACTCCACTTTTCATTTACATGCGTTGTAAAAGTCTATAAAGTAGAATGTAAATTAAAACACGTCATTGTCCTGGCTATGGAGGTCACGAAAAGAGGTCATGCTTCAGTTTGATTAAAAATTTGTCATGTACCTAATTCCACAGTCCTAAAAACGACTTTCCACAAAACATACGATAAATGACATGGATTATTAACGCGGGGAATATAACAGGATCTCTTACAATATATTTTCTCGTGGCTGAGTGTTATGGCTCTTATATACCTATACTAGCAGCCCATCCCGGTTTCGCTTGGGTAAAACCGTAATAAAACTTTCTCAGAAATCATCCTATATATATATATATATATATAGTTAATCAGATTTAATTCAAAATGATTGAAGTTCAGGATTCGAACCACCAACAGTAACTACGTGAATGCAATGGTGTTTACCGCTGAGCTTGTTTATATCTTTAGTTGACGAAATTTTTAATGGGATTATTCGTTATTTCTTTTCACCGTCATTTAAATACCCTAAAGGTCAAATTTTAAGAAAACCTGAAACAAGGTTTTTATTATTTTTGTTTCATAGCATTTATACCAATTTTCAAGTAGATCAATAAAGATTTTTGTTATTTTTCATACAAACTTTACACCCATTGTTTACCCCTTTAAGGGTCGAATTTTGAAAATTCCTTTCTGAGCATTACGTAATAACCTAAAGCTACTGCCCAAATTTCGCGTTTATAGCTTCTATGGTTTGGATATGTGGAATATAACACCCACAATGACTTAATGTAGAGGAGTTTTCCATTGCCTTCATTCACCATTTCTCTGATAAATCATCAACTGGAGGTCAGGTTTCTTCACGATGTTTTCCTTCACAGGAAGCATATACATGAATCAAATTGGTATACAACCTCATATGGCATGTATAGGATTTGTACCCGGGACCTTTCGGTTCACAGGCGAGGAACTTAATCACTGGACCACGCCCGCTATAGAGACATTACAAAAAAAAAAAAACTGAATTTAACTTACTGGGCTGCGGCGAGTGTTTCTTGGTGGACATGACTTGTTTCAGCTCATGTCAGCTGTCGCAGCGAACGCACGCGATCATCGGAGCTGCGCACGCGTCGTTCTTTTTTCACCACTACAGATTTAATGTAGGTGTACTACATGTGACTGCGCTTCTTCACTCCTAGAACAATAATAAAATTTTAAAAATAGTTAATACAAAAGTTCTAGTTAATAATAATATCTCTCCCAATCCTAACTAAAATATTTATGAGAAAGTTAGAAAGTTCGTTTCTTTGTTTATTTATTTAAAATTTCTCGTACATGTAGGATAGGGTACAGAGAAGAAAATAAGCTAATTTTCGTTCCGGAAGGCTATTTGCTATCAAATGATAATAAAGGTTCTACCTTCCTACCTACACAGAAGTCCTACGATGAATCATACTAACATCCACATGCTGTCTTTCCCAAATCGTCTAAGAATCGCGTAAAATAAAGAGAACGTGTGGACGCAATGACGTGATACGTGTTTTATATTCCGTGGTAGCCCCCCAGTACAATAAAATAAATTAAAAGCGCACTCGAAGTGACATTGCCTATTTATGAATATTTATGATTGTATTTAGGTATAGCAAGGTCGAACGTAATATAAACCCCAATTTATTCTCAAATCATTAACCGACATTCCAAGCTTCAATACCAATAGAAAGTAACCCACAAAAACCCACCATTAAACACATTGAAAGAACTCATTATAATGCCCTTTGGGAGTTGATTACAGTCGTTAATTTGATCGCCGTTAAATATTTGCTCAAGCCTGATAAACTAGCCAATACAGGTGAGAGAAATACTCGTAGCCATAGAAGTTACATATGATACGTCTGCCAGGAGAAGGTATAAAAAGTAGAAAATAATCTGATAATCATTGCATCCGTATCTCATACTCGTCTCGGTCACTTACTCTGTAACATAGTACCACTAAGTCGTGTCCTATTAGTGTTGCTACAACACTACTTTACTATAAATATATATTTTATATTATATTACTTCTGTACCTAAATTAATTTATTTTTGTATGTTGTGTACAGCTACAAATAAAAACTTATCTATCTTTAAATCTGCAATCCGTTCTCATTGGCACAAACGACACTAAGCTTCAATATTCAATACTAGCTTTTGCCCGCGGCGTCGCCCTTAAGGCGGGCGACGCCGCGGGCGGTTTCTCTGTGGAAGCGGAACAGACACAATTTTCATACAAACTTTCACCCCATCATAGTTGATTTTTGAAAAAAAATTGCCTATATTTAAACGGGGTCTTTAAATATATATATATGACCATGTACTTTATTGTGTACTTACATTGTTATATTACTGATAAAAAATTATACATAAATTTATATTTAAAAAATATTAAGCCCTTCTGGCATAATAGGGACCAACACTGTTTGAATGAGTTTCTTTCGGCATTTCTTCTCAGCAGTGGTGGTTCCGAAATGCTAGTAGTTTGTAGCTTTGGAAAATATCATTTAATTTAGAATATGACGTGAAAAAGTGCCTGTGAAGGTCTAATTTTTGAATAAATGATTTGATTTTGATTCTGATACAAACATACCGAATTTCATTAAAATCTTAAAATAAATATTGACATGTTCATGACATACAAACACAATCAAAAACAGGTTTACTCGCCATTATCACATCCGCCGCTTGACTTGACACACATAAAAAGAGGTCGCGGCATGCAGACCTAACTGGATTCATTCCAGATTCCCTTGTTTTAATAGAACAGCTATAGTGAGCTCGGTTATCTGCTCTTTCTAGGTAGATAAATAGTATAATGTAATTGTTCCTAAGTAGTCGGCAAACCTTAGTAAAGTTGTGATGTGGCGCGAAGTGAAACACACGAATGCTCAGAATAAACGACCCTTTTATTTTAGACTAAACCTTCTTAAATACTAATTGGTTACACGTGAGTATATTTAAACACATATAAAATGTATGGTATGGCGAATGATCAGAGATATCACCCATATCCAGTAACAAACAGATGCTGCCTTTTGTTGTGGTAATATGATATATTTGGTAATAAAGGTCTATACCTAAAGGTGAATACACTTAAAGGTCTGTATGGTAGCGATTGGGATATTAATTAAAATATATTATTATCAGATAACATTTAATACTTTCGTTACATAGAAGTAATCTTATTCAGCTCCTGGGACTGACTGCCTCAAAACATACATGAAATAAAATCTTGTTGGTTTTTCTATTCTCCGTTCGAAATTCAATAAAGAGGTTTTTAAAATGTTATGAAGGAGTACACACTATAAAGTAAATACAATAAAAAAAACATATATAAAGAATCTACTACTATTTATCCCAATGTATCTATCTACTAGTTATCCCAATTTGATCTGTTTTCCCGGATTGTAATTTTTTATAATTTTTATTGTACTTCTGTTTTCGGAACGATCTTTCAGTAGAATATTGAAAATTCAAAAGCAATATCACTGATTATAGAAAAACTGAACTAGTGTGTCGTGACCACAAATCCTAGTTCCAAGAAATACTACTTATCTCACTATCTCAAAAATATCATAAATGTTTGTATGGGAGTTTCATAGAACGTTCAAGTCGTCGCGTCGTAGGCACGTTTCTCGACTGTCGCTGAGTTGTCGCATTGTCGTATCGCATTTACCAATGGAAATCCACGTTAACTTGTCAATGCTAAGGTTGCCAACGCTTCAAGATAAAATATTTAAATATTTTAGGTTTCCAACTATTATTTTTAAATATGTTATAGTAGACGAAAAACACATTATGAACAAAGTATAAAATCAAATAATCGGTCCTTAAATATAAAAGCCTAGGATTTGATAAAAAAATCGAAGAGGAAATAAATAATTATAAGGATTAATATAAATAAAAATTAATACATTTATTAAATCCCTATTTACTAGGATTTTATGGGTATTGAATCTAAAAATATTATATTTGATTTTTAAAAAGTAAGTAACCCTATAGATCTGTGTCAGACATAAGTAAACCAGATAAGCGGTTGAGATTTGACGTTATCAGATAGCGCAACCTGTCGGCCCAAGGGAGGCTTTATTATTGTCGAGTTAGGGATAAATAAGCTAAATAATGATTGATATATTGCAAAGTACATGGAATTAGTAGCGTAATACCTACCTACTTATTCCATGTCTAAGTGCTAATCTACAAAATAACAATAATTTAATTTATTTTATTAATGGAGCACAAACAGTGGCTGGAAAGATGTTCGAATTTCGAATTTAATTTTAAACGACAATATTGGGAAATTCCTAAACTTTATTTTTTAGTCCTAGACCAAAAAAATACATACTTAGATTTCATGGATTTTCCAATTTTCATTACATGCTGAAAATAAGGTCTAAAGATAATGAGTTTTCGGCCAGGGACGCGGGTGTAGAGTGCTGTTCATGTACAAGGCGAAGAACATTTAGATGTGTAAACATGCTTGTCTGCCTTATAGTATCGTCATGTATGTCTGTCCGTATACCACAGTCATTTTATTTTTTTTCTTGTCTGCTATATCAGATTATCAAACCACTATAGTGAAACGGACAGTGATTGTTATCATAAAAGAGACATAATTTTGACGAAACAAAAGAAAAGAGGTGCTTTATATCTTATGCATATATTCATGAGCACTATACATATATCGCTTGCCTACATAAATTCAACATAAAGCCCTCATGTGTTTACATATAAAATCGTTACCATATTTTTCTCTAACGCTATTAAAAATATAAAAGGTTTCATAGTAAGTATTAAAAAACAAAATCCTCTGCCATGTCGGTGTGTCTATTCGCAATAAACTCAAAAACTACTACCCAGATTTTCATGCGGTTTTCACCAATAAATAGAGTGATTCCTGACGAAAGTTTAGGTGTATCATTTACTATGTTTTTACTCAAGCAAAGCCGGGGCCGGTAGTAGCTAGTATCGAATAAGTAGAACAATGCTGAACAAGTTTTTCGAAAAGAAACTAGACAAATGACAAAGCAGAAGGCATTATTCCTATCTAAAACGGGTCAAAAGGTGTCAGAAAGAGACTCGAGAAGAAATCACCCGGTATTATAGATAAAATGCGTATCTTTTTTCTTCCACCTGCAATAGCTTACGTATTATCATTGACTCATGGAAAATGTATCAGTATTTCTTTTTAAAATGTACTTTGAAGGTTTTTTCGTATTTATGTAAGCTGAAGTAAATGTTATTTATAACTAATGGCATTGTACTGATTTAATCTAATGATCAAATTGTCTTTTATTATACTGAGCAAACAAGTAGGCATGCGGCGTACACTTTTAGAACCACTGCTGTGAATAATAATAAATATATTAGGACAAATCACACAGATTGAGCTAGCACCAAAGTAAATTCGAGACTTGACTAACTCAACGATACTATATTTTATAACAAATACATACATAGATAAACATCCAAGACCAGGGACAATCAGAAAAATATCATTTTCCATTATGACCCAAACGTGGATCGAACCCGGGACCTCTCGGTTCAGAGGCAAGCACTTTTACCACTTATTTAAGAGGATACGTGTGCCTTGAATCCGATCGTGACTCATAGCGATGTATGCGATATGGGGTCTATCCTGATTTCGAATGATAATGTATGCATACCCTTTTGACCCCTGTAGGGACATACATTGTAAATATACTCATCACAGTTCTCACATCTGTTAAGGATATTCGAAGACAAAAATCTAAATCTAAAGAATTCGCTCGCGTCAGCCCCCATTAAGTAACTACGTATTTTAGTATTTGTGTACTTAATGATGCAATATATCTATTTATCTACTCATTCATTCTTTAATGTCAAGTGTGTTATTGCTAACACTGGTGTCAGATTTTATTCAAGTCATTCATTAACTATGTCTATTTCAAATTCCATCAAAATCGGCCCAATGGTTCTGCCATGAAAGCGTAGCAGACACATTTTTAATATTAGTATTCATTATATAATATTATTCTCATTCCAATGTCGGGAGTTACGATAGTCGTAGAGCGTCTACGAGATGCTACAGGAAGCGCTACGACGTGCTACGATTTTGCTAGAAGATGACGTTATTTCTCTACGCAGATTTCAGTAGTGCACAAACATACATCGGGTTTTTAGTACCTGCGACCACGTTCCCGTACAATTTTGCCATAAAAAGTATTATTATTGCTAAACTTATAATACCTAATTTGATAAAGTTATATTCTACGAGTGTACGAAATTTCATATAATTCCATTAGATTGCACTACAGTCATTGTATGTATTTACAAAGTTGATTTTATGAAGACAATAGTATGTCCAAACAAACCTTTAAGCAAGGTGTGTAAATATTTATTAAGTATTTTGATTTAATAAATAAATAAATAAAAGATATTTCTCAAATCCTAATGCGTGAACATTGCGTAGTGAGTAGGAGTGCTTTTATTTACCGCAATGAAAAACCAGCAATGTATACTGAATGCGCCAAAGATTGACAAAAGTATGTTTGCAACTCTTTCACGAAAAATATACTGGACGGATTGTTATGATATTTAATACACGGGTAGAATATAACTTGGAATAACACATAGAAATTTTTATCCCGAAATTCCAATGGCTGCGAAGCCACGGGCAGCTAATATTTAATAAATAATAAAAATTAATTGCTTTCTATTAACTTTTTCAAACTTTTACAACGAATTACGTTCAAGATTACTGAGCTAATTTGACTTGAAAGACTTTACTCTGAATTATTTCTGAAAATTTCTGTAATTTGAGTCTAATTCGTTTTAAACTTTTTCACGAATTGCGAAATAGATGTTCTGTTATGACTTTTGTATTCACTTTTAGCTTTACATTTCGTGTTAGACGAGTACGGGAAACGAAGAGCAGTAATTAAACGCTACGTGCATACTATCCCGATAAAGCGTATCTAAAAAGCTGTAATCCTACTAAAATAAATGCGAAAGTTTGTGAGGATGTATGTGTGTATGTTTATTACTCTTTTACGAAAAATTTACTAGACCGATTATTGTGAAATTTTGTACACGGGTAGAATATAACTTGGAATAACCCATAGTGTACTTTTTATCCCGAAATTCCCACGGGAGCGAAACCCCGGGGCGCAGCTAGTGGTAAATAAATTTATTTGTTTGAAAACACGCTTTTACTTTTGAGGCACCTATCTGTTTGTTCGTGATAAACTAGTAAACGTAAACTCGTAATCTCTTAGTATAAAAGTATGGATTAATTTTCTCAAGCTAAGCAGGGACTGGCAGCTAGTAAAAGAAGTAAATTTAACTATATCGTGACGAATTTCTGAGTTGACAAAAGAGCCAACAGGACATACGTTTCTCTCCCGAAATTAGGTCAAACGTACGTGCATGACTAGACAAAAACCACTCCAGCAACCATTAAATTAGTTTAAGTCTTCCTTTTCATTCACACATGCCATTGCCATCTCTTTTCAAATAGACCTCTTTCCTCCTCATTTATAAGCAATGCACGACGTTTGCCAAAATATCCGGGTGAATGACCTGATATTGAACTAGTCGTAGAAAACATATGGCGTACAAAATAATCTTAATCCGGCATGCCATACGTTCCAGACAGCTTAAGGGCAGAACTTGTAATTATAATATTACAGAATCGGACATATCGAAGCACTACCAACCACAGAACTGACACAAATGGGCGATTCACATGCGTTCGGCTGATCTAAACATCTGTGTATACTAGTTCTAGTTCTTGGCTCGCATTATTGTTCGTTAATATTTTGGTATAAACACTGAAAACGAACATTCGATAACACTAAAATATTAAGAAAGAATGCTCTTATTCTTTTGGTTTAAATGCACTTTTAGACAAATGTAACGAAACCTTAATTATGTTAATACGTTCAGCGGTTTAGAGATATGAGGTTTGGAATATCTGTGATATTTGTTACTCCTTCACGCAAAATCTACTGGACGGATTGTTATGAAATTTGATAAACGGGTAGAATATAACCTGGAATAACTCATAGGTTACATTTTACTGAAATCTCCACGGAAGTGAAGTCCCGCAGCTAGTAATATTATAAAAGTGAACGTGTTTATTTCACGTCAAAACAGAGAATAAGATTGAAGTGATTTTCTGTATGAGATTGTTGGGGAGCTGGAGAAAGACATTACTTTTCGCCGCGGGCAGACGCGGTCAACAACTGGTATCATAATTATCAGTAAAACATTGTAGTTTTTATTAACTACAATTTTTTTTTATAATATATACATATTAATACATATAATAAAATAGTAAAAAAAGTGGTTCTGTACATTAAAGATATTTAAATTAAATCGACAGAGAATCAGTAATAGAATAAGTAACACGCTAATCTCTGGATCTACTGGACGGATTAGAATGAATCTTTTTTGTTGTATAGCTATAACGCCTGGTCAACATATAGGGTATAATTTATTATGGAAACTGGAACAGCTCTAGCAGAACCTATAAAGACCAGCTAAACTGTAGGAAATATAGGAAAGTCACCTTAACAAAAATTGTTCGCCCTGATGAGCATTATCTGATAACTTATAAAAATCGAGGATATGGAACACCTGATGATGAATTCCAACAGACCCGCTACACTATACCTAACAAATATAACAAAAGCATCTTAACAAAGGTTGGTCAGCCTGATGAGCACTTTCTGTAGACTTATAAAAATCGAGGATATGGAACACCTGATGATGAACTCCAACAGACCAGTTACACTATAACAGATATGACAAAAGCGTCTTAACAAAAGTTGATCAGCCTAATGAGCATTTTTAACATTATAAAAAGACTCATTTGGTCCACGTTTTTAACCATGATTCACACACATCTTGAGACTCTCAAAAATCTATTTTATTCCCCATGTCTTCTTTGCCGCGAGCAACAGCTCTTCTATAATATATATGAAAATGACGTCTTAGTAAAAGTTAACCAATCTGATATGCATTTTCTGTTAAGTGAAGTCTTAGCAGAAATTGTTCAACCTGAGGAGCAGTAACGGTTGGCGTATTAAAATAGAAGATTTCGAACATTTCTGCAAAGGAAGTTCTGTAATAAAGTTAATCTTATATTTACCCTATACTGTTATAACATAAGCTGGGAGTCCCTCCACGTGTTGAAGGCGGAAACAGAGTGGGCTAAGTTTCGATGACGACGGAAGGTATTCGTTGAAAACTTCGTTGAGAACTGGCTGAAACTCCCATTTATGTATAGAATATGCCTTCGGGCTTATGTTATTTTGAGTCGTTACTTATTTCCATTCCAGTTTATCTTTGTGACACGGCAACCTACCCGGTAACACAGGAGAGCTAGTCACTTAGATTTTAATAGTAACCATGCCTATTAATCAATAAGTGTTTCAGATTTTTCTGTAAGTTAACCCCTTTTAAAAGGGGGGTGAAAGATTGTATGGAATTTAATAATTTTTTAAAGATAAAAAGCTTAAAATTGGAAAACATACTCTTCATCATTTTTCTCAAAGAATGACCGATAATATTATAAGTACATATAAATGGTATATATATATATATATATATATATATATATATATATATATATATGTATAATTCCTCGAATAAAATGTTATGTACGTACATTTTATTAGAGGAATTGGAGACTTATCGTTGCTTACTCTATAATTATTATTGTACGAAAAATGTTTAGGTACAAAACAAATATCTAATAGGTAAGTACCTTCAACATAGCCAAATTAGACAGCCTATATAAAGTATTTAAACTATGAAGGTTTATTTTTAAAATATGCCTATTAGTAGTACATTTTCAAAAGTTAACATTTTAAGATACTAACCGTCATAAGGACTATCCAAAACACAAGCCATACAAATTACACTACACAAAATTATCACAACACAGAATTAGCTAATCACAGGGCTGTAAACTCCCACACAGATATATTGTAAAAACGCAACACAAAATTGCGAATAACAACCCTAAAATTATCACACAATATCCTTTGTGAAACCTAGCACAGTTTTAATAGAAAATAAATATATTTTTTGTAACAATAGATAAGGGTTTTTGCGCGCGAAGTCTTAGCTTTACAAGACAGGTTGTAGTACTGACGTAGATTCTACTTTGGAGGGAAAATGCGCACAGAATCGCCTGCGCGCGCATAGGCTTCCATTTTGGGTGTTATTGTTGGGAGATTTTTGAAATCTCGTTACTCTCGTACCGTGACTTAGGATAAAGGGGGTTACTCTCGTAGTAATAAAGCTGTATAATACACTTGTAATTTACTAGGCTTTGAAAGCAGCTGGCTGTATGAATTATTTTAAATTATTGTATAAGAATTAATAATTATTTCGATGTTATTTGAGCGTCTTTACATAAGAACAGGGAAATTTAGATTTTTCCTAGTTTTCAGTAATATCTTAAGTATTTTAGAAGACTAATTTTTGAGAGATCCAGTTTATTATAAGTATTTTGTAAAAAAAACAATGATATCTATCAAAAAACAACATGCCGTTGTACATTTGTTTTATATTATAGGTATTCATAGACAAAATGGTTATATAATCATTGTTTTCCTTTACTCTTCTCATAAGTCTGGATGTAGCGGCCCACCACTTTCATGAGATTATTTTCATATTCTTCTAATGTCTTCTTCGGTGTCGTGATCTGAAACGAAATAGATATAGGGTAAGTGTACCAGTGAATGAAACCTTAAGGAAATTCTCAACTTTTTTTTGTAATTTGATAAATAATACTATTTCAATATTCTTACATCCTGACGTCTACAATAGTGACCTCTAACTATTTAAGATTTATGAAAACGACTCTTCAGAATTGTATTTAGGACAATTATCAAAATATTTGATAAAAAAGCTGAAAATACCCTGAATCACCAGTGAATGAACGCCATTTTCCAGTAAATGAAAGCAATAAAACCCAGTAAATAAACACAAATATTGTATTATGAACACATGAAAACATTAAAGTATTTTCGCTCTTCTTCGAATGTTAGTTCTGACATTGGGCCCATTTTTCGTTGCCATGGTACTTTATTGTTGATTTTGTTGTGTAGAGTTGACTTTGGTATGTTATATATTGTGCTGGCCTTATTTATATTAAATTCACCTCTGAGTGTAGCATTAAGTGCTTTCTCCAGTATCTCTTGGGTGTACCGAAATCTAGTATAGAACTTTTTGATGGGATCCATTGTGTGTGTCTAAAAAGATAGAAAACTTTTTCATAAAAATAGTATGTAACTATGTTGACTCAGCATAACGGGCCATCAGTTTATTATTGATAGTTAATATCTAGGTACTTAATACTTGGATTTCAAAGTAAAATTTGATACCGTTTATTTATTGGTTCAATAAAAGTTGAAACACCGGTAATTGAACACCTCAGTTTTTCATAGTTCATTCTCTGGATTTTAAAACTAATGAAACAATACCAATGTTCCAACACTAGCCAAAAGATTAGAAATAGTTTTTTAACGTAATTTATAAAATTGAACTTTATACCATAAGCGTAAATTGGCTTATCAATAAATCTTTGAATAGTCAACGTTCCGGTGAATGAACCGTATGTTCATTCACTAGGGTTTTGGCAATTTATTGAACTAGTGCATGAACACGTATTTTATTCAAATAATACTCAGAAAAATTATTAAAACTATCTGGAAATATAAGCATTAAGTCATATATTACCTTTATCTGAACAAAAATCTATGTAAACTCTTAAAATATGATGGCAAAACTACGATAAGAAAGGCAGTGTCTTACCTGACGCCTAAATTCTTGCCCATACAAAATATTTTTTAGTAGCACACCTTAACTTTACCCCGACGCCATTTTACAATTGAGCTGTATTTGTCATCGGAATAAGTATTGTCATGTTCGAAGTAATATTCCCAACGAAAATAAAATTCTTGTTTACGGTAGAAATTGATTGTTTTCTTATTTTGGATAAAAAAATGTGTTTTGTTCATTCACTGGGGTGTGTTCATTCACTGGTACACTTACCCTACAATCTCAAAAATATGTAGAAAATTTTGAACACTATGTAACTACTTTAAACTTTCGCGTTGTATAACATACAATAACAGGAAATAGAAAAGGTATATGCGCGTTTATTATAGGCCGGTTATCTGGAGGCGATCCCTTCATGGGATTTATCCGCCATTGTATACTTAATATATACTTGTAATATGTGTTCTGTGTGTTGTAAAATAAAGATATTACAAACAAATACTAACCTGGTCCCCGTTAAATCTGTTGAGCAATGCCACGCAGACAATGGCTGCCCTCACACCCGCCTGGTGAGTGAAGGCTGCGAAGGCTGTGGCCTCCATCTCAATGTTCCTGACTCCTGCAGCTCGGAGCTTCTGCAGGAACGCCATCTTGTCTGCCTCTGTATAGTCGCAAAATGGCCCATCGAGACGGCCTTGTCCTATGACGAAATTTGTTTGTTTGTAATAACTTTTGAATAGAAGTAAGCAGTCGTTAGTAGTAAGTACATTTACTATTACTGGTACTAGTACCATTTGCTGGTAAATACAAATAATACCAATACTAAGTATTAGTAGAATTGTTTGTACAAATTTCGCACGTCTACATAGTATTGTTAGCAGTACATAAGATAATGAAGGTATAATACCTTTCATCCTGAATTTGATGCGAGCAAAGCCGCGGACAAAAGCTTGTATTAATAAAGTTAATAGTTGATACACCCCTTTGAAGTGGTTTATAGACGTTGGAACTGAACTGAAGAAACCCAAATACCTCTATAGTAGTCATCGGCCGCCAGGGTCCCTCCAATAATGGTTTCGAAGCCGTCATCAGGAGAAGACATGGACTGCAACTCCTGCGCCAGTCTCGCGTCTAGGCAGCTGGGGTATCGGCGCTCTTTGCCCAGGACATACTGCAAAACGTATATAGTAGATTTTACCTTAATTTCGGGGAAAGCGGAAGGGAAAATTTTATTTATTAATTTGTGTAAATAACATAAACAATGAATGACCATCACGTGGATGTCATTTAAGTTAATCATGCTGAGTACACTTGGTTTTGGTTTTGCAACTGGCCATGTTTCTATTGTTTATTTTAATATTAACTTTTGTTGTAAAACTGTTTTGTGTATCTAATATAATATAGTTTATAATATCAAATAAATAAATTACGCCGTGCTTTACGTACATTATCTTTCTCATCTTACCGTTTTCCCGACTCCTTGGACGGCGCCCCTACTCTGTTTACCTCGCACGTCATCAAAGGCAACCTTAGTTGTCAGATCATTGACACCAGATTTAAGTTTACAATCTCAGATTTTTTACAATTACCCCCCAAAAAGATAGGATACTTTTTGAGAATAAACTTTGAAAAAACTGGGCGTAATCTATGATTCGCACTTATATTCTACTAGTCATTTCGCATCTCTCCCTCATTTGTGCGTTTTCCCGGTTTCTTCCGCAGCCGTTGAGTATCGGAGCCTACGGACCGCTGTCCAACTTTTTTGTCCTGTCGTCGTATCATACCGAAATATAATTCTTCTCGAACAGGCCATTCATCCCAAAAGCAGAGATGACCACGTTGCCCGGTTCCACCCCGACTCCACCAGAGCTTCCCAGTCTGAAGATAAGGGGGTCCTTGACCTTCGCATGGAAAAGTAGCTTTATTACTTCTTGCAGGGCCGTTGTCATGGAGGGGATGCCGATTCCGTGCTGTAAATTAGGGAATAAATATTGAAAGATAGACTAAATCACCCACGGACCATGAATCCTACGTATGTCATGGTTTTCCTACTAACCAATTACAAATGCCATTCTCTGACAAACACTAGTAAATATACTATAAAAAGATTCGATTATACCTTGTAAAGAGACGAGGGAATAAAATAATAAGTGTATTCGTTATTCATTCGAGTGGAGCCGTTAGTCCGATTGGCCGCCGGAATCGTCAAAGCGCGCGCTGTTGCCGTTCCGTCTTATAACGAACCGGCAACGACACGTCGGCTGTCGCCTTTTTATGCCATTATAAACCTTATAGGCTGTAACAATTATAAACACATTTGAATCTGTTTTTCAAAAAACAGATTTGAAGTGTTACAGTTTATTTCTGTTTTTCTTTTAAGCCGAATGGAAAAAACAATGTTCAAAACACTTTATTCGGTTACCCCCAAAGTCCCTGTGGAAGTGAGACACGAATAGGCTTCTAGCGGACGGCAAAAGCTAATTAAGAATAAAACAAAAGCTATATAACTGCAAGTTATCTGTTCCGGTTCAAACATACCATGCAACACGACGATAAGGCGATGTCATTCGAAAAGTGATTGTCATATCTAATAACACTATTTATAATTGCAACAGAAATATTAATTAGATAAAAAGATGACCTCTGACCTTGTTCATCATAAGATTACACATGAATCCCGAAGGATTATTAAAAAACAAGAAACAAGCTGATCATAATAATATTCTAAAAACGAACTTTATACAACTAGCTTTTGCCCGCGGCTTCGCCCGCGTGAATTTCATAGCAAAATCTCAGTAATTTTTTTATCGCGTACTCTGTAAGACTGGTAAACATTATGATTCAAATTCGTATTTTTTCTCATCTTTAGTTCAATTTTCTGTTTCCAGCTGCATGTCTCGTCCCGCAAACTTGTCCAATCCCACTTCCTACTATGTAATGTAAAGTAGATATCCCGTACCGTTTCCTACATATTGTGCCATCATGTTTTTTGCAATGTGTCCCGTCCCGTTTCCCACTACGTGTCTCTTTCCCATTTCCCGCTCCGACCCCCACTCCCGCTTTCTGCAATGCGTGCAGTCCCATTTTCCATGACGTTTTACGTCCCGGTCTTTTATTAACCACAAACTTAAATTACAATTTCGTATTTACTATTACTATTATTTACTACAAAAAGTAAGTGTGTAAATTTTCAGCCTTTTATCTTGAAAATTGTCTTGAAATTAAGTCCCATAAAATGTTTCACCCCCCTTTGAAGAGGTTGATGGTTAATTTTCAGAAAAATCTGAAACACGTATTCATTACTTTGTTGTAAACAACCAAAATGCAATTTTTGAAGTCACTGACTTCAACGGTGTAGATCTTTAATTATTTTTTTTTTCAGTTTTTCGCCCCTTTCACCCCCTTCGGAGTAGAATCCTCTCTTAGTGCTCATCTACACTAACATACATGCCAAATTTCAGCTTCCCGCCCAGCAGTTTCGGGTGTACGTTGTATGTCAGTCCGTCAGTCACTCAGTAACGGAAGTTTTATACTGATATATTGATACACACTGCGCCCACCCTCTTCTGTTATCCTCTCTCACTACCCAAAGGCTGGCTGAAAGAGATTGCTTAGCAATAGGCCCACCATTGGTCCATATGTATGCACAATTGTATTATTTTGTATTAATATTGTTTTTATGGGCAATAAATATATTTTGTATTTTGTTTGGTAGCTTCGGAGATTATCCGCCTCAAACATACAAACGCACAAACGCTTACATCTTTATAATATTAGTATGGATTTGTGAGAGAGACACCACAGCGTGATTTAGAGATTTAAAAGTTTTAGTGGCGCCATCTAGTGATTTATTTCGGAAGTACAATATATATATATATATATATATCATTTTGTCTGAGCGAAACCATAGCGCGTTTTAAAAGTCTTGGTGGCGCCATCAATCATCTTTATGTTCAAAACTAAAATATAACAAAATTAATTTTTAAATTGATACCTTTAGTGTCAAGTGACACGTGATCTGTATGTGTAGTGCATGAATTTAATAAGTACTTCGAAGTACCAGAAGTAATTCCATGGTATAGTGCGACTTTGCTATTTACATCTCACATATTTCTTTTATCTATGCATCTCGCCATCGAGTCGATTCGCAGTGAGACGCAGCTAACCAATCACAGTGCGTCATTGTGACGCAACGACAACCACACCGAAATGTGATTGGTTCACTGCGTCTCACTTCGATCGATTCGACAGTGAGAAGTTAAATGCAAACCCCAGATCGAAAATTCGTATGACGTCAAAAATACATAACTTGAATATTAAAGTTATGTAAGTTAAGTAAGTATTACTTAACTTTAATATTCAAGTTGTGTAACACACGTACTAGTTATGTACGAGTATATACAAGTACTTAAATATTAAAGTAAAGTAAGTTTTCACTTCTGCCGGTACTCCCGGAGTGCACCCCGTTTTTTTATTCTATCCATGTTCCGTTTTGTTATTTTGTCTTTAATCGCCCACAAGACTCACATTGAACGCCAAGACAGGGCCAACTTTAAACATGGCGTATCTCTTGGAGGTGGCAGTCAGGTTGACCAGATGATCCTCACTGTAGGGCAGGTTGAGGAGACGAGCCATGTACAATGCGAAGGCCCGGATTCGATGTTCGGTGCCACCAGTACACACGAACTGAAAAAAAACTGCATTCTCTTAAAATGCATGAAAAATAATTCTATAGTAATAAAGTTACTTTAAACGCATGACAAAAAAAATCATGCCCCTACTAGTCGTTGAGTAATTAACGCATAGTCATGGAAACTGAAGCCACGTGAAAAATTTCAACTCTGTTAAGTGAAAAGCTTGCAAGATTTTATTAAATATAAATGGGACATGTGAAACTAAGTACAGTCCTCGGCATATAAGTTGATCCAAGATGGCGGCCAAAAATCAGAAACAAAAGTATTTTAAAACATTTTTCGTGGTTATACCCGCAAAATTCAAAATTCTCGATTGCTTTTAAATAAATAACCGTATTCGTAAATAAATAACCACGAAAAATTCTATATAACACTCTTAGCTCTAATTAAGCCTGCGTCAGCGCAGGCCACTGTTATGATGGTTCAACTCATGCGCCGCAGATTGTAAAAGCTTGTAAAAAGTACCACTATAAAGAGATTCGTAGTAACAAGCGTAGATAAAAGCTTTTACAAGCAATTAACTAACCTTAACATCACCAAACAGAGCTTTCAAGTCATCATCAGTGCCTAGACTCAGGTGGTAGAGGTAATCCGGTGTTTGGTCGCTGATGTTCTTATTCTGAAGACAGAGGGTACCATCGGGGTATCTAAAAAATAATTTGAAACCAAATTTACGGCCAGTTATTTGTCAAGTATTCTAACCAAACAATCGCAAACCCATCTATTGCGCGCGACTTTTTGGGAAACGCGCCTGACTAAAGCCCATGTCCGTGCTGTAAACCGTTGAGGAGTTCCCTCATTGGCAGCCGATCCTGGGTGCAGTTATCATAATAATGTATTGTCATGGAAACTGAAGCGACTTGGGAAATTCCAACAACTGGAAGTAGGAGAAATCTTGCAAGTTATTGCAAGATTTGATTACAGACAGACAAGCAAACGTCGGTGAAACTAAATGAAAGCTTGTAAAAATCATAGCATATTATAAGACTGATTGTGAGACGGAGAAACTTTTCTTTCGGTCATTTAGACCAGACAAAATAATTTTAGTATTTAAAAGTCACAAAGTAAGGTTCCCATTTTAGAGCTTCTCTAATTATTTCGTATATACGTTTTCATTCAGAGACATTGAAATGAAAATATATTTTTATTGGAAAAAATAATAACATTAAATAAGCAAAAAATACATTTAAAATAACGATTTTAAAACCAAAAATTTATGATATATTAATGATTAGGAACACTCGCGATAAAGTTACAATAAAAATACTAGATCAAAATGTGTTCTTCCGTTTGGAGCTTTGATGCCATATTGATGTACACACACAGACAACACGCATCTGTTTGCGTAGAATTTATTTATTAAATATAATTTGTTACCTCACAGTATCCCCTTTCCAAATGGATTTACAGTTAAAATAATGCTTCTCTTCCACTAATCCTTGGGGCAAAATATTGTCACAATCACACATTTTATCTTATTTAAATTGTATTCATAAATAATATTCTTTATCAAGAATAATTTTAACTAAACTCGATTCGATAATAAGAATATATCTGATGTATAAAACTATACATAATAATCTATATGTTGTATTAGTTAATTATAATTCGATTTATCAGTCAACAAAGATACAATTGTTTTAAAGAAGCGCGCGCGTCGATGAACAATACGCAACTAAATCAATATGAAATACCCATCAGTGGTTGTAATGTAGATTATAACTGGATGAGTGTATGTTATCAATGAACTCTATTAATACTATTATTATTAAGTATGTCATGGTCATTTCGACTCCCGTTAGAATTATTTATAAATAAAATCAGTATAATATTCAAAATTTGCGTCATGTCATGGGAATTTTCGCCATATTCTTGCACCTAGTACTGTTCTGTAGTAAAAGTAATCTAGATCCATTGAGGAACTATTGGGATTGTTTTATTTTTTAGTTCCACGGAAATGGAATAGATTTTCGCCTAATCCGATTAATGCCAATAAGTACAGTTGCATGGTAATTACATTTAGTAAAAACAATGATCTTATCTATTTAACTACGGGTGATAGGGCAGCAAAGTACAAATTTTTGTTGATATGTACGTACAAATTAACAAATATGTCGCTCTCTCTTTATCTCTAAGCTGAGCGATTATTCGGTTTCATCGCAGCTTTGGAGCCAAGGGTCCACTTTCCTATTTTTCTCCTCCAATTCGTTAATAAATGTGCCGTGCCCTTCCAGACATGCAATATTAAAAATTATAAGACAAAATTATACCTACATCATCCTTGTCGATATCAAGTCTGCACAATGGAATTAGTAGATACTCCGTACCTACTTTCCATGGCCTGCACTCGCTGGCCCTTCATAGATTAACAAAATAGAAAAAAAGATACTATTTCATGTAAAATCTCATAACGTTTTCTCGATGAACCTTTGTGGGCAAGAAAAACAATTCAACTTTTAACAGAACTTCAACTTGACAGCATTTTAATTTTAATTATCAATAATTATTGTCGAGCAATGTTACGCTAGACGGTATTCGTATCATTGTTGAAAAAAATTATAAAAACGTGAAAAACAAATCAAACCAATTTAATATATAATTTCTCAACTTTAGCCACTACAGAAATTCACCATGATTTTGTAAGTTGATACATATATTTTTACACTTCAACATCATCGTATTTTTTATTCATCATCATGTAATTTAAGAGCGAGGCTCTTGTCCGTGGAGTTCTTCCATTATTCTCTCTTCAAAGCCAACTCCTTCAATTCTTGATACGACACGACACCCACTTTTTCTTTAATTTGTTTGATATTTTTTATTAAGTACCTATTGAATTTCGAAGAATTGATGCGACTTGAAACTATCGAGTATTTTACCGTGTCACATTTTATTCAAATCACATAAAGACATCTGACATAACTTTAATTATATACCACCATTTAAAAAGTAGTCACACATTAAACTTGGCCGCTGATAAACAACCACAGCATTCCCAAAGACAGTCGACTTGTTCGCAAAATTTTAAGTTTTATTTATTGAGCTTCACAGCCCCAAATAAATCTGGAAATACGAAGATGAGAGAGAGATAAAATATAGCGTTTTATTCCTTACAGTTACTCTAGTAACCCAGCTCTGTCCCCCTACGACCGCTCCGCCGGCATCAAGTGTGGTCTTCGTGACGGCAAGCCCATGGACGGCAAGCAGGACACCTGTATCGGCATGAATGGGTGCTGCTACTGCGGGCCCTGCTGCGGACCTTTCGGAGGACCCTGCTGCTTTTAGAATATGGGCCATTTTAGCGTGACATGCTGCAGGCTCTTTGAATAACACTGCTGCTTTTAGAATAAGGAGGTTTTTAGCGTAGCATATACAGCAATCACCTGTGTCCGCAATGGCAGTGGCCATTTCTACGACCCTTGCTGCGGGCTCTTGAGAAGACCCTGCTGCTTTTAGAATAAGGAGCACTTTAGCGTGGCATAAAAGGGAAGCGGGGCCCAGGCTTTTATAACGCCTGAGTGCTGCCTGGGCTGTATCGGCTCGAATGGGTACTGTTACTGCAACCTTCACTTGAAAATGAGCATTTTAGCGTGGTATGGATGGCATGCTGCAGGCCCTTTGAAGAACCCTATTTAGAATTAGAAGCGTTTTTTCTAGGCTGCTTAATGTTTGTTGCTTTTAGACCGCTGATGTTTGTTGATAGTTTTTCTCAATATAGTGTTTGATTTTACAGCTGTTTTTCTTTAGAATTTAGCTATTATTTATTATATTATTTATATTTTTTATAAACGCCCCCAATAACATAACCAAACATAACTGGTTCATTGTCACCTCTTAACACTTTCAGCTCTTCCAATTAATACTAGCCATATTTATACCAACCAATCTTTTCTTATTCAGAATTGGCAGATGCTTCTAATTATAGGTAAGGTATCTGGGACGGTCTCTGTCATAATTCGTGTCTGATAATAAAAGATGTGATTTCCTAAATTTAGAAAATACTATTTATATGCCCCTATTTTTATTGCCTCTTGTCTATAGGTATTGGTGACGTGTTGTCAGATTACTGGGGGTACTAATCCGTAGGTAATTGACACAGACCATTTAGCTAAATGGTAATAATAAAAAATAGCGAACCCTTGACGCCACTGGCTTGCACCACTGGTGTTGATGCAAAAGGTTAAATTACCAAATAATTTATTCAAACTGACACAAACGAAACAACCACTATCGTTATCATCAGTCCATGCAGGGGCGTGTCAGGTTATCCCAACTGGACTGGGAGGCCAGTCCACGTCGGCTCGTCATCGTGAAGACAGGATCCGAAGCCGTAGCTGTACACCATGTCAATAGCAGGGCTCTTTTAGGTGAACCAGGCACTGGAAATAAGATGTATTCTATTTAAAAATTCATACACAATTATTTGTACAATACACAGGTAGGTATTTTATTTTTGACCAACAGCTACATATATCCTAATATTATAAATGTGGAAAGTGGGTCTGTTAGTTACCTCTTCACGTTCAATCTACTCAACCAATCTTCTTGATAGAATTGACATAGGGTATCTTAAATCCCGAAAAAGAACTGCTATACAAGATATTGCAAAATAACAAATAAACAAATATTTAAAGTTGAGTTTTTAAACACACTTATTCTGAGTTACTTATAGTATACCTACCTAAACAACCCCTTGTCCAACATATCCATTTGAACTTGGCTGGGGATATGTGGCCGTTCGTTACGCGGTCGCGCTGGTCTCTAATAAATACATTAACGAAGACAATAGCACACAAGGATGAGAGAAATAGTTATTCCAGATTATATTCTACGGAAAATATTTCGTAAGTACTAAAACATCTTGGAAAACAAGGATTTATGTGACGTCTAGAACTGCAGTCGTGTTTTATAAAATAAGATGCAGTTCTAGATGTCATACAATGTCTTGTTTCCCAATGTGTTTTAGTACGAATTAATCTGGTGGAATATAATCTATACTATTATTATAAAGAGGTAAGAGTTTGTGAGTTTGTATGTTCGAGGCGGGTAATCTACGAAACTACCGAACCAATTTCAAAAATTCTTTCACCAATAGAAAGTAACATTATCCAAGATTGCTATGGGCTATATTTTATCTCAAAATTCCCACGGGAGCAAGGCCCCGGGCAACATCTATCTGGAACAACTCTCTCTCTCTCTCATCCTCGGGGTTGTGACGCCGCGAAGCCCGGGGTCAGCCAATAAACACACCAAGATTCCGCTATGTTTTTACAACCAGTGTCCTGCCTGAGGTCTTGATTCTAATAATAGAATCCATATCGTCCCGTATAATATGGCAGATTAGCATCCCTATTCTAAGGCGGTAACCACACGCCTCAATAGCAATGAAAAACACATAGGTTACTTTTGAGAAAGCGCAGCGCACCTAGTTCAAATATTATATGTACTTACGACAGTATAGTGTATGGCTACGATGACAACAGTTAAAGCAACAGCTAGCCATACATATAACATTATGAATTATTTTTTTGTTTTACATACATAATTTACTGCATTCAGGAAATTTATCTCAGCATGTTTTGAAAGCTAACCCAAAAGTCGAGCGTTTCCTCAATGGTTCTTCAGTCAGTTGTAGTTTTGTAATCTATGGTTCTTGCACTTGGCATGGAATTAGTACGTACTCCGTAGAAGTACTTATTAAATCAATGTACTCGGCTTTTATTTTTAGTTAGGATGGCGGCACGTCAAGCATTTGATCGCTTGAATGTTATACAGAGATTCAAAAATAGAAGAACACAGGCTGGTTACAACTAAATAAAAATAAAGTACTTGTCATAATTGACACAGCAAAAAGAACAGAAACGCTGGCAACAGAGCGTAGAATTTTCAAATCATCTGATTTGAATATTTTCTTCTTCAAAATCTCATCACTGCACAAAACATTAAAATGCCAATGCGACTTTCGTAAGTATATTAGACCTAAATAAAATTAAGTTATAATAGGTATGCATTATCCAATGAATTTTCATCATTGCAGTAAAGATCCAGAGCGCATAATGGTTAGCAAATCAAGGTGATCACACGTAGAATTATAATCAGTGTCTGAAAATAATCATTGAAAGTGTGGATTGCGGAGCTCGATTTTCGCGCTTAATTTGTAGTAACTGTATAATCTACACAAAAGCCATCATGTCTTGAAATTAGTTATTTTTCGATTTATTTATGCGTAAAATTGCTGATGAAAAGAAGGTTTTAAAACTATCTGCGACTTTGTCCATTAGACTAAACGAATACGCATTGTTCGTAGGTGTGGCCCCGACCCCGCCTTCCAGGTGTACCTGAGGCCAGCAGGCAACAAGTGTGGGCCCCGATGCGGGGAAAATGTGGACCCTAACCCCGGCTGGCCCCAACCCACCTACTGTTGCTGTTACCCCATCTGCCTACCTCGCTGAACGATAGTCAACTGGCATGTTATCCTAGCGTATCCTATAGGCAACATTAAACGCGTAAATTATGCTCAATTATTTTATGCTGTCGAGTGAACGCTATTACTGATACAGATTTACGTCGAGAAGACATTTAACTTTAGTAATAGTATATATATATATATATATATATATATATATATATATATATATATATATATATATATATATATATATATATATATATATATATATATATTATGTATATTGATGCTGTTTTGATTGATATATCATGTAGCATACTTGAATTAAAACATCTTGCTTCTCAATCATGTAAATTAACTGAGCGAGAAGGAGCTAATAAGTTGCGCGTCTCTGTCGCCTATTGGATATTTGCCTAGTGGACGTTTGTGTACCTTAATGTTATGTACAGACTAAAAAAAATTGTAAAAGTAACATGCATGGAATTAATAGGTACCGAAGTACATACTAAATCCATGGTAACATGGGAATAAAATGTCGTTTTTTTTGATTTATTGCACCATGTTGTGCCACTGTTAACCCACTAAGCCAAGGTATGTATTATGCTGGCTCCACACTGCAGCTGAACAGTTTGCCAAACTTGGCGGATTCGGTATACATTACCGGTTTTTCATTGCTGTAAATAAAAGTACTATACTAACTACGCAATGTTCACGCATTTGCGTCGGCGTGTGTCGAGTACGGCGAGTGTTTATCTCTGCACCACTTATTGGTTGACTGGTAGAAAAAGCCTTTACATGGCATTGGCATTGCATTGGCTTTAAGTACGCCTTTTACATGTAGGATTTCCGCAATGGATTTCGGAGTTATACTTTTATTAGGAATCCGTGTCTCAAAAGGAAAAAACGAAACCTTTAAAAAATCTCCCTTAAATGCCCAAGTACGTCTATCTGTCCGATCTTCATAGCTAATGTGCTTCAAAACTACTGAACCTATTAAGTTAAACGAAGTACCTACCCACTAATTCCATGACCTAGCCGTATCACATCAAAGGGGATCTCAAATAAGAAATTAAAGAAAGGAGAAGGTACATATCTATAAATTATTTAAAATCGCATAATTCTCCTTTTTGAAGTCAGTCAAAATCACTTTTATATCTGTGGTCAAAACTAGGTGTAAATAAAATAGGTTTCAAATAAACTCAATACATAAGCGAACTATTTCGACCAATTTTATTTGAAAATAGAACTATCCATCTTGATTAATAAAAAACAAACAATTATACAGGCCTGTCACTTTCTATATCAAATATTATTTTAATGATGTTTATATAAATTATTTTCAGTTAATTTTCATATTTAGTTTTTAGTTTCTATTTTTATACAGTGTTATTAAAATATCTTTAGGTGTAACTGCTAAATTATGCCTGAGTAAGTTAATTTTCTTTTCTGGTTCCGTTTCGTCAAATCGTTTTTATCTCATATCGAAGACGGGCATTTAATAAAACAGCTATGCACTCATATGCACTTGAGTATTCTTAGTAGTGAATATACAAACAGTAAATTGAAAAAGCGCGGATTTTTTTGTTTACCATATAAGACATTACAATTCAGTTTATGACAATGTAGTATTGCATTAATGCCCAGAAACAACCACAATACTCCTTTCACAGGAGCGAATCAACATTAATTTTATCAATTTGCCCAGGTGCGTGCCATGCCCCGCGGCGGCGCCGTGTGCTCAGTCCGCCGGCATCAAATCAGGTCTCCGCGACGGGAAGCCCATCGACGGGAAGCAGGAGCAACCCTGTCCCTGCAGGTCCTGCTGCTGTGGGAAGCCTCCTATCGTGAAGCCAGTAAGAATATCTTATCGTCCTATCTCTCTCTATCTCAGCCTCGCATATTCCCGGCCTTGACGTCATTCTTCTTCTTGTCGAGTGGGAATAGTTATTCATTTGGTGTCCGACCAGTATGTGTTCACTCCACGCTGATGGCTCTATCGTTGGCCTCGTTCAAATGTTCCCATTTTGGTTCGGAAATTTTAATGCTTTAATAGTTATATCTATATACATTTTAAGTATATGATTGAAATTGACGTGACCCTGTCTATTCGCAGTGCTACAAACAACCCAAAATCCCCGATTCGTATGCGCCACGCCGCTGCTACATGAAGCCCACGGCTCGTGTAGAGACGGGCACTACTTATAATATGTCGTACCTTCCAGTGGAGGGATGCAAGAACCTAAGGGGGGAGGCTCGGAAGCCGGCCCCCAATCTGGTGCCTAGTTGCGAGCCCATGGAGTCTTGCACCGTGCATAAGGTACACAATATGATGAACTGAAATGTGTCTTTGAAAATGAAGTCTTGAAAAGTCCCCAACGCAACAATACTCTTATTTGATAACTGGATTGCGGTGTTTGCTTAACATGAGGTAACCCGTATGCTAGTTTGCCTACCATGCTATACAAAACCAGTTCGTCTAGACTTCGTGGTATTTTACCGTAGAACCCTGTAATTACACTGTCACACCCTTCAAACCAAAACATAACAATGCAGCTTGAGAGTAAGGTACATATGCAGACGACCTTACCATGTTCTGCTTCTTTTATTCCATATTTCTTTAAGTGTCGACGCTCTCCAACGATATCAAAATCAAATTTTATCGGGCAAGACAATAGATATTATTCTCTTATTGTTTACCAGGCGGGTTTCATCCAGATAATCGAGCTCGTAACAATATCAACGTTATGTTTGTTCCATCGTTCATAAATTTATTTCTCTTGTCTAGCTCTCGTTCCTGCCAAACACGGTATGCACGACGCAGCCGATCCGTCCGTGCAATCACGACATGTGGGGCCAGGGCCCCATGCAGAACCTCACCACGCAGAGACACGACTACGTGCCCAAGCCGTGTATCCTCCGCGAGAGTTTTAAGCCGCAAACGAAATTTCACTGCGTGGAGACTCCGTTTGAGAGTGAGAAATGCTTTTGTTACTACTGACTGACACAGATTATATACTTCCAGTAATATTGATTAAAGGATTGGCATGGCAGAATGTCTTTTTTTAAAAATTGAGGTGATGGTTTGTCAGCTGCCTGGTGCAGACATTGATCACACAAATCTGTTTACTTGCCTGTACCTACATTACATGGTATTTAAACAAACGTTGTCAAAATTTTGAATTAATACAATTAAAGTACGATACAGATATGATTCCGAGGAATACAAAAAATATTTTCTACATTTCATTGCAACAATCCTCGCCTCGACCTTGATCACATTGTTATAGGAAATAAAATATATATTTTTAAATTTTATTCACTTAATTTCCTACCGGAAAAATTTTGTTAAATAGGCAAAAATACACGAGTTGCACGATATCAAAATATCTTTCGTCTAATTCTATTCTAGTTAAATATACCTAAGTATTTTAAAAACTTGAATGTACTAGATAATAATATGAATGCGAAAATAAGTTTGTTTGTTACCTCTCCAAGCATTATCTACCCAACCATTTTTCTTAGAATTTTACATACATGTAGTTTAAAGTGTGGAGAAGGACATAGGGTACCTTTCATCCCGGAAACAACTGTTCCTGTAGGAAATTTACGCAAGCGATGCCGCCGGTAAAAAGCTAGTACTGCATAAACTGTGATGTGTTAGGGTCTAAAGCTCTTCTATGAAATATTGACCACGTAGTAACGAGAAGTGCTGACACAAATCTGACCATAGGACACCCACCGACGAGGTGGTCGGCTGTCCTGACCAAAGTCGCAGGGAAACGGCCAGCGTTTCCCTTGAAAAATCATCTTGGAAAACCTTTGAGGAGGTCTGTGTCCGACAGTGGACTCTGTACAACTGGAATAATTATACATACATTATTATTACGCCTTATCTCACTTGATTCCACTATACCTACTCATCATTATCTTCATACATGCTCGCCGGTTATGGGAGCTCCTATTTATCCCCTAACATGGACGACATAATACTGGAGATGCCATAATATGATTTGGGCTTAACGATAAACCCGTGACGCATACCAGTCTCTAGCTCAGGACAGCATTAATGAGGTTCAGGAGATGAAGGGAAATTTATCATCATTTTTACTTCTCAGATCGCACAGTCAACAAGCTGTCATACCTGCCGCCGGAGAGGATCGAGCCGACGAAGTCCTACGCTCCCGAGCGGTGCTATGAAAAGCCTGCTGCCAAAATGGACGGCACCACCACACACAAGATGAGCTACATGCCCAATCAGGTGGGTTTTGGCTCATTAAAATTGTCCACATGTGGGTTCGGCATGTGTTGTGGTAGTTTTCTATTATAGGTGTCACTGGGTTTTGACTGGTATTGATAGGTGGAATTAAACACACTCAACTATTATGGAACGGCACGATGGATTTCTATACATCTATACTATATTATAAAGAGGTAAGCGTTTGTGAGTTTGTATGTTTGTCTCCGAAACTACCCAAGCGATTTCTTATATGTATGTACAGTTAGTGCTATCAATTTATAAGTACATTGCCCGCTGCAAACAGTATCCTATGTCACTCTCCAGCTTTCTGTCTGTGAGGGAAAGAACGAACAATGTAATGGTGTTATTATTTGATTGTAGACACTCATTTGGTAGGTATTCAATTTACAGATTCTGCCGAAGCAGCCGATCCCCTGGGCGTGCAAAGGTCAATACCAGAAGCCTTGCCAGAAATTGGACGCCAACACTACTTACACCATGAGGTAAGTAAATACTTTCTTGCTGGTTTGATGTCGGATTGTATGCGTGCCAATGGTCTGACAAAGTATTTCGAAGACGAAGAATAATAAAGCGGACCCTGGGCTCCCAAACTACACGGCTGAGGAAGTAACCGGGACAAAACTCAGACAAGACGATGTCTAGATAATCAAATCTTGAATGTTTGTTTCTCTTCCTTCCTTGAAATTTTCCATGTCGATTCAGTTCTCATGACAACACATCGCACACAGTCCTGATGGGTGCCCCAAGGATTGGCTCCCAACGTGGGAACTACTCAATTGTTTACAGTACGGACACATTCCATCACGCGTGAAATGCAATAGTCTGATGACAAAAAAAGTTTGTGTCAAAAATGCGATTTTTGTAAAAAACTTGTTACTAAAAAGTTCTGGTGTTGACTTCAGTTTTCTGGACGCGGGCAGCGACTGCCGGCGCCGCGCCATCATCCCCGATTCGTGTAACAATCCTGTGACTGCTTCGAAGAGATTTGAAACTCAGACCGTCTATAAGGGCAGGTTGGCATGTCCTTTTTTTGTCTTATCTATTTCTTTTTAATTTTAGAAATGTAATAATAAAAAATAATAAAAAATGTATAAAGTTATTCGTAACAAAAAACAAAAGTTGTTATTCGTATCAAAAAAATTGTTGTTGCTATATTTAAACCGAAACCGAAAACATCAAGTAAAGATTTTAAAAAATATATATAAGTACAACAGTTTACATCTTCGTCATCACAGAGTAGTTTAAAAAATACGTCGTTCCTTCCATAATCCAAAATCCAAACTAGATATTGAGTCAGCTTCTAGCCCGCGACTACGCGCGTCATCCCGCGCAGGCAATTAAACCAGAGCCTAAAGAAATATTATAAGGAGTAGATTAAATTTATGCGCCATTAATCAATTTAGTCCTAGTCTTTTCTGTCTGTTTGTTATAGTTGTTCTCTGACCATCCTACACGCCTGCAACTGCTAGACAGGGTCTGAGGTCTTTGGTAGTAAACCTTTTATTTCTAAGTACCCTACATGTTTCAACTAGACCGATACATACACTAACTAAACGGTACTAAAACAAAATGCGCTGCAAACTGAAAACATTTGGGATCCACTGAATTTACGTCACAACATCGCAATTATCGCGGTCAGAATGGTTGATCAGTCGCTGCTGATAGATCTCGTCATTGCCCTCCTACAATGTGCACCACAGTTGTTCTCTGCCACAGCTACCTGCCTGCGACTGCGCCGATCCCGCAAGCTGTCAAGCCGCAGCCTAACCTCGTGCCGTCCACTGCACAGATGGAGGGAGACACTGTTCACAAGGTAACATGTCCAGAAATAGGACAACATTAGTTAAATTATGCTGTTTAAATTGAGGACGGAATGTGCAATAAGTTATATTTGGATGAATTCAAATTCGTAAGTTTAATCGTAAAAGAACGAACCATTTTGAATTAATCTTGTGCACATATTAGCTTTAGTACCTAACCCAGAGAATATTGCAACTTTACCTATCACTTTATACATACTCGTATCGCTACATATATAAAACATTTCGCTTCCCGCTGTCTGTCTGTCCCTATGTATGTTATATCTTTAAAACTACGCAACGGATTTTGATTCTTGAAGAAGGTTTAGGTGTACAATTGTTTACGGTTTTGTTTGAGCAAAGCCGGAAGGGGTCGTTAGTTAGGTATAATACATATTTTGTATGTAACTTAAAATTGAAATTTAAAATTATTTTTCTCGTCAGTGAAAATGTATTATTTTTATGTCCACGTTCATATCAAGACTTGTAACTTTTATCGCATTATTTCAAGCATACCTATCTATTGATATTGTTACTGTATCATGTCAGTTTTGTGAACCTTAATTCACCTATAAACTACCGTTATAATATCTTTACCTCCATCCACAGCTTTCGTTCCTGCCAAACCCCGTGTGCGCGACGCAGCCGATCCGTCCGTGCAACCACGACATGTGGGGCCAGGGCCCCATGCAGAACCTCACCACGCAGAGACACGACTACGTGCCCAAGCCTTGCGCCCTTCGCGAGAGCTTCAAGCCGCAATCCAAATTCCATTGCGTGGAGACTCCGTTTGAGAGTATGATTGTGATTTATTTTAATCATTTAAGGCCTGTTTTCGCTTTCTGATAGTATCTTATATCCCATATGTAATATCGAATTGATAACGTTAAAAATTATGACGCGTCATAGTTTATAAACATATTTTTGTTTAACGAAATGATTACACAATACTTTCCGTTTCTTTCTCATTAAAATGTGTGTTGGTTTCAGATCGCACAGTTAACAGAATGTCCTACATAAACCCCGGACGCCAAGCGCTGCCGGAGTCCTACGCTCCCAGTAGATGCTACGAGAAACCAGCAGGTAAACGATTAGTTTTCCCTCGGCAACCCCTTACACATGGCAACAGTACAGGTATAACTGAAACTTGTATACCTTTTACTTAAAGTGAATAATTTTAAAGTCAAAGTCAAAGCATTTAATCAGAAATCAGACCACATCACTTTTCACGTCAAATTAACTATAATTAATAGAATTTCTCAATTTAATCTACTACTAGCATTTCGTAACGCCACTGCTGAGAAGAAATTCCGAAACTTCTTATTTTAACGATAGTTATATTGTGTAGAAATACTTGCTATTTATTTTCTCATGCGTTTCTCGCGGAAATCTGCAATGATGGATCCATCCCTGGCAGTTAAAATCTTGCCTGATCTGAACAAAAGTGTGCAACAACACCGAAATGTGTCAAATGTATCTCGACGGAGCCGACCACTCGATGTATAACGTATTTTTAGGGAAAAGCAAAAGTTTGCATCAAACAATTCTTAGCGGCTACAGTATCACCTAGCTTAATGATTATTACGGACTAGCTTTTGCCCACGGCTTCGCCCGCGTTCCGCTCATGTTAATTTAATCTTGTTTCAAGCAATTACCGCGATGAAATCTATACATGATTTAAGTTAATCCATCCGCTATACAACTGAAAAAACCGCATCTAGGATTTTATACGTTTTGCGCGAACAAACATAGCCCACTTACATATTTATTTTATGTATGTAATATATATGTATAGATTTAATGCACTTGTTTAACGTTCAATCCCCAGCAAAAATGGACTGTGCTACAACGCAAAAGATGTCATACCAGCCGGTGTGCGCGCCCGCGCCGCAGCGTCCGCCCTGGGCCTGCAAGGGACAGTACCAGAAGCCCTGCCAGAGAGTAAGTTTGACTTTTACATGTTTAGTCTGTAGGCAGCCTTATTTATACGGTCGAGTCAATGCAGACGTTGGCCGCCCTAATTTATTCTATAGAAATATGCAGTTCCGGCAACGTAGTTGTCATGTGAAGAAAATTCATTAAAATATTAATATAATTTATTATTTAATTCCGCTTCGGATTCCTCCACAAGTCCAAAACTGCTAGAATCTCGATCTCATCTTCTCGTGTTCCCGGTTACATTCGGAGCTGTGACGCCCCAAAACTCAGGGTTGGCATAACATTATTGCCATGAAATTTTGAAGATTTGGCTATGATTTTACAACTGGTCGTCCACCTGACATCAATCCTCTTCGGGAATGCTATTGTTACGTATCAGCCGTTAAAACTGTGTCCTAAAATCATCATCGGAATCATTACTTTATCTTCATATCAATGAATACACTACAAACTCGATTGCTATCCCGTTTCACCTTCGTATCGTTTCACGATTTTGACCAAGATTATTCTACATTCCCGATTGCTCTAATCTCTTTTTGGTCCTGCTTTTAAAACTGCAACCACAATAAGTGTAGATCGTAATATCTGTACATACGTTTAATTTACAGCTGGAAGGCACCACGGTGTACCGCTCGTCATTCCTGCCCCCCGGCGAAGACTGCACGGAGTACATGGATCCCTGCTCTTACGGAGACTGCAAACGTATGTAAACTTAAATAACCTAAATAAGATACTGTAGCTGCTCAAGCAGTGTAGCTGCTCTGCTCAAGATAGGTACTGTAAAAAAATATTTATCGTATATATTTACTCCACAAATAGCCTTAAGCTTATGAGAATTATATACTAAGCTTAAGACGAAGCTTACGGAGTGATTTTTTTTTAATCTAAATAGTATAGAGGACGGAGAAGGAAAAGGCATCTATCATTCGGAATTCATATGGGCGGTGCCACGGGCAAAAAATAGTTGGTCATATTGCATTTTTTTTTATATAAAACCCCGGCCGCTAAAAATATATTTTTATTTTTTCATAATAAAGTTTAACCTTCCTGCAACCCATTGTTAACAGTAAAAAAAATAGACAGACCTAATATTCTCATTTATCAAATTACTATAAAAGTATAAGCATAGCCACAAGTCTACAGGACTTTATTTTTAATTACTTAACTGCTGTTATTTTCCAGCGTGTGACTGCATCTGCCCAGCCGAATGCATTGCGACAGACCCGTGCGCCTGCACCTTCCCGAAGGCGGAGTGTTGCAGCTAGCGGCCATTTTGTAACGGCTCCAAATTCAAAAGTGAAGATGTCAAGATGGCGTCTTGTAAATTTTTGGAATGCGTTCCTGTAAACTGGATTTGAAATTCCAGTCTACTGCCCTAGAGAGGCGGTTATTTTATTTGAATTTTGTATTTTTTTTTATCGTGACGTATTGATAGAAATCGACTGCCTATTATAGAATATGCTAGCTAGAATATTTTATGTATTGCTGTAAAAGTGTACATATAATGTTAGCTTTACTTGTGTGTGAAATTATGTTTTCGAGTCAGTTTAATACATATTTTAATAAGGAAATTACTGATTCTTTTATTTCAGATCGCTTTTTCATTTATTCCATGTATATTTTTTGTCAATCTACACTTGCTAGATTTCTAGACATTTTCGAAAAGTAAATTACGTAATTTTAAATGTAATCTAATTTAAATAAAAGAAATGTTAGTTTTGTAGTTGGTTTATTATTGCCCTTTCAAGTTATTACTACAATGTATAAAAAGGTCTTATAGAGATAATACAATCACAGTTGACTGATAAGTAGGTATATTCAACGAACCTGCGTTTTTACATAATTTGAAGTTAGCAAATACACTAGATACTTCACGAAAGGGAATGGGTAGGTACCTACCAGATAAACTAAAATATTGTATTAAATTCTAATTAAATAACTATGTAGTTAGCGGAGTTATGCCACGAATACGCTAGGGACCATTTGACGCGCAACATACCTATCGTTTTTCCATAGATTTAGAAGGGCTCGAGTGATATAGGACGTCATCGATCTCATGTAAATTGTAATAAAAAGGAAATGTGTTCCGCTTTATAGTTCCGTAGAGTACATACATAGATTTAGAAGGGCCGTATATGTGGCTTGTCTTCCCAGAGATAAGGACCGCGCGCGGTTTCCTTTTAAATCGATGTATTCTCCCCATCTAATGTACATTGCTTATAGAAGCATACACTGACGACATAATGTAGGTAGATACAGTTTGCCACGATAGAAGTCTTGCAGATTGTGGCGCTTCTGTAGCTAACCACAACGTCGGATCTGTTACATTGATAGTTCCAAACTTTACCACTCTAGCTCTCATGTCGTCAATCTAAATTATGTCTACAGACAATGCATTAAAACTCAGTTTTCAATAAACATTTAGCCGGGTGAGCGGCGCGGTAAATGTGCTATGACTTTAAGAGCTAGGCCCCAATACTACGTTGCGCTCCGTCGTCCTACGTTGCGTTGATGTCCGTCGACGGATCAACGCAAAACAACTTAGATATTGTTGTCAATGTCACAACTTATAGAAAACAACGCGCTGTGTCATCTTCAGTTGCGTTGACGTCCGTTGACGGACAACGCAGAAATGAAGATTTGACGTCGACGCACGTTAATATCAACAACTGAAAACAACGGAGCCGCAACGTAATAACGGGCCGTGGCTCGTAACTGCAAACTCTAAAATAAAAATAGCAAAAGTGCTGGGCTGTTTATTATTAATTCACAAAGTCTATTTTAGCCTCTGGAGTAGGGTGGAGTTGAGAAGATTAGCTTGTGCCACTGTCTGGGAGGAGTCCTGCAGCTCAGCCGAGGGGAAGCTGGTGAGGAGGGCGAAGTTTTGCAGCTGGTAGGAGGGCTCGGCGCGGACCACGTACTGCCGCAGGTCGGCGATGGTGTGGCTGTGGTTGAAGCGTCCGGTCAGCCGGCTGCCGTCGGCTAGGCGGAACTGCAACGCGAAAACACGGTACGATCACATGAAAAACTATACATTCGCGTGAAACATATATTAATTTTTTTGTTATTTTGTATCGATCTAATTATTGAAGCAATATTTTTAATTTTTTTTTTTAGTTCTAAGACGTAAGTATAGGTATGTTGTTCCATTTGGCAAAACAGGATATAGATTGTCCAGAAAAAAATTAAAGCTTTTGACAGCTAATAAACAGTATTCCCAAAGAGACCAATGCTCGAGTGACACGAGAGTTGCAAATGCAAAAATTAAAACTTATGTCGATAAGCTGCAAAATTCGCCTGAATTATTGGCCAAAACTATAACTGAAGCAACATTATAATACTGAATCTGAAGGCGAATATATTAGATGAACCCCATATACCTGTATGTTGGTCTGCGGCTGATTATTGTCCAAAGCGACAGCTTGTTGCGCGGCACGCTGGTTGGCCTCGCGGTCGCTGGGCGCCGCAGCCACCGCGGCCGTGGCGCCCACCGTCGGCGGCGTCGGGCTAACAATACCATTTTTAATTAGTTTCTCCCCTCTAATGCTCGTAAGTTTCACAATATAATTGAATGTAAACAGTGTTAAGTTCGATTTTATGGTCTAGAAAATAAGGTAAAATTTTTGTCTGTGAATTTCTTATTTCATCATCGGTGTTAAATAAATCTTGTACAAAAGTAAAATGCTGTAGAGAAAAAAGTAAAATCTTCGTCAACCTTTTCTAAGTGGCCAATTAAACAAGCGCGTATCTACATCAATGGTTATTAGGATGCTTAATTATAATATTATTTTCAATTTCATCGCATTGCAAATGAAAAGCAGAATATACGGGTTTGCACGATTCGATAGCGAGATGCAGCGAACCAATAACATTGCGGAGTGGTTGTCGTTGCGTCACAATGGAGATTGGTTAGCTGCGTCTCACTGCGAGTCTACTCGACGATGAGATGTAAATAGCAAAGTCGCACTACGCACGCTAGACAGAAAGGCGAAGTCAGAGAAAAGTGAGCAGTGAGTAATGAGTGCAGTGAACAGTGAGTTACTAGTAGCGATAGACTTGTCAGTCACCTGCCCAGCATCTGCCCCTTGCCGGAGAAGGCCTGCGCACGCGAGGCCGCGCGCGGACACTCGTCCAGGCGGCGGTCCTCCAGGCTCACGCGCACCTCGCCCTCGTGACCCAGCTCCGGGGGCACCTCGCTGGCCGATCACAAATAAATTATATATTAGGACAAATCACACAGATCGAGCTAGCCCCATAACACATACTATAACGATACTATATTTTATAACAAATACATATACAGGGTTACTGGTATCTAACTCATAACCTTCCAAAGGCGCATAAGGTACATAGTGACTAACATCTTTGTTCTACGACTTTTGTCTAAACGTAATGAATACAAAAAAAATATTTTTTTAGTTTTAATGTCGTTTCTATAAAACGTTAACTCTATGTTCGATTCCGCTACATAACGCTGCTGTACTGTCTCGTGTTGCTTGGCTATTACATAGAGGTAAGATGTGTAGAATCGCAAATTAGATATAAAAAAATCTACGAATCAAGAAAAGTCATGGAATAAAAGTTGCTTATTTTGATGTACCCAAGTAGTCTTTAGGAGGTTTTGCGCGATTCCCGTAGGATTTGCCTACGGGAATCGCGTACTTTCGTGACAAAAAGTATATATTACACATAGGGTTATGTGTTAATCCAAGGTATAAGCGACTTCAACACCAAATTTCATATAAATTGGCGCATCGGTTTGAGCGTGAAAAAATAAATATTAATAAATATTTTATAATTATTAAATAATTAATAAATATTTTCCTGATGACGAATATATACGCGCATAAAACATTACATGATGTTAAAATGACGTCATCTCAAAATGGCGATATAACCAATGGAAAAGAAGTAATTTAACAACCTGGTGATTTCTCTGCGAAGAAGTCTTTTCAGTTTTCTATGTCTTTGAGTAAACAGGATGAGCGAGAGAGAGATGCAAGATAGAAACTCACCCTTGTCTGATGCAGAAGAGGAACTCAGCGTTGCCGGGGTCCGAGTATAGTCGCAGCGGGCCGTCGTCCACAGTGAATCCTTCGCGGTACAGTCGCAGGCGCACTGAGCGCGACTCTGGCTGCTAATGTTAATTTTTTTTATTGTCAACTAGCTGTTGCCCGCATCTTTGCCCGCGTAAATTTTCCACGGGAACAGTTATTTTTACGAGATGAAAGGTACCCATGTCCTTCTCCAATACTTCAAACTACATATATGTAAAATTTCAAGAAAATTGGTTTAGTATATAAACTGTGAATAGGTCACAAACAAACACACTTACTTTCGCATTTATAATATTAGTAAGGATTAACAAGTTATTTTGAAGGACCTATGACCTCACAGATAATGCCGTAATAGAGACGTTGTATTGGTCCACACAAGTTTAGCCGAGTCGACACGCTAAGAAAAAGAATGTCATTTTTAATACAGCTTTTATTCTGAAATCGAGCGGGAATTGATGGAGGCGATTAAGGGCACATCCGATCCTCAACGGCTGCGGAAGCAACCAGTAAAACGCTCAGATGAGAGTGAGCTACGCGAGCTGTAACAATACCATTCCCAAGAAGGGTTGACATCACGCAAGGGGTCGACACACAACCGAATGTTCAAGATTTTAAAGTTAGGTTTTGGCACTTGCGCTTCGCGGTGTCACAGCCCCGCAACCGGGAACGCGAAGACAAGATAGAAAACACAAACCTGGGGTTGCGACGCATTAGCAGGCGTCACTGGCTCGTGGTCATCCGATGTCTGACCTGAAATTTATTTCAAGTTTTTATTTATTGATGCTTTTATTTATTGCTTTGATTTATGTGATTAAGGCCGTCTGCCGGTGATCGAAAGGTCCCAGGTTCGAATCCTGCTCGTATCACAAGAGTTTGGATACTAATCTAACTCATGTATAATCATGAGGAACCGGAAAAAGGCTTACAAAGATATAAAGATAACAATATTTAAATTAATCAATAAAGTAATTACAAACGAAAAATTAATGATAGAGAAAGAAGTATAAATTACCCAATCTATACCCGACGCCAGAGAACAGACCGCCGCGCCCCCTGCTGGTGGATGATGGTTCGTCTTCAAACACCACTGCACCACGCCTGAAAAACAATTTAAAATTGATCCCGTTGTTCACAAAATGTCCTTTTCGCAAATTGCCCAATTCGCAAAATGTGGTACTTGAAACTGTACTGTGTACTGTGGTACTGAAACATAGAATATATATATATATATATATATATATATATATATATATATATATATATATATATTCTATGTTTCAGTACCACAGTACACAGTACAGTTTCAAGTACCACATTTCAAGTACCACATACCATATATATATATATATATATATATATATATATATATATATATATATATATATATATATATATATATATATATATATATATATATATATATATATATATATATATATATATATATATATATATATATATATATATATATATATATATATATATATATATATATATATATATATATATATATATATATATATATATAAAATTGGTCTTTTTAGGTTTTAAGTACCTATGTATGATGTAAATATGATATTGAAAATTTATAAAGTCTGCTATGTAACACCAATTTGTTACCAGGGGGCATTTTGTATAAAGGGCAACTAACGAAAGGGACAATATGCTACCAGGGGATATTATTTAAAAAATTGTTCAGGGCGTTTTGTTTGTTTGTAAACTCTTTATTGCACAAATGAAACACATACAAAGAAAGCAGTAAAATAAAGAAAAAGACGCGTACAAAGGCGGACTTATCGCAGAAAGGGATTTCTTCCAGTCAACCAAGTATTTGAAAGGAAATAATTTAACGTACAAAGTAAGGTAGCGTAAGATAAACGTGCATTGTGAAGGAAATAGAAGTACACGAAACATCAAGTAATAATAAACAATGAATTACTTAAATAATTTAAAACAGAGCTAAGGGAAAGCCCTTGGGCAAGCAATTAAATATCAAAGGTTATACGCGCATTTTAACTAATTTTGTAAATATTTTGTGAGATTTAAAAATTCAGGACTCAAGCAGGAATCCTAACCATGCCTTACTAGGACACTAAGTGACCCGAGTGAAGCGGGGACGCCACTGGTTTATCTCAGATTTTATAGTATTAAATAACTTACTCTCTGACACTCTTGAACATCTCTGTAACAATATCTTTCTTGCTCTTGCCTGGACCAAGGATTTGTTGTCCGGAACGCTCCGAGCCTCCAGCGTAAAATGCTTGCCCTGAAACAAAAGACAATATGTGGCAAAACAAAAAAAAACATCCCAAAAAGACAATACATTGCAAACAACAAGTGGAGATTAAAAAAAAATATTTCCTACAATGTCTCAACAATATTTAAATTTCAAACAACAAAAAAAAACTTAAATATTAACATTAATAAAAAAATAATAATTATATAAGTGATGGCAGTCTGTAATTTAGGTTCAAAGAATATATAAACATAAATATCCCTATGTGGTCAGTTCACTGCACCATGTGTGTAAAAGTCCAATAAAAATTATATTTTATCTGGATATGGAACCCTCAGGAAACCTAATGAACAGAATTTCTTGGGTGCATGTGCAAATCAATCTACATTACAATTATCTGAGTTTATTAAATACTCTTACAGACCTTGATCATTATCATCACAATCATCATTAATTGTCAATGGCTTTACATTTTTCGCTGCCACTATCTTTGTCTTTAGTTCGTCATTCTCGTTTTTCAACCTTTGCACCTCTTTCAGCAAATTATCTCTCTCTTCAATCATATGCTGCATATCTTTTTCGAGGGTCGCAAGCTCTTTTGTGATTTTTAGGTTAATTAATTTTTCATTTTCCAGATCAAGACAGTTATTGATGCATGCAATAGCTGTGAAAACCTTTCTGTATAATGCTTGTTGTGATAATTTTCATAAATTTCTTTCTCTATTATAGTCTGGCAAAATGTGGATGTGACGTTTTTAAAAACTCACAAATAGATTCTTTACAAACTACTATGATGACACTAATTTAACAAAGCAGACTATTTTCTAGATAGATAAATATCTACATAAAATTCTTCAGTTCCTGTTGCGGGTAAGTAAGGCATATGGGTGAAGAAAAAACCCAGGGTTGGACATACCTCCAGCACCTAGGAGCCTTGGAGGATGGAGGATCATCCTAGGAGGATGATGATGGTAATAATAGATCTATATCGAATATGGCAAAACTTGAAATACAATAATTTTTGGTCCATCTGAACAGTACTTAATCACATAATATTCATATCATCTTAAATGACATTAATTGAACTAACATTAATTGAATACAAAACAGAATCAACTTAATTAATTATAAAATTTACACTTGCCTTCCTCATCTTCACTAGAGCTTTCCTGCTGCAGAGAATTTAACGTAGCAAACTTAGAACTAGCTTTTTTCTTGTCTTTCTTCTGTGGTCTCTCTGGGGATCCCGGTGGAGACTCCATGTCACTATCAATTAACGTTGGTAATGGTGCTGGTGCGGCCGTGTTCACTGGAGCCTCTTCTATGTTACCTCCGTGCTCATAGAAAGAAGACAATGCTACCTGAAAATAGGATACAAATTGACAAATAACTATCTAGCAACCTCGAAAGTGGGTCTGATGGAAGATATGAGTAAAAAAGTGATGGGTTTACATGTGTTTTATGGTTTACATGGAATTACACAATAGGTACATAAATATGTCTCGAGTTTGAGTTTACATCTAATATATCCCTAAAATCCGACGCAGTCCTACCACCCATAATTTGGATTTTTAGAAGAAATTCAACGTTTATACGTTTTACGTGCTTAACTGGTTTACAACCAACAACTTAGCTCTAAATACAGAGAAGACAAAATGTATTAAATTTTCTCTCTTAAATAACTCGCACAATGTTATACCTTTAACAGTAAATGGTAAAGCTCTGGAATGGGTACATAGTACTAAATTCCTGGGCATTACTGTGGACGACAAATTAAAGTGGGATAAACATATTGAAATCACGGCCAAAAAACTTAGTACGGCAGCTTTTGCAGTGAGAAGGATCAGACAGTGTACGAACATAGATACAGCTAGACTTGTGTATTTCAGCTACTTTCATAGCATTATGTCCTACGGACTATTAGTTTGGGGTAATGCAGCTGACATAGGAAAAATTTTTGTATTACAGAAAAGAGCTATCCGTTTTATTTATGGGTTAAAACCTCGAGATTCTCTTCAAGAACTCTTCAAATCAATTAACATCCTCACTGTGGTATGTCAGTATATCTTTGATGTGCTTATTTTTGTCAAATCAAATTTACATTTATATAAAAAATTAAACGAAGTAAATAGTGTAAACACTAGAAATAAGCACAAACTTTGTATGAATAGATTCAGGCTTAAAAAGGTTCGGCGGTCTTTCGTGGGTCAAAGTGTAAAATTATTCAATAAACTCCCTGCAGAGGCTATTAATCTGCCAATGAAAAATTTTAAAATTTATGTTAAGAAAAATTTAATGGATAAAGCGTATTACACAATTAACGCCTATTTGACTGATAAAAACGCTTGGATCCTCCCGACAACTTTGCCACTCCACACATGATCTCCTAATTTTTATTTTACTGTTTTTTATTATTTTATTCACAATTTTGAATTTTGTTATAATAATTCGTATGGCATTTAAATTTTATTTGTAAAACATGTACGTGATTTGTGATCTTCAAGTGTCTGAATTATACTTCTATTTCGACGAATAAGAATTGTAATTATGAAGTCATGGGAATCGAGTGTGTCATGCTCACTCAAATGGTCAATCTGGTGGTGGCGTCGTGGGCCGGGTCGTGAGGTTCCCTCTATTATGGTTGAGCTACGCGATGGCTGTCCCATGCGTCAACTCGTGAACGGGTGCTGCCAGAGGGAACTGGTCATCTCGTTTCTCATATATTTTCATGTAAGTTAATTGTGTTTCACATCGATATATATATATATATATATATATATATATATATATATATATATATATATATTATAATCAGCACTCGGATCACAATCATAACCTGTTTTGATATACCTTTTGACTATGTACATTATGTACTTTTATATATTATTAGAAAGAAAAGAAAAAAATTTTTTTTTGTAAGAAACAATAATGGTAAGCCGATCTGGCATGATAGGGACCAACACTGTTCAAATGAGTTTCTTTCGGCATTTCTTCTCAGCAGTGGTCGTTCCGAAATGCCAGTAGTTTCTAGCTTGTGAGAAATAACTATAAATTTAAAGATTGACGAGAAAAAGTGCCTGTGAAGGTCTAATTTCTGAATAAATGATTTGAATTTGAATTTTGAATTTGAATTTGAATTTATCATCTCTGGTGTATACTTCATACATAGGTATCTGTCTGTATAGCCTTTTTGTCATTAAACAACAATGTTTCTTCAAAGCATTTAAGAAAAACATTACCTAACAAGTTATCGTGAGCCAGTTTCAGATGGAAAAACACTGAAAATGAAAAATGACAAAGATATCACTCACTTCAAGTTGCCAATTTGAAGATTCTAAAAAGAACCTACTCCGACTTTCATCCGCGCCAGTAACGTCACAAAACTGCCGTAATGTTTCTTCATTATTAACTGACATAATTGGAATATTTTGTTTATTTATAACCAATACATACAAAATAAAGCTTCAAATCGCCGATGACTTGCTTTTCGTTTTGTTTTTCCGTGAAGAAATCTGTGATCGTGACGTGAATGATTTCGTGTTTTTGACACAATTTTCTTTATTTCTCTATGGTTTATCTTTTGTTTTACTTCTAGACTAATATTTTTGCTTTTTCTTTTTTAACTCATAAGACAGCCTACCGACTACCGATAAATAATCGACCGAAAGCGCAAAAAATCATTAACCGAAAGCATGTATGAAGATAGAGAGAAAAGGCCCTGTGCGATGAAAGAATAATAATATCAAAACTTGATACCTAGCATCAAAATTTTGCTCCGCGCGCGGCACTGTACTGCATCCTCATAATTAAAAACAGAAAACTATTTGTGGTAGTGCCCAGTATAATATTTTTTGTACAAAAATTAATCTGAACAAGACAGCAGGTACCAGGTCTTGTGTCTTGTTTGCTGAAAATAGGTACCTAGAATGTAACTCTGTTAATAAACCTAATGTTAAGATATAATGTGTGATAATGAGTGACAAGACAAAACATATTTTAGCATGTTTTGTTTTAGTTTGATTCAATACATTAGTATATTTTTCTTTTTTTAATTTAGAACAAGGTTAAGGGCTACCGTTTAAGTGATAAGTAAAAAAAATGCTCCATCCATCTGTCTGTCCGCATTCCGCATCCGCAACCGCAGTATTTTGACATCGGCTGTCATTTGTCAACGATAGCAATAGCGAAATTGTTTTGTTCATGATGGTAATCCAACATCATAGTAGGTATTCATAGTTAGGTACCTACTCAATTTTCTTACCAAAATTCTTTTAATAATGTACTATTTTGAGATTAACCCAGCTTACCCACTACAATGAATTATTGACTGTAAGTAGACTAAGTTTGCCTTTATGGTATCAGCATTTGAAAGTTTAGTACCTACTTACAAAAATATTTCCTTTCAGGTTCCGCCAAATAAATGAAGACCCATCGTAAATCAACAAGCATAATGAGGAAATACTATCAACTGATACTCGTTATCGTGTGCTTTATTAGCATCGTAACGCTCCTAATTTACAGACACGAGTATTACAGATTGCGTTACGTTCTTGAAGTGTTAAATTTCTTTGGCAAACCGGGCCTCTCCGAAATTGAGTTCTGCGGGCCAGGGTTCAATGCTACTCTGCTATCAGAAATACTACGAAACTCGTCCATGGAAGTTCGTGAAACGCCACCACTTTTTCAAGAAATTGACGAGAATTTCTATTCCTACTCATCATTTCTGAAGTCTTATCAAAAGTATGAGAAGCTGACACAAACACATGTGCACAAAATAGACACGATTGTTATAGGCAAGGCGCACGTAAAGCCTAATTTCCGCTGCAATTTATGGTTAGAGAATAAATCCAAACCAAAGGCTGGTAGATTCACTTATAAAATAATATCTGAACCAATAAAAGACTTCAGATTATATATCTTCCATTGCTCTTTATACAAAGACATAGGTAAGCCTAAAGGTGTGAGTTTTTACATGAATGATTATAATATTAATCCAGTACATGCACCTATTAATAGAGTAATTCAAGTGAATACAAAGCGTACGCGTAGAGAAAGTAGTGGCATAAGATTTGTTAATATTGTAGAGCCGACCATTTGTGTGATACCCAACCAAGTGCCATTGGTGTCCAGAGATGCCTTTATAGAGTTCTTAGTGTTCCATCACATGATGGGAGTGAATATTTTTACAATATATGACAGCATGATATCTGAAGATATTATAAGAAGACTGAATCTATTGCCAGCAGACATCACTCAATGGAACATACAATTTTTCCCATTGAATTACCCATTTATATTTGCAAAGTCTTATGAAATTGTCCGGAGTGCAATCGAGTTGGATTGCCTATTTAGACACTTTAAATTTGACAAAGATGAGACCAATAAAGCAAGCCATGTGATGGTTCTGTCTTGGGATGAATACCTAGTGCCTAGAGTTCATACAAATATCAAAGCATTGTTAAGTGATTTTGATCCAGCAAGGAACGTCAGGACTGCAGAGGTGAAACCTCTTTTGTTCTGTTTAAATCAGGAAGATGATAACAATGCTGAGTTTGGATATCCAGATATTATGAAGAAGACCCATTATTATAAGTTACCTCAAGACATGAAGTCCATTTATGTTAGAAATTTGGATTCAATGACGTCATTTGATGACATATATAACTTGAATTCTAGCAGTAAGTTTGTTCCTTTGGAGATATTGGGAGCTCATAAGTATACAGAGTGTAGGGATGTGAAGACTTATCATCCGTATGGTGCTGGATATAACGAGACTCAGATGCAAATGTTCCAACACAAGTTTGAAGGGGCTATGTTGAAATTTGGGGAGAGCTTAGTTAGCAATAAAGTTTACAGGTTGTATACTTCTGGGCAGATATGGGAGAAACCTCATAGTGAGCCTATAAGAGACATGTTGTAAAATTAGATCATTTCAGCTCTTAGAAGTTTGTACATTCAGTATGCAATTACAGATTTTTACATGTATGCAAGCTTATTGTTTTCTAGATCAAATAAATTGAAGCAAATAATAATGTATCGCGCGGTGCTGCCATAGTTCTTTACATTTATGATGTGCATTTATGTTACACAAAAATATGTTTGTTTTGTTTACTTACTAGTCATAACATTAAGTAATACTTCCACAAAGATTTGGTATTTGAACAAATGCAATTTTACCTAATTGTATAATTATAGTCATAGTTTGTTGGTCAATATTATGGAAAGACTGGAGTGCCTTGATTGTGTGAAAGAGATTAAAGTTAAAGGTTGTGTATTAATTTGGTTATAATTTTAAAACAGATGAGTTTCTTAATTCAACTTAATTCTTTTTAATTGATACTCATTGTTACTTTTTTACTAGCTTGTTTCAAAAATGTTATATAATGTTGATAAAAAGCATGCATAAACCAATTATATGAAACTATTTACTTTTTATAATAATAAGACTGTTTTTTTAGAGAAATCACAGGCAATATTTAGCATATTCAATACATTGGGAATAAGTATATGCTATTATTGCATATGCTGTTATTTGTATATGTTACGGCTAAACCCCGAAGTGCGGCTAGACATAGGTGTAGCAGGTTTCAGTTAGTTAGACATAGGTGTAGCCTACTTATCTCCTCTCATGACGACCTCGGTGGCGCAGTGGTAAAGTTCTACTACTGAATCGAGAGCCACTTCTTGCCACTGTGTCCGGGTTCGATCCCCAGTCGGGTCATGATGGAAAATGATCTTTTTCTGATTGGCCCGGGTCTAGGATGTTTATCTATATATGTATTTGTTATAAAATATAGTATCGTTGAGCTAGTATCACATAACACAAGTCTCGAACTTTGTGGCTATCTCAATCAGTGTGATTTGTCCTAATATATTTATCGTTCTGGCCAGACTAGGGGCAGCCGGTCACAGATGGTTATATACTTAAGTAGAGCCTGCTTAGCTTATCTGGTAATTGCTAAACCTAGGTCTAGCCAAAGAGAATCATGCTACGCCTGAGTGAAGTCATCTGCGACCGGCTATACCTGTCTAGCCGCACTTCGGGGTTTATCTATAATGAAAAAGTATTATGCTATTTAATATGTTATATTTGAGAGTTATTAATGTAATTTACTTAGAGTTTATTTATGTTAAAATAAATCTTTTAACGCCAATCGTAAGAATTAAGTAGTAGTTTTTATTCATAAGAAAAGAATGTAGCAGCAATAATTAGAATAAATAAAATTGAACTTGTAATGTTCCGAATTGAAATAAGGTTTGCAGAACAAATTAATAATTCAACATAGATTTATGAACTTCTAAACACAAGGATTTGTCCACAACATTTTATAATTTTTTATGCTCTTCGCTTCCAATAAATCTAGCTATACTATAAATGTGTTTTATTTGTAACCTAATTAGGGATGTTTCGACTTTATAAATAAAAACAACAACTGATACTAAGTAAATGTATTTCATTTTTCTAGTCTAAATACAGCAAGCATCGCCTGCAATGTCACAGAACAAAATAAACTGAACCGTTTGGAATGGACTCTTGCGAAAGTAAACACTGGATGGCGAATGACGAGCGTATTTTCGTATAATTCCTCATTCTTTTTTTGTGTGATTTTTAACCTTTTTTACTCTTCACACTATGGTTTAGTTGACACACAACAGAAAATACGCTCTTATCTCTTCCCGATAATATCAATGAAATTACATAAGGGTAAACTGAGCGATACTTGAGCAATACACAATTGTATTGTCGTTGCCACAAATAAAATAAAAAACAAAATGGAGGGACTCCGCCAAGTTATATACTAAACGAGAAATTATAATAGATTAAAGCTTAACTTACATAACGTTTACATATTGCCACGAAACTTATTTTTATGCTACAATTTTAAGTACTGACATGACTAAATAATAAAGGTGCCTGATGACTTTACAATATGAGCGAGACAAGTCTATAAGAATAGAGCGAGAAAGACATATAGTTTCTAGACTTTCATGTTTTATAGGTTTCTCTTGCTCTAGTCCGTAGGCACCATAATCTTACGTCGAGTGGTAGAAATACTGAAATTAGTTAAATGAAATTGATGATTTGTCTAACAATTATTTCTCGTGAGGGAAAAGGGATTTCGAAATGAAAATAATTTACTTTAGAAAGGCACGGATGTTAAGTCATCAAAGTGTAAAATAACAAGCCGCATTGCGTCAAAGCACTTTAATTTCAAGAAAGTACCTATACGAGGAATGCGGTGGTACTTTTTTTTTAAATGATCACGAAAATCGATTTTGTACGGTTCACATGACAATTCATGAATATTTTCATCATCATATTAAAAGAACACAAAATAGAAGCTTATATTAAACTATTTAAAAAAAGGTGTTTTAAATAGTTTAATATAAGCTGTAATTTTTTTATGTCTCGTTTATCCAGCATTTGATGTCTGAATCTAGAAACAAATCCTCCTAAGAAACTTTTACTATACCCCATTTGTTTAGGTATTACAAAAGCTAAACAATCTTGATCAAATAGTATTTATTTTTCACAGATCAATATCTTAGTTATTTACAAATTATATTAAAAATGATATTATGTAAATGGCAAATTGTTCCGTGAAGCGTAAATTTAATTTTAAAAAATACTTCAAGATTATTTAACTTTATAAGTACATTACCAATCGAGGTACATTGTGATGAAGCCACATTAACGTTATCACAAGCATATATCACATCTCTCTATTTACAATCTAGCTACACTGCGTATTCAATTCAGAAATGATTTATTAAAAATAATTTATTAAAACATTTAGGTACATATATACACATATGGCTCCATACTAGACAGAATCCATGTTACCATAGATTCTGTTATCTTATCCTGTATATATATTCTGTCTGTTGTCTTATTCATACTAGACTTACAAATATATATTTTTTATCAGAATCGATAGCAATGTCATAATATACCGCCATCTAGCGATACAAGTATTAAATAGTACGTGCTGAGAACGAAAAAGATCCGCATATACTTTTCTAATATCGCAGTGTAGCCAGATATATACAATTTTACCTCCGTGGCTCCGTCTATCCATAAAAATCAGGCCATATTTATTTTAGGTCATAAACAGACCAACATCGGCACAAACTTCCGATATGATGTTAGGTTGCCACACACCGGATTCGTCTGCAACACGCACAACGCGTTGTTATCTACAGAACGTCATGACTTGTAATAAATTTAATGTCGCACATAAACGCAACACAATGCGCCTGCGACACTGTCGGTGTGAAGTGAACTTACGCATGTAAATTCAAATATATCATGATGTACTGCAGATGCGATACGTACGAATTGAAGACGCAACAGTATGTGGCAGTCTTAAACACTTTTCGTCTATTTCATAAAAAGATTCAATCATTTGTTAAACATATTTTATAAGATCAGTATGTTTTGTCTTGCTCTTTCAATACCAAATATTGTAAGTGAGACAGGGACAAAACATGCTTCAACTGAAATAGGTTTATCAAGCTGTTGAAGATTTGTATGAATTTTAAATTTGTTAAATACGGCTAAATGCGATGCTTAGACCTATGAAATATCGAAAGAAGTAATATATTATAAGGAACAATTTTAAATGCAACAATTCTGGCCATCGATTGCTTGAACGCGATACTTGTTATAATGAATTAACCACAGATACAAGAACACAATGTAATGTTCTTATACCTGTGGAGTTAACTAATTATAAGATTTTTTAAAATAAAAACCAATGTCCTTATAAACTCCGCGAAAGTAGTATAAAGTTATTGCAACATTAAATTTTGTTTGAATAGTTACATGATCTTGCAAGAATTGGTATAATTTTAACTTTATCAGCCTGAACAATAGTTAGTGTCTATGAATTATTATTTACGAATATAAGACTTGCATGTTTTATTGCGATTTTACAACCACATTTTAAAGTGCACAAAAATGTTTATTAATAGGAGTTCTGAGCGTGGTAGAGAAGAAATATATCATACTTATATTTATTGTCATTGTTTTGAAGACCGAAAAACAAAATGAAAATACATGGCACAATATATGCAATGTTATGTTGAACTATGACACAACAATATTGTATAATGATTCGTTTTGGGATAAATACTATATTCCTTGTAAACCCACTTTGAAATTCAATTTGAAAGTATGATATAACTTTTGCAATAATGTGCCATGTAATTCCAAATTTAATTTTCTTAATGCGATCTTTCAAAAACATTTTTCATTGCCATGATTTCATAGATTGTTTAATTTCCATTTATTTTATTGCATGTTCTATATTTGTTTACATAAAATCTGATTAATTTAGACATATTTTTATAGTTTATCTTACAATATATTCAAACATCAACGTCATTATATACAGTACAGTATGAAAAGATATCCTAAACAAGAAAATAGTTTAAAATATCACTTCCTCTAGAGACTAAATAGTAAAAAGTATTACAGTAAATGCACGAAAAATAGTTACATAGTCTTATAAGGTCTTCAACAACAGTATTTTAGAGCTAAACAACTGTTGTGTGCAAGTATTTCATACAAATATTTTTGCTAGCCGTACATTTATAAAATGAGAAAAAATATTTTTAGATTAAAAAAATATTTAGATTTTATTATTATTCAATTGCATGTGCAAATAAAAAAATATTTTAAACGAATATCATGGATTGTGTTTAAAGCTGACATTAATAAGAAAATGTTTAAATATTTAGTTATTTCATTAAAAAAAATACATATTGCACAGAATGCCTGCACACAAGCCTATAATAAATGCATAACAGCCGAAAACAGTGATATATCATTTAAAATTCTGAGCAGTTGTTTGTAATTACATTTTATAATTGTAATTTCGGCCGCCAGAATGACAATTGCTTTTTTTATCTTGATACCTAATAAATAAAAATAAATTTTAAGTATTTTTTTTTTACAAAATCTTTATTTTAAAGATTTGAATTCCAAAAGCAGATAGCAATTTATTTGAAAAAAAAAAAAAAAAAGATATAACTTCTTTTAAGTAAAATTCTAGTTTCACAATAAGCATATTTTCAAAATGGAAATTGAAAAATACAATTGCCATTCTTATAATATAAAATGTTACATAATTTATATAACATGATGGATATAACGTTCCTATTACATTTAATTAACATTTCAACATATTTACATTGATAACAGTTATTCTATGAGTCGACAATACGGCATAAGTACATTGTGTCATTGTACATTCGCCATTAGGGCGACCTCTAACAAATGAGTGTGTGAGCGAAAGTTATGAAAGATTTATACCGATCGCATTGCGTCAAAACTTTTATAAAGGAAATGGAACCTTCCGTACAGGAGTTAAATTTCAAATTTGTACACTTTTTTTTTTCATTATAATAGCGGTTACAACACTATCTAGGTTAGATCATGGCCACTGATACACTGCCGTTTTATATATAACGTGTCGAATTTAGGGGGCGCTAAAAATATATCTTTACAGCGCTAATGCAACCCATTCGGTGTAAATCCTACACTGCCCTATCACCTAGGAATTTAATGCTACTAACAATGAACATGTTTCATCAGTATTATATTATACGGTATTTCACGCCATAAAAACAAAATTAAATGTATTTCAATCATAGAACACGAATTTAATGTAATTTAGAATGATCAATTTTATTTACTATTTTTTAGTTTACACTAAAGTCTTACTTATATGAAAACCAAATAAATGTGATGTCACTTCGACATTACTTTCACTGACAAGTTCCCTAATAATATAGTTTTTGATATTAAAAAAAAATATATGCGAATTATTTTGCATGCCAGTCCTGCTTAAATGCATTAAACATGACACAAAATTGAATACCATATTTATAGCGAAATAAAAAATTATTATTTTAATTTTTTTATGAAAAAACAGACATACACATTTCTGAAACTGGATTACTTTAATTACGTTTGATCTCTTGATTTTATTATCATAGATGAAACATGGTCCAAGGTCAGTGTTAACATTTCCCTGGAAGAAATAAGTACTTCGAGAATGAGGTCCTTATTTATATCGTGATTTCTTTACATAGACAGTAACAGCGCATATGTGTATGACTTTTGTGTATTTAAAAACCCAGTACATATCTACATATCCTTGCATAATAAGGATAAATAGATACTATATCTAAACATTAAAGTTGGGGTCGAAGTCAGTACTCTACTTTGTAAAACATAGGGTAAGAGGGTCACGTGACCAATATCACGTCTGAATATACAAACAACACGAAGTAACTTCAGTGTTAGATTGAGACATTTATCTCCTATATTTTCAATATTTCTTTTAGACTAAATTATATTTTCATTTGAAATAATTATACCTATTTGTAAGCTCCCCTACATTTTACAAAAAGTACGAAACATGTGTTCGTGCTATCCTTGTCTTCTTATAAAAAAAGAACAGCATGAAGTTTTCATCTGTCAGTTTATTCAGTATTTTTGCCAGCAATTGGCAAGACGTATCAAATATATATTTATTTGTTTATATACCTCTATATTTTAAATTTTAACAATAGAATGACAAAAATATTGTAGCTTTATATTTATTTGTATTTGAAAAATAGCGGTGCTTTAAAGTCATTTTAATAGATTTGTGAAGTGGTCTAGTCAATGTATGTTAATAAAAAAATGTATAATAACAACAGTATTTTTAAAAATATTTCTGAAACAGTTACAACACTATCTACGTTAGATCATGGCCACTGATACACTGTCGTTTTATATATAACGTGTCGAATTTAGGGGGCTCTAAAAATATATCTTTACTGTTTTAATATATGAACTGACTTATATGTTTTACTGCAATTAACAATAAAAAAGTGAATTTTCAGCATCACAAAGAATATTATTTATATTGTTCAGAAATTACATGTTATGTATTTATTTCATGTACATGTTAAATATGAACATAAATTCATAAATAATTCTTTTTAAGATACAGCCGGCAAAAAATTTCAAACTAAAATTTAATTTTACATTTTCTGGCATAACTCCTACTAATTTTGGCACATTTTCCAATTTAAAAAAAAAAAACAAAAACGACAGCGCATAAGCAGCCATAGTGTAAACAACAAGATGCCTTCAAACAACTAGTGTAACAATCACTATTCTAGATCGCTACGTAATTATATAGTCCTTAATAGTACCTCGCCCACTGTTATCACTTCAGATATTAAAATTATTAAATTACAACTCGACCAATTTAAAAACGTATTTGCGTCTCGCTTACACACATGGCTGTATCTTTTCGCAATATAGTGTAAGCGAGACAACAGCATACTTGTGAAACGACCCAAGTTTTGAACCTCGACTAGATGCCATGAGCATTGGAATGAGATTTTAATTAAGTTTATACTAGGATTTTATTTTTTGAGGGAACAAGCTTGAAGAAAAGATCCATTATTTGTCCAGATGGGTCCATCTTGCATTTTAATATATTATTTTATGATTTTTTAAAACAGGAATATTCAATTTTTAATTGCTTGTCGTCAATATAGTAATAGTAGTGAATACATGACTAAATATATTTAAAACGATTAAAAGCCGCCTCTACGCCGTAGAAATACAGATAAATTAAATAACACTTTAAATACACAAGTAAAGAGATCATTTACGTTTGACATGGAATGACATGAAAAATTGAAATGTATAGATTTGTACTGTACGTAAAATAATTATTCGTGGTCCCAATTAAGTAATACATCAAATGAAATATTTAAAATATCTGGATCTATATTAATATTTATTGCTTATTTTTTTTGTAAAATTATTCTGTATAAGATAAATTTGATTTAATTTTAAAATAGTCTTTATGATAAAAAACATGACGAATTCACACTCGTTAAATATAATATAAATAAAAGTGAAATATAAACATTATGCCGTTGTTGAAAATAAAAATTAGTTTATATTAATTTTGAAATTGATATGCAAAACAATGTGGAGTCAACAGCACATCAAAGTGTCCAAATTCATTGCATACTGCCCCCTATTACCACGGCATAAAGATCACCGCAGAGTAACTTGACATGAGGGCTTCGTTCATATTTTAACATAATCTTAGTCTGTGGCAAAAATAAAATGATAGCAATCAAACTTAGAAAAATATGTTCTTCTGTTTTTTTTTTGAACAAAATACTTATTAGCTCGGACTAGCAGGATCCTAGGCTCCGACGCATTAAAACTGAGTAAGTAACCAGGAAAACGCTCAGATGGAAAGGAGAAACTTTATTTATGAGCTCCTCCCAATCTTATTCCTAAATAGAAGAATAAAGAAAGTTGTTTATTTCATTCCATAAACAACTTTCTTCACAATATTGCCATTGCTTGCAGAAGAACATATTTTTACTAATACGACTGAAAACATGGTGATAGTAGTAGTAATACTAGTTGAACCAGCAGTGGTACTACTAGTTGAGCCAGTACTGGTACTATACTAGTTGAACCAGTAGTGGTACTATACTAGTTGAACCAGCAGTGGTACTACTAGTTGAGCCAGTAGTGGTACTATACTAGTTGAACCAGTAGTGGTACCAGGGTGGTGGTACTAGTTTAGGACAGTCGGCAGTCTCAGGACCTCGAGTGGTTGTCGGGCGGGGGTGGTTGTCAGAAGTAGATCACCTCTTCTTCCGGGGGCGCTTCCGGGGAACGCACACGGAACTTGTCCGGTAGTTTTGGGTACGTGTTTGTTCTGTGAATTATTTGTTTCAATATTAATGCATGCATAAGTGCATACATGTCGGTAAGAAATTCTATTAGTGTAATTTTTTGTTATTCTAAATGGGCTACCACTAGACAGGCACTTAGGCCTAGTGTAAAAGGTACATAAAAGATCGGAAGGATCTATGTCCATCTGTTTAAAAAAGAAACCTAAAAAGAAAAATCTGTCTATAAAATAAACTTTGACTAAGTGAGGCTCTGGGACGTAATTCTTAAAAACTAAATTAGTTACCTAGTGGCTTTATTATTGGTCTGCTGTTGTTGTTGCGATGGCAGTGGCGCGGGCGAGCTTCCTGTACGAGTATGGTGTATCACTAAGCCTTGGGTATGCTGGGGACAACAATATTGTTGTAATATCTCTATGGCACAAGAACAAGTTTAAAAAAAATCGGCAAATCTCAAATACGATATTGCTTAGTTTCAATATGAGCTGGGCAACCCAGGGTCACCGATTTTCAGAAATATAAAGTTAATTTTGTCAATGGCGGTACGATTGTTATGCTCGCAAAAACTTATGCTAACTGAAAGGCTACAAAATACTGCAATGAAAAAAATGCATGCTGTCAAAGGCTAAACTGATAAACAGACGAAATGGTTGTTAAACAAAATATTTCAAAACATTTTTAAGATCATCTAAAATGAAAAAAAGTAGAAAATTAAATTTTTTTTCATGCTGTTTATATATATAGGAAATACTAATAGAATCTACTAAACCAAAAATAATAATAATTACATTGCCAATCTCGTCTTTGACCGTTACACTAGCGCCACTTTGCAAAACAAAATAAACAAATATAGGTATCTCAATTGTTTAAAATGTTCGTACAGTCTGCCAAGAAAGTGAAAAATACGGTTTTTTAACGAACTACATTTTTCTGCCACTGCAATAACAAATAGAAAGGTTAGACCATAGACAATTGATTGATAAACACAATGACGTCAGTCAACAGGAGACAGTGCCGTTATTTAATTTCTTCACTATCTTAACAGACTGCATTTCAGAAAAAAATTAAAAATGATTCAGATTTACAACTTTGTGATGTGTGGTTCGCGCCCTACAATCCACTCCACAATCTTCCGTAGACGTCCAGCAACTTAGATATAAGAAGAAGTATCCTTGACAGCTGATAGGCAACAACAGAATTCCCAAAAAATGGTTAACATCAGGCAGACGATCGGTATTACAACCACAGTCGAATCTAAAAAAAAAAATCGTTGCTCCGTAGGCAAATGGTGCAAAAAGGCAAATAAAATTTTGGAGATTCGTCTGTGTCTCTACAACCACCGCCGATGTCAACCTACTACTACTTGGAAATCCAATACCATTCATTTAAAAGACACATAATAGCCTACGCAGATGATAGGCAGTAAGTTGCCAACATGGCTGTCAATAACAGTTTGTAGACAACAACAGTTGCTTATCAACTGTGTAGCGTACTACATCCAAAGGAGGACATCATCATCAGTAATTTAATCGCCCCCACTGCTGGGGCACAGGCCTTCCTTAAGCCGGGTCCGCAGCGCCAATTTTCTAACAAACATGTTATAAAAACAAATTAAGAAAACCGGCCGTCCGCTCCGCCTATTGTTGTTATGGTTATACTCGAGGTTTTCTAACGCAAGCATATTTTTGCTTAAAAATAAATCTCAATGTATTATAGATATCGATTTAATGCATGATAAATAATTTTGAAATTTTTTTTGTTTGTTCACTCCATACTACGCTGTGCTGCCCTACGTCTTTCTTTAGTGATCGCTAACACAAAATAAGTAACTTCCCTCCCTGCAGGCGAACGGGGCGTATGTTATCCATTCGGTTCGGAAAACATGTTTTTGTTATTTTTCTAACATAACTGTTAGGCCACGCCCCTAATAGGTTAGTAAAACATGTTTTTGTGTTAGCTAACACGAAAACACGGAGCTGCGGACCCGGCTTTATGGAACGATAAGGAGAATAATACGTATGGCCCACGTGAGGACATGGAGTGGTCCATATCTAGGGCGGAACCACACGCCCCACGAACGTTTGTAAAGTGACTCTAGTGTACACATAATAATGTTTAACAGGGCGTCAAGTACTTATTATCAAGAGCACAACAGTGAAATTTGGACACAATCTACATTACACCAATTACTTACAGAATAACAATATGGCCAATTAAAATACGTTCGGATATTCGACGTCCTGGAAACAACCATTTTATCTGTTTTACTATTTTGAACGAAATTATATTAAATTTATTTTAAAAAAAGATTGAAAAATGTAGATGAACATTTATGGTCATAGCACGCTATCAAGCAGGATTCATTTTCACGTTAATTGCAAAGTGAGCCTTAAAGCGTCTACTGTATACATATTTTCCATTGACAACACGAGTGCTGACAGCGAGTCCGCTAACATGTTGTCAATGTAAAGTATGTTTACAAAGAACGCTTTAAAGCTCACTTTTCAATGAATGTCATCTTGCCGGGTGGGAGTGGTGTGTTAGATACATGGTAACCTTAGAGTTTCCTACACATCTTGAAAACATTACGTTTTTTTCTTATCGAGTGTGTTATTGGGAACAATGGTGTCTAAGAGGTTTAATTTAAATAAATTAAAAAACAACGATATATAACTATACAAAAAAAAATATAAATTATCCATACTTGGATATAACTACTAAATGTAAATGAAAATCTTGTATCTTGTGAGAAAACTCAATTAATGAAAATCAATGGCATTATCTATGCGTACTCACATCACTGGGTGATTCGTGTAGTCTATGGTAGCCGGTCGGCGGCACTTGTTGTTGACTTTTGCCGCTCGCCAGTTTCAGTGGTAACTGCTGTTTTACCATCTGCGAAAATCAATGAAAATTAAAAGTAGACGTCGAATTACATATACGCATTTGAATATAACAGAGAGCGAAGGAATCTGGACCTACGTGGATATTTCATGTAAATTTCAACTTGTACGCGTTCCTGAGAAAAAGGGTATTGACAAACGGACAACAAAGTGATAAGGAGCCGTTAACCTTTTGAGGTACGGAACCTTAACAAAAAGGTAACCATACTAATAATATTGATACTCACCGAAACAGCGGGGGCCCTGACAGTAGCTCTACTCTCGTTCTGAGCGGACAGCAGCTGGGGCGGGGGCAACACAGCGCCGCGGACGCTGCACGCCGATACTGATGACGCGCATTCTGAGCCCGTAGACCCCCTACTACCTGTGACGATAACTATTGTGTGTGTTTGTTTGCAACAACTTTATTGTACAAAGAACACATGTATAAAGTGAATATATAATATAACAAGGTAAATATACAATGGCGGATTTATCCCCTGAAGGGATCTCTGCGATATTTATGTGTTATTTGAAGCGGTGATGGTTAAGTGTTTAAGGCCGTCCGCCTGTAATCGAAAGGTCCCAGGTTCGAATCCTCCTCGTGCCTCCATGAGTTTGTATACCAATCTGACTCATGTGTAGTAGTTTTCGTATTGTCTATGTTAAATATAAGTAATCAAATAAATCTTACTTCGCCATTTGCTAGATTCTTTCCTACGAGTATTGTCACTGACGCTGGAGTCAGGCGATAATGTTGCTATTTCTTCTTGAGATCCACCTAAAATTAAAGTTTTATAGAATATAAATATAGAGAATTGCCCATGAAAGTAAGGTAAAACACCAAAAACAAACAGAAAAAATCATAGGTCAGGATTTTCGCAATACATAAATAAGCACATGATTCCATGTAATTATTATTTGCAATTGAACTTAATCTAATGGTATGGACTAAAAGAATAAAAGTATTTACAACATACAGTACTATAAGTTTAAATTAAAACTTTAACTAAATATTAAATCAATTGAAATAAAAAATTGATACTAAATCGCCGTCGTCGTGCGGTAAAGTTCCCAGAAGGCTGGCGACATTTCCTATAGTAGTATACAGTGGCAATTGAATGTAAATATATATATTTTTAAGTGTTTATTTTTATATGAAAATAAAACTAAGTTCGAATAAAAAACAGCATTTAGCCACTGATTTATTAAGTAACATTCGTGCTTCGCAAGTGATGGATAGAGCTAACGGGAAAATAACTTTAGGCATATACACTAACGGAATTAAGAAAGGAGTGATTATGTAAGAGGAAGTATGAAAGTAGCACCAGTTAATGATAAATTACATTTATTTATAAAGTCACTCACTGCACTAACAGTTGTCCAAGGCGTGCAGTGAGTCAAAAATATATATTACTTATATTTACATAGTTATAGGTTAGGCTGCTACGGGCATATTTTAAGAAGAGATGAAAATCACGTCACTCAAAAGGCATTAAATATGGAAGTAAAGGGTTCCAGGCATAGAGGAAGACCTAAGAAGAAATGGATGGAGTGTGTCAAGGATAGTATGAATAGGAAAGGAGTGTCAATTGATATGGCGAATGACAGAACGAAATGGAAGGAACTTATATACTGTGCCGACCCCATGTGAGTGGGATACCATAGTGAGACACCATGTGAGGTCAAGAAGAAGATTGAGACACTAACCGTGTTGCTGCAGCCTCTCGAGTCTTCTGTACAGTCTATCTCTCTGTTGTTCCACGTCCTTCTGTAACTCCATCAGTTCTTCGCGAGCCACTTCCAATTCACGTTTTTCTGTAAATGTATTTATTTTGAGGTGAACCAACAGTCACAGTTATATACATATATAATAATCATATAGTATAAATAATAAGTTAAAATATCCAACATTTGCAGGTGGTTTTAAATAGTAACAAAAATTCAAGAATACAGTTGCAATGCATCATACAACGCGCATGCACAATATTATCAAAGCACTTTTCTACATAAAGTTTTCATTGTTTTCTATTACTAGCGACTTCGTTCGTGATGAACAATTTCAAATGTCAATTGGGTGTCGGTTACCCCTGGCGATGGCCTGCGAGTCCGCGCTGCGCGTGGCCTCCCAGCGCGCGCGCTCGGCCGTGAGCCGCGCCTGCGCGTGCCGCAGCTGCTCCAGCTGCGACGCGTGCGCGCGTGCGCCGCTGCCGGCCGACCGCCACGCTACCACCTGAGCTTCCAGGCTGGAACAACGCACGCATTCATTTCACGGTCAAAATTTACGCTTACACTTTGAAATTTTCACCTATTGAATTAATTTACCTGTCACACATTACACGTCAAAGTTAACACACATTGTATTCTCGATGAAAATTGACGTTTACACTTGAATTTTCTCAGCTCTGTAGGTATACCTATGTATCAAAGTTATCTGTTCCCACATAATACACATCAATGTCAATACACATTAATTTTACGCTGATAATTTACATTACATCGATGTAATTGTGCGGTGTAACCGAACACCTATGACGTCGGTCGACGCTCTATTATTCAATTTTACTTACTTTTAGTGCACATTTGCAACTCCACGGAGCGGCTGAATTTTAACATAATTGTTTCATGTAAATAAAGTGAAGTGCTTTACACCGGCCTTTACTCTCAACATCAACATCCTCGAACAGTAATGTTCTCATATCTGTGTTTTAAACTGGAAACTCACCTATGTATCGTAGTCATCTGCTGCCACACAATGCACGTCAAGGTGTATATAGCGTGTTGCAGCCTGAGAGCGGCGTCTCCGCCGACAGCGTCCGCGAGGCGCGGCTCGTCCATGACGTCACCAGTCTCCGCCGCCTCCGCCGTCTCCGCCGTCTCCGCCGCGTCGCCTTCCGTCGGCGTGTCCGTTGACATTCGCAGCGTCACGCCTGTGATAAATAATAATCAAATGTTACTTACTGGCCAGTAAACTACCAGGTTTTTCCGTTTTTTTTTTTTCAAAAGTTCTTTTTTTTTTAAGATTCAAATTAAGAGTCTTTTGTCGAGTACACAGAGATTTTGACTTTGACAAATTCCGCGTTTGAACTTATTACAGTAGAGCTGTTATTTATATTAAGAGCCTGCTTTGAGTTTAGCATAAGAATCATTTTATCTGTTTGTGATTTATCATTCCTTACTCTTATTAAAAGACCACCAACCATCATTGTATACATAGTTGCAGCAAATAACTGAATAAGAACGTCTTTTGTTTTGCTCTTATTATTATGCAAATGGTTTTATTGCTAAGATAATAAGGTTCACAATAGCCTGGCTCGCCTCTATGTTTGTTGTGGTCGAATCCAGCGAAGGTGTCAGCTCTGCGTGGTAGAGCGGGACTCTCGTATACGCAGGAGTGTCTCTCGCCAGCTGAACTAGTACTACGGCCGAGGCCGCTGGCGCCGACCCAACTCGCGCTTGACACTTCTAGTGCAGACTAGAAAAAGAAAAAAAAAAACAGTTTTTCGAATAAAAAATCAATAGTACTTCGTAGCATTAAAGAATATTATATGTATATTTTGAGATTATTATGGTTACTTAATGTGTTATATTACTGGAACAAATTATATGAAAAACAATAATGAGGACATGGTAAGCCTTTCATGTCGTCAAGGATGATATGCGTGCCAAGCCTGACAATCTGATAATCAAGTTTACGTGCGAATTAGAATTGGACGACACGGTCAACGGCCGAGGAAGGAACTGGGAATACTGGGAAGTGTCTGTCTCACCTTGACCACCCTGCAGACCTCTTGCCACACCGCGTGAGTCTCAGCCGCGGGCGCCGCCAGCCGCACGTAGTCCGGGAACACCAGGCCGCCGGGGAACACTGTGTTCACACCTGATAAATTGTACCAACGTTATTCCAGCTCCACACTGTCGCCGAACTCGGACACATGCCGACGCGAATCGAACATTGCGTCGTTAGTATGAGTGCTTTTATTTATATTTTGTAATGATATTATTTTCAAACAGTTTTTGTGGATTTTTGTAAATTATTGGCTGCTTTTGTTGTAGCCCACAGATCTCGTTGCATTTAACGCGTGCCAAGAAAATCAAATCCGTGCAGTAAACCGTTTGAGCGTCTATCCCGGGTGCACTATATCATATCATAATAATACATAGTCATCTAAATTATACGTGTATACACAATTTGAGCTAAATCGGATAAAATTGAGTTGCGGTTCAAAATTAGTTGCAAGTTGCAATAGATACATATATAAATTTGTAAGTTAAACAAAAGTTGTTGCAAAATGGCGTCCAAATAGAGGTACATACAAGTCTTAGAGCTTGATTCCTATAGCCTACACTACAAGTAAATAGAACTGAAGGCCTATGATCAACTTTTATGGAACGATTCCAATGCAACTCAGTTCAATTTAGGAACCTAAAATGAATCGCATTCATACTAAAAAATACTCGATGATACGAATTTAAGATGCAGATCAGTTTAGGTCGCAAAGTGGATCGCGTTAAGGAATGATGGTAAGCCGACGATATCTGGATATCGTAAAAAAATGTATTTCATAAGTTTATACGACACGTTACAACAAATTTTATCAGAAAGTAATAAAACAGGCCTTTAAAATAAAAACGTGTTGCACTCCGGAGTGCCGGCAGAAGTGAAAACTTAAATATTAACTCAAATAGGGTCACGTGTCCTGACGCGAATTTAAACACACCTCAAAGAAGCTTGCTAAAGAAGTTTTCACTTGAATACTTACCAGTGTTAGGCACATCGAGCGTGTAATTCCCTGTGTGGCCGACCATTTTCATGTGCAGCGCCATTTTCTCTTCTAACAACGTTGCGTGTTCCTTGTCCTTCGCCCTTAGTGCCTCTGTGGGGAAAAGTCACGTCAGATGCCTATTGACGATTTGAATAAAATTTGGCATCAGTGTTACGAATAACAATCTCGAAAGGAAAGTGAGGTACACATACTAATACCACAGTTTCGATAAATTAAGCCACGTTTGAAATTCGACTACATCCATTTACTTTTCATTCATTCACTTGGTTCCTAAACCAATAAAAAAGGTTGGTCGGCTGCTAATATATTGCGCTACGCTTTAGGTCTACACCGACCTTAACTGTGATTAATTTAAAAAAAAATTATTCGTGCGACAAGAAAAACATTCTTATTTTGTAACTAGTTACGTTATGGTTACCAAAGTGGACGAAGAATCAGAAATATATATAAATAGGACTCAATTTGAATTACATAATTACGTGGCATAGCAATTAATCAGAAATACGAAAATAAGATAAAAATACTAGGAAGATTTAAAATACAAAATAAAATATTCTAGATTGAAAAAATGTATTTAAAACGAAAAAAAAAATTGAATTATAAACGACATGCTCATGCAAGATCTAACAATGCTAATAACGTCACCTTCTATTTGCCACCAGGGGGTATCGTCTGAACAATTACAAAAGTTTAATTTACATGTATTATTCATTAAAAAAAAATAAAGTATACTTTACTAAGCTAAAGTATGTTTTGTCACTATAGAACTTTATATTTAAATTTGTCAGAAAGAGACAAAACAAACTTTAGCTAAAAGTATGCTTTAACTTTTTTATGAATAACAAGGATAGACTATTGTATACAGAAAGTAATATTACGGGTTTGAAAAGTTAACGTATTAAGATTCTACAATATAAGATATGTACCCATCAAATGAACAAAATATATATGTTACGGCTAAAACCGAAGTGCGGTTACACATAGGTTTAGCCAGCTAAACCTAAGTGTAGCCGGTCTCAGTTGGCTAGACCTCGTGTAGCTTACTTATGTTAGGCGCGACCTAAACTTAACCTTAATTATTTCGGCTAGACTAGACGTGCAGTTTGTCACATAATGTAAACCTGGGTCTAGCCGCATTTCGGGGTTTAGCCGTAACAATATCTATATGGATCATACATATGATCTACTAAACGAAGAAGAAATTTGATGCAATTTGCCGCGTCATCTCAATACAAACGACACAGGGAATCCTAGTGTGGAGTAAGAATTTTCCCTAAGCCAGCGTTAAGGCGCATTGTATATAATAATATATAAGTCATAGTTACAAAATCATCAGTAAGTTCTGGAACTTACTGATGATTTTGTAAGTTCTGGAACTTACTTTCGAATTGAATTTTTCACCTCTATCGTGTCTAAACATCCACCTTTTATAAATAATCATTCATACATTTTTCATTCATTCAGAATTCATTTATGGCATAGACAAAAGCCAGTGATACTCACCAGTAATAAGTCGTATGTTTTCATGCTGCATAGATAGTTGTCTCTGTCTTTCCTCAGCTGAGATCGCGGCTGCACCCGCTTCCGCTTCCGACGTTTCCGCCGGACATTTAGCTACCGCCGCTCTGACAAAAAAATATTGAATGAGTTAGGTTTATATTTTTTAATGCAATACAATAATACTTTATAGCACAAATTGGTTACAAGTTATACATAAGTACAAAACCAATTTTAAACGAGGAAAGATACAAGGGCTCAAGGGCCACGGCGGAACCTTTTATCTTACTCGTATGCCTCAGCCCCGCGTATCGTCACACAAATTTTGTAACAGAAACGGCAACAACGCGTTTCCTTTAATTATTTCGTGTACTAACGTGGTGTATATTCCTGAATCTGTGGATTCTCAGCTAAAACAGTTGGCACTACATTCATATCAATAACGCAACCTTCTACCCCATTCGTCTGTCTCGGCTTCTTATTAAGAAGATTGGTTGAGTAGATAGATCTTGAAGAGGTAACAAACAAACGTATTTTCGCAGCAATCTATGTATTTTATACCAACACATCGATGTATGCAATCTATAAGTACTATAATTTTATAATTTTGAAAACGTTTAAGTTTAAACGTTTAATATTATTATTATTTTTTATAACTTAGTGCTCGCACCTATATTGACGGCAATAACCGAAGATCAGTGTTTGTTCTGCTGCAGCACACTAATTCTGCTTTATGTACATGTAATATCAGTATAGTAACCGTATGGGGTGTATCCAGTGATGCAGATCGCGCGGGCGCAGCACGCGCAGCTCGAACATCTCGGGCGCGGGCGCGGCGGCGCACAGCAGGTACAGACCGCGCGCCTCCGCGCCCGCCTTCTCTCGCACTAGCAGCTTCTGCAGCGGCACCACGCCCGTCTGTCGGGGATTCATAAACAAATAAATATATTAGGACAAACCACACAGATTGAGCTAGCCCCAAAGTAAGTTCGAGACTTGTGTTATGGGATACTATATTACGATACTATATTTTATAACAAATACATATATAGATAAACATCCAAGACCCGGGCCAATCAGAAAAAGATCATTTTCCATCATGACCCGACCGGGTATCGAACCCGGGACCTCTCGGTTCAGTGGCAAGAACTTTACCACTGCGCCACCGAGGTCGTCAAATTACAACTCTGTCTCTGTATACCATTCGAAATTTCGGCTTTTTGAAAAACGCTATATAATTTAAAATTTGACGTGAAAAAGTACATGTGAATGTCTAGTGTTCTGAAATAATAGTTTAACTTTGAATATCTCAGCGAAGAATTTTCACATATCCATCAATAGGGAAATATTTATATATTCTCACTTTATTATCAGGCGTGAAGAACGTATACTTGTTGTTGTTATCGTGCAGGAAGAACAACAAATCTGTCAGCACGACCACCAACAATGTCTGCATCTTACTCCGACCTTGCATTAGAGTCGCTACACCTTCGAACCTGAAAATTTAAAATTATTAAATAATAAAAAAATGAGAACAGTTAAAATATTATGAAACGTTTTTAAACAATAAGTTTTTTCATTTACCCATTATGGAACAAAAAAAAACAAAGAAAATTCAACATTCGTCAATCGATTAACACTGACAGTGTTAATTTGACATAACTGTCAGACATTAATACATAGTATAAATTTGACGTTTAAAGTGTGTATAAAGGTCTAATTTCTGAATAAATATTCGAACCTGATTTACACCATTCTTAGAGCCTGTTTAGCCTCCTGCTAATAAAGTATTTGATAGCCTACATGAAACATATCAAACAGATAGCTTTAAATTGCTGTTTCACAAGGTGTAAAATATAACTATATACTCGTAAGTGGCAGATTTATCTAGCAGTCAGTTTATTTGTCAGATAACAATATATTTTATCAGAAAGTGGTGAAACAGTTAGTGTATATTAATTACATGAGACTTCTGTTCCCCTGTAAAATATCGCTCTTCTTAAACTTATTCCCCCGGAACATAGCGAAGGATTTTGCGTCGATCCGATGGTAGATCTCCAGCTTTCTGTCCTCGCGCTCCTTGGCTGCCACCTGGTTGTCCACATCTACTAGAATTTCCTGGAATAAAATATAAATATATTTACACGATAATAATATAATTCACACATTGTTGTCGCTTGGAAAATTCCATTTTAAATAAATAAATATTTCGATTCAAACTAACGTGAGAATGATTCACTTCACCGTGGATAATCAATTCATACATGAGTAGGGCGAGAGAGATATTGTTCCCCTACCTTGACTCCACACAGCGCCCTCTGCAGCAATTCCCTCTCGTGAATATCGTCACCGGCAGTTTTGAGTAGGGGTTCCAAAAGTAACGGGTATTTTGTTAGCCTCTGTGCTACGAATAACACGCATTCTGGGACACCCTGTAAGAAAACAGAAATTTAAAATCAATCAGAATATGAAAATGATCGAATGTGGATTGGATTAGCAGTCAGCAGTAAAGGGCTGAGGCTGATGGCAATCATAGAAAAAATTACATCATGTAAATTAAAATGGCAGACCAAATCTATATGATTAAAAAATATACATTATTTAAATTAACTCCCTTCTAGTATAAATACGTACAGTCAACAGCACATCAATCTACCCAAATTCATAGCAAACTCGCCGCTAATACCGGATGCAGGTCAACTTGATATGCGGTCGACTGCACTTTTTTTTAGTGATTTAGAATTTATGTGTTATTAAATTTGGCCTTCGCAACACTTGGCTCTGTCTACCCCTCAAGTAATAAAGACGTGATATTGTATGTATGTATGTACGTACTTTCTTCCTGAGTAGTGGGTTCTGTTGACATTTCCTAATAAATCTAGCGAGTCTCGGCTCCCGCGTGCAGCACTCTTTAAACACTTCAACGGCGTCACGATGTCGCGCACAGAATTCGCCTGCGAACAAATAAAAATATCGATCATGTGTGAGATTTATTATTAATAACTAGCGACCCGTCCCGGCTTCGCCGTTAAATCGCATGTATAACACAATTATATTAAACCGCATGTAAATCCATGCAGAGTTTATCGCAAACAGACAGACACGGCAGAGGAGGTTATTTTATAATATGTAAGGATTTGAGTGCGGTCAGAGGTTGGGGTCACAAGCTGGCCTGTAGAAGTTGCTAACATCGTACGTTGCTTATCTTCACAGGCACTTTTTCACGTCTATTTTTATACTAAATAGTAATTTCTCACAAGCTACAAACTACTGACATTTCGGAACACAGTTTCGGAACGACCACTGCTGAGAAGAAAATTCGGAACAAACTCACTTGAACAGTGTTGGTCCCTATCATGCCAGAAGGGCTTACCATGATTGTTTCTTACAATTTTTTCCAATAATGTATCAAATTACATAATGTACATCTAGATCAGAGTTACATCTATTTCCACTTACCATAAGCAGACTTCAATTTGAGCATAGCAGGCGGGGCGAAGGTCTCAGCCAGTATATCAGCCACGGACGTGACAGTGGTGGAGGCCCTCTGTCTGTTCCTCAGTTTGCCCAACAGTTCGGCGTGCAAAGCCCACAGTTCGTCCACGCGTGGGAACATCCGTGACACCTGGGACGCCGTGACGCCGGGGAAACGCATCATGCCCGCTACGAACATCTACGAAGATTGTGTTCTAATTGACTATTCGATTGGGTAAACAATGAAATGTATTAAAATATATAATAAACTATGTTATGTTGTGTATGCACGTTTTTGGGTTCAGTCCAGATCGTAGTGTTAAATTACTCTGTTTACTGATCTTATATATTGTAACCTGTTGTGTATGCCTATATAAATAAATAAAAATAAATAAACCAACGGCCCGTTCCAGCTTTGTTCGGGTAAAAACTTAATAAATAACACACCTAAACCTTCCCCAGGAATCACACTATCTATTGGTGAAATCGCATGAAAATCGATGCAGTAGTTTTTTTAGTTTATCGCGAATAGACAGACACACGCGGCAGAGTACTTTGTTTTATAATATGTAAGATAATTATAATTTAATGTTACTTTAATTGAGTCAGTTTTGTAAATTAAAGAGATTTATTATTTTTTCTGTTTGAGTATATTAAAAATGATTTTTCACTCCAAAATTCATTAGGTGACGAAGTATACATTAAATGACGAAGAAGGCTCACAATATATTAGGTGACGAAGAAACGGCGCAACAAACTTCACCACAGACGTTTCTCAAAATATAAGTCTGTCTGTCGCACTTTCACGGGTAAATATCTGGGTCTTATTTTGTTGAAATTTGGAATAGATTTAGTTAATAAATCATAGAGTAACTTTCAACCCGAACAATATCTGTTCCCGTGGGAAATTTACGCGGGCAAATCGCGGATATAGCTAGTTTGTAATAAAAATGAGCATGAGAAATATCTTAGGCGACTTCCATCAATAAGGTAAATATTTCTTACCCAAATGATTGGCAAAGTAAACGTTTTCTCACCTTCTGCATAAGTCGTATTGTCAGACAATGGTGCTTCTCCGTGAGTATTAATTCGTAAATGTGTTCCTGGCGCTTCGTCTCTCGCTCGCCTAAAGATCTGAAAATTATATATTCATTTCAATTCATTTCTTGTTACTTTCCAATAAATATTCATTCATTATAATTATTATTAATTACTCAAATCGTTTTGTTTTGTTTTGACGACCTCGGTGGCGCAGTGGTAAAGTTCTTGCCACTGAACCAAGAGGTCCCGGGTTCGATCCCCGGTCGGGTCATGATGGAAAATGATCTTTTTCTGATTGGACCGGGTCTTGGATTTTTATCTATATATGTATTTGTTATAAAATATAGTATCGTAATATAGTATCCCATAACACAAGTCTCGAACTTACTTTGGGGCTAGCTCAATCTGTGAGATTTGTTCTAATATATTTTATATTTATTTTTATTTGTAGGTATAAAAGAATAAGTTCTAAAATTAGTCTGTCGGTGTTTCACCTTTTCCCTAAAAGTCTAAACATCTTCAAATCGAGTATGTATGTGGTGTAATATACATAGAAAATATTGGACTTATTTTTCTTTTGCAGGCGGTTTGAAAGTAACTTAAATAGAGTTGGCCCGCAGTGGTTAAGACCTTCCGTCTGTGATCAAAGGTTCGAATCCTACTCGTGCCACATGAGTTTGTATACCAATCTGACTCATGTATTTTCATAGACCACCAAATCCGTTGAAGGAAAACATCGTGAGAAAACCTGCACATTGATGGACAGTTTACTAGCGTCTACCTGTCACTAGATGGCGGTAGGTAGTCGTAAAAGTACTGTCAGATGCCTTTAGTCCACTTGAGTATGTCAGCGATATGTCCCTTCTATTCTGATATAGGTATGTCTAATACCCACATCCCTTTCTTGTATGACGTGACGTGTTCTATAGATTTCTCTCAAATTCAAAATTCTTGATGATATACATCACTTATTGACGTCAAAAAATTACTAGAGTACTAAATACTATACTCACTTAGCTAACCCTTTGGGCGCCCCAGCCGCCCAGGTGTCGGGCTCCGAAGCACCCAAGCCGAGCAATATGGCCGCCTCCCCCAGCTGGTCCGACGCTAAGTATACTTCCGGCCACTCCGTCACTAGCGCGTCATCCGATGCACTGGAATACAGTATGTTTTGTAACATTGCATTATTTTCAAAACTTCATTAAAACTTAAGTGAGAAATAAAAATTTTACTATAAGGGAATACTCACAATTTACTGGTAATTAACAAAATATCACCAAGAATGATTCCCTAATCATTGAGAAGTACTATTAAATAATCTCGCTCAAATATAATTTCGATTCAGCAAATACAATATTGATTATTCCATTTTTAAAAAACAGTTAAGTCCGAGTCGGACTCGCACTCTGCGACTTCCACATTACCAACTTGTTTTTGGTTTTTTCACTGCTGAAAGAGGCTGTACACTCTTTCTTATAATGTTGATATAAATGTCTACATGATACGTCTAACGCCTTTCGTAAAAAAAATATATTGACTGGTAGTCGACAGTAATACAAGGTACAATTTGCGGGCTTATCGCTTTGCTAGACAATTTCTCACAGGCCATCAAAATGGAAAATGCTCAGTAGCCAGCCATTCTGCTTCCATGACTTTTATTTTGTGGAGTGGAACCATAAAAACTAATGAAAACTGTATGCTTACTTGCTCTGATCGTGCTTGTGATCGGAGCCGTCCTTGTCGTCGTTGTAAACGTGGCTCGTGCTGCAATAGACAAATATTTATTAAGCAAAGACCAACTAACATACATACTGGCCACTGACATATTTACACTTGTATGCTGAACTGAATATATTTATTGCCATTAACGAGATTTTATATAATCTACATCTACTTTTATTAAATAAAAATAGGGAAAAAAAGTGGAGTTTTCATTAGACCCTAGAGTCTATTTGACAGCCAACTTTGCCTTCGATTGCCTTTTTATTTAAACTAGAAAGATTCTCCTTTTATGATTGCCATATGAAATATAATTTATAGTTAATGTTACCATAAATAAGTTATAGTCAGAAAAAGGTATTACAAATGTGTCATACGTTCTAAATATATTTCATAGGATCATATCAGAATAAAAAAATTTTTAGTTACAAGTTCAGTCCAGCCTACTAGCATAAATTGAGATCAGTGACAATAAACCAAGATGCATTCACGAAGACATTGTACAAAACTCCACTGACGAAGTTGAGCGTTGCCATAAAAAAAAATCAAAAACTCCTGAAACAATTATTGCAAAGTTACAAGTTTTCGTGTTACCATTAAGAGAAAATATACAGGGTCATCTTTCAGTCGACATCACAAACGATTATTTATTATATAAATTAATAATAATTAAAGTTGCAGACTGACTGAGATTATACATTTTTCACGATTTAACTCCAAAATATAGATTTGATACTTTAAGACATTATGTCGGTAAAACATCTATCACAGTCGGTAAAGTAGTATAGATAAAGGTAAAGTCAGAATTATCACACATTTAAGTGAAAATCCCTTATTCTCAGTCAATATACAAATTAACATTTCAAGAATCCATAAAGAAACAGACATACTTAACAATTCAGCAAAGCCTAAATAAATCAAAAGAAGCCAATACGAAACGTCACTTCACATAACTTTATAAAAACGACATGCATTCGAACATAGAGTAAAATAACAATTGAGAAAGACCAAAACTGAACTTAAGATAGAAATTCATTACCTAATAGTAATTTGAAAATAACTTTTGTGTCAAATTACCGTCTGTCCAATAAATGGATATTATTTAATCGAAATCAATATATATATATATATATATATATATTTATTGGTGAAAACAAAATGGCGCTAACATAAGATCCTTACTTGAATTTTATTGGATAATAAATCGTAGAACTGTATTTATTACACCCCGCACCATGAAAGAAGTCCCTCAGACACAGCGCTACAGTCGCTGACGACGACAACGTGGTTGATCTGTTATGATTGTTCCACATATTGTCGCAAGGCGTAGCGTAATCATAGTCTTCATGAGACGGTGTGGTCACTTAAAACTTTTTTTGTCGAGTGACTCTCGCCACTTCTGACAGAGAAAAATTTCTGACCTGCCAAAACGGTTTTTGGATAGATTTAATAACTAAAATGAAACCCTATTACAGTTTGTCACCACTATGGCAACTATGTTAATTTTATCTGGAACTATTAAATAATCACAAAGTATAATGGTTTCTTATTATTATGAATACTTTATTATATACCTAATCTATAAAACTTTATGCTTCTCAAAAACGATACATACACGATCCATTTTTCATTGATCGGATTTCGTGCTTCTTTAGTGACGAAAATGCAATCGGCGACATTTCGCACGTAACTATAGCGCAATTTTCAATTTTATGTAATAGAAAATAGAGTCCAAAATTGAACAGACAATTTACAAATCAGCGCACAAACTAAGTGCTACGACATCGACTGTCAAAGAGTAACTACCTACGATCGTAAGACAGAAAGATACACAAGTAAGGCGTCGTGGATGATTCGAGAACGATCTAGAAGACTCTGCGATGTGTGATTCTGAGGTGAGACGGCGGTTATGGGTTAGAGGTGGCCTTTGCTTGTGATATAAAAAAGTGTTATTTGTTGTGTAATATCATATGCCGACTATTACATCGCTATCGTCGGCAAACGTACACGGTTTCTATGTGAGCTTTTTGTGGCGCAAAGAAAAACCAGCAACGTATGTCGAAACTGCCAATGTTCGGGAAACTACTACACTACAATACTGCCCCTCCATATCTTCAGAAAGAGTTTCAATCAAACTCTGAGATTTATTTAATTTTAATTGTAAACTAGCTGCTAGTTTACAATTAAAATTAAATAATCTATTTTCGCCCGGTTCGACTTTAGCGGACACTCCATGAGAATCTAAAGAAGTTTTATTAAGACTGCCATATAGCAGTCCTGTGTCCGCTAAGATTTTGGGAACCATGCCTATTTTCGGGGTTATAGAAAACAGTTACGATATTTGTTGTAAATTTTGTTTTCTAGATGTTTCGAAATGTGGGTATTTCTATGCCGAATTTCGGGGTGCCGAATTTCGGAAGAAATCAGTGTGAGTTATCTGCTTTGTAGCTCAGTGTGAGTTATCTGCTTTGTAGCAGTGTAGAAGACGAAGTAGAATCAACCAACATGTGTATGTTCGTTGATTCTACTTCGTCTTAAGACTTGGAAAAACTATTGACGAGATAAAACTTGGCCGATTTGAATTTGATAAATGTGCGTATGTGTCGTAAAAAGTGATTGATGTAGAGGATATAAAAGTGTACTGCATAAAATAATGTTAAGTGTTATTTTTATTTCATAAACAAAATCACCTCTGAAGCAAACTGTATCAACTTATAAAACTCAACATAACTGCCAAGAAACAACTATAACTCAATACTAATCAAAAAACCTACATCTGATTAAAATGTGCCTAAATGTTCGAAAAACGGCACGAATCACCAGGAGTACATAGCCGCGTCGAGGGTGACACGTGACAGAGAGAGACAGAACGATGGCGGTGATGTATGTGTGATGAGAGAGTTAGAAAGAGGCAGTTGTATATCGCAGCATTCGCGCAACTTACTGCACGCCGAGTTTCGTTGCGACGCGGCGCCACGGCGAATAGCATCCACTCTGCTTCTTGCTGTGTGCGTAACGGAAACGAATGCGAACACACGTTTACATATGTGTGCTTGGTTTTGCTTTTAAATTTTACGGCGGTCACGTGACGCGGGCGGACGGATCGAGGTAATTTAAAAAAAATACAAATGAAAGAGCGTTCCAATTCCGTTCTAAATTTGAGTTATTTAAGAACGTTATTAATTAAAATCGTTATTTAAGAAAAATAAAACAATGTTTTTGATCACTACTTCAATACGTCCGCAGCAATGATTTCCTTTATAAGAAGACATCCGTTCACCGAAATAAATAAAATAATCCAATAAACATAAAAATAGCTCACAGAAAATTATAGAAGCGAGCTGTTAAAATAGATTGAAACAAAAATAAATCAAAGAAATATGGAAACTAGCAATGATACAAAGCAAAAGACAGTGTTATAGTCAATTATAAATCGAAGGTGTAAGTATTAAAATTTACAAAATTACAGTGTCACATACTTGTGTATCTTCTTATAATTAAATCATAAACATAACCTCACATCTGACACTGAATGGGGACTTCACACCTAAAACCTACGTCTAAACATTTTTTGATGTATTTCATTAAAACGCTTCAGGAATACATATAAAACTCCACGCACGCACGCAAATCAAATCCAAAATGCATTAGCGTAAAACTGCGTCATCCACGGTGGCATCATACCGGTATGCCTTTGCCAGGTAACCTTGCGACAATTAAAAAATAAAGCAGCAAAATATACGCCATACAAAATTGAAAAATCCTCTAAGCTCACGTTTTTAAAAATGGAATTCTATTTGTATCTTATTTTTTATTGAACGTGCTAATGGCTAATTCAGATCATAATTTGGAATAAAAATTAAATATTTTCAAAGTGTTACATAACGCCGATACTTACCTATTTGAATTTTGGGACTGGCCAGATACAGAGCTACGCTTACTGCTCTTTCCACTACTGGCACTCAAAGATTTTCCAACCGAAGTCTGAAATATTTATAAAATATAAATAATGAAAATCAATTTTCATTTTACCTAAAAAAGTAAAGAATTGGCCAGTACCTTTGAGGATTTCGGTTTATTACATTCAACTATGTAGTCCTTGCATACATTTTGATGTACTGTCATGGTACAATCTGGAAACAAAAAGAAAACACTTAATAAAATAAACGCCTGGTTTATATTATAGGGGTTCATGTGGAAAGAATAGTTAATTTGAAGTTAAATAGCTTTATAAAATCATTGAAACTGTGGAAACGGAGACTGTCGAGTTGGCTCTTATCACCGAGCCACAAGGTTCAATATCAACCAACTTACTGTCACAATAAAGCGCCGGTTTGTCGGTGAGCGGTCGCCCGCACCAATCACAATCTGCGCCCGCATTCGCCGCCGACCACGCGTGCGCAGCTTTACGGGACTTGTCCTGTAATACATCATGCCATTTTTATTTATGTACATGAAGGAAATATGTTTTTTCACCTGTAAATCAGCTGTTAAACTTTTGGTTACAATAAAACGCTATAGCTGAGCCTTTTGTGACTCTGTGGCACACATAATTGTTTTGTTGTTGTGATAAAATATAGTTTTATATACGTATTTGTCTATGCAGAACAGCTGTTCGAAACAATAGAGCCTCCATTCCAAATTGAATATTTAATGACATGATTTTAATTTTCGTATTATATTACACCACCATATGGCGAAACATGTAGAACTCTATAAATCTATTTAACATCTGATCGGTATGTACCTAGCTACACATGTTTATGAAATAAATGATTATGATTAAAAATAATTGAATAACGTACCTTTTTCTTCCTGAAGAAAAGACTGCCCCGCTTACGCCTCTTTTCAGCGTGATGGTCAAATGCCGCTCTGAAATCATAAAATTTTTGTTTAAAAAAAGAACTTATATATAATATATATATATTTGTTTTCACTAGGTATTCATGCGAAAAAAATTTAAAACATCGAAAAGCACACGACATATATGCAACACATGCTTTGAACAAAACAGTTAATGAAAGGTGCAAATAAATATTTGAAAGAAAATTTAATACATAAATGGACACTAGGATACACATTTATATACTTACAATTTGCTATGCCGACGGTATCAAAAGTAATTTTGCCTCTAAAGTAATTATTAATTGAATGGGATATAAGGGCTGTTGTACACATAAACTAGACGCAAGGATCAATTCTATTTCAAATCAAATTATACCAATAAGGCGCATCTAATCAAATTGATTATCTTATCGACCCAATTTGATTAAGTTACTTTTTAAAACGTCACAAAATAAATGACCACTACAACGATATAACTGAACAGATTTCCTGCTAGGATTAAGAAACACGATATTGATTTTCCATTCATACATTTGATAGGACAATGGGCATTACTAACATACATATGATAACTTTTATCCCTGGGAACAATACAAACGAAATTCACTAATATTTAGGTATTCATATGAAAAAGTCCCCTTGTCTTCCTAAAAAGGGGACAGTAAATGAATTAATAGACATTAACAACCCTTAGACTATTTCCCCATAGTCCAAATAAATTAATCCTTTTCCTAGTTTAATGTGCATCTTTGTCCGTCTGAGATCACCATTAGTAATCTGCCTCTTGGACTATATCTAACTCTTGGACAAAGACCTCTAGCTCCCAGACTTACTATTTCAAAAGCGTCAGCCGTTGCAGGTTTCCTTTAAAGGTCCAAGTGATTTATTAAATTTACGAATCTGCCTCTTAGACTATATAACTGTTGGACAAAGACCTTTAGCTCCCCGACTTACTGTTCTAAAAACACCAACCGTTGTAAGGTTGGAACGAGACTTATTATTTATCTCGAAATTAATTATAAGTCCGGGATTCGCAATTTTTACCGAATAACTCTTGTACAAAGACCTCGATCACCCTGACTTATGGTTTCATAAACGCCAGCCGGTATGGTGTCATGGAAGTAATTTATGTTATATCTGAAATTAATTATAGTATAGGAGCCTGCGTCATATACTAATATAGTCTAGGAGCCTGCTTACTACACATGACTAAATAACTCTTGGACAAAACCCTTTAGCTCCGACTTACTGTTCCAAAAACGCCAGTCGATGTAAGCCCAGGTGTTCCTGGTGAGTGTTGTTCCTTCTCCCAGGCAGTTGCGGGGTGCCGCCCACTGTTGCCGCCGAGGCGTCCTCGTCACTTTCCGTCTCTGTCGCAACCCCCGGCGAGAGGCTGAGCGAGCGGGACGGACGATAAACATGGCGGCGTTCAATGGAGGATATTGTGATTGAAACCTCATTAGGCGTATAGTGAAGTGAGGAATTTTTGAACAGGATAAATATGTATGTTTATGAAATAGGCTAAAATGTCGCAAGTTTTGTATTTTTATTATATATAGTACCCATATCTGTGAAACCCAAAGGTTAACTTTTGATACACTTATAATTATAAATATTTAAAAAATCTAATAAGAGTGTGTATAACACTGATGTTCTGATTTCATTATATTTTATTTCGCGTCAGATTAAAAGGACAGACTACAACTATACTAACAAGTATATATTAACAGTACCCAAAAATTTTATGTGTCAATATATAAATTTAATCTTATAAAAATTGCGACGGATTTTTTATTTATCCTATAATATTTTAAACGTGTTTTTGAAATGTAGACATTATCAACCTCTCAACTCAACCTCATAACATCTGTTTATACATTTCAATCCTCCATTGAACCACGCCATTGCCAAATTAGTGCAAAAAAATCATCCGGTTACAGCCGGTTTTGGCGACTTGAACAGACCAAAGCAAATAGTGCACAATAAAAATCAGACATGCACATAAAAGTATTGACATGCACATTACTCTTAATATACACAACCATGGCGAAATTAGAATATTATTATGAATTTCAGATCGAAATTTCTTACTCGACAGTGAATGAGTGGCAATAAATATTTTAACTGAATAAACTTTTATCATAATTGTGTATACTAAGAATTTATGCTAATTTATCAAAAAAAGAAATAAGCAACATCAAAAAAAGACTTTAAAAAAAATGTTATGGTGCTCAAGTGTAAAAATGTGAAATAGCAATGTTAAAAATAATTAAATTCAAAAATTTTCCTTGAATAATATAGTAACTCGTAATCGTGATGTATAAAAAGATACTGTTTCTTTATCAGAAGAAGGACAATCTAAAAGACTGGCATTGTCGGACATAATAGTCAAATAATATACCATCTCAATTAACTAACGGGATAAATGTTCCAAATCGAATAGTACTCTATAACAATGTACTCATTCTAGCCAATATCTTTTGAAAGAAAACATATCACAACAATGTTTTCTAAATTCAAATAGTAGACTGACTGGCAATACGTTTGATATTCTTTCAAGCGATAGATACTGGACGGCAAATTTTTTGAAATTCAAATACCATCTGACAATGGCCCGTAACACGTTTGAAATTCAAATTCCACGTGACAAATTGGCAGAGTTTGTGACAAATACTGGCCGGCAAATTCAAATTTCATGTGCATTAGCCTGTAACAATTAAAACAGACTCACGCGTTCGGTGGTGGCTGCGGCTGCGGCGGCTGCACGGCCGCCACGATGCTGGGCGTGGACACCGACTTCTGCAGCGGCAGTCGCGCCATCAGCCGGGCGCCTTCGGCCGCGGCCGCGTTGGCGCGGAGCGTTGCTGTCACTTTCTCGAAGTCTTTCTGTTGTGGTTGTCAGGTTGGTAACAAAGTTATTAAATAGTTTTTTTATGTACTGGCAACTATATGTCACTGAGTAAAAGTAAACAGAATATCTATAAAGAGTAGAAAATAAATAAGACCGCTGAGGCTGGCAACACTGGGAGCATAAACCAATCTTGACCATACGATTTGGTATCAAAATGACAAAAAAAGTCAAAACTCTATATGACTGGGGAATATCAGAAAAGCGTTCCGATAAGAGTGAGAGAGAAAGAGTATACCTATACCTATATTAAATTAAAGTTACTTACCGCCAAATCATTGTCGTTGAGCGAATGAGTGGAGTGTCGCACGGGCCGGGGCACTTCGCCCTCGGACTCCATTGACGATAGCGAAGCACTGTGCCCATTAAGAGTACTGTAAATAATAAACAAATAATTTTATTTCAGATAACATTAGTACTGTAGGAAACTAAAACTTATGTCAGTGATTAAGTTGGATGTAATCTGCCTAAAATTAAATTTTTAGGCCTAGAACAAAAGTAAAATCTCCGTCTATGGATTTCTTGATTTCTCATAGCTCACATAAAAGTAAAATGTTATAGAGCAAACAAGTCTTTTAACAAATGTAATTTTTCAAATAAGCGTGAAAAAGAACATTATTATATTTCCAGAAAAAATTCAAATACGTCTTTGCAACCATTGTTGGCAGATTTTGTCCCCAAATTCCGAGGCGCGTGAGTGACAGAGATAGATATATCTATTGGATATATCTATCTCTGTCACTCATTCGACCAACCTTCTTTGTCTGGCATCATGCAGCCTCGCGCCTGGTTCCAACGCGGCCCAAGAGCTGCGTCGGCCTTCGTCACGTCGCTCGCCCCACAGACTCCATTGGCGGGACTCGCCTGTCAGTATAACGTCTATGTGTTAATATAATTGTATGTCCGCTTGGTAATATGAAAAATTTGACGTAGATGGCGTTGGTGTAGTTATAGATTATACGATTTGTCAAGCCCTAAGTGTTTTCCACATGTCACAATAACTAATTTAAAACACGAGTTAAAATCTTTACCTTCTTTCTCTTTCCACAAACCAAAAAAAGATCGGCAGGAAGAAATTGTCGCACTCATTTATGTTATATGATAACTTATGGTTCTTCTGTAAATGGTGTAATGAAAAGGTTGCTTGTATCGCAACGCTCCCATCAGATAAGATGACATACATTGAAAATTGCACTTTAAAGCGTCCTCTCTAAATATTTATTGATTTTTAAATTAGCGGATTAATCACTGTCAGTCTTGACAATGTAGTCTAAGTACCAAACACGGTTTAAAGCGTGCTAACGGGTTGTCCTCATTGGGACAAGGCAACGTGATACGGCCCGAAAATAAAATGTATGAACGTTATTAAGCGTCTTATAAGTAAAGTCAATACAGAACACACCCATATACATCCATTTATTAGATTCACTATACCCTGTTACTATTTTGCGTCGCCATTTTTTTCAGTATCTCTTAATGTTTGGTTGGGTGAATAATCTTTTAGAATTAAATTCGTTATGTGTTCATAATTGTTTTTCCTTAGAACAATAAAGTTCAATAAAAATTTTCGCGTTTCGTCACGATGAGGACGAAGGGTAAATGTCATAAACGATTGATGTGACCCTCGGGACGAGGGGTGTGATGAACAACTAAAAAAAGGGTGTCGAAAAATAACATGAAATAATTATATCTCACCGCTGCCCTTCCTGCTCTGTGCGTATAATTCGAGATGGGTGGGCGACGAGCAGTCTGGCTCTGGCGCGCCATCTTTGCACAAAGACGGACATGATGTGCTGAGGCGATTGCTGCCAGTTGCCTGCAACAAATGTCAGTTTGAATAGTAGAAATGGAGAATTAGAACTGTCCTTGAAGTTCGAAAGATACACAAAGATATGCCCCAGTCGCTGTCGAGAAAGTATCAAGAAAACGATATTTCAAAATTATCTTTTGAAAGTTTTCGGATGTCCTTGTCAGTCTGTACAAACAGTTTCGTGTAGGTGGTTAAAATACAGGGATCTGAATATTTTAGTTTCGGCACACAAGAGAAGAAATTATATTTATTAAATGGTTTTGTTATACGTGCCACCGATGCTATTTTTCTAAATAACTTACAATTCTAATAACCTTTACATCTACAAGCTACTCCTTCACTACATACCATTTGACGACCTCGGTGGCGCAGTGGCAGTGCTCGCCACTGAACCGAGGTCCCGGGTTCGATCCCCGGTCTGGTCATGATGGAAAATGATCTTTTTCTGATTGGCCCGGGTCTTAGATGTTTATCTATATATGTATTTGTTATAAAATATAGTATCGTTGAGTTAGTATCCCACAACACATGTATCGAACTAACTTTGGGGCTAGCACAATCTGTGTGATTTGTCCTAATATTTTTTACATTTATATTTACAGTATAACTTACGAGCAAGGGCAGCGGCGCGGCGCGCATGCGCTGCACGACCGCATGCAGTCGCCGCAACTGCTGCAGACTGTCGTCGAGAACGCCCGGACTGTGCGGCGTTACACTGATGGTAGGCACCTTTCAAAAATAAATGAGTATGAAAAATAACACCATAATCCCGTATTGACTAGTTACCTAAGAGCCATCTCAACACAAGACAATCGAGAACAGTGACTAAAATTACCAACAGCACATCAACCTACCCAAATTCATTACAAAATCGCCGCTATTACCACACCATAGAGGTTCATGCAGGGTAACTTGATGTGCTATTGACTGTACATTCGGGTTTCATGAATACACAGACAGGCGCACAGATTCCCATGTCCTTGCCATTAACTACATCTATTCAAATTTCATCAAATGAAATCAAACAATTTCATCAAACGAAATCAGTTGTTTAGCTGTCACCATCACATCGAGTGTGCTAACACTGGTGTCAGATTTTATTCAAGTCGCCGAAAAACATCTGACATACTGCTGTCAGCTGTGAAAGCGTGACAGACAGACTTTCGCATTTGTAATATTTAGTATGGAAGAAATGTTCCAGAACATACCTGTGCCCTGGCGGCGGTCATGTTGTCTGGCGGCGTGGAGCGGGTCACGTGCTCCGTCACCTCGTCCTCGCTGCTGTCGGAGCTCAAGTCTGTACCGCCGCCGTCATCATCTGCGAACGAACTCTCATTACAATAATCTGTGTGACTTGTCCCCATATTTGTTTATTATCATGTTATCGATTCGGAAAGGCTATTACCGACATTTACACTCAGCCCACTGCCACTTCTCCTGCCGTTGCCGGAAATATTTCCCTAAATACTTCTGCGGCAATAGACGCGAGTGAGCATTTACACTCAGCCTTCATATTCTTATTCTCTCTCTCTCTCTCTTCTTTATTTATCAACTCGCAAAAATGACTGACGTCGATCTCGTCGAGGTTGCTGGTTCGAAGCATTATGTCTGATCAGTATAAGTCATCCCATATTACCTGCTCAATTTAAAGTTCTCAAAATGAGTTGACTTTTTTTAGTCGCGAGTGACCTATTTACATACTCGTGCTGCCCACTGGTATGCTCACTTCCTTGCCCAGTAGGACTGAGTGTAAATGTGGCATTAGATTTATAAAGAGGCAATGCGTCCTGAGTAGGTTTCTTAAATCTAAGATAGACAATAAAGACTTGACTTATCGACATTGTCGATAGAAACCCCGGGGTGTAGTGAATGTCGAAATAACCATGCTCTGTTGGTAGCCAATCCAACGTTGGCTGTGATTCGACTGCGCTAAGTGGCGCTTAATATGCGTGAAAGCGCACTCTTTAACAATAACTATATGATCATCACTCAATGCCGTTTATCTAGGGACATAAAATTAAAACCTCTACTCCGTGAGCTGTAGTTCTTTAATATTTTGACAAACCGCGACAGTATCTTTGGCCCCTTTGGACATGTATAAATGACGTTTGTTCACATGAATGTCCATCGAGTTATGATTTACCTTTTCCCCGTAAGCTGGAATGGATTTACATATTTTTTTCCCAAACGTAACGTACTTCCAGACGTAAGTTTAAATTTGAAATATGATAGATCATTTTTAGAAACTAACAAAACTGTCAACAGTTAACTTCCATTTTCAAACAGTATATACAATAAGAAAAATAAGACTACAGTTATTTTGGAGTGGAAAAGATACGCGCGCACAAAAGTTTAATTAAAAGCAACAATACAAGTCAGATACGTTTATTGCGCTGCATTGTACAAAGTTCAGTAAACGCGCCAACGGACGCTTCCACGATGTGAATGCTGACACAAAATAGTGAATGTGCAGGTTTATTTGATTTTATATTCACAATAAATTTATTTCATAATTTTTTTTACATATATTAAAATTAAAAACCAAAGCAAAAGTAATTATAGATCCACATCCAGGGTCCTGTGGTGGTGCGGAGTTGATCTTTTGTACCGTACTATAAAATTATATACCCATTATATAAATATAGACATATTGTATCGACAAAGTATGCATGTAAGACCGAACAACTAAAATTGTAAACGTTCAAAAGTCACAACCAATTGCTCCACATGGTCGATAGTAGACCAACAGTAATTACACTAGTTAGCGATTCGTTTTTGCTCTGAAATCAGACGTTGACTTTATGACGTCTATAGGAAAAATTTGTAACAATTACCTGACGGGAGGAAAGAAGAGACTGCTAACGGGCGGAGCGATTTTTTTAATGAAATTTTCAAAATAATAGCCTTATTGAAATTCGAGACCAAAATGAGAAAAAAGACCTTTGCCAGCAATGGAACAGTAATTTATTATCTAATATAAAAAATATTAGTATAAGTATTAAGTAATCACATCTAAACGTAAGGTTATCACGTCTAAACTATCCATATTTTGCGATACCAATTGAGAGAATAAATGGTTGCTCAGATTTTCTTTCAGCCATGTTCAAATGCTTTACTAAAATGCACCAAGCAGTTACCTTATTTTTAAGAATTAGGAACAGCATAAAAAACCACGTAACCATAATCCTCGTACCAGAGAAGACAGATGGTTTGGTTATCAATACTTAACTCGTTTTTTATTGATTTAAAATCTGTTTTGATTTGTCAAACATTGTGTACGTACCTATGACATTTGTGAGCAAGGTACCTATACAGCCCACACAGTTCAGCCCACTGAAGAACCCGAACCCAAGTGAGGCCGGGGGGCAACTCTAGTTATCCCAAAGTGATCCTCCGTGTTTATGCAGTCTAGTTTTATTTTTTATACGAATATACATGTCGCACTGTGTACACCGGTGAGAATTTTTTTCTGTATAAAAATAAAACGAGCTTCCTCGATAGCATCATCGATATTATAGTAAAACAGCTCAGTCGATAAACAAACTTAGGGAACAAATGGCTGGTGATGCCGTTCAAGCCAGTGCCTATGTAAGTCAAAGAGGAAATCCAAAAAATCCCGGCTTGACATTGCCAAGTAAGATATATGCGTGTCTGACATACTAAAAGATGCCGATGACCGCGCGAAGTGGGTTAGAAAAAGTAGAAAAGCGGGCCCTGGGCTCCGACGATAAACGGTTGAAGAAGAAACTGGGTAAACGCTCAGATGAAAGGGAGCAGTCGATAAATCCGCCAGTGGATCACCTGTCTAAGGCCGGATATTGGCAGGGAAGCGACCGGATAAGCGTTGAATTGAGCGTCGAGCTACATTTCTTCATAAAGATGGCGTGTGGATCCGCCCTAGAATATAACCACTTATTCTAAAGTGGATGTCGTAATAGGCAGTACATAGTCTTGTCGTCAACTGTCAGGCAACCACAGCATTCCCAACATCATTACATGAACATTTGAAGTTGGTTAAAAGTCCATTAAAAAAAATCCTAATCCTAACTAATATTAAAGTATGTTAACTTTTCACGCTCTATCTACTCAATCTTCCTGAAATTTTGCACACATAAAGTTTGAAGTACGGAGAAGGACATAGGGTATCTTTCATCCCGAAAAATTAACGCGGGCGAAGCCGCGGCCAAAAGCTAGTAAAATTATAAAAACATAAAAAAAGGTCGACCTTTATTTACTTCTTAACCGGAGGAAATTTATTTTCGTCTCTAGTATTATGTGCTTATTGATTTTATTTCACTGTTTCGAGTGTTAGTTTTTTTGGAAATAGTACTTGACAATGTGTCATACAAATTATTCTTCAAGTGGCCAGTAATAAGTTTCAAGTAGCCAGTATGGACAGAAGTTAGAAAGAAAATAGTTTTGTACCTAATTACACCTACACTTTGCCATCTGGTCATTTTGTTCCATAGTCGCTTCGAGATGTAGTATGTAGATGTAGTCATTTTGCTACTAATGCATTTTGAAATTTAGTTATTATGCTACTTGGTAATATTAAATATAAGACGATCTAGATACGCAGTCTTTTTGATATATGTACTTTGTGTTACTTAGCCATTCTCATATCTTTACCTTCTGATACTAACCCCTGCAATAAAACTGCCGCTAGCGATCAGCTATCGACGCCCGGATATTGGCGGGAAACGTCCAGATAAGCGCTGGATATGCGGGATTACAGTTACGAACTGATAGTCGAAGATATTTCAGATTTTGTAGCGATGTATCACTAGCACTAGATTGTATAAAACAAAGTCGCGTCTTTAAAACTACACAACCGATTTTGATGCGATTTTATACATAGTGTGGTTGAGGAAGTATTATGTGTATAATTTGTAATGGCTTTACCCGAGAGAAGCCGGGACAGACCGCTAGTTGAAGTCGTAATATAGTATTCGATGGGATACAGTATCACGTCTTCATCTGTTACGGGGTAGACAGGTCCTAAGAGTGCGAAAGTAGAAGGCGATGTTTATCGTGCTATAAAAATAATCCTCCCTTGATTGCCTTATACAATCAGGCCATTTATTGCATTACACCACATACTGAAATAAATTTTAGAAAAACTACGTAGATTGCTTCACATACATTCTTCTTTATTACTAACCGAATGACATTGTCACAGGTAATTGTTAAATATCAGATTCTATTCAAGTCACCTAATAAATGCACCAGACATAGATAGCTACATCATAAGTTTTGGTAGTTATAATAGAACACATTTAATATCTTACCTTACTCTCTAACGGGGGAAACAAATCCCCCGTCAAAAAGCCAATTCATAAAATGCATATAGATTTCTAATGAAAGCCAAAAAACAATTCTACAACCATTCTCTTTTACACGAGCAAGCATTCAAATTCCAGCTGAACATTACCATTAAAGATATCTGTACTCCGCTTACGTAGGTTTACGTGGCGTATCTCCCTGAAACTACAATATTAATTAATCGACTTCCAGGCCAAACATATTCCGGTGGAAAAACAGACGCGTCGGCGCGACCCATATCCATAAATGGGCCAAGGCTGGCGCCCTAACCGTTGAGAATAAACCCATAGGTTCCGATATCAGAATATACACTGAATCGAATGTTAACTGAAGACCCTTATATGGTTGTAATAGAGACGAATTTGCAGCGAATTTCGGCCGATTGATAGACAGTATCCTGTTCCGCTTTTCTTGATAGACAATAGCAGGTTCGAATTGATACGAAAACGATCTCAGCTAAGTCATTGTATTTTCGAACAGCCTTTACAGGCGGCTCCGCCTCCGTAATGTACCTACCAATAGTGCAAGGAACTGAGCAAATACTGGACGTAAACTCATCTATGTACAGCCAACAGCACATCAAGTTACCCTGCATGAACCTCTCTATGGCGCGGTAATATATAGCGGCGAGTTTGCAATGATTTCGGTAGGTTGATGTGCTGTTGACTGTACAAGAATGCTATTGAAAAACAACATAATGTCCGAAGTCTCAGAAGGAAGGCCTATTGTCGCAACCGTCGCCTGTCTGTCAACTCGTTCCTTTGTCGAAAACAATTCGCCGATAACAACAAGGTTTATTTTTGAAAAACATCATTTAATGCCGTCAATATGATTGCTAAAAAGGTTTACTAATATGCTAGCAAAAGAGAAAAACTGTATGTTCAAGACTAAAAGTTGTTGCATTTCCTTCAGGATAACAATAAATTATGCTCATCTCTTAAATACTCATCCCTCGAAAGATGAGTGATATGTATTTTCTGCATAAATGTTTATTTTCCACCCTAACACCAAAATAAAACGACAGCCCAATAAGTTTCGTGGGAAAAAAACTATATTATATCAGGCACTGATAACAATAAGCACATACCGTTATCTAATAAATCTAAAACTCTTATAGATGTGTAATAAATATAGATAAGGGCTCAGCCGGTTTGAGATTTCGAGTATATAAAATAAATATACATGGACAAATCACACAAATTTGGAGCGAAAGCCCGTACCGAAGTACCACCTCTTGGTTACGCCATTTATATATACGCCATAGGCAAGAGCTACACAGCTCTCCGAAAGGAAGGAACAAAATACTGGCCCCTACGATAAAGAATATCCGTCAACTATTTTTTTTTTCTAATTTTTTTTTTAAGTTACGTTCCAATTACAGTAGCCATTTCTAAAAGTTCAGAGTGTAGTTCAGGCAACGTCTTCCCGTGGCTGGATGGACGAAAAGAAGGTATTTTCCACGCGAGATTCGATTCCTGACATTTTACATTTTGTTAAACCCTATCGTCAGCCGCGAACTTAGTTTAACTTAGCATATCTGAACTTGATTTTACATCTTCTAACTTAGCCACATATTTTGCAATGGAGACAAATAATACACTCAAATATTAATATCCAAATACACATAGCGTATACTTCCATACTAATATTATACTCTCTGTCTACTTATTTTTGTCTGTCACGCTGTTACGGTTAAACCGCTACACCGATTTTTTTGAAATTTGAAATATATCTACTTAATGACCCGGTGTCAAACATAGGATATCGCGTGCGGACCTGTCAGCAACAACTAGTTTGACAATACTTTAACAATGGACGCCACTTTACGTCCAATAATTGTTTACGAGGTGTAAATAAACATTGACTATTAGTGGCATATAATAGCGATAAAATGGCGTTACAGTGTTGCATATAACGCGCCGTTTATGGAGCTTTTAATTAAAACCCGTAAACCCGTAAATTATTGGCTAATCATCTGTAAGGTGGTACATGGAGATGGATGAAATAAATGCCATAATAATGTGAATAAACATAGATATTTATTATATTTTATTTTATTATTTTATAACACACTAGCAGCTCATTAAGCTGATGCGTGCGTATCTTGAAGTTTGGAGATGTTATCCAATCTGTTCTTAAAACTGTTGACTGAAGGTGCAGTGACAACATTCTCATTGAGTTTGTTCCAGTCTCGAACCACACGATTGGATAGAAAATCACTCTTCGCTTTTAAAAAATAAATAAATAATAAAAAAATAAGTCTTTAAGAATATGATAAAGACTTATGTCTGTATGAAAGCTATAAAGTCAAGAACTGTTGGACGGATACCGGTGTCCAGCATTAGATAGTGTTAAGGATAAGGTCTAGCTTATCCGCCGCTAGTTATCTATAAAAACAATTTTTGTGTTTTTTGTCACCATTAAATATTTATTTTATTTTGTTTTTTTTTAATATTTGTTGTTACAGCGGCAACAGAAATACACGTACTGTGAAATTATATTGATTCATGATATACAGCCTGGTGACATACGGACGAACAGTGTACTAGCCTTAGTAATAGGGTCCTGTTTTACTGACACGGAACCCTAAAAAATTACGTGGTGTCGAGACGCAGAAACAATTTATTAGGTAACAAAGTCCACGCAGATATAGCGGATAGACTATGGCTTCACATGCACAAGTTAATGAGGCAGAAAATATTTACCCGCCACAGCGGCGATAAGCGTCCACTAGATGTAAATTTTTTTTTAAACTAGTTGTGGCGTTTGGCTTCCGCCCTAGAATATCTTCCAGGTGATGTCGTGCGAGTGGACTAAAGGATAAAAACAGCCTAGATAGCTGGAAGCCAAACATATCATTGCAAAGAGTGGAATAAAATCACAGAACATTAAAAAATTCAAAGTCTTATTTTGCACGCAGTCCCTGAGCTTCGGTGCTGGGAATATCACCAGGAACACGTGAGAATGGGAGAGACAGTAGCTACTTATAGCTAGTGTCTCTGTTGACAGTTTTGTAAAGGGAGGATGTTGAAGATTTTTGCGCCGTCGACGGTTAGCTGGGAGAGAATGCTTTTAGCATTAATTTCGCTATTCGTTTAAATATATTTTTTTACTTGTACTCGTTTTTTACTCTCTGTGAATGAGAAATAGGAAAAAAATCCTTTATCCCTTTATCGTATATACTAGACTAGAGACTTACAATAACATAGGCAAAATACTGATTAAAAACAGAGTATTTTGCCATGTGTTAGGGCCTTACCGACCTTACTGTAAAATATATCTTGAAAGAAAATTTTCGAAAACATCTTTTTACTACCAATATGAAAAGAAAGGCAGATAAACGATAAACGAAATAATCAAATTCACGAAAATTATAACAACCATGATAATAACTTTTGAACATTAACAAAAATAAGAAATCCCATAAAATTTAAACAGTAATGGAACAGGGAAATTACTTTTCACATAAAAGGTCACCACAGGCCCAGTTTTACGGGGCGAATATAAAACTAAGTGGTATTTGATTGAGCTTTAATGTAGGTATGGCCAAAACGCTACTAGACATAACGTTCTATCAGTGGCCAGTACTTTTATAACACGGATTTTACTTTTTCTAAAGCCGCCATTTGCAGGCGTAAAAAAAATTACGGCGCTCCTTTTTGTAGTTTTACAAACTTGGATATTAATTTGTTTTATGCGGATGTAATTCAAATTCGTTGATATGGTTGTATCTTACATTGGCGCCCAACGTGTAACCGCGCCATTATCCGGATTAACACGGATTTTTTGATTGAGATTATTATTTTTTAGCTATTAAATCTATAAAAAATAAAAAATACAAATATCACATTTCAAATGTTAATATTTAAATAAATCGATAAAACAGATATAGTCTACATATTATATTACTTTTAAAAATCCATTCCTAATATCCATCAATAATTCATAATTCTGGGGTAAGGAAATCATAATCATTTTATTGGGTATGTATTACGTAATACGGACATTAAAATGGGACGCAACAAGTAAACGAATGCTACAAGTATTTCATACGTACCCTATGCAGAAACGGGCCGCTACATCTTGCACGCCACTAAATTGACAAATAATACTTGGCCACAAAAACACAAACACATTTTTAAATTTAGAATTTCAAACTCATTCCGAAAAAATAAAATAAAGAAAAAAAACAAATCAATAGTTTAAATTTCGAATTGGAGATATTTTTCTTTTTTTAAGAGCAAAGTAATTTTATGGTTTTTTTTAGGCGATTTTCGATAATGTTGAGCAGTGGCGTGCAAAACTGGTGAAAATCACGGATTATTTTGACAGGGCCAGCTCGTAAGGGAGCAGCCTTGCCTTTGTACGGGCTAGGAGGACAGCGCATGCGCGAAATCGATCGGCCAGAAGCCTTCTACAGAGGCTGATACAACACATTTGCAGATCGCACACTACAATAATTGTGCAGTCAGTAAATTCATGTGCATTGCATCTGTTGCTTTCCCGGCGGACTGGTGAGCCACATATGACGTGCAGAAAGTTAATTAAATTGGCTCGTTTTCAAAGCATTCTGTTTGTTTTATTTCATCCGCATTTCATATGACAGTGATGTTATTTTATCAGCCTGTTTTTATAAAAATCTAATTAACAAAACTAGCTGCTGTCACCCTCCATCTTTTCTCCATATCTTCACACCGAAAATAAAATCAATACTTTGCTTCGTTTAGAAAAAAGAACTAATATGACTGCATAGTATAGATATATTTAATTGATGTAAAGAAAATCTATTTTTGGAATGATCAACAAAAGATTGTCATACACGTACTTTTACACCGTGCTTTTGAAACCTTCCTGTGTGTCAAGGTCGTATCTCATGAAGTACTCTTCAGAGTTTTTCGCGATGGCGTTATGTCATTCGTAAAGACGCACCATGCCCATTTCATTTAATTGAAATTAAAATCTTCAAACTGCTGACCCCAGGATTTCAGATATATCACAGCCGCAAATTAACTGGGAACACGCAAGTACGAGATAAAGAAACAACATTAAAAATATTGAAACCTGTTGATACAGTATAAAAATGCAAACGTAATAGTTATTTACCTCGTCTTGCGTATTACCTAAATACCACCAGCTATTGTAAAAAGCCATAGCATTCTCCAAATGTCTCATTTATCTGCTATACACTGACATAAAATTACGTAAATATAAACTTTATGTTTCTAGCATTAGAGTTGAAATATGCATGGATATTATATGCTACCTTGGGAATTGTGTCGTGGTAATACACGCGTGTACTACGATAATAAATATAATATAAGTACTTGACTCATAGATAAAAGAAAAATGTAACTTGACTACTTAATTAGTTAATTTTGCGGGTTATTTTTTTTTTTAATGACCATCACCCTACTATTTTATTTATTTATTTATATATTTATTGAATATTTATTGTAGTAAATCATTTGACATACCTATATCCGAAAAACATAGCATAAATAAATAAATATATAATATAATAGCATAAATATATACAAAAAAAATACTGAAAGTGGGCATCAATCATGCTAATATTTGGGTAGTAACACATATACTAACAATACACATTTATTTACTGGTCATCTGACCAATTCAGTTGGATTTTTTAAATTGAATATATGGCCGGTTATTAAGCTGCTGGACAAATGTCTCCAATATCTGTTTCCATACCAACCTACCATACAGCTTCAACCAGAATAGCCTATTAGTGATATAAAAAAATACCTGATGACGAATATTTATATTCTTTGGCTGGTGCACTCATTTCAACTGCTGGTGATGGCCGATGTCACACTGAAAACATAACATTACTTTTTGAGCAGGTAGGTTAGGTACTACTAGCTAAAAGGATTTGGCGTGTAGCCCTAAAATAGGATCACTCCATATTCTCCCGTTGATGTCATATGAAGCGACTAAGATACACACAGCCTTGGCAGCTGAAGACAATATTAAGATTGCCAAAGAGGGTTGACAGTGGTGGCGGCAGCGGTGGAAAAATCACAGACAGATCTTCAAAATTTTAAGCTTTATTTTTACTCTGAACCTCTGAGTCACGGCCTCAAAAACAACACAAGGTTGAGAGAGACAAATATATCAGCCATTTCTATACTGTCAAGCTAAGGGTAGGTAGGAGTAGGTAGAATTTTCATACTAACTAGCCAACTAGTAATTATAATTATTATGGTTTAAGTGAAATAAAATCGATATAAGTATATCAGGATTTTTGGAAATTCTATCCCTATTAAAGTGAACATGGCAACACTGCGCTGCGGGCAAAAGCTAGAAAACTATATAAACGATTATACTTCATTAAATTATCTATTATTGTGAAATGCAATTGCAAACATCAATCATTAACTAATAGATTAATCATAAATGAATTAATTAGTTGGGATGTTAACCCAGATTAGATACAATCTACTTTATTTGTTTAAAAATCTCATTAAAAATCTTTTGACATCCAATTGAGGACACACATTGGCACAGAGGGCAAGGGGCGCTCCTAACTTGAATTAATAAGGTCAGAACCCATGCATCAACTTATGAATGCAGTTGCCAGGAAAATTTTTTAGCTTGATTCTCATATTTTGTATGGATAATCATATATCCTATACATATATATATATATATATATATATATCATCAGCACTCTTATCACAATTATAACATAGTTTCTTTATACTTTTTGACCTTATATACTTAGATTTACTACTACTGTAATGATGATGATCAATTAGCAATTTACTATATGGCATTTCTTTAACTTATAAATACAGTAACATCTTCGTGAAACACTAATGGATGGTTCTCAACATGTTAAGTATGTTTACAAGTCAAATATGTGCATTTAGTTATTGAAAAGTGCAGTTTTTCTAACCAAAATGAAGTTGAGCCCTAAAAGGGTAGTATTGCCTGGGTGGTGTTAAGTACCATAGGGTTTTTTGTTATTGTTTTCCTTACATAATATGATATAATGGACATCAAATCGGCATAGTGTAAACAACTAAGTAAATAAACAACGCTGGTGTTAGTTACTGGCATTCTCAGTCTTACTTGAAGGTAACTAAGAAGTACATAATAAAGAAATTACAAAGATAAAATAACAACCTCTTGTTTCGCACTTTGTTTTGATATGAACTGAATGATAACTTCACAAAAGCAGGCTTCGAGCGTTGAAAATAAAAGAACACAAACAACAGCAATGGGTTAACTTACCACACTCAGAAATTTCCACGGAATACGCGACGAAATCCAATGCAACACATCGCCGACACACAATAACTTGCGCAAGTCACAATTAAACACTATTTTCCCAAGTAACCCGGGCGAATCCGAACAATAGTATCTAAATTTTATGCGAAACACTTTCACATAGGCCCGTGGAGTAGCCACCTACACGAAACATAAACAGTTATATTACAAGATCCATCACGAAAATAAACTTGCACACAGCTGCTAACGAGTCAATCCATTACAATTTCACTGATAAATGTTGAAAAACACTTATCTAGAACTATTGAGTAACTTTTCAGATTTATCGTAAACTTTAAAAACTTCACTTGCTGTAAATTAATGTCGACGATTACAGTCTGTGTTGCCAGGAGCCTCACCAATGCTCTACCAAATGAAAAAATAACAGTAGCTAGCGTCTTCACTCGTGGTCTTCACATAATACCTACTCTGCCGTTTGCATTTTAAAAAAATAAATAAAAATTTAAAAAAAAACTTTTTTTAAGAAAAGCTTTTATTTATATGCTCCAAAAAGAAGAAAATAAATTTTTCCTTTCGTTTTAATTATCAACTTATAACCACATTATGCCCTCTTATTTATTAAAAAATGATTGATAATTTGTTAACAAGTTATTGTCAATTCTTAAAAAAGCACATGTAGTGTACTGTACATGTGCTTTTGATTCCCAGAGAAAACGGGGTATTTAATTTCACTCGCAAAATAATCCCCGATAATTCTCAAACTTAATAAAATTTTTATAAAAATATTGTTGATGTCGAAGCAGCGTCAGTGACATAAATAATAATTAAAATATTAACTAATTATTTCTAATAATGATAATTTTCCAAGTACTACGTTTCGTAGTTATTTTATTTTACACATGGCTACATTAGGCTGTCAGATTTGACTGACAATTAATTCAACAGTCTCACCAAAATGCCACCACCTCTTGGGGCACTGGTTTCCTTTGCGAGGTGGCGCCATTTTTGAATGCATTTTTGGTCAAGTACTTCAAATAGTTTAATTAGTTAGGTACTTAAAAAAAGGATCCTTATGTAAATGGCTCACTCACACGTTGAGCTGCTTACTTATCTCAACAAAAAGTCCAGAATAATCTTCAAAAGTTCATGTTCTACATTCTTTTCACCTTTAATCGACCGGATATTGAAACTAACGGTTTCAATATCCGGTCGATTAAACGAAATAAAATACAGGTTAGTTGATATGAGGATGTGGATTAATTGGGTCAATAAGTAGGGCCAATCAGAGAACCTTCTATCATTGGCCAATTTATCAATACACTAGCTTTTGCCCACGGCTTCACCCGCATGAAATTCATAGCAAAATCTGAGTATTTTTTTTTATCGCGTACTCTCTAAGACTGATAAACATATACGTATGATTCAAATTCGCATTTTTTCTCATCTTTAGTTCAATTTTCTGTTTCCCGCTGCGTGTCTCGTCCCGCAAACTTGTCCAATCCCACTTCCTACTATGTAACGTAAAATAGATATCCCGTACCGTTTCCTACATATTGTGCCATCATGTTTTTTGCAATGTGTCCCGTCCCGTTTCCCACTACGTGTCTCCTTCCCATTTCCCCCTCCGACTCCCACTCCTTTTATATTTACAGTTTTTCACCCCTTTCACCCCCTTCGAAGTAGAATTACCAAAAGTCCTCTCTTAGTGCTCACCTACATACCAAGTTTCAGCTTCTCGCCCAGCAGTTTCGGGTGTACGTTGTCTGTCAGTCAGTCCGTCAATCACTCAGTAACGGAAGAGTTTTATACTGATATATTGATACACACTGCGCCCACCCTCTTCTGTTATCCTCTCTCGCTACCCAAAGGCTGGCTGGAAGAGATTGCTTAGCAATAGGCCCACCATTGGCCCATATGTATGCACAATTGTATTATTTTGTTCTAATATTGTTTTTATGGGAAATAAATATATTTTGTATTTTGTTTGGCAGCTTCGGAGATTACCCACCTCAAACATACAAACTCACAAACGCTTACCTCTTTATAATATTAGTATGGATTTGTCAGAGAGACACCATAGCGTGATTTAGAGATTTAAAAGTTTTAGTGGCGCCATCTAGTGATTTATTTCGGAAGTACAATATATATATTATTTTGTCTGAGCGAAACCATAGCGCGTTTTAAAAGTCTTGGTGGCGCCATCAATCATCTTTATGTTCAAAACTAAAATATAACAAAATTAAATTGTAAATTCCTTCGAAGATGACCTTCCTGAAAAAAAAATTGTTTATATTCTGTTAACACCTTTCTACAAAATTTTAAAGTAAATCTGCTCCGTGGATTTTTATTTTAATTTTCCTACAGGACCCTCCACTCTCCTCATTTTCCGGGATGAAATGTCTATAAGATGTTAACCCGGGATTCCGAGGAATTTTTAATTCATAATTAGTTTTTCAATTATCCTACAGGAACCTAACCATTTACCGGGATGAAATGTATCTAAGATGTTAATCCGGTATATAAGGTAACTACATACAGTACAGTAGATTTTGAGTGATGCGCGTTCAGACAGACAGACAAAAATTTCCAAAACTATATTTTCGTCATATATATCAGTAACTAAGTATATTCCATGAAGAATTTAAAAAAAATATCCAATATACAAATTTGGCCTCTCTTCAATTTTGTTATATGTATTGATATATAATATTTGTTCAATTATATATAAATAAAACAAACGTAAATTGGTAGAAATTATAATTTATATCAAAAATAGTTATGAGATAGTGACTCCAATTCATTTTTATTTATGCTTAGTTAAATGTATTTCTTAAAACTTTGGTTATTAGGTAACCTAAATTTACAATTTTTATTATTAAAGCCAAGTTACACTTTATGGCTAAACGTAAAAATACTTGTATGACAACTAAATTATTCAATAAAATATAAAGCACCAAATGTACAACAACCGTTTTTCATATATCTGTCTCGAATTGTATCTTAATGAAAATCGACTAAGTACCTATATGAAGCCCAATTAATTTTAACTACTCAGTTCTTGCGCTGCCCGGTCGGACTGCGATCCTATTGTTGTTCAATTATCTTTATTGTTTCCTGGCTCGAAAGGTTAAAATTTTCATGGACTTTGAATGCACCAGATGTTTACTTGATCTTACAACCTAATTACAACGCAACATCTTTATATTTTCCTAAATCATCAGATTCATTGCCTACTGACGTATGACTATTTCTCATGCCATAGAATACTCTTTCCCTAGATCCGCTGAATCTGTAAGGTTCATGTCTTAGTAAATTGACTCCATACGACGCATCTTCGCGTTTATAATCTGGATAAAACCGTGGATCGTAATCTGGTGGATACATCCTTTGATCGTACGGATAAGGTCGATAATACGGGTATGCTATTTCACTTTTGCAATCAGCTCTATCTTCGTACATATCATATTTGGCCGGGTATTCGTCCGTGAAAGCACCAACGACTGAATGTCTTCTTTTGTAAGGATTTTCATAAGGTCCAGATCTGGGGCCGACCCAGGTGCCGTACATTTGAGGGACAGGATAGGGTTTAGGGTAGCCCCGAAGGCTGGCAGCGAACTGGCGATCGGCGAGGTGTTGCCAGTACGCGGGGGGCGGCTGCGGCAACATCATCGGGGGGTAGCCCATGCTCATTGATTGCCGGCTCGCTAGATGGCGCCGTAAGTCTGGCATGGAACCGGATTTTCCTGAAAATTAGTAATACTCAATACATGTAAATGGCGCTCCGTGCTCACTAGCGCCACCTTCACATTTTTATCATTTTCCAACTAAAAACAAACCCCAGGAGATTACGCTACACTAGGTAGTTTGTAGTTTTCCATTTCCTGTGGTGTTTTGTTTTAGTTTTCAGTCATTAAAACAAATCGATAAAAATGTGACGGTGAGTGAAAATTTCTTTGTCATCTGGGCCAACCCGTACGCAGAAATATTCCACGCGCTGGCTTGGAATTAGATCTTTTGAAAACCAAATAACTGTTTAAGAAGATGGTTTTCTACACATTAACAATGATTGTTAGAAAATAACCAGTCATTTACCAGAATCGGGCATAAACCCGTCGTTGGTGAACGCAGCAGGCGTGTCTGGGATGTAGTGGCTGGCGTCGAACTCGCTGCCGCTGCCCACAGCCGCTCCGCCATTGTTGTAGCCCGCCTTTCTGTACAAAATTATCTTTTTTTATAAGCTTTTATTCAGTTTAAATTCCTATGTTTGTCTATAATCAAATCTTGCAAGTTTTACGTCATCAAGTGAAAGATTTGAACACCAAGGTCTCCTAAAGCATTGGGTCAAATGCTTTGATTTTAAATACTTGTTAAGTAAACGTTCTTTGAAACAAAATCTGTAGGTTTACAACGTTGAATTACGATACATACAATACACATAGAAATAGATATTTTTTTATTTACAACATAAATGTAAACGTACAAAATAGTCTTGTGATGTATCGGGACTAACAAACCTCGCTTCTCTGAGCGCGTACGCTGACTGTACCAGGACAACCCCACACACGATCGCAGGCAGACGCGCCACATAGCACGCTAACTCTGCCCCTCCGTACACACCTTGGAGACCCTGGAAAGACACAAGATTTAATTAATCGAGAATATTCTTATGTCGGCTATACACTATACACAGTTAGATCCCGACGCGAATATTTTCATGAATCGGTGGAGTACAGCGATGGATTGCGTAGTTTCTATGTGAACTATTTTTAACAGCAAGGACAATCCAGCAATTTACGTCGAAACCACCAAAGTTTGGCAATCTATTTGGCGATTCTGTGTAGCTGGCATTAGAATACATCAGGATGTTGAAAACAGGATAGTAATTTTATCACCTCATGTCCTCTCCGGTCAGTTTTTCATTGGAAACGTATTCAGTTATCGCTGACAAAGTCCACAATGTTACTCAAGAAGAGGCAAACAGGCATGGCCCACTTGATGATGCGGTCACCCACTGCAGCTTATGGCCAGGCTTATTGGCTGCAAGAGCAGGAACAATACCAGAGGTGTCACACGCGCGTTGCCTCTTTCACCCTTTTAACCAGAATACAGCAATGCTATTTGGCCACAGAAATAGATGAGAGTGAGGTACAAACACATGCAGACTGGTAAATGTTAGATGTTGTTATTTATTTATTTATTTATTCACAACTTACATCTCTCTTTACAGGCTAACCCAATGCGATACTTCCGTAGCTTACAGAAAAAACCTTACAACCAACAACTAACTACTAATATTTTAACAAATTAAAATATTAGTAGTTATAATAATAAGGAGAGCTTACCCAATGGTATATGGACATGTAGAAGACTAGGGCACACTCGGGTATAAGCACCAATATAACTGCGATCAGCCACGCCAGGAGACAGCGGTTGTTTTTCTGAGGAAAACAAATATATCTTATGTACCAGAGTAACCTGTAATGTACCTATTATGTTCATTATATAATTATGGCTACTTGTTCACGAAGGTAAATCGTAAGGAAACCGGCATAGACCTATACACTGTTTATCTATTCAGTTCACTAGTGTGTAAGCTACTTGTAATCATAAAGGACATGTCAGAAGTCTTATGCAAGCTACAAACTGTGGCTGAACTCAGACACATGCCGACAAAATGCGAGAACATTGCGTAGTTATTATGAGTGCTTTTATTTACCGCAATGAAAACCAGCAATGTATACCGAATCCTCCAAAGTTTTGCACAGTTGGGTGTTTTTCAGAGCGTTTAGAGCGTTACAATTTTTCAAATTTTAACAAAGACTAGAATTAGTTTTATTAACTGACTTTATAAATAGTTAATCTGTACTGTGATAATGTCAGATTTTGGAAATGATTCCTTGCGCAATTGACGTATCGTAATGACAGTGCGGCCGCAGAGGTCGAAACGCTCTGGGAATCACCCAGTTGGCTGTTCGACGACAGTGTGGAATTGGCATTAGGCATCTCGAATGATATCTGACACCAGTGTTAGTAATGAACCAATGAAATTTTTGTGAACTTTGACAAAACGTTTTGGTGGACCATGGAGCAGTAACAGAAGAAAAGAACAAGATTAAAAGGTTATCTGCTTACAGAGATGAGCCCGTGCACTAGGATGACGGTGGCGGCTATGACGATGACGTAGCACATCATGAGAAACACCGATGGTATTGGCAGCCCGTTCTGTGACTCCACCACCCAAACTATCTCGTAGATCAGGGCTATCGCGTACGCCACCTGGAATTCATAAATGTGATTTTAGTTTGTGGCAACAAAACTTTAATTTATTTCATGAAAACAACAAAAAAGTCAGCAGCTCTTCCATATAAAATCAAATATCTACTTGTGGAAAATGTATGGAACATCTGAAATTACCATCATTCAAGGTTACTCCCAAGGACGTTCAGTAGTACAAACGTAGGTACTACTGTACGTCTAGACAAAATGCGTTGACGAAAAGATGCCAATGTTTAAACGTCACCTTGTATAAGTAAACTTACAAACACGTACAGCTCATTTTTAGCTCGTCAGTCGCGCAGAATCGAGACACAATAGATAAACAATTTTTTGACCGACGCATTTGGACCGGTTCGTAAGGTAAAGTAGATTTAGAAATAAGGATACAACTTTGCAAAAACGGCTGTATCTGAACAAAGGCGAAGGTATTCTACAAGTTCACCAAATATAGGTACAACATGGAGCCTGCGTGAACATAGTTTGCTAGTCAACTCTCACTTTTACGCCCAGTTTAGGTTAATGACATAACTGCACGCGGAATGGCCTTAAAACACGAACTTTGTATGCGCATACTCATAACAGGTTTCTACGCAAGCCCTTACCTATAGACATAAGCACGTCAGAAGTGTAAGGGATATTACTGTGGGATAATATATAAAAGAAATTGAGGATAAATAATATCATTCTAACATATTTTTAAACTTTGTTTGTGTTGCCTTTACTTGTCCTTTTCTTTATTTATTGTACTTATTGCGTATAAATAAACAACACTCAACGGTGCACGCTAACCATTTGTTTCGTTCGTCCGATCTTTTACATATTCCGTGGTCCGATGAAAACAAACACAGAAATCAGTAATGTATAAGTAATGTATATTTTCTGAGTATTTATTGAAGGCGTTGACAGAGCCTTTCCTGAGTCGTCACTTTGTTAAAAGTGCCTATTTTCGCCTATTAAGAAAACATTATTTTTATATGTTCACATGGATTAAAAAATATGAAAAAGATATGTTGGGCTATAAAAAGCAATAATTTTGCAATGTCCCGCATTCTATTACAAAATTAGGAATTTCATATCGCCTGCGTAACTCTACTACGATATTTTATGCACGTACTAATCAGGTAACCAGGTTTTAAAATATTGCAATTAAAATTTCTTCCTCTACAACTGCAATCGCAACTAGTTTTATTAAAACATACCATATTTAAGTGTAACATCATTATTGCAAAAAGCGCGTTCTTCTCGACAGGCAGACATAACAGCTTTCAGGAAAAAACACGCAGAGGAACGTTATGCCGGCTGTACACTATCGCTGAACAATTCGCCAAACTTTGGCGGATTCGACATACATTCCTGATTTTTCGTTAAATAAAAGCTGTCATACAACGTAAGCAATGTACGTGCATTCACGTTGGTATCTGTCTAAGATTGGCGATAGTGTGTAGCCGACATTACGGAACCGCTAACCACATTGGTTGTTATGGCTCTTCCTGGGTGATTACATGCGAGATTGACTGCCCCTCGCAAATCGTTCACACGTCATTCTCATCTCGATAATGAACGAGCGATCGATTTTTTTGCAAATTTTAAGCACTATGAACACTATTATTTCTACAATTCATTGTCTATGTGTTACTACTTTCAAATTCAAATTGAAATCATTTATTTGGAAATTAGACCTTCACGGCACTTTTTCTCGTCAATTTTTATATTTATAGTTATTTCTCACAAGCTACAAACGACTGGCATTTTGGAACGACCACTGTTGAGAAGAAATGCCGAAAGAAACTCATTAGAACAGTGTTGGTCCCTATTCACACTCGAATAGAAGATGAATGAATGAAAGAAAATGAAATCAATTTCTAAAAATATTTTTTTTTAAGGATCGTCTATTCGCAATGTTGCACTCAACGTTCTACTTTTTATTATATACTTAGTAGGTATATAATATAACAGATTCCTGCCTCCATAGACGAGAAGATGGAAGCAGAAATGTAAGTATACAGTATCGACCTCCACATAAGTGTAGGTGGTATGGACTTATGCTTATGTCTAAAATAAAGTCATTATATATTTTTAATATTAAAAATGAAAAATATCTGTCTTACCAAAGCATAAGCTGCAACAAATCCAGCGGCAGCGGTGACGCTGCAGCAGAATATTCTGGTGACAGCCGGTTTCATCCGGATTTTAGGAGACTCCACGTCACTCAGCTCGTTGCTCGTCGACATCTTTCTATCTCAATCTTAATCTTTAGGAAGAAGCATCACAAGATGTATTTCTGTCTCTCTCTATCTTCTTTTTATTATAGCATCACTAGATGAACATTAACTATAGTTGAGAAGTTATTTTATCAAGAAGCATCGCTATAACACTAATTTCTTCTAAACTGTAAACTCTCTCTCTGTCACTCTCGGTAAATACGTCATCGTCAAATACTTTGGATTTTCAAGTTGAGAAATTAGTCGATGAAATTAGTGTTTTAGAAAACTTTCTGAATTTGCTTTTTCATTTCTTCAAGCCAAGTACCTAATCATGGAATTTCAGTCGTTTTTTAGTCTGTCTTCTGTCTGGCCAAATGATAGTTGAAAACTACATCTTCTCAATAAACGGGAGGAGTTAGTTTTCCTTGTTTCTGTGATCTGTAAATGATAGAAAATTTAAATATTATAAAATATAAAACACATTATTATATATTACATGAAATCAACCAGTTTACAGTAAAATACATACTACTAAGTCAAAGTTTCAGTTAGTCCATGTTTTGATTAAATTTTTTAACAAAATTAAATAAAGAAAGGCAATTAAAGTAACAAACGAAACAGTTTTCTTGAACTCTTTACTTCCTAAGGTCATGGGAAAGGAAAGAAAGACTGGTGCTACCATCAAAGTGCTAGTCTGATTGAATGGAATCATAAACAAGAGCCAACATCCGCGCCTACGCATAGTAAACAAATCGACAATTAAACCTTTTGTTATCTAATGAGTCTTTCTTGTTGTCTATGGGAATATGACTTCAATGCTGAGAATATGTATACTGTATGTAATTAGCTAAATGTTAAACTGCGTGTATATTGTATAATGTATGTGTTAGCTTATCGTTGGGGTCAATCGAATAAATTGCTTATTTTTGTTTCCTGCTGATGCAACAGGAAAAGGAAGTAGACACAGAGAATTAGGTATGTAAGAGGAAATATAATAAGGAGAATTAGGTAGGGAAGAATGACCGTATTTATTAATCAACGTACAATCTGTCTATAAACTACACACCAAGATGACAAAGATCATATGCGTGTCAATGGTCTGACAACTGAGGATGCAAAGATCGCGCCAAGTGGAGAGGAAAAACTAGGAAAGTGAACCCTGGGCTTAGCTGAGGAAGAAACCAGGAAAACGCTCAGATGACAGATAGAGAGACATAGATAGAAGAAAGAGAGTTATTGTACATTAACGCAAAACTAAGTATTCAAAATTAAGAATTCAGATGTTTGTTTATGTTGGTTATAATTAAGTACAAAACGACTCAATATAAAGCCAAACAACTAAATAAATTTAATTCAAAACTAAACCTAATCTTAATGTAGTCAATGCAGAACTTAAAAAAAAGCAAATAATGTTAGCGGGAGCTTTGCATTGTACATACAAGTAATATGCAAAGGCGATCAGTGACCTCGCGTGAGGTAATTGTTAGATTGTAAATGCCAGTTATATCTTAATTATATTTAGTGTTTATTAAAACGTTTCAAAATTAACAACTTAATCAATTTCAGCATGAATGTATAGATTTCGATTAATGACATAATTGATTAATTCTAATTACTTTGGTTTACTCCACTTTGTTCAGCCAGGTGCACAATTTCAAGTGTCTTCATGACAACTATGGACCACCGAAATATGTTTATCACCAGGTAAATTGGTTCGACTTTTCTGGTGTCGTACGAGCGACTAAAGGAAGACTAACTATAGCCTAGACAGCTAAAACGCAACAATAGTATTTCCAAAGAAGGTTGACGTCAGGCAGGAGGTCGACTGTAAAATAACAGGCAATTCTTTAATATTTTAAGGTTATTTTTTATGATGAACTACAGGGGTGCTTCGTAGCGTCACAACCCCGATTGCTACCGGAAACACGAGGGGATGAGAGATTATGATTTTTGTATTTTAGTAGGTGATTATTCCAATTTTTCGAAAGTAAACCTCAAGCATTCAAGAATTATAAATAAGTAATAAAATGAAGTGACAAAAATGGTTACTAACTAATATAACAGCGCGTTATCGAATTTGTCCCAAATTACATTCCTAATGTAAAAATAAGCACAGTTTTACAGCGACAATTTGATGATTTGATGTCATCAACCTCTATTAGAGAAGTGGCCCACTGATCAGATCAAGTTAGTCTGGCTGGCTAACTATGGTCGAAAAAAATATAAATGCATCTATAAAACATCTGTTATAATGACTGCAGCTGCATTACAGAGGTATGATTCCAATGTTTGTTGTTCGTTGCAGTGCACTTACGAACGTAAGTGCACTGGTTGCATGAAATAAACTACTAGGGTAGGTACTTATCAGTCTATGAAACTGACTGTTTAATTTTTTTCGGGATCCCAATTTTCTCTCTATCTCTCTCATCTAAACGATTTCCCAGTTACTTCCGTAGCCCTTGAGCGTCGGAGCCCGTGGCCTATAAACACTAGTAATAAATATCTAATCTTGTATAATATCAATTGGCTATACGACTCGGTATAAAATTAAATGTATGAAGGTGTTTAAGTGATTAAACACGATACTTAAAAGTAACTTTATTTGATCAGTTTTACTAGAGATTTAAAAATTTTCGGTTTCAATTCATTATTGTTTTACAAGCTTCATATAAATTTTTGTTTTTGACATTAGAAAAAAGTATCTGATTTGACTATTACATGGCATGAGTAGGATTCTAACCTTTCGGTTCGCAGGCGGTCACACAGGCGTCTTAACCATTACACCACCACCGTTTCTGACAATAGCATACCTACCCACTTAAAATCTTAAAGGAGAGTGATGTATACAACGAGCTAAAAACTTTTTTGAGTTTTTAGTTCTTATTTGACGCAGACATCTGCAACTCAAGTCATTGTATTGACAAGTGCATTAATTAACTGCTGAGTAATGACTGCGAAGGTGGTCCTAACATTGACTGTGGGTGGGATCTCCTTGAGATGAACCTTGTGCTAGTGAAGATAAATACATATCATCTACCATCATTTATGAGATGGTCTTCGATGTAATCTGAGCTTACGTCTAAAATTTACTTAAAACAAAGTATACTTCGTGAGAAACAGAATATTAAAATATCTTATTGGCATGGAATCAAATGAACAAGTAAGTTTGGATCTTAATTGATTTTTTTGTTTCATAAGAAATATACCTACTTTGTTAACATGCTTTAAAGAAAATTTTTGATATAAGCTTATTTCATATGAAATAAACTATGTTATGGTGTTTAAAAGATTGTTTTAATTCAATAGTTGATATACCTATATCATTCTAAGTAGAATGATATTCAAATTAGATCCAGTCTCTGATAGATGGACAGAAAACAGACCTAGTTATCTACTATAAATTATTTCCAAAATGGCGGAAAATGTTACGTACAATTTTTTTCTCTATATCCAACCCAAGTGCGGAGGGTAAAACTTTTGACTGTAAACAGTATGTTTCACTATCAATTTTTTTAACAGTTTACATGTCTTTGTCCAGGGCAGAAAAAATAAAGCGATTTTTATGTTTTGTAACAGTACATATAAATAAATAATACCTATCTTAATTTGAAGTTTATATAACTAATTACGAAATTAGTCACAGCCGTCAATACAAGTCGCAGACGTCCATTAAGCAAACAATGCATAATGCAAGGACAGCACTGTGGATTGTCATTGACACATGGACAAAAGTGTAGCTTCTGCGAATCAGAGGGGACAATCGAAAAATATGCAGAAATTTCTGCAAGAAAAATTTCCCCAAATTTTTTACAATGTTTATGAATGATTTTATGCAATGCAACTTCAAGGATGCCAATGTTCTGACCACCAGGGATGTCGACGACCTTGCGAAAAAGACGCAAAAGTAAGAAAGCGTACATGGGCCCGACCCTAAACAGTTGAAAACGGGAACACGCTCAAATGAAAGAGAGAGAAGCAAAAGTGCAATTCCACTGATGCGCAAATTGAGCGGGAGCACCAACAGCATTCTCAGTCATTGCTGACAATGGAATGTTCGATCAGTGGCGCTGGACACATATGCTGAATAAAAATGTAAAATATGAATATATAGCGGAATGTAGATTTAGGCTGGTAAAAATAAAAATCCAGGAGCTACGGAGAAACGTGACCGTTTATTAGAGAGAGAACGAACAAGAGAGAAAAATTCGATATAAACAATGTTGCCCTTAACAAAAAATTAAATAAAAAAAACTTTTTAATCTTGGTGTTCCAACATATGCATATTGAAATGGCCACAATTATAATTAATTTATGATCATTATCCATATCCATCCTACTAATATTATAAATGCGAAAGTATGTCAGGATGTATGTGTGCTACTTTTTCACGCAAAATCTACTGGACGGATTGTTATGAATTTGATACAAGGGTATACAAGAATATACGGCACTTTTATCCCGACATTCCGAAGGAGAGAAGCCCCGGGGCGCAGTTAGTATACTATAATTTTGTCATTGAATGTATCTAGATCCAATTCATACAATTACAAAATAAAGTATTATATTTTACCTAATTAAAACAAACGTAACTACCGGAAGATAATTACCAAGTCTTGTAATGTTTGGGCCGCATGCAATTGATGTAATTTGTGCAATTGTTGAAATAGATACAGTTTCATTGTAAAATGTAAAATAATATAGTTTTATATTTGATGTGGTGGAGGAGGTGTAATGGTTAAGACCTATGGATTGAAAGATCCTAGGTTCGAATCCCACTCATACCACATGAGTTGGCATACCAAATCTGACTCATGCAGGTATATTAGTTTTCATATACCACCACCTGCTTCCGGTGAAGGAAAACATCGTGAGGAAACCTGCACACTGGTTGATTATTACTTTGTGTGTGAAATGAAGAAGGTAATGGCAAACTACTTCATTAATAGTGCCAAGAAAGTTGTTGTCTGTGTTTAATTCCACATAATAACCACGACCCTCAGCCATATATTTCTTCCAAATAACAAACTTTAAGCATTGTTTGTTGTCCCACTAGAGATGAAGTTACCTTTGCCTTGTACTGCGATAAATAATAATATTTACGGATATTAATTAAGAATTAGTAGTTCTTATTCCCACGCGATAATAGCGACTATTAACTCCATATTGACATAGCAGAGAACACCTAGGTAACGCTATACAACCACATCTCTACGTATGGAGGAAGACGATAAGTTTATTGAATGGAACAAGATATAATTATGTACTTACATGTTAAGTCTCCCGTTATTAGCATTTATTACGAAAACGAAAAACATAAATTTGTTAACCGTGAAATTAATTCAGATCAAACATTTTCTACCGTTTCTGTTGCTAGTTTTTACCTATCTTTTATGTTCAACATAAAAAATCCAGTATTATTGAAAAATTAATTTTTTTAGGCGCTATTAAAAATTCGATTTATCATGCGTGTTGTAAATTCGTTGTCGTTTGTAACGAACACATTAGTGCGCGCCAAAAAGATGTCATGCAGACGCGACGCTACAGTCGCTGACAACAGCAACGTGGCCAAACTGTTATTGATAGTTCCATATATTGCTTTGACCATATTATTAATATAACTTTGAAAGTGTGTTTTTTCGTCATTCTTATACGAGTAAGCGTAGTATTGAGATGAATTTTTGTGTGGAGATAGTTAGAGAGCTATCCATAGGTCCCTGGTTCATATCCGGCTCGAAGGACCAATGTTAATGGATGAAAATATTAATAGGACTGTAATTAAATAGGGCTGTTGTAATAAAAGGTCCGGAGGTGATGAAAAAGGGAGAGAGAGCGAGCGAGAGAGGGAGAGCACGCGGGAAATATTATCCAAAGACAATGACATAGATAATGCTAAAATGTTGCTAATTCCAACAGTGATATAGGCTACTTTTAGTGGCGGCCCGCTAGCAACAGCTAGTTGAAAATAAGGCCAAGTGATCAAATATAGCCCTCACGTAGCTGGTCTATGAGGTCCGCTTGCCATTCACCGGACATCCACTAATGCAATGCTTTGAAACGTGCAGGACAAGAATCCTAAATATAATTGTTTGAGTCCCAAATAATTATGCTCAAACAATATGCTAATCAATAAGTATTAGAAGTGTCCTTGCTTTCATAGTGTTGCAATACCTAATGCAGTTATGGCGACACGTGAATTGAAGTAGTGGTAAGTCTTATGGGATGAAAATTTTTAGAAATTGTTTAGGATTTTTTGAGCGCTTTGCAGAGATTTGTCGATGAGTTCATGTTTCGTATTCTACCCAATTTTTTCCCCTAACAGTGCAGCGCAAACCTATTACTGTTAAGTTGGGTTTTACGCCCTTCTTTTTGTGACGAAACTGGGAGAATACTGGGAGTAAACCCAAACCCATTCAAAGTAGGTACTTATATTTGTACATTATAGGTTAAACTCGTGTACCGAATTTTTTGTTATTATAACACGCAAATTCTTCTGAATTTGCGTGCTTCCATAACACACATCCAAAATTTGCATTTATCGTAGATTCTGTGGAAGATAAAATGTAGTTAATTGATTTTTTTTTAATTTTATCGCCCTCCTTAGGTACTTAATTCGTTAGTTCTGTATCCTTTGCTCTTGTTAAAAAGCTAACTCAGGCATCATAAAACGACTTTATCATGACAACATCGACCGATAACCTAAACCAACAAAGTCGTGACATCAAAACTCGACCTAATTCTATTCTACCAGGGTTCATTTAAAAAAAAACAGTTAGGTCTGCTTCCGCTGGCGCGTGATATTATGGCTGCAGACGTGAGGGGAAACTTGTGGAGTTCATGGCACTGTCTTGGAGGTACGTGATCTGGGTGGAATATGAGTGTTTGTGACACATGGACCTTTCCTATATGACTGGTTGAATCTATTCGGCCTTTTATTTCTAACTGGGGTCTGACTACGAAGATTAATTTATCTCTGAGTAGTAGTAATATATCTAATGACTATACTCCAGCTAGTCAAATCAGATAGGTACTTATTTCTAATGTCGAAAACAAAATTTTAGTAAAGTATTGTGACGTCACAGATATGGAATCAAAAAGCATTTCTGTTAAATATTGAGTTAGTAAGTACACTTATGCTATTCTGGGTCCATTTTGATGTCTGACTACACTAGTTGTTCGCCGCGAACTTGCGACCTGGCGAACACAATATTTTTTTACAAAATTATGAATATCTCAAAAACGACTGAATCGATTTTGATGCCCCTGGAACTTAAAAATTCTATTGACAGATCCTACATACCTTTTAAATTTCATCAAATCCAGACCAACGGTTCGAAACTTATCGCGTTACAAACAAACATACAAAAAATGTATCTTTGCCCCAAGACGAATTGTAGACCCCGCTCCCTTCAGTCGCTCGGTCAATTACCTATTTGAAGTACTTATAAATATAGCTTACATATGATGTACGTTGAGATTAAGTCAACATGAAAAACATGAAGCATGCATGTGTCTTCTAGACCCACATCAGCGAAAATGTTCATCATATTGTGTAATTTATTTTGCAGTAATTATTTAAATTTATAACAAACAAACTTTATTGAAATTCTTAATGCAATTAGCTTTTAGGTAGGTACACACATGTTTAAGTTTATATAAGTTTTATTATAGGACTCTTTCAAATTCTTAGCCTTCTAAAAGTGTTCCATTTTAAGAAAAGATTGAGAACCGCTGATCTAGACTAAAATATTCACGTATTATGCAGCAATGGAGTTGCGCTTTAACTTTGGGGCTCGGCTTAATGCAATCTTATAGACTATACCTGTCCTGAATGTCGCCATCACGAAGACGATACCAAGAAATGATTACTCATTACAGGTATGTAAAGGAAATAGTCTCGATTATTAAATTAATTTCAAGAATGTAGTCGTTACAAGATTTAGGTAAACAGCGAATAATTAACAGAAAGACATGACACCATAAGTAATTTTTCGACGAAGTGAAAACAAAAACGCGAAAACAGGTATAATACACATACATAATGCCTTCTCCATTTCTAAATCAGATTGGTATACACACGAGGCCCAGATAAGATTCGAACTAGCAACCTCTAGATCACTGGGAGACGTTTAAAACACCAAATAAATACCACCGCCACTTCATAAGGGCAGGTATAATGTTACTAAATATAAAATTGTGAACCAAAAAGCATTTATTTCTGAAACGTACTTAAAAGAATCTTTATTATTGAAACGTATTATCGATAATTAAGATCTAAGGACTGGACCAAAACGGGTTTAAAATAAAGAAATGAAGGTTTTTAAGCCTTAATATGGTGCTGCTGACTGTACATACAAGGATCCGGCTGAAAATTCAACAACCATTTTGTTTTTTAATTGAAAGACTGTTTATTTATGTTACGATGTCCTAACCGAGAAGAATTTTGTTCACGTATGTAATGTATATATATATATATATATATATATATATATATGTATGTATGTATATATATATATATATAACTAAAGAACCGCATTTGGCATTATAGTACCTAACTTAACAAACTCTATATCTGTGCCAAATTGAAATTAATCACTTTCACGCCCTTCGGGGTAAAATTTCCAAAAATTCTTTCTTAGTGCTCACCTACACTCCCCAGGGAATCTACATGCCAAATTTCAGCTTCCTACGCTCAGTAGTTTCGGCTGTACGCTGTCTGTCAGTCAGTCAGTAACGGAAGAGTTTTATATATATAGATGATTACCCACTGAAATATACAAAACTAGTTAATTTTAACGGGCTTATGTATTTAAATCGCCCACAACAATCACCGTTATACATAAAATCCTACTTCCAGAGAACCGGATACACAATACACAGGGTGTTATTAAACCTAACTGAATTTTTGCAGCAGATTTTCAGGATGAAATAAAACTTACACCTAAAAAATAAATATTTGTAGATATTTTTTTTCACAAAAATGACATTTTTGACACAAGTTTTTATTGTTGTCTGAGGATCTTATTGCATTCAATGCGTGGCAAAAATCATGGAGGAGTTCTCTGGTCGGGAGCCGTTCTTAGGTGAACCATCTCAGTTGATTCCACCGAACATACATACTTACCTACATACAGTGCAAATATAAAAGTATTACATGTGTTTTGCTCTCCCGTACAGTCAACCTTCTTTTCTAATTGTACTACTAGCATTCGCCCGCGGCTCTGCCCGCCGCAAAAAGTAGGTACACACATATGTATCTCCACACCAAAATCACCTTAACCCAATATTCCGTTTTCAAGTCAAAGAACAAACACATTTACAATATTAAGTATAGATAATAAAATATATTTTTTATTTGTAAATTATTATATTCCACGAATACTTTAACTTGCTACAAATTATATTGTTTGCTGATAAAGTATACTGAACATTAAATTGATTTAGTTGATGTTTATAAAACATCTTGTATATAAACAACCATTCACCAAAACATAATATTCCGTGCGTATTGTTGAAATGCAAATGGCGTTGACTCAGACGATTAGCATGCGGACCGGCGTCGGCGCAGTACTAGTGATTATTTTAAAATCTATCGGAAAATAACACTGCTAGGAAGTAACACAAATTTCATTATCAATAAATTGATACTAATATTGTAAATGCGAAAGTAAGTTTGTTTGTTACCTCTTCAAGATATAGATATATCTTGAAGAGGTTCAAGAATGTTTTTATACATGTTTGAAGTTTGAAGAACAGAGGACATAGGGCCTTTTCATGCCGCAAAAATAAATGTTGCCGTCGGAAATCCACACGGGCAAAGCCGCGGCAATAGCTACTACCTATTCAATAATTTTAAATTCAATATTTTTAATTCAAATGTTTTTTTTTTCTTTTGTAGTAAGTAGACATTTTGTTCCAAAAAATACATGAGCTTTTTTACACACATTTCCCAAACTATATTATGCAGGTGATCTGTGGTGATGGATAAAGACATCATCTCGTATGAGACAGTTATACCGTATGTTAACAAAGCGTCGGAGCTTATAGTCCGAATTATAATGTTTTTGGGTTATGGTATAACTAGAAGATCATGCGAAAATAAAAAAAAACGTTAAGCGGAACCTGGGCTCCAAGCCTACATCGATTTATATCTAAGGAAGAACCAGGAAATCGCTCCCATGAATGAGATTGTATTAGATAAATTAAGTTTTTATAGTCTCTCTCTAAAAATTGGTCTTAAAGCTGTTAAGATCGGTTACAAAAACAATTTTTAATAACCATCCGACATGATATCTTAAACGACATCGCTATTCCATCAAAAATAAGTTGAGTCATGATTAAAATTTATAATTGTGTTTAGTGAGTCATCTCAACGTAATAGGAGGTACTCACTACATACTTGTTTTACGCATTATAATACTGTGTTATCTAAGACGATTTGAGATGAAGTTTCGCGGGAATTTCTGACTTCTTTTGTTTTTCTCACTGTACTTCTCTGTATTGTGCAAGACTTTACCGTAAGAAAATACAAATGTTATTTAACTAAACAGTCACAGACAGTTTAGTTTGATTAATGGGTAAGTGTTAATAGTATAGAAGATGTTCTTGCGTAGTCCTGGCAGAAGGGGCAAATTCAAGAAGTGCTGGCTTGATGTCGTCAAGGATGATATGCGTGACCATTGTCTGACAACTAGGCATGTCAATAACTGAGCGAAGTAGATAAATAAGTAAGAAAGCGGACCCTGGATTCATGTTAAATGGCTGAGTAAGCAAACGGGTAAACGCTCAGATGAGAGAGAGAAAGAGTATAGAAGACACACGTCTTATTAAGTTAACGAAATTTGAGCGAGGATTAATTTCCTTATTTAAAAATAGTTTTCACGATCGGTACCTAAAAGGCTGTGTTTCGACAAGTAAGTTCCGTTTCAACTGAGCGTTTTTCTAGTTTCTTCCATTCAATCATTGAAACTTGGAGCCCAGGAACCGCTTTCCTACATAATTATTCTCCCCCACTTCGCCCGCGAGGAGCCAGGCTGCATTATTACATTGCGTCGTTTTTTCCATAGGTTTTGACAATGGCGTGCATAGAATCTCCATACAATTTCTGTGTTGGCCGTCGACGGACGTCAAAACAATGGAGCACAACGGAGCAATGGGGCTGCGCTCTTTATTGGTTAACGTAACGGAGTCGCGTGCGAGATAACAGATCATAATCGTACGCAACAGATGGTTACTGCAAGAACCGGTTTTGTTTACATTCTTCATTTACTGCGGTTGGGAGATCACTAACCATAGACTACTAGACCAGCGATCCTTACAGTGAAATCTACAAAATCTACATATATGTATATATTAGGCCATATTTATATATTTTTAAATAAGATCAGTACTTTCTGCCTTCCAGATAGAAATTCAAACAAAATCGTCATCATTGTTTCATTTAATTGTAGAGATTGTTTAGGAATTTCATGTAAAAGACAATGTTATAATTATTTCGACCGCACGCAATCGAAGCTGAGGGCACAGTCGGTCTACAAACATGGATAAAATAAATGTGTACAATATAAAAGGTTCCACAAAATTAGTTTTTTTTGGTATCAATATAAATTCATCCTATTTGTACAACGCGCCTACCTAACGTCAACCTCCTATGCTGCAAGACAAATTACCATAACTCTTGTACAACGTCTTTTCTTATCTGGAAGGATGACGTCCTGGTGTTGTGAAGTCGCGAAGCCGAAGCGTAAAAAAACGCTTGAAATTTTTGTGATTCGGCTGTGGTTTTACAACCGGCCGCCCGCCTCACGTCAACCCTTGTTGCTATTGTTGCCTATCAGCTGCCTAGCCTGTGTATCCCTTAGTCGTCTCGTACGACATCCACGGAAGGAGTGGTCCTATTCTTGGCTTCGGCTTCTTCTTGTATTTAGGTATACACTAAATATTATTGTAGTGTTATTATTAACTTTTAAAGAATAGTACTTATCTTTATACCGTTTTGTCTTTCTGTTATTAAATTTATTGAATGATGATACATGACGTATGTATGACGCGAAAGCGTAACAAATAAACTGCTCTTAACTTACAATCTTTATTTATTATTTATTTCTAATCTAAGTAAGCACTAAAATAAACGGTAATGTGACCAAGTAATTAAAAGTCCAGTGGCTCTGTGATGGTTTGGATATACGATTTTTTCGAACCAGGATAAATCAGGATCAAATTCCATCTAGTACTTTTTGTATGATGCGCAAACAAACACACAGACAGACAAACAAAGATTGATTAATGAAAAATAATTATCTTTATGTGGCTAATAGAAGCCAAAACAATATTTTTAGAATATTTGTCTATCTTTCTGTCTGTCTGTTTGTTTGTTTGGTTGCGCATCGCGCGAAAACTACTGGATGGAATTGGAAGTGGTTTTCACAGTAGTATAGTCTAACTTAAAATCTGGTATATAGGTTTCATCGCGATACGTTGCTTAGAGCTAACTTATTATCGTCAATATATTGGATATTATGTTATGAGCGGACGCACGAAATAAACGCGGGTGAATGCGCGGGCAAGCTAGTATAGGTATCTATATACTTAGCTATACTATATGAGCAACGCGTTGATGTCTTTTCTAAGAGCCTATTGCACAATCGACAATGCTGCGCAGGGTGCGCAGGCGCACTGATTGGCCATTGAATAAATATTACGAACTATTATAGAATATAAAAGTACAATTAGATTTTTAGGATTACTTACAGAATGAATTCGAATTTTATCAGAATATATTTTTTTAATTTGTTTAATGCTGTCATAATGCTGCATGTACATTTCTCAAAAAGAAATAATCAAAATGTTTTTTTTCTATATTTGACTAATTTAGAAATTACAGATACTGTAGTCGTCCCTGAAAAATGACATATTGCGCACGCGAATAGAACAATATTGTGAATGTATTAGACTAATAATAAATTGATTCAAAAAATTATATTCCAATAATTAGAGCGAAAAAAAAACAATAAAATATGTGATCAACCGTACGTGAAGACTTCTTATCTATTGATTGATTTAATAAATTAAACTCATCAATTAAAGGTAAGTAATTATTTATTTTTTAATTTATACTCAAATTATACTCAATTATTATATTTTGGTTAATCCTAGGTAATAAATAAGTAGATTGTACTCGTAATAGCATATTAATAAATCCACATCCAATCCACGGTAGGGCGTGGATGTCGTACGAGGCGATTAAAGGACACATTGCGCTAGCAGCTGATAGGCAACCGACCATAGAATTATCAGATGCCGGCGACTTGAATAAAATCTGATCGCCAGTATTGGCAATAACACACTCGAAAAGAAAGAATGGCATTCCCAAAAAGAGTTGACGTTAGGCGGGTGGCCGGTTGTAAAATCATAGGCAAATCCTCAATGAATGGCAATTTTTTTACGCTTACCCTGGGCTTTGGGATGTCACACCTGCTGATGCCACCGGGAACACGCGAAAAGTTTCATTTCAATAATGTCATAGTAATAAACATATGTACGGGTAATTTTAATCATTCTTTGTTATAGAATAATTAAAACTTGACTCACAAACCAGTTATTGAAATAACGAGGCCATCATACTCCTCGCACTTTATATATTTTTTATTGTCAAATGTTAAGGAGTGGCGGTAGTCCGTCTGTGATCGAAAGGTCTCAGGTTCAACTCCTAACTCGTGCGACATGTGTTTGTATGCCAATCTGACTCATTGTTGGTAGGAAAACCTAGCATTGATATTGCCAAGAGAGTCATCATGAGTGTTTCATTCCACTTAATGACACCGACCTTCAGCCATGAGGAATATGACTGTAAGGAGTCGCGTAGCTAAATAATCATTGGCCCTCACGCAAAAAAGATCTGACACCTCACATCAACAGTTTAAATTTCAGTAAATGTTAGAAATCCTGATTGTTAAAAATGTCCGTTTTACTGGTGGGCTTGGTTAAGTTGATTTACATTAAATGGGTTTCAGCAATAGAAGCTATTAACTTTGGTGAGTAATATCATGTTACGTAGCATATCTACAATTTAAGACCATTGAGTTGAGAGATTTGGCCTAGAAAATACTTTATAATTAAAAAACTAAATCCGTAAATACGTATATTTATGTGTTGCAATAATTAGGTAACAAAACGAAGGCTGCGATCAATTCACACCAGTCACACCCTGCCCGGACACAACAAAAACATTTCACAAGAACATCGGAATATATATTTGCAGAGTTACCTCATACTTTATAGAAATATATTCACAAACCTTTAAATAAGTAAAAACTCCAATTAGCTTAAAAATATGTTACACTGTATCACTGAACAATGAAAGAGACAATGACAGCACCTGTTACTATTTGTAAAAAAAAATTAACACTGGCTGGTTCGACTACAAAACTTTTTATAAATTGTTCGAAAACAGAATACGCGCGCCCGCGCTCGCTTACCGCGCAACACTGGGTCGTGATTGGTAGTCAAAGCGCGGGAATGCACGTGTCAAAGGGACGTATAGTTTTTTTTCTGTTGTTGGTTTTATGATAATAGGATGGTGTAAAATAATTTACAGTTGTGTATACTAATAACACGGCCTAAATTCGATTGGATTCAAGTAGAGCGTTTAATATTTCACGAATTCCTGCAATTTTAATGACTTTCTATCGGTAATTTAGCTGTTACCTCATGATAGACGCACATTTGCACAATGAAATATTTGATTTATGTGCGTAAAGTGTTAATTACTTAATTGACATTTCCTTCAACATTTTAAGTAACATTGCTGCGCCCCGGGGCTTTGTTTCGTGGGAATTTCAGGATAAAAATTACCCTATGTGATATTCCAGGTCACCCACGTATTATCATAACAATCCGTCCAGTAGATTGTACGTGGAAGAGTAACAAACATACATACACACATGCATCCTCATTAAAAAAATTTTCTCTTTAAAATATTTGGAGTATGGAAGTATAAATATTAGTATGGAAATGTGGGTTACACAAAATGTTACAAACTATAATACTTGGTATGTACAAGGAAATGTGAGGTATGTGAGGTACACCTTTGGTAATGTTTTAAATAGCAACAACTTCGCACACAAATTCCTCACGGCTGCCGTTTCTACGTCGTCGTCGTGTGCGCAGCTGTTTAATATTCTACGTTTTGTGTCACCGTGCCTTGCCTGCTGGCGCTTTCGTACCTACAGACCTAGTTTTTTTTATCCTAGATATACTTAGCAACACGAACATAACTTTAGTAGGTCTAGCGATTTTAGGTCACATATGTGTCATCTATATTCCCATAGTGCATAGGCTCTAAATACTAAAATATATATATATATATATATATATATATATATATATATATATATATATATATATATATATGTAGAAAAATAAATTAATAAAATAAAACTGTTTTGTCATGAGTTTTTCACACATTACTTACTAGCTATTGCGAAATATTAGGTAGGTACAAGCGGCGCGCCCCGGCTTCGTCCGAGAGTAAAACAATGCTAATAAAGATTTGCTGTTACTCCTGCAGGTTGCAACATCTATGGGCAAAATTTCATCAAAATCAGCCCAGTAGTTTTTGAGTTTATTCATTACAAATAAGGAAGTCGATTAAAAATACAAATCTTTACTCTTTCTAATAGGTATCAGTCAGTATGATTAACTAGTATGACAGTATGAAGTACCTACAGTCAACAGTACATCTACTATCCAAATTCATTGCAAACTCGCCGCTATTATCGCGCCTTATAGGTTCATGCGGGTAACTTGATGTGCTGTTGACTGTACGATAGAATGATATATGACAGTATAATTGTGGTGACTATTTTTTTATGTATAATCTGAACCCTTTTCTCACTTATGTTTTACAAAACATTCATCTTTAATTTAAAAGATCGAAAGATCTTTTAAATTAAAAATGAATGTTTCGAATCGATCTTCTTACCTGAGATCCAATCAGCTGCTTAGTTGATTCAACCGCCATACAGTATAGATGTTCAGAATAGCCATTTACACAAGTCACAGTTAGGACGTAGGCCTCTCCGAGATAAAGTTGAAGTCACAGGAAGTCAGAGCAGCGACCTTTGAATGCGTGGGTTTTGTTCGCGATACACGTAAAATAACACGTTTTTGTACCTATAAGTAGGGTTCCCAACTATACTGCTAAAACAGTATTATACTGTTTTTCACTAAATCATACTTTTTACTGTTGAATAATAATAAAGTATACAAAATACTGTTTTCAGACGCTCACACATATTATTAAAAAAAAAATTATGTTGTTATTATATGGCAGCGCAGCCGCGAAATTACGCGTTGCCGCATTCGTTAAAATCATTTAAATAAAATGCTGCATTTTTTTCTAAAATACTGTTCGTTTGCTGACCCAAATAAATAAAATAAAAATAAAAAGTTTTATTTCTCAGACAACCAAAGTTAACAACCCTTTACCTACAAGGGTCGTGGGTAAAATTGTGTATGTATGTAATGTGATTACATTGTTTTTCACCAGTCAAATATTTTGTAAAACTAGTTAGATTTGTTTAACTTAGGAATATTTCTAACTTCGTTAGTGCCTAGGTTAGGGCTTGGGACTACCGCCATTGATACACAAATCAAATAAGAGTAGCTCGCTTTTCTTCTCAATAGATGTTGTTCTGAAATGCTAATCCTACTAATTTTATGAATGCGAAAGTTTGTAAGGATGTATGTTTGTATGGATTGTGACACTTTTACGTAAAATCTACTATACGGATTGCAACCTATAGGGTAGAATATAACCTGGAATAACACATAGGTTACTTTTTATCCAGCAATTTAGTAGGTACATAAATTTGTAACTCGGACGTTTCGATCATTTTGTTTCAGGCGGTCGTACTAACCACCGATCCACCACCGCTAAAAGTCCCATTTAATATCTTAATCATACAAATATCGCGCATTTTTTCAATTTCACAGACTTAATGACTTGAACCGAACCAGTCCGGCAACCCAGATTCAATCGCCTCTATTGTTAATGTTACGCAACTAATATTGAACGTATTTGGATATTACTTCTAGCAATGTTGTTCATTGATGGTCATTCGATAGACAATCTACAGAAAAAAAATATCGTAAAATAATAGTTAAATATTTACAAATGAAATCAAGAAACTGTAGGTGTTACAACTAAAAATAACGTTTCTTATAAAGCTGTCCCAACACTTTTCATTGTTTTGTATGTAAGTACCTACTATAAGTACCACTAAACAGTGCTCAGTCTAACCACATTCCTTCCTGTCCCAGTTAACTAACCTTCAGACTTCAACTCAACGTAACTTGTATACTAACGCTGAATGCGTGAGAACTACCAGCTTTAGTTCACATAAAATAATCTGTATTGTTGCCTAATTTACATCTAAATCTTACTCGTGAATCATTACATAATACAAAAGTTTATTTTAGTTAATGTAGAAAATAATCAACAAGTTTTTGTCATCATCATTCGTTAATCTTATAATATAGTGCGACAAAAAGTGAAACAAAACCGTGCAGTAAATAGTTGAGGAGTAATTGTTGGGAGCCGATTAGTGCACCATCATGTAATTCACTGCATTATAATGAAAACTATATGGTTACAAAATTTTCATATTTGTAGGACAAGCGAAAGAAGGTGAAAAATTTATAAGATTTTTATAGGCAGAGAGTTCAGAACCAACTAAAACTTCAGCGGATCCTGGGATCCGACGCTCAATGGCTAAGGAAGAATCTAGGAAGACTATAGACTATTATATTGTACTTAATTGCAACAATAAATATAACACCTTGCATTATTTCGTAACTGTCGGTGTTCCTCTCGAAATACGATGATTCAGATTTAATACGAGATTTCCCACGACTCTTTTAACAATACGCCTCACTCCCTTTCTACCTTATATTAATAAACAGAGACAGACTTACGTGTAGCATACAAGACAATTGTCTAGTAAACTGAGGCCTTCTAAGTGCTTTGAAGGAAAACATGAATCTTCTATTGTTTGTTGTACAAAAGAAAGGACATTGGTCAAGTAGTGTCCCCATTTGAGTATATACTTTAATGGGACATGTACCTATTATAGTAATTGAAAAATCAAAGCTATTATTCAAAAAGCAAGAACAATCAAAATGCATAGTACTTACATTATGTACTATTTTTTGAATTTTCATCATCGTTGTCGCTGTCGGTGTCTTACTTATTTCATTAATTAAATGCCAGAAATTGTATGTGATTGAAGATGTTTGTAACTCAATCACACCAAATCTACTAAACGAATTTCGATTAAATTTTACAGGGTAGGTAAATTTGATAGGGTACAATTTATCCCGGAATTCCTACGGGTGAAAGCAACAAAGTTGAAACAACAAGAAATTATAAATTTAGTCTCATCGGTCGTTATGCAAGCTAGTCTTGCTACAAAAAGTAAAAATTGTTAAGAAATTTTTGGAATATAAAATATGTCCAATTGTCCATTTTAAAAGTAGGTCAAGTTCACACATCATTTTAATTTATTAACCTTTTAATAGAAACGCCTACACGGCACAATTAAGTAACCGTTCAAAATGTACGTAGAACAAACAGATGAAAGTACAAGCTTACCAAACAGTGTAGGAGCGTGCCTTCACGTAGTGCAAGCGCACCTGTGCCTCCCACATGTGATGAGTCAAGTACGCGAGATAATATTAATAATGTAAAATATAAACGTACTTACATAAATGCACACATTTTGTTGTATTTTTTACAAGTTGTAACTCTGTTTTATTATTTACTGAGCTCCGGGGCTTCGCTCCCGTGGGAATTTCGGGAAAAATGAAAGTAGTACCCTATGTGTTATTCCAGGTTTTTTTCTACCCGTGTTCAAAATTTCATAACAATCGGTCTAGTAGATAATGCGTGAAGAGGTAACAAACTTACTTTTGCATTTATAATATTAGTTGGGACCGCTTTCTTTTTTTCCATTGGCAACTAAGATGTATGTAAAAAGGGGCTATGTTTTTCCTAAAAAACCTTTTTTTTAAGGACTGCATGTAGAGGGCAAGTTCTCGTTTCATTAATTTAATTGTGGGTATCTTAGATCAGAAGAAAGACTTTTAGAGAAATAAATCTTAAAACATATTCAGCCCAATATGACACTGTGAAAGTATCATTAATTTGGTACACTTTATTTTTAAAACATAATGAAAATTTTTAATTTTGTCACATATTACTTCTTGATAAATATCAATCTGTTGCTAATTTGAAGCAGGGCAGCAGTAAGACATCAAATAAAACAAAATAGAAGTACTACACATATGAATATATTTAATCATGACATGATATATTTCAGATAACATTAAGACTGGAATAATTTTGAAAAAGAACTATAATAATGGGCCTAAATATCAATTTACTGAAAGAAAGCTAATTTACTTGCAAATTGATACACAAATATTTAACATTTAGGTATTAATTACAGTTATACAAATCTTTGAAATCGTAGATCTGATCAGTACACATCAATATTATATGTATAAGATACTTTTTATAAATCTCTAAGTATTATATTTATGAATAATATGTATTATAATAAATAGAAACAACGAAGGTATCTGATGACAGCGCATAAAATAATTTGATAGTGAATATTTCTATTTCTGACAGTGAAAATAGTTGCTTGTAATAAAAGCTGTTCAAGGCAGATATTGTACAGAAATATTTTGTCACAATACATTATTCAATGAATGTATAATGCAAAAGCTACATTTTCACCAAGTGGACAGTATGACAATCGACTACTATATTACATGTACAGTTTGAATAAATTTATCTGAACACTATCAGTATTATATTATCGCTACAAATCAGAAATAGATACAACACCCAAACAGTAGTGTCTTTTATAAGTTAATAACAATTTTAAAATAAAATATTATCAGATCTTAAACGCAAATAAACTCTCAAAATGTTTCATAAAATATTAAGGTCCACTTACACTAACCTTTTACAATTATTTAAGTATGTTTTTAACTTAAACAGAAATATTTTTAAGTGGACCGCACACTGTTGTTCTTAGTTATCACTCCATAGAATATCACTCTTCTTACATTCCCTTCAGTTTTATCACTATACGATGGATAAGTACGATTTTGATCTAAGTCTAGGCAATTCGGTTCAGCCGAAATTTTAAATAAATTACAATTTGTCCATAAATGGATGTTATAAATGTATTTGATTGTTATAAATGTATTTAAAATGCTAATACAAATTAGAGGGATGTTTATAACATCGAAAGTACCATACCAAATTCATCCTTTCATCATGTAAATTCGTTCATTTTAGTATTCCCATATCAATTGCCAAACCGAATTTGAGTTGTTTCACAGCCTTAATGAAGTCTTAGGTGGTATAAATTGCTCTTATAACTCTGTCCTATAGAATATTAATATACATGTTAAATCTATTAGCGTATGTTCATCAAAATTCAGACGTCACAGTATTGTGAAAATAACAAATACATCGACTACATTTTCAATATTCTAATAGAACAGAGTTTAAAAAAGAAAACGATAACCAAGAGGCGATAATGATTTTGAGTTGAGATTAGTGTCATTCGTTTTATTCAAAATGAAACCATTTCATTATACTCATACAGTTTAGTTTTATTTTTATGTTTATCATAGGTTGTCATTTTGATCTTAGCCTCTTCTATTCGTTTCTCAGTCTCAGGGAATGTTGTTGGTAAGTCTCTTCGTTGCCTTACAAAATATATGAGTTCACTCACGTCGAACTTCTTATAAATGTCATAAAAAATATTTAAGGAAATTATTTTTTAAGTTTTTATATTTATCATATACTTTGTTGTAACAAGTTCTAAAACCTAAGGAGTACTTAGTCCTAAAGCTATTAAGCATATATATTTTGTCTAGTAGGATTAATTCTAAGTTCCAAATCTGGGCTTTGTTTCATCAGTAATATTATTTTATACAAGTTTTTCTGAAAACGTGTTTGAGTGTCTGCATTTCTACTTAGATCACAATATTTGTGCGTGACAATGATTTGAGATATCCTGTTTATAACGATGTCTATAAAACAATAAAACAAAGTTATTTTTAATCATTTAAAGCTTCTTTTATAAGATGACTCATTGGTATTAGTTTGAACGTAACTATGTCACCACGGTAATGTAATTGGCACATTTTATATTTGATACTACGAGCTCCAATTTTGTAGTCATTCACAAACCAATCCTATTTTTTTCTGTTTGTTTTATTTGTAAAGAGATTGTGTGAAGACTTATTATTTTTAAATTACATAAAAATTATCAATTACAGTTAATTTATGTCCATCATAGGCATAAATGATGTAGCCTGGATATAGTATTCATGAGAAAAAATTATATAGATGATAACTACCGAAATCTAAGCATATTCAACCAGTTTTTTTGTTACGAAAACTTCGTGAATCTGCTGTTGCCAAGAGAGGTGCGAAATTTCAGTCTATTATTTCAAATGCAATAGTACGATGGGGACGGAGCATTTGTGACAAAGTTTCATTTAAACGGTCGTTCGTCAGTATTCAAACCAAATAAATGATCAGTCAATTGTTGAACTTGGCTTCACACACTAGATATACGTGTAAAGAAGTTCTTAACGTGAAAACTTCGCTAAACGATTGCCTTTAACTTTTAATATACAATCCTTACATTTCCACCGCAAAAGAAAATTTAACAGCTCGTCAATTTTCTTTATATAAATACAATAGTATTTTCGTCATGCAAATTTTTTTTTCAAAATGGTTAGTTTGCACTCTTACGTTTCATTTTCAAACATAAATTAATTAACATATACGATTCAAAATTAAAAGAAATCTTACATCAACATATAATACGTTTTTATAATGAAATAAAGCAATTATTCTGGCAGACAAGTCGGTCTGTTCATATGTTCATTCGCGTCAAAACGTATCCTCTCGTTATAAATATATCTCTACTCGTTGGTAAATACGTTCTCCTATCTTGTTAGCATAGTGGCACTTTTTAACACTGTATTTGATACAGTATCGCGAGATTGTTCCCTTAATGCTATAAAGTTGATATAAATTATGTATTTGTAATACTTCGTCGATTTATTTGTGCAATGTTGATTCTAGGGGCTGTGATTAGCTACGCGTTTTTTTTTTTAATTATTTACAAATTGTCGACGGCCCCTTTGACTAGATGTTTAATTTGGCATCGAACACTAGATTATATCTTCAAATACACCATACCATCTGTTGAAAATGATTTAAAAATTATTTCTTTTTAAGACTTGGCTTCACAGTCAGCCGCGGTCAATGGTTCTAGAAATTCTATTAGCTTTTGAATTTTCATGTAAACAAAATAAAATAAATAAAGCAAAAATCAAAACTTTAGTGTTCGACGCCAGTCTTTGATTTAGGTACAAAGTAACATTGCATTTATTACAACTACACGATAAATTCGCGATTTGAGAGATGTTGCCAGTAAACATATAATTCGGCTTTTCTCAACGTTTCTACCGCACTATGACTAATTCCACCCGATGTTAACCGATTTTAGCTTGTAAAAGGTGGGAAGTAGATTTTAAATAGCTATATTACACGTATGAAACAGTTTGGTGCTATACTTCTTTGCTTTTTTACACTTATTTTGTATATACTATTACACATTTTTTAAATTGCGAAAACATATATTTTAAGCTATTTACAGGCAAGTGATATATATATATTCTAGATAAGTAATTATTACGGAATATTCAATATGACTTTTAGACAAATATGAAGAAATCTGTTTTGAATTATAAATAAATGAATTTAAAGTGTTTGTAAACACAAGAATGAGGAACTTTACCAATTGCTCAGATATTTTAGTAAATATTTTTGTTAATTATTTATATACTTAAACTCGAAATAATTTGCATAATAAAAAATCTTTCACCGTTAACATATGATTGGAACGGATAAAATTAAATTTTAGGCCATTGTTTATAACATTTACGGATCTTCGGGTCTATTAGACCAATTTAGCTACATATAAATTTTAAATTTTTTTGAAATAACACTGGACACAATAACGTTTATAAATTTTGATCACATTTAAATGGAATGAACAATTTAGTTTCAAATTTCGATATTAAATTTAAAGGATTTAAAATGTCTAGAACCCAAATCACCCTAACACGATCATTAATTTCAACTTAATTTTAAGAAAACAATTTGGAATAAGTATATTTTTCGTAAAAGGTCATTAACCCTAAATTATTGCATATTCAAAGAAACATTTATGATAATTAAAGATTATTATTTATTAAGATATCCACACAGGTTACCTGCGATTGAGACTATTTAGATCATTAGTTTCATTGTTCTCCTAAAGACCTTAACATATTAACATCTTTCCTATTTTTCGTATTGACCCGTTATGTAACCTGCATAAATATCTACCACCTACAAGGTTTAAAACCTACTATACTAGAATACTATTGTATTTGCTCAATGTTGTTTAAATACAAGAACCATATATCATTTGTCATGCGATAAATTAAAGTTTTGACGTTGTTGGTAATCACTTCTTTTTCACGATAAACAAAAATAATATATTTAATATTTTCTACTGTGATTTTTAAACATATAACAAACAATGAGCATATACAAATACACCAATATATTTTATACTTATTCAATTGAAACTACACGTGAGGGAAATTCAATATCTATAAATTTAAATATAGTAATCAATGATATAAGCAAGCGTGTATGTTTCAGAATTTGATCAAAAAATTTTGTCTGAAACTCGCTTTTTACAACATTTGCAATATCGAAAACGGATATTTTATAGATATTTTTCGTAATTTGTTGCCTCCATTGCTCCAATAACAGTCACAGGTAACATTTAAATCAGTATTGCAAATGCTATACAATATATTCATTCAATATACCTAAGCATTTTATGCTTCGTACGTAAAATGATCTTCTACTTTCACTAGGTTGACAAAACTAGTTGTCATGCAGTATTTTGAATACTGACTGAATATAATCATCAATTCATTCACATTTTAACACGTACTGACTGATTACAAGCAAACATTTAAAATTTTATCAATTTCACTCGAACTTGGCTCAGCACACCGCCGTGCCAATCTTCACGATCATATTTATTAGCCAATACAGTACGATATTACTTATATAATAGTGATATTTTTCATGGCATTAATCATATTTTTAAATACAATTAATAGACTTTTTGAGAAGTCTTTTGTCTCTCTGTCAATCAATATATAAGACAGAGATGACATTAATCACGTGGTTTTAAGATTTATTCAATCACAACACAAATGACAATTTATTAAATCTATAAGCACTTATAATTGAAAAGGTACATTTTTTAATTAATTTTCATTTTTCTCTATGGGTGTATGTTTAAGTTATGAATGTTTATATTAAACCAACATTAAGTCATAGAAAAATAATTGATTGAGATTTACAGTTCAATTAACTAAAACTGGCACGTTTAGCAAATTTTTGACATGTTTTTAAAGTCTTTTTAGAGCGAGGTCTCGATACTCCGTTGCGCTCCGTCAATGGATCGACGCAGTATTATATGGCACAACTGCAGTGTTTCGATGTACGTTAACGTGAAACCTATGTAAAACAAGGAGCGGAAACGCTCTGCGTCACCGCAACGCAGTGGTACGGAACAGGGGCCGCCTTCTGGCCGATTGTCAGTTTTAATTGATCGATCCTTAAATGTGCCGAAAAGGTATTAATTGACTTTTTTATTATCTTTTAAAAACAATAAATAAAAATGTACATGGCTACAAATATTTTTTATACCACTTGTGAATAATTGTTTTAGTTTTAAATAAATATTTACCACTGATACAGAAGGTTGGTTTTAATATACCATTTCTGGGGATTCGGGAAATACAAGTACTTACACATTTAACAAATAATATGGTTTGCTATCTACTCTGGGGCATAACATTATCAAAGGGCGTCAAGTATTTTTTGATATCCCATCATCATAGAATTGGATTTAGCATCGAATTATTGGAGGACTAAAATCGATGGCAGGAGATAAATGTAAATGGAGGCCTGCTCCACCGACAAGAACAACGTTCTTAAATGCAAACTACCAGAGCATAAGCTCTATACCATCTATCACATATACTGCACGTCAACTTACGTGACCCCCTGCGTGTGTGATAAGACGATGTAGAGGTAACCTCATGCTGCACATAGCTGGCGCAGCCCTGGGTATAGGGAATTCCAATGTATAAAGAATGTGTGAGATCGTGTGATATGATGTAATAGTTTTAAAATGTAACCGCCAGCGTACAAGTCAATACCCCCCCCCCCCCTCCTCTCATACAGTACTGCTGGTCACAACTTCCCCGAGGCGCTGCGTGTGTACGCTCAATAAGGAATACGCCATACCCGCAAGTTAGTGTAGCCGCGGGGGCGCGGCGGTGACCTCGCGCGTGACGTAGCGCGCGCGCTGCTCCGCGCTGCAGTTAGTGTAGCCGCGGGGGCGCGGCGGTGACCTCGCGCGTGACGTAGCGCGCGCGCTGCTCCGCGCTGCAGTTAGTGTAGCCGCGGGGGCGCGGCGGTGACCTCGCGCGTGACGTAGCGCGCGCGCTGCTCCGCGCTGCAGTTAGTGTAGCCGCGGGGGCGCGGCGGTGACCTCGCGCGTGACGTAGCGCGCGCGCTGCTCCGCGCTGCAGTTAGTGTAGCCGCGGGGGCGCGGCGGTGACCTCGCGCGTGACGTAGCGCGCGCGCTGCTCCGCGCTGCAGTTAGTGTAGCCGCGGGGGCGCGGCGGTGACCTCGCGCGTGACGTAGCGCGCGCGCTGCTCCGCGCTGCAGTTAGTGTAGCCGCGGGGGCGCGGCGGTGACCTCGCGCGTGACGTAGCGCGCGCGCTGCTCCGCGCTGCAGTTAGTGTAGCCGCGGGGGCGCGGCGGTGACCTCGCGCGTGACGTAGCGCGCGCGCTGCTCCGCGCTGCAGCGCGCGCGCAGGCCCGCGGGCAGCGTGCTCCAGTTGCACGGCTCGTGTCGGAAGTCCGAGAACTCGTTCACTTGCTGCAAGATTCGGATTTGTTTAATACCTGTCTAATACGTGTGCTACACACACGGATTGTCTAATATTTGAAAGTGAACATCGACCACGCTAAAGTTCACGCTGTGACCATATGTATATACATATCAACGTATAGCTCATGAAAATTAAAAAAAAAATACTTTACTAGAGGCTGCCCGGGGCTTCGCTCCCGTGGGATTTTTGAGATAAAATATATGAACATGTTAAAATAAAAAAATAAATAAGTATTTAAATAGGACTTACAGACATAAATTTCCTGTTCGGCTGGACAGGCGAGTCCCCCACTAGCACCCTGTAGGCCACTCCATACGACCGGGTGAACATCAGCCGCTCCGTCCTGTCGTACACGGACGATATCTCAAGATGGCGGATCGAACTGCGCAAGCGAATGAAACCGACCACGTCGTATTGCCACAGCCAGTAACCTGCAATATTTATCATCATCATCATCATCTGCAGCCCTCCGTGACTCACTGCTGGACATAGGCCTTCTTCCGTCTCCGCCAACCATCTCTGTCGTGGGCCATCCCCATCCAGTTGTTGCCAGCAATTTCCTTTACATCATCAACCCATCTAGCTGCCGGATGCAATATTTATACGTTTTGTGCCAAATTTGTAGATGCTCGAAAATATTTACTTCTATCTTGCTTTATTAGTGGGAACCTATAATTGGCTTTCCGATTTTTATTATTTTATAAGCGACTATTCTGTATATACGGTTCTCCTAAGAATAAATAAATAAATAAATAAGTAAACAAACAAATAAATAAATAAATTATATAAATACAACAGTTTTAAACTCAAATATCTATATTGCAGTAACTGTGTAGTACAAGTTATAGGTGGCACATACAATACAATAGTTTCAATAGTTTACCCTTACAGGCATGCAATGTTTAATTCTATTCTAACAATTACAGTCTCTCTCTCTTCTCCTCGCGTGTTCAAGACCAGGGTTCGCGTTAAAAACAAACCATTAATTTTTGACACTTTGGCTATGATTTTCAACCGGCTTCCTGCCTGACCCCTCTTTGACTATTTTTGACTATCAAGTGTTAGGTCCCTTAGTCGCCTCATACGACATCCACGGAAGGATTTGGAGTGATCCTATCACATTATTTAGTGGTACGCATGTTAACGTTAAGACTTCAGAGCGCCTCAGTTGTACCCTGTCACTGAGTGAAGTCGATCGTCTTACATCGTCCTTTAATAAGTTACTTAAGTGTCATTTTATAAATTAGTTTCACCACGAATATGCCTATTATTTCATATTACAGTGAAAGAAAGATAATAGAAATGGCATTTTTTTAGAACGGAATGTTTTAATACTACCGGAGGGTGTCGTTTTCCTCAAAAAACGTAATTAGTGTCAATAAAAGTTATTTTTCTTATTACTACCGCCATCTGGCGTGAAGTAGCTGAAGCTGAAAATGCCACAAACTTACCGTGTATGGCGAGCCTTTGTAGATTCGGGCACTGCCAGCACACCATCATGAACGGATTGATTTCACACATGTCCAACTGAAATCCAAAATTTATTTTATTTTTTTATACAAATGACCTCACATTTTGTATCAGAAATTAAAATATTCATATTTGTGTCAGAAATTTATAGGAAGATAAGATGGACAGCATCTGAACTTAAGAGAGAAAGATTAAAGAGAAACTTTCCAAAACTTTTCAGCTACAATCTTCATGAAGGTAACTTCTTACCATGAAAGTCTGCAGTAGACGTAGTTTTAGGTAACTTTTTGACGTCAATAGGTGATTATGTCATCCTAAGTTGAATAAATATTGGCGATTTTTTTAAGATTAAAAAAAAAAACATCGAATCTTGTTATTTTTTTCTTTAGAAAACCACGAAATGATGCAAATGTAAATAAATTACTGAACCAATTTTAATTACTACTCAATCTACAAAAAAAGGCATTTTTAAAATTCTTTTCGAATCAGCGAAGGCATTTATTAAATTTAATTAGGCAAAGCATTACAGAGACATCTTATAAAATTACGCAAAGTATATTATATTTCTCAAAGTTAATGTTTAACAAAACAAATGTAATCTACATGGCTATTAAAATGAGCGATTGATGTACTAACGTTGCTCTGGCGGCACAGTATGGCGCGACCCTCAGAGTGCGCGGGACAGTCGGCCCACACCATCTCCTGCAGCGCGTGGTACTTGCGCACCACGTGCTCGATCAGCGGCACGTAGATCTGACCACAACATACGTACATACATTTATTTATACAGGGTGGCCAATTTGGAGGCATACAACTTTTTTTTGCCGCCATTTTATTTTGGCGGTAAATATGACAGTTGTTGTATGAAAATAACTTTGTGTTGATACGGCATATTTATTATGGAGCGTTTTAGGGACGGAACAACGTGTTTTAATTATTAAAACGTTTAAGGAAACATTAAAAATAATGTTTCCCGGTCGATTAATTTCGAGAAACGGTGACATTGATTGGCCCCCAAGATCGCCCGATTTAACAGCTCCTAACTTTTTCTGTGGGGCTATCTAAAGGGACGTGTCTATGCTAAAGGCCCATTCCACTTCTGCAATTAAAACAAAATATTCAAGACACAGACACTGAGATAACGCAGGAAATGTATGAAAATGTGATGAAAAACGCGATGTAAAGGGTTCGCACATTTGTCTGACATTATTATCCATGTGTAACTGCCGGCCTTAAATACTATATTTAAGAAGGAATACTTGATATACTTTATATTTCATGGAATAAAATTACAAAACTAAAGTGTATACCTGTTATTTGGCCACCCTGTATCTTTATATACACTTTATTTACACTTGTATACAAATATTATAAAGAAAAAATATTTGTATTGTTTTTATTTATTTATTTATTTATTCAAACTTTATTTACCAAAATGGTACAACGGACTCAATACTAAAAGCGGTGGTGGTATAATGGTTAAGACGACCGCCTGTGGATCGAAAGGTCTCAGGTTCGTATCATAAACGTGCCATGAGTTTGTATACCAATCTGACTCATATATACTAGTTTTCATACACCACCACTTGCTTCCAATGAAAGAAAACATCGCGAGGAAACCTGCACACTGGTGACAGTTTAGTTCACTAGTATGTATGCGACGCCACTAGATGGCGGTTAAAGTCATGTCAGATCCCTTTAGGCGACTTAAATAAAATCTAACACCAGTGTTAGCGATAACACACTCGATATGATGATGATGAATGCTAAAAGCATTTTCTACCAGTCATAGCGATAGGTGTAAGTATGAAATACGAATAAAAAATAATAATAATAAATATTGTTTTGTCTGTAATTATTTATTACAAATATGATTTTTCGTCGTCACTATATATTACGCTGACCGTAATTATAAGTAGTGGTAATAATAATTGAATGTAATAAGTGATAGTCATTGTGATGTATAATTTAATTAATGTATTATGATATAAATATAATTTGATTTTAATTTCATTTACTAACACAGTAAATAATTACTAACATGACTATGGATCTTTGTTATCTGAAAATAAACGATTTTGATTTGATTTGTAATGAAAAAACTCAAAAACTACTTGGCAGATTTCGGTGAAATTTGGCACATAGATAGACGATACCTTCAAAAGTAACATAGGCTTTACTTTTTTTTAACTTTTTACTGTGGTTTTTGTAGGGAATGAACAGAAACATAATCCTTAAATTAAAATCTTTTCTGCACAAAACACAGTTTATAGATACAAAGATAAATTAAAAATACTCACCGTTTTACAAAACATAACTTTCAGCGATATTAAAGGTAATCCTTCGACTAGAACATTTTCTATAACCTCATGAAACTTTCTGTATGGCAAGGATATCTGAAACAACAGACAATTATTATATACAATAATAAATTATAAGTTTTATATAGCAAAAAAAAAATTTTTGTAAAATTAAATGACTTTAATAATTATGTAATTTCATTTTCTATTATACATTTTGATGGAGCTAGTGACGGTTATATTTCTGTACACTTTTTGAAGAACCATATAGCGGATACACTTCAGTAAACTTTTATTTAGTGCATCAAATAATGTGTAAGATTAAACAGATGAAGTAAATTTAAGATTGTGTCACAGAATTACGAGAAATGAACCGCGCGGTAAAATATCGCAGTGCGGACAGAACTTAAGAGTTACCTTTATAAAAATGGGTCTCTATTTTTATAAAGGTAACTCTCTCTGTATAATTGTATAATGATTATTATACATAACGTATTTTAGGCATAACTATTTAAAGCATAACTAACCTAACATAACCTAAAAGTTAATTAAGCCATAATGTAATATAGCATACTGTATTATGGCATAATGATTTTTAAACATAATGTTTAGTTTACGCAGAACTATTTAAAGCATAATTAACTTAACATAACCTAAAAGTTAATTATGCCACATTTACGGCAAAAACAAATTATACCTTAGACCAATTGCGCCTTAGACCAATTATGCCAAAAAACAATAGGACAAAATAAATTATGCGAAAACAAAACCCCGTAATAAAATAAATCCGCTCACAATATTAACAGCGACGCTGAGCCGGCCTTGGAAGAGTTCCTTCAGCGGCGCCCAAAGCAACGGTCTGATGCTCGTGTTGCCGAACAAGTTCAACGACAAGTACGACAACTTGCTCAAGTTGGACAGAGTTTCGATCGCCTCTGTGTTTATTTGATCGTAGTCCACGATTATGTGCTGAAACAAAAATTTTTCTAAATGATGTTTTTTTACAAAAATTACATTGACACAAACTTTCATAGTCGACAGTGATATCTTGTTGCATTGCAACATGTGACAAAAAATAATCATGTCCGTGTAGTGAACCGGTGAAACAACACAGGAGAGATCTCGGTTCACAATCAGGCCACGCTTATTTATAAAAAAAATCTTAAATGATTCAAAAGGTAAGGTTTTTAACAAATAAATTGAAATCTCAAGAGACTGTGGTGCAGAGCGAACTTAAACGCGGATAGTACTCTACGTTTCGAGAACTTGATATCTTACTTGCAACGTTGAGAACTTCATCATGTTGACATCGCACCGCAAGATGGCGTCGGCTGGCGGCGTGTTGCTAAGCAGCGGTGAACGCGGGTAGTACTCTACATTTCTGTGCTGTTGGTTAAAAAGATTTTATTAACATCGCAAGATTTTAACACATTATCTAGTCCAACTCAGTACATAATTAATAGTTATATATTACATTTACATGATTGGAACCTTTTATAAATTTACTAGATGTTGCCCGGGGCTTCGCACCCGTGGGAATTTTGAGATAAAATATGCCTATAGAAATCTTGGATAATGTACCTTTCTAATGGTGAAATATTTTTTTTAATCGGTTCGGTAGTTTCAGAGATTACCCGCCTCAAACATACAAACTCACAAACGCTTACCTATTTATTATATTATCATAGATTAGTAGTGTGTAAATATTAGTGTTGAAGTTTCTCACAAAAACTATATAACAAATCAGTCACGTTGTTCTTGTAAGCCGCGTCTGCGGAAATCTTTCAAGAAAGATATCCTACTATCAATATTGTTCATTAAAACTATTGGTATTTATTTAGACAAATTTCAATTCAATATTTTCTCTTCAGATGCACATAACATTAATGAATTAATAAATAGGTAATGTAATACGGACCTTAGAATATCATCATCGCTTTGTCGCTAGGCAGCCGTGTTGCTTACGAGTATATTAGAGTAAAAAAGGTGATCTAGTGTTGCGACCCGAGACGCGATGTGTTAGAGGAAATAAAATAATCTTTGGCAGTCCTATTTCCATGTAACGATGTGTCAGCACATATTGTCCAAGAGAAACGTGTAACTACAGGGTTGATGCAACGACGTCATAATTATCAATAGTATATAAGCTAAGTTAAGTAAAATAAAGATGTCATACATTTACCTGTTTCACTGGTATCATTTACCAAGTCAACTGAGATTGTGGACCCAACATCTAGCTTCGTTTTGCAATACATCTAATTGAAATATTAAATTAAAATATATAAAGTTCTAGTATAGAGTACATACTGTGTATTTTTCGTTTTCGTTCTTCACAACCAATTCGCATCCCATAAAGCCTAGTTTCTTCAGGCTGTGTAGGTGTTTGAAGACTAGACTCTCAGTCACGATTCTAAAAAAATAAAATACTAAATTGATTCGGAAGTACATTCAGTGGTCCGTCCAGAAAAAAAAATGTTTAAAACATAGGTTAGCGGACGGTGTGCCCTATTTCTAAAATATTAGAAAATAAATTCCCTGTTTGTACTATAAAACTATACTTTCTATAATACAAAGACCTATTACATCATGTTCCATGATGTAAAAGGTCTAATGGAGTTAACAATTTGTATTATAGAAAGTATAGTTTTATAGTACAAACAGGGAATTTATTTTCTCAGTTTGATCTATTAACTGATGTTTCATAGTACAAATGGGACACAGCCAAAGAGGACTCTAGAATCCGATGTTTAACGACTGAGGCAGGAACCGGAAAAATGTTTAGAATATAGAGAGATACGTTTTATGTATTCAAGAAAAGAAAAATTAACCAGTCGAATGAAAATATAATTTCATATAGAGATATAGGCCCATGCACATGAAATGTGTATCCAGCATGTAAACAGTAAAATTGTATGGAAGTTTAACGTACATACAAACATTACAATTGGATTTCGGTGTGCACAATTCTTAAATGAATAAAGTTCACATTCCACTCACCGTTTCAACTTAATTGCTACGTGTTGACTTAGCTGTATGTAAGTTGGCCCTATGAATAGTATTTCCTGGAGGTTCACTGCATCAAAAAACCTGGAACAAACCCAAATATTTCAGTTAGACACAGACGTCATTAGATGATCACTGCTAAAATTCATAATATGAGGCCGTCCAAATCAAAAGGGACCACCTCATGGTGGCTGGCACTTAGGTCTTTATTGCCGTTGTTCGAATACAAAACAACGGCAATAATAGTGAAGTGCCGGGCACCATAAGGTCCCTTTTGATTTGGACGGCCACATATTATTTGGTGATTGATTACTCAAATCAACACATTTATTCAGAAATTAGACCTTGTAAAGAAACTATTCATGTCCCTTCAATTGCCGTCGAAATGAGATTTTTATATTATATAGTAATTTCTCAAAAAGCTCCATCTACTGCCATTTCGGAACGACCACCGCTAACAAGAGTTGCCGAAACAAACTAATTTAAAGTGCAGCGTTGGCCCCTACCATGCCAGAAGGGCATAACATTATTGTTTTTTACATATATTTTTTTCTAATATAGTATAAAAACATACACGATCAAAAAAACATATTATGATTGTGATCGAGTGCTGATAGAAGATAATCACTAATATTATAGAGATAAATGCGAAAGTTTGTTGGTTACCTCTCCACACTATATTTACTAAGCCAATCTTCTTGAAATGTATACTGTACAGAGAAGGACATAGACATAAGGTACCTTACATCTCAGAAAAAATGTTTTTGTCGGAAATTTACGCGAGAGGAATCGCAGGCATAGTATAGATATAAATACTAAAGCATGATGTGATTTATCTCCGCAAAAAAGGCTCGTTACTGCTAGTTAGCCCTGATTAACCAGACACTTATACTTTGGCTGACCTAATGACTACAACAAACGAAGGAATTTAATATTTTTTTATTACTTCAATTTATTTTTAGTAACTAAACAACTGATAATCGAAGCCAATTGAAATGGTAACTGAAGATTGTTATAAATATCAAAATAGCGTTACTAGCCTTTGTGGTAAGTCAGGTAAATGTTATCTGTGGTATTTATAAAAAAATAATTTACTCTACGTCTTCGTCGTCTACGCTTTCTGTCACAACGTGTTTTATTTTAAACATGTGAAAAGTGTATACAGTTACATAAATACATTATGTGGACGTGTTATCAAAATTCCGAAAACATAGCACATGCAAATTATATGTACATGATTATGCACATACACATTACACAAGCAAAGGAAAGTGGAATGTTTGAAGTTGAATTCTAATGTATAAATAATAAGTACATAAATATAAATAATATGATCTGAAGTCCTATGATAATGACGATTAAGAGAATTAAGCCATCTAAGTGGCTCGATTATGATAAGAATATATTTAGGTAGCACACAATAGAGCGTTGATTTGCCATCGACACGCAAAGAAGCAGATAATTATAAGAATACGTATAGTATTGCCAATATCCATCCCAAACACAATTTCATTTATGTATATTTCAACCGTTTATAGATAGGTGATAATAAAGACAAGAGATAGTCTAATTTGTATTTTGTGATTAATGATGAGCCACCTAGAAATTTTATAAGACCTACATTTGTTAATTGACGTCTTTGGAGAAAAGGCTGCGGTGAAGTTTGTTGCGCCGCTTCTTCTTCACTTGCGCTTTGGAAATCGGCAGTAGACTTAGACTTTAATTTTTTGTCGTTAATAAGTGATGTATATCATTCTAAATTGAATAAAGAATTTTGGAATTCCTTCCTTTGAAAACTTCCAGACGAAATTCACAATTCAATTGGCAACTAATACAATACAACAATAGCATTACGCATTTTATTTTTACCCAAATGGCCAATTATAGCAAAGTGGATAATCACGTGTCAATCTGCCGTGGAAAATCAGGTGTGCGTCAACATATAACAATGTTTCAGATTATCTTATCTACGCATGTAATAACCCATTACATCAGTGTAAACAGAGCTATTACGATGAAACAATACATATCGATTGTTTAATCGTTCATCAACGTCGAGCTTTGTGGTTTCATTATTAATCACAACATAGTATAAAACAAAGTCGCTTCCAGGTATTTATGCTTAGACCTTTACTACGCAACTGAGTTGTTGCGGGGTTTTTCAAGTTTAATTAAGTTGCAATGGAAGTAAGTATGTGCCTATTTATTTATTTTAACATGTTCAAGGAGAACCAACAGTTTGCATTCTTAAAAACTAGAGTATCAATGGGTTACAAGAAGCCACTTATAGGTTCCCGCTGGTAATAATATGTTTATTATTAGGGTGTAATCTTGTAATTCAATTTTGAATATCTTCAAATCTTCACTCAAGACGTGGGTACTTCTCGACGATTACTGCACGGCCATGATTTTTTGTCTTACATTAATACTATAGGACTCTCTGACAATAGAAGCTTGTGTGAAAAATGACATTATTGTAAAAAACTTATTTAGATAGAGAAAGGTTTAGATGTATAATTTACTATGATTTATTTGAGCGGTTAAACACGGGCCGCTAATTATATATATCTATATATTTGTCTATAGTAAATAATATTCGGGTATTTGAAAGAGCCAAATATTAGGCAGGCCTTGATAATGAATATGTTCCCGGGGATGTCGTACGAGGCGACTAAGGGACACATTGCTTTGGAGCTGACAGGCAATAATATCATTTCCAAATGAGTTAATAATAATAATTGGCTTATTCGTTACGAACTAAAATAAAATAAATCTTTCTGTTTATAAAATTTTAAATATGGGAGCATGAATTTAGTAGAAAATAAGAATATGTAATAGGATAGCCGCACACCCACTTTAATATTTGTAATTATACAAATAAAATCTTATCATGCTATATAACACTGTTATAAACAGATTTACAACATTACATCACCCAGACAATGCTTATCGATCGTGCGCAATCTAGATAGAAGTTGTGTCTGAACACAATTTCTATTATTCTACACAGTATGCAGACATAGTGCCGACTCAGCTCTTTAAGCGCCCTGGGCGAAATCTCTACGGCACCCCCTATCTGTGATGTTTTATGTTTATTCCACTTTATGCACTTGGGTGACACTTTTTACATGGGTAATATCAAAACCCGTGTGAAAAGGCAAAATTTCCAGTGTCCTCATCTCAACTCGGAGTCAGGAAATGTCACTCAGGTTAATTGAGTCGACTTTTATCGAGGTTTATTGCACTTCTGTAATTCTATGGTGGTCGCGAGTTGTGCAAAAAAAACATTCGCCTAAATTAACGTGGGTGACGGTTTTTGTAATGACATGATATGTGAACGTAGGTATGTTGTTTTGTATGTCCTAAAAACTCATTCGCAAACCAGTGCCCGTTTGTATTCAGCACCTCGAGCGGTCGCCCAACCGCGTCCAGCCCTAACAGAATAGCATTAGCAACACGACTGAATCGAGAAGATAGGTATAGACGGCCAAAATAAACTACCTTGGACCTCTTTCTAAACTAGGTCTTGACCCTAGCGATGAAAGATATGGCCGTCACAAATTGAGGATAAAGAAACTACTCTATATTTTATTGCAATTATAAAAATTGTCCTCTCATAGCTTTTATGGGTCCCGCCGTCATAATTCCACTTTAAAGGGAAAGAGTTGGTGGAATACATAAGAACCCGAGGGTCGTCAAACTGGAGTCTCGACACAATGTGAATTTCAACACAAATGTGGTAAGAGTTCCTGCCCACCATTTGGAGAATTCACCAGAGACGATTTTTGACCGAAGAGTGTTGTAGTCTTCCGGCGGTATAGTAAAACCAATCATTGTAAAAATGGGAATCCCTGACAGGGAAATCCGAAACTCGTAAGAAAGTAATATTTCAAAGCGATCGATGGACTTGCAATCAATCATAGCCTTAGTATCTACGACCTTCATTCAACAAAGGGTTATAGTTATTTAATGTGTCTATACATACAGTAACTGCTAAGCAATCTATGATCCCAATACTTAAAATCTGCTACGCGTTGTTTGTCAATAGTCTACGGAATTATTTTAGCTAGGTATACATACATATAGGAAATGCCGGTGAAAGAAAGAGAGAATTATAGCTCAGATTTGAGCGCAACTAATCTATTATTCACTAGTACTTCTTATTTACTATGTCTGACATCGGGTCATCAAATAAATCTATTCCAAATTTCATAAAAATGGGCCCAGCATTTTTGTCGTGAAAGCGTGACAGACAATCTCATTTATGATGTTAGTATGAATTGCGGATCTCCTTGGAAGATATTAGGAACACCCCACAAGCAGCAATAACCGGAGAGCATGTTTGAAGTGGTAAGTTTACTGGAAGGGAATAAGATTTGTCAGGATCATCACAAGTGGAAATCCCTGTCTCTGCCTACAATAGAAACAGGCGTGATATGTATGGATCAGCCATCGTGATCTCACAGGGCAAAGCTTCTCTAGCTAATACAATCCTTATTTAAATAGCTATATAATATAAAGCCCGTTTTCACATTTCTACTTTAAATGCAAAACTTGCGTGTCTAGGGATTACATAAGGCAAGGAGAACACCGTACCAATACACGTTTGCAAGGCCGAAGTTTTATAAGGTCAATACGAAGATTTACGAACAGAAATACGAGTATAGCTAACTTTCTTATTGAGCGAATATGAAGGCCATTTTAAACCCCGATGCAAACTGTGTTATAACACGTTTGCATCGGGGGTTAAAATGGGATTGATCTGGTAATAAATCTGTGTTTCTATCTGTAGTATCGAGTAACAGTTTTTTAGTGTTCTTAGAGAGTCGAAATATCATAGACAATGTATGAGTATTACTTGAGAAACTAAGTATTGATTGAGAAACCCCCTTTCAATGTATTAAACCATTAAATATAATTGTAATGTCCAGTACTATGAAATACAGGCACACATTACATAAAAACTTATATATGAATATGTTTTAGTTGCAATAAGAATTTGTAATTCCTGGCATTATGGCACCATTTCACATATTCGAAACTACATAGGGAACCCATCATTAAGACATATTTCAAGTTAAATAAAAGCTTTTTAAAACACTCACTGCGGCAGGACATAGTTGAGGAACTTCTCCAATTGCTCCTCATTGCACTCCAGGTAGATGTGGAGTTGTTTAATGTGCTTCCTGAATAGCTTCGTCAGAAACATGTCCTTGTCTAGGCTCTTAGCGCTGAGCTTCAATGTCTCCCTGTGACAAATATTATTTATCAGAAAAAAATGTTGAATTCTCATTTTTATATAAATATCTTCAATGTACAGAAACACTTTTTTTACTGTTTTATTATATGTATTGATGATGATAACTGTGACTTAATATATGATCTAATTGAATTTAATCATTGTTAGACTTTAATTAGATAAGATTTTGTGGACTAGTCATGTACATTTGAATCTTAATTTTATATCATCATTAAAAATATATATATTGTAAAGTTAGCCATAGCTTTCCCATAAGAAATTAAAGTGTCTAGAGGAAACTTATTGTGTTTTATTTCTAAAGGAATAAGAATGAAGATACTTTTTTCTTTCTTCATTTTTTACTTTCTCACTTCTATTCTTACTATGGTTGACAGCAAAGATATCAACATAGGTAGAGGTAGTAGGATAAGTCCGCCATTGTGTGTACATCTATCTATACTTTTATTATAAAGAAGTAAGCGTTTGTGAGTTTGTATGTTTGAGTCAGGTAATCTCTGAAACTACTGAACCGATTTCAAAAATTCTTTCAACATTTGGAAGGTACATCACTATTGGTTACATTATATCTCAAAATTCGATGAGGGATATCTCAAAAGGGAGCAAAGCCCTGGGCAACATCTAGTATTTTTTATATGTGTATAGATATCAATTAGCTTACTTGTGGCCCTCATACAGCAGGAGGCCTGTGCGCCAATGGCGGCAGGTCGACATGGCTGCCAAAGCATCCTCCGTGCTGAGGTGCTCCAAAACGCACTTCAGTGGAAGAAGTGGCAAGCTGTCCCATCCCAGTGACATCTGGGAAAAAACTTGTGATGATGATGGTGTCTGAGCAAATATGGTCATGGACTAATTGTTGTTAACTGAAACCAAATGTATGGTTGGCAATTATTTAATAAGCAAAATATAAAATTAGCTGTGCTAAGACAGTTAGTTCCTATGTTGAGTGTTCAGCACTGGTACATCCATCTTTTATCCCTCCCACTTTCTGACTGGAAGAGATTACTTTATTGATAAGTCTGTCTTTGCAATAAAGAGAATTGAATTGATTGACAGTGATATTCAGTAACATAAATAAATATTAGAAATAGAAATAATCTATTCAACATCTTTGATTAGTCCTTTAAAAAAATCTAGAGATTCATATTAACTGATTCTGTACATTTAATTGCCAATCTATCATTACGAAGTTTCATTTAGTTAATGTTGGAAAAATATTAAAACTATTGAAAAACTGCAACATCATCAAATCAATACTTTACAAACCTGTTTTAGATAGTGTAGGTACCTACCTTATTTTTACCTAATGCGTGCATTAATAATAACCATAAAGTAGCTGCAATAAATGACTATCTATAATAATGGAAATATAATAATATTCAGCCTTTAAATATAAAAACAAAGGTGCGACGAAAAACAGCTGTTTATTGTTTTTTGAGAAAGTGGGTTAAAGGAGAAACATTTCTTGATGCGCAAAAGAATTGCAACAAGAAAACATTGGAATAATTATTGTAATAGAAGCTGTTTTCATATGATTATACCAGCATCTGTACAAGAATTAATATTGTAGCCAATATTATGACGAATATAAAGCAGGTACAAAGAAAGGTCAAAAGATCTCGTGAATACATACCTTGGACTGTAAAGCTTCGCTCGTCCGCCAAGGTTTTAGTTTTCAATTTGAATGATAAAAACATCGATTTGAAAACACTAGTTTGTGAAGAGAAAGTCTCAAGTTTGAACCTAAATTTATACGTCCATTGTCACTCGTAAAATAAATCGCGCAAAATATTGAAACTGAGTGAAATTCTGTTTGGATATTTTTATCAAAAAGCGTCAATCAAAAGGTATTTTGTTGATTTGTTATCAACAATATTATTACCCCAAATTTAAAAGAAATATGAAATTGTATAATTTTCACAATCAAGACTTTATCATTATAATTTTAGCAAGACTTAAAACAGAGCAATAAATTTACTGAGCATTTATTTATTTTTTATTGATTTATATGTGTATCCGATTTTAACGATAAAATGTTACCATGAAGAATAAATCACATAAATGTCAGGTTGATTGAGGAGTAAAGTATATAGAAAAAGAAAATGTTTTTGTTCAAGTTCATAGGTAATGTAAAATAAACTAATAAATAATAGGTATATTTAAGTTATTGCATACAATAACTTAAATAATTGTTTTTTTTACTTTGATTAATTGACATTCTTTTTTTTTATAGCAATGGCAACATTGTTATTACAATGGCGGCCAAAAATCAATTTAAAATTCTGACAGCGGTCGCCTGCGAGATTTTAGCAAAAACAAATAAAAATTATTAATTGAGGAAATAATTATTTGACGTGTTGTAGGAGTTATTAAATGGCTAATTTGTTTCTATTACGACCTTGATATAAAATTTGTGCTTTATGTTGTAGACGCATAGACCACTGTTTTTTTCTTCTATTGTAGTTGATGATGTAAGAAACTGAAGGACTAGGTAGCTTTTGTGTACATTGTATTTGTTTTGTTTTCTTGCGAATATTTGACGACATCGTCATGGACGGCGAAGACAGTAGCGTGGGTAACGCCGAAAAGGACGACTATGAAAGTAGTTCCCATTCAACACCCCAAGAACACAAGTCTTTTGCTGAATTTGCTAAAGATAAATTAGACAGTGGTAAGCATACACTATATACACATACACAATGACGCGCAAGTGAAGTTGTTACAATTTGAATTGCAGATATATTTTAATTTTACCTTTAAAAATGTTACATGAAGTGAACTTGTCAATAAAGAAATAAATTATAAAGAAAGTTCACTTTTAATTTATTTATGTATAGATTTATGTGCACATAAAAATTACAGAATAATAGATTATACAGTAAAATATGTATCTACCTACAAGGAATCTACAACCTATGTCAATCGCGCAGAATTGAGATAATTGTTTGATAGATAAACAATTGTTTGATCGGCGCATTTGCAAGTTCATTGGATGTTAAATAGCCATTCTTTAAAACTATGTTGTACATCAGATAAGAGGAAACTGGATTTTTTTTTCTGTTAAATCATGTAGTACAGAAAAGTTTGGAACAAACTCAATGAGAATAACATCTCCAAACTTCAAGACACACTTCAGAATCAGCTTTGTTAGCTACTAGTATGTTATAAACAAATTAAATAATATTGGATAACAAGTTTTATCTTCACTATCTTTGTTCCATGTAGCTGGCAGAGAGCTCCGGAGACGACTGCCGATGGCAGGCCAGCTGGGTGCCCACCTCATGCATCCGAGAAGGCTACTTCTACATTCCACTCCCACACAGCATACCGATGTTGTGCTGATATTTCCCAAAGGTAAGGAATTATCACCAGCTTGCAGCTCGCACAAGTTCATCTCCACCATGTTGCTGCAGCAGTATCTGAGCTAAGCTAGTGATGACTGGTGTATGCTGGCACAGGAGCAGAGATGGCGGAGTGCTCTTGTGTTGAGGCCAACACTCACTGCACCCGGATAATAAGTGAGCAATTACTATGACTCTGACTAAAAGATTAACTAAATGAAACTATTAGAGTCCAGATAATAGGTAACACTTTCTACATCACTCATTTTCATTGCAAATTACTTTTGTTTCACATATTATAAACACATTTAATAACTTTTACCATTTTCATTTTCATTTATATATATATATATACTATAGTAAATGTCAACAGCACATCTACCTACACAAAATCATTGCAAATTCACCAGTATTACCAAAGCATAGAGTGCTCTGCAGGTTGTTTGACATGATTAAAAGACAATATTGTAGACAAATACTTTCATTAAAAAGCCTTATTTATGTTAGTAATATGGACTCATATTTAACCTTTATTACGTAAGACTTGGCAGATTTCCATGTAAAGTCTCTGCGTTCTACAAATCTTCATAAGCCTGATTTTGTCTATGCCTACTTACAAGCAATGCCGTGCATGCGATATGCAAATAGTTGGCCGAACTTTGGCGGATTCGACGTACATGTGTGGTTTTTTCTTGCGCTAAATAAAAGCTCATTACAAACTAGGCAGTGTTCGTGAATTCGCCTCGTAATCTCTCTGAATTCGGCGATAGTATATAGCCGGCATAAGGCTTGATCTGTAACTAACTACACTTACAAACAAATCACACACTAATATATTATCCATAACATACTAATATTATAAATGCGAAAGTCTGTCTGTTAAATAGCTGGGCCGGTGCAATTTGGAATATATATAGTTAATGACATAGACTGCCTCTGGCGGAGATGTGGGCAGCAACTAGTTTGAATATAAACGAATATTTTAAAATAATATTTTTTTTTATCGTCAGGCAGGCGGCCAGTTTTAAAATCACAAACGCCTTACTGACGTCAACACTATTTAGGAAATTCAAATTCTCTTCAGCTATGTCACGGCTATGCACAGCTGTTACATGGAAATCGTTAACCAACATATTAGAGACGTCATTTGTCTGTCATATACGAGAGAGGCGGGCATATGTGTCCAGTATATGTATAGCAACTAACATTCAATATATCTTCATCGCCCATCAATCATATCGAGTATATAAAGAATGCCTACTCTCTACAGTACTGCTACTCTATATACCGTAGGTACTTAGATTTAGTCGCGGCTCCGCATAATAAAGTATATAGGTAGCAAAAGTTAAAGATTCGGTGAGTGGGAGAGAAATTAAGAGATAACAAACTTACTTTCTCATTTATAATGTTAGTTCGCATTAGTTAGGACAGCTCTTTGGCAGGGCCATGTCGAGGTGACGTGACGATAGGTGAAGTAGACCGTTGACATTGACAGACGTGAAGACACAATATAAGAAATAATAATTTACGTAGTTAATGGATTCGCGGGCCGTCCGAAATCGTGATGGGCGATGATACAAAGAAAGGCTGAGGTCAAAAAGGGTTCTGGGTATTGACGTCAACTAGTTTATAAGCCGGCAAAATTAATTAATTTGCTGTAATTGAGGAACTTCGCTTGAATGGAGCCCTGACGATGGACGTGCAGCCTTCTGAAATGGAGACCATGAGGCCACCAGGAAATTCACCAATCAGATCGGTTGACAAAATCCGATGACATGCAGGCCCAGATTGTAGTCAAATGGAGAAGAACGAATATAAATAAAGGCCGATGATGATGATGATGTGTTTGTAACCCATGAAATTGTGACGATTTGAAAGTTCTATAGCCAATCTGAATAAAATATTTTTGACTTTTTGTGATCTTTATAGTCTACTGTATGGGCATGGCGATAAATATTGACGTCCTTTATTCGCATAATTTGATCTATGACTACAAAATGAGTGAACTTACACAGAACAAATTCTACAAAGAAAGTAAAGCGCGAGGCGCCAGTGTGCAATAGACCTTATCCGGAACAATGGGAAATGGGCCAGAAGCACATTTGAATAGAGCTCGTTTCCTTGAAATATCGAGCCACTTCAATTCATAATGTCGTTATTTAGGAAACACGGAATAAATCTCTAATATTGCTATTTAAAAAAAACTAGCTTTTTGTTTGATTGTTTGTCCTTCTTTCACATGGGATTTCCAAAATGGGAAAATTCCCATTTATATATTAATCTAGATTTGTAAATACTGCTACTATTATTGACTAGGTGTATCCAGGGCTCCGCCTTCGGCAAAATAGTCTACGTCACCCGACATCGAATTTTGATACATGTTATTAGCACAGACTAATGAGATTCATAGAGTTGCTAAAGGCGAAACAGCCGCCTGCGTCGACTGACTGCATTGTGTTGTCATAAAATATAAAAGATGTGATAATGTATCTGCATAAGTTTTTCCAAAAGTAACAGCCCTTGATTTAGCTACCAACTACACGTGAATTAGATATTATCTCTAGAAAAGGTTGAGGTTGTGGCTGAATATAATATTTTTAAAATTACAATCTAGTTGAAAATGGTTCTTTAATATTTATAGCTATATTTTTGGATTAAGTAAGTACCCACTACTAGCAAATCTTGACCTTATTATATATATGCACGCGATGTAACTCGCTCACGTTTACGTAATAATTTACCCTCATTCTGTAGTAATTAGTTTTTCTCACCTATGAGTCGAGCGCTAATGTAATCAAATGTTTATGCTCAATAAAACCTATTCGAATTAAAATTAAAATTCAAAATTCTTTATTCAATTTAGGATGATATACATCACGTATTGACGTCAAATAAATTACTTAACTAAGTCTACTGCCGGCTTCCAAAGCGCAAGTGAAGAAGAAGCGGCGCAACAAACTTCACCGCAGCCTTTTCTCCAAGGACGTCAATTAACAAATATAGGTCTTATACATATATTAAAAATTAGGAAGACGAATTTACATCAATATTAAAAATGACAAAATTTGAATAAATAAATAAAATAAAAGTTGTATTTCCAATAAAATTATTGAAAATTGTCACCAAATATATATATATATATATAAATCAATACAAAAGTTTGACTGTCACACTTTCAGTCAAATTAGGGCCGTTTTTGCTGACATTTGGAATATAATGACATGGACTATCGCGGGCAACAGTAGTGCTTAGATTAGTATTATATTAAGTCCACCCATTGTGATTTTACTTTGTATTTTTTTAAGTTAAAATATGATATAAATAAAATAAAAAATGTTGTCACCAGGTCTACCAGATGGAATGCTACTCTGGCTCCTTCAGAAGCTGCGCGGGAGCCGGCCGCGTTTGCGCGTGTGCGTGAGACAGCACGCATCGTCACAGTGCGGCGCGTTCTACATCACGGCTGATGATGATGTGTAAGCAACTAACTTTGAAAGAAACTTGGCAAATACTTGTCGTAAATCCTCAGTTTCCAAATGATGAGTATGCACGATATGCGCATACCCATTATTACCTCGCTCCGCTTTGGCGTCGTGCGAAAATCCCGCCATTTCCCCCATTCTCTCTTCTGCATGCACCCAGTTCTCATGATGTCTCCCTCAAATCGATGTGATGGTGGGTTGCTGATTGTGGATATGATGATGCAACATTTATCACAATATGGTGCGATTCGAGACACATTGTGTAAAAGTACATACATATGAGAAACGTTTATTATTATTTTTAGCCTATCTACATGTTTAAAGAAAATGTTTAAAGAAAGGGATGGCCGTAGCCTAGCAACTACGGCCATCCCTTTCTTTAAACATTATTTATTGATAAGAAATTTATATAAAAACGAATTAATTTTTTTCTAAGTTTGCTGCAAACTGCTGAATTAGTCCACCTGCCTAAGCTGCTGAAGCCAGAATTCGGGGGTGGCTACAAAGAGTTCACAGTCAGGGACATGCACTGTTTTCAAAAGGTAAGTTCAACAAACCTGTTTTATATTTCTTCTTCTTGTTCTTCTTTTCAGTCTAGCTCTCTCTGTCATCTTAGCATTTTCCAGGTTTCTTCACTAGTCGTTGAGCGTTGGACCCCAGGATACTATTTTCAGTCTTGATCCAAATATTTGATAGAAGACTGCTTCTCCCTCCTTCATTTCTCTCTAGGCAGTTAAAAATTAAGTCACTGCCCGCTATATTTCTGATGTCTTCTTTCCATTTTGTTACTGGACCTCCTGCTGTCATCTTCAACACGTTTTTCTATATTTCCTTCCTTCAAGAATAGTTTTAAATAAGGCGTCATGCCGTATCAAGTGGCGAAATCATACTTCCCCTCTTATTTTCGATTTCCATTAACAGTCTTCTATTTTCTTGTACAATTTCCAGCACTTCGTCATGATTTGTGTGTCTACAACCTTGAATGGTACAAACGACACATTTATTCCGTTGCCAGTGACGTACGTAATATACCCTCCGCCATGTCAGGTGTTCACAAATTTACGTATCACGAAGCCTGAATACAATCAACAGCACATCAAACTGGTCAAATTCAGTGCAAATCGTGGCTATTCCTGCGATGTAAGATCCGCGTAGGGTAACGTGACATGATGTCGACTGTTCGTGAGCGTTGTCCCTAGCTGTTTGAATATTTTAACTTAACAACCCTTAATTTATGTACTTTGTCGTACTGTTATGTTTGTAGAAGCGTGAGTTTTTATTTTTGTTCATCTATGGCAGCGTGAGGTCAAACCATGTCGTCAAGTTAGAACTAAACAGGCATATTTTCACGTAAATTTTTTAATTATATATTACTAGTGGCCCTTCTCGGCTTCGCTCGGCTAAAACCATGTAAACTATATACCAAAACCTTTATCAGGAATCACACGATCTATTTAAAACCCCCATCAGAATCCGTTGTGTGGTTTTAAAGATCTAAGCATACATAGGGACAGACAAACAGCGGGGGCGGAAAACGACTTCGTTTTATACTATGTAGTGATTCTCAAAGACAGTATTGGTCCCAAACATGTCAGAAGGGTTTAATTTTTTAATAATAACAAACATATATCAACATGTCTCGGTACCTCGCTCATCTGAGCGTATTGCCGGTTTCTTCCTTAGCCGTAGAGCATCGAAGCCCAGGGGCCGCTTACCTATGTTTTCGTCTCCACGTGTGTAGTCTTGGTACCTAACATAGTCTAAGTTGTAGACATAGACAAAAATAAAATCCAGTGCCAAATGATTCTGATTGCAGTCTTCCATTATTCAGAGACGATTTGTGGATATCCATAATGCATGTTGTTCACCGACTTGTGAGTTTGGTAACGAGTTTGGTGCGACCTACAGTAGTGTGACGATATCTCGGGTTTTCGCCAAGAATTTAGCCCACTAATGCATCGGATTCGCCTGGGGATAACGTGTTCAGACGTTGAGATTTTCTTGGATTTACGTAAGTCTATATGATAGAACAGTCAACAGCAGTTTAAGTTTAACCTAACCAAATTCGTTGGAAACTCGCCTCTCTTACCGTGACGTAAAGTTCCGTGCTAAAGTCACATGCGGTCGACTGTATATAAATGTTATGAAACGAATTACTTTATTTCTATATTCTTTTATGCATTTAAAACTTTTTAAAAATAAAGTGCCTCAGAAATCACTCTATTTATTGGTGAAGACCGTACGATAATCCATCTGGTTGTTTTTGAGTTTATCGCGCTCATATAGACAAACAGACAGACGATGCGGCACTTCTTTTTATATATGTAAGGATAAGGATATACAGTCCCTGTTTATTGCTAGCATAGAGGACGTATGAATGCGAATTTCTACAACATATTCTTACGGTTTCAATTCAATTGAGTTTCCACATGTTCTGAGTTATTGGCGTGTGGAAAAGAGTGCGTTATCTAGAAAACAAATCAACGCTATGTTGCCACTGAAAGTTGTAATGGCCTCGTTACGTGTTCTCACACAGTTATTTGAGGTCCGGAGGACTGATCTCACGATTGTAAACGATATATTGTAGTTTTGGTAAAAGAATTTGAAAAATGATTATTTTTGATTGTATTTCTAGAACAAACTAACACAAACTCAGTTAGGTATTTGTAGCCCAAACCCGATCGTAGTTTAATTACGTAACATATATAGCACTACTGCATAAATATATTAAGAAAAACTTAGAAAGTTATGTTAGTCCAATATCGGTCATGCCAACGGTGTCGAGAATTTGGAATATATCAAAATTATAGTTTATTATTATGTATTAAAATTTCAATTATATAACATACTTGTTTCTAATCTCGATATATATATATATATATATATATATATATATATATATATATATAAATAAATAAATGCTCCATATTTTCTTAGACCTTCGAATACTTTGAAATCGGCATAAATAGATCTTTATGAATTATGCATACAAGAAATTGCAGCTCCTAAGCGTAGCGGCATCTGCGCTCGACTGGTTTCATACATTTTTCATTCGTCTTATTTATTAAGCTTTTCAGCAGTCATAATTTTGACTTCGAGCTTTGATGGATACAGTTTCAGCAACATTGAATACTTCACTCGTTTCATGATCGTAATTTACATTTTTTTCTAAAATAATAACAATAACGTTTATAGCGCACTATTTGTGTATTATTTATTGTATGTAATGCATACTCTCTGATTTAAGACCGTCTTGAATTATTACGTACGAGAGAAAGACTAAAGGCAGCCTGGGCGATTCCCAGTTTCTTCCGCAACCATAGAAAATCGTTACCCGCTATCCTACTTTATCTTCTCCGCTTTGTGATGATCTTCGCGGCATAGTGCCTGCCTTCTATTAGGAGGTATACTGGGTTCGATTCCCAATGCCTAAATATGTGTGTACTTGTGTTGTGGTTACAGCAATTTTTTGTGCCCGTTTGCGCTATACGCGTACCTTCTCTCTCTAATTTGAACGTTTTTCCGGTTCCTTCTTCTGTGATTAATAGTGGGAGGCAAGTGCCTTCCTATTTTATCTCCTCCACACGCACGGTCGCCGGCATCCCCAGATGTCGGACCATTGGCACTCATTTCATCCTTGACGACAATTCTATCGCTTCACTGGTTCCAATATTCGCCTGATAACCGAATTGTCTTCAATTCAGGCTGTTATTGGCACTGAGATGATCAACCTTATTTGCATTTTTCCAGGGCACTTCAGCCTCAGAGCTCCTGAACTCGCAAGAGCGCGCAGCTCTAGTGAAGCACGTGCTAGAGTCAGCCCGGGCGGAGCCGGGGGACGAGCATGCTCTAGAGCCAGCACTTACACTGCGTCCCGGGCAGAGCATCGGTGAGTATAGCCATAGTATAGTAACCCAGGCCACAACCCAACAGTGTCTAAAATCAAAATCAAATCATTTATTCAGAAATTAGGCCTTCACAGGCACCTTTTCACGTCATATTCTAAATGAAATGATGTTTACCAAAGCTACAAACTACTAGCATTTCGGAACGACCACTGCTGAGAAGAAATGCCGAAAGAAACTCATTCAAACAGTGTTGGTCCCTATTATGCCAGAAGGGCTTACCATTTTATTAATATAAATTTATGTATGATCAAGTGCTGATGAAAGGAAAATATTATATGTATTGTATATGTACAAGTTTAATCACTTTATATATATATATATATATATATATATATATATATATATATATATATATATATATATATATATATATATATATATATATATATATATATATATATATGCCAGGAACTGGCATGATTAAAGTTTATGGATTTTGTTCGCAGTGCCGGCTTGTCTTAGCAAAGGTGTCGTTGCGAGTATGTTCCCGTTACACGAGAGAGCTGCGCTTGAGAATTTAAGAAAAAAATGGGTTAAGACTCTGTTCTCCCCGCAGCCTTTAGGTGAGCACCATGTTTGACCTTTGACCTTTTGCCGTTGACTTTGTCTCCTTGTAATAAACAATATCGATCCAGAATGTCGTTTTAGTGTATGGTTTTCCTCTGTCCTGGGCATTGGATCAACTGCTCCGTCCAACTAGTTGGACCATGTGTCTTAATTAGGGACAGTTGTCAAATTAAAAATTAGTTGGGCCACAGCATCTATTTGAGAGTTCCGTGGTTCCCGTCTCATAATGGTATGGTCACCATTTTAACTTTGAACTATGTTTCTTGCTTTATCATCATGTGTGTTATTGCTAACACTGGTGTCAGATTTTATTCAAGTCGCCTAAAGGTATCTAATATGACTTTTTTATTATTTTAGTCCGGCATCAAATTTCAAGTAGTAGCTCACATACTAAATAGTCAATCAGTGTACTGAATTTTTATTGCAGTTGTAACAGAAAACACATGTTGTATTTCAGACGAGATAAGCGAGTATTTCGGAGTGAAAATTGGGATGTATTTCGCTTGGCTCGGCCATTACACGCAGTCGTTGACCGTGCCAGCCGTCGTTGGATTTATATTTTGGGTAAAACTACTGCTTTTTGTGGTGTGTGGTTCCCGCCCTAGGATTTGCTCACTCCATATATTGTATATATGTACGAGGCCACAAAGCATATATATCCATAAATGCTTTGTCAGCTGATACGTCAGCCAGGCGGCCGGTCTTAAAATCATAGCTAAAAGATTATAAAGTAGGAAAGCCATTGTTTTCTGTTTGTTCTAATGGTTAGCTGGAAAATAATGCTTTTAGCATGAAGTATGTTTTTGATAATAATAATACAGTTTAATAATTGTAAATATTGCAGATTTGGTTGGGCACAGCCAACGAAACTTGGAAAGACATAGCTTACGTGATATTCTCGCTTTTCAACGTTCTATGGGCTTGCGTTTATCTGGAGACATGGAAAAGGTATATTCATTTCAACATAAAATAGAACAAAATCACTCGAGCCCCTCTGTCACACACATAATTTGCCTTTGTTTACGGACCTACTCAAAAGTTGGATCTTATCATGTATTTTTATTGAATTATACATTTTAATACATTATACATTGTTGGAGCTTGCTTGAATGAATGCGTAATGCGTAGTTTATTTCCAAAAATTACCTCTTTATATACAAAATAATTGAATATCATAGTAGTATTGTAACGAAATTAAATCGACCAATAGGCGTTGATAACCCCGATGCGTGCATTTGCGCATTCACATAAATATTTCGCGGCATGCGGTTGCGCCTCAGCTGAGTCCTCGTGTACCAATGATGCGCTTGGAGCCATTTTGTTTTGTACTATGTAGTAATAATTAAAATAGAAATGTGCTAATATTTGGATTTCTAATTTTTCTCCTCGTGTATTTTTCTAATATGAGTTTGTTGTATGAACGAAATGGAATATATAAATTACTAGAAGTTGCCCGGGGCTTCGCTCCCGTAGGAATTTTAATATAGCCTATAGCAATCTCGGATAATGTACCTTTCTAATGGTGAAAGAATTTTTAAAATCAGTTCAGTAGCTTCGGAGATTACCCGCCTCAAACATAAAAACTCACAAACGCTTTCCCCTTTATAATAATAGTGTAGATGCCTATTGTTTCTGTGTTTCTGTCTATGAAATTTGTATTCCTTTTCCTATTTTCAACAGCGAGACAATTTTTGAATTGTACTTTCAGGTATTCCAACGTCCTAGCATATAAATGGGGCACTTTAGACCAACGAGATGAATTATTGATAGAACCGCGACCTCTTTTTCAGGTGAGATATCAAATTTTTATATATCTTTAGAACATATGTTAAAAACAAAAAATATATGGAGAGTGCTATGACGTCACGATTTTTGGAGTCAAAATGCATTCCTAATACACTTTGATGAAAACAAAAAAAAAAAATACGTAATTAATATGACTGATTTATTTTATTTGAAGTCGCATTTAAAGTTGCATTTAATTATCGCGTTTTGTGGTCGACCAAATCAAAAGGGACCTTACGGCACCCGGCACTTAGGTCATTATTGCCGTTGTAGAGGTGAGGCATAAATATTAGATTAGGCATGCGGATTAGGTATTTTTGATTCGAATCCGTACTTAATCTTTTCGATTTGGATAAGGTACGCTTTCCTGAGCATTCGATTTTCACCCTTAATCGGATTGGAATACGTTGAAAGTCCATTGCAACTATTGTTTTAGATTATATGCGATGGATTAGATGATTGATGAATATTTTTGTTCGTTACACACAATTTTGAGTCTTACAATTTTAACACTAAGATTCCAAATGCGATGCAATATTGGTGCTGCTGGTTAGAACGGTGGATTAGGTGACGGCATATTTTTGTTTGCGGCACACTATTTTGAGTCTTAAAATTTTGTGTATATCATTTAAAATGTGTTACCACTTACGAATAATATTATACAGGAATGGGGAACGGGGGAACGAACGATGAAAGGCACGGATTAGTTACGTATTCGGATTAGGTATTTTTAGGGATTAGTATTAGTTGGAACAGATACGGGTTTTACCTAATCCAACTCACCTCTATGCCGTTGAGTTGTATTCGAACAAAGGCAAAAAATACCTTAGTGCTAGCCGCCATAAGCTCCCTTTTGATTTGGACGGCCACATATTATTTAAGTTTCATCATGTCAAAATACAATTACAATTTGAATATATTTAAAAAATAATAATTAACCAGTAAAAAATAGTGAAGTGTCGAGCGTGCTAGAAGTGAAAACGTAAAGTTTCCTCGCTAAGGGTGAAATGGGCACGAGCGTGGTGACGGGCCGGCCGGAGCCGCAGTACGCAGCCTGGCGTCGCCGCGCTTGGCGGCACGCGGTGTCCGCGCCCGCCGCGCTGTGCTGTCTGGCGCTGTGCGCGGCCGCCACCTTGCTGCTGCTGCGGGCGCAGGTACGTGCCACGCAGGTCAACGTGGACCTGGCTCTTAGATGTTTATCTATATATGTATATGTAATAGAATATAACATCGTTGAATTAGTATCTCATAACACAAGTTTCGAACTTACTTTAGGGCTAACTCAATCGGTGTGATTTGTTCCTATATGTATATGTATGTATATGTAATGCTAATTTTATAAATCTTTAATTTAAAAAAAATCTTTATTATAGATACTTATTTTTTATTAAAAAACGAATGAAATAAAATACGCCGCGTTCCAACAGTCGTGAAATTCACCCTTATTCATAAATTAGACCTTCACATGCGCTTTTTTACGTCATATTCTAAACTAGATGTTGCCCAGGGCTTCACTCCCGTGGGAATTTTGAGATGTTATATAGACTATAGCGATCTTGGGTAATGTACCTTTCTAATGGTGAAAGAATTTTTCGGTAGTTTCGGAGATTACCCACCAAACGTACAAACTTACAAACGCTTACCTCTTCATACGAGGGCTGCTATTTATGTATCCGGAACTGGCCAATAATTCTAGAATATTTAAAAAGTAATTACAACATTTGAAAATAGAACTCTTCGGCTAGAGAATAAATATTTTTCATGTCCCTGTCATTTGTTTTTTTCAATTGGCGCCAATTTTGAAAATAGCTTGTCTTCATTGCCATGGATTTAACTCGTGAACATTTTCGCGCGATGATTTATTATGATTTTCGGCGTGGATTAACTCAAAAACAGTGCATCGAACAACTGATTTTAACTTTTGGAGATGAAGCACCATCGAAAATCACTGTGTATTATTGGTTTAAGGAATTTCAACGTGGACGGTCTATGCTCACGGATGAAATTAAGGAGGGTCGTCCTAAATCGGTAGTGGTACAACAAAATATTGATGCTGTGCGACAATTAGTAATGCAAGATCGTCATGTTACATACCGCGAGATAGAGGCGTCTCTGGGCATTAGTATGACGAGTATACACGCGATATTACACGAACATTTAATTGTTAAAAAAATTTGTTCGTGTTGGATTCCGCACAACTTGAGCGTAGATCAAAAACAGGCTCGTGTCGACTGGTGTAATAAAATGATAAAAAAATACAACCGTGGCACGTCAAAAGCTGTTTATAATATCTACACAGGTGACGAAAGCTGGATCTATGCTTATGACCCTGAAACTAAACAGCAGTCAACGGTGTGGGTCTTTCAAGATGAACCGAATCCAACAAAAGTAGTTCGTGCGAGAAGCACTTTAAAGCAAATGGTCGCTTGTTTTTTTGGTATCAACGGACATGTAGCTACAGTGCCACTAGAGAATAGTAGGACGGTTAATTCTGAATGGTACACCACCATTTGTTTGCCAGAAGTCTTTGAAAAAATACGAAAGAACAACCCACAACGCAGAATCATACTTCATCACGACAATGCTAGCTGCCACAAGTCGGCTGAAACAAATAATTTTTTGGAGGGTCAAAAGATTGAATTGACGGGTCATCCGCCGTACAGCCCCGACCTGGCACCCAATGATTTTTATTTATTTCCAAACATTAAAAATAAATTACGTGGTCAACGTTTTTCGAGCCGCGAAGAGGCCGTTGATGCGTTCAAAACACACGTTTTAGACATACCTCAATCAGAATGGAAAAAGTGCTTTGAAAATTGGTTTCATCGTATGCAGAAGTGCATAGATCATCGCGGAGAATACTTCGAGAAACAATAAAACCATATGTAATAATATATGTTTGTTTAATTTTGTTATTCCGGATACATAAATAGCAGCCCTCGTAATAATAGTATAGATTAATTGATATTTACCAATATTACAGACTACTAGCATTTCGGAAGGACCACTGCTGAGAAGAAATGCCAAAAGAAACTCATTGGAACAGTGTTGATCCCTAACATGCCAGAAGGGCTTACCATTTTTAAAATATAAATTTATGTATTTTACAAATGGATATGGAAATGTCCATATCCATTTGTAAAATACATAAATAATGGATAAAAATTATGTATATTTTTTCTCAGTAATATAATAATATAACACAATAAAGTACATAATCAAAAGGTATACTGAAAAATATTATGATTGTGATCGAATGCTGATATAAAAACCCGCAAAAAAAATCCCTTGCGTAGTTTTAAAGATCTAAACATAAATAGGGACAGATAGTGGGGAAGCGACTTTGTTATATACTATGTAGTGATATATTTGTACATATTGTATTTCTCAGGACTGGTGGGAAACAAGGATAGTGTATCTATCATGGATACCGCGCGCCATCTTGGCTATCATCATAGCTGTAGAAGAAGAGGTTTACGCGCGCATCGCCAGGTGGCTCAATGATAAAGGTAATGTCTGTTGCTAGCTATATTATCGGCAAACAGTTGTCTGAACTTGGCCGTGTCGACGTACATTGCTGGTTTTTACTGTAATAAAAAATAAACTACGCAATGTAACGTACATTGCGATTAGCATCGATATCTGAGTTCGTCAACAGTAGTCTATGGTTTGGTAATGAGATGAGTCTATGGTGCGTTGAAGTGTTATCTTGGTGGGTTTTTGTTGATTTTAAAATGATGTGAGAGTGTTCTTTGAGCATGTTGTGTTACAAAAGTGTTAGATCTATATAATAATAATAATAATAAGTGCGTAGGGATGTGACGACCCCATCGCCCGCTGGATTTCGAGTGCAATCAGTCACCGCAGGGCAGCTTGTGGCGAGCTGTTGGTGAGCGGCGTCACCACGGACCCGATCTCCAGGGGACCACACACACATGCACCTACACACACATACACTCAGTAACACGTCCCTGCCTCTGTCTTGCCTTAGCCGGCCGGTCAGAGTGGAGTAGCAAGAGCAGAACATTCGCTCCAGGGTGGAAGTGTATTGCACGTAATGGCGTAATAACGGGGAAACCCGCTCTCGGGCAGCACCGTGATGGTGAAACCGGAGCCGCACCTCTCGACACCCTCAGCCGCTCTACTAGTGTTGCCCTCTTTGCTGCAATTTTGCATCGTGCAGCTTTTTTCGGGGGCCCATTGACAGAGCTGGCGAGTCACCGCCTGCCTATTTTATCCGTGTTTATACATTGGTCAGGCAGGCGACATAGTTTTGTCTCATAGACCTGAATACACATACACAAGCCTATTCAACCCAATAGCCCTATACGTTGTAGTATACATTATATTCCAATAGTCCTGCACTTTCTAAAAATTGTTCGCAAGTACATCTCCGTGGTGTGCTTGGCGAGCATGCTTTGGATTGTGCCCCACACCATTTTAGATCAAACATCTCACAAGGCCTCTACATGTTGGACCCATGTCCCCATGCAAGCCTCAAAGGACCGGGCTACGGCCCGTGAAACTTTTGAGAGATACAAATAATAATAATAAATATATAGGGACAAATCACACAGATTGAGTTGACCCCAAAGTAAGTTAGAAACTTGTGTTTTGGGATAGTAACTCACAAACATTCACTAACTCACAACATACTGTATTTCTATTATATATACATATATAGATAAACATCCAAGGCCCAAGTCAATCTGAAAAAGATCATTTTCCATGTTGATCTGACCGGTGGTCGAACCTGGGACCTCCAGTGTAGCAGTCAGGCGTGATGACTATTAGGCCACGAAGGTCGTTAAATAACATACATATATGTTCATTATATGAAATAGAATATACATGGTATCGTTGAGTTAGTATCCCATAACATAAGTTTCGAACTTACTTTGGGGCTAACTGAGTCTGTACGATTCATCCCTATATATTTATTCAAAATGTTTAAAAATAATAAACATAAAAAGTTCGTCTATATTTTTACTCCCCATTCAATGGCAGGCATGTCGGAGATATCTCTGTAAGTGTGAGGGTATGAAAATCACTACTCCTTAAGTTGACTTAAGTACTACAAGAACCCTCTAAGTTTGGACATTTCAACGCATTTTAAACGAGAGATGAGAGTTATACTATAATATTCGATTTGTACTCATATCTCGTTACAAGAATTGTAATATTTTATATAATTTTCATTTATAAAATTTCTAGAGGCATATGTTTTGTAAGTTGTGATTCTGAATGATTTTATGATATTATTTGGATAGCCAATCAAAATGGGTTCCAAAATACATTGTGGAAATTTGCCGCATATTGAACACAAGCTAGTATAAATCAAGTTATATAAAATCATGATTATACAAAATTTATTATGATAGTCGTAACTTATGAAATTATGCCATTTAAAGAGTTTATATCTGTACATTGGAAGTTGTGATGTTTGTGTGTCGATTTTGATAATAGTGTGAGTTTGAAAGTGAATTTTCTAATATCGAATTTTTATGCATGTATAGTTTGTTGCCCCATGGTATCTTCCCTTCTTATAGTTTAGCACAAACTATCTCCTTAGTCGTAAAAGTTACAAGATAAATAGATATTTAATTGGCAAAAATAAATAGTGATCCGTAGTGTACATTATAATGTAGCAATAATTTACTATAGTGCATATTATTTCTCTTTTCTGCTTACCAAACGGGACTGGACTTCGTAATAAAATAAAAAAATATTATGGCAACACTGAAACGTCGATTTTTTGAACCACAGAGAATTATCGTCTCGAAACCAAGTATGAGAACCATCTGATAGTCAAAATAGCATTGGTTTGTATTGAAATGCTCTAAAAGTATCGCCAAGCTAAGCTTATATCACGCTTCGCTTAACATAGATTATGAAGGAGAATAATCAAAAGTAATATGATTATTTCACTAAACAAAGGCACAAGTTACAAGCGAATAGCACGCGTTTCAAATATAGCTTGCATGTTTTAGCACATCATACTAACGTATTAAGTAGTATGATGTATCGTACCTAAAATTAATATGGTAAATTTTTTTGTCATATATAAAATAATGAAACTAAAACCACAGTTACTCCACTGAATTTCTTTCATTTTGACACTTGTTTCCCTTAAACATTATTGTAGTCTTAGATAAGTCTTATTTGCTCATTCATTTATACGGAAACACAAATCGAACAGAGACTAGTATGTTGAGTTTCATTTTAAAATTTTTATTTGACAATGAAATAATCATCGTCAGATTTTTACGTCTGACCTATTTGCGGTCCCGGTTCTTTATGTGTTTTTAACATGGTGTAATTTAAAAAATGCTCAGTTGCAAAAGGAAGAATTAAGCTGGAAGTTTATCAAGACTTCGTAAAACAAAGAAATAGAATCACAAATCAACTAGAAATAAAGCTTATAAGGTACTAATTAAGTGTGATTTAAGACACATGACTCAAATGCACCTCCATATGTGATTAAGTAATTCTTCCGCTTAAAACTCCTGTTTTCACTTTCAATTATGATTTAACACTCGCACCAAGTATATCAGAACACTTATATTTCATACAAGCTATTACATTAACGTTGGGGCTTATTACCGGTGATCACATAATAAGGATGTTGATTGATTCTCAATTTACTAAATTATGAGCGAAAATTGAATTCCAAATAAAAGCCGATCAAAAAGTAGTAAGTATCTAAGTAGTTATTACATCTTTAAAGTTGATTTAACTGATTTAATTTTAAAAGATTTAACTTTCTCGAGAAACGAGAGTTTTGTCTTGCCTCTTTGTCATATTTTGTCTCGCCTCTTTGTCTAATCTAGATTTTCAAACGCTGATATCTTTTATAGTCGAAATTATTTGAAAGCTAATTCATAAATAGTGTCAGATTTCTCGAATGATTTCACTACTGAATGAAATCTTTAATTCGAGTTCAAATTGATATATAAGAGTGAAAAATTAATCAACATCGTTATTGGAAACTTATTTAACTGAAACTGATAATGTTGATAATACCACTAATTTGTTTTAAATAAGTCGTTTTTCTTAACATATATTACAATGTATTTTTTTATTGTTTATATTATTATTTGGTTTTATAAATTCTTCAAATACTTATTAAATTAAAGTAAAAAAATAAATTGATTAAAGTTCAGGTAAATAAGTGCCTGACTATCAAATCAATGGCTATTATATACAATTTTTTAACAAGCATAATGTTGTCATGTCTGTCTGTTTGCAGTTTCAGTTCGTCAACTCGTTCATGAGTTTGTTCTACATTGCGTTCTATCTTCAGGATATGGATAAATTGAAAGAGGTACGATATGTAAATGTATAGGTATCAAGTATTTGTGACTACATTATAATATGTAAATTCTTCAAATATTAAATCTTATATAAAGTTTGATTATGAAGGGAGTGTTAAGTCAATGGAAGGAGTTAATCTATGCCGACCCCAAATGAGTAGGCTTTTCTTACTTTTTAGATGGTGGAGAAGAAGGTAAAAATTAAAAGAAAGAGAGAAAGAAAAGTGCATTAAATAGTAACGTCGAATTGGGTTTAATTGCCTTTGATTAAGATTATCTTTTCTATGATAATGATTTATGTGTAAAATGTTAAAAGTATTTAAAATTAATTGGTGTATAAATAATTAAAATTGACGGTGATCAGGTAGATAAAGTGTCTTTATTCTTTCTAGCAACTGGCAGTGTTACTTATAACAAGGCAAGTGATTGGAAACTTGAAGGAATCTGCTTTGCCGTACTTGATTGAGAATTTGAGACTCGCGAAAATCTGTGTGGAAGTTTTTGGCGCGCTTAGCCCCAGCAAAGGTGTGTTGAAACTATATCTGATAATATTCTGGCTTTTTACCTAGTACCTACATCATTTAGTGTATTCGTAAATGCTTAAATTTCGACAGACATATCTATTCACATTTTAAAGATTTTATGATCGCAACTTATATATTTTTAAATTCGCAATACTTTTTATTCAAATGACTATATATATACACACTTCAGCTATTTGACACTAAATCGCCGTGGTCGTGCGGTAAAATTCCCAGAAGGCTGGCGACATTTCCTCTTTGTATGGCCAAACTCAAACGTTGGCCAAAATAGTCACCAACCATTTTTTTAAAATCTGTGTATAACAATATTTAAGCTTTATGTATATGATACTTAATCAACATCTGTATACAAGCTACTTTACTTTATTACATACTAACTGTTGCCCGCTACTCGGCCCGCGGTAGCCTATGTTTGACCTCAGGCCATTAACTAGATCTACTTTATTTCAGTCCCAACATCAGCACAGCTTACCGAATTGTTCGAGAAAAAGATAGACTCTTCCGGTGAAGCACCAGAGAACAGTCTTATCAATGGAGGGACAGAAAAAGAAGATAGGAGGGATTCTGAACCATTGGTTGGACAGAAGGTTATTCACCAGGCCGAATTGGAATCGCAGTTGTTTAAGGTAAGCTGATTCGGTAATGGATCCCAAAGTTAGCCATCATAATAATAATAAATACAATGATTACTTTTAAAAAAATCTCAACAGGAGAACCTGATTCGAAATCAATTAAAGCTTGTGCCAAAAATTGTTGATGTAATCCAGTGTTTCTAAGTAGTCGTTAAATATTTAATATATTCTTTGATAAAATAAAGTTCTTTGATCATATCAAAGCGACTTGTGAATAAGAAGTAAATATTTTTTATTGCAGTAACAAAATGCCGTATCGAAAAATATATAGTATACACAATATATGTCACATTTTTCTCTTTTAAGTCGGATAATATTCAATTTTCTCTTGGAAGAGGAAAAGCCAGGAGTCATTTGTACTTTTATATTTCATAGTACTTCCTTGTATTTACAACTGAAAAAACTTATTAGTTTTTGTCTATGTCTTATTTTCTAATTTATTATTTGATTATTAAATTTTTGGCACTGTTTTGTCTATCCTAACACTTTATTTTTATTGTAAAATGTCTCTTATAATGACTATTTATGACAAAATAAATTTTAAAAAATTCCAGTACGAAGGCACATTCGCGGAATACCTCGAGATGTTAACGCAACTGGGTCACGTAGTTCTGTTCTCGTCCGCGTTCCCGCTGGCGGCGCTGTGTGCGCTGCTCAACAACGCGGCTGAGGTCAGAGCTGATGCTTTCAAACTGTGTCACGTGGCCCAGAGGCCCTTTGGGGAGAGAGTCAGCTCTATAGGTAGCTGGCAGGTAAGCATTTTCTCAACAGTATTTGTAGTAGCATGAAGTAGAAGTAAGAAAAAAAATTCATCATCTAAAGGGTCAAAATATCATTTGTCAAAATATCTCCATGTAAATTTACATATATGAGCGTGAAAGTACTCCCAATATTTCGTCCCCTAAAAGGGTACAAAGAGGACGAAACTTTGTATTAATTTTGGTTGCAAAAATTGAGAAATTTTCCAACGTCATGGTTTTGCTACTAAAGTAGTTATTATAGTATATTCAGCATTTTATTCAGTGCGACAAAAATCACAAACGCAAAGAAGTCAAAATTATTTACGTCAAAATTTAAATTATATAATAATTTATCTAAAGCAAACTACTTACTGGTATTTCGGAACGACCATTGCTGAGAAGAAATGCCGAAAGAGACTCATTTAAACGATTATGGTCCTTATCATGCCGGAAGGACTAAACATTATTGTTTCTTACATTTGTTTAGTACGCAATTTGCCAGTCGGTGTAACGCTGCTTGATATATTACATTTAGGATATCTGATAAGATGTCTGATAAGTGGTGAAATAGGGCCCTAAATAAATGATTTCGTGTCCAGCACGCAATGGAAGCGATGGTGGGCGTGGCCGTGATTGTGAACTGCGCTCTGATTGGTCTAGCGGGGCCTCTGCATCGCCTGCTGCCCGACTGCGCGCCCGCCACCAGCGTGCTCATGATTGTGGCTCTCGAGGTGACGGTTGCCACATTCACACTCAATCTCCATACCAGTGGGCTACTCGCGCTGTCACTGCTCATGTCACTGCCACTGCCCGACGCACACAGAAGTGGAGTAATGAAAAAACAATTACATTTTTAGAACTTTATGAAATTGAGCAGGTAATATGGGATGACTTATACTGATCAGACATAATGCTTCGAACCAGCAACCTCGACGAGATCGACGTCAGTCATTTTTGCGAGTTGATAAATAAAGAAAAGAGGATAAGAATATGAAGACTGAATGTAAATGATCAATGACAATGCAGTATTATGATAAAGATGACCTGATGGTCCATTAGGATCGACGTGAAAGGCCCTTAACGGTTTACTGCACGGACATGATGAATAAAAAAAATAGTGACAAAAATGTTTTTTTTTTAACTTGTGTAATAAAGAGATAGAAAATAAACCGAAGAAACACAAAACTAATTTTGAATGGTATCATACAAATTTGATTTCGCCGCCTCTACCACACAAAGTGACACGCACTTTTTGACAATGACAGATGATAAACGCTATGGTAAACGCTTGTTAATTACCACTAATTAGTAGTCTGTAACACTTGTTTATTATCTGTGGTGTTATGACATTATTTTTTTTATTAGCACGTGATCCTGGTGATCATCATAGCGCTTCGCATAGCTATACCAGAGATACCGGGCTGGCTCGCCACGGAAATGGCTAAGGTTGAGTTCCAGAGGCGAGAGGCGATAAAGAATTCCCACGCACCCTTGCTGGTGAGTAACAGATATATGAATTAATTCTTTATTTTCTTTTGAAAAGTGTACAAATGATATTAGAGGATTTCACAATATTTATGTATACAGTACACTGTATACATATATAGTACATAAACAGTATATATGTAGTACATATATACTGTTTATTACTTGTCATGCTCGTAAAGATATTACATATTATGATTAGATTTTTTTTTTTTTTTTTTCCTCTCGCTCGGACCGTTACTCGTACAACAACGTATTTGTTGGCTCTGCGTGTTTTATTGTTATTCAAGTATACAAAGCCAGTACTTAACAGTGTAATTACAATCAAAGTGAAGTAGAATTGCTGGACTATTTATGGTTGAAAACTGTATTCAATGGGACTTTTCATAGTGCTGTAGTGACAAAAAACATTTTGCAAGAAATTGCGAACCTGACCTACCTCACATAAAGAATCTGCAGCTGGACTCGCATCGATATCGCTGCTGACGGACCTTGCCGAGCGCTACCGGAAAGTACCGAACACTACGCCGCGCGGCCCCCGCTTACCCCTGCCGCGTCCTGCGCCTGCGGCGCATCGGAGGATACTGCGCTTGCGCGCGCCGCCCGCTTTCCGCTCTCGCTCCATCATATCGTGTCTGCCGGTGTTAGCTCGCTTGCATTGTTTCGTCATAGATCGCCCGCACTACCTACCTACGCCACCGGCCGCCGCGCTCTTGACTGTGCGCTCATCATCGTATGTCTACACGCGAACACGGATAGCTTGCTGCTTGCGCGTTTTGAATTATTACTTAATTATTGTCTTGATACTTATATTTTGTGTGGATAAATAGCATAAAATGAGCTGCAAAGCTTGCAACACGCCAGTCTCTAGAGACGAATTAATAAGATGTAAGCCATGTAATGGCTTATTTCATTATAAATGCCTAAATATGTCGCAGTCATACTACCGGGAAAATAAAGCAAAGCTTGTGCAGAGCTGGTACTGTCCATCGTGTGCTAACGTCACTCGTCGTAAGGCTCCGGATACTCCTGTGCGAAGTAGTTTCGTGCACGGCTTGAATGACTCAACGATGTCGTGTGATGAACCACTGGAGGCATCAAAGTCAGGTGCCGTTTTTGGTCCCACTTCTTCAGAGGTCAATAGCTCCGTGGTTCCTCAAAGTGGTGGAATGTCATATGAAAAATTCCTTGAATTGTTTGATGCCAGACTTGACACCAAATTGAATAGTTTCAAAGCTTCAATCAGCCAAATAATTAAAAGTGAAATTGCATCTAGTATTGATAATCTAAAAGCTGATTTCTCTCGTACCACTGACTTCTTGGAGGCCGAACAAAAGGATCTCAGAGCCGAACTAAGCACAGCAAATGATAATATATCCCGCATGGAGTCCGATAAACTCAAACTTCAATCGGATATTAATACTTTGGAGCGTCGATTAGCTGTAATGGAAAAGTCATCTAGAAGCTGCAATCTAGAAGTGCAAGCAGTCCCAGACAAAAAAAACGAGAATATAGCAGCCATCTGCAAGAAAATCTTTGACGTGATTGGTGTTCCCATTCAGGATTCTGAAATTTGTGCTGCCCGCAGAGTTGCTAAGCTGGATCCTAAGTCTGACAGACCCCGTAATATTATTATTACTCTGCCATCGGAGCGCCACCGTGATTCTATTCTATCTGCGTATAAGAGATTTAATAAGGACAGAAAATCTGAGCCCCTTAACTCTTCACTTATAGGAATAGAAGGAGAAAGGAGTAACATCTACTTGGCTGAACATCTGTCATCAGAGGCTAAAGAATTATATGCAGCTGCAAGAAAATTCAAAAGGGACAACCAATATCAATTTGTCTGGGTTAAATATGGTCGCGTTTATTTGCGCAAGAGTGAAGAGTGTCCTGCAATTTATGTAAAAAATTTAGATTTTTTAAACAAGTTAAAAAAGTAACAACATTCTTTTGGTTACGATAACTGCATTCATTATGTCTAACCTAGTCTTTAATATGGATCAAAGTCTAACAATATTTTATCAAAATGTTAATAGAATTAGAACAAAAACAACGGAAGTTTACTTAAATATATTGGCATGTAATTATGATGTTGTCTGTTTCACTGAAAGTAATCTGAATGATAGTGTATTTGATGGAGAAATATTTGATGGCAGGTATAACGTTTTTAGGAGAGACCGTGAGACTAGTTTGTCAAAGAAATCTGACGGAGGCGGTGTCATCGTAGCTATAAAAAAAGATATTGATGTCGTTAGGCATTTTGATTGGGATAGTGGTGCCGAGGATCTTTGGATCACATTGTTTCCGTCTCATGCTTGCAGAATTCAGTTATGCGTTTGCTATTTACCCCCTGATATTAATTCTGACTTACTAACTGACTTCTATAATAATACACAATCAGTAGTGTTGAATTTCGATCCAGATGATATTCCTTTGCTGGTGGGAGACTTCAACATCCCGAGTCTGCAATGGTCGCAGTCGGGCTCTATACTTGTTCCCGGATGTTTTTCGGATCTTAAATCGAGGCTCCTCCTTGAAACCATATCATTATGTAACCTTTCTCAATTTAGTAATAAATATAATGTAAATAATCGTCTTTTGGACCTAGTACTTTCGTCTTACAACAAAATAAAGGTTCTGGATGCGGAATCGGTTGTAAAGATAGAAGGTCACCATCCGCCTCTACTTGTTGAAATACCTATTACGCAGCCTGTTAAAGCCCTAAAACACAATTCTCAAATTCGCCGTAATTTTAATAAATGTTGCTATGAGGAAATAAAACGAGAGCTCAAAATCATTGACTGGGTAAATTTATTTGACGAGGGTGATATTAACAAATCGGTAGACTCTTTCTATTTAGTCGTAAATGACCTTATTGATAAATACACACCTCTGCAAAGAAATAATCGCTCTAGATTTCCTGTGTGGTTCTCCTCGGCTCTTATAAAGTGTTTACAGGAAAAAAACAAACACCATAGGCGGTACAAAAAATACCACAATCCCAGAGACTACGATACATTTTCATATTTAAGAAGACGAGCTAAGCGGTTAATGGAGGGATGCTATGCTAATTTTGTATCCTCTACGGAAGAGTCTCTGGGATCTAACGTTAAACAGTTCTGGACATATGTCAATAGTAAGAGAGGTAGCTCCTCTATACCCTCTACCATGACGCTAGACGGAGTATCCTGTTCGGATGGATTGGGCATTTGCGAACTCTTCTCCCAGTACTTCGGCTCTGTGTTCGAGGGTGCAAGTTCCCAATCCTCCGGCTTAGACGAAGAGGTTTCTCAGCATTGCAATACGTTGTCTGAAATCGCTATAGACAGGGATGTAGTTCTTCGCAAACTTAGGCAACTTGATGTTAACAAGGGAGCTGGTCCCGATGGTATCCCGGCCAAATTCTTAAAACAATGTGCTGAAGAGTTGAGTCTGCCACTTTCTTTATTGTTTAACATCTCATTGCGGCTTGGCGTGTTTCCCTCATATTGGAAAAATGCGCATGTGATTCCAGTTCATAAATCTGGGGACGTTTCTGATTGCAAGAATTACAGGCAGATTAGTATCCTATCCCAACCGGCTAAAATATTTGAATCCGTTGTGTATGATCATATTTACCATCAAGTAAGACCTTTGCTTTCAGATAAGCAGCATGGATTTATTAAACACAAATCTACTATCAGTAATTTGTTAGAATATAAACAATATCTTTGTGAAGTTTTTGATAGGGGGGGGCAAGTGGATAGTATATATACGGATTATAGCAAGGCTTTTGACAAGGTTGACCATAGTTTGCTATGCCAAAAAATTGCAAAGTTTGGTATCCATGGCTCAGTGCTAAGATGGGTTAAATCTTATCTTGCCAACAGGAGCCAACTCGTGGCTCTCAGAGGTTATGTCTCAAGTCCCATTGATATTACTTCAGGTGTCCCTCAAGGCTCCCACTTGGGCCCACTGTTCTTCCTAATCTTCATCAACGATCTGGTTGATAGGCTCTCTTGTAATTGCTTATTGTATGCGGATGATCTTAAAGTTTTCCGTAACGTTAACAACATCCAAGATTGTGAGCTGCTTCAACGGGATCTTGATGAAATTGTAAGTTGGTGCAGAGTCAACAAAATGTTCTTGAACATCGAAAAATGTTGTGTAATCTCTTTCACCAACAAACACAATAAAATTGATTTCTGCTACCAACTGGAGGGACAAACGCTTTGCCGCAAGAATATGGTTAAGGACCTCGGAGTCTTTTTTGACGACAAACTAACCTTTAGAGGACATTACGACTATATGGTCAAAAAATCTATGAAGGCCTTAGGCTTCCTTGGTAGGATAACTAAAGATTTTAAAAATATCAAAAGCCTCTTTCTTCTTTTTAATTCTCTAGTGAGGAGCAATTTGGAGTATGGATCAGTTATTTGGTCGCCCTTTTACGCAAACCATACCGAGCATATTGAGAGTGTCCAGAAAAAATTCCTTCGTTTGCTTAGCTTTAGACTTAAACCCGGCCGTAATCGTTCTTCATACCAGGAAAAACTTAAAACTTTTCACGTTTCGGATCTTAGTACCCGCCGTCACCAACAAGGTCTCATAACTTTATTTAAATTACTACATTCTGTCATTGAATCCCCGACATTGCTCTCTCAATTGAATATCAATATAAGATATAATCCCCGTCGCACCCTACCCATCTTTGTACTGCCCGTTTATAAAAATAATACGTCGTTCTCGAACCCATTGGCTAGGATGTGCCGGAAATACAATGAGATCTCTTGTAATGTGGACATAGACATTGATATATTTAATTGCAGATTGCGTAAATTTAAAAATGATACGTCCAGAATTCTCGGTACCACATCTAATACATAGTCTGGCATAATTATTTCTGTAACTGTTTGTAATTAACTGTATGTAATTGTAAATGTTTGTAATTTTAGTACATCAATATTGTAAATACTTGCTCATAACAAGTTTTATTTTTATATTAATTAATAAGCTTATGCAACTGAGCATACACGCTTAGGATGCTAAGTTGGAACATTTTTAGTTAGTAAGAAACTTTGTATCTTATCACTTAGTGTCTGTTGTGTTGCCTTATGAATAAATAAAATAAAAAAATAAAATAGATTTGAGCTGCCTAAAATTAGATTTTAAGTTCAAGAGCATAAAGTCAAATATTTGTCTATACAATACAACACTCTTTATTGCACCAAAGAAATACAGAAAATAATATATATATACACACAATACAAGTAACAAGGCGGATTTATTGCTAAAGCGAAGCTATAAATTTCCTTTTTGCCTAAGAGCGTAAAATTAAATGTCGGGCAAAAGTAAAACATTGGACAACAAGAAAGTGTCTCTTTCGTCTAATCAATTTTTAAGTGGCCAGACCAGAATTGGTTTAAATTTAATAAAGGTTACAAAGTAGAGACTAAACTAGATGAAATAGGATATTCTTCTCACAGGCGATATCCTAACCCTATCACAAATAGTAATGTAGTAAGATAAGTTATTCAATTTTTTGACGAATTCGGTGGCGCAGTGTTAAAGTGCTTGCCTCTGAACCGAGGGGTCCCGTGTTCGATCCCCGGTCGGGTCATGATGGAAAATGATATTTTTCTGATTGGCCCGGGTCTTGGATGGTAATATGTATTTGTTATAAAATCGTTGAATTAGTATCCCATAACACAAGTCTAGAACTTACTTTGGGGATAACTCAATCTGTGTTATTTGTCGTAATAAATAAATGTCGCAGTCGCAGTGCCCCAGCCAGGACGACGTGCGCCCCGCCACGCCCACCACCCCCAAGCAACACCCTGACAAGGGGAAGAAGATATTTATAGGGAAGATTCCCGAGATACCCCCTTTCAGGTCAGTATGGGATTAGATAGTAACGAAGGTAAAAGGTTGACTGTTTAGTTCACTATTGTGTATGCGACTTGCCACTAGATGGCGGTAGTCGTAAAAGCATGTCGGATGCCTGTAGGCGATGACACACTCAGATATTAAAGAAAGAATCGGTAGTTTGATAATAGTTGGTTGGTTAATGAAGTCATGAAATAATTTTCTAGTTTGTTTATGATTGATATTTATTTTTATATTGAATAATAGTTGCGTAAAAAGTACTCTATGTGATTCCAGGTTATATTCTACCCAGACGACTACAGGGCGGATAGTAATGAAATTTGGTACCCCTATGTACCAAATTTCATTACAATCCGTCCTGTAGATTTTGCGTGAAAGAGTAACAAACATACACATATATATACAACCTCACAAATTTTCGCATTTATAATATCAGCAGGATACAAGTATTCCGTAAACTGATCTTCCTTACACATAAAATTTATGACAAAATCTTGGTTACGTCTCATGGAATTATATTAAGTTTCATATATTTCATGACTTTATTGTCAATTTGTAGTGTATTTGGGTGTTTTATTTATGTATTTGTTAAAAAAGGATTTCTAAAAATATACGTGGTATATTAAGAGGATGTTATGATAAAATATAGTACATTATTAAGCATGTATATTGTGTGTTTGATGAAGCAAAGCATTGCACACATTTAATATTTGGTGTTCCGTGTATTATTATTAAAACATCGTGAATAGTTTTAGAGGCAATAGGTTTTAATTTATTTAATGTTTTGTTTCCAGTTAATTTGGCACAAGTAAAGTTGTGGATGGGTGTGTAGTTACAAATATTATTTTCACAATCGATTTAATTCCGTCAGCTCAGTATTAACTGCTTGTTTTTATTTGTTTTGTATTATTTTTGCAATAAAGTTTTTTTTATTATATTGTGTAGTTTTTAATTTGTTTTTGTACGCAAAGAAGTTGTGTAATTTAAACAGCTTTGATCCTCCTATTTTTCGTCTACTCTACATTACATGGTTACGTTATACTCGTTTTTTTCTGTTTTTGAGGAAAATAAATGTTTTCATATCAAGGTCTTTTTAAAAATATTAGTCACGCATATCTTGGCCAGCGATGGGTTTGCTCCCAGTTTCTTCCGAAAGTCCGACTTTCAGAAAAAATTGGGAACGTACCAGGCACAAACCCATCTCTGATCTTGGCGCCTATTTAACTATGTTATTGAAGGAATAAAAAGTATTTTTCTCAATATTTTTGTATAATGTACACTGCAATTATTTTAATTGAGACTCATCAAGACTTGGAGTGGTAGGTACAATAAATGGTCATTTTCTCTTATATTTCCATAAAAATATGTATTTGTTTCATGTAATAACTTTGCTAATATAGTGAATATTACCAAAGTTGTGGTGTTAAAAGGTTACTTGTAATTTAGTATAGATAGGTTAACCCTTTTCAGCCACTAGAAATGAGTAAAATATTGCCAATAAACGGAGTACAAGGTAATTTAAGTTTTTGTCATCTGAATTTTGACTAACCACCCTAAAATCTATAGCACTAACCTTCTGTGAATATCGGCTTTTTTGTCTTTTAAACAATAATTAGTCTTAAAGGTTATATCAGGCATAATATAATGTAATGTAAATAAAGAAGAAAATCATTTAAAATCATCGTGCTAAAAGAATTTGAATGATATTTTAATAGGTATAAGGTTTATAATTAACTGTGAAAGCTTCGTTTTAGATCCTTCTGGTCGTAATTCTATTCTTTATTGTTTTTGTATCAGCACATTTTTGACATCAGCTTTTACTAAAAGTAAAATGTAATCAATATTCTTTACATACAAGTTTACTGTGGACTTTGCTTGATGTGCCCTTTTAGACCTGTACTTTTACAGTAAGTGTTATTAAATACGTTAAAATTTTTAGGGAAATTTTCAGACCCAAAGCCGCATCTATAACCGAGCCGGCGGTTACTACTGGTTCTCTCCAGTTATTGCAAGATGTGAGCCCTACGAAGCCGATTAGACGCAAGGTAATAAATTACTTTATCATGTTTTTGAGTAAGTTTAAGTTTTATTCTATTTTCTCGCACTGTTAGTTTTGTTTCTCGAATTGTTCAATTCAATATTACCCGGATTTATTTGTCATGTTTCTCAGCGCTTTCCTCGGGTTTCTCGTGTTCAATTTCTTATTCTCATCGTGGGATCGGTATAGCATGTCAGTCTCCTGCATTTTTCCTATCTGATTTTAATTGATCTATTACTTTATTTTTAGTCGTCCTATCTGACGCGGCCTTACTTCTTTTTCTTCACAATTTCTTATCATATATAATTTAAAACTCAAAATCAGATTTAAATCCCTTCTTAATTTTTTTATGTTCAAATCGTTAAATAGGAGGCAACACCTGGGGCGCCGTTGTCTTTGTTGGGGGTGCGAGGGCTGCGCGATGAGCCATTACACCGCTCTGCGCATTGCATCCCGCACCCAACTCAACATCGCCCGCTCGTCAATCCTACTTTACAAGTAAGTCTTATGGTCATAACATGTATGATAGCATCTGTTATGCTAGACTATTGATGTTATGAATCAGAGATGTCGTCGAGATATTAACAAAGCGCACTAGCAAAAAAAAAAACAACATACCCGCCTGCTTATGAATCTTTGTACTCGTATTAAACCCTTAAATTTGAAAACAGAAATAATAAAAAAAAAATTACCTCACCTATCGAAAAACACTCGGGCAGCTCAATTTGTAAATTTGTTCAGCGGTTTTGGAGATATGGGGTAATAAAGAATATTACGTACATATAAGATACGCGCGAAAAACAATAACCTTTTTCTGCAGTTGGATAAAAAAGACGTTTTTAAATCGTTCCCTAGGAGTTGTCGGGCAGCGTGAGTGCGGGTGGTTCCGAACCTGATCTGAACTCTGTGCCGTCTGCCACACTGTCGGTGGACACGGCTGCCAGCGCTCTGAGCGCTACCTCCAGCGAGGAAGACAAGCCTAAGGATAAAGGAGGTAATTTCTGTATTTATCATAGGTTTCTCGCCATTTTCATATGTGCTACGGCTAAATCCCAAAATGCGGCTAGATTTAGGTTTAGCCAGCTAGGTGTAGCCTATCTGATCTGAGTTGGTTACACCCAGGTGTAATCTGTTTATCTTCGGCTAGACGTTGGAAAAGCCGGTTTCTGATGGTTACGCCTAGGCATAACCTGTTTATCCTAGTTCTGTTAGTGTGTTTATCTTCGGTTAAACCTATGTCCACGCGAGGATAGGCAGGCCACGCCTAGGTCTAACCATTTGAGACCGGCCGCACCTAGGGCTAGCCGAACATAAGTCTATATCAGAAAAAAAAAATAGCATCAACACTGTGTAAACTAGTTTCTTTCGGTATTTTTTATCAGCAGTGCTCGTTCCGAAATGTATAATTTTACATTTGGCGCGAAAAATTACCGGTCTAATTTCTGGATAATACTTTGAAAATACCCTTACAATAATGTTTGTTTCCGGTCGTTTTTAGTATTTTCGTATTTTCAGGTCGTTCCCGTGCGAAAGCAGCATTAGTGAAGCGCGTGCGATCGGTCGCCGTATTTTCGCTCGGGCTACGCAAAGCGCGCGAGGCGGCCGCGGCGCAGGAGAAACACAATTCGCCTCACACGCCCGATAAGGCGGCCGCGGTATGTCACCCCTATTATTACTCCATACATTTGATATTCACTTTGTCACGTTATTTCACGATATGGATTGTAGAACTAATATTTTAAATGTGAAAATGTGTTTGTTTGTCCTTGTTTTACGTCAAAACGGAATAATGTAATTTGTTCTATGTTGTTGTAAGGTGGAAAGAGGACATAGGCTGATTGTTGCCAGGGGCGGAGCCGCGGGCAACAGCTAATATTTGATCATATACATTATTGTATTTAAATTGCTCGATGTATATTTTAAGTTATATTTGCCGTGTTTAATACGAGGTTTCTATTAGTGCGAATAAAATGTTTTTTCCTAAAAACCTTTTGAAATGTGTGATTTGAAGATATTTTCGTCTATCAAACCACTCATACTACCAAAAAGTTTTTTTTTAAGTTAAGCTCCGAAATGTAATAATAAATATCTATGTATAAATGTTCATCATTTTCACAAGCGAATAAATATTTCAGCCTCCCCCCGCACCGATTTTCGGCGGCGAGTTGTCTCTGATCCCGATAGAACAACTCATTCAAGTGGAAGACGTCAAACCCAGACCATAGACACAAGTATAGTCATAGACACATGTACACTAGCCCAACCTGCTATTCCAAAGATATTTTTTGTGAGATAACACCGGTGTTTGTGCCTTATTACTTTTTTTATATTTCAAAGGCACTGTGGCACCTTCTATACAGGATTATTATTAAAATATCAACACTTACTACGGGCTACACCGAGATACCTAGGCTGACATCATAAACAATAACATTCGTTTTGATAATTCGTTAAATTTTAATTTTGTACAAAAGTAAGGCTTATTTAATTATTCATTTCAATGTACACTCAATGTGGATCGCGGGCTAAAGCAGGCGGGTGATGGGTACGGCGCTAACGTGAACATAGACGTACCAATGTAAGGACAGGACAATGAAAACTTAAAAAATATATTAAATATTGAGTTACATAAGAACTCTTAGAACAAACGTAAATTTTGCGAAGGTATTAAGTATTATAAATAATCCTGTATGGAACTCCTCATGAATATCGGTTTTATTTTACGCAAAAATATAGTTAAATGTGGAGTTGATAGGATATATAGTAAGAGTAGCGAAATATATTATACATTTCGCTATAAAGTAAAAAAAACAGCAATATTTTTTCGGAACTGGTTAAAAAAAACGTATTTAAAAACCGACAAAATTTGATGAACAAATTTGATAACTATTTATTTTCCAATTATCTGGCGCCATCCAAAAACTTGTGGCTCAACATTTTGTTAACAAATTACGTCAAGTTATTTACAAAGTGTTTTAGCGAAAGTTTCTCACGGTAGTACGGTTGGAAATTTGATAATAATCTTACTATGTATTTCTACACTTTAAAAAATAAAACGAGCAGGGACGAACATTTTGACATTTTTACTCCCTAGTAAATTGCGTAATAATAGGTACCACACACGCAAACATTGCTTTATTATACCTACGTATAAAAAAATATTGTTAACCATTGTAAAAAAAAGTACCTATTCCTTAAATGTTAAGCAATTTTTTAGAGTAATGTCTTTTTTGAGGTTGATCGAGACAATGTAGAAATAAAAGGAATAGCTGAAGCGAATATGAATACATTATAATGGATATTGTTTATAAAAATTAAGTTTAAAAAGACGTAAGTGTAGTTGTAGAAGACACGTTTTTAAAATGCATATAGTATATATTTTTCAGGGCGTTTTGTTCTGGAGAAGTTTTTGGAGTTTTATTTATTTTATTCAAAATGTTATATATGTATTTATATTCTTTTCAACTAGTGGACTGAAAACTACACAGATATAGACAATGCCTACACTTTTAGACCATAGACTAAATTAGTATAATCTGTACCCGTTGTATTGCAGTTTGTAGTTGAAACGTAAGCTGTACCAACAATTTAGAAATTATTGCATGCAGTTTTCTTTTTGGCGAAATTGATTATAAACGTGCTTTCATTTACGAATAATTCTTACTAAGAACGCGGTATTATAATGCAAAATATTATATTGAAATAGTATTTTGTTCATGATTTGTTTTGATACGAGAAACTACTGAGAAACTTATATAACCATTCTACATAATACGCCGCTTTTTAGGTAAGTATTTATTCTGAATGAAGGCAACATCTGTTATTTAATGATAAGCATTCTTTTAGTACAAATATATGCCAGAAAAGGGAAAATTTATGCGTAATGTGATATTTGCGAAAGAGATATGAAATGGAAACCGTCGTGCGTTAAAAAGATGGATTTTTGAACATTTTTTACGATTTCGATGAAATTTTTAATGTTGATCGTTTTACTTTTCCATGTGCAACTGTTAATTCGCATTTTTAACCAACTCCACAAAAGGGGGATATTTTTAAAGCTTTTTAATGAATACTGAAGCAATCGTCTGACAATAATTTCGAATTGCTGTTGATTTTGTTGTTATTAAAATAAAATGACACTTTGTAAAATATTTCATTCACAGCATTTTGATGTTGTATGTAATGTTGAAGTGCTGTTTTTTTTTTTCACTGTGAAACAAGATTTTTGAAGTGAGGAAAACTCCTTGATTCCTTCGTATAAGCTTTCAAATCACTTGTATCTGTACTGTTTTATTTAATCAAATAAAACCCTTTTTTCATCTTTTGTTCACCTCATTTTCTACATAAAACTGCTAACTTTTTGTACATTAGTTACCTTCTTTTACTATTTCTTACTCTCAAAATCATGTAAAAAGTAGTTAGGAAGTTCAATATCTCGCTAATCTTCTTAAAATGACTAGAATATGTCACTCCTTTCGTCTGTATAGGTCAGTAAGTTATTCTACGCAGTTGAAGGTCACAGAATTTTTAAAAAACCGGCTCTAGTAGTATCATATTATAAATTTTGTTTAACATTAACGAACTGGTAATTTTTGGAATAACAGCAAACCCATTAAAGAAATCTCTGTGCTTCCATTTTTTTACAATACTAAAATATGTCACAGTTTATAGTATCAAAAAATCATCCATTTATTTATTCTGTCACCTTTAACTAAATTACAGTTTTGAATGTTATCTTTGAAATACAATTATAAATACAATTATAACGGAAAAGCGAAAACTTTTAATTGGCGTTTAATGACGCCTTACTCACTAGTGTGTATGCGACTATTACCTCTAGATGTCTATTGTTAGTGGTAGAAATAGTGTCAAGATGCCTTTTAGGCGACTGGTATAAAATCTGACTCGACAAGATGACAAAGAAGTATATTTCAAAGATGATATTCTTTAGTTACAACGTAGAAAATAAGAAACTAATTTCTATCTAATTATCCCGAGGCAGCTAAATAAATTTAATATTACGTATATATATAAATATATATATATATATATATGTATATACATACATATATATATATATATATATATATATATATATATATATATATATATATATATATATATATATATATATATATATATATATATATATATATATATATATATATATATATATATATATGGTTAGGATATATATATATATATATATTGTATTTTCTTCAAATAAATATTCATGAAAAAATCGAATAGCTCCTTTCGTTTTTTGCAAATTCGGTGATTCTTTTCATGTTTGCAATCGAACACTCATTCCCTTGACTAATTCTCACGAAGTCTCGGATAAAAAAGAATAATTGCAATCTTTTAAAATTACTTTCGGCTGGACGAAAAAAATGTTCTGTTTCCTATGAATTCTTGCTCAAAAGAACCCACATACATACAAATGTCGTCAATTACTACTCATAATATCTCATACCTTTTTTATTTGGTATTTAAAGAGAGGAAAAAATATGGCTAAATATATTCAAATTGCACATTCGAAAAAAAATGAGAATTGTGATGAAATTAACTTCAATTTTATGAGAAACGGTCCGTGCGATGTTAGTTTTGTAAAATAGTAAACCTCGGGCGTTTAGTACTAACAACATAATACACGTATGTTAAACTATAGCTTGTGGTATGTAATAGTTGTAATAATTGTCGAGAGAAATGAAAATAAAGCTTGATACACATATTTTAAGAAGAAGAAAGCAGACATTATGCTTATACTACACTAGACGTTGCAGGCATTGGAAAGGTACATTATCCAATAAATAAATAACGTGCTTCGCTCCCGTGGGAATTTTGAGATAATATATAGCCTATAGCAATATTGGATAATGTACCTTTCTAGTGGTGAAATAATTTTTGAAATCGGTTCGGTAGTTTCGGAGATTACCCGCCTCAAACATACAAACTCACAAATGCTTACCTCTTTATAATAATAGTATAGATAAAAAAAAACTAATAACTCACTGGTTTTTTTACATTATTTATCCATCTGATTATGATTCAACCAATGCACACTCTTGAAACATGTGAATCAAGTTAATATTAATGCTACAGCTATATTAATATTTCTGTAAATCTGGATTACCTAAGTGAATCAATATATATCATATCAATTATTATAATTAATATTATTTTTAATGAATCATTATTTTCTAAAATTGCACAGAAATATTAATAATGCGCCTTGTCCTAACAGTATAGCAATACTACCTATAGCCTTTTTAATCTAGAATTGTATTAATAAATAACCATGTTCAGGTTTAGTTTCTATAAGTATTTTCTATTTATTTTTAGAGACGAAAGTAAAATACCCATCTATGTCGAATTATGTTTTTATTTCTTGTGTTTAACATTTGCTGGTCCAGTCTATGTAATTGTCTCTACAATTATTTGTACAGTATTCTGTAGGCTAGTTGACAAGATTTTCACAAGATTAAAATAATATACAAAATCATATTTGAATGAAATGTATCAATTTCTTTGATGCTTCTCTTCTTGTAAGGCATATCCATGAAATGTGTCTGTAACAAATAACGCGAAATAGTCAACTAGCCGATAAATTAAGTGCCATGGATTGTAGTCGTTTTTTTTACTGCGTAATTTTGTTACATTAGTGTTTGTAAATGCTTACAGCGATAGAATATGGATGTGTTGTTACGTAATTATTTTTTATACGAACTATTGATAAACGTTGCATTTGAGTAGATAAAATTGAGTTCGCAAAAAATATTATGCTGTTTTATTTTGTTATCGGCACACGTTAAATATAACGACTTCCTAAAGTCCGCGCAACGAAAAAGGTCTTCTAGAAAAGTTACATAGAAGATATTATCAATAATAGATCGACCACGTTGTTGTCAGACTAGCGTCGCATCTGTGTTACTTTTGTGGCGCTACCAAGGATGCTACACCACTCCACTCCCGGCTCACTAGCGCCACCATCAGTACGAAGTGCGGATTAGCATTGCATTTCTTACAATCGAATAGATTCGAAACGAGATACCGCAAACCAATCACATTGTGACGCAACGACAACCACACTGAAATATCATTGGTTCGCTGGTAACCCGCACTAACCAGTCTTATATAAATTTCTTTTAATTTATAGCCAAAGCACAGACAAATTTAAGATAAATTCTAGAGATTATTATGAAAGCTGATGTTATCTTTTCCTTATTTCAATAGATTTTTTTATTTATTTATTATTTTAAAGCATAGAATTAACGTAGTACCATACTCCGTACAACTGCTTGCTTTATTGGTGCTGGTGTGATGTTGCTATATTGAATTGCAAACAAATACTATTTCAATGTTAGCAACTGAAAGCGTTTCACATTATCATCATTAATTCATGATAGCACATATAATGACTTCCTAGCATGCGTTCATTACGCATGATTTCAAGTAATAATTTTATTAAGGAAAAAATAAATATACAAATCACTCTTTATTAATTTTCTACTAATTTTATTAAGTATGTTCAGCTCGGGAACATTGAGTGAAAGGGACACACAAAGACAAAGTGAGTCTCTTTCAAGAATTTTTCCTCTCCTATCTATGGTTATTCTAAAATAGTGTTTAGGACCTTGCAATTTGAGTTTATTATTGTTTGTCAGGTATTTCGTAGTAATCTATTCAGTTGTACGAAGTACTTACTAAATCCATGATACCTACTAATTCCATGTTTTAAAGACATTACAATAAAAAACAATACACATAATGCATTAGGCTAAAACCACAGAGGTTTTGTTACGTGCCAATATAAGAGTTACATCACAGTATATAATACAACAACAATAATAAAAAAGATATGTGCGTGTGGTCTGAGGACCCACTTCTTGAAATTCTATGAAATTATGCTTGGGATTTAGTGAACATTCCAAAAAAATTGTGAAAGTTGGAATTAGATTTTGTGAAAGCCAAATAAGCCAGTTACGATGTTTTACGAAAGGCCTTCAGTCCTCATAGTGTCATCTGAGGGCCCACCTGTATCTCAAAAAGTATACATGCCACAGATAAAGTTATTACCCCAAAGTCTATGGTTTTGCATTTCAAAATTTGTGAAAACAACACATTATAGTTAACATTGTCCTATATTATACAATCTTCGTTTGAAATTGGCCCTCAGACCGCATCGCACGTTCGTCAAACTTTCCAAGCCAATTACAGACTGACGACAAGATTTCGGCTTCTTTTTAAAATCATATTATGCTACTTACTACATAATTTGTGAATGTAACATAACAACCTGCAATGAAGTTAGGCCGGTTTCGGTTATAAACTAACGGTTGTTTACATAAAATAATTAAGTTACATTTACAAATGTTGCTCTAAAAAAATAAAACCAATATTAACTTTATTAAAAATTTATTTCAATATAGAAACTGGTTTACAAAAAATAACGCTTTTTATATAACTTTTAAATCCTTAGCACCTTACTTATTTTATCACAAAGCACTTTGAACTTTTTGTAATAAATCGTTTAACTTAATGCTATAACTGGAATTAAATCTTGCAAAAAATATATTTTGCCAAGTATGCAAAAGAGCTTAACATGTCATGGGATACCTCGACAGCTAAAAAATAAAAACAAGTAAAAAAATAAAATAAAAAAGCAAGTAAAAAGTAAATATAAAAACATCGATAAAGTATACATTGCCAAATCGTAAAAATATTACATCAATAGAAAAACTAGTTTTAATTCATTTTCCTTCTTTTGTAATCGTTGTAGACAAATTTATTAAACCAACAATACTGAACCTCTTCACTGTCGAAATTTTCAATCTTATCTACTATGCCGTTATACTGGACATCGTTGGAATCCATTGGCAAGATATAAAGAGCCAGCAAATATGTTTCCTTTGCATTGACCTCTGTAAGACCACCAGCCGCAAGGACATAACGACTCTTCATACTTTCATACAATAACGACCCGCAATTGCTCTCTATATTCACAGACATAATATTATCAATATTGTCTTTAATCATATCAGCTATTGTGTTATTTGCCGTTACGAAATAAGTATTTTTATCTACATTTTCTTTAACTAAATTGGCAACATTCATGCCATAATCATACATAGCTGTTCTTATTAAATCTATCAAATCATTTTTGTCAGTACTATTGTAATTGACCTTGATCGCCTGCTTCGCTTTTCTCCTCATTATTGTTAGTTTCAAAGCCCATTTAGCTTTGTAAATTTGTTTTAGAGGAAAATTATCCTCGAGAACCTTCAAGATACATTCAAAAATAGGTATCGAATCTGAGCAACATTTTTCTGTACTTATGGATATGAGATCGTTTATGAAACCCCAGCAAAACTGTCGACAGGTGAATATATCGTCATGAGTTACGTTCCACATCTCGACACACTTGGCCAAAATTAACCTCACCAAGTCCATGTTTTTATATATGTAATTGATATCACTGGAAAAGTAAATAATATACGTTGCTACAAGCTTCCACTTTTCGCCATTTAAATCATCCAATTCATCGTTTTTATAATCGGGTCGAATATTTTTTCTTGCTAACATGTAATTGATATGTTCTTCAACAATTTCTTTTACAAAATCGGGGTCCATAATTTTTATTGAAGCAGTAATGTGATAAATGACCCTCGCTTTTATATGATAATTTTCAGTCTTATCGGGAAACTTACTGACTGTTTGCCAACATACTTTTATGTAATCTGCCAAAACCTTATTCGGTAATTTGTTGCTAGTCATGAAGCGATCAAATATTTCATTGTTATCGTCTTCGTTAAGTTCAGAAGTGAACTTCTTGAGCACTTCAAATAATTCAACTTGTGCTATCTCGTCTTCATCGCAAATTTTATTATACAATGACTGGTACAACACGAATCTTAAAGAAACATTTTTAGTTCCTTTCCAACTGTTGCATACAGTGTTCTTCAAAGCTTCCAAAGTAAAGCATTGGAAAACTAGACGTAACGCGTGTTTTTGGATGGACACGGGAGTATCTATCAATGAAATGACGAATTCTTGCAGTAACGGCTGAGGAAGCGTAGCTTGATACGATTGGAACATCGGCAAGCAAGACTTGAGATAATCGCCTTTGACGTATTTGAGAACGTAAGAGACTGGAACAGGAGGGCGGGTGAAACAAACATACCTACAAATGCTCTCTTGGATACCTAATAGAACCTCATCAATGTCATCATGATTTATCTTAGAATCTGTTGGCGCGTATTTTGTCACAAAATCGATCTTCGTTCGATCATCTGCTAATTGAAGTATTCCATAAACGACATTACAAATTCCCCGTGTCTTTGTCAGTTTTATTTCCGTCAGGGTTTTCATGAAAAAGTTGTAATATTCTTTAGTTATATCATCTGGATAGTAAATCTTTATTTTTTTCAAGAATGTATTGATTTTGCTCTCTGTGTGATTCTCTGTTATATTGTCTTTTACTTGTGGGAGTTTTTCGATTACAGTTTTTGGATCTTTTTTTAAATGGCGTAACAAAACCGCTTCGGTTAAAGTTTCTTTTTTTGGCTCTTTTTTAAACAATGAACTATGACAGAAAAAAGACCAATGTGTGTTTACAAATTCCATGATAATAGATGGACAATAATCGGAAGATTTCTTATGATGTTCTAAGTAATCGATATAACGTTGAACATATGGTTCTATATTTATATCTTCATGATTTTCGTTAATCAATTTTGTAATTTCAACAACATAAATGTTAGCAATGTAGTCGTAAATCTTTTCTTGCGTTTCTTTGTCAATTTTTTTATATAAAATTGGTATATCATAACGCAAAGTCATATTATTTTCCAATATATACTTTTGCAAAACTTCCGGAAGACTAATTTCGTGAATGATGTGATACATAATTACCGTATACATAATGAGTGTATTGTTACAAGCATCAACTGTTTTGTAAACATTCATACTGGACAAAATTTTATTAAATGCAGCCCAGCAGTCTTTGTCAAATTCAAATATATTATGCTCATTGATTACTGAAGTCACAAACTGATCCTTACAAAAATATTGTTCATTCACATGACGATCGTAATAATACGATAAAAGAGCCTGCATGTCTCTTTGATTTCTGACAGACTTAATTAGAACTTCGACAATATTGTGACGATTTTTTACATCTGGTGTTATTAAAATATATTTCTTAATTTCAGGAAATGCTCTACCAAAGTTAACGTATCTGTACCACTGGTAATTGCGTCCGAGGCCCAGTATCTCAGTTTTGAATTCGATATGACGTAAAGCCCATGCCTCCTTTTCGTTCGCCGTCATTAGCTCATAATATTTCAATTCGAGAAATCTTTTACTCATTTCGAAATTTTCGTTTGGATATTTTTCATTAAAAATACTTTTAATAAATTGAAATTTCTCTTCAGATGGAATTTTGTCTATAACAAAATTTAATTTAATGCAAAATAACATTTGCCAAAATGTTCTACTTTTTTCTGGCAGAGCTTTCCTCAGAATGTATTTAGTATCTTCTACATTTATATTTTTGGTAACCATATCTTTGTTCAATCTCTCCATGTATAGAAGAGGGTGTTCTAAATATCTATTTCTATGTTTCTTTAAAATAAGCTTTGAGATCCTTAAACCAAATCTTTTTTCGATTTTGTCATGGTTATCATACTTTTCCATCAGATCCAAGTAATCATTCTCTGACACCGAAATTAAATATCTTAGATAAAATATTATCCTGCTCCTTATATATTCTGAAGCTTCTTGCATGATAGCTTCTGCCAAAGTAAAAGAATCTCCAACAAAGTGTCTGTAAAACACTTCATCTTCATGCATAATATCATTAAAAGAATGACATATTAGATTAAGTTTGAATATTTCAGAAGTAAAAATGAGAAACTTCAATGCAATTTTATGCAATTTCACACCCACACAATATATGTAAAAACTTGCAGTGCGATCCTTATTCCTTAAGTAAATTGATATAGTAGTCAGAAACTTTCGTTTCATATAAGCTGACATGGAAGGAAATATGTTGTGATGCAGATAATCTGAATTGATGACATTTGAGTACTCATCATCATACAACCAAGTACATTTGAGAGCTCTGGAAATATACAAACTATCGCCACTTTTTAACATTTCAAGTATGTAATCTACATTCTTGTACTTGGAAGCTAAGTCTATTTTGAAAAGTACATCAACATCAGATGAATTGGGTTCGTTTTTTATTTGTTCAAAATCTGCTTTACGGCTTGCAGCATCGAATACTTGCTTGTTCAGGTCTTGCTGTTTCTTCCCAAGGTTTTCGCCTGTTAGTAGCACCATCTTGATAAAAAGATCTGAAAAAAATACAGTGTTATTTAAGATATCATAACAGAAAGTCTGAATTCCAGATTTATTTGACTAAATAGTTTAATTATAGTAGTTGGTTTTTTTAGATAATTCTTAATTTGTAATATAGAAACTACGAAATGAAATGTAGGGTAGGTAGGTATTTCGCAACATGGCTCTATTATTTCTTTGCCGCAGAACATTGCACTTGATGGGCTATATAATTTATATTATTATATTTAAACTTTATTTAGTTTATGTTAAGTCTAAGATAATAGATTATAATAAGATACCTAGTTACTTCAAAACACAGAATTTAGAAGACTTAAAAATCATAAATTTGTTAGAGAATAGTATCAGTACCTTAGTATATTGATTACTACTTAGAATAAATGCTATATATTATTTAAGCTTACCAAATTATAAAATTATTACTATTTAATTATATATGATAAACGTCGCCGGCAGAAACATAAAGAAACAAAAAATAAAACAAACACTGACAGCAGGCAGACAAGCAGTCTGTACGTGTCTGTCACTGTCACCTGTCTGTCTATCTTTTTCTGTAGTCATTGATCCGCAGCATCCGCAGCCAATGCCCGCAGACAGCTTTTTTTTCGTTTACTTTGTCCCAAGAAAGGCAATGGGTAGATCCCATAAAGCCACAGCCATAGACAGCAGACAAAAAACTAGGGAGTCATTGACATAAAGGTCCCATTCATTATTTTTCATTAAACCATGGATTTAATAAGTACGTTATACGGAGTACTTACAAATTAGTAAGTACTCATAGGGCATATTACTGCACGTTTATCTGCGCTGAGCTTTGCGTGTTATGCCCTATTCCATGGTGCCTAGTTTCAAGTCCATAACTGAAGATGGGCTTGTTGTTTACAGGTTTCGGTTAAAAAGTCTAGACAGGACAGTCCAGCACTGCGCACTGCAATTGGATGGGATGGGAATGGGACTGCCACTGGATAGATTCTGGCAATACTTTACTGATTACGACGTAGAGGTACCTACCGATAGGAAAATGGCGGTTGTTGTCTTGGGAAATTTAGTAGATGAAATTAATTTTCCAAAAGTGTGACTAAATAATGTAATTGGTTATTTTCTGGAAATTTAAATCAATTTATCAAAGTTATCTTTAAAAAAATCAGTTTATATTACTACGAAAAATGGTGTATTTCCTCAAACTGAAATAACGCGGTAGCAACCGCGTTTCTTGCAAACAATCTCTCGGTATGCTCTCGGTGATTTATTTGTGCATTTCACCGATAAGACAACTTGTGTTTTGTTAAATTGAGGATTTGGTTCTTAAAAAATGTTATAAAGTTGTATACATTTGCGATTGGAGTGGTGAAAATAGTGTATTTTTGGAATAGTGGTTAGTTTGACAACAATGGGTGAAACAGAGGAATTTAACACCCTAGCATTCGAAAAAAAGCTGACTCAGCTAAAGGATACTCAGGAGAGTATCCAGGGTTTGTCGTCGTGGTGCCTGAAGCAGCGAGCTCATCATAAGAAGATAGTTTCGAGTTGGCTGAACGTGCTCAAGAGGGTTAAGGTGGAACAGCGATTAGTGCTCTTCTATTTAGCCAATGATGTGATACAGTATAGTAAAAGGAAGAACTACGACTTTGTAGAGAGCTGGGGGCTCAATTTACAGAAAGCAACACCCCTTGTGAGGTTAGTTTTTATTTGCATTCATGTCTATGTTGTAAAAATTGTATACAAATGGTTATTGGCTTCTAGATTCTGACAAAGTAGTCTTTCTCGTCTTACTTGTGCTATCAAACATATAACACAAGCTATAGGATCTTTTGTTCAGTATAATCAAAAGAGACTAGGCAAGTGAGATCTTCAAAGTAGAAAATTGAAATTAAGTGTATAGGTTTGCCATCATAGCTTATTATTACGTCATTATAGCTTATTATTACTTATTATTACAATATTTTCTAACTACAGCAACTAGTAAGTGTATTTGAAAAAAAAACAAATAGGAAAAAACACAATTGAAGGTTTTTTTTAACATTTACAAAATAGGAATTATTATTTCTAAATAAATATTCCTCCTTATGAGTAATCTTCAATTGTTATCATATATTTATTACTTACAATTACAACTATCATTACAGGCTCACACCTAATGTTGACTTAAACCCTAACTAAAACTATTTATAAAACAAAATCATAAATATATGCACTGAATGCACCATATTGACAATTTGAGTATATTATTATTTATATATAATGTTGTCATTATATTTGTTACAGAGATGATAAGGTTAGAACAAAAATATTGCGTATATTCAAAATCTGGGAGCAGAGAGCCGTGTATGATGAGGAGTTCCTCTCTGACCTAACTGGTTTGCTCAGTGCCGGTGCTTTGAAGAAGACTGATGATGAATCAGTAGACTTTCAGGTAATAATCTTCATCATTTTAGCCATAGTAACATGAGGGCTTTTATGCAAAAGGGCTTATTTATTTTTTATTCAAAAAGCTCATAGCTTTAGCAACAGTTTTATGTGAGTGAATCTATGATTGTGAAGGTTTCAAAGACAATACATTTGGGATTATGTTCCCTAACAGCCCATTGTATGAGATTGCTTCTTTACTGGAGGAGATCTTATTTGCCAATAAAGGCCTTCAAGAATCCATTAAGGGCTAGTGAAGCCACAAGATACAAGAGAAAAAAGGCTAACTAAATAACTAAACATATTCTTATTTTAAACTAACACTGCAGATATGAATATTGTACTTTTAAATTTATTTTTATTTTGTATAAAAAAGCTTATAGCATTTTAAGAAATATTACAATAAATTTTCTATATGGATCCAGCCAAGTCCAAGGTCATGATACATGGTATGAGCAGGTTTTAAAATTTATCCAAACTCTGAAAACAGATCAAACTATCATCATGATAACATGTTTTTCCCACTTGTGTTGTGTTTTTAACTTGATTTTGTTAATTTCAGCCACAACAATTAGTAAATAAAATTAAACAATGCACTGTGCTTGAAGCTGACACAGATTTAAGACTGAAATACATACATGACAGTCATCTTCAGCTGTCTGATGCTGACGCCCTATGTGCCAGTCTGAAAGGTAAGTCCTGAGTGTGTGTTCATGTAAATGGTGTTGTAATCTTGTATGCTTGTAATGTTCATGTAAATATCGCCCTTGAATTGTAGATAGGTACTGATACTGTGTCATATCTTTGTCCCTTATTTTATACCCCAGACAAGCCAAAAGTTGCGAAACTCGAAAAGCCATGTTTATTTGAATGGTGGCGGACTGAAACACAACCTAGAATGTAAAGAGAGAGGAGACAAAAGCCCACTAACCTGCTGTATCCCTATTTTTAGCAATCATTTATGACAATTTCTAAGTATCTATAATATGTAGATAAGTAATTTGTTGTTTAATGTATGTACTTCTGGCTCACTGCACACTTTTGGCACACTTTTTTTTTCTATAAAGAGAATGAGCTACAAAGAGAATGAGTCAATATGCGTTCAGCCTAAGTTCACGCAACGCGCTGCTATACGTGAGTTAAAATATACAGATTTCAGCTGGAATCCAGCTGAGCGGGGAAGTCGCGGCATCGTTTGGAGTGAAGTGCGGAGTGTTCTTACTGCATGTAATAGCAGCACCCGCATTATTAAAAAAAAAAACACGTTTTTAAGCACAGTCCGTCGCCATCTACTTTATAAAGTGCCATTGACTATCAGACTTTTTGACCAATTCCTATGGGAATCGCTTAATTTCTAAATAGTATCCTATCTGTTAATCTAAAGTATCATCTACTGTGCAGTAAGAGACTTTATAGTAAAGAAATCTGATTCTATCAATCACTTCTTTGTTTCCAGAGAAAACTAACAAAGAGGAAGTTGAAAAGGAGTTGAACGAGGGAATAGCGTGTGTAGAGAAGTACACACAGGCTCTGCAAAGGGAGATTGTTGCTAGGGAAGCATTGCTGGCGTTGTTGAGTTCTGCAGATCAGTATTACCAGACGCAGAGAGGGGAGGTCAAAGTTGTTGCTTATGTGAGTATCTTCCTTATTTTGTTTGTCTATGTAATCTAAATCAAAAGTGTGTCTTTTATTTGATGTATGTTTTTTAATATCTGTTTCTAAACTGCCAAACAGCAGGCTTAAATTGTGTACCTTGTTTGAACGGCGAGAGAGGCAGGGTAGTGTGGCAAAAGATCCAAGTCCATTTGCCTTGGCAAGATAGATAATTTATATAATGATATCATACTTCCTGAATTATGATACGCGGAGATGAGGCAGACGAGTGGAGTAAGCGGTCCCGTCATAACACCGCCCCTTTTCAAATGTAAAATGAAATAAGTCCCAACGACCTCTCATTACTGGCTACAGACGACGAAGCCTATAATGCAACTGAGCATACGCGAAGATGAAAAATAAACGTAATAATATTTTCAGGCATACAAAAACTTCGGCGCCCGCGTGCGCGCATTAAAGCGTAAACTAGATGAACTGATGCCGACGCTGCCGCGCGCGGCTCCGTCCCCGCCGCAGCGCGACGAGGACGTCCCTTCCCCCGGGCCCGACGAGGATATTGACCTGCCACACAATGACAACAACGAAGCCGATGATGATAGTGAGTGTAGTTTGTAAACTTAAACACTTTATAACAAATTTTGACAATTTCAATATTTCTCGTAAATATTTTTCGTAAATAATTTACTATATATATATATATATATATATATACTTAAGTTTTTTACAGAAATGATATTTTTGACCATTTTTAACCGAAAAAGGAGGAGTTTGTATGTTCAAGTGTATAGATATTTTTTGATGGATGCGATCTCCAATGTAAAAATACGATTTTCGGTTGGAGGTCGGTAAATTAAAAAAATATATTTTTTTTTCTTAAGTGACGTAGTTTAAGTCTGTTTTAGTTTATTTTACTGTAAAATAATAAATGCCGTAGCTAGTTACATTGTTTACATAGGTAATAAAACTTGTAAAAAAACGGAACTTTACTTATTTTGTAAATGAAATATAAGTTAAAATAAATGAATATTCTTTGTAATTTCAGTCTCATACAACATAGACCGCACATTCAACTCATCGATAGCAGCGGACGGCTCTCTCTACAACCTGGGTTTGTCATCGTTCCTCACCTCAGACAATCCTCTGTCGCTGTTCAATGAGGCTAAGGACTCTAACAATACCAGCGGTAAGTCAATAATATTATGTAAACAAATGTGCAGTGTAGTTCCGGCCTACAATAGATATGTCTCTCTGATCTTGTTTCACTCAATGCTTGAGCTTTTAAACATAAACATGCATGCTTTTAGGTATAATGTACACATAAATATTACAGGAAGCTAGAACAGGTTTTGATATAACGACTTTTATTGTCAGCTCTCTGATGTTGTTTCACTCAATGCTTGACCTTTTAAACCGTTGAGGAGTTTACTCGTCGGGAGCCGATACAGGGTGCACCATCAGGTCATGCATCTTATAGTAATACATCGTTATCTAATCTAAAGGTATAAAAACAAAATCTATAGAATTTTATTTTGTACATTTTATTGTGATATCAAACTCGGCTTGTTTCGTTTTTTCTAAGTATTCGATGGTATTTTTATTTCGCAGCAAACAAAATAGAAGTGATAAACTCGAGGCCCTCAGAGAAGCAAGACTTTAACATAAATGACTTCCTAAAGGCTTTAATACCCAGTGAAAGTAATCCGGCGAATTCAGATAATAATTTAGGTATGTTACTAATCTATTATCCATCAATATGGACAATCACACAGATTGAGTTAGGCCCCATAGTAAGTTCGAGGTTTGTGTTATGGGATATTAACTCAACAATACTGTATTTTATAACAATACATGTACGAGTATAAACATCTAAGAATCTGGCAATCAGTAAATATCATTTTCTATTTTGACCTGACCGGGGATCGAACTTGGGATCTCCAGTGTGGCAGTCCTGCATGATGACCATTAGTGCATCAATTTTGTTGTAAAGTTGTACAGTCAGCGTCGAAATGATCGGACCGACCAAATTACTAAAGTCAGGGCCAGGGTTTATTATGCTAGCGATAGCAGGAGGATGACACTTTTTGACCTTGTACTTGTTATATAAAAAAATGTTTTAATTGAAAAATTTGAGTTTTATCGGCATTTCTTCGTTCCAAAAAGTAGTTTGTAGCTTTTTGAAAAACACTGTATAATATGTCATTCGATGTGAAAATCTGTGAAGGTCCAATCCTCACATATTGTAATACAAAGTCCTTCGCCGGGTCTGTCTGTTCGTTCGCTATAAACTCAAAAACTGGCGTACGGATTTTCATGCTATCTTCGCAAAAGATAGCACGATTTCTGAGGAAGGTTAACGTGTATAATTGAATACGTTACGGGCCGCTAGTTTCCGAATAACTGGTTCGACATTTGACGTTTGGAAGTTGGTTGAGGGTAGTGAAGTCAGTGTGTGTGTGCCAGCAGCGGACGAGGACGCGACGCCGCGGCAGCGCGCGGCCGCGCGGCGCTGCTTCTACGGCTCCGCGCTCGACGGCGCCGGTCAGTGCTCTAGTGCGGGGCTTCCACTCTACGTGGAACCTCTTCGATCGAACATCACCCTGAAACCTATTATTTTTAAACGTAATCTTAATAATCTAAGCTACTTGCTTCCGGTGAAGGAAAACATCGTGAGGAAACCTGCAAACTGATGAACAGTTTAGTTCACTAATATGTATGCGACTACCTGCCACTAGATGGCGGTAAGTAGTCGTAAAAGTCATGTCAGATGCTTTTAGACGACATCTCACAGTGTTTGTAATAACAACGTATGATGATGAATAATGTAAGCCATCTAAGGTGAGAAGGTGAGGGCTGAAATCAGCGCTGAGGGTTTTGTTTAGCGTAACATTGAGCCCTCACCTGTTATATAATAAATATTAAAATGTTTATTGGGTGTGTGTATGTAATAAAACATGTTCTATTATATATCTACGTAGACCGGGTACTTTTTTAAGACCTTAACCCGGCTTCGTGGTGTCACAGCCACAGACTCAACCGTGAACATGCAGAGTTGAGAGATAATGTAAGTGCCATTTACTCTCATTTAAAATACTCTCTTGAGTTTTAAGCCATACAGTGTTACTTATAGTCCGGGAGGGACCCTAGAAAGAACCTAGTACTTACACTTTTGGCACACATATTATTAAGTGTCTACGTCTAAAAAATCTGGTTTCAGGGTGATGTTCAATCAAATAAGATTCTCTTTAGCCACCCCTCGTATTTAAATATATGTAATATTAAAAAAAGTTCATTTATTTTACACTCATTCTACACATACTTTTATATAGTTCACAAACTACAGTTGTTAATTATTTTTTATTCATTTCAGATGAACCAGACGCTCCATACCATCCAGAACAAACAAGCACTCCATACCAACCGGAACAACCCAGCAATCCTCAATGGAACAGCAACACATGGATACCGGTAACTTGAATATTTTATTTTTATTTTATTACTAGCATAATCCATACTAATATTATAAATGCAAGTCTGTCTGTCTGTTATGCTTTCACGACTAAACCGCTGGACCGATTTTGATGAAATTTGGTATGCATCTAGTTAAAGACCGTACAAATATAGGCTCCATTTTTAAAATTGTCCCCCGAGTGACTATAATAGTGGGTGAAAATATAAGCAGGTGAAGCCGCGGGAAAAAGCTAATACACTATATCACTAAACCTTCCTCCTTAATCAGTTGCGTAGTATTAACATTCTAAGCATACTTATATACAGAAAGACAGCGGGAAGCGACTTAGTTTTATACTATGTAGTGATTTTAGGAAGATTTACAGTACAAATAACAGTTAATAAAAAAATCATCGTAATTCTCTTTCTCATCGGGATTCGGGACAGTGATTAGTCCGCTCGATTGCAGATATTTTTCAAAAGTAATGAAATAGTAAGTTACAACAAAACCATTTAAAAAGATGAAATGATATTATTTTTATCCGTCAGCACACCGCCAGCCATTAAAAACACAATAATTTCCAGCCAATAACGGCGCCCCCGCCGGTGCCCCCACCCGTCTTCCCGCTGCCCCCTCGCTTCGCGGACACGCCCGAGTCTCCGCCACACAGCGCCCTGCCGACTAATATTGTCACACCTGTCACGTATCCACAGGTAAATCATTATCATTATAATTAAATATTAATCTTATATAAGTAGTAGGTAAACTATGTCTGTCATAAAATCCTGTTGTGGGTAAAACATGTAGATTTAATCTTTTAACACCCATTTATATGTACTTACTTTTTACTACTATTTTTTTCTTTATCTTTCTGAGCGTTGCGTCGGATGCTCCTTCAGCCGTTAGTGTCGGAGCCCAGGGTTCACTTTCCTACTTGTTCCATATATATGGCTTCTTCAATTGGTATATGCGAAAGTTAGTTTATGTGTACTGCTTCACGCTTTATCTACTTAACCTATCTTCTTGAAATTTCTCATACATAGTTAGGAGTACGGAGAAGAACATAAGGTGAAAAAAAATCAATCATCCGTGCGAAGTTCATGCGAGCGAAGTCGCCGGCACGAGCTAAACACTAATGTTTATTATGTGCTTACAGAAGTTGCCGCCAGCGTCGGACGTGGACCAACGAGGGCTCCTGCCCCCGCCGCCGCCCCCGCCCGTACTCCCTCTTTTAGGACGTAAGTATTTTAATAGTGAGGGTAGACAGAGACTAGGGATTTCCACTTTGTCACTCTGTCAATCTCTGCCTACTACATTCTAAACCTATGAGATATGGGAAAAATCTCACTCACTTCCTTTATACTATAATCTATGTCCATGGGAAACAGTCGTGGTTATATGTATGTATTGAAATGAAACTCCGCCGGCGCGGCGGTAGTCTATATTTGACCTCGGGTCATTAACTATATCTAATCCAAATTTTATCGAAATCGGCCCAGTGGTTTGGCCATGAAAGTGTGACAGACTTTCAAATTATGTATGGAAATATGGATAAAGACAACCACAATTTGTTTGAAAAAACATAACTATATTATTTCGAATGTCTCAATCGTTGTCTTTTATATAAGTATAAATAGATTTATCTGTCTTAGTGATCATACGCACGAATTAAAGACTACTAACAATTGGGCACGATAACATCGTTCCGAAATGCTAGTAGTCTGTAGTCTTGAATATTATTTAATTTTCAACACCTACGACGTGACATGTCTAATTTCTGAAGAACTGTGACTTTAAATGAAGCTAATTATTTTCTAATGAATTGTTGTTTTTAAAAGCGGCCCAATCGTGCCCAGCCTTGGAGAAACTGCCAAGTATGTAACCGTGGTAGCTTTTTGTCTTTTCATTAAAAAAAAAACCTCATGATATCATTCTATATAAGTACATATTTTTACGTTCGTTCCTAACCGATTAAGACTGAGTCATACCACACACTAGCGCCACCAACGCATGTTTATCAAGTTCTTTCAATTAATAGCGATAACTAAAACAATACTTACGTAGTAGTATATGCTATGCTAGATAATTTATTTTATTATATTTTGTAAAATATAACTTGAGTAATATGACAGCAGGATGAACCGATACATTCGAAATGAGAGTGACAGAGATAGGTGTATCATTTTCATACTTTTCGACATCTGTCATTGTAATCAAGTCGTATTTTAGAAAGTATTATAAGAGTTATTGGACACAGTTTACTAAAAAAGCAAACAGTGGCGTCGTCAGTTCGTCATTTCCGAGAACAGTGGATTTCTCAGCGGCACTTCGCATTCAATGACGTGTAGTGACGTGTAGTGACGTTTGCAGAGCTGTCGGACGTGGACCAGCGGTTCCTGCCCGCGCCCCCCTCCGCGCCCGCACAAGGTGAGAAAGAAAGAAAACATTTATTTGCCAATAACATGAGTACCAATATACAAATTGATGTCAAAATGAATTAAACCTACATGTTTTACTGAATATAGGTATGTAAATATAAATAAATAAAGAGGAGCATGCTATCCACTACAAATAACAAAAAAAAAGAATTATATGTATATGTAAAAGCACGAACTACCGTAAATCCTAAGATATTCCAGTAAAACCTAAGATTTACCAACTCTTAATGGTAAAAGTCCGAACAATTTTGCGATTCGAACTTTTACCACTATTCACTTGGTAAATCTTAAGATTTACATCGAAGGCACGGTAAATGTTGAGAAAATAATTTTACTTTTGTTATTTTTTACTATTTAAGAAGTATTTTAAAGGGTATTTTAAAGGTTATATCTTACCTTTAAAGTATATTACCTTTAAAAGTTAAAAATATTTATGAATAAAAATACTTACCAAATGAAAATAATTTAAAATAGGTAAGGATTTGACTAATTACTTAGTTAATTAATTACCCTCATAATTATGATACCTACATAAAAATATGTAAGGTTTTGACTGAAAATAAATGATTAATAAGAATTAATCATTGTTTTATTCCCGAAACCAACATTTACCAGCCGTCAGTAGCAAAACCTAGGATATACTAAATTCCAATGGCAAAAACCCGAAAAAATCGTCAATTATTTAATAATGCTTACATTAACCAACCCATACCGGTAAATCCTAAGATTTATCTGTATACGGACTTTTACAGTAACATATATATGAGGTCAGTACATGCAGGCGAGTAGACTCATTAAATAAAGTAGCCTATGTAAACAGGGTTTTTTAACTACAGGCATACAAAATTTCATCAAAGTCGGCCTACGCTGTAAGCGGATCACACAGACAGAATTTCGCATTCACAATATTATTAGTATATTTTTTTGTTTTTTCAGACGTGGACCATCGGAATCTAATATCGCTGACGCACCAACCGTCGCCGCGGCCGACCAATCCGGCGCCCAGGCCCGTCGGGCCCCCAATCAATCTAGATCAAGTAAGGTTCCCAGTGGTCGAGTGGTTAACACATGAGCCTGTGGCCGAAAAATCCCAGGTTGGAATCCTCTGATAATAAATATATAAACAACGGCCCACACTAAGTACTAGGCTTGTACTGCGCGATGGAAACAAACATCTGTGATCAAATATTTGCACTGGAAATCTAACCCAGGACTTCCAGACAGCGGACGGGCGTGGTGACCAATACGCCATGGAGGTCAGCAAAGTTTAAACACGAATCTCGTGTATGGTAACCTCAATACTCCAGTCTGTATGCAGCCAAGGCGACTGCAACGTCTCACGAAACGTCGCCAGAGTCTTAATTCAAGTTATTTATTCAGAAATTAGACCTTCGGCACTTTTCGAGACTGATGTTTGTCATAAAATCTATTTTCGCTTATCCTACACAGTTAAAATTTTCCACGTCGCTTCCTAGTGACCAAAACTCCTCAGCGGTTTACTGCAAGGACATGATTTATTGTCACTCTCTGACGTACAACCTTGTAGCAGAAATGACATTTAGTAATCTTGTTTAGGTTATGGGCCCATGTTTCTATTACCGTTTTGTTTGCAGGACTACAGAGTGCCGCCGATGGTGACGCCCAGCGACATTGTGGAGAGCATCGACATGGATCTCTCCGAGGATGAAGACCAGCGTAAGTGGAATATTTCTTAACATCTCATTAAAAGGCGACGATTGCTAGGACATACTGTAATACCCTTTATCTTTTTCCAGAGGGTATGTATTCAAATCAAAACGAACACCGACGCAACAGTTTCAATAACAACAAAGTGTTGGTCGGCGGGGACAATGGAACAACAAACCACAAGGAGTCCAACAACCTCAGACGACCCAACAACGATTATGAAGAGAAACTAACACCAACAACACCCGTTCAACCGTTATCTAACCCATTTGACAACATGCCACCGGGGTTGAAATTCAACATGCCTTTCCCGGAGCCAGAGTTGGACAATGAGGAGGCCTACGATGAAGATTTGAGAAGCAGAGGTCTAGAAAAGAGTCCGGTCAGAGAGAACTCCCCACCTGAGTTTGAGGACTTTGACAATTACCAAAATCGAAGCCCTAGGCCGTTCATGAATCAACGGTTCCCAAGGAATTGGGGCCCAAGGACTTTCAGGCCTTCAGGTTTCGGACCACAACCGTTTTGGCCCAGGTCCAACGTTATCATGAGGCCTCCAAACAGATGGCCCGGGCCTAGACAGCCGAGGTTTTATTGATCTGTGATAGTGGAGTGGATAAAGTGTTTAAAAACATATATGGTTTTGAAGCAGCTATGTGATGTTATCTATGCAGTGAAGACTTCGGCCCGTCATTTTGTGTACATACGGAATAGATTGACATGTCAGAATGTGAGTCAAGTTGACATACTTATTTCAGTTTCGGCTGTTTTACGTGCCGAAAAATCTGTGTTGTAACATAGTGTGTTCAAGCAGTTCTCAAATGTTTTATACTGTTATCAATAAGCGTTGTCACTAATTTAACACGGTATTATTTAGACTGGTGAAGATTTATCAGCAAAAAAGTATAAGTCTAAAACTTAAAGGTTGAATAAAAAAAATTAAGTGACAAAATTCGATTCCGTCTTCTTGTTGAAAAATGTTATAGTTTATTTTCATTTGACCTTGCCTGATTTTTATTTTAAAAATATATCTTTTACTCATATACTGTGCGAGTGGGATGACAATATCATAAAGTATAATATGTTTTCTCAATCAATATCTATTGTTACAATGTATAAGCTACGAAGAGGTCTAATTGAATTTCATAGAAAAAGTGATTTATGTATGTCAACAAATTATGTGCAAATTGACTCTGAAATGTATTTGTTATGTATGTATAGATTGTTTTGTGTGTACGATGTATAGTATAGATAGAGTTTTATTCATCTTTGAGTTTATATCGTGTTGAATACGCATACTTGTATGGTGTAACATACATTTGTACATACAACTTTTTTCTTCTAGTCTATAGACATATAACTGACTATTTTAATTTGTTATTGATTGGAATATACGATCGGAAATGAGTGAAATCAAATATAGTTTACGGCGCCATTTTAAATATCAAGCTTTTCGTCCAATTATTGCTATCTCTTGTTAAATGATAAGATAAAAGAGATAGCAATATTATCCGAATGGCGCCTTTATACGTAAATTTGGTGCCTGTGTGTTAGGTATTTTTAGTCTCGGAAGCAGGCTTTGTGTTGAAAAAGTTAATACGGACACAATGGATAAATATGTACTAGATTGAGTATTTAAGTGTGAATATGTGTCAATTATTTTATGGTAAATAATATAACTTTGGGAAGAGATATAAATTGACTAGTTTTGACTTACAGGGTACAGAAATTAAATGATAAAACTGGGTGGTTATCGACCAATCTTGACCATTGTGATTGGTATTGCAATCGCAAAAAAAATTTGTTCGTCAAATGTAACGGACATTTATTCATTTTCTTTACCATTTACTTCGATCTACATACGCGACAGCGCTTTATTTGCTCACATTTTTATATTATTTACCACTAAGTACAATCCACTGCATATCAAGTTTACATCTATGCCATGGTAGGTAATAGAGGCGAATTTACAATGATTTTGGACAGGTTGATGTGATGTTGAATGTACTAGAGTTTTATCGTCTAAAAGCTGCCTGTATGTAATTTGTAAAGATTATGTAAATAATAGATATAACGTGTTAAAATAGTCAGTATGTAAAATATGAGTATGGGAACTCGCTGTGTCTTCAGTTTGGCGAAACTAAATAAATATATAGGTTTGCTTCTTGCTTATTCAAATAAAGCTTAATAATAAGGTTGTATGTTATTTTGTCTCCGGTAGTGAGAGTTTAGAACGAAACTATAAAGTTCATTAATATTTTTGTAGTTTTTTTCCAAATTTTTTCGGTTGCCATTATCCATAAGGAAGGTTGGAAGACACCATCCATTTTAGAGAAAAACAGGAAAGTAACGATTTTTTTTGGTTTTCTATATATAACAATGCGAAGTATATCGGTATCCCAAACAAACTATAATTCTGTCATTGATACGAACGAAAAATGAAATAAATAAGTAGTTTTGCGCGCGTTATATACATTTTACGCTGGATGAAAATTTGGATGTGTGTGTGTGAAAGAGAATAGGTACTTTCTTTTAAGCAAGATAACAGAATTAGTGATTTTCAAACCAGAGTTGTTTCGCTGCTTCGTGCAATCATTCTTAAAATAGGTCTTATTTTTATGCTTCGATATATTTCATTCAGTCAGAATGTCTGAAAATACAAAAACGCGTATTAGAAATACACGATGATAAGCTGACAGCTAGTGCGCTAGTATCTTCAGTCCCTAATCGTGTCTCCGGTTTTACTAATCCTATCTTAACACTTTGTATAAGTTAGGCTAGAATTTGTATGGAAATTCTCGTTCTGATTTGGAATCCTGTTTTTAGATTTCTTTGACATTGGGGTTTAGTACTTAGGCATTGGGAGATAGTTTAGATATTTCGCTTTTAGGTGAAGATTATTTAGGCAATTACAAATTTTAGGCATTCAATTACAAAATTATGAAGCAGGTAGCATATTAGTAATTCATTTTATATAACCCACGCCTTTATTAATTGTTTTATTAGGCTCACCTGTCGTTTTTTTGATAATGATTTATTGAAATTAATGTACACAATTCTTAATCGCCTACCCATTGTATACTTAGTATATAAATATAGTTCGGGCGAATGCGATAAAAACGGTAATTTTCCTAATAGACTAATGTATTTATAGTTACCACGCGCTCAGTATGCGGTTGTGATGTTATTAAAAAAAGTTAGTGTATTTAAGTTGCAATATGTTTTGTCTCGTTTTGCCAATGTCCAATATTGTGAGAGCGATAGTGACAAAACATACTTTATAGCTTTATCATTTCGGCAAGTAAGTATATATCTCTCTACTCTTTGTAACTTTTAATATGGCGTTCATGATACGAAAGTAATTTCGGTTTACATAATTTCTCGTAATAAAAATCGATATTCTCCTTAATTTTTTTTTGAGCACATATTTTACACCCTTCTAATAATGAATGAACATTAAAAACTATTATATCAATTTTATTATTTATGTACATATATTAAATTTAAATAGTGGTTGAGCCACGTGGCTCAATTTTAAATTTTCAACAAAAACAAAACACTATTTCAGAGAAACAGTACGAAATAGCAAAATCTTCGGTAAACCTACTTCAGTCCTTTTCGGGCATCGAAATAATAAAAAATGTCTTTAAATTCCCATTCTATCGTTTACATGCTCAAATTGATTATTTACTTAACTTACAATAAAAACAAACACATGAAATTATTTTTTTCCCGTCACCTGAACGACATCAGCGAGTTAACATAACAATTGTAAATAATGTACATTGTAAATATCTTGATGCTCTCAAGCAATAAACAATCAAGAATGATCTTGAAATATATTCTGTAGTTTAATATTGCCATTATCTTCCGAGTGGAGTGTGATGTTGAAGGGCTATATAAGGCTACTTAGGATGTTAAGGTTAATTTTGGACGAGACTGTTGCTAAGATTGGTCAAACTCAAATCATTTATTGCATGTTATGTGTTTACAATACATTACATAGTTACAATACATGTTATAATACATAACATGTGGTCACCATTAAAACGTGTCGAAAACCATTGCAGTGATTTCGATGAGCCGTTGGTCTAATCCTTGTATCCTAAAAAAATATAGGTAATCTTTTTTAGTTATCGACATTCCTTTAAAATTAGTTTACTGATTGTATTGTTGTTTTCTGAATATCTATCTCACGGGTGTCATTTTGTTAATCTAGTTAAATCGATTGTGTCTCAATGGTTTTTCAATCGTAACTAGTCTATACAGGGTTACAGGTATCAAACGTAAAACCTCCTAAAGACTACTTGGGTATATCAAAACGAGCAACTTGTAATCTACGACTTTTCGTGATTCGTAGTTTATTTTTTTTCATATAAAAAAAATACGATCTAATTTGCGATTTTACACACTTCTTAACTCTATGTAATAGCCAAGCAACACGAGCAATCGAACATAGTTAACGTTTTATAGAAACGACATAAAACTAAAAAAAACTATTTTTTGTATTTATTACGTTTAAACAAAAGTCTAGAACAAAATAAATGAATATTACTAATAATAAACATAATATGATAATGATTTCGTGATTGGTTTCAAGTCCGATCAGCTGATTAGCCAATTAGTGTCCATATATTAGGACGAATCACACAGATTGAGCTAGCCCCAAAGTAAGTTCGAGACTTGTGTTATGGGATACTAACTCAACGATACTATATTTTATAACAAATACATATATAGATAAACATCCAAGACCCGGGTCAATCAGAAAAAGATCATTTTCCATCATGACCCGACCGGGGATCGAACCCGGGACCTCCCGGTTCAGTGGCAAGAACTTAACCACTGCGCCACCGAGGTCGTCAAAAGATGTTAGTATCTACGTACCTTATGCGCCTTTGGAAGGTTATGCGTTAGATACCAGTAACCATGTATATAGACGGTATATTTTATTTATGAAAACTTATCTTTACATATTATCAAAACAAAGTCCACTGCCGCGTCTCTGTACGCGATAAACACAAAAACGACTGCACGGATTTCATCAATATATGGTATTATGTCTGAAGAAGACTTAGGTGTATGTTATGGTTTTACCCGAGCGAAGCCGTGATGGGCCGCTTAGTTCGTAATAAATAGAGGTGCTGCGAAACTTCGTAATGACATCAAGTTGAGCTGTGTAACTATCGGGAATCTATTCCAGCGAGTCAACGGTGGTGCCAATTTGTGACTAACTTCAACAGTTTGCCTTTATGAGTTGGCGTCTGTTGATTGGATTGTTAGTTGTCAAATGTTAGTATATAATCTGTTGTTTCATTTTCCCAGGCTGTGCCCCGCAGCCAGGCACGGATCTAGCGTTGCATTTAGGGTTGCCACCAGTACTACCTATACACCACGAATTTTTAATTATTCCAAAAGAAATAAAGGCTATATTTAAAGACCCTATTAATACATGTGAGTAATCAAAATGTAATATTATCGTTTATCACCAAAGTTTTTGAGACTTGCGTTTACCTATCCCAAAATATCAATGAATTTATGGACGTAGTTTGAAACTACAATTATTCCAATTCATAGTTTATCGTGTTCTTACGCTCTCGCGTGCAATTACCCTGGCATAGGCCAAAAATAAATAAATAAAAAAGAATTGCCAGAATTAATAAATGAAAATAGACTTTGTGTGAACCAAACCTACCTATACTATGATATGAAGCGTAGTAGTCAGGCGGCACGCTCTAAGTATTAACCAAATATTATAAATTTTTTTGAGTTCCGATTGTTTTTGTTTTGACTATGCACATATTATCAGTAATAGGTAATGATAGCCTCATTTTATTTATGGGCATAAATAAAAAATTATGGTCTATAATAGGCATAGTAATATTATACATTATATACGAACTGATTAGGTGGTACCTTGGGTGTTAAATTAACACCCAAGGTACCACCTAATCAGTTACACACTGTTAATATTAACTTAACATTTCGCAAGGATCTCCAGGTATGTAGGTATTTTGTGACACTGTAAACCTAAAAAAGGAAAGATATCCGAAAAAAACGGTTTTTACTACTTATTGGACTGGTTATTCCGCAATAGTATTAAATAAATTAAACAAGATTAAGTATATATTGTGGAAATAGGTACTTGTAATATTATGCGCAAAATTTACGCCCGAATATTTCTGACGAAGCAAAGTTATTGAACGGCAGTTGTTAATCGCCATACTTTCCTCCCATGAATTCTAACAACCAGTCATAACTTCGCAGATTGTTTCCGTAGCGTTGCCGATAACTAACGCAGTTCGGGATGTAGTTTCGGATTCTTATCTCTACTATCGTGAAGTGGAAAGATTTGTATTTTGTTTATTATATGCATAACCCGGTTTGGTTAGACCAGCGGCTCTCAGGCTCTTAATCTAGACTCGGCGGCTAGATTAAGCCTGTTTCACCGCTTGCTGATAAATTTATCTGTCAGATTACAATATATTTTATTCGAATTTGTGAATAGGCTCTAAAATTGTTAAATTAAAACTTGTTTTACGTATCAGTTGAAATTCCTATGGACTTGCAATAAAGTTCATATCGTATAAAATATTTAAAAAAAATAATTAAAGCATATAAAAGTTATATATCCAACGCATTTTATAACGAAGCCCCATGGGAGCACCGGGCCTCCAGGGTAAGGAGAAAATGCTAAGAAAGTAATCTTTAACGTATTTTACGAACGTGCATTCAAAATTTGAATCGCCATTTTTTCAGTTACTCGTATTAAAACCTAGTATCTCAGCCACACGTGATTAACATTACAATAATCTGGTTTAACCCGATATATGAAGTCGCCAAGTAAATTACCGTTGGAACAAGCCCAGCTTCAGTCAAAATTGGAAGACACAAAGGAAGTACGTATGACATGCGAGCAGTAATTAAGTTGAGGCCATGAAATGCGCGGAAAGGTGAACTGGTAAACAATGCTTTGTAATCTATTGCATCCTCTGTGAACATGTGCAATAAACATAAATAAATAAGTAATACTTTATTGAAAGTCTTTATTTTAAGAAATATATTTTAGTGAAAAACTAGAAATAGACGATTTGATTTGTAAAGTGCTGACTGTGAAGCAAAATCAAAGAGGAGAAATAATATTACCATTTCTTTAATAGTAGTGTGACGATACGCGAGCTCATCCTCGCGTATGAGTGGAAAATGAAACACGTGACCGTTTACATAGCGTCCTGATAATAAAAATATCTATTACAAAATCTTGTGTACCTACCTACCTATCGATTCCTAATTTTAAGAAAAATATTGTTTGCATTAAAAACAAACTTATTCTAAAATCGCATGTTACCGCGAATTTCGGGGCCACACAGCACCAAGTAGACAGAACACGAGTAGTTTTGAGTTCATCAAAAGCGTCTCAACTATGTTAACTCAGCTCCATTCTGCCAAATCATAACCCGAAATAGAGTACAGTCGACAGCACACCTACCTACACAAAATCAGAGCAATATCGTCGCTATCGCCACGGCTTAGAGGTTTATTGTGTAGTATGATTTGCAAGTGGCTGTAATACCGCGACCCGACATATCTTTGCCACAATGCTTGGATTTCATTGTACAATCACAATGTACCATGATGTAACAATGCTACGACATGCGTTACAGATCATTAGGAAGATTGATTCATTATTTGATTCCTTATGTATATGCGGTATTTTAAGTTAGCCACAAAATCTTTGTCGTAAATTTGAGTAATTTTGTGCAATGGAAAAATATACCTACTACGTAGGTAGGTAGAATGTGACTATATTACTTTCTAACCCCTTTTCAAATCTTTATAGAAGAATATATTATAGAATTCATATATTCTTTTCATAAGAATATATTATAGATTTAAAAAAAAATTAAAGCCAATCGGTACAAATGTTGGCAGCGGTGAACAGCGAGCATTCTTATAAGAAGTACATTAGTTACCGTTCTCAATTTATAGGCGTCACGTTCGTATAATTTTGAAAATTTTCATGAAAATTCAGGAAGTAGGTACCTACTGGTACTTCAGTTATCATCGTCGATATTATCTTTCTTCTTATCGAGTGCCGTGAAATACGCCAACTTTGCCACCAGGGGAATCATTGCCAAAAACACAAGTTTTAAGGAAAACTACTAATTGGAAAAATAGTAACGAAATTACGTCAATATTGATAATATTGGTAGAAAATAAATTATTCGCATTGTAATACTAAATTGGGTGTGCGCTCCTAATTTCTCTCAGTAACGTGTCGGCGCTTGTCAAAGATGGTGTGTATTTTTGCGGGCAAATTATTGAGGTTATTTGGAAGTAAATTGTGGATTATGGCGAACATACAGGTAAGTTTAATTGATTGTATCTTATGTAAAAAAATGTGTGGAGTATTTTGATAATACTTTAGTTGATTTAGCTCGTATGTAACAAAAGTTATGACAGTGGGTAAAGTTACCTAGTAATGTTCCGCTGTACGATTGTCAACATTTCCCGCCATCAAATAACGCTTAGGGTTGACACTTTTGTTTTATTTTTATATGTTTAAAGTAGGTAAGAAGAAAATATTAATAGATGATTAATAGATAAAATAGATGGGTTTTTTATTCATATTTGTTTGCCAACTAAGTAAATGTTATAATGATGTCTAAATGATAATGTAAGTACGTTTATCTTATTTACTACGTGAAACTAATTGTTTTTTTTTTATTTCAGAAAAACAAACATAAATCTCGTATTAGACAAAGAAAGAACTTAGCGAGATAAGTAGGAGATAAGAGTTTTTTTTCTTTTCGCGAAATAGTTTAGTTGGTGCCTAACAAGATTTTTCTATTTCTATTTAGTTAATTTAAAGTAAATTTTATATATATACATAATATTCAAAAACCTTTGTTACTGAAATTTGACAACCCTAGCACTTTTATATTGCTGCATGGAGTTTGTATGGAGGAAATAAATTATGTCAGGATAACATTGCCCATTCATTTTAAAGAGGAATGTATTCACGATATGGAGTTCATTTTTGAATCAATCGCCTTTATTGCCAAAATTCTTTCTTTGGTTTTTAAGTCATCCATATAAAAGCTATAGTTTTGCTAAAAATCAGGGTGGGTAATGTTGGCTACAAGTCCAGATAAATTTACACGCCCTCAAAATCGATCATATGATAGAAAAAACGGTGTCTAATGTCAGATTTAAATAAGACAATGCATGCACATGATCTCAGTGTTGCCACAGACATAAAAATACGTCCGGCGTTTCATACAAAAAATATGAAAAAAAATCTAGGTTTTCTGGAAAAAGTGGGCAAATTTGGCGTATTTCACGGTGTGTTATTGCTAAGTCCAATTTTAGACTTTATTCAAGTCGCCTAAAGGCAGCTGACATGACTTACGACTATTTACCGCCGTGGCCAAAAAGTGGAAGATGATAAGATGTAGTCATCACAAGGTCACTTTCTCCCTTTGCAACAAACATAAAGTGGCTGAACGTCCAAACTTTTGCATTTACTCTTACAAACATTTAGTAAGATTACGAAGAAGCGATTAGATTCAAAACTCAACTCCAAAGATTGAACCGGTTTCCGCTCAGTAGGGTTTCCATCATTTCTATTAACAAATACGGGACATTGGGTAAAATAGCCAAAGAATACGGGACATTTGGTTATAAAGGATTTTTGAATGTGTACTTTTAGGACCAATTTCAACATAAACAAGAATAGGTACAGAGATGGGTGGATCCGCCCTTTTTTTGCGAATAATCCTTATATTTGTTATATTGGGTTTCCCATGCTTTTGAATACCTGCTAATATATATCTAGTAATAAATTGCTGCTATATAATTGACGATAATATTTAGTGATAAATCACAGTGTCTTTCTCAACCTTAATATTGGCAATATGGTTTGGGTAAACGGTAAATAAATAAATAAAAATATATTAGGACAAATCACAAAGATTGAGCTAGCCCTAAAGTAGTTCGAGACTTGTGTTATGGGATACTAGTAACTCAACGATATTATATTTTATAACAAATACATATATAGATAAACATCCAAGACCCGGGCCAATCAGAAAAAGATCATTCTCCATCATGACCCGACCGGGGATTGAACCCGGGACCTCTCGGTTCAGTGGCAAGAACTTTACCACTGTACCACCGAGGTCGTCATGGAGCCGCACGGTTGGAGCCATAAAATTAAAAAGCGAAGAGCTTTTTGTGTCTCGTCGTATTGACGAAATACGGGACTAAACGGCCGAATTGGCTACTTTTCGCCTAGTCAAATTATATACTTTTTTCCAAACTCTTCTCAGCAGGCATTTTTCATCTGAGAAGGTTTTGGACGTTCCGAAATGCTAGTAGTTTGTAGCCTTGATATATATCATTTAATTAGAAAATGACGTGAAAAAATGCCTGTGAAGGCCTAATTTCTGAATAAATGATTTGATTTTGACTCAAAAACAAAATCATAAGCATCCCTGATAATGAGAACAAAAAATTGTGAATCACGTAAATTAGTAAATCTGATCAATGATGTTGATCAATTAGTAGTTGTGTTTGGTTATTTAAATACATAAAAGTAGGTATATTAATTTTATTTAACCCAATAGTAGCCAATTGGTGACAGTCCCGATTAAATACGGGACGTATGGAAACCCGTTTACCACTCAGCATAGTTCCCAAACAATCTCTAACACCTTTCAAGTCCAAAGTAATTAATTTGTTTCAAATTATTCATAACTCCAAGTATTTAATGGCGAACAAAGGGTAATTAACATTCCCATACAATTTTTATTTCGCTACTTTCTCGGAATTCCGCGAACAGCTATTACAAGTTTTCTGCAAATTCAGGTTTAAATTTCGGTTTAAACTTGCTATAAGTATAAACATGACGGTTAAAAGATGTGCGTTTTTGACGAGACCAGTACTCGTAAGTAGACTCTACGAACGGACATACCAAAGCCACCGGACATTCAATCCAAAGATTTGGTATTTTTTTTAGTTCCGTAAGTACGTCAAAATTTAAAATTGAAATTGGGTATTTTCCTGTAAATCCTACTAGCGACTCGTTCCGTCTCCGTCTCTTCACTCTGGTAAAAGTATAAAAAATAGAGATAAACCTTTTTTAGTAGAGTTTATAAAAAACGTGTTTAGGGTACCTCTACCTAACACAAAAATACGTTTTTACCGTTTTCACCTTTAGGTGAAAACCAATACGTTTTACTTTTGTGTTAGGTACCCTAAACACGTGTTTTAATAAATTTACTGCAACAACGAGTAACTTATCTTAAATTTCTTTTATGTCTGACAAATCACAAGATCCTATAGCCTCCACATCCCCAAAATATTGTCGTAACAACTTTTCTTCATAAACTTCGACCGTTTCTGACAAAGCAGGCTGAAAAAAGTTTAAACGACCTTTCTAATTAAGGGATCCCTCTCAAAGGTTTATTATTGTGATAATTACAACGAATAATTTATTCTGTTAACTTCTGGGCGGTAAATAAGTTGGAACCACCACTTTGGAAGCGAATTTTGGTTTATAGTAGGTACTAATGGGCTTGCAAATTTCATAATTTATCTGTAAATTTTATAGAAAAATCCTAATAGAAAATTCCATTGGAATATGTTATGTTAGCTCATTTCAATATAGTACGTATACGTTCAAGACGTCTTTAGTTTTCTGGGAGTCATGTTTTGAACTAAGCAAGGCTACTGAAAGTGTTACCATTTACCAATTTAGATATATTTGCTAACTGTAAGTTGGTGACCGAATTAGCTAATCGGCTGATCAAAAAATTGTTCTACTTTTCAGGATGATCATAACTTACTAAGCAATTTAGAAATGTTTGCTATTTTTTTTAATATTAGGACAAATCACACAGATTGAGCCAGCCTCAAAGTAAGTTCGAGACTTGTGTTATGGGATACTAACTCAACGATATTATATTTTATAACAAAATACATATATAGATAAACATCCAAGACTCGGACCAATCAGAAAAAGATCATTTTCCATCATGACCCGACCGGGGATCGAACCGGTGTGGTGTCCGAACTCTCGGTTCAGAGGCAGGTACTCTACCACTGCGCCAGCGAGGTCGTCACCAAGGTGCTGATCGGAGTTAGCTATTTTAGTCAACCAAATAGGTATATTTTGCGCTTACATGGACCATCATTATAACTCTTGTCGATGGAGCAGCCTCCACTAACGACATCTATCCTCTGTATGATCTTCCTATACGACACAACCCCTGCCTTCCTTTCTTCAACTGATCCATGATTGATCTGTGGAAAAGTATCGGCACAGAGTGAGACCATGGATTTAGTAAGTACTTCGGAGTACCTACTAATTCCACGATTTTTAGTTTAGTGAACAAGACAGTAGGTACTGTCTTGTTCAGATTTGTTTTTTTTTTTACAAAAAAATGTTATAGGTACTAGGCATGGAATTAGTTGAAGCGGTGGTGGTGTAATGGTTAAACCGCCCGTCTGTGAATCGAAAGGTTCCTGGTTCGAATCCTACTCGTGCCACATGAATTTGTATACCAATCTGACTAATGTATAGTAGTTTTCATCGACCACCGCTTGCTTCCGGTGAAGAAAAACATCGTGAGGAAACCTGTACACTAGTTGATTATTATTAACTTGTGTGTGAAATGAATAAGTCAATGGCAAACCACTCCATTAATAGTGCCAAGAAAGTTGTCGTGTGTGTTTCATTCCACGTAATGACCACGACCCTCAGCCATGAGGAATACGACTATGAATAAGAATTGAATTACCTAGTACCTAGGTACTTTGTGAAGTACTTACTAAATCCATGGTTCTAGGTATTACAAATAATTTTCTTTGTCTTTGATTGTGAGGATGCAGTGCCATGGAATTCCATGGCACTGCATCCTCACTAATTACTTCCATTCCATTACTAATTAGTAGATACTCCGTCGAAGTACTTACTTAATCCATGTGCAGTGCAGTCCCACGCGCGGGGCTCTTTCTTAATCTATAAGTAGAGTACCCCCTCAGTCCATGAGTCATTCAACATAGTTCAACCACTTTGTAATGCCGGCTCACACAATCCGCGAGCAGTTTGTCAAACTTTGGTGGATTCGGTATACATTGCAGATTTTTCATTGCCGTAAATAAAAGCACTCATACAAACAACGCAATGTTTACCTATTCATTCGCGTCGGCATATGTTCGAGTTCGGCGATAGTGTGAAGCCTACTTAAAAGTTGTGTTTGGCCAACGTATTGGTATTCCTGGCCCGTGTACGAGCCCCATTTATATTTCCCTCGCGGCACAACAGCCATAATGCAATAAAATCGCGCGCGGTCAAACAATTCGTGTAGAACTGTATCTGAAGTTGTTCTAAACATAAACATATTATATTAAACATGTTCATAATAGGTACTTATATTGAAAAATTCTGAAATTCTGGACTAACGTGACCGGATATTTCGAAAGTGATTCTAAAAATAACACTAGCCTGCTAAGGTAATTGTACCCATACATACATGTCCTCTCAACCCATAGCGGGTTGACTGTAAGAGATCCCTACATGGGATAAGTAAGATATAAGATAAGTAAGATATAAGTCTGCCATTGTACAATGTATCTTTTTTGTATTAATTTTAATTCACGTACTTATTTTCGTACAATACAGTTATTAAGTACAAGCAAATGAACACATTCTAAAATGTTCACAATATATTGAAAAATAGTAAAATAGATTTATTAATTACTTTCCTATAACTATGGTATGTAAAGATAACTCGTTGGATAATTACATACACATACATACTTTTTCTTCTCCATGTCGCACGGTTTTTACATCATATTATAATGATAAAATAGTCTCCATGATCATTTTAGCATGCATAATAGCAAGCCAACGTTTTCTGGGTTTGTGCATTCTGCCATGACTAGGCGCTGTTATTAGTGAATTAAACTTTACTACCGCATTAGTAGAAATAGTTGTTGGTAAAACATAAATAAAAGTTACAAAACCCTCGAAACCGGTTCTAACCAGTATTAAACGACTCCACAAAAGATGTTTATTCGCTTGCGTTTGCACCCTTTTCACCTCCGGGGTCATTAGGAGTGTCGCAAAAACACATTATCCGGTAAATTTAAGTGTTTTTCAACCCCACTAATTACTTATTTGCTCCTAACGGCCTCCCAGATTAGGTAGTATAAATTTCCTTACAGAGGCCGCGGGAATTTTTTGCCATGCAATTATTTTTCGCTTTCTTTTGAGTTCAGCCTTTACTTGTTATTAATGTTGACTTGACTTGTTGGAGATTGAAATGTTTTGTTTAGATTTAATGTCTGTCTTTATTATTCCCCGTTTCTCTTTTGTGAAGACATTAGGCCTGCGTGGAAAAGACGAGTGATTGTTCTAACTCATTCGTATTTTATATAGTGTTAGATATAGCTATACCTAATCGTAGAGTGATTGTGGCAAAGTATCATTGCTTATTTATCCTTTTACTCAAATAGTTCTCACAGTCAGAAATCAAAATCAAATCATTTATTCAGAAATTAGGCCTTCACAGGAACTTTTTCACGTCATACTTTCAATTAAGTAAATAATATTTACCAAAGCTACAAACTAAAAATAATTTATTCAGAAATAAAAAAAAATGTTTATAGGATATTTTAGAATAGGCACGATATGAAATTAATAATATTTTGTTCCAGAACCCGGGTCATACGAAATTAATTGTATTATAAGGGGGACGGCGCGTACGCAGTCCCCACTACCAAAAATTACGCATCCGAGTTATCCACATTAGGGATAATCGCAGGGGTCAACCCGTCCGCAGTGCAATGGACAGGCCTCGCCCTGGGGGAACCGCCTTCTTGATCACGGTGTCCCCTATGCCAGGTAAGTATGCTTTGTTAGGCTCACGCCGCGAACGTCATTCTGCGCGAAAACAAAACCATAGCGGCTTTTACTTTTGCTACTTGTGCCATCTAGCGGAAAAGTATAAAACTAAGCACGTTTTGATTCTCACTGTGGTGTTTGAAAGTTATTAAATGTGCCCCAGTTTTTGCTCTCATAGTAAATTCGGAATAACAATTACTATAGCCATGTATACAAATAAACTAGTATGAATATATCTAGTATGATCATGAAATGCATCTAACTGTGGCACCTTATAAAGAGCTTCGGTAGATGTTGCTATGACGCGTAGACTTCGTAGCGGGCGACATTTAATAAGCAGTATGTTTTGTTGCTATTACACTTTACTTAATTTGACATACTCAGAGTTAAAATAATCCAATTTTGGCTAAATAAATTCTAGATATTATGTCTTACGATAACAATTCATAGTCAATTTGAGAAACAAAAGCCTTGACGTAAAACACAATAGTTAGAGTCAAAATTAATAACATATTTTTTTATTAATCGTCCTGGGTTATTTATCGATATTGAATTTATAAAGCTGTATTTATAAACAAACTGAAGCCACTATGTCAGTTGTGAAAATAGTTTTACTAAAATTTAACACGGTTTCTAAATTTGTAAAGGTTATATTTAAACAATTATCAACTCGTCAAACCAATTCTGCCACATGATGCAGCCTAAACCTTTTCTTTTTGAAAAAAAATCTCATGGCGAAAAAGGAAAACATCTGACGAGAAAATCTGTCCCCTAACCGTCTAATTAAAACAGGTCAGATATTATCCCTTTGAACAGAACACGGACAAAGCCGCAAAAACCAATACTAGTCAAAAACACGCAGACCTCGCTGGATATTCATTTCATTTTTCTTTGCCTCGCTTTTAGGGCTGAGAGAGGCTTGAGACTTTTTAGTCTCTCCCAAAAATTAGGAAAAATGTTTTGGAATTAATTCATATATTTAATTCATATTTCTTATACATTTCTTTAATTTGAATAAGATTGAACATACTTGTGAAACTCTTTTCTTGTTGAGTTGAATAACTTTGTAATCTGCACTTTTTCAAGATATGTATAAAAATCTAGTAGTCTTTGATATAGTTAAGCCAATTTGTTGCATATCGATTTATTTTTAAAATAGACTCATTATAACTTTCTAAGTAAGTGTATATCTACTTAGTATAATAAAAGTACAATACGCCAGTGATCTCATGTGTATTTAAATATAAAAAGAAATAATAATGAAAACTAAGCTTGTGTAATTATTATACTATTACATGGTTATATGTAAGTTTTACATGTTGTCGTGGTTGTGGAGGAAACACTTGACTATTTACTGAATAAGACTCGGAGCCTTTCACATCACTAGCCGATTTTTTGCCAACGTCTAAATTGAATGTTTTGAATTGCTGAAATCCGTGAGCAGGTGCTTTGTAAGAAAATCTTAATAAACCATTTTCGATAAAAAATATTCGCATTAAGTAATTCAACCGGATTCAGAGTTTCCAAGAAAGGAATCTTAAGATTTGCGAACAGAATTTCTTTGAGCGATTTACGATTTAAGACGTACATCTAGTGTACGTCTTTCGGTTTGGGGTTGAAGGGTGGTCGTGTATTGTTATCGATGTGTTAGGGTCGTTTGGGGTAAACGATACTATTGTTGGTTAACTCTTGATCACGAGCCGAATAATCGTTTACTTAATTTTATCGATGCGTTTAAAGTGTGTTTGTGTGATGAAATTGTAGCCTTAATTTACGAATATCGGTACAGTAGACGACAACATAAGTGCTCGTTAGCGATTGTAATAAAGTAAATCATATATTCTGCCATATGGCGTCTGTATGTATTTGAATTTGTTGTAGTATTACTTTTGGATTAGAGACATAAAGAACTTAACACACATTTTGCAAACATCAAGAACACACTCGATTACATTCTCTTTCAAATAAAAAAAAACTAGACCAAATTCGGTTCAGCCGTTTGGCTGCTTGCTACGTAGTCACGGACAGGCATAGGAGGTACTACCCAGACCTATTAATTTTGTAACTATTGCTTCGGTAGTCGGAGGTTTAATAAAAGTAAGTGTACGAAAGTTTTGTTCTTTTCTCTTTTCAAAGCCTAGGGTTTTCTTGAATGGAAACCTTATTTTTTTTTAATTCGCCTGTGGTTTTACAGGCCGTCTTTCTAACTCAAGCAAACCCTATTTTGGAATACTGTTGCCTATCTCATCTGAGCGTTTTATCGGTTGCTTCCTTCAACGACTGTGTTGAGAATCAGGAGCACGGAGTCCGTTTTGTGGCTTCTCAGTTGAGGCGTTTTGTCCTTTAGTCGCCTTGTACGATGTCCACGAGAAGATATGGAGCGGTTCTATAGAGTAGGACCGCCCAAGAATAAAACCTTGGTATAGAAATAATACGATCTGATATATGAGTTTGATGATAAGGAATCAAAAAGCTTATACACTGACGGGGGATGTGAAGGGAAGCGATTAATGTGCTCTTTGGGGGTACCAATGCCACCCTTCGGAGTAATTTCCTTTTTGATATCTAAGTATTGTTCGCTTACACAGTCGCTACTTAATTTAAGTCCATTTAAGGCATCATAGATATATTCTCACAACCTGTTTGTAGGCATATTACACCTAAAAACCAAAATCAAATAAGTAGATGTTCAACTGAAATATTCTAAATGATCAAAAAGAAGTGCAGACAGTTATAAAATGCCAATAAACGTACACACAAATAAAAGAAATAACAATTTTCTTCAAAAATCGTAGTGTGTTAATCTATTTTTTTTGTCAATAAATAAATGCTTTATTTCTTTTTTACCTTTGCGTTCTGCAAAAAAGTGTTCTCACGAATGTTTATTTTTTTTTTAGACTACCACACATTTGACATTGACATTTATCAGTATATATATAATATAGTATAGTTATACTATAGAGTATATATATAATATAGTTTAGTTATACTATAGAATAGTTTCCCGCGATCGCGTCGGTGTGAAGTTTTTTTATTTCTTTTTGATCTATGGTGCATAGAAATAGTTACTTTCGAACTGAGAATATCAGATGGAAGGCCATAATTTTATTCCTTGTGGTAAGAATAAAAATATGGCCTGTGCTAAATCTTTGCAGATCGCGTAGAATTCATCTAAGTTATCTCACAATTCAATTTAGTCTTACTCTTACAATAAACAAAAAGCCAACTGGAGCATACAACCGCGCGGGATGTATATTCGTCAAACTAGTTAGGACCGGCTCAAGCTAGAAACGGACCCAAGCAGTAGTGTTGCTGAATCGAATAGTCATTCGATTATATCGATAGTCGGAGTTAAAGTATCAGTATCGATAGGTAGGCTATCGATCCCATTGATTGTACTAGTCGATACCATCGATTGCGCCAGTCAATCTATATTTACATGGCTCGTTAACGACTGTTTAAAATAATCAATCGTATCGATTTTATCACTAAGTGTTATCGATTAGATTTATACTTTAGATGATTTTCAGGGACAACTATCTAGCTGAATATTAATTCCATTTTATAGCAACACTAGGCCGAAGTAATAATGACCGAGAATTGCGAGGGTTTCATTCAGTTATCCCCACTTTATTAGATTGGTGGATTTAACGCGGGCCTTAATTAATGACAACTTATGTCGGCCGAAACACGAAACTGGGTTGTACACTATTTTGTTATATATTTACGACATGTATTTATTTTGGGTTTGTGGGGATTAGTTAGTGTAATAAAAGTGTACGTATTCCTAACTATACTAGACATAGTATACGAAGCTTCAAGAAAGAATGTAAATAAGTAATTAATTAAGTAATTGACTTTCGCATTTATAATACTTATTAGTAAGATTTTGTTAATTAACCTATGTTCCACTGCTGGGCAAAGGTCTCCCGTCTACTTCTCTATTTATGCCTGTACGCCGCGTAACTCCTCCACTTTTTATTTGTCGCATCCAAATCGATCGTCCGACCATCTACTAACTTACTAGGAGACTTTTTTTTGTTTAGTTTTAAGTAAACTAAATTGTTTAGTAATTTGAAAAGGCAAAGGCAATAAGTCTATGGGCACAGGTATCAAAGCCCATACAGCCATCATCTGTAGTTACTTAGTATATTAATTTAATGATGTTATAACAAAAGGCCTATGTCAAGTCTTTTGTATCTCTATATAATTCTCATCTATTTCTTATTTTCTTTATATCACAGAAGAATCAGTAGATTTTCATCAAAAAACTTGATCTTGATATTTTTCCCCAGACTACAACATGGAGTTTTATAAAAGGGGTGTGAAAGATTCATTCAGAGACGGCAACGCGCGTGTAACGCCCCTGGTGTTGCAGACGTCCATTGGCTGCGGTAACCACTTCCCATCAGTGGGTCGCATGGGTCTGTTTGCTTGTTCAGTAGTATAAAAAAAATATTCCTTCTGCTTTAAAAATTACCTATGAATTCTATCTTTATTTATAATATATTCTCATACTTATTAATATACTACCGGGCCGTCCCGGCTTCGCTCGGGTAAAACCATAATAAATTATACAAACCTAAACCTTATTTAGGAATCACATAATCTATTGGTGAAAAAGATCCGTTAACAATCCGTTAAAAATATACAGTTTAAATGTGTTTTTGCATTTCTTTTCAGCAGTGGTCGTTCCGAAATGCTAGTAGTTTGTAAATATTACTATTAGATTTTTTAAATATTATCTACTTAATTTAGATTATGACGTGAATATGACACGTTTATTCTTATTAAAGAATTAATTTTGATTTTATATTTATTGTTACAGGTTCAAAACAATTAGCATGCCAAATCTTGACATTGCAACATAGGAAAATGTGAATTATTTCAAGCCTTCTGGGTCGGTCTAATGAACTTTTAGACACTAGGCAACAGAGCGAATGAAGTTTTATCTTCATTGTACAAAGAACACATGTTAAAAGTACGTTTATAATAAAAAAGGCAAATATAGAGGTGGACTTATCCCATGAAGGCTCTTTCAGTCAACCGACGATAGTTTGATAGTTATTTTAGGACTAAGCATAACTTGTATCAAAAACTTAGATATGTGGGCGGCGCAATCAGTGTTGATGGGATATTAGAACATGTATGGAAGTTTAGAAGCAATTTGTGATTGACTATGGTCAGATAACAAACGAATAGAGTAGTGTTCGCTTACAATTAATAGTAAATAATGATATTTCATTTTAGAATTCGCTATTGTTTGTTTCTCGAGTTATTATAAAGTCGCATTAGAATATTGCACAATTGTTTTAAAACAAATATACGATCGACTCAATTTGAGTTTTCAATCAATACGAGCTCTCGTAGTAAGTAAATAAATATATTAGGACAAATTACACAGACTGAGTTAGCCCCAAAATAAGTTCTAGATTAGTGTTATGGGATACTAACTCAACCATACTATATTTTATAACATATACATATATAGATAAACATCCAAGACCCGACCCAATTCGAATAAGATCATTTTTTTCAATCATGACCCGACCGGGGATCGAACCCGGGACCTCTCGGTTCAGAGGCAAGCACTTTACCACTGCGCCACCGAGGTCGTCAAATATTATTTTATAGTATTTTAAAAAATCAGCTGAAGGTTCAAATAGAACAATTTTCGCGATGTTTGGCTGTGATCATAGATAAAAGAATTATATATAAAAGCTGTGATACATACGTCTCTCTCATCTCATCTCATCTCTCTCATCCTCATGTTATAATTTCCAGTGTTGTCATCTTATCGGCTTCCTGTCTATCTTACTATGATATCCCACCTTCATAGTCGTGTTCCTCATTGCTGAGGGTCGTGGTCATTACCTGGAATGAAACACATATAACGACTTTCTTGGCACTATTAATGGAGTGGTTTGCCATTGCCTTCTCCATTTCACACCATTCCTCACGATGTTTTCCTTCGTGTAGTGGTCGATGAAAACCACAACACATGAGTTAGATTGGTATACAAACTCATGTGGTACGAGTAGAATTCGAACCTGGGACCTTTCAGTTCACAGTCTTAACCTTTGACAATATTTTAACGTGGACACTATACGCAGAGCATTTTATGCGCTGGTAACTAGCGGTGAATTTGCATAGATTATTCATATACGTGTGGTTTATTTATTGTTGACCGTACACGAATACGTAGAATTTCAGCCTTTTGTTGGTTGATGAAAATATCGAGTGGTGTTCGTTTAATTAAATACTCGAGTTTGACGTTTGAATAAAATCAACACTCTACTCGTAGTCATCGTGATACTGGGAATTAAAATTCGAAAACCGAAAATAATAATGATAAATCTGAATGAATAATATTGATAAATCTGGTTTGTCGGATCTTATTAAAACTACTAGTCATTAAGTACCACAGTTGAGTGCGTTTTATGGAAGATCTTACGGGATATCAAATTTTACGCATTTCTTGCTTCTTGTATGAAATTAAAAAAATCAAATTCAAATCATTTATTTAGAAATTAGACCTTCACAGGCACTTTTTCTCGTTAATTTTTATATTTATATTATTTTTATATTTATGTTATTTCTCACAAGCTACAAACTACTGCCATTTCGGAACGACAACTGCTGAGAAGAAATGCCGAAAGAAACTCATTTGAACAGTGTTGGTCCCTCTCATGCCAGAAGGGCTTAACATTATTGTTTCTTACAATGTTTTTTTCTAATAATATATAAAAGTACATAATGTAAATAGTCAAAAGGTATAACAAAACAGGTTATAATTGTGATCCGAGTGCTGATTATAATATATATATATCGATGTGAAACACAATTAACTTACCTAAAAATATATGAGAAACGAGATGACCAGTTCCCTCTGGCAGCACCCGTTTACGAGTTGACGCATGGGTCAGCCATCGCGTAGTTCAACCATAATAGAGGGAACCTCACGAATGAAAGCTATGACGAAGTCTATAATTTTCTGTCTTCGTTTAAAACATTACGTTATATTTGTTTTATTTGAAACAATCATAAATAATAATATTATATACGGGTAACACTGCGGGGCAATACAATGGCAACACTTGCCATTAACACTCGACGCGCTACGTGCTCTGAACAGCATAGCTCGGCACAGCTTGCAGAATATAACATTATTTATTACAAACGACAAAGTTGTAGTAATTAAATTATATATATATATATATATATATATATAATACATATAATACATATACTTGATCGTATTAAATATTATTTGTTAAATAAATAAATAATTATTTTAAAATATTTAAATATTTGCGTCGCAGGTATATAATCGGGATCACGCGACAACGATATATATGTCATACATATACATTTGTCAATTGACGTCATTGAAGAAAAGGCTACGGTGAAGTTTGTTGCGCCGCTTCTTCACCTGCGCTTTGGATGTCGGCAGTAGATTTAGTTTAAGTAATTTTTTGTCGTCAATTATATAGATGTATATCATCCTAAATTGAATAAAGAATTTTGAATTTGAATATAATATAACGAATACGTTACAAACTAAAAAAAAATCTTTTCTTTTTATAATACAAATATGTAAGTATTACAAACTATTATCGAAATGAAAGTAATAAATAAAACGTAGTCTTGTCACAGAAAAGTCCAGTGGTGTCAGTCTTTGAAGAACGGCAGCCGAATTGTAACAAAAATCTTGACATCTTCACAATCGTCCCATTCATAATGCTAGAATTTCTACAAAGTAACAAGTTTATTGAAGTGGCGTCTTTTTCTTTTGAGTTCTGTAACTCCGAAACTTTAGTTTCGTGAAGTCAATGTTGACAAAAGCAAGAATGTATTATGTTTATTAAACTTTCGTGCTTTAAAGGGATTTTGTACGAACATTTTTGTATAGTTTCTTTCGTTTCGCGCGACTTTGTTGTCACCGAGTTTGCTTTTTGAGTTGTTTTTTTTATAACGATAGAGTTAAACGTATCAATTTGTTGTACAAACTCGAAAATGAAATTTAATAAGGGAAAAATACTTACCTAAACGATAATATACTAATATCTAGTTAAGAATATTGAGCTGTATATGAGGTTCCTTAAAGTATTATTAATTCAATAAGTGGCACTTATATTATCCCACCCTACTAATATTATAAATGCGAAAGTTTGTGAGCATGTGTGTGTGTGTATGTATGGGTGTATATCAGTGACTCTTTCAGGCGAAATCTACTGGACGGATTGTTATGTAGTACACGCGTATAACTTGGAATAACACATAGGATACTTTTTATCCCGAAACTCCCACAGAAGCGTAGCCCCGGGGCGCAACTAGTATTATATAATTTATTATTGCCAGGCATTGGATTCCATGAAAAAATGATTTTAATTTTGGGCGGTGGTCTTTATGTGTGAGCACGGCTCGCACTTGGCCAAACTTTTATTAATATAAATATTATCAAATGATTATACAGAGAGACCCGGGACATATTGATAAATCTTAACCGAGGATAATAAAAGTAAATTTAATTTTCTTTGAGTAATTTTAAAAACACGACTGAATGTCAATTTCTTTATTCAACGACCAATTTTCGGCACACTTCAACAGGAACTTAAAGCTTTAAGTTGCTTAAGTAATTCTAAAGTAGGAACGCGAGCTTTCTGTATTAAGTTTCAAGTTGAAAGTGTCTCGTGGCGTATTAGGGATCCGATTATTAAATGCAATGTTTACGAACTTTAGGGACGTGGACACAGAATTTGGAATGACATCATATTAGAAGTGTCAAAAGTATTACGCTTATTTTATTAATTTATTTATTAGACTTGAATGTCACAAGTAAAATCATATTTATAAACAAATGGCGAACTTAATGCTAAAGCATTCTGCTTCGCCCCGGGCTTCGTTCAAATTTCGGGATAAAAGGTACCCTATGTGTTATCCAGGTTATATTCTATCCGTGTATCAAATTTCGACCTTGTGCGCCGCTGACGTTTAGGCGATGATTTGTTTTGAAATATCATAGAGTACATTTGTTATATAGCCTTATTTAGACACGAGAATTTCGGTTTTTTTGATAATCTATACTCATGAATGATGGCTATCACACCTACACAGGAAAAACATCTTAATCGGAACAAAATTTCCTGTCCAGGTTAAAAAAATCTTTATGACATGAAATACACAGATAAATAACACTTCTTTACGCTTTGTTTTTCCAAATTCTGTGGACGTAGACCCAGACCTAGGGCTGGGAGATTGTGTTGTTATGGTAATAAGATGATGTTTGCTGTGACTATGACACTTTAGGTTGTATGTTTGTTAAATAGTTTATTTCGTCTTAATGTGCCTTGTTTCCCGGAAAAATAAACGTTCTCGTGGGAAATTCACGCGGGCGAAGTCGCGGGCAAAAGCTAGAATTATATAAATAGCTATAACATTTGGACTCGAAAAGAAAATTTTTTTCGCGCAACGTGCCTATTTTATCGTTTTTGAATTATCTCATCTCGCTCTGGCTCATTCAGGATATCGATCCTGCAATCGCCATTTGCGAAAGCTTGCTAGATCAAAATTCTGACGCTGCGATATCACGACTCGGCTTTTGTCCCGAGAGATTGCATCTAGTACTTACAGTCGTTTATGATATTATATTAGGTATAGATTCTTTGTTACCTACCTCTCTTACTATGGTTATATTATTACACTATGCTTTACCATATTTAAATTAGATACGATTGGAAGACAGTCTGACAAAATAGAATGTCGAAGAAAAGCGGGTCCTGGCCGCTTGTTTTTCTATTTTTCCGTTTTTCTAACCAGGAAAATGCATTCTTTAGACCATGTCATCCTTAACAGCACTACCTACTTAGGTTTATGGTATGGAATTAGTAGGTACTTCGTATTATCTAGTATATATATATATATATTAAGTTTCATGGCTCCATCGTTCGCCAAGACGCTGATTTTGCCAACGTCAAGGTTGAGATTGACACGGAATATAATATGTTCTAATATCAATATTGAAACATGGTTCTGTGTGTAATCTAAAATATAAGAGTTACTAAATCCATGGTTTGTGGTTTGCTCCCTTCTGCCAGTGTGTCAGGTGGAATTCTATTAACTGTAGTGAATTAGTGCATTTACCATGGAATTAGTAGGTACGTTGTACGAAGTACTTACTAAATCCATGGCATTTACTAGTAACTATGATAATAATCTTTACAATATTCCGTCATACGACAGCCGCCATTTTCCTGACTCGTCTCCCTCTCGCAGTGCCGGGTTTGGCATGACTAGCGCCCTGGGCAAAATTTCAACGTAACACCACACAAATTATCAAATTAAAAAATGATGTTATTTTACAATTTGAACTGATTGATTAGCCAATCAATCGATCAGTACCTTACTAGGTACTATTGTACTCCTAGATATTTACCAATATTGACAGACAATAATGTCAATAAGTAATTATATAATTTTTAAGAGCGACCTAAAAAAGCTTATTCACAGTGACAAACGCTCGTTATTTTGTACTCAGCCTACCACCAATTTAATGTGCCCTGAGCGGTTCCCTGGCCTGGTCCATGTCTCCCGCCTCTACTGCCTCCCCGACAGCGCCAGGGGTATGCTTCGCGAGATTAGAACCGAAAGTAGCAAGATATATGGGTTTACGCCAGGGCTCAAACGGGGCGAAATGGTCTTGTTTTTTTTCTTCTTGTAATTTTTAATATTATTTATTTTATTACGTTTTTATAAGTACATAGATACATAAAGTGTCTCACACCATATTGTGACAAATCCGTTTGCTCTTTGCTGTAAATCAATTTCGATTTGCTGGCGGCATAATTGAAACTCACAGAATAGGTATGTATGCAATGCACAAAACCACAGCATTTTAAACCTTTTAAATGGACACGTAAATAACGTAGTTATGTAATTATTACGTAAGTTTTGTTACCATTAATTGTCTAAAAATTTCATTTGAGATAATTCCCGTCTTAAATACCTTCTTATAACTTATGACTCCTTTGTAAAGGGTGCAATAATGCTTGTTGTCACATTTGTCACATGCTCATGGATTTAATAAGTACTTCATATAGATTTAATAAGTACTCCATATAGATTTAATAAGTACTTCGTTGGACGGAGTACCTACTAATTCCATGCACATGCTATATAACCGTCTGCTGTTCAGTTTTTTATATAAGTATAAAACATATCCCACTGCTGATGGTCGGAGATTTCGACAAGAGATGGATGTATACGACTAAGGACAAGAAGAAAGAAGAATAGGGAGTGGGGAGGCTTTTGTAGTTTCTTAATGGAACAAAATAAAATGTTCGTTTGCGTCCAGGCGTTTCAATGGCCACAAATGTTTTAGCCAGGCGCGAACCCATTTATGATTGGATGTGAGAATTCAATAAGCATGTATAAGGCAGTACGTTTATTTTATCATTTTTCTGCGCCAAAGCGTCGGAACGTTGAGTGTATATGTTATGGTTATAGCTAAAAGTTATTTATATGGTAAACACTTCTTTTTGATTGTTATGTTTGTTTATTTAAAGTCTGATGCACAAAATGAAAAAAGAAAATAATGTAGGTAATTATAAGTAATTAAAGGTAATTATAAGTGTTCACAACCTATTATTTTAATCGATGTATCACAGTTTCGACTGACCATTGGTTCGAGCGTTCGCTTGACCGAAAAGCCATTGGGGCGATGTGACACTCGATGGACAGGACCATCGCCCCAATGGCTCTTCGGTCAAGCGGAAGCTCGAACCAATGATCAGTCGAAACTGTGATACATCGATGACATGGAACATCGGCAACCCGGAGGCTCGAGCCAACGGTTTCGATGAACCAGCCATCGGGCACACGGCTTTCGAAATCATGCAGCAAACCCAGACCTTCACAGGCACGTTTCAAGTCATATTCGAAATTAATAATTCAATCGGTGAATTATGATAATGAACTTTATTGCACCAAAACCTCGTCAATGCAAGATAACATTTATAGTGGCGCTAGTATCTTCACATAATGTTGCCAAATTATGGAACACGGATAGTTCTAATTCTGGTCACCAGACGAGACATGTTTATGACACTGTAAGCCCGTTTGCTGGACAGGCTGAAGATTGGTCTCGTAAAATGCCACCGTCTTACTCGTATCAGCCATCGGAGGGAGGGCCAGGGAACCAGCGCATTGGATTTTCATTGATTTTCAGTACGTGATATTATTACGGTAATTTAAATAAATAAATATATATGGACTATATCACACAGATTTAGTTAGCGTCAAAGTAGGTTCGAGATTTGTGTTATGGGATACTAACTCAACGATTATATATTTTATAAAATATACAATGATAGATAAACATCTAAGACCCAGGTCAATGTGAAAAAGGGGATCTGTCAACTTGACCTGGCCGAGGATCGAACCCTGGACCCTCCAGTGTCAGGCATGATGATCATTACGCCACAGGGTCGTGAAAAGTTCGTAGGTATTAAATTATTAACAAAAAAAAATCTGAATCTTCATCGTAATGTCCTAGCTTCCTCTGCGTTCATAATTCTAGTCGTGCGTACTTGTTTAGCACGACTAGACACTTATATATATGTTTATGTCTCCAGTTACATCGCCTTTTTAATAACCCGATACGGAGTCCGTACAGTTCCGTGCTAAGGGCACATATAAACCGGCCAGCTACTATGTCGTCGTAAAATTGATCCGACGAATGCGAGCTTACCCAGTGGATTTCCCGCGCTTTTATCGGTCAGCTCTGACGTTATATTTATTTGACGATATTAATTTGACTTCAGTTATTTTCACGGAGGATTTTGAAATGTTATTACGCTTTTTTTTTCATTTCCTTTCATTGTAACGTCGCGAAGCCCAGAAATAAATAGTTCTTTTAATTTAGAAAACTCCACTGTAATTTTACGACAAGCCACCACAATCACGAAGGATATGTAGCGGTCATTTTCTAAGGTTGAACTATACGCCCCAACGTAGTTGGAAAATTACTAAGTATTATTCGTGAAAGTTGTTTTTTAATATAATGTATTTAATTGATTTCTAAAAAGGTTATGCTATCATGCAAATATATAGTTAGACTACAGTTATAGGTATTTTAACAACATTGAAGTGTTCTTATTGTAAGTTAGACGTTCTAACAAAAGGCATATACACCAACCGCCAATAAAAACCACAGACAAAGATAACCCACTAAATACGTAACACTCAGTCTATTTTATAGTCGGGTAGAAAAGAAAACAAAAATGAATCCCAAGTGAAGCCACTTACGGCCCATTCGAGGTCGGACCCTATTTATACTGAGCCCAGGGGCCCCTAGGGCCGGTGATTAGACCAACAAGGGCTCTTATGGACCTGCTAAATTATTGAGATCCGTGTACTTTGGTTGTAGTACGAGAGCCGGCGGCTAGTTGCCTAGTAGAAAATACTTTAAAATGAAAATTATTCTTTCAACTTTAATTGCATACATTGCAAATAGTATGCTAATATAAAAAAAAAATTCTTCTTTTCGAGTGTGTTAATTGCTAACATTGGTGTCAGATTTTTTATTCAAGTCGCCTAAAGGACTTAACTTAAACTGTCAACCAGTGTGCAGGTTTCTTTACGTACCTACTTACGATAGTTTCCTTCACCGGAATAGTAATTGGGCACCACCACCGCTTCAATAATAACAATGGTAATGGAGTACCAATCTGATGATTATTATTAAAATAAAATAACAATCAACTATTGCTAGATTGTCACATGTCACCATTTTTGAAATATCTAATTGTCTGGTCTATTACATTTTTGTCGTTGATGAGATAGTTTGTCCGGTCACTTGAATTGATTCACTCTTTTTCTTTCTTCCTTAGCCCTTGAGCTACAGCGCTCATGGTTCGCGTTCCTACTATTTCGTGTCCACTGGTTATCAGACCTTGAGTTGATATTTTAATTAAAAAATGGCCGGTCAGATCTTGGACTAACTGTGGCTTATTGTTTTCTGTTTCTTATTGTATGATTTTACCCTCTCTTGGGTCATTTGTGTCGAGATATTTTATGGAAAATAAGTAAGCACTGACGATTAGTTCTATTAGTATATATAGTAGAGTATAGCACCTATTTGCATAGTTTCAGATTTCGTTTTTCTAATATAATTGTACTACTATTTTGTTATTTTTCTGTACAATAAGTATAAATTAGTGGCCATTACTTAGATAAAAGAATGGTCCCTTATGTAGGTATTATATATAACCTATATTGGTTCAAAAGTTGCTTAAGATACACAAAAATAAACAATGCGTTCTAATTTATTTTTAAGTACATATATTTAATGAGCGTCTTCTCGGTTTCTTTATTTTATTTATTTATTTATCATTTATTCGCACAAAATATGGCACAGAAAGATGTTCATGAAAGATGAAAGATTCTTCCACAGCCAAAGTCTATAGAGCGCCGGAGCGTAGCCCTGGATCCGTCTTGCTACTTTTTTCCTGACTTCGCACGGTTTTATTAAGTAAGTACATGAACATTATTATTAACTAAAATAAATGAAAGCAAACTTATTTAATTAATGTGAATTAAAAAAACTTCTTAAGATTTAATATTTGCATTGCTTATTTTAATGTCAAAATATTACGTTAAACTAAGTCTTACTGAATTAATATAAAAAATTAACAAGTGCGTAACTAATTGAAAAAATATAAATGCAAGCATACGTCGTGTACTTACATAAATTTTATACTGAAAGATAATTTTATGGCATAAATGAGCTAGGTTTTAGGGCAATTCGTCGCTTGCACCGATGGCTCGGCGATAAAAATAATGAGTGTTGGATTATGTTTATTACGCAGTAACACGCCAGCAGAATAACCCAGTTATGATTATGTGCTAGGAAATTTATTCCCCGGTTCGTGTTTGACTAATTTGCCTAGAACATATTTCCATCAGGCTTGTATAAAATGTTTATAGTATAGTAGTATAGTATATAAATATGGTATGCGGATTCTTTATCTGTAGCCTGTAGCGTAGATGCTATATCTCAACATCGAGTAGATTCGCAGTGAGACGCAACTAACCAATCACAGCGCGCCATTGTGACGCAATGACAAAATGATTGGTTCGATTCGAATCGACTCGATATTGTGAAGTGAAATGTAAGAAAGCGGTCCCTGGGCTCTAAAGCTAACCGGCCGAGGAAGAAACTGGGAAAACGCTCAGAATGTAATGTACGCCATTCTGAGCGTTTTCCCAGTTCTTCATCAGCCGGTTAGCTTTGGAGCCCAGGGACCGCTTTCTTACTTTTTCGTCTCTATTTCGCACGGTGGAAGTACGTGATTACCTGGTAGTGAGCACACATTACACTTACAGGCCATGTACATTTTCTGTTTCTTGCACTTACATTTGTCACGACGCCCAGAGACCTGGGTTCAGCGATATAAGAAAAAACAATAGATTCGGCTGTCAATCCTCTTTCGGAATGCTGTTGTCGCCTTGATAGTTGCCTTGTTGTCGCCTCTCGAAGTTTATTCATTAGTTGCTTTGTACGACATCCACGTGAGGATATGGTGTGGTCCTACCCAATTTAAGGCGGGAACTGTACCCGCGACGAGAACCAAACGCCGTAATTAATGTATCCTCGGATACAATTTGATAGGTCAATGATGCGTTGCTGTCTTTTTAGGTAAGGAGTAGGAGTGAAATATGTATTCGATATTCATATCGAATCTATATGTAATTTTTTAATGACGATAACCTACAAAACAAAATTAAATGAAACGGCAATTCTTTGGAGTTAAAACGGCGATTAGTTGCTCAATTACTTTCAGAATTACGCACGATAAAGTATTATAGCGGTGATAAATATAAAATTAGTTTAATCGACTATAATTTATACATGACGTTCAAATTTATACTTACAGTCGTTATAATAAGGCAACTTTTGTATTGTGAATGGGTTTTGCAGATAAATAAAAGTTAGGATGTGTTCGCTAGCGATTTTCATATTTCCTTTGCTTTTGATGGATCTAAAGATACGCAAAAGTCAGCGGATAAGGATTAGTGGATCTTTGGAGACCATTTTTTCATGGCTCGTATTCTTCATCCATCAATAAGAAAGGCCTGTGCCCCAGCAGTGGGGACATTTATATGGCTGTTGATGACATAAAAAATAACAGATTTCTGTTGTAGACATATATTTAGAAGTCCATTTCAATTTCATAAAGTTATAATTATATTATACTAGCTGCGCCCCGGGGCTTCGCTTCCGTGGGAATTTCGGGGTAAAAGTACCCTATGTGTTATTTCAGGTTATGTTCTACCCATGTACCCAATTTCATAACAATCGGTCCAGTAGGTTTTGCGTGAAAGTGTAACAAACATACATACACACATCCGCACAAACTTTCGCTTTAGTAGGAGTAGTAATATTAGTTTACCTAAAAACTTAAGCACACATAAATAAGGAAATCATGAATACGAGTATAAATCAGTTCTGACACAAAGTCGCTATGAATTAAACGTAATTTATAATAGTTTTTTAACGCAATAAGTATTGTAAGTTTAACGTATTTGTCTGTGTATCCGTGAATCTGTCTGTGGCATCGCAGCTCCCAAACGGATGAACCGATTTTCGTTTAGTTTTTTTTTGTGTCATAGATAGTTTTATCCCGAGTGTTCTTCGCCATGTTTCATGGAAATCGGTTCAGCCGTTCAAAAGTTGTACCGAAATGAATATTGAAAGTCGGGGTTTTAACAAATAAATTTGTATAAATATTACTCCATATTATTTTGGCCTAGTCACTTTAGGGCGTCAAATTGTGTATTTGTATGTATGTATTAGCTGTATATGTGCGCATTGTGATATAGTGTAGATACAAGCACAGCTGCTAACTACCTCTCAGCTTATTTGTCTTTCTGTAGTTGAAAGGAGTTTTGCATACATTTTTTTGCATTGCGTTGAAAGGTTGCATTTGATAAGGATTTTTTTGATGTTTCAATTCATTTATTTATTACTTAGTTTTTGTCCGCAGCTTCGCCCACGTGAATTTCTCTGCGAAAGCGGAACAGACATGATTTTCATACAAACCTCCCCCGATGAAAGTGATTAAAAAAATGCCTATGTTAGAACGGAGGTCTTTAACTATAGTATACTGCTAAGGCCCCATCACTATAAACGGGGCGGGGGGCGCGCGCGGGGAAACACCGGCTGAGACGCGCGCGCCATATTCCCCTCCAACTAGTCGGTAAAAAGGATTCAGTACGCGCGCGTGAGTGCTTGATTAAAAATCAATTTTTCTATTTGGATGCGCGAAAGCGTGACCAAAAGTGGCGACCGTGAAGACAGGACAGTAAATATCGGATATGTGCACTTAAAACTGCAGTATCGATCGTAAAATCCCATCTTGAGGCCAACAACGCGACACACCCAAGCAGCTCCAACCGACGCCATTATTGCGACGCCGAAAAAATGGAACAAGATGGAAAAATACCATGTTGTGCATAGTGACAGGGGGTTCTTAATATCACTCCTCTAATCCCACGCTTCTCTCTTAATTTGTGTGAAGTGTCTAACTAATCTTTCCGTAAGTGAATTTCATCCATCATTGCTTCTTAACCTGCCACATACAGGTAAGCCTTTATTTATTATGCTCGTTAGGCATACAGAGCGCATTATACTGTATACCTAAGCAAAAATTGGTGTTAGTCTTGAAATTGCTATACCCAATCATCATAAAAGTACACCATACCTATTGTACATAGGTACGCTATAAAATATCGTTTCTTGCGCCTTCCGCCATCTTGTTATGCACGCTCAACGCACGCCAACGTCCACGCCGCATCTTGTGCACCGTGTGTTTATATAATACCTATTACTTCGAAATTGAATGTTTAGCACGGATTGAAATTGCTGATAACCTTTCGTGCACAAATTAATAAAGTGCCGACACTTGCGTTTCCCCTAATTTGGCTTTGCGTGGGTAAACATTTGCTTAGGTCCATACCTGCCTTATTCATTGGTGGCGCTATTTTTCTTTAAAAATGTCAACTTCTACGGATAAATCTGATGCTTCCAATTCTAATAATTCGCAACTCAAGGACTTGATTACCATTAGAGGTACTAAAAAAGGAGCTTTAACTAAATTTAAAACCTACGTCACCCCTCTTCATACCATCCCTGTGGACACGCTTTCAAGTTTACAAATAAAGGAATTAAAAATTAGATTGTCAAAAATAGAACATTTATTTGGTGAGTTTGATGAGATACAAACAAAAATAGAACTCTTGACTGACAATGCGACTCATCACCAGGAAAGAGACTTATTTGAGGCTCAGTACTATCACACTCTTGCTGTGGCTCAGGATATTCTTGAATCACATACTAAGTTGTGTGATGACAAAATCAGTGACTGCAGCCAACCATCAGCTCCTACTGTTGCTTGTGGTAAATTAAACAACATTAAACTGCCAACTATAGCTTTGCCTAAATTTGATGGGAATTACATAAAATGGCTTGAGTTTAAAGATACTTTTGATTCCCTAATTAATTCAAATGATTCCATTTCAAGTATTAATAAATTTCATTATCTGAGAGCGTGTTTGGAGGGAAATGCTGCTGTTGTTATTAAATCTCTTGAGTTCACATCAAATAATTATCAAGTAGCTTGGGATCTCCTTTGTCAACGTTTCGATAACAAAAAGATCTTAATTAATAATCACTTAAAGGCAATTTTTAATATTGAATCTCTTACTCGTGAATCACACAAGTCACTTAGATTTATAATAGATCACATGTCTAAAAACCTAAGAGCCCTTGATAGTTTGGGATTGCCAACTAATCAATGGGATGTATTAATTATTTACATCATGTCAACAAAGATTGATCCCATTACATTAAGAAAATGGGAAGAATCGAGAAACAATGCTTGCAGTGACTTGCCTACTTTATCAGACTTTATTCAATTCTTGCGCAATCAGGCAGACATTCTTGAAACCATGTTTGTTAATAAGAGTGATAAACCATCAACATTTCATAAAGATAAAAAATCTGAGAATGACAAAAGAGACTCATTTCAGTTTAAAGAAAAAAATTTGCTCACTTCTAATAAATCTAGTACTTCAGCGACATGTGCATTCTGTAACAAAGCTCATAGATTGATAGAATGTAGTGATTTCAACACTTTATCTCCTGAGGGCAGGTTAAGTGAAGCCTTAAAACTTAAACTTTGCTTAAACTGCCTTCGTAAAGGCCATACTGTCAATGATTGTAGGTTGACAGGTACTTGTAGAATTTGTAAACAAAAACATAATACACTCATACACACAAATTCTTCACCTGTGACTTTATCTGCACAGTCATCCAATCAGGTTCTATTAGGCACTGTTATACTGAATGTTACTAATCCCAAAACAAAAACTTCCTACCGCGCTAGAGCGATTCTTGATGCTGGCAGCCAATCTTCATTCTTAACTCTTAATTTAAAACATAAATTAGGTCTAACCTGTCATAATGTCAGTGCAAACATAACTGGAATAAATAATGAACCATTATGCATATCTGAAATTTGCAAATTAACAATAAATTCATTAGTCAGTCCATTCAATGCTAGTCTTTCATGTTTAGTGATGCCTCAAATTACTGGTCACTTACCTAATGCATTAGTGGATCCTTCACTACTTAATTTACCTAAAAATATTTGTTTGGCAGATCCTAAATTTTATCAGCCATCCGAAGTTGACATGCTTTTGGGTGCAGAGATTTTCTTTGACATCATATCTCCTAATCAAATCAAGTTAGGACCTGGCTTGCCTGTCCTTCAGGATTCCAAGCTTGGATGGTTTATTGCAGGTCCACTCAATTATAACTTGAACCTTAATATTTCACATAACTCTAATAAGAAAATACATTGTAACTTCACGAAGGAAATAAGTGATAAATTGTCTCAGTTTTGGAACCTTGAAGAAGTACAACTTTCTAAACCGCCTATGTCTGCTAATGATGAATACTGTGAACAACACTTCCTCAACACCACTAAACGTTTAGAAAATGGAAGATTTTCAGTCATGATACCATTTTCTGAAAACCCTGAAGCCGCTTTAGGCAATTCATTTAATATAGCAAAACGGCAGTTCCTAAACTTAGAAAAAAGATTAAATAAAAATCCCAACCTTAAGGAACAATATATTAACTTCATTGAAGAGTACAAAGATCTTGGTCACTTAACAAAAATTAAAACTCCTCATTTTGGCTACTTTATGCCACACCACCCGGTCATTAGGGACTCTAGTGAAACTACCCGCCTCCGAGTGGTCTTTAATGCTTCTATGAAAACAAGTTCAAATCGATCCTTAAATGACATCCAGCTTGTAGGGCCTGTTGTACAAGATGATCTCTTCAACATTTTAATTCGCTTTCGTCAACATCAATATGTACTTAGTGGTGACATCACTAAACATTATAGACAAATTAACATTGATGAATCACAAAGACATCTACAACTCATCTTATGGCGCAATGATGAAGATTCTTCAGAGGATCTGAAGAGTCCGAGGCCACTCGACACACTACAACTTAACACAGTGACATATGGGACAGCTTCAGCTCCTTTCTTAAGTACTAGATGTTTAATTCAATTGGCTAATGAGTGCCCCGATCAAATGGTCTCAGAAGTAATTAAAAAGGATTTTTATGTTGATGACCTCCTTACTGGGGCATCTAACGAACTTGATTTAAAACATATTTATGAAAATGTTACTAAAACATTAGCTTCTGCATGTTTTCCTATACGCAAATTTCGCACTAATTGTCCTCAAATCTTCTCAGAACAAACTGAAACTCAATCATTAGATTTTTTTCATTAAAACCGGTCCAGGGGTTAGGTCAGGCCGTGAAAGAGGAACAGACAGAATTTTAGTATTCATCAAATTGTTCGTTGGTTGTCGATTTTGCATACTTATACTCTATAACAACAATAGCAATCTCAATGGTTGACGTCAGCCAGGTAGCCGATCGTAAAATCACAGCAGAATCATCAAAATGTTAAGATTTTTTTTTTTACGCTGGAAGGGAAATGAGAGAGAAAGACGGAAACATGTTTTCTCAGCTCCATGGCAAGTGGCTATAAGCCTCCCAGGCACTGCAAGTTTCCACCTGCTCTCTACAGATATGGTGCTAATGAAAATTTACACTCGGCTCGCGTCGTTTCATTAAACACTACTACAGTTTTACGAGAGTTTTAGGTTTTGTACTTCTTCGTCTTGAGTTTTAACGTACTAACGTTTGCCCGCGGCTTCACCCGCCTCAATTACCCCTACGTATTTAGCCCTGTTGCGTTACCACATTGCATTTATTTATTTGTTTATTTCAAACTAGCGGCTCGTCCCATTTTCCCTCGGGCAAAAATATAATAAATTATACACCTACGAATTCCTTACACAATAGTCACAATATCTATATTTGAAAAGCGAATGAGAATCCGTGCAGTAGCTTTTGAGTTTATCGCGAACAAACAGACAGACTGATGCGATATATAATATAGAAAGATAATAGGTAAGGATAACCAAAGACTTATAATCAAAAAAGTCTGCGGGCGAGAAATATAGTTAAGTAGATAAATATTTTTTTATTTTTTTTATTCAACCGTTGATGAAATTATTATTATTTTTCAAATACATATACATTTGTTGAAATTATTATATTTCCGTATCCTCCCACAAGTTTTGGCTTCTTTGTTGATCCATGATTACCAGTGATAATATGAACGAGGTCCATTTCGGTATAAAATGCAAATTATTTAGGGTTTTAGAAGAGGTTACTTTTCATTTTGAAGAATATTATTTTATAAAAGTTAACGAACCGTGTTTCTGCAAAATGTAAATATTGAACTTAGGCCAAGTGCGTTTCGAGCTTACACTCCAAGGGTTCCGTACCATTAAAATGACATTAAAATCGTATTTGTTGTAATGTGGGAGCCCCCTTAAATATTTATTTAAATATGTGAATCGCAGGTATATTCTTTGCTTTGGGCTTTGAGACATCATAGCAGAGGACCACAGATTATGTAGTCGCTAACACTGGCTCAGTTAAAACATTTATTTCCCCTTTCTAGTGCAGTCGGCTAAGCAAGATTGTAGAATCGCGTGTCGATGTACAACATCGAGTCGCGTTATCGACTCACGATCGGATCGTATTGTTATGGCTAGGTTTAGATCTCGGATCGCTAGTTAGTACTGAATAGCAATGATTTGTTGTAATTATAGGCCTCGTATTCATGATTAGATCTCAAGTATTTAACAAAACTACTCGCTTTTGTCAGCGTCTATACCCACGTGAATTTTTCTGCGAAAGCGGAACGTACTTTGATATCAACCAATCTTTGGGAATGCTATTTGTCGCCTATCAGCTATCAACTGTGTAAATTTTTGGCATTGTAACACCAAATAAAAACGAAAAAAAAAAAACATAGATTTAGAAATGCGCCCGCGCGCGGATTGATTGCTAAAACACCCAGTGTGGCCAGCCAATGGGGCATATCGCCCTCAGATACTTTTGAAATTAAGTTTTTATTTCTCCTCTGAATGTAATGACGTCCCATACCGTTCGCTAGCTTTACTAATCAAGCAAATACTACGGTACACAGCCTAACAAGATTGGAAGACGATTTCAATCGAAACTTGAACTATTCTGTCATTGCAAAATATCTGCTATTACTATACCACAAAAGTCCATGTCCAAATTGATGTGCATTTGGCTGTACGTCTAGAATTAATCTGGAATCAGGTTAGGGAAGATTGCCGGGATGTGACCTGATTAATTCGTTACCTAGGAGTAAGGTAAGGTGACATTTTCATAGTTCATCTCCCTACGAACGAACATAAACTTTCTCGTACGTAAAACATATTTTGATCACAATAACAAAGGGCGAAGTGCATGTCGAATCCAATCGATTCGCAGTGAGACATTACATCTCATCATCATAGAGTCGATTCGCAGTGAGACGCAGCGAACCAATCACATTACGGTGTTGTCGTTGCGTCACAATGGCGCTGTGATTGGTTAGCTGCGTACCACTACGAATTGACTCTATGATTGTGAGATGTAATTAGCAAAGTCACACTACGCCCACAGTTAAAAGACTGGTATAGGTTTTACACGTTCTTTCTCTCATATCCAAGCGTTTTCTCAGTTTCTTCCCAGGCTGCAAACCGTTGGAGCCCCGCGTCCGCTTACTTTAACAAATGGAAAACTTACTCACCTTATATAAACCGATAATGCAAATTAATTGAGTCAGAAATATATAAACTTACTGCTAATATTAAAATGCTTATATATACTACTTAATAAAATACATACATATAACCATATGCTAAATAAATATTACGACATTTAAAACAAATACATATATAACCGATTGATGTATAATTTTTTTTTCAAAATTTGCAACGGATTCATATTTATTGGTAACGTTGCTTCTCCAAAATATCTGGAAATAGCAATGTTGCGTGTTTGCCGACAGCGTCGCTAATTTGCGTTTATTTTTAATGTTTGTTTTCAATTTGAGTAATGACCCGCCGGCGCCCCCTAATGAGTTAATTTACAAATTAAAAACAAATTATTTTTTTTCCTTACTATGTTTTTCCGCGTTTTATTTGAGTGCAAATTAGCTCGTTTATAAAGTCAGGTAGATACCTATTTTTTATACAATTAACTTTATTTAACAAGGTACAGTCAATTGCACATCAAGTTGCCCTTCATGTAGCTCTATGAAATGGTAATAGGGGTGATTTCGCAATGATTTTGGTTAGATCGACGTGCTATCCATCGACTGTACAAGGGTAAAAGCATTGTCGACTAGTCAACATTCAGGAAAAAAAACTGAAGGATATTATATAAACCACACTGATAATTCTATCCAATGAAAATTTTCTTCATTTGCCGAATTACAATAATGCCCCTTACAAAATCTTTATTTATATTCTGAGAAATCATAACTTTCTTATACGAAAATGAACTCCGTATGATTTCTAGATTACACGCGCCACAATCAGGTTTTTAATTTTTTTTTCTCAATCACTCATTCTATGTGCTCTGCCTTCACAAATAGTATGCTCCGAAAATACTGAATCGATTGTAAAATCGATTCAGTATTATACTTACGTCTATAACATAAAGGCGCTTTGTAAACATAAAGGCAGACGCATATATTATAACGCATATAGACATTTTATAAGGGTTGTAGGCATGGTACCCTCCCCCCGACGGGTTCCCATCTTGTCGCGATGGTGGGGCTGGTCTGACACAACCAGCCACCCCGGTGAACGAAGAGGAACCCAAGGCCCAGAGACTTTGGTGGGTGCTCTGGGCCTGGTGGACGGTCCCCTCGGTAGTACTGCCATTGGCTGGTGACCCGCCACCAGCCTTTGGATGTGGAAACTAGAGGGTACCAGAGGTGGGGTCGCGGGGGTTAGTCCTCCGCGACCACAGCGCGGTCGTGGCGCTGAACACGGTGCGGTGGGGCCGCAGGGGAAGGGGAGCGTCGGTATGTCTTTCGACGATCCCCTGTCCTCTGCGGCCGAAGGGTGGCTGCCTCTGTATCGGGTGCAATATGTGGGCACCCAAGATTTTGTGTGTGTCCTGTGACCGCTGGTCCCTTCAGGACTAGCGGTCGGTGATGCCCGCTCCCCCCGTCAGCTTTCTGACTGGTGCGCGGAGCAGGCTTGATAGTCCGCGCCACGCTCGCGTGGCGTAAGGGGCGGGTGGTTAGCACTTGTGCTTGCTGCTCGCCCAGGTCGGGGCCGAAAGGCCGGCCAGGGGGGCGTCGCGGTGAAATGCCTAGCGACCCCGTGACGTCCCCCATAACGGCAGCGTGGAAACGCCCCAGGGGT